>NC_141694.1:778967565-780450386 GCF_964263255.1 Lissotriton vulgaris
GGAGTTTGGAATGGTCCCTCTGCAGTCCACCAAAAATAAAGGACAGCAACCAGGGGCTACACAATGGGAAATTTAATCGTTCCTGCGAGGCAGCAAGAAACGGAACATTGCCTCATGGAGGGTTTCTTAATGAACAACAAACGTGGCACTACAAAGACCAGCATGCTGAGCAATCACGTTATCGTTGGTGTCCACTAGAGGGTTGGCACTGCATAAAGACATTCTTTGTGATCCACTTGGAACTCTCACTAACCGGAGCAGACCTTTGAAAAAGTTTTTGGGAGAAAAACGAAACGCATCAGGTGTCTTACACTGCCGGTAATAAATTGCTGGAAGCAACTGTGTAACTAGTGCGGCTCATTTACTCTCCAAACTGGGGGAGAACGAGGAGTGATACATAGAGACTTGGTCCTGTTGCAGAGTTCATGCACCGGCAACTAAATCACCATGTTTCCCCGACCCGGATCAAAACAGAATATGCGGTAAAACGAACTTGGGAGAAACAGGCTGCCACCAAACACTGGAGTTTGGAATGGTCCCTCTGCAGCTCACCAAAAATAAAGGACAACAACCAGGGGCTACACAATGGGAAACTTAATCGTTCCTGCGAGGCAGCAAGAAATGGAACATCGCCTTATGGAGGGTTTCTTAATGAACAGCAAATGTGGCACTACAAAGACCAGCATGCTGAGCAATCACGTTATCGTTGGTATCCACTAGAGGGTTGGCGCTGCATAAAGACAGTCTTTGTGATCCACTTGGAACTCTCACTAACCGGGGCAGACCTTTGAAAAAGTTTTTGGGAGAAAAACGAAACGCGTCAGGTGTCTTACACTGCCCGTAATAAATTGCTGGAAGCAACTGTGTAGCGAGTGTGGCTCATTTACTCTCCTTACTGGGGGAGAACGAGGAGTGATACATAGTGACTTGGTCCTGTAGCAGAGTTCACGCACCACCAGCTAGAGCGCCATGTTTCCCCGACCCGGACCAAAACAGAATATGCGGTAAAACGAACTTGGGGTAAACAGGCTGCCACCAAACACTGGAGTTTGGAATGGTCCCTCTGCAGCCCACCAAAAATAAAGGACAGCAACCAGGGGCTACACAATGGGAAACTTAATCGTTCCTGCGAGGCAGAAAGAAATGGAACATCGCCTCATGGAGGGTTTCTTAATGAACAACAAATGTGGCACTACAAAGACCAGCATGCTGAGCAATCACCATATCGTTGGTGTCCACTAGAGGGCTGGCACTGCATAAAGACAGTCTTTGTGATCCACTCGGAACTCTCACTCACCGGGGCAGACCTTTGAAAAAGTTTTTGAGAGAAAAACGAAACCCGTCAGGTGTCTTACATTGACCGTAATAAATTGCTGGAAGCAACTGTGTAGCGAGTGCGGCTCATTTACTCTCCAAACTGGGGGAGAACGAGGAGTGATACATAGAGACTTGGTCCTGTTGCAGAGTTCATGCACCGGCAACTAAATCACCATGTTTCCCCGACCCGGATCAAAACAGAATATGCAGTAAAACGAACTTGGGAGAAACAGGCTGCCATCAAACACTGGAATTTGGAATGGTGCCTCTGCAGCTCACCAAAAATAAAGGACAACAACCAGGGGCTACACAATGGGAAACTTAATTGTTCCTGCGAGGCTGCAAGAAATGGAACATCGCCTTATGGAGGGTTTCTTAATGAACAACAAATGTGGCACTACAAAGACCAGCATGCTGAGCAATCACCATATCGTTGGTGTCCACTAGAGGGCTGGCACTGCATAATGAAAGTCTTTGTGATCCACTCGGAACTCTCACTCACCGGGACAGACCTTTGAAAAAGTTTTTAAGAGAAATACGAAACGTGTCAGGTGTCTTACACTGCCCATGATACATTGCTGGAAGCATCTGTGTAGCGAGTGCGTCTCATTTACTCTCCAAACTGGGGGAGAACGAGGAGTGATACATAGCGACTTGGTCCTGTCGCAGAGTTCACGCACCGCCAGCTAGTGCACCATGTTTCCCCGACCCGGACCAAAACAGAATATGCGGTAAAATGAATTTGGGAGAAACAGGCTGCCACCAAACACTGGCGTTTGGAATGGTCCTTCTTCAGCCCACCAAAAATAAAGGACAGCAACCAGGGGCTACACAATGGGAAACTTAATTGTTCCTGCGAGGCAGCAAGAAACGGAACATCGCCTCATGGAGGGTTTCTTAATGAACAACAAATGTGGCACTACAAAGACCAGCATGCTGAGCAATCTCCATATCGTTGGTGTCCATTAGAGGGCTGGCACTGCATAATGAAAGTCTTTGTGATCCACTCGGAACTCTCACTCACCGGGGCAGACCTTTGAAAAAGTTTTTAAGAGAAATACGAAACATGTCAGGTGTCTTACACTGCCCATGATACATTGCTGGAAGCAACTGTGACGCGAGTGAGTCTCATTTACTCTCCAAACTGGGGGAGAACGAGTAGTGATACATAGCGACTTGGTCCCGTCACAGAGTTCACGCACCGCCTGGTAGAGCGCGATGTTTCCTCGTCCCGGACCAAAACAGAATATGCAGTAAAATGAACTTGGGAGAAACAGGCCGCCACCAAACATTGGAGTTTGGAATGGTCCCTCTGCAGCCCACCAAAAATAAAGGACAGCAACCAGGGGCTACACAATGGGAAACTTAATTGTTCCTGCGAAGCAGCAAGAAACGGAACATCGCCTCATGGAGGGTTTCTTAATGAACAACAAATGTGGCACTATAAAGACCAGCATGCTGAGCAATCACCATATCGTTGGTGTCCACTAGAGGGCTGGCACTGCATAAAGACAGTCTTTGTGATCCACTCGGAACTCTCACTCACCGGGGCAGACCTTTGAAAAAGTTTTTGGAAGAAAAAGCGAAACGCGTCAGGTGTCTTACACTGCCCGTAATAAATTGCTGGAAGCAACTGTGTAGCGTGTGCGGCTCATTTACTCTCCAAACTGGGGGGGAACGAGGAGTGATACATAGAGACTTGGTCCTGTTGCAGAGTTCATGCACCGGCAACTAAATCACCATGTTTCCCCGACCCGGATCAAAACAGAATATGCGGTAAAACGAACTTGGGAGAAACAGGCTGCCACCAAACACTGGAGTTTGGAATGGTCCCTCTGCAGCTCACCAAAAATAAAGGACAACAACCAGGGGGTACACAATGGGAAACTTAATCGTTCCTGCGAGGCAGCAAGAAATGGAACATCGCCTTATGGAGGGTTTCTTAATGAACAACAAATGTGGCACTACAAAGACCAGCATGCTGAGCAATCACCATATCGTTGGTGTCCACTAGAGGGCTGGCACTGCATAATGAAAGTCTTTGTGATCCACTCGGAACTCTCACTCACCGGGGCAGACCTTTGAAAAAGTTTTTAAGAGAAATACGAAACGTGTCAGGTGTCTTACACTGCCCATGATACATTGCTGGAAGCAACTGTGTAGCGAGTGCGTCTCATTTACTCTCCAAACTGGGGGAGAACGAGGAGTGATACATAGCGACTTGGTCCTGTCGCAGAGTTCACGCACCGCCAGCTAGTGCACCATGTTTCCCCGACCCGGACCAAAACAGAATATGCGGTAAAACGAACTTGGGAGAAACAGGCTACCACCAAACACTGTCGTTTGGAATGGTCCTTCTGCAGCCCACCAAAAATAAAGGACAGCAACCAGGGCCTACACAATGGGAAATTTAATTGTTCCTGCGAGGCAGCAAGAAACGGAACATCGCCTCATGGAGGGTTTCTTAATGAACAACAAACGTGGCACTACAAAGACCAGCATGCTGAGCAATCACGTTATCGTTGGTGTCCACTAGAGGGTTGGCACTGCATAAAGACAGTCTTTGTGATCCACTCGGAACTCTCCCTCACAGGGGCAGACCTTTGAAAAAGTTTTTGGGAGAAAAACAAACGCGTCAGGTGTCTTACACTGCCCGTAATAAATTGCTTGAAGCAACTGTGACGCGAGTGAGGCTCATTTACTCTCCAAACTGGGGGAGAACGAGTAGTGATACATAGTGACTTGGTCCTGTCACAGAGTTCACGCACCGCCTGGTGGAGCGCGATGTTTCCTCGTCCCGGACCAAAACAGAATATGCAGTAAAATGAACTTGGGAGAAACAGGCCGCCACCAAACACTGGAGTTTGGAATGGTCCCTCTGCAGCCCACCAAAAATAAAGGACAGCAACCAGGGGCTACACAATGGGAAACTTTATTGTTCCTGCGAAGCAGCAAGAAACGGAACATCGCCTCATGGAGGGTTCCTTAATGAACAACAAATGTGGCACTATAAAGACCAGCATGCTGAGCAATCACCATATCGTTGGTGTCCACTAGAGGGCTGGCACTGCATAAAGACAGTCTTTGTGATCCACTCGGAACTCTCACTCACCGGGGCAGACCTTTGAAAAAGTTTTTGGAAGAAAAAGCGAAACGCGTCAGGTGTCTTACACTGCCCGTAATAAATTGCTGGAAGCAACTGTGTAGCGAGTGCGGCTCATTTACTCTCCAAACTGGGGGAGAACGAGGAGTGATACATAGAGACTTGGTCCTGTTGCAGAGTTCATGCACCGGCAACTAAATCGCCATGTTTCCCCGACCCGGATCAAAACAGAATATGCGGTAAAACGAACTTGGGAGAAACAGGCTGCCACCAAACACTGGAGTTTGGAATGGTCCCTCTGCAGCTCACCAAAAATAAAGGACAACAACCAGGGGCTACACAATGGGAAACTTAATCGTTCCTGCGAGGCAGCAAGAAATGGAACATCGCCTTATGGAGGGTTTCTTAATGAACAACAAATGTGGCACTACAAAGACCAGCATGCTGAGCAATCACCATATCGTTGGTGTCCACTAGAGGGCTGGCACTGCATAACAAAAGTCTTTGTGATCTACTCGGAACTCTCACTCACCGGGGCAGACCTTTGAAAAAGTTTTTAAGAGAAATACGAAACGTGTCAGGTGTCTTACACTGCCCATGATACATTGCTGGAAGCAACTGTGTAGCGAGTGCGTCTCATTTACTCTCCAAACTGGGGGAGAACGAGGAGTGATACATAGCGACTTGGTCCTGTCGCAGAGTTCACGCACCGCCAGCTAGTGCACAATGTTTCCCCGACCCGGACCAAAACAGAATATGCGGTAAAACGAACTTGGGAGAAACAGGCTGCCACCAAACACTGGCGTTTGGAATGGTCCTTCTTCAGCCCACCAAAAATAAAGGACAGCAACCAGGGGCTACACAATGGGAAACTTAATTGTTCCTGCGAGGCAGCAAGAAATGGAACATCGCCTCATGGAGGGTTTCTTAATGAACAACAAATGTAACACTACAAAGACCAGCATGCTGAGCAATCACCATATCGTTGGGGTCCACTAGAGGGCTGGCACTGCATAATGAATGTCTTTGTGATCCACTCGGAACTCTCGCTCACAGGGGCAGACCTTTGAAAAAGTTTTTCGGAGAAAAACAAACGGCTCAGGTGTCTTACACTGCCAGTAATAAATTGCTGGAAGCAACTGTGACACGAGTGAGGCTCATTTACTCTCCAAACTGGGGGAGAACGAGTAGTGATACATAGCGACTTGGTCCTGTCACAGAGTTCACGCACCGCCTGGTAGAGCGCGATGTTTCCTCATCCCGGACCAAAACAGAATATGCAGTAAAATGAACTTGGGAGAAAGAGGCCGCCACCAAACACTGGAGTTTGGAATGGTCCCTCTGCAGCCCACCAAAAATAAAGGACAGCAACCAGGGGCTACACAATGGGAATTTTAATTGTTCCTGCGAGGCAGCAAGAAATGGAACATCGCCTTATGGAGGGTTTCTTAATGAACAACAAATGTGGCACTACAAAGACCAGCATGCTGAGCAATCACCATATCGTTGGTGTCCACTAGAGGGCTGGCAATGCATAATGAAAGTCTTTGTGATCCACTCGGAACTCTCACTCACCGGGGCAGACCTTTGAAAAAGTTTTTAAGAGAAATACGAAACGTGTCAGGTGTCTTACACTGCCCATGATACATTGCTGGAAGCAACTGTGTAGCGAGTGCGTCTCATTTACTCTCCAAACTGGGGGAGAACGAGGAGTAATACATAGCGACTTGGTCCTGTCGCAGAGTTCACGCACCGCCAGCTAGTGCACCATGTTTCCCCGACCCGGACCGAAACAGAATATGCGGTAAAACGAACTTGGGAAAAACAGGCTGCCACCAAACACTGGCGTTTGGAATGGTCCTTCTTCAGCCCACCAAAAATAAAGGACAGCAACCAGGGGCTACACAATGGGAAACTTAATTGTTCCTGCGAGGCAGCAAGAAACGGAACATCGTCTCATGGAGGGTTTCTTAATGAACAACAAATGTGGCACTACAAAGACCAGCATGCTGAGCAATCACCATATCGTTGGTGTCCACTAGAGGGCTGGCACTGCATAATGAAAGTCTTTGTGATCCACTCGGAACTCTCCCTCACAGGGGCAGACCTTTGAAAAACTTTTTGGGAGAAAAACAAACGCGTCAGGTGTCTTACACTGCCCGTAATAAATTGCTGGAAGCAACTGTGACGCGAGTGAGGCTCATTTACTCTCCAAACTGGGGGAGAACGAGTAGTGATACATAGCGACTTGGTCCTGTCGCAGAGTTCACGCACCGCCAGCTAGTGCACCATGTTTCCCCGACCCGGACCAAAACAGAATATGCGGTAAAACGAACTTGGGAGAAACAGGCTGCCACCAAACACTGGCGTTTGGAATGGTCCTTCTTCAGCCCACCAAAAATAAAGGACAGCAACCAGGGGCTACACAATGGGAAACTTAATTGTTCCTGCGAGGCAGCAAGAAACGGAACATCGCCTCATGGAGGGTTTCTTAATGAACAACAAATGTGGCACTACAAAGACCAGCATGCTGAGCAATCACCATATCGTTGGTGTCCACTAGAGGGCTGGCACTGCATAATGAAAGTCTTTGTGATCCACTCGGAACTCTCCCTCACAGGGGCAGACCTTTGAAAAAGTTTTTGGGAGAAAAACAAACGCGTCAGGTGTCTTACACTGCCCGTAATAAATTGCTGGAAGCAACTGTGTAGCGAGTGCGGCTCATTTACTCTCCAAACTGGGGGAGAACGAGGAGTGATACATAGAGACTTGGTCCTGTTGCAGAGTTCATGCACCGGCAACTAAATCGCCATGTTTCCCCGACCCGGATCAAAACAGAATATGCGGTAAAACGAACTTGGGAGAAACAGGCTGCCACCAAACACTGGAGTTTGGAATGGTCCCTCTGCAGCTCACCAAAAATAAAGGACAACAACCAGGGGCTACGCAATGGGAAACTTAATCGTTCCTGCGAGGCAGCAAGAAATGGAACATCGCCTTATGGAGGGTTTCTTAATGAACAACAAATGTGGCACTACAAAGACCAGCATGCTGAGCAATCACCATATCGTTGGTGTCCACTAGAGGGCTGGCACTGCATAACAAAAGTCTTTGTGATCCACTCGGAACTCTCACTCACCGGGGCAGACCTTTGAAAAAGTTTTTAAGAGAAATACGAAACGTGTCAGGTGTCTTACACTGCCCATGATACATTGCTGGAAGCAACTGTGTAGCGAGTGCCTCTCATTTACTCTCCAAACTGGGGGAGAACGAGGAGTGATACATAGCGACTTGGTCCTGTCGCAGAGTTCACGCACCGCCAGCTAGTGCACCATGTTTCCCCGACCCGGACCAAAACAGAATATGCGGTAAAACGAACTTGGGAGAAACAGGCTGCCACCAAACACTGGCGTTTGGAATGGTCCTTCTTCAGCCCACCAAAAATAAAGGACAGCAACCAGGGGCTACACAATGGGAAACTTAATTGTTCCTGCGAGGCAGCAAGAAACGGAACATCGCCTCATGGAGGGTTTCTTAATGAACAACAAATGTGGCACTACAAAGACCAGCATGCTGAGCAATCACCATATCGTTGGTGTCCACTAGAGGGCTGTCACTGCATAATGAAAGTCTTTGTGATCCACTCGGAACTCTCCCTCACAGGGGCAGACCTTTAAAAAAGTTTTTGGGAGAAAAACAAACGCGTCAGGTGTCTTACACTGCCCGTAATAAATTGCTGGAAGCAACTGTGACGCGAGTGAGGCTCATTTACTCTCCAAACTGGGGGAGAACGAGTAGTGATACATAGCGACTGGGTCCTGTCACAGAGTTCACCCACCGCCTGGTAGAGCGCGATGTTTCCTCGTCCCGGACCAAAACAGAATATGCAGTAAAATGAACTTGGGAGAAACAGGCCGCCACCAAACACTGGAGTTTGGAATGGTCCCTCTGCAGCCCATTAAAAATAAAGGACAGCAACCAGGGGCTACACAATGGGAAACTTAATTGTTCCTGCGAAGCAGCAAGAAACGGAACATCGCCTCATGGAGGGTTTCTTAATGAACAACAAATGTGGCACTACAAAGACCAGCATGCTGAGCAATCACCATATCGTTGGTGTCCACTAGAGGGCTGGCACTGCATAAAGACATTCATTGTGATCCACTCGGAACTCTCACTCACCGGGGCAGACCTTTGAAAAAGTTTTTGGAAGAAAAAGCGAAACGAGTCAGGTGTCTTACACTGCCCGTAATAAATTGCTGGAAGCAACTGTGTAGCGAGTGCGGCTCATTTACTCTCCAAACTGGGGGAGAACAAGGAGTGATATATTACCTACTGGCGGTCGCCAGTAGGTATATATAGTTAGGATTTTTTCTCTATGTAACTTTTGAAAATTCTATGTCTAATAACTTTGGCGTTTGTGGACGGAATTGGCTGAAATTATCAGGAGAATGGCACATTTCGTTTCTGAGCAGCCCCTGAAAATTTGGGGGGGTTTCGTCAAGGGGGGGCCGAGAAAAAAGGGGGGTTCCAAAACGCATTTTTAACATTGAGTTTTCCATAGGGCGTTTGGCCTCACTTTTAGCTCGAACGGCTGAATGGATTTGCACGAAACTTGGCAAAATTGTAGGGACTGTTAGCCCGATGTGCCTTTGCTGGGTCTCAATATATGTGCTCCAGTGGATTTTGAGAAATTAACGTTTTAAAAAACAGATATATCTGTGACAGCGTCCCGGATAGCGCACCGGTTCGCGTACTTTTCGCGTAACGGAGCTTTGCGAAGCGAAGCTGATTGGCTCTCCGGTGTCTGTCAACATTCTAAACAGTCCGGAGCAGCCGCCATCTTGTCTCTCGGTAGGATCGAGAGACAAGAGGAGGCCAAAACGAAGGGGCAAATGACCATAAAGGGGCATAGCGCGCACCGGAAAGCGGTCCGAGGAGCGTACTATAAGGAAACAAGAATGATTGACTTTTAACTTATTGTATGTTTATTGATTGTTCGTTTTGTTGTTTTTTTTTGTTTATTTTTATTTACGTAGCAACATGTAGGTACCAATGCAGAGTCTAAAAATCAATAAACGCCGTCTCCTTTGTAGATATCTTGCAAGTTGTTTCTGAAGTTTTTGTGGTATATGGAATTCATACCATAGTCTGTCTGGAAAGCTGAAACAATATGGAGGTAGGAGATGATAAAGAGATGTTAAATACACATTGGATTTATATATGGAGATAATATAGTGGAAGAAAGGAAGTAACTATGAGCAAACTTAGTATGTAACACAAAAAAGTTGCACCTTATATTTAAAGTCTGACTTCACATTATAATCAATTTGCTACTAGTTTACAATATACATATAAAAATGAATAATGTGTCAAACAATTTTTGAATTATGAAATAAAAATTTATTATTCTGATTCTTTTTCAAAATTTAAAAGAAATTCTAAAAATTCATTATCATTTTTTTTTTCATTTTCCAATAGGAAATCTACTGCTTCCACACATTGCAGAAGTTCATTGTTCCGTGAATCATCATTGAATTCATGGTCAATTTCTGACTCTTTTTTTGTTCCTGCTTCAATTTCCAAGTTATTTTTCTGTTGTCCTTCCATTTTGTATGCTGAAAAATTAATTTTTTTAAAATATATTAGTATAGATAGGGCACTGTTGGGTTTAAGTACAGACAGGTAGTTTGGTTTTTTAAACAGTGATTTTTTCGTTGGGCAGTGTATTGTATCAAACTGGAAGTAGAAATATGAAAAAAATTATCAAATAAACTCTTAGTCAATTCTGAATTATACAAGACAAGTCTAACTCCATACATAACTAAAGCAGAGAAGTCTATTTTATTCTATAAGTATTACAGAGGGATAGAATATAACTATCAGAAAATGTTTTCCTAATTAGCTTACAGTACAGAACATACTTCAGTTTTTAAGTAATATCTTACCTTTTAAATACAACTTGAAGTTATCAGTTGAAATGTAGTGGATATGCACTTCAAGAAGTAGTAGTCAAAATGGCAGTGTTTCTCTCTCTTTCTTTATATATATTCAGGTACATAACCAATCAAATGTCATGATATAATAGTAGAAATTGAAAGTAATATTTTAATTGGTTGTCAATTCCAACACTTTCGATATGTTTTGTGAACTAATTTACCTCAGGGATTTTAGAGAGTTCTACATGCTAAATGGCTAAATGGAATTCCAACGAAATTTTTTGAGCGAGTGCTTGTCAGTGCGTGTCCCGGTACGCGAACCTGCAGCGTTACGGGAGTCCTCCATTTTGTGTTTCGGTAGAATTGAGATACAAGATGGAGGGTAAATAATGTTCAGAATGGGTAGAAGGGGGTACTTTAGACGTATCCTGACCCCCTAGGTTTTCTGAGGGTGGCTGAGGAGGCTCATATATGTCGAGAGAAAAAATAGAATTTTTCGCGCGGTGAGCTGCCGGTACGCGAACTGGGTAGCGAACCGGGAAGCGAACATAAGTGAAAATTCGTGAAAAAAGGTACATTCGAAATTTCAAAAGAGTAAATAAAGTTAAGGTAGCTCTGAAAAGAGCTTTTGGGTTCTGTGTAAGTTCTAGGTACTTATAAGTAGGAACCAATACACATTCTTAAATTTAGTATGAAAACTCTGTTCCCCTCATCTGAGAAATGCACGCCATCTCCTCTGTAGATATCTTGCATGTAGTAACGCAAGTTATTGTTGTAGATAGCACCCATTCCATGGTCTCTCATGTAAGCTGAAACAGACTTATTTACATGCTTCCTCGATTTCTCAATTTGTGGACAAAATTGATTGGACCACCTCCATTTTTGTCTTTGGCATATATTGGAATATACCAAGGCAGTTTGAGGAAAAAGTGTCATCAATTGCTCAAAGGTGTCTTTTAGGAGCATTTCCAGACCTACCCCAGTCAAAGTGCCAAAATCATTTCCTCCACAGTGCACTATTATGAGGTCAGGGTTTGGCAAATGTAAAAAGGTTTTCACCAATGGTATCAATTGGTGACATTTCAATCCTCTTCGGCCAATCCATTTGATTTCCACATTTTGTAAATTGAGGTTGTGTAAATTTCTGTTATCAGCATACCTGTGAGCCCAGTGGATGTAGCTATGTCCAAGAATCCAGACTGAAAACATGGCTAGAGGAGTTTTTGCTGCAGTCAGATGAAGTGTGGGAATGAAATGGCAGTTGAAATAGTGAAGTTTGTAATGAAAAAAAACTCTGGAGTTTGAGTGCAAATGATTCATTAGTAGTGATTGGTGTATTTCCATTGCTGAAAACAGAAAGTTAGGGTGCATGGATGTGTTCTTCGAAAGATGTAATTTGAATGGTTATTTAAAAATGTTGTTATGAAACATTGCAGTGGATTAGCAGGTGTACTGAGAGTTCAGAGTTCATTTGAAACATTGTTGTGTGAACTTGTAAACATGAGAGGTCTGGCAGGAGGTAGTTGCTATGGAAAAAGGGCAGAAAGGGCAGAGGGGGGAAGGGTGTTGATTTGAAAATAGTGAGGGAAGAGTTTTGATTGGCTGACATGAGAGATATGTGTGATGAATATCAGCGTTTCAGTGCCTTTGTTGGTTCCAGCCTCTGGAGTGCATACCTTTAATTCTGCTAAAGAAAAATTGGTGTGTTTCTGAGACTGTTTTGAAATTTAAAAAGAATTTGTAAAGGTGAGTTATCGTTTCTATATTTTAGATAAAGACTAGTATGCTTTTTTGCGTAAATAAGAAAGCCAGCTGTGTATTTAAAATGATGTTTTGCATCAAGTGTTTGCATTATGCTTTCAAAGACGATTTTGCATTCTTTTACCAATTGTAATTGCAGATAATGTAAAGTATTAGTACTGACAAGGTGTGGTTGTACATAGGAGCTGTGCTGTGTTTTCAAATTATGATCAGAAAATCGTTTTTAAGGAAAATGCATGCTTTAAAAAATTATGAGAATTTATTTACTTGTGATGTGACTCCTGCAATGCGTCGCTTTTGCGGAACAGATGCATGATGCATCTGTGTTGTTATTGCCCCATGCTGATCTACAGTGTACATGTAAAAAATGATGCATAAGTGTTGCACGGGCATTGTAAATACTCTCCTATGTGTGCTTAGCCATTTCAAGTCACTTCCCCCTGGTTCAAGGGCCTTGTAAATACGTCCCCATGTGTGTCTGGTCATTTGTAGTCACTTTCCCCGTGGTGTAAGGCCCTTGTAAATACGCCCCCATGTGTGCTTGAAAAATTTTGATTTTGATTGTTTGAGTTACATAGCCATGTTAAAAGGTATTGAAAAAAAGGTGCAAGTACCTTAAAAAAACGTTTTCATGTTTATTAGGGCATTTTAAGTCAGTTCCCCATGAATGTAGGTATATAATTGTTTTACATAAAAGGTTTAAAAACGTTTTTTGAAATCAATTGCATGCACACCAGAATCGGTATTTTACCATCAAATTGGATTTGATGGTAGAATACCGATTCGTTAAGACTCCAGGGACTCTGAAGAGTCCCACCTACATATGGGTGGCTTCAAATCGGTATATTTACCGATGTTTTATTTTACCGAATCGGTAAAATTAACGATTCGGTAATTTTACTGATTCGGTAAAATATTGCCCCCTACATGCCAAATTTTGTAAACCGGTCGGTAACGGCCGAAAATACAGTTTTTCGGCTGTTACCGACCGACCTACATCTGGCCCTTAAAGTCTTAGGGGCAGATTTATGATAGTTGTGCGCCTCTTTTGTGCTGCTGTTGCGTCACTTTTATAATGCAGGAGAGATTTACAAGATGCACCATGTTGCAAGATAGCAGCCGCGGGTCGTGGAGGGAGTTACGGTGGGGCAGGCAGGCGGGGAGGGGGAGGGGCAGGGTGGAGGGACCTAAACACTGGCATATGGATTATTGCAGGTAAGTACACAATTTAATGTGCGTAAAGTTTCATGTGGGCTTTTTTGTTGCAGGGTGGGCAGTCATTTGCATGAAAGCCCTGTAATACTATCACTATCACAGTAAAATTAAAAACATTTCACTGAATCATCTTTATAGCATTGCTGAATCAAATTCTTTCTGTTATTGATTTACTGTTTGGTAATAGTGGTTAATAACATTTTGTATTATATTTTACCACAGATTCAACTGCAGATTATTTAGAAATTAGACAATGCCGTCTAAGGATAGAATCCGAAAGGCTACGAAACGTAAAAGACAGCAGATTACTAAATGCTTGCAGCAGTCCTCTACATTAAAATCACCTCAACGCATGAAGAAAGCTCCGGGTAAGAGAACGAAATCATTCCTTAGAAACATTTGTAGAAACAAAAGTATAACTACAGAACAAGTTTTATTCCAGAAAAAGAGAGCCAATTTAAATGGAAAGGAAAGGCCCGTCAAAAAAGTTTCTGCTAGAGCAGGAGATAACTCTGTGCATGGCAGTACAAGGGAAAATACATTCAGGGACATTCGTAGGCGAATGTTCCGCAACAGGGTAATTGTCAATTTGCTAAAACAATTTAAGAAAGGTCAACAGAAAGTGGCATTTTATAAGAAAAAGAAAAATGTAGAGAAAATTATTGATCAGGCTTTCGAAATTAAGCGAAAGTTATTTATTTTGGTAATTAATAGAATTAGGAAACTAAACAAGGTAATCTATGTTTTCAAATCAAATAGTAGATGGAAGAGAGAAGTTAATCGAAATAATTTTTGTGAAGTTTTCTTAGGAGAATGGATGCATAGTTCAAATAGTGAGGCATTTTTTAATGAGGAGAGTTATTTTCAGGACAATGATTTGGTGCATGCAGTTGACAGCAGTGGTCGAGCATATGAGGTAAAAGATGGTCTTCCTGTTGAAAAAGAAATACTTGTGTCTGCAGATGCAGAAGAGGTGTTAAGTGATGAGGTTTTAGGGAGACGTCCTAAGGGACCAGTGTACACCTGGAAGTGTAGTTCTATTTGCAGTGTGCGACAGGATTCCATCAATTTGCTTTGTGATTTTATACGGACATTTAATAAGAAAAGTTTAAAACAAAAAATAAAGTTGTTGCAAGAATTAGATCCTTGCAGAGTGAGAGAAGTGACAGGTTTGCATGGTCATTCACTGGCTTGTCTTTCTAGGAGAGTATGCCAGAGTGTTTTTCAACATTTCAGGATGCTAGCAGTGCATCATAATAAAGTGAGGAAATTAGTTAGAATGTTGTATTATGCTAAGAGTCCAGCAATTATGCTTAAAAAATTAAGCAGAGCTCTTTTGCATGGTTCTGAAGTAGATGTGAAGAATATTTGTCAAGAAATTGAGTTCTGTTACTTTGCTGGTAAAGAGAACAATGTTGATATTGAACCACTAGAAGAAGGTAATGTGGAAGACAGTGTACAGATTTTCAGTACACATAAGTTTCACAAGAAAATTTCCACGTTTATGGTGAAAACATGTGAGAGGCCTAATTTTACTTGTGTGTGTTGTCGACGGACTTATTATAAGAATCAGACTAAGTTAGTGGATTTATATGCAAAAAGTGATATGGAAAACAATAGTGAATGGAAGGATTTTGTCACATACTTGATGGTAGAAAATTGTTTTGATTTGGGAGCGGACCAACGTATGTGTACTTATTGCTATAACAAATTAAACCAAAACCAGATGCCTGCTAGAGCGGTTTATAATAATCTGGAATTAGTTGACATTCCTTCTGAATTGAAGGATTTAAATACTTATGAATCTATTTTGATTCAAAGTGTCCATCCCTTTCAGGCTATTGTACGAATGGAGCCAAAGACAGGGAAGTTGCCTCCATCAGATTTACAGAGAAGATTAAAGGGAAGGGTTGTTTATTTGCCTTTGGATTTGAAGAAAAACATTGATGCAATTGGAGTAGAGAAAGTGGAAGAGGAACCTCTGGTTATCATAGTTAATGGTGTTCCGACAAAGAGTAAGAAAATCTGGCAAGATTTAGTGGATGTTAGGAAAGTCAAAGAGGCAACATTGTATTTGATAAAAAATAATGAGTACTACAAGAATGTATGTGTTGCAGAAGAGGAAGTAAGTGAAGAAGAGGACAGCGATTTGTGTCCTGGACAAATTGAGACAGTAGAAGCCTCTAAAAAGGAAGAAATATATGAACATTATAGTGTTCATCCTTTGCATTCCAAGGAAGTCGTGGGGAATGCTTTTGAGTTGTTTCAAATGAAACAAGCCAAAGGAAGTCCCATTAGTGTTTGGGAGGAAAGTTTGGAAGCTCAATGTTTCCCACAGTTATTTCCCACAGGTCGAGGAGGACGATATGAAGAGCGACCTGTTTCAGAATACCGGACTTTACGATTGTATGGAGAAGATCCTAGGTTTCGTCAATGCATTCCCTATTTATTTCATCTACTGTTTGAAAGTGATCTCTCTGGATTGTCTTATGCAGTGAACCACATCCTGAAAAGTGGTTTACAACTGCGAAATATCTCGGCAAGGGACTTTATGGATAAAGTCCAAACATTCAATTAATTCTTCATCTAGAGATTGATCCAAAAAATCTTTTAAGTCATCTCCTCCTTCTGATAAAATGGTGCTTTAAATATCCATGACATTTTCATTTTCAAGATATGTTGTTGTAATTTCAAAAGAAATTTCCTTGCTCTCCTCTATTTTAATTTCAAATTTCTTGCTGTAAATTGCAGAAAAAAGTAATCACTTTCATTTACCGTTTTTATAAATACATAATATAAAAGTAGCTTAATCAAGTATTTAGTTCTTTAAAATTATTTGGTAGTGTATAGTATAAGGCAGGAACTAGAAATATAAAGCACTGCATGTGATTAAGTCTTTCTTAATCCATAATTATAACAGAATGACTGTAAATAGCTAATAGAAAACCTTTTCCAAATTATCTTAAAGTGTACAACATAGTTCTTCTTACAAATTAACAACTCACCTTTTTGTAAGTAGGAGAAGAGTTAAAACTGTGTAATTCAAAGTCCAGAATTTGAGCACCCAAAATTATTCTCAAAAGTACCTCAGACAGGAGTATCACAAAATGGCCGTGTTTTCCTCTCATTTAAGATATATACATAACAAATCATACTTTATCACATACAAATTCAAAACGTAAGTAACGTTTTGATTGGTTCTAATTTTCAATAGTTTCATATGTGTTTTCCCCATGCAGTTTTCCATAGGACATTTAGACACGGCTACAGCCCGTACTGCTGAATGGAATTACACCAAACTAGGCAAAATGGTAGGGACTGGTACGTAGTAGGGCCTTTTCCATATTTGTTTAAAATTGCTCCAGTGGTTTTTATGAAAATTAACTTCAAAAGCACATATATATATCTATAGGCGCGCGCCGAGCACTCACTGGTACGCGTACCAGGGAGCGCAGCCGGCCCGCTACGGGAGTGCGCAAGGGGAAAGGTGACTGGCTGTCGGATGTCTGTCAACATTCTAAACAGTCCGGAGAGTCCGCCATCTTGTGTCTCGGTAGAATCGAGACACAAGAGGTGAAAATAAAAAGGGGGAAATGTGTAAAAGGGGGCATGGTACACACCCCCCGACCCCCTAGGTTTTTTGAGGTTGGCCTAGAAGGACCCTGAAGGGCAAAAAAACTTTTTTTTGTTGCAATTTTTGCGGGGTAAGTGCTGGGTGCGTTCCCATGTACGCTCTCCGGTACGTGCACCCTGAGCGCACCACAGGGTAAAACAGTGAAAGAAAATAGTTTTAAATAAGAATTTGGATTGCTTAGAGGTAGGGTAGCTCGAGAAAGAGCTGTTGTGTTATGTGGGTGATTTAAGTTACTACAAGTAGGT
This sequence comes from Lissotriton vulgaris, assembly GCF_964263255.1. Classification (NCBI taxonomy): domain Eukaryota; kingdom Metazoa; phylum Chordata; class Amphibia; order Caudata; family Salamandridae; genus Lissotriton; species Lissotriton vulgaris. The sequence continues at coordinate 778,984,780 of NC_141694.1, forward strand.
ACCGATGCAGAGTATAAAATTCAAGAGAAAAACTCTGTTCTCCTCATCTGAGAAATGTACATCGTCTCCTCTGTAGATATCTTGCATGTTGTAATGCAAGTTATTGTGGTATATTGAACTCATACCATAGTCTCTCAGGAAAGCAGAAACAGATCCTTTTGGGACCTCCTGAGAAGGTCTAGGGGCTGAGGGGCACTCTACCCTGCTCCCTTTTTAAGTTTTGAAGTATTACATTTCACTCTCTTTTGAAACTACACAAAATGGTGGCGATAGGGTGCATCAGAGACAGACAGTGAGAGAAAGGAGACAGGAGATGAAGAAGAGATGTCAAATATACATTGGTAAAAATACAGTGGGAGAAGGAAAGTAAATATGAGTAAACCTAATATGTAACATAAAAATGTTGCACTCTATACTATAAGTATTACATTATACTACAATCACTTCGCTTTTACCTCATAAATTAGAAATAAAAATGAATAATATGTCAACTAATTTTTAATTTGTAATTAATAATTTATTGTTCAGATTTTTCAGAATTTAATAGAACTTGTAGCATGTCCTCATCTGGAATTTCATCTACAATCATATAATTAATGTCCTCATGAAAAGTGTTCATTGATGTTTGTTGAAATTCTATTTTATCCAAACATTCAATTAATTCTTCGTCTAGAGCAGAGGTCTTCAAACTGTGGGGCGTGACCCCCAGGGGGGCCCTGGAGTCCTGGCAAGGGGGTCGCGCATTCCCCAGCTTCACTTGTCTCTGCAATTCAAAACGTGCGCTTTCCTTTAGAAAAAAGAAAGCCCTCCCGGGACGGTGATTTAGATCGTTATCAGCTGCTCTCTGAATGAAATGAAAATGTAAAAGTGTAAACGATACTTGGGAGTAGTTCTGGCTTATTTCTCTTGTTGTTAATTTGTTACTTCATTTAAATCTATTTTCATTTATAAGCCCTGGGCTAAAAGAGGAAGCCTTCCTGGCAATTAGGCATAAGGACAGACGGCGAGCCACACTAGATGGTAGGGACTGCCACAAGAATTCATTCAGTAAGATCTGGCTTTAATTAATCAAATCACTCCAAGCTTTGTGATAACAAAGATTTGGTTTTTGTGAGTGGAAGTGCAAAGCGTTACCAACTGGGCCTGAGAAGTGCTTGCTTTAATTTTAACTGCATTTAGACAGCCCTTAGTACCCCTGAAGAGGTGTTGAAGGGACAGCTATGGAAAAAAATTGCATTACAAACTTTGGCATTATTAAAGTCTACGCTTTGAAGGCACCATTTTATCGTAAAACCATTTCCACCTTTTACAGCATTCTATCTCACACTGTGTAATATAAGTATGAAATAATGACTTACATATTCGCAGTGCTTTCTGTCACAGGCTGTGGCCTTGTAGCACTAATAATGCACATCACTAGTCTCCACTGAACCAACCAATATGTAATTCTGTGGCTCTCTGGTTACATGCAGACCTCTGCAGTGCTTTAACTAATAGAGGTTTCATAATGTACTGCAGTGCGTTTCCCACTGAGTAACAACTTTTTTATTTATTTTCCATTTACTACTCTATTTTTATGTCGATACCTAATGGTAAAATACCTCAAAAACGTAAAGAGGGCCTTAATTATGAAAATTGTTGCATCGCTGTGACAAAATAGCGAATAAACAGTTGTTGATAGTTGTCAATAATGAAGAGTACACATTTTTGTCCGAAGGGGGTCCTTATGCCTAAAAAAGTTTAACAAGTGGATCTCGACATCAAAAAGTTTGAAGACCGCTGGTCTAGAGATTGATCTAAAAAATCTTTTAAGTCATCTCCTCCTTTGTGATAAAATGGTGCTTTCAATATCCATGACATTTTCATTTTCAAGATATGTTGTTGTAATTTCAAAAGAATTTTCCTTGCTCTCCTCCATTTTAATTTCAAATTTCTTGCTGTAAATTGCAGAAAAAAGTAATCACTTTCATTTATCGTTTTTATAAATACATAATATAAAAGTAGCTTAATCAAGTATTTAGTTCTTTAAAATTAATTGGTAGTGTACAGTATGAAGCAGGAACTAGAAATATAAAGCACTGCATGTGATTAAGTCTTTCTTAATCCTTAATTATAACAGAATGACTGTAAATAGCTAATAGAAAACCTTTTCCAAATTATCTTAAAGTGTACAACATAGTTCCTCTAACAAATTAACAACTCACCTTTTTGTAAGTAAGAGAAGAGTTAAAACTGTGTAATTCCAGGTCCAGAAATTGAGCACCCAAAATTCTTCTCAAAAGTACCTCAGACAGGAGTATCACAAAATGTCCGTGTTTTCCTCTCATTTAAGATATATACATAACCAATCATACTTCATCACATACAAATTCAAAACGTAAGTAACATTTTGATTGGTTCTAATTTTCAATAGTTTCAAATGTGTTTTCCCCATGCAGTTTTCCATAGGACATTTAGACACAGCTACAGCCCGTACTGCTGAATGGAATTACATCAAACTTGTCAAAATGGTAGGGACTGGCACGTAGTAGGGTCTTTTCCATATTTGTTTAAAATTGCTCCAGTGGTTTGTACGAAAATTACCTTAAAAAAAACATATATATATCTATAGGCGCGCTCCGAGCGCTCACCGGTACGCGTACCGGGGAGTGCACCCGGCGCGCTACGGGAGTAAGCGAGCGGAAAGGTGATTGGCTGTCGGATGTCTGTCAACATTCTAAACAGTCCGGAGAGTCCGCCATCTTGTGTCTCGGTAAAATCGAGACACCTGAGGTGAAAATAAAAAGGGGTAAATGATTGAAAGGGGGCATGGTAGACACCCCCTGACCCCCTAGGTTTTCTGAGGGGGGCCTAGAAGGACCCTGAAGGGCAAAAAAACTATTATTTTTTTTTGAAATTTTCGCGGGGTAAGCGCTGGGTGCGTTCTCAGGTGCGCTCTTGGGTACGCGCACCCTAAGCGCACCACAGGGAAAAACAGTGGAAAATAATAATTTAGAGTGCTTAGAGGTAAGTTAGCTCTGAAAAGAGCTGTTGTGTTATGTGGGTGTTTTTTCTACCTACAAGTAGGTACCAATGCAGAGTCTCAAATTCAAGAGGAAGACTATTCCCTTCATCTGTGAAATGTACACCATCTCTCCTATAGATGCCTTGCATGTTGTAACGCAAGTTGTTGTGGTATATGGAACCCATACCATAGTCTCTGAGGAAAACAGAAACAGATTTATTCACATGTTTCCTTGCTTTCTCAATCTGTGGACAAAACTGGTTGGACCAGTTAAATTTTTGCCTTTGGCATATATTAGAAAATACCAAGGCAGTTTTTGGAAAAAGTGACATCAATTGTCCAAAGATGTCCTTTAAAAGCATTTCCAGACCTACCCCAGTCAAAGTGCCCAGGTCATTGCCACCACAGGGCACAATTATGAGGTCAGGGTGTGGTAGATGCATAAAGGATTTTACCAATGGTATCAATTAGTGACTTCTCAATCCTCTTTGTCCAATCCACACAATGTCCACATTTGGTAAATCAAGGTCGCGGAAATAGCGCTCTTGCTGCGCTCTCGGGGAGCTTACCGGTGCGCACACCCTGAGCGCTCCAAGACAAAATGATAAAAAAAACCTACATGAAAAATACATTGGAAAAAAACATTTTGAGTAAAAAATAATAATAATTAATAGTTAAAAAAACAGCTTATAAAAAAAAATCAATTTAAAAATATAAGGCTACAAACTCGACATACAAAGGAATCAGCTTTAAAAAAGCCTTTGAAATTCACTGAAAAAATTATAGGTTTCACAATCGTTATAGTTAAGAATTAGCATTTAAAAAACCTTTGAAATTCACTGAAAAAACCATAGGTTTCACATTTTTTATAGTTAGGAATTAGCATTTAAAAAACCTTTGAAATTCACTGAAAAAACCATAGGTTTCACGCCAGTTATAGTTAGCTGAACATTTTACTCAAACAAAACCATTGAAATTCCCACTTTATAGTTAGTTGGACTCACTATAACTCGCGCACCCGCAATCCACTGCTGATGATGTCACATATTACATCATTCATGACATGGTCAGTGACATCACTGATGACATCACAAATGACATTACAGATTATATCAAAAAGATAAGGCATGTGTCCATGAAGGAGATATTAAAACCAAAGGTGAAAACGGAATATCCATTAAGTGGTCCAGAGTCAATCCGGCCGTGTTTATGGAAAATATAACCCATAAGAATAACTATGATATTAAAACCTGTTTGAATGAATCATCTAGTAACTTGGATGCTGTAATTGCTTTTTAAAATATTTCTACTGGAATCTCTAAATATCTAAAACACAGAAATAAAATACACAGAGACCACTGCCCGAGATGGTTTAACCAGCAGTGCTCTAAATTAAACAGAGAACTAAAAGCTGCATTAAAGGCAGAGCCCAGGAACAGGGAAGGCATTTGTACCCTACGAAAACTTTTTTTACAAGCATCAAAGTTAAGGAAGATAGAAATTAGGGAAGCAGCCTGGGATAGTCTAATTCAGGCTGCTGAGACTAAGAAGAGTACTCTATTCCGGAAAACTATAGATCAACCATTATTTAAAGATAATACATCTGTTAAGATTGACACTTTCATGACACCTGAGGAATGGCTGACTCATTTTGAAAATATTTTCCACCCATCAAAAGTACCCCTTTCAATGGATGATCTAGGTAAAATTATTTTATTGAATAATTTCAATATAGAATCAATTACTACTGAAGAGATAAACATAGCCCTTAAAAACAGCAGGTGTGGTAAGGCTGCAGGGTTGGATGGGGTCCCTATTGACGTTTTTAAGTATAATATAGATTTGTGGTCCCCTATTTTATTTACATTTTTAAACGCAACAATTGAAGGAGTGTTACCTGGCACTTGGGCGAAAAGCACAATTGTCCCTTTTTTTGAAAAAAGGAGACCGAGGGAGCGCAAAATGTTACCGTCCAATATCCCTTCTTGATAGCACATCTAAAATCATGGGCAGAATTCTGTTAGCTAGACTGGAACACTGGGTTGAGGGAAACAATGTTCTGTCCGATGCCCAGTATGGTTTCAGAAGTGGTATTGGAATGTTGAGCAGTGCGTTTTGTAGACATCTCTAGTGCGTTCAACCTAGTAAACCACACTAAATTATGGCAAACACTAGAAGAAAAGGGAACGCCGCAAGATATTCTTGGTTTTTTATCTCAGATTTATGCCCACTTATCCTCAAAGATACGTTATGGTCAACATGGGGAATGCACTTTGCTTTTTAAAGTTGCATGAGGGATAAGACAAGGATGTGTCCTCGCGTCACTTTTATTTTATTTGTACATCAATGGCATAGATTCCTTTTTACAGAGTTTACCATACAATCCCCCCATGGTCGGGGAACGTAAAACCGCGGTCCTACCCTACGCAGACAATGTAGTTCTAATCTCTAGAACTGCAAATGGTCTACAATTATTGATAGACAGCTTTACCAACTTTATGACCGGAAAAGATTTAAAAATAAACATGGTTCAAACCGTGGTCATGTCTTGCAGTAGCAAAAGCAAGTCTAGAACTCACCACATTGGTGAAGTGCTAATTGAAAGGACAACATCATTCACATATTTGGGGTTACTTTATACCAGCTGGGGATCTTAAACTTTACATGTTAACACATGCAAATTGAAGTTCCTGAGATCTAGTGATGCTATTTTCAGATTTTCAAATAAAATCAGCAATAAATCTGTTCGCGAAATTTTAAAACTGTACGGGAGCAAATGTATTACTGGGGTTTGTTACGGTGCAGCCGTATGGGGTAGGGCGATGTTTCGTCACTGCAAACCCTCGAAAATAAATTTTTGCAACGGGTTCTATCTGTCCCCAGCTCAGCTGCTATACATATAATTCATACAGAAACCTCTGTACCCTACTTTAATGACCTGATTAGCGTGGCAGCACTCACACTATGGCATCGAATTTGGTCCAGAGTAGAGACGCGCTTCACAAAAGATATAATTCAGGATTTCCTCACACTGGATCAGGGCATGAAAATACCTTGGCTACATTACATCCATAACCTTGTAATGGAGTGCAATGTGGTAACAAATCTTAAAGACTTGGTAAGTATCCAGTCGTTTAGCAAACTAGAGTTAAAAAGGAGGCTGCTTAAATCTAGGGAACTCGCCAGAGCTGTTGTTGTGAATGAAAAACCATGGGTTAGATATTATTGTGATGGTCCACTTTTAACAGGCATTCAGCCATACCTTATTTTTATTTGAAACCTACAGCATAGATTTCATTTAACCAGATTAAGATTGAATACTCGTCATTTTCAGATTGCATTCCCCAGGATGGGCAAGTGGAGCCCTAAATTACCTAAGTGCCTGTGTGATGGTAAATCCCCTCAGACCACACTTCATTTTTTACTTTTTTGTAATTTTTATAGGGACATTAGAAAATTAGCTTTGCGACCTATATTTATCTCAAATAAATTGTATTTTTAGAAAACTGCCTTTTATGAAACTTGCCAAGTAGAGAATGCATCAACTTGCAATGCGGTTATTTCTTTTATTTATATGGCAAATAAATGCAGAAAAGTACTTTCATTTTTAGAAGCATTAAATTATGAAACCACATAGCTTGTAAATTTATTGGATGCACACATATCGCCTTGACGAAAACGAGATATCAAGTTATTATTATTGTTGTATCATACTTTTAAATGGTCGTTGTTATATCTCTTTTTAAACATTTTAATTTGGGAGAATATGCATATTTAAATATTGCATCCCATGAATCCTCCTAGCCGTACTTTGTGAAAACCATGTGTCATCTTTTATTGCCATTGTTTATTAGGAGTTTTCTGACAGTACAATTACCACTTTTATTTTTAAATATGTGTCATGAATATTGTATGAATCATGTAGAATGCTTTTATGTTATATTTTTTATATACCGAATAAAGCTTTTGATTGATTGATTGATTGAACTACATATGCAAAAGGCAGTGTATGTGAGAGTTGAAGTGTAGAAATGACTATACGTGACAGTGGTTGTGAGAGTGGCTGTATGGATCAGTGTGTACTTGTATCAGTGATTGTATAAGAGAGTAAGTATGTGTTAGTATTTCTATGAATAAGTGATGTGGTGTGTGTATAACTGTATAGGTCAGTAAATGGAAGTGTGATTGATTATTTGCATGACTGACTAGGTGTGTGAGTAACTCTGGATGAGTGGTGGTGTGTGAGTGCCTGTATAGGTGTAAGAGTGCCTATGACAGTGTTGTACTGATGAATGACTGCATGTATGAGTGATTGTATAGGTGAATGGGTAGATTTGTGTGTTGACCTAGGAATCAGTGAGTGTGTATGTAGTAATTGGTATTGGTGTGTCATGGTTTCGAAAATGGTAGTCCTGTATTTTACAATGGGTGTATCAAAGGTTATATTAGAGTGTGAGGTGGTGGATCAGATTTTCACATGGATGATATCATCAGTGATGTCATTTGATATGTCATCAGTGATGTAATCAGTAATGTCACTGACCATGTCATGAATGATGTAATATGTGACGTCATCAGCAGTGCATTACGGGGGCGCAAGTTATAGTTAGCTGAACTAGCAATAACGGGGGAATTTCTGCTGGTTTTGTACGGGTGAAATGTCCAACTAACTAAAACTTCAGTGAATTTGCTAAGGTTGCTAAATTCTAACTAAACAGTGCCTGAAACCTATGGTTTTTTTCAGTGAATTTTAAAGTTTTTTTAAATGTTAATTTCTAACTATAACGTCCCTGTAACCTTTGGTTTTTTTCAGTGAATTTCAATGGTTTTTTACATGCTAATTTTTAACTATAATGTTCATTAATCCTATTGTTCTTCCAGTTATTTTCAAAGATTTTTTTGTGATATTGTGTAAGTTTAATATCCTAAAAATACTTTTTTTTATTTGTTATTAAAATTATGTATGTCTTGTGTTTTCTTAAATATATATATTTTTTTAGAAAATATTGAAGTCGCACACACATAGTGTACCTATCCCGGTGGGTGCATGGAGTCAAGCCAAAGTCGTGAACTATGCGCGATGGATTAGCGATGGGTGCGGGGTGCCAGGCGCTGCGAAGCGTCATATACGTATAGGATCGCGTTGTGTGGAAATTTGATTTGCGACATGTGCGCAGTACTTGGCCGTGCCTAACATCTATACATATGAGATCGCGTCCTGTACGAGTTTGGTATGTGTCAGGTGCGCGTTGCCACGCGCCGCGTAACGTTATGTGCGTGTGGGGTCGGGATTTGTCGGCGACTCCCGTAAAAAAAAAATATGTTTGAAAACTATATGTATAGTAGTATACTATGTATATTAGACCAAGAGATTATGTAAACTAATGATAAAAATCATATATTTCTAATTACAATAAAGTTATATTACTGTTAAAGATACTTTCGCGAAGTCGCGTCAGGTGTGCGCCAGGTGCACGACGGGTGCGCGACTCCTATGCGACTTTGAAAGAAAGCTTTTCATTGGTTTACAAGGTTTTCCATTCTAGAAGTTGAAGGAACCCACCCATTTTTCTCATTCTTGCTACACCATCCCAGGAGACACACCTGCTCTATTTTTTCAGCTGCTTTGTATATTTTTTGGGTGTTTTTCTTCTTGGGAAGAAATGGCTTCTTCAAATCCTATTGTGGATATATCATCTGAAGAAGAGGAGTTCGACCCACCTTTTAAAAAGAAAAAGGAATCCATTGTGTGGAAATGTTTTACTATTCCAGTTGGTGAAAAAAAGTAAATGCCCACAAGGTTAGCTGCAGTCTTTGTCCAAAAGTACTGTTGAGGGAAAGTGACATAAAGTACTTATGCAGAACATCAAGCATCTTCACACAATTCACCCTTGACCTCTGGCACGTGTACAACTGCAAAGTGCCAAGAAGAGATGCAGGAGAATGACCTGGGAGCTGGTCCAAGCACTTCTGGAGCCTCAAGCTCCTCAACTTGAGGTCTGGACATTCGTCCTGAACTTGCTACTCTACAGCAACACTGCATCAAATGCAAGGCTGTGGTTTGTTGTGGGGAGCAATCTTAGATGCAGTGCTTTCTGTAGCAAGAAATCACCGCTGTTAATTATTTTTTATGGTTGCAATGACTGTTTAATGGCAATAGTTTAAACTTAGTTCTGTTGTTTTTTCCATTTTTTTTAAAAACACCCAATAATATACAAAATGGTTTAAAAAATACAAAAAAGTTATAAAAGAAAAAAAAGAGTTCTTTTCAGAACTACCTTACCTGGTTTAAAAAAAGAGAAATAACTCCATGCTAATAAATGGGTGACTGAATGCGTATATGTGTAGAGGTTTAGGAGCAAATAAGAAGTGTATAAGTGGTTAGAGGAGTGAATTAGTAGTGCATAGAGGATTGCAGCAGTGCATGAGTTTGTGACTGGGTCTTTACATGAGTACATCGGTACTGAGTAGTTGATTAGAGTACTGCAAGGAAACTGTGTGGTGAATTTATAAGTCTTTGGGTATTGGCGGAGTGTTTGGATTAGTACATGGTAGTGGCTGGGTGACTGGAGGAGTGCATGGGAAGTGAGAGGGTGAATTCTGCACTGTATGGGAACTACTAGGAGAATTGAAGGGGCAAATGAGAAGTGTTAAGTGGTTAGAGGACTGCATGAGTAGTGAATAGAGGAATGCAGCAGTGCATATGTTTGTGACTGGGTCATTGAATGAGTATACATGGATAGTGACTGGATACTTAGAGTGGTGCAAGGACAGTGCATGGTGAATTTTTATGTGCTTGGGTTTGGGCAGAGTGACTGGATAAGGACATGGCACTAGCTGATGAATTGGAGTAGTGCATAGGTAGTGACAGGGAGATTACTAAACTGTATTGGTAGCAGTCAAAGGATTGTAGAAGTGCATGAGTTAGTGTCTGAGTAATTACATGAGTACATGAGTACTGACTGGATGATTACAGTACTGCAAGCAGAATGCATGGTGAATTTATAAATGCTTGGGTGTTGGCGAAGTGATTAGATTAGTACATGGTACTAGCTGGGTTATTGCAAGAGTGCACAGGGACACACAGAGTGATTGCTGGACTGCATGGGTTCTACCTGGTTAATTGGAGGAGTGAATCAGTAGGGTGTAGGAGGTTAGAGCACTGCATAGATAGTGCACATGTGATTTTAGCACTGCATGTGTTAATGCCTGGGTCATTGCATGAGTACATGGATAGTAACTGGATACTTAGAGTGCTGCAAATTGACAGCATGGTAAATTTATAAGTGTTTGGGTTTTGGTGCAGTGATTAGGTAAGGACATGGTACTGGCTCGATGGTTGGAGGAGTGCATGGAGAGTGACAGTGTGATTGCTGGAGTGGATGGGTACTACCTGGGTAATTGGAGGAGTGAATCACTAGTGTGGAGGTGGTTAGAGGACTGCATGGATAGTGCACATCTGATTGTAGCACTGCATGAGTTAGTGCCTGGGTCATTGAATAAGTACATGGATAGTGACTGGATATTTAGAGTGCTGCAAGTTGACAGCATGGTGAATTTATAAGTGATTCAGTTTTGGCGCAATGATTAGATAAGGACATGGTACTGACGGGATGATTGGAGGAGTGCACGGAGAGTGGCAGTGTGATTGCTGGACTGCATGGGTACTACCTGGGTCATTGGAGGAGTGAATCAGTAGTGTGGAGGTGGTTGGAAGACTGCATAGATAGTGCACATCTGATTGTAGCACTGCATGTGTTACTGCCTGGGTCATTGTACAAGTACATGGATAGTGACTGGATACTTAGAGTGCTGCAAGTTGACAGCATGGTACATTTTTAAGTGCTTAGGTTTTGGCAATTGGATTAGTACATGGTACTGGCTGGGTGATTGGAGGAGTGCACCTGGAGTCACAGTGTGATTACTGGACTGCATGGGTACTACCTGGGTAATTGGAGGAGTTAATCAGTAGTGTTGAGACGGTTAGAGAACTGCTTGGATAGAGCACATGTGATTGTAGCACTGCATGTCTTAGTGCCTGGGTCATTGCATGAGTATATGGATAGTGACTGGATATTTAGAGTGCTTCAAAGAGAGTGCATAATGAATTTGTAAGTGCCTGGGTTTTGGCAGAGTGCTCGGCAAAGGACATGGGACTGGCTGGGTAATTGCAGGTGTGCATAGGTAGTAACAGGGACATTAGTAAACTATATAGGTAGTAGTCAAATGAATGTACAAGTGCATGAATAAGTGCTTGTGTAATTGCATGAGTACATGGGGACAGACTGGACGTTTAGCATACTGAAATGTGATTGCATGGTGAATTTATACGTGCTTGGGTATTGGCGCCTTGATTAGATAAGGACATGATACTGGCTGGATGATTGGAGGAGTGCACAGAAAGTGACAGTGTGATTGCTGGACTGCATGGGTACTACCTGGGTGATTGGAGGAGTGAATCAGTACTGTGGAGGTGGTTAGAGGACTGCATTGATAGTGCACATCTGATTGTAGCACTACATGTGTTAGTGCCTGGATCATTGCATGAGTATATGGATAGTGACTGGATACTTAGAGTGTTACAAGGAGAGTGCATGGTGAATTCATAAGTGCTTGGGTTTTAGCAGAGTGATTTGATAAGGACATGGGACTGGATGGTTGATTGGAGGAGTGCATACGTAGTAACAGGGAGATTACTATATAGGTAGCTCTCAAAGGATTACAGCAGTGCATGCGTTTGTGACTGGGTCATTGCATGAGTAAATGGGCACTGAGAGGAAGATTAGAGTACTGCAAGTAGAGCGCCTGAGTGAATTTATAAGTGCCTGGGTATTTGCAGAGGGATTGGATTAGTACATGGTACTTGCTGGGCGACTCGAGGAGTGCATTGGGAGTGAGAGGGTGATTGCTGGACTGCATGGGTAGTAACTGGGGAATTTAAGATGGTAATGAGCAGTGTCTAGATGGTTAGAGGACTGTATGGATAGTGTAGAGGTGAATGTAGTAGTGCATGGATAGTGTTTGGATTACTTAATTTTACCTTTACAATAGTAAATATCGAAAGTATTTGAAATAATTTTTGCAGTTGTTTTTTATAATTTAAATTTAAAAACTTCCAAACTTTAGAATTAGAGTCCGTAAAAGAGAAGAAAAAATACAGTTATATCATATAAAATTATAATTTTAAGAACACAACATAATTTTACCATTATATAACATATTCCGTTTGCCTTTTTTGCCGTTCTCAGAATCTATTGAATTTCACCATAGACAGTGATTTCAATGTTGCTCATCACATAACAGCCGACAAAAAAATACAATCAATAAGATTGAAAAAAAAATCATAATCTGTGTCCAAAATATTTACAACAAAATCAACTATCTGTTCACATTTCCCAAAATAAACATCCTCAATAACATTGCATATAATACAGATATCAAATAAATAAAATGCTTCTTTCTAAGAGAATTTTCTAATTGCAATATCAAAGAATAGAAAAGATAATTAAATCATCAATTCTTCATAACTTCCCTATAGTCTAAATGATGTTCTTTAAAACATTTGCAGTGAGAATATCCAAAATACACTTTTTAATTCATATCAATATCTTCCCACTAGGCCGAATGATATTCCTGAAATCCTTTATATTGAAATTATCTAAAATAAATACATTCATTCATATTGACATATTCCCAGTTGGCCGAATTATGTTCTCAGAACTATGTCATTAAGAATATTAGATACGAATTTGGTAATTCCTTAGGCAACCGATATTTGAAAACCAAATGGGCATCATTACAATATGTCCATCATTTACTGCACTTTAAATGGACAGTGTAGTGTCCACATGTCGTAGAAGGTCCATCGAGGAAAATAATTGCTACTGCTATGAAAGTTCTTCCTGGTATTGATAGTTGACTTGCTACAACATTTTTAAATAAAGTTTCCAATTTTCTTCCATCTGCTCTACAACATTGTATCATTAAAATTATAAAATGCATAAATCTTTCTATAAATAATGTTGATAACTTCCCGACATTTCTCACATACATATACATTCTTTTCTAAACTAGCAGTCTTAGATATAGATTTTTCCAATGAATACAATTTTGTTTTACATTTTTCTGGTAAAATAATAGTAATGCTCAACAAGAGAGGTATGCTGTTCCCCCAGTCGGACAATGAGATAAGGGGATATCCCTTTATCTTGTTGTCCGACTAGGGGAACAGCATACCTCTCTTGTTGAGCATTGATAGTGTACGTATGCTGGACCCCATTATCACTCCCTTGAGTCCCCATTTGTTGTTAGAGAAAATAATAGTAATACCTTTGTGTTCTAATTTATCAATGGCTTTCATTTTTACTATTTGCTGTTTTTCCAGCTTTAAAAGTTCTTTTGTATAATATTTCCAGGGCAACATTTTCATTTGAAAACAAGTTTGTAAGTAGTCGACTTTGCAAAACTTCTTTACCATGTTCTGTCAATACACCAATTCTTATATCTTGAGGAATACTTCCATAGTCTTCATCACTTGCCTGTTGCATATTTTTAATAAGTTCTTTGTATTCAAATTATGACCAAATGTTCCCGTTTCCAATACTTCCCAAACACTTTCTGGTGTCTTCATGCACAAGTGTTTTAAACCCTGGTTGCCCTTTTACAGGAGTAAGTTGCAGTAGATCGCCAAAAACTGTCACGTTTTCCTCCAAATAAGACATCATATTCTGTTTTTAAAATTTGCTTCATTTTTGAATGCACAAAGGCAAGCATTAAGTAGACATGCTCACCTTATCAATAATCAGAAGTTTCATTTTCTTTAGCACTCTTGAAACTTCGTAACAAGCTTCTCCAGAAATCTTGTGATATTCCAATTTGTTTTCATGTTCTACAGGTAGCATTTGTAAGCGATTTAAAGTAATTTTTTTATTGTTGTTTGCTGCTAACCAAGTTGGAGCGGTTACAACACAAGGTACATGTGATTCAGTGGTTTTCTGTAGATAACTGGTTAAAACTTTCATTTAAAAAAATTTTCCTGTACCTGCTTGACCTCTGACATACATTTGGATAGGTTGAAATGATGTGCATGTGCATTCTTTTCTTTCATGAAGAAAACCATGGTCGATCTTTTGTCTCACTTGCTGATATATTTCTTTCTGTTCAATATTTAGTTGTTCTTCCAAGTTCATAATATCATGTTGAGCTTCAGGCATTACTGTTTCCACTTCACTCATGGCGATTGCTGCTTCATTTTCAAGAATTGGTTGTCCTAGTGGTTCTTGACTCGGTGGAGCAGAACTTTGCCTGTCTTGAGAACTGTCTCTAGCAATCTCAGCTGCAATAGTAGCTTCTTTATCAATTTCTTCATTCAACATTTTGAGATAATTTAGAAAAACTGTGCATTCAATGCTATCTTTACATGCATTAAACGGATATTCATAGCACTGAAAATCTCCAGGTAATTCCAGTTCCGTACGCCAAGGCTTGAAGAGTTGCAGAAGTGCTAGATAGTAAAATTCTCTTTTAGATGTGGCGCAATGGCCAGGGTGCCTGACTCCGGGCTACCGGGTTCACAGTTCGTTCCCCGGTGCCGGTGGCAGGTTAGCCCAGCACCATGTGACTCTGGGCAATAGCTTGCTTAATCTTCCCGAGGGCCCCCAGCGCCGGGACACCACTTTGGAGGTAGCTGTGCGCTTTACAAATACTGATATTTCATTTCATTTCATCAGGAGTATCACAACTCAGTTTCCAATGAGTAATCGGATTTCCTTTACTATGTTTCACCAAAGGTCCTTCTGAACCAATCACTGCATATTTTTCTTCATTTATGTTCTCTGTACTATTTCCCTGAAAACTGTAATATTGCAGCACTTCATACAGACATATGTTTTCAAGATGAGACATTCTATTTAGATAGTACATATCCAACATTTTTGTTTTAACAATATCTGTGCTTTCCGGTTCATTTAATGCTGAATATTCAATTTCTTGTATAGATTTAGGTACTTGATTTCGTGTTGCAGCAAGACCTAGACTAACCCAAATTATTCCTCTTGACTTTGAATGTAAACTTGCAGAGGACAACCAATCTAAGCATTCGTAGGATCCAATCTCTCGTTCGGACAGCATCTTCAAACTAAAGCTGTACAATTACTTACTAAGACTTTTCTTGTGGAAATTTCTTCCCACAATTCTTTCAACTCCGTCTTTTCTGATTTTGTTACGTATGACGTTACATACTGAGCAACATCAATGGAATTTTCCGCAAAATACTGGCTATCCATATTAGCATTCCACATCGACAAAATAACTGGATTATAATCATTATTATACTTTGATTGTTCACGTCTTTTTAAATTATTAGTATTTTGGGGAGATTTTCTAGTGATGGTATGTCTCACTGCTGACATGAAACTGTTTACTCTTCCTTTGGATATTACTTTACGTGAAAAACCAAAATGACATTTAGTACAAAACTTTTCCTTCGACTTGTATTTCTGTCGACAGTATTTGCCACATCGATGAGTTTGAAACCATAACACTTGTTCCATTAAGGTGTTTTCTTCTCTTGTTTTTGGTAAAGCACATGTAACATGGTCTTCAATAAAAGATAAAACAGTTTCTTCCGAATCAGTTCCAAATTTGGATGCATCCTTGATCCCTTAGCTTGATACTCCTTTCTCCAAAAGAAATTAATACCTTCTCCAAGAGGAGGATTGTTTTTATTGCAGATGAAAGACATCATAGCTTGAAACCTATGAATAAAATATCTGCACACATTTATAGGATCCAAGGAACACAGTTCTCAAGGTGTCTTGAATGCAATGTTTTTAATATTTGAATTTGGTTCTCGAAGAAATTCAATTAAATCGTCCCATGCATATTCAGCACAGCTTAGCGAAACAAACCACGTAGGAGTTCCTAAGTTCCTTAATATGCATTTGAGTTCTCCATGACGGCGATACAGATACTCATTAGTACCACGCTGACACGCCATCAATTAATCAATTGAAATTCTAAATGATCATGTCGCCCATGTACTTTGTCCATAAGTTCCTCTGTAGAATTATTTTGAAGATGAACTCCTGTTTTAAAATTGTTGACTGCATATGAAAGTCCAGACAAGTCACTTTCAAACAAAAGATGAAATATATATGGGATACATTGTCGAAATCCTGGATTTTTGAAGTACAATCTAGTTGTCCGATATTCTGATGCAGGAATCTGTACTGTTCATTCATCATATCATCCACCTTTTCCAGTGGGGAAGAGCTGTGAAAAACAACGAGCTTCCAAACTTTTTTCCCAAACACTCATGGGATTCCCCTTTGCTTTCTTCATTTGGAATAATTCAATAGTATTTCCCATCACTTATTTGGAATGTAAAGGATGTACGCTATAATGTTCATAAATTTCTTCACTTTCGGACATGTCCACTTTTTCAATTTGGCCACTTGACATTTCACTATCATCTCCAAAAACTATTTCTTCTTCTTCCACATACACATTTTTGTAGTAATCACTGTTTTCTAGGAGATATAACGTTGCCTTTTGCACTTGCTGACATCTACTAATTCTTGCCCTATTTTCCGACTCTTCGTAGGAACACCATTAACTAGAATAACTACAGGTTCAGTTTCCTCTTTCTCTACACCAATAGTTTCAATATTTTTCTTTAAAACTAAAGGTAAATATACAACTCTTCTTTTTAAACCACTCTGTAAATCTGTGGGAGGCAACTTACCTGTTTTAGGCTCCATACAAACAATAGCCTTAAACGGATCACTGACAGAATATAGAATGCCAAAATATCGACCTGCCAAAATATCGTGGCCAAAATATAGAATGCCAAAATATCGAATTCCTATCTACAAACAGGTAAGAACAAAAATATCGAATCCAAAATACCATAGTAAATAATATAGTTTGTTAAAATATCAAATTTTTTAAATGTCTTAAAAGTAACGTACAATTAATGAAATAATAAATATAACTAAATAAAACATACTTAAAATACCTAAATAACCTTAAAATTAATAAATAATTAATGTAAGTTATAAAAAACATACATTTTTATTTTTAAATGCATATATATTAACTTAATATTAATACAAAATATTCAATATTCTGAGCGTAGGATAGCGGGAGGGTAAAATGTACTATTCCCACTCCAGTGAGTGCAATAATAGGGAAAGCGTTGGATAGCGTAGGGGTAAAAATTACTATTCCACTCCAGAGAGTGCAACAGTAGGGAAAACGTTTGATAGCAGGAGGGTAAAAATTACTATTCCTACTCCAGTGAGTGCAACAGTAGGGAAAGTGTTGGATAGCGGGAGGATAAAAATTACTATTCCCACTCCAGTGAGTGCAACAGTAGGGAAAGCGTTGGATAGCGTAGGGGTAAAAATTACAATTCCCACTTCAGAGAGTGCAGCAGTAAGGAAGGCCTTGGATAGCATAGGGGTAAAAATTACTATTCCCACTCCAGTGAGTGCAACGGTAGGGAAAGCATTCGATAGCGTAGGGGTAAAAAGTACTATTACCACTCCAGAGAGTGCAAGAGTAGGGAAAGCGTTGGATAGCATAGGGGTAAAAATTACTATTCCCACTCCAGAGAGTGCAACAGTAGGGAAAGCGTTGGATACCGGGAGGGTAAACATTTACTATTCCCACTCCAGAGAGTGCAACAGTAGGGAAAGCGTTGGATAGCGTAGGGGTAAAAATTACTATTCCAACTCCAGTGTGTGCAACAGTAGGGAAAGCATTGGATAGCGTAGGGATGAAAATTACTATTCCCACTCCAGAGCGTGCAACAGTAGGGAAAGCTTGAATAGCGGGAGGGTAAATATTTACTATTCCCATTCCAGAGAGTGCGACAGTAGAAAAAGCATTGGATAGCGTAGGGGTAAAAATTATTATTTCCACTCCAGTGAGTGCAACAGTAGGCAAAGCGTTGGATAGCGTAGGGGTAAAAATTACAATTCCCACTCCAGAGAGTGCAACAGTAAGGAAGGCCTTGGATAGCATAGGGGTAAAAATTACTATTCCCACTCCTAGTGAGTGCAATAGTGGAGAAAGTGTTGGATACCATAGGGGTAAAAATTACTTTTCCCACTCCAGAGAGTGCAACAGTAGGGAAAGCGTTGGAAAGCGGGAGGATAAAAATTACTATTCCCACACCAGTGAGTGCAACAGTAGGGAAAGCATTGGACAGCGTAGGGGTAAAAATTACTATTTTTACTCCAGAGAATGCAACAGTAGGGAAAGCGTTGGATAGCGTAGGGGTAAAAATTACTAACCCCACTCCAGAGAGTGCAACAGTAGGGAAAGTGTTGGATAGCGGGAGGGTAAACATTTACTATTCCCACTCCAGAGATTCCAACAGTAGGGAAAGCGTTGGATAGCGTAGGGGTAAAAATTACTATTCCAACTCCAGTGTGTGCAACAGTAGGGAAAGCATTGGATAGCGTAGGGATACAAATTACTATTCCCATTCCAGAGAGTGCAACAGTAGGAAAAGCATTGGATAGCGTAGAGGTAAAAATTACCATTCCCACTCCAGAGAGTGCAAGAGTAGGGAAAGCGTTGGATAGCATAGGGGTGAAAATTACTATTCCCACTCCAGAGAGTGCAACAGTAGGGAAAGCTTGGATAGCGGGAGGGTAAATATTTTCTATTCCCACTCCAGAGAGTGCAACAGTAGGAAAAGCATTGGATAGCGTAGGGGTAAAAATTACTATTCCGACTCCATTAAGTGCAACAGTAGGGAAAGCATTGGATAGCGTAGGGGTAAAACATCCTATTCCCACTCCAGTGAGTGCAACACTAGGGAAAGTAATGATTTAATATTGAAATAAAAAGGAATTAATTATCAATACCAATAGAAAAGTTATTAAAATGAATTACCAATTACAAAATATGTATTAATTAAATGTAAATACCAATAAATATGATTTAATAAAAAATAATTACCTAATAATAATTAACAACCAATTAATTTTCGATTCCAAAAATGTAACAAGTAATAAAAAAATTGCCAATTAATACATAATTAACAATAAATTCATTGTCAATACGCAAAAATAATTTCAGTATTTACTTAATTACAATAAATTACTTCCCACCCTATTCCCCTATAAACCCAAAACTCGCTCCGAATCATAAATTAATACAATTAACATAATTATTTATTATTCAATTAATAAACATTCATTAACAATAAATAACATGTAATTACCAATAATAATTAATTAACTATACACTAATTATCAATACAAATAAATTAAAATAAATATTTACTTAAATGCAATTAAATGAGTTCCTGCGCTATTCCCCTATAAACCCACAACCCGCTACAAAACTAAAACACAAAATTAGATTAAAAATAATTAATAATTCCTAAAAATGTATATTTAATTTACTATAATTAAATTACTTCCCACCCTATTCCCATATAAACCCACGACCTGCTACGGAATTAAATTACGCAAAAATTAAACATAAAATCCTTTACTTTAAAAAAATTAAACATACATTACAAAAATAATATACACTTTTAACACATATACTAACATACAAAACACTTAAAAAGATCTATATTATTAAAAATTCAATACATTTTAATGCCTATATTATGTACCTTGGTATTTTGACAGTCGATATTACTTACCTGCATTTCGATATTTTTAACCACTATATTATGTTCAGTCTTTAATTTGACTTCAATATTCTGTCCATTTTATATCTTTTTCTCAATATTTTGTCTAGTTACCCCTGAAACGGGTGCACTGATTGAATCAGAATAGACTCATAAGTGTGTATATCTACCAGTTTTGGAGGAATAGCTACCTACTCTAGGTAATTATGTACGGCTCTAGCTGGCATTTTGTTGTCCTCTAATTTGTTATAACAATATTTACAAATACGTTGATCACTACCCAAATCAAAGCAATCTTCTACTAACAAATAAGATTGCAAATTCCTTCCATATATTATTGTTTTCTTTTTCACTTTTTAAATACAAATCAACATTCACAGTCTGATTTTTATAGTGAGTTTGTCGACAACAAATACAAATATAATTTGGTCTTTCACATTAAATCACCTTAAAATTCGTAATTTCTTCTTCAAACTTATCAGTACTACTATGTTGCATGTCTTTTTCAACACTTACTTCCATCAATGTCTCACTTTGACTACACCCTTGTTCAGGACCAAAGTAACGAAACTCTATTCCATCACAAACTGTTTTTACATCTGATACTGACCCATGCAAAAGAGCACTGTTTAAAGCACTTAAAATTTTTGCTGGATTTTTTGCGTAATAAAATCTTCTGACTAACTTTCGCGTTTGAGAGTGATGTACTGCTAACATTCAGAAATGATTAAAAACCTTTGACACACTTTTCTAGAAAGACAAGCCAGAGAATGACCTTGCAAACCAGTATTTTTTTCTCACTTTGCAAGGATCTAGTCCTTGCAGCATCTTAATCTTTTGTTTAACACTTTTTTTACTATACGCTCATAAGAAATGTTGTAAAATATCAATAGAGTCCTATCGTATACTACAAATACTACTGCAATCCCAAGTATACACTGGGGCTTTAGTACATCTCCCTAGAACTTCATCAGCTATCTTCATTTCTAGGAACCATCTTTTCTTTTTCAATTGGACAACCGTTTTTTACTTGATAAGCACGTCCACTGATATCAACTGCATTCAATATTGTATTGGCTTGAAAATAACTCTCTTCATTAAAAAAGGCTCTGAACATGAACTGTGCTTCCATTCACCCAAAAATATATCACAAAAGCTAGTTCTGTTAATTATTCTCTTCTTTTTACTTTTGTCCTTCATAAAATATACTGGCTTATCTAATGATCGAATTCTGTTTAAAACTAAAAAGAATAATTTCCTTTTTAATTCAAAAGCCTTCTCAACAATAGTTTCAATCCGTTTCTTCTTTTTATAAAATGCTGATCTTTTTTATATTTCTTCACATCTTTTAACAAATTAAACACAACTCTATTGTGAAACATTCTTTTCCTTATTTTATCAAATTGATTCTTTCTCCTTTTACCATACATTGTTTTTTGAAAACGTGATTTCCCATTAATTTCTCCTTTTTTCTTCTCATTATTCTTTTTTGTTGAGGTATTCTTTCTACTTTCTTCATTGTGCAAACTGATTCTAATCTTTTAAAGTCTTTTAATAAATAATTTTGTTCTCTTACCACAAGACTTTTTCTTTTTTCCCACATGTTGTAGTTCATCTAATTCTTGCTGTTGTCTTTTCTTCAAATAATAGTCCTTATTTTGTTGTTTAAACTTTTCTGTTTTTTTAGTCATGGTAAGTTTGTTTGAATGATGATGAGGAATATCTGTAAGAAAAAAAAATATTATTAAAATAAATCTATAAAATATACTATTCTATTACTAAACAAACACGTTCTACATAAAAACCATTTAAACGCTTTGTTTTGAAATCACAATGCATTTACTGCAGTACACAGGTACTAACTGGATAATTGTAGGAGTGCATGAGTAGTGTTTACGTGTTTAGAGGACTGCAACGGCAGTGGATAGAGGATTGTAATAGTGCATGTATTAGTACCTGGGTCATTGCATGACTACATGGGTAGTGACTGGATGATTAGAGAACTGCTAGGAAAGAGGATGGTGAATTTATAAGTGCTTGGGTTTTGGCGCAGTGATTAGATAAGGACATGGTACTGGCTGGATGATTGGAGGAAAGCACGGAGAGTGAGTGTGATTGCTGGACTGCATGGGTACTACTTGGGTAATTGGGGGAGTGAATCAGTAGTGTGGAGGTGGTTACAGGACAGCATGGATAGGCACATTTGATTGTAGCGCTGGATGTGTTAATGCCTGAGTCATTGTACAAGTTCATGGATAGAGACTGGATACATAGGCCCCCATTAGGATGGCGGCCGGACTTTGTCCGCCCGCCATCCCATCGGTAAAAGGGACCGCCCACCTTAAGGGCGGGAGTGTTGATGTATGCATTAGGATGTGCCCGCACAATCCTATATAATCAAACACCTTACTGCCAAGTAACCAGCCCTCCAGTGCCTTAGTAACACAATCAACAAAGTCAACCTAGGCCTGAGTCTGAGCATTTTGGGTATCTCTGAACTTTATCCTGTATTGTTCAGTGGTTAGGCCAAATCCTTCAATCAGAGCACTCTTCAGGACTGTATAATCATCAGCATCCGCTTCTCTTACAGTGAGGAGCTTGTGTCTACCCTTCTCTGCAAAGGAGGGCCACAAGATAGCTGTGCACTGCACCTGGGGGACCTCCAGAACTTTGCAGGCCCTTTCCAGTGCAGTTATCCATTTGTGGATGTAATCCCCACTCTGGTAGGGAAGGACAATCTTGTTTAAATTCCTATGGTCATGAGATCTTTCTCTACCACTAGGGAAGTTGCTGCCACCATGCTACTCGGATATGGTACTGGCCGGATGATTGGAGGAGTGCATGCAGAGTGACAGTGTTATTGCTGGACTGCATGGGTACTACATGGTTTTTTGAAGGAGTGAATCAGTAGTGAGGAGGTAGTTAGATGACTGCATGGTTAGTGCACATTTGATTGAAGCACTGCATGTGTCAATGCATGAGTTATTGTTCAAGTACATGGATAGTGACTGGATACTTAGAGTGCTGCAAGTTGACAGCATGGTGAATTTAAAAGTGCTTGGGTTTTGGCACAGTGATTAGATAAGGTCATGGGACTGGCTGGATGATTGGACAGGTGCAAGGAGAGTGACAGTGTGATTGCTGGACTGCATGGGTACTACCTGGGTAATTGGAGGAGTGAATCAGTAGTGTGGAGGTGGTTAGAGGACTGCATGAATAGTGAACATTTGATTGTAGCACTGCATGTGTTAATGTCTGAGTCATTGTACAAGTACATGGATAGTGACTGAATACTTAGAGTGCTGCAAGTTGACAGCATGGTGAATTTATAAGTGCTTGGGTTTTGGTGCAGTGATTAGATAAGTACATGATACTGCCTGGATGATTGGAGGAGTGCACGGGCAGTGACAGTGTGATTGATGGACTGCATGGGTACTACTTACATAATTGGAGGAGTGAATCAGTAGTGTGGAGGTGGTTAGACGACTGTATGGATAGTGCACATTTGATTGTAGCACTGCATGTGTTAATGCCTAAGTCATTGTACAAGTACATGGATAGTGACTGGATACTTAAAGGGCTGCAAGTTGACAGCATGGTGAATTTATAAGTGCTTGGGTTTGGCGCAGTGATTAGATAAAGACATTTTACTGGCTGGATGAATGGAGGAGTGCACGGAGTGTGGAGGTGGTTAGAGGACTGCATGGATAGTGCACATTTCTGAAAAGTTAGGCAGGCATATTCTGACAGCTAGTTATAGTGGGCACCTTGCACCAGTCCAAACAACCCCTTAGAGGTGATAGGTTAAAGACAACCTTTATTGAAAGATATACTAGTGGTAGCTATGGAGAGCAGATTTCAGGCTAAGTCTTGAAGGAATGTAAAGCAGCTTGTTTTATCAGTCTATAATCTCTTGAGTGACCAAATGAAAGGAGAACCACACCAGGTATATATATAAAATATGTGTATTTATTCTAAACACACCCTACTAGTCTCCTTATGAGGCTAGAGGTAAAAGCACATATGTTACACTCAATATCACACAGTAAATTAGAACAATCTACGTTGAGCCCTAGGGGCGTACCAAACCATATATTAAGAAAGTGGTATAAGAACCACGAATTGACTAGACACAAGGCATAGAGCCTGTAGAATGGCTTTGCCCACAAGGAACCACCCTAGGTAGTGACACAGGGGACCCATGGGGGATGCGTGCAGTGTGAGAACACAGCAGCGAGATGCCGTTAGCTTCTATGGGGAAAGTCGTGGTTGGAAATTTAAAGATTAAGGACACGTAGGAGACTACTTTGAGCAAACCCCTTTAGACTTAGGTGTTTTTTGATGTCGGGAATCGTCGTTGATTTCATTGGTGATCTTCTGCAAAGTGCTGCTGCCATCTAAGAGGAAAGTGTCCGTGTGATCCAAGCCTAGATCGAAGATAAGGAGAACCTAAAAGCAGAAGGGACAGAGTCTGGGTCACCTGCCAGTGACCAGGGGCAGGATATCGTATGCAACCAATGTCGGGTGATTTCAGGTTGAAAAAGTGATGCTTGACTCTGCAGCCACGAGATCCAGGAGGGGTCGACGATGACCAGGAGCTGGATTTGAGCTGTCCCGTGTAGGATGTCGAGTACTGCTGCATCGGTGACTGGATTGGATCCAACAAGCATTGGCAAAAGCAACCCACACAGAAAGTGAAGAAATGCTTTGGTGTGGACAACAAGGTCCGAGGGTCTCACCACGTGGTGGAGAGTCAGTGCACGTCTGGAGCAACCAGGGAAGCCCAAGGAAAATCAGAGTTGCCTTCACAGGGACCCACCAGTTGACGGACCAGGGATCGCGAAGGGTCCTCAAGCGGAAACACACAGAACTGTTAAGGGAATATCATGGGCTAGTGTTAATAGGAAGCCCCTGAATTTCAGAGGTATACCCAACCTTCTGGCTGCACCAGGCTTGGGGTCTTTACTTTCTGAATACAGAAGTCCATCATCCCAATATATCTTATGGGTTCCACTAGCATTTCCAGCAGCCTCAGCAGCAGCTTGCTGTCTGAGGGGTTCAAGTGAAGGGCAGTTCAGCTGCTCCTAGCTCAGATCTACCCTGGAACGGCCCCCTTTACCCAAGAACTCAACCTGATCAGGCTCAACCTCCTCTGGGACAGTCCCTTCTTCAGGACTACAATCATCTCCCTCAAGAGACTGATCTGTATTCTGAGTCAGGGGAGAAGGCATTGCCTTAATCCTACTGTTCCTCTTCTTGCAAAGCACCTGGTCCATTCTTCCAGAATCCAGGGCCTGTTCAGCTTTTGACATTTTGGGCTGTGACCTAGTCACAGCAATCCTTTGTGCGGGGATTCATAAAATTTCTGCAAGGGTCCTGAGCTCCACTTCAGCCCAAGCAGGGAGGTCTGCACTAACCATAACCTTCTTGAGGTCAGTTACCCCTCCCGAGAAGAAATTAACAACTGCCAGGGCATGGTCAGTCCTGACATTGCTAGCATTGGTCACTTGGTACATTTCACCAAGTTTGATCTGCTCAGGAGCCACAAGGTCTTGTGATGCAACAACTGACTTTGACAATAATTAAGGATCTGCTCCCTCATAATTTGGTTATACAATACTGTGAAATCACACACCCTACTGCCAAGTAACCAGCCCTCCAGAGCCTTAGTAGCACAATCAACAAAGCCAACCCGGTCCTGAGTCTGAGCCTTTTGGGTATATCTGAACTTTATCCTGTATTGTTCAGTGGTTAGGTCAAACCCCTCAATCAGAGCACTCTTCAGGACTGTATAATTATCAGCATCCTCTTCTCTAACAGTGAGGAGCTTATCTCTACCTTTGTCTGCAAAGGAGAGCCACAGGATTGCTGCCCACTGCTCCTGGGGGACGCTCTGAACTTTATAGGCCCTCTTCAGTGCAGTAATCCATTTGTGGATGTCATCCCCAATCTGGTAGGGAGGGACAACCTTATTTAGGTTCCTATGGTCATGAGACCTCTCTCTACCACTAGGAGTAAAGCTGTCACCATGGGACTCTAGTCCCATCTTTTGTCTAACTCTTTGGAGTTCTAGGGCCTCCCCTTCTAAGGGTACTTGCTGTCTACTGATTCTAACCTGAGCTTCCTCATACTTCAGCTGCGTTTCTCTCTTCTCCTGGGAGGTTTCCCTCCTGTGAGAAGAAACAGAGGTCCCTACAGATATGTCAGAATGGCCAGACTCCTGTGAAGGAGACCTTGGCCTTATAGGCACACCTCCAACTCTCCCTGGTGGAACAAAGAGAAGGCCTTCATGGCCTTCTTCCTCATTTCCAGGAGGAGCTGCATTCTCCAGGTCAAGGTCATTGTCACCTTCCTAGTCAGCATCAGAGGTCTGGTCCTGGTCATTTTCCCATCCTGGGCCCTTCCTCTTCTGCTGATCCACCCAGACTGTCTACCCTCCAGGCACTGAGGCCTTCCTGAGATCAACCAACAGTAGTACCTCCTTGAGGCGTTGGGTGTTGGCACTTTTGCTTGTCTTCAGTCTTCTAGTAGTACAGAAAGCTCTCAATTCCAAGATTGTGAATGTGTCATACTTGGATGCCAGTACAGTAATGACATCTGGCAGGGACCCACTGGTTCCTGCCTTGAAGACATCACTAGTGAGGTGTGGTGTATGCACCTACCTACTCTAGTGTGGCCTACTAAACTCTCTTGAGTTGTAGAAAGGGTGTGCTAAGCTCTTGACACACAACTCTAAGTTCAGTAGAACTTACTGTAGTTTTTAAGCTTGTATTATATGTGCCTCAGGTACCTATAGTGGTTTTCAGTTAGTCAATCACTTGGGATTATCTGGTAGAACAAAGGCAAGCTTGAATCCCAACCGCTGCACACCAATGTGAGAAGTTGGCATGGCATATTCTGTCCACTAGTTATAGTGGGCTCCTTGCACCAGTCCAAACAACCCCTTAGAGGTGATAGGTTAAAGACAATGGGGCAGATTTACAATAACTGGCGCATCCCTGCATATCAGCAGGGATGCGCCAGTTATTGTGCGCCGCAGCTCCGCCACCCTGGATGCACCGCATTTACAATGCGGCGCACCATGGGGCAAAAATGGCACAGATGTGTCAAGCATCTGAGCCGTAAAAGCAGCTCATTGCCGGAGTTGCATCGCAAGCGCGACGCAGCTCCAGCAATGCTCTGGGGGGCCCTATCTCCACATAGCTGTGTCAATCCTTACGCCTGCTTCAAGCAGGCGCAGGGATATGACGCAGCATGGGCCCAAAAGTGACTGAGTGAAATCTTGTAGATTTCACTCAGCCACTTTTGGGAGGCGTTCCTGCGCCGGATCGCCCCCCCCTGCGATGGAACGCCTTCTTCTGGCGCAGGGCTTTACAACGTGACGCATCTGGGAGATGCGTCACGTTGTAAATACCCCGCACCATGGCGCATCTTTTGCGCCGCCGCTGCGTCACAAAAGTGATGCAACAGCGGCATAAAAGAGGTGCAGGGGGCTTTTAAATATGCCCCAACCTTTATTGAAAGCTATCCTAGTGGTAGCTATGGTGAGCAGACTTCAGGCTAAGTCTTGAAGGAATGTAAAGCAGCTTGTTTTACCAGCCTATAATCTTGTGCGTGACCAAATGAAAGGAGAACCACACCAGGTATATATATAAAATAATATGTATTTATTCTAAACACACCCTACTAGTCTCTTTGTGAGGCTAGAATTAAAAGCACATATGTTACACTTAATATCACACAGTAAAGTAGCACAATATACATTGCGCCCTAGGGGCGTACCAAACCAAATATTGAGAAAGTGGTATAAGAACCACAACTTGACTAGACACAAGGCCTAGAGCCTGTAGAATTGCTTGGCCCACAAAGAACCACGCAAGGAAGTGACACAGGGGACCTACGGGGAACTCGTGCAGTGTGAGAAAACAGCCGCAAGACGCTGTTAGCTTCTATGGGGAAAGTCGCGTTTGGAAATTTAAAGATTAAGGACACTTAGGAGAGGACTTTGAGCAAACCCCTTTAGACTTAAGGTGTTCTTGGGCCAACACCCACGGGAGCACCGGATTACTCAAGTTACCTCACCCAGGGAAGCCAGGTGCATAGGTGTCTTTTGGTGTTAGGAATCATCGTTGATTGCAATGACGATCTGATGCAAAGTGCTGCTGCCGTCGAAGAGGGAAGTGTCCAATGTGATCCAAGCCTGGATCGAAGATCGGAAGAACCTGAAAGCAGAGGGGACAGAGTCTGGGTCTCTTGCCAGTGAACAGGGGCACGATAGTCAAATGCCCACCGATGTCGGGTGATTTCAGGTTGAAGAGGTGAAGCTTGACTCTGCAGCCTTGAGGACTAGGAGGCATTGACGACAACCAGGAGCTCGATTTGAGCTGTTCCACAAAGGATGTCGAGTGCTGCAGTGTCGGTAACCAAATTGGACTCAACAATCCTTGGCATCAGCAACCCACGTAGAAAGAGAAGAAATGCTTTGGTGTGGACCAGCAAGGTCTATGGGACTCACCACGCGGTGGAGAGACATGGCACGTCTGGAGCAACCAGGGTAGACCAAGTAAAATCAGAGTTGCCTTCACAGGGACACACCAGTTGACGGACCAGGGGTTGTGAAGGGGCCTTGAGCGGAAACACACAGAACTGGCTGACGGAACACTTGTGGAGTGTAGGCCAGCAATGTTTGGTGCAAAAGGTGCTCAGTGCTTGGGCTACAAGTAACCCAAAGCACAGCCTCAAAGAACATTGAGAAGCTGATGCACTTGCAAATGTGCACGGTGTCCAGGAGTTCTGGTTCCACGTCACTCACGAGGGCTGTGGGTCACAGCTTTGCTGGGAACCAGGGTCGGCCTCTCCGAAGTCTGGAAATCCACCTCCTGGGCTGCAAATACTACGGAGTCCGGCTGGAGCTTTGCAGATACAGACTGGCAAATGCTTCGTTGTTGCCTGCCAAGCAGGGGAGTAACTCCTTTACTCCAAGGGAGATTCTTCTGTAATCTAGCCATGTAGATTGTCAAAGTTCCAGGATATCTGTGGCAGAGTTTAGTCCAGGTGTAATCTAAAGTCCTGTAGTCTGGGGTTCTTTTCGTATGCCCAAGGAAGGGGTTGGACTAACTCTGGGGACCCACCTATGGGAGGGTTTGGAAAGAGGGGTGGTTACACCCATTTCCTTTGTCCAGTGTTGAGCCAGAACAGGGGCTAGTAGCCCCTGCAACCGGTTTGAACTGGGCTATGCACAGGGACACTAAATGTGCCCCCAGTGCAGACTTCGAATCACTCTCACAGCCCCAATCCCGTAAGGCCTGCCTGGGAGGTGGTCACACCTCCCTGTGACAGGAAACCTATTGTCCAGGCCTCCCCTGCCGGAGTTTCGTCCAGCAGCAGGAGGCCAGACTTGTGTCTGTGGCTGCAGCATCCATTTTGTGATGCCAGGGCTCTTTAAACTTGGTACGGGGTATATCGGTGTGTACATGTCTCTCCCTCCAGAAGGGTGGAATTCTACCCCCGCCGCCAGGATTGGGGATGGGGGTAGGATTCCAAAGTGTTTGACACCAAACACGTTTCCATGCAGCCATTCCAAAGGTAGCATTTATCGCAAGGTTATAATGCACTTAGGAGTATATGGTCTTGCTGCATCACATAACAGCCACAGAGAATAGGTTCTGAAGGCTGCAGAGGGGTCCTGCTCATGCATGGGCACCCTCTCACACAAAACCGAGCACCCTGCCTTCAGGATTGATAAAGCCTGCCATAGGGGTGACTGATGGGTTTATATGTGTAGTGATTTAAGGTAGATATAGGGAACCTATATCTAAGTAAGGGGTGCATTCACCACCTTACTCAGGCTGCAGTAGCAGTCCTGTGTCGTCATTTTGGATGGCTTCCCAGGAGTGGCATAATACATGCTGCAGCCCCTAGAAGGCCTCTGGGTTATCTATGCCCTTCGTACCTAAGGTACCATATACTAGGGACTCATACATGTACCCCAGTAACCCAACTGGAGTGTACATAATGTACAGGGAATCAATTTAGAGATGAAGCAGCTAGGCTGGGGTCCTGGATAGCAAGGCCCCAGCCAGACGAAAGTCGAAAAACAGTGAAAACAGTGAAACATCAGCAACAAGTGGGGGTAATCATAAGAGCAGATCCTACTCTTCTACAACATTTGATTGTAGCACTGCATGTGGTAATGCCTGAATCCTTGTACAAGTTCATGGATAGTGACTGGATACTTAGAGTGCTACAAGTTGACAGCATGGTAAATTTGTAGGTGCTTGTGTTTTGGCGCAGTGATTAGATAAGGGCATGGTACTGGCTGGATGATTGGAGGAGTGCACGGAGTGTGACAGTGTGATTCCTGAACTGCATGGGTACTACCTGGGTAATTGGAGGAGTGAATCAGTAGTGTGGAGGTGGTTAGAGGACTGCATGGCTAGTGCACATTTGATTGTACCACTGCATGTGTTAATGCCTGAGTCATTGTACAAGTACATGGATAGTGACTGGATACTTAGAGTGCTGCACAGAGAGTGCATGGTGAATTTATAGGTGCTTGGGTTTTGCTAGAGTGATTGCATAAGGACATGGGACTTGCTGGGTAGTAGGAGGGGTGCATAGGTACAGGGAGGTTTTAAACTGTATAGGTAGCACTCAAAAGATTGTAGAAGTGCATGAGTTAGTGCCTGGGTCACTCCATGAGTACACTAAGCATACATGCAACTGTATAAATAATATCTGAAGACTTAGATAACTCATTACATACTATCTAGTTAAGTAGATAAGCCCAACATGCCACAAAGTGTAATAGATGGTGGTTTATATTTCAATTACATCTTGACCATTCAACCTACAAATATGCGACAACATTAAGCTATACTTCAGAACAGACTTAAGAAAGAAGCACAATTAACAACACATTTAATGATCATTTTCAAAACCACATATATCTTCAGCTTTGTTTCTAAAATTATGGGGCATCATTCAACTATACCTTTGCTTAAACTACTAAAAAAATGAATTAACACCATCTTATTTCACCATTCTCTCTTTAATTATATGCCATAATTTAACTTCCTTCTGTACAAACTAATAGCAGAAACCTAATTAATAACACCTTATATGATCATATTTCAAACACCACAGTTATGCCACATCTTTACCAAAGTATCTATAACTATTCAGTATCATTAAACTATACCTTTGTAGAGAGAGGAAAAAATGATTCCTAATAAACTACACCTTATATGAACATCTTTCAAAATACACATTTGTACTGCACCTTCAACCACCTATCTAATCCTGGATTACCTCTATGTCCGGTAACACAAACACCTGTACGTACCACCAATGTGCAAATTCAAGTAAAGTGCTTTATTGCTATTTCAGTCATCTCAGCATTATGCGTTTTGGCTGTGTTGCCACAGCCTTGATCACACGACACCTTAGAACCAGAATAGGCTTTTTAAAGTGCTTCTCTTGACACATAGGTTACGTCGGACAGGGCTATTAATAGAGCTAAAAAAGATACTTCAATCTTATATGATGAAAACGGGTTCTCTCATTAGAGTCTAATGTATTAAAACTCACACTATAAATATAATATTTTAACAAACCGGAACAGGTCAACTAGAGTAAAAATATATCTTGAATGCAAGATATGTTGACTTAAATAAACCCCAAAAAGTTTTCCATTTGGATAGATAATGTCTCAGTCTAACTACTAAGGTCAATTCAGTAGTTTCTACTTATTACTCTCAGAATAGAATTTTAAGAAAAACCTGCCATTTATCCTTGCCCACCTTAAAACATGTATGATGAATGCCTTGATAAATTTCAGACTCTACTGTGATAATGCATGTTATCTGGGTGTGCCGGCATCATCTATCCATGGACTGCAAAAGATTCTGAGAATGACAGTATGGCTGGTGTTCAACTTTAGGAAATTTGGCATGGCATGTTCTCGCCAACCCATTGGAGTCTCCACTGGTTGGTTATCCCTAGCCAATTTAGATTCAAATCCCTCTGGCACACGAAGCCTATCTTGGTTTAGAGTGATCATCTTTACGGAGCTTCCTCCTTAGATATGTATCCACTCTTGTTTCACATTCCTTCTCATTCTTTGTTGTTGGCCCAACGCTCCTTTTCTGTGATTTTCCACCATCGTTCTGTCTGATTAGGCAATGGGTTTGAATTCCAAGAGTGTGGACCAAGCCTTTTATTCTGTTGAAATAGATAAAATAATTTTCATTGAGTTGCATTTGGAAATAATCTATTGTTTAGGTCCCTTGTCAATATTGGGATTCTTGTATGCAGTGTAAAAATACCAAGTGTTTCCTGCATTTTGCATTCAACATATAACACAGTGAAATTATGCAATTACAGTTAGTTGTCTACCTAAAGCATTTTCGTTATATGAAGTTTCATTTATTATATTTCTCATGTACAGAAATTGTGACAATGGAAAATTATCACTTGTAAATAAGTTGGAAATCACTGAGCTAGTAAGAAGATGTTTTTCAATTTATTTGATTTTCGAAAGTGTCTAAAGCACTCTTCTCTCTAGAACGTTGCACTTTTAATGGGATCAATTATAACCTGAATGAGACTTTATCATTCGTCAGTGGGAATTTTAGGGGCATTTTACAAACAAGTAGCGATATTTATCGCTAAATAGGCTTCGGGACGAATTTTTTATCGCTGCCTATCGCTGGATATATTAGTGGAGAAAACATGCTATTAGCAACGTTTTTCTCCATTGTGCTGAAATATCCATCGATAGCGGCGAAATGCGTGAATATCGCTGAGAATGCAGCGATATTCACGCCTTAGCAACGAAATGCTCTTAGCCATGTTATCCACCTCCCATTTGGATACCATGGCTAAGAACTGGTCTGGGCAGGTGTTAGTATTTGGAGATATTCATGCTTAGCGTGAATATTTCTGACGCTACGCCTGCCTTCCTAATAGGCGATAGCGACGTTAGCGACTGATTTCAGTCGCTAACTGGTTGGGTATGACCACTTTGCATGTCATTAGCGATAACATCGCTGACATGCAAAGTGGGCCCTAAACCGCTCGCTATCGCCTAAAAGCTGTCGCTAACATCAGTTAGTGACAGCTTTCTAATAGGGCGATAGAATTATCGCTGCTTAGTGGCCGAAAACGGCCGCTAAATCGGCGATAGTTGCCTATCGCCCCCCTTGGTAATATGCCCCTTAGTTTTTTGTAAGATATTTTTTCACAGAGCAAAAAGCCAATCTAGTATAGCTGCTTACAAGATATTGTGGCAGCCTGCAGTATGTTTATTATTTCTTTCCATTTCTTGCAAGTTCTGAATATTTCACTAATTCTGCACATTGTCTCTGTCTCACAGGCACCATTGGAGACTGGAAAAATTTACTGACTGTGGCACAAAGCGAAAGATTTGACAAAATATTTCAGGAAAAGATGAAAGATCTGCCAATAAAATGTATCTGGGATATTAATGAAAATATATAAACTTGCAAACAAAATTAATAAAACACCTTGTTATAATTAGATGGCTGAGTATGATTTTACCAACTACAAATCTTATCCTGATTTGACTAATAAATCTAATATATTGCTATGGTCTTTGCGTTTTCTGTTAATGTATTCCATTTGATATATTTGTGTATTTGAGTTCACATTTTTTATTCATTAAGTAGTTCTGCCTTTAGTACTGATTGCATATTTACAACATATAACATTTGCCTTAACCTGGGGCTCTCATATATCCAAAATGGTACTTAATCTGGGGCTCTCATATATCCAAAATGGTACTTAATCTCAATAGGGTTTCTGGAGCGATACTAAAGAACCAGCGCCTCTCCATTAGCAGACCGGTTGCTCCAGCCCTGGCAGTCTATGAGGGGAAGGCTGTAGCCTCGGCAGTTTACGGTTTGGAACTATGGGGTACCGAAAACATCAAGGCCCTGGCATCTGCAGAGAACAAGTTCATTAGAGATTTGATATCACTCCCAGTGTCAACCCCTTTGATACCATTATTTTTTGACATGGGCAAAAAATCAATTTCTGATAAAGTCCATCTTAGGCCTCTGTTATTTTGGGTGCGCCTTAGAAGGACTCAAGAATTAACAGAATATGCTCGAGTGCTGGACGAACTAATCTCCCTTAATGTCAACAACAAGATAAAGTGGCTTAACAACCTTAAGTTGCTGGTAACATCTATAGGTTTGGAAGAGTCTTGGGCCTCGCTATGTCCACCTGCTAAACGAATTGTCAAAAAGTTATATTGGGATTGGGTTGAGGCCAAGGTTCATGTCAACCCCAAATTGGGATCCCTGCCGATCAAATTCCTTGACCATAAACCATCTTGTAAGTTGGAACCCTTTCTGGACTTTATACAGCTACCCAGAGATAGGACTTTGTTTTTGAAGTTGAGATATGGTACTCTGCCCCTCAAGAAATTCATGGAAGGGTGGGTAAGCAAGGAGGGGCATGACTTAAATTGCCCAGGCTGCAGCTGCCCGGAGGAAACCCTGGGGCACTTCTTATTCGCATGCACAGCCTATAAGCATGTTAGGAATAAATGGTTGAAACTAGTGTGCAGGGTTCTGGGTGTGAAGGATCATAGATCAGCCCTGCGTATTATGTTAACCAACACTGCCTCTATGTACATCGTCTGTGGGGTTGCAAAATACCTGGTGGGTGCCTGGATAATTAGTTCTAGGTTACTGGGCAATGTATAATGGTTTATTTGGGACGATTGTATTGTTTTTCCTCTACCTTTTTAAATTGTCTGTGCTATTCTGATGGAAATGTAGTACTATGTGTAGATTGTTTTTATGTATTTTGTATGTTTGTACTTTTATGATAAATATCTATCGAATAAAGTATTACAACATTTGCCTTAACACAATTTCATAGTGCATGATTTGTTCATATATGTATCAACATGTTTTATAATGTGTGATAGAATGTGGAGAATGGGCAAATTAATTAATATGCTTATTTTGCATGTTACATTATTTATTACAAAGCCTGCCCTTCTCAAAATAATTATAAAAGTGCATTTATGGCAGGTATAGACATGCATTAGGCAGAGAAGACGTTTCAGGTTCCTGGGAGACTGTAAGTTTGTGGAAGCTGAGCTGCAAACCTCCCAAGCAAAGGCCATCAGCTCTTCCGAGCCAGCTTGCCTTTATTGGCTTGGGAAACACCAAATCTAAGACAAAGAGCAACCTGCTTGAAGAACAGAATAACAGGCATAGTAAACAGCTAATGTTTGCAGGCTAAAGCCCACCTCCAGAAATTCAGACAGGCACATTTGGTGCTATGGTATTTTAGCTAAAGGGTAAAAGGGGGGATCGGCTAACAAAGACTGATTTTATCATTCAGAGCAGTGAATTACTGAAACACAATCACAAGGTGGAAATTCTTCTTAATGTTTTGCTTATTAATTGTTTTCATCCTCACAATTATATTTGTTTTTACAGTTACATGTATACATATTATCTGCACTAGATTAGGCTATTAAAATAAATCGTGTGGATTCTTATATGAGCACATCGATGGTAGAAGGTGTTTTGGAGCTGACTAATAAAGAAATAATCCCGTAAATCCCACAGGACTCATTGTTGTCAAGAACATACCATCCTCGTGAAATGCGCAAGTGGTTCGTGGATTACAGTCTAACAGATTTCCTGGTGTCGGGATAGTGAATTGGATGTGTGCCTAAACTTTAGCCACAAGGTCTTAGGGGGTCAAAAACGTGGCTGTTGTTTACAAAGCTGCAAATAGTGTACCCACATACAGACATTTGATTAAAAAAAGTTGTATAGTAAAAATGTAATACCTGGTTCACAGTTGTTGATTCTAGATTACCTATCCAGTTGCCCTGGCACTCCCTCATTTATCTCTGAAGTTTCACCCTGAGATTTCCACTGCCAGGAGAAAAGTTCTAGATCTGTTATGTTCCACAATATCTTATATTTCCAATTATTACTATGTCACTGACAATGACGTCCTATTATGGTAGATGTTCGTACAATAATACTTACGGAAACTTCATTAGTAATAAATGTTGGAATGATAATTGTTTCATGTGTCATGTATGGACTCACGTATTCCATCACACAAGGATGGTGCTGAAATTGAGTATGTGGCATATAGATTCAGATAGGCTGGAACATTTTGGGCTTGTTTCAAGAAAGGAGCAGAGAAAGCAACTGAAAATCTGTCAATGAGCTTCTTTTTCCTCTGTACCCTTTCAACACGGTTTTAACAATTAACCAAAGCACATTTTGTAGTGGAGAGTGAAAACATGCATGTGGTTCAGTTCCCAGATATTTGCCAAAGGAAAAGTATAACATTTAGCATTGTGCAAGCAAGTAACATTTACATCCACAAGCAGCCTAATTTACGAGAGCTCAGCTGGTTTTTCTATTCAGGAATGCTAGTTTGGCATGTTTAATTGATTTTAAGACCATTGAACTTATTGTGTTAGAAATCTACTCCCTTGAATGAAGAATTGAAGTTCGAGGTAATGAATGCCCTGGGTGGTGTGGCCACCTACAAACTAAAAGAGTTGTAGGTACTTGCAAACTCCTTTCAAAGTTCTTCCAACTCACGAAATGGCCAAAGGTTTTCACCTGGAGTAAATCACTTTCCAGTATTGAGAAGGAACACTTTCAAAATTGGTCTAAAATAAAGCTCTCTGTATATGTGGGTGTGTCTGATGTACCAAAAACGTGGAAAATAAAATAAAATAGGTTCAGCATGACTGGGTGAAATTTTACTTTAGGGATGCCAGCTTACAACTTGTTCTCTAGCAGAATGACCTACATAGGGCTGATGAATAGAGGCACAACGAACACTATAGAAAAAGGCAGTTCCTGTCCCAGGTTGCTGACTAATACTTAATGGAAGAAAGTCATAGTCAAACACATTGGATGCTAGACAGCGATCTTGCAAACTTGTTATTTTTTCTCAGCTTCTCTGGTAGATAACCCACTCTGCATCTAATAAGGTTGCAATAATGCTTTGGAATTGTTTCACAAATAAAGGGCCACATTAAAAAAAGCCATTATGGAGTATGAAAAGTACTGCTACTTTACATACTCCAAAATGTAATCTACAAACTTCTACGAGAGATCTCCGCCTTTACGGTGGTACAGAATGTAATGGTAAATGTGAGTGGGTTAAGGGGGAGTGTTTGGACAGCGGGGAATTACAAATACAAAATGTGTAGAGTTTATGGGAAATTATTGGTGGAGTTTATGGCGAGCTATTGTTAGAACTGGGGGACTCTAGTTGTCAATGGTTTGAACCTTTGTCCAAGTAAGGACCCTTGCTTCTAGTCAGGGTAAGGGAGTTACGCTTTTAGACAACCCATGATTGGTAGCTAGGCACTAGCAGACACGCTTATCTCAGAGGCAATGTGTGAAGCATTTGCGCACACAAACAGTAACTCAGTAGAAACACAACAAATAGACACCACACTAGTTTAGAAAAATTGGAAATCTTTATCTAAACAAAAACAAGATCAAATGGCAAAAATCTGCCATACGTATGTCAAGATATGCCAAAAAATAGATTATTCACAAAAATAAGGCTTGTTGCAACAAATAGCTTCACCTGGGGCCATTACGACGTTGTGACAGATAAAAAAAAACCAAAGGTGACGTCGCTGTGGCATCAAGGCCTTACGACGATGTGGGGTCGATGGATTCGGAATGTCACCCACGTCAGGTATCGGCTCCTCCGTGATGAGGCACCAGCATCGGTGAGGTCAGGGTTGCGGTGCGGGGCAGTGCGGTGTGAGAATCATGAGCAGTGCCCTCGCCTCCTGTGCAGGCAGCAGCCTCAGTGGTGGCGTCAGAGTCAGTACGGTGTGGTGTTGTCTGGCATCAGCAATGCGGTGCAAGTCAGGGTGGTGCGTTGTGTACTTCACGAGTGGGGCCCACAGCTTCATTGCAGTTCACAGTGATGCTCGCCGGCGTCAGCGTTGCAATTTCTGTCTGTGGCAGCTGGAACCACAGTTCAAGGTGCAGGAGGACATATGTCTTTGTGTCCCTGGGACTTCAGAACAGGAAGCAAACGCTACACCAAGAAATAGAGATCTTGTTCAAGCAGGATACATAGACCAGTTCAGTCTTTTCCTTCTTCTTGGCAGAAGCAACAACTGCAGGCCAACCCAGCAAAGCATCCACACAGCAATGGGGCACTATTCCTCCTTACAGCTTCTC
Organism: Lissotriton vulgaris; assembly: GCF_964263255.1. Taxonomy (NCBI): domain Eukaryota; kingdom Metazoa; phylum Chordata; class Amphibia; order Caudata; family Salamandridae; genus Lissotriton; species Lissotriton vulgaris. The sequence continues at coordinate 779,022,671 of NC_141694.1, forward strand.
CAACTCTTCTCCTTGGCAGAGGTTTCTCTTGAGTCCAGAAGTAATCTAAAGCCTTGGGGTCTAGGCGCCAGTATTTATATTCAATTTCTCTCTCTTCTCTTGTGACACATATGCTCTATGCTCAGTCCAAACCAGTTCTGTCCTCTGTAGCCCAGCTTCATGGCAGGATGTGGAGACAGCATTGTCCAAAGCAGACCAGGTCTATTCAGCCCAGTCTACAGTGAATGCACATCACCAGGCCCTGTCACTTCAAAGCCAGTTAATTCACAAACCAGCAGAGACACACAGGATGGTTAAAAGTGTTTTTTCCAAACACATAACATATAAATCACGTGTATTAAAAGATGCATTTTTACATTCTAAGCCTAGGCATACTAAACTCCATTTCTTTATCTTGTTCCAATGGGAAGTTATGCTTATAAAATGTTATAAGTAAACTTCCATTCTATCCAATGGGATGGATCGACTTTCCATAGTGAAAAACTAAATATACTGTAATTCACTACCAGGACTTGTGACACACACCAGTGCCTATCCTACCTTTAACATACACAGGGGTACCTTGGGTTTACCTTAGGGGTGGCATATGTAAGAAAAGGGAAGATATGGGCCTGGCAAGTGGGTGCACCTACCAGGTCGACATGGCAGTTACCAACTGCGCGCCGACACTGCAGTGGCAGGTCTGAGCAACCTTTGAATAGCTGCCTGTGTGGGTGGCACAACCAATGCTGCAGGCCCAGAGGCCAAAAAGCAAAAGGTCTGGGGGTAAACCCACTGAAAAAGCCAAGTCTAACAACCAAGCACCCAGTTAGGTCATAACATAGAATATTTCACCTGATCACCAAAAACACTCATTTAAGTTTAGTTTTTACTGTGAAAAGATACCACAACAGGGCCCACCTTCTGGTGACTCACTAAAAATTGCGTAAATGGAGATTGGAGAGCACACCCCTGAGGGAATTACAGGAACCCCAAAGATAGATCATTTATTACGATGCACATGTAACGTTTTCTGGACTAACCTAAATGAACTAGGCTCTTATCTAACAGGTCTGCAATCGAGCCTCAGGTGCATTACCATTCAGCTGTCACATCAACACCACGACACAAATCTAAATTGTACAAACCCAAATTATGAACTGCATCGGAACTTTTTTTGAGCTAACTATTAAACAAAGACAACCCAATCACCAGAGGATCACTGACGCCTGAATTCCTCTCTCACCCTTGTTCTTCTCTCCCTAAATCGGGCTCCACATTTCTGTTGTTCCACGTTGGTTTCTCTTCCTCCTGCCTTGTGTGTTGCTTCCTCTTGCTCATTTTGTAGCTTCCCCACCAGCCATTTATATTACTTTATTTAATGTTTCTTTACCCGCTCGCCTGCTCTCCTGCTATGTTGCTTTGTCAGGTTGCCCACCATTCCCCCTTGTTGCTTTTTCCTCTTGTCCACTGTTAAGTTTATTTTTTAAACGTGTTATTGCTAATTTTTTATTTACTGATTCATCTCAGATCAGTGAATAAGAAAAATAGGTGATTGTGTCATTTTGTAGGTAGGCTCATGTGCTCAGCTACATATTGATGTGACTGCAGTGACTTTTTGTTTTTCCTTTTTTTGCCATACTGCACAGCATCAATGCAGCTGTACAGCATTATGAATTACCAGTGATAATGTCAATAGATCCCGTTGGCTTTGCCCGTGATGTTTTTACCCCCCACATACCTTCAAGGGAGATTTTTAGTCATAACTTGTTACCAAGAATCAACTAAGAAGTGGCTGCATGCAAAGTTTTAGGAAGTAAACACGTCCTGAACTGCCTTTTATATATATTTTCGACATTCTTATAGAACCTGTGCTGGAAAAAAATACTGAATTTGACACCATTTCCTCAAAACGTTTTCTGACTGGTGAACCCTAATACTGGGTATGCCTCTTTTTCTTTTCACACTGTGAAAGTGCAGGAATATTTCAGGAGTCCACCCTCAGAACCTGTAATGTTTTCGGAAATTCGTGCACGATTAGTGTTGCAAACAGCCTGTTGGGCCTAGGATTGTTAAAACGTTCTTGCAGGAAAAACATTATCATGCCCTCTAGAGGAAGTTAAAAAAACACAATTGATGGACAGAATGCAGAACAATTCCATACATTCACTCCAGTACAGAGATCTGGGCCTAAATCCATCCTTTATTTGCTCCCCATGACATATGCAAATTAGTCTTGACCCTGCGCCCAATAGGAACAGTCCAGCCCGAACTGCCAGACCAGGTCCTCCCTGGACTGGAAACAAGCATCCTAGGACGGTTTTCGGGGTTTCACTCCTCATCAGCCAGGAAGTTTGATTCCAGTGGCATGGAGAGCCCAGGACCCACATCTGGGCATACCCGTCTCACTTGGGGTGACAAATGCAAAAAGAACAATTGAGAGACAGAGAAAGTTAGACATCTCTCTATGTCCAATTCAAGGCCAATATTTATCACCCAACATTTTGAAAGATCACCAGCTACCAGTGCTTGTAGGTGGCTCCCAAATACCCTGGAAATAATTGGGTACACTTGCTGTGCTCGCTGCCATGCCATGATATTATGCACATGAAGTCAGACAAGAACTTTGGTGAAGAGTAGCCCCCTTTGAGAAGAAATAAGCTGACAAAGGAGAGAGGCAAAGGCTGAGTGTTCAGGCAAGGGTCCTTAACAGCATGTCCCTGCGTGACTCTGCCTCTGCAGACTGTTCTCATCACCACCAGAGTGGCCACTCCTGCCTGCCACAGCGCAGCAATGTGGAGTTTGTGCATTTAATTTATGCACTGATGCGCCAGCGCACCCAACAAAATGGCCGCCGCATAACGAGCTCCAACGCTTTTGCGTCCATTTTGGCATATAAACGACGATTTTGGGCCAATTTTCGCTGTAAACAGAGGTCGCTATCTGGGGGACACGGTTACCTGTCTGGTGGTCGTTTTTGAGGAGTTTTTCTGCGCTACAAGTGGTGTTCCTCTCCCCCTGGTTCCAGCTCCCACCTCTGCCTCAAGATACAGCCTGGAGTGTTTAGTCAGGGGGGCGAAGTAACCTTTAGGAAAGGGCCTGGCTTGGGCCTAGCCACTCCCCCAGACTGATTTATCTGCTACACTAGCCATTTCTTGCTTGTTTTCACTGCTTTTGCTTCACATTTTATACTTGACTTTTCTACATTATTATTCTGCGTTATTTTCTTTCAAAATGGAAAATAAAAATCCAGTCAAAAATAAAAGAAGGCAGCAAATCTCTCCACCTCCTGTAAAATCTAAAGTGGTGGAGTCTTCTAAACCCTCACTATCTTTAATATTGGAGGAAATATAAGCACTTTGTATTAATACAGAAACTATTGCTTCTGAAATTAAAAATGTACGCAAAGAAATGGCCTGTTTATCGATAAAAGTATCCGACAATTCCATCAAAATACAGGATAATAAAGCTAAACTTGATGCTTTGACTCCACTTGTGGGTAAAATTTCACCTGTCTGTACAGCATTATTGGACTTGGAAAATCGTAATAGACAGTATAATTTACGCATCTTTAATTTACCTGAAGATATTGAAGGAAATAATTGTAGAGTATTTTTAGAGGGTCTATTGCCTAGCCTTTTACAACTTACATTTCCAGAAAGGTTTGAAATTGATAAGGCTCATAGGATTCCCTCCCACAGGAACCCTCTACATACAAAACCACGACAAATGATTTTTAAAGTCCTACGTCATCACTATTTGGTATTAATCCGGAAAGCAGCTAGGGAAATACCTTCACTGATGGTAAATGGAAATAAAATATTTATCCATCAAGACTTTGCCAGGGAAACTGTCTCCATTAGGAAAGAGTTTACTTCTCTTCGTCCTCAACTGCGAAGTCTAGGTTACAAATATGGTCTCTTTGATCCAGTGACGATGCGCATTTAGAAGGACAATTTTTCCAGAACTTTTCAGCATCCTGAGGATTTGAAAACATTTTTGGACCATCAGTCAAAGCTCTCTATGGATACAAATGACTCTAATACTTGACTTTCATCTGATATGTATTTTATGACTCAATTCTGAAATTCTTTTATCCATGGGCTCCAGCAGTTATGGTCATGCTTGTTGAGCGTGTGTGCGTTTCACACTTCACATCTATGTCTCTTGTCTGTTGTTTATGTTTTTTTCCTTTTCCTTCCTCTTTATCTGGAGCTACTTTTTTCTCATTCTCTTGATTTTCTTTTTTCCTCCTCGTCTCTATTTTTCTTCTCAATTCTTCTATTATGGCTAACACTCAGCATATTAATGCTGTTTCACTAAATGTTAAAAGTTTGAGTCATCCAGTTAAGCGTACAAAAATACTAGATTATTTTAAATGTTACAAAGCAGATGTTTGTTTTATGCAAGAAACTCACATAGATGATAAAGTTTTAGATTATATGAAAAAAAATGGGTTGATGTTGTTGTTTCATCACCGGCTTCTGGTAGGAAAAACGGTGTGAATATCTTATTTGCAAAGAAACTTTGTTGCCAAATTTTGAGTCAAACGTCTGAGAAAGATGGTAGATTTATACTTGTTAAGATTAAACTTCATGACTCAATTTTATTTTTATTGAATATTTAATGTCCTACAGTGGATGATCCAGTGTTCTGGTCTAATCTCACAACGGAGGTTCTTAAGATTGGTAATGTTCCTCTTATTGTAGGAGGTGATTTTAATGTTATTTCTGACCCATTACTTGATAGAAGTTCTCTTACTAGGTTTCGTCCTTCTGAAACTCATTTTGCGTTAAAATCATTTCTTCAAGTCACTTAATTGGCAGATGTATGGAGATTACATTTTCCCTTTTTATCAATGGGGAAAGGATCACTTGTCCTGCGAAAAACTTAGGTCTGCAGGTTGGTAACTGGGTGTCTCCCAATAAAATGACCCTCATACATGTGTGTTTTTAGATCGTTTGCGGTAGCGGTATATGAGGTGTCCCCGCTTATATCACACGTGCGTGCGTAATCATGGGGTCAGTTCATTCGTGTGCACCCTCCACCAGGAGGTTTTACCTTAGTTTTAAGGCAGTAGTGATCGTGGAAATGGGGTGATCAGGGTGGTGATAAGTGATTGTAAAAAAGGCTGGACTCTCAGAACAAGGAATTTATTAAGTCTGGATTCCAGCTTTAGTTAAAAGAAAAATCGTGCTGCTACTGAATTTGTTTATGGATTCAAGCGCACTCAATGGTCATTTAAAATGGTCGACATGTTTCAGCTGTGATCGACTTATTGGTCAAATAGCTTTCTTCAGGACCAGGGGGTGAGAATTGTGAATTAAGTGTTAGAATAGGTAAATTATAACCTGATCCTTGAGGTGAAGAGAGGTCTCATTGTACCTCTTCGTTTTAAGCTATTAGCTTCATCAGGAGGTGGAGGTTGTGAACAGGACGGTAGCGCTTGGGCAGTCGCGTCCTCGCTCGCAGCATGTGCTGTCTCTGCCTCCGTCCACCCGGAAACATGTCGACCATTTTAAATGACCATTGAGTGCGCTTGAATCCATAAACAAATTCAGTAGCAGCACGATTTTTCTTTTAACTAAAGCTGGAATCCAGACTTAATAAATTCCTTGTTCTGAGAGTCCAGCCTTTTTTACAATCACTTATCACCACCCTGATCACCCCATTTCCACGATCACTACTGCCTTAAAACTAAGGTAAAAAATCCTGGTGGAGGGTGCACACGAATGAACTGACCCCATGATTACGCACGCACGTGTGATATAAGCGGGGACACCTCATATACCGCTACCGCAAACGATCTAAAAACACACGTGTATGAGGGTCATTTTATTGGGAGACACCCAGTTACCAACCTGCAGACCTAAGTTTTTCGCAGGACAAGTGATCCTTTCCCCATTGATAAAAAGCAATTTAATAGGAGTTTGAAAGGATCCTATCTCTTACTCCCCACCCCAACTGATTACCCGATTACATTTTCCCTACAGATAAATGTTTCACTTTCTTTTCTAATTCTCATAATTTCTCTTTCTAGAATTGATTGTTTACTGGTGTCTAGACATTTAATTAGTTCCATATCCACTCCTACGATTGGTACCATTGACATTTCAGATCATGCTATGATTTCGGTAGTTTTTAATTTAGAAACAGCTTTTGCTCAAAAATCTAGATGGCGAATGAATACTGGGATAATTTTAAATGAGTATAACAAGCATAAACTTTTAACTGCCATTTAAGAATTATTTCTATATAATCCTGAAGGTTCTACTTCTATGACTACTAGATGGGATACTTTCAAGGCTTATATTAGAAGTGTTTCCATTTCTATTATGGCTCATGAAAATAAAACCTTTCATGCAAATGCTAAAAACCTTCAAAACCAGATTGCGAAATGTGAACGTCTTTTTATCACATCAAACGATCCACAATGTAAATTTAAATTACAAAAATTGCGTTATGAATTTAACTTGCTTCTTAGTAAGAGAGCGGGTGTACAACTTTCTAATGCTAAAGCTAGATTTAGTTTTAATGCCAATAGATCTGGAAAACTTTCGGCTAATTATCTTCGAATTAAAAAAGATAAATCTCAAATTAATTCGATTCATGGTTCCCAGGGTAAAATTGCTATTTCTCACAATGATATTGTTGATGAATGTTTACATTTCTATTCCACACTCTATAATAAACCTGATTTTCTAGATGTGGCCCTGATAGATTCCTTTTTAAATTCCTGTGAGTTACCTGTGATTTCACAATCAGACTAAGCACCTATTACTACCAATGAGATTTTATCAGCTATAAAATCTCTTAAGAAGAATAAATCTCCAGGCCCAGATGGGATCCCTGCTGGATTTCAATCACAATTATTACCTGTTTTACACCATTTTTTTACGTTTTTTGGCTCTACTGGAACTACATCTGGCTCTTTTACTGAAGCTTTAATTATAGTACTTCCAAAACCAGATAAAGATCACAACCTAGTTTCTAACTATCGCCCCATTTCCCTTATTAATCAAGATTGTAAGTTGTATGCTAAAATCCTTGTGACTAGGTTAGGACCCATATTAGATTCTATTATACATCCTGACCAATCTGGTTTTATCCAAAACAGATATTCCACTAATTATACAAAAACTTTGCTTCACAATATTGAACAAAGCCATTCTTTAACTTTACCTTCTGGAATTTTAGCCTTGGATGCTGAGAAGGCATTTGATACAATTCATTGGCAATTTTTATTTCATACTTTATCATCATTTAATTTTGGAGATATTTACACGCATGATTTCAGCTTTATATTATGCCCCTACAGCACGTTTATTTATAAATGGCCAAATATCTCATCAATTCTCGCTTTTTAGAGGTACAAGACAAGGCTGCTCCCTTTCTCCTCTTTTATTTTTAATTGGCATTGAACCTTTTCTGGCTTCTATCAGAAAATGTGAGAATTTTAAAGGAATCGATATTAAGGATATTAATGTTAAACCCTTGCCTATGCTGATGATGTACTCTTATTTGTTAGTGACCCTTTAGCCTCTTTTTTTTTTCTCTTTTGGATATTATTGCCAAATATTCTAAAATTTCTGGATATACTTTAAATACCAATAAAACAGAATTCTTCCCCTTAAACATTTATTGCACTCCTGATATGCTCTCTATACGGGAAATTATCTGGCAAAGAAATAAATTAAAATATGTTGGAATTTTATTTTCTGATACATAAAATCTACAATCAATTTAAATTGTGATTTTGTTCTCAACTATATTAAAACTAAAACGGCTAAATGGGCTTCATTACATCTTTCTTGGTGGGGCAGAATGGACACTAATAAAATGAATATTGCACCCAAATTTTTCATGTTACCTACACCATTTCCACTAACATTTTATAGAGATATTGATAAACTTTTGGCAACATTTTTGTGGAACAACAAGTCCTCTCGTATTAGTTGTAAAAAGTTGAAAGTACCTAAACGTAATGCTGGTTTTGGTATTCCTGACTTTTTTCCTTATCATAAAGCTTTTATTTTACAACAAAGTTCCTTATGGTTTAACAAATTATTTCTTCATAATCCACCTGCATGGTTCTGTATTGAGAAATCATTAGTTACTCCATTTCCGTTACCTACTTTGTTGACTATGCGTAATTCTACTGCATTTTTTTAAAATTCAGTTATTCTTAAATCTTCTAAAATGTTATTTCATGATCATGATCAAATTTTTCTACGTCCCATTAATAATACTGAGGATTTATCACTATGGTACAGTAGTGTTATTAAATTAAACATAAATATCAATTTCTGGTCTGCATGGATTAAAGCAGGTGCTTTTTACCTCAAAGATGTATACTCTACTAATGCATTTATTCCTTTTGATCAACTCCAAGCTAAATTTGGTTTACACTATTCCGAATCTATTAAATATCAATATTTATGTAATTCTGTTTTAGATTCTTTTCCAAATACTATCCGTTCTAATGTTACTGCTGATTAGTCAATTTATATTCAAACAGTCTCTACTGCATCCCATGGGGTTTCCATTCTTTATAAAAAGCTGTCAGACACTTTAGGAAATAATTTAGAAATGATTTCAACTTTTTGGAATACTGAGCTTTCGCTTTCTTTATCCTTGGACTCGTGGAAAGATATTTGGCTTAGCAGTATATCTGGCTGTTTCCTGTTTCAATTTATCAAACCAATTCTTATATCTTATATAATCGTCTATGGACTCCATTACGTTTGTATAAAGCTAAACTTCTTCCAACTGCTGCTTGTTGGCATTGCAACTCTCATCCAGGTACATTACAACATATGCTTTTTGATTATCCCTTAATCTATAAATGTTGGATTGAACTATGGGCAATTATAAAAAAGATTTTTATCATTCATTCAGATATTTCTTATCAATTAATAATATGTAAATCTGCGCTTTTAACATCAAATTTGTGTGATTTTCAATTTTCTAATCTCAGCAGCACTAAAATCTATGACTTACTGTTGGAAAGATGTTTCTATGTTATCTGTTCATGCATGGTGGTCTTGGGTTATTTTCACTAGAAGATGTGCACAATAGTCTATGAATGGGATTAACCATCATTCCTATGCTTATCATTCTTTTTGGATTCCTACTGATGTGTATTTAGCCTCTTAATATTATAATTATACCTTGATTTTCAATTTACCATATTTAGACTATTTTGAAATATATTATTGTAGCTCCGTTTAAATATATTTTATTATAAACTTGCTATTTGTTCCCCCTTTCCTCGCCTTCCCCTTGCATCCTATGTTTCTTTTGATTAAGCTTGTTGTAATACCCAGTGTTATTTTTTTTGGATGCATGCTGTAAAATTATGCATTTAATTCCTGGTATTATTTGTCGAGCAATAATATTTTCTGTATTGTCTTTATTATTTGTCTTTAAACAAAAAATTCAATAAACCATTTTGAACTAAAAAATAAATAAAAATGATGCACAAGTGCACCACTCTTGAGCATCATCAGTTTCTGTTGGATCCCCCTAGTACCTCAACAGTGTGTTGCACAATTCAGAATGGTGGTGCTACAGCTAATGTTGTAACCTCTCAGCTAGATTGTTGCAGCAAGCATTACCACCTGCTATCTCCTAACAAATTGGCAATAAAACATGCTTGTGACAGTGTGACTCGCCCCTGGGACCTGGTGCTGACAGTTCCATAATCCCAGAGCATGGTCTGCTTTCTGCAGCACTTCTCTGGCAAGTCTAGTTCACCAGCGAAAGTCACAGTCTTACATGTTGAGTCTATCAGCTGCCCAGGCGAATAGTAGGAAGGAGATACACAAGGGTCTACAGACAGGCTGCTCACAGATAAAGCCCACAAAGCCCACAACCTCCTTAGTAGTGAGCCAATTGCTTCTAAGACTTCCTCCCTTCTTTAATCTGAAATTGTAGCTTCCACAACTGTCCCTCACCAATACGTCCAGACTAGACTGAGTATTAATGTATAGTGAGTTATATGCCAACCCAGGGGAAGCTAAGAGTAAATGCCCAAAAGTAATAACCTCGCTGGTTTACTACTACCTTTGGTCTGACTGTGACTCTGAGCCTGGGTATGATCTGTTTTATACCGCACACCATGCCTTTCCTGACGCTTCATTTGATGTAACTTGTTAGTAAGAATTGCTAGCTAGCCAACTAACATGATTTCATTGCTTGTGTCTCGGAAAATGCATTTTTGAAACGAAAAATATTTTAGACACCTGCGGATAGCCAGCCCCGAATTTATGTTAGTGGACAGAACTGGAATTCATTTTGGTGGGCGAAGCATATTTTCTATCCTCAGAATTTAAACCAGAATGAGAGAGACCAAGGTAGAAAAGTGAGACTAAAGCTGGAAGAGAACAATAGTAAAAAAGTGCCAACGGGTGAAAGCAAGGATGCAAAGGAACCTGCAAGTATGAGGCAATGGGACCAGGGGTTTAGGGTGGTGGAAGAAGGCTGTATGAAGTGGAAGCAAGATGTGGCACGCTTGGTATTAGGTAACTTCAGCAGCTCCACTGACGGTTTCCTAGGAAAAACCGTGGGCCACTGCAGTTTTTTCAATATATTAAACACTGCTAATGTTTGATGCTAAGTCATCTTAAAACCTTTTAACAAAATGTGACTCCAATCTCATGCATGGAAACTCTGATTAAAACAAATCCATTTCTGCGTTTAATGCTGTCCTTTGATATTGTGAGAGGGAGACATTAGTTTGTGGCTATAAACTGCTGTCAAGCTGTGCTATGCCATACACATCATGGTTTAATGAAAAATGGGACCCTAACTACTTTAAATCCTCCCAACCTGAAGCCACTTTGTTAAGAACAAGCACCTAGGCTCATGTTTTTTTGTGATTTCTTCCTGAATTACAATGAAGAAAATATTGCTTGACAATGGTTAGTTCTCCAAGGAATTCTCACTGCACTGGTTGTCTGTAACGAATGCACAATTTTCCTGATTAGCACATACATGATGTGTTATGTTGGTGATGTTGTGCTGCAGTTCTTACACTTTGTGCGACTGATGGACGGGAAGCGATGTAATCACTATATAGAAATTGAGTGCTCCCCTCTGAACGATTCTCAGTTAAAGGATTCTAAATGGCAATTTCTATTCAGCAGGAAGGATTTGGTCCTCCAAAATGATGGACCGGGAAGTCTTAAACCGTAAAGATTTTTTTCAAAATGTACTAATTTGGAAATCGGTTTGACGCAAATATTAATTAGTCAATACTCCAGAGTGCAAAGCTCAGTTAAGGTACAAAAAACAATGAAACAACTCAGTGAAGTTCAGGTTGGCAAAATGCAGAGTATAAAATGGGACAACAATTCGTCATGGATTAGTCAGGGTCAGAATAGAGGGGGGGGTGCTCTGCACACTTCTAAAAAGAGCATACTGGTATGGGGTTCTGTAACTAGGATTTTACACACTTTTCAGAGGTGTACATGGTTCTTATGGTTTAAACCAATCCTTACTAAGTGGAAAGAAGCAGTTGCAGAGGAACACATTTTGAAAAGATCTCAGAATTCTACAACAGAAAGCTTCTCGCAGACACCACCTGTGCTGGAACAAATTGTACATTGTTTGCGATTCTGCCAAGACATCTAGTTGCAATATTTAATCATTGCAAAAGTTATTCAGACCGGTGTGTGAAGATCGATTTCCATGCCCATAAGACACTCTCAACTTGATTCTACCGAGACCTAAAAAAACTAGTTTATCCATGTGTTGTAATGAAATGTCACAACAAGATTGTGTTTGAGGCCTAAAATTTCCACGTTAGCCAGAGTTTGTATTTTCTTTTGTACAAATCATTGAATGTCAGATAAACAGCGTCATCATTAGAGGCATTTGTATGGTGGACAGACTTTCGTTAGCATGGTCTCATAGTGCTGCAATTCAACCAGCTTGCTCTGTACACCTTGCTGCTATGGGCCAAAAATGCTAACATATTTGGAAACAAATGCTGGAAAACGCACAATTATCACCTGCCATATGGATTTCCTCTGTCTTATGCTCTGGTTTAGCATCTTGTGCTTTAAAAAGGACCTTCTACTTTTGGTACTAATAAGGGTTTTTTGATCTGTAAGGCAGGGCTAACTCTCAAAACCATCAGCGCTTCTGGTGGTTCAAGTTGCACTGCTTTTAAACTGATTAGCGAGATATGCACTAAAAGAAAAAAAAGTGCGGCACAAACAGGTCCTGTCAAATGGAAAGTTAAGTATGACAAATAGCTTCAGAAGCTTCTAGGAAGGGGAGAGCATTTAGAGAAGGATGGAGCTACAAGTGAGTACAGAGAAAAAAAAAACACATAGGGGGGGTGGATGAAGAGAAACAGGAAGAGAGGCATAAAATTCGATGGGGACAAAGGCAGAGGCAGTTTTTTACAATTAATCATAGTGGGCCGATTCACAAACTTTATTTTGCAGTACATACAGTAGTGCAACAATAGTACTATTCACTTACTAAAAAACACCCCTCAACCTATGGATTGAAATCGTCACTCTCTCATCTTGTCTGATGGGAGATCTACACACAGGTCAGTTTACTACTTGCTGTCTGGAACGTTTCAGAGTGATTGTTTAGGCTGAGTAAAAGTCGGAAGGGGGGATCCCAAAATGCATTTTCTGCATGCAATTTCCCAAGGGGAATTTAGACATGGCTGCAGTCCGAACAACAGAATAGTATCATGCCAAATTTGGCAGAAAGCTAGAACTTGATAAAGAAAGATCCCTTGTGGTGTACATCTGTTCAGTACTTTTGGAGTTATTAAAGAAAAATTGTTTTTGTAAATCTAGAGGCATTTATCCATGCGCCAACAGCAAACTCCTGATTGACTTGCCGAAACCATATACAAAATTTGCGGCTGCTATTTTGTGTTTTGGCACTCGGTCCCCGGTGAGGGGAATAGAATGTAAAACTGATAGATGGGTTCAGGGTAGTTATACCCTGCTTCATGTGACTGTTGGAGGGGTCTGTGGGGGACTGTTAATGGGCAAGAAATTGCTGAATTCTTTATTGTGAGGATCCAAAGATCCTCTGCGATGCTCCGAATAGCACCCCATATGAGTCCATGGCGGATCCACAGATACAGAAACAAATTTAAAAAACACATCCACTCACAGACTCATTCTCACAGTGTCTCACACACCCATTTACCACTTACACACTCACTCAAGCATCCATACAGACGCTCACATACACACTCAGAGACCTAGGACACCGCTTACAAACCTATACCGCCACTCACACACCAACTCGGAGACCCAGAAAAAAACGTACACACCCACTCACAGATTAACAAAACCACTCACACACCCACTCACAGACCCACACAGCCACTCATACTGCCACTCACACACCCATACAACCACTCACATGCCCACTTATAGACCCACAAAACCACTCACACACCCACTCATAAACCACACAGTCACTCACACACCCACTTACACACCCATTCAGCAACTCACACACCCACTAACAGACCCACAAAGCCACTTACCTACCTACTCACAAAGCCACAAAGCCACTTACACATGCACTCACACACCCACTTATACACTCACAACCCACTTACATACCCACACAACCACACACACCCAGTCACATCCATACAGCCACTCACTCACCGACTCACATATCCATAGCGTGGGGTTGGCTGCATGCAGGGAGTGGGCCTGAGGATGACAGTATCACTGTGTTTAATATATAATATGAAAAAATATGCTGTATCATGCCAAATAATTTAGTCAACCCTGTCTCATAATCACAATTCCAGTGACCCTGTGTTAAACCAGTCAGCCTCAGGGTTGTCTTCCCCAAAACCTTTTGCCTACTTACCTCCAATTGTTTCTGGATTTCATTTTGTTGGTCTTAGGATTCTGTGTACTTTACCACTGCACTGATAACTAGTGTTAACGTGTTTGTGATCAATCCTCTAAACATGGTTTGAATGGCATAGACCTAATTGGCATATTTAATTTATGCATAAATCCCTTGTAGGTTAGTATGCAATATGCCCCGGGACTGAGAATTAAATGCTATCGGTGGGCCTACAACGCTTACTGTGCCACACACTTAAGTAACTCTCCAAAACATGTCTCAGGCCTGCCATTACAGCCTGAATGCAGTGTTTCACTGCTATGTCGACTTTGCATTTAAACTTGCCAAGCCTTAAACTTCCCCTTTATTATATATAAGTCACCCCTAAGGTAGGACCTAGGGAGCCCATAGTTCAGGCTGTTGTTGTTTAATTAAAAGGTTGCACATGTACTTTTAAGTTTTACATTTCCTGGTAGTGAAAAACTTCTAAATTGTTTTTTGACTACTGTGAGGCCTACCCCTTCCATAGGATATGAATGTGGATTCTTTATTACAAGTAATAATCTGTAATCCCTAAGTGGGAGAAGGTAGATATATCATGTTTGGTACATATGAAATTGTAATGATAAACCTCTATAATGATAAAGTCAGATTTTTCATGACAATTTTGAAAATGCCACCTTTACCACATTGCCATTTTTCAGCCCCTAGCCCCTTTGTACTTGCAGCCTATCTTGGGTCACATGATTGGGTGCAGCTGACAGTTAGACTTTGTGAATTCCTCCTAGACAGTCACACAATAAAGGGGTAAGGTGTGCCTCAATGGGTCATCTGCTGACTGGATAGGGAAGCAGAGCTTAGCACAGCCCCACTTACACCTGACTAGTCTGTGCTCTGCCTTCACATAAAAGAGCTAATTACCCTGAATTGTCCCTGCAGCCAGCTTGGAGCCAGGGCAGGTGAGTCAGGAAATTCCATGCAATTTAAAAAACATTGCCAGAACCTTCTCCCATCTAGGTATAAAAATAGGATCTTCAGATCCACTATTCAGTTCACTACTAGACCTCCATAATGACTTTTTTGCTGCTGTGAGCTGCTGTGTACTCTGCTGGCCTGCTGCTGTACCTGGAAGGACTGCTTGCAGCCTGCCTTAAACATTCAGAGGCCAGCCATAATGTTAAGCCCTCCAACGTCCCCTGAACTCAGGATTACACTCCAAAGGCTGGTTTACTGGCCTCCTTCAGAGCCACAGGGACATAAAAAGATTCCACCATCTTGAACGCACATCTGGATCCAGCCTGAGTGAGTCAAGAACCCCCAGTAGGTGTCCACCAGTCATGGACTCTTGTTTGTCGTATTAAAGGTGCCCAATTGGCCAAATTAAAAAACTGAGGACTTAGACAATATTTGACCCACAAAATGCTCTGAGAACCAGGAGGAAACTGGGACCAATCTGTTCGCCTATCAGCCCGAGGTCCATTGCCGGTTAGATTGATTTAGTGCTTCTCCCGCTACATTCTTTTACGTAGTAGCAAATCCATTTCAGTGATCCTTCTCCAAAGGAGTATCCGATTTCGTGGAACTATCTTTGGCTACAGCCCTCTGCCTCATCCCGCTGTAAATTTTTAACTTCCATTTCGGTGACTAAGTCAGAGCTTAGAAATCCTCACTGCAGCTCCAACCCCAGGCCATCCGACAACAAAGGTCCCTTCTTGGGCACATCCTGCATCTTCGCCTCACTAAACTTTACCTTTGCAGACATTTTTCTGAAATAATTTTTCCAAGTCTGAAGGTAAGAGTGTAGTGAGGTCATAGAATTACCTGTAGACATTGCTAAGTTAGCATATGCTTGGCAGCCATCTTGCCGCTTTTGTGAAGGTTACTACATGGCTTTATTCTCGTGGACAGGCTGCTGGTGTATTCGCATATGAAAACTGTCTGCTTTTCACACATTTAGCTGTACACTGTGCTCCTTGTCTGCACAACGTGTTCAAGGTCTAAAATCAATGTACCCTGTTGATTCACTTTGATCAGTCCCACACCCATAGACATAACATTGAACACAGCTTCACTACTGAAAGTCGAGTGCTTTTAATATGGCATTGCTCGCATGAAAAGGCACTTGGAGAGATTCCACTGTCATTACAATATGATTTCCCATGTTGTGCTTTATGGAATTGTAACCATGCTAATTATATTGTTCTTATGCATTTTGCTGTTTGTGTTGGCTAGTATACTGCATTTATTTATTTATTTATTTATTTCCTTATATAGCGCCTGATTCAATTCCCGAAGGGATATCTCTGCGCTTGTGCTTCTACTGGTTAGTCTCGATCAGAGTTTTATGCTGTTTTATCAGAAAAGTTTTACCTAAGGCAGGGTAAAAAGATAGGTTTTTAGGTTTTTCCTGAAGGATTCAAGGCTGGTAATTGGTTTCAGCATGGGGGGTAGGGAGTTCCAAAGGACAGGGCCTGTATAAGAAAGGGCCCGACCTCCCTGTCTGACTCTTCTAAACCTTGGAACCTGAAGCAATTGGTGGCTACTGGAACGTAAAGTACGTCCAGGGGTGTATGGAACACATTTTTCCTTCAGGTATTTGGGTCCAGTACCAAATAGGCATTTATGTGTGGTACAACATATCTTAAATTTAACACGCTGCTTTACCGGTAACCAGTGGAGTTGGTGAAGAAGGGGACGAGAGGGAGTTCTGGGGGGGGCATTGAGAACTAGCCTCGCTGCAGTGTTTTGGACCACTTGTAGTTTTTCCAGTTGTTCCTCATTGGCAGAGATGTATAGGCCATTACAGTAGTCCATCCTACTTATTATTAAAGTCTGAACAAGCGTTTTCCTGTGGTTGTCGGGCAGAAATGGAAAAACGCGCCGAAGCAGCCCAACCACACGGAAGCATGCACCTGTGACTTGGGTTTATTTTTGTAGTTGGAGCTGATCTGGCTTACCACTTTGAGGTGTTTTATTCTTGGGTGACTTTCCCGGCAGTGAATGGAGGTGATAACTTGTTCCATGCATACAGTCCCACTGCAACACTTAATGTATATCGGCCTTATAGAACTCTTGAAGTTCGGATTTCGGCATGGCAACACCATATTTGTTGTATTGGCGCTCTCCCTCACACAGTAACTCCGGTCCGTTTAGACCCTTTATCAATTCCCAGGGCCACTTGGCCAGTTTTGGCCGGTTCACACCACATCCACGTTATTTGATAGTCAGAGTTGTAGAACTTTGTGTATTGCACAGCTTCTTAATTGAGGTCACTGAGCACTTGTGCAATACTTCTTACACAATCTCCAGGAGGGAGCACCTGGGGTTGCTGCACAACCAGCTGGACCTGGTGGAATGTCTATTAGTCCTGTCATGGTTAATTTGGTTATGGGCAAGCATCCACAGAATAAGGTTGATTTACCTTACTGGCTTGCAGAGAAATTTGATCAGCTGGAAGCGGCATTTCTGAATACCACTTCTGTGGAAAAACACAGGATTTTAACTATTAGTTTGCAGAAAGATTTAATACCCAAGGTAACCGATTGTGAAAATTGGGGTAAAGTGTTTGCGGCAGTGTTAGCAAAATGTTTTGGATACCTTCTATGACAGTGCCCCCCTTCCGTGAATAAGCGTGGTCAGGATGAGCACGGACCGAAGGCGGCTATGGAATTAGGGATGAGTGTTCGACGTAGTTGCTAACCTAATCCTTGCCAATTTCAAGGGAGATGCAGTCAACTTTCAAGTGTCTAATGCCTTACGCCTTGTCCCGGAAGATGAGAAACCCAGCGAATTACCAAAAATCATTGCAAATGCCTATAAGACAATTAGCCGCAATAGTTTGGGTGTTAAATCTTTTGCTAAAATACTAGCACAACAGCAAACACAGACATCACAGTCTGTAAAAGACAACCGTCCAACATTTCCAAAGAAAAATCTGAAAAATAAAAAACAGGGAAAGCAATAGCAGAAACAAGGGTTGCGTGCCACGTCACCTGCACCCGAGTCTTCTGAGCGCACTTATGATTTGCGCAACCGCATGAGAATTAGGTCTCCTGACAGATTTCCGGTTCCTGATCAGCGTTCTCCTTGTTCTTCACTGGACACATCAGGCTCACAGGCTGGTGGCAGAGAATGCCAGGAGCACAGAAGAGGTTGAGGCGCCCCTCAAGGACATGAGCAGCCTCGTCAGACTGACGGAAAAGGCAAACAGGAGGATTTTCATCATCAGCGCCCACTGTTTCAGAAAAAGAAAGTTGCTGCTTTAACAGCAAGATATGCCATAGACAGTGAGGACACAGCTCCAGAACCCAACATGGGCAGTAACGCTGCTAGACTGCGCAGCGGAGGTTACCATAGTGCGGAAAGCACTGCGTCCATTTCTGGATGCGACAGCAACTGAAACATTCATCATAGTTGAAACTGCTGATACCCGAGTGGCTCTCCCTGACAGATTATATGACATGTTCCTTATGATTGAAGGTGACATACAACGTGTAATTAAAGGGATCTTTTCGGAAAATCTGACTTCTTCATATGACATTTTGGGGCCTATAAGGATGGCGGACGGACCTGCGTCCGTCCGCCACCCCAGAGGAGGAGGGACCGTCCGCAGGGGCAGCGGTGGTCCCTCCGTGCTAATTAGGATGTGACCGCCACCCTAGCGGTCACATCCTGTATTTTTAACATTGCGGCGGGTGCTGCTTGAAGCAGCACACGTCGCAATGTTAAAAAAATGCATGTTTACCTTTGCATGCACGAAGCGGCAGGCACTGCGTGGTGCGGATGTATGTCGTTACAACGCATACTTTTACCACGCATACCATTACAACGCGGTTTTTACAACGCATACCATTACAACGCATAGCGCTTTGGGGTGCTGGATAGTGAATAGTTTAATTTACTATTCCAACTCCAGTCCCTGTGGACACTAGGGAAGGTGTTGGATAGCAAATTAAACTTATTCCCTATCCTAGAGCGCCCCCCAGCGCAATGCGTTGTAATGGTTTGCGTTGTAATGACTGAGTTGTGATGGTAGTGCGTGGTAAAAGATTCGTTGTAAGTGTTGTAAACCCGTGGTGCCTGCCGCTTCGTGCACGCAAAGGCAGTGGGGTACCATAGGTACCCCCCATGTGCACCCCCCTTTCACCCCTGGTGGCACGCAACGGGCCCCTGAAGACAACACTGTATGCCTTTCCACGGCAGAAATGCCGCAGTGGAAAGGCATATGACCGCAGCTATCCTATTATGGCTGGCAGTGTCTGATAGACACCGCCAGCCATGTTAGAGCTTTTCATCAGCGGTCAGAAGGCGACTGCGGCAGAAAAGCGGCAGACGGAAAATAGATCCCCCAGCCATCCTAATCTGGCGGGGGTCTTTTTCCAGTCTGCAGCGGATAATTCGCATCCTCCGGGCCAGCGGTGGCTTCCGCCGGCCGGAGGATGCGGATTATCCGCAATCATAATCGGCCCCTATGTTGGCAGAGACAGATTGGCCCCACCTTTTGTTCTTGCAGCTCCGAGAGGGAAGGAAGTAATACTCCAGAGTTTTTCACGTAATGAGTCCAAGCAGCATGCGAAGGCTTTTGCAGAAGAGTGGGCTTTGGTGCTTGCACCAGCACTGTACCGTACTCAGGTGGGCTGGGATAAAGATTCTCCCCCGCATGAGATACCATTACAGTCCATGCCACAGCCACAACCTCAGTATCCCATCCGTCTGGAGGCAAAAGCTCCCGTTTCTGAAATCCTGGCTCAATTTGAATATCAAGGAGTAATTGAGGCGTGTGTCACCGATGATTAACCCTTTGTTTACCGTAACTAAACCCAATGGGTTGTACCGTCTAGTTTTGGATTATCAGCATTAAAATTCTCATTGTCGCACCTGTGCAGTTCAGAATACCCATAGTTCTGCTTTAGTGGACAGTATAGTTAGTAAAAAATATAAAAACTACCCTTGATATTTCCAACTGCTTTTTCTGTCACAACCTAGCACCTGAAAGCAGTCAGTGGGCCGCCTTTACCGCCGGCGGAAAACAAAAACAACTTTGGCCTTTGGCTATGGGCTACAAAAACAGCCCAGGTGTTTTCGCCACCTGTGTCATCTCTTTCTTGGACAGCATAGACCCTGGTGCGTATTCGTACGTTGATGATATTTTTCTCACGGACAAAGAATTATGGCTGCATCTTTGTTGAGTGGACCACATCATACTTTTGTTTGCGGACTACGGCTGTAAGTTTAACTTTGCAGAATCACACATTGCAGAGTATACAGTGTTGTTCTTGGGCTACGAGCTCAAAAATGAAGATAGAGGCTTGGCGCCTCACTTCCTGGATAAATGAGCATGTTTGCAGTCTCCTACAACCCTGAAAAATCTACAGTCTTTTGCTGGGATTTTTAAACTTTAGTCAAACCTATATTCCTGAGTATGCCCAGCGTATCAAACCATTGTATGCTTTGATACAACCTACTTTTTCAAGGGCTTGATGGCTTCCGGAACAATAATCTATTTTGCAATGTTTGCAGTCTGATTTTCTTGAATCTAAATACTTGTTGACACGTGATAACCCCACTAACCTTGTGATAGGTATCTTGCCAGGCGTGGTGGGTTTCACATACTTGACTTTTAATGAGGGAGATACAATGCCTATTGCTTTAAAATCACATTTGTACACTTTGGCTGAACTGCGATTTTCCACTGTTAAAAAAATCTTGACATCTGTCCAAATGGTGATCCTAAAGGAATGCGCCCTGGCAAAAGGCAACGCATTTTGGTTGTCCCACCATATCCTGCTCTGGAAGCAGTGACAAAGGCAAGTGTACCACATTCAAAAGCTTTGTATCCACTTTGGATATGATGGGAGACTTCATTGACATCTTCGGATGCCACCTTCATCTTCGACTCCTCCCTGCAAACTCAGGAATTTTTACAGTATGAATTTGTTCATCCTTCTCCTATGTCTATGCATCCTTTGGAGGAGTACTATTGTATCCTTTACACTGATCGTTCGGCGCAATCGGCGACGGGGTCAAAGCATTCTTATTCGGCAGCATGCACAATTGTGGCAGATGAAATAGTGAACGGAGAGTTCAAGTCAAGTGTTGTACACACTCAGGCACTAGGAGACTGTACCGCCCAATTAGCTGAGCTGGTGCTTAGCCTTGAGTTTGCAGTTCCTAATGAGACTACTCTCATTGTGAGTAATTCTTACTACTGTGTTCAGTCTTTCAATGACAACTTACACTTTTGGTCTCAAAATGACTGTCGTGATTCTAAAGGCAGCGCAATCAAGCATAAAATGCTTTGGGTTCGAGTCGCAGATCTTAGACAACGTTTGCCTCACACACATGTAATTCATACACTTGGCCACCAGCGAGTAGGAGTGCACGTGGTTGGCAATAGTTTAGCTGATGAAGCAGCTAAATCAGCAGTAGCCACGTTTTCAGTTGCAGCGGTTACTAGATCCATGAATAAGTTTGATAATGACATCTTGGCAGCTATTGCTGCTACAGAGAAGGGTGGCAGTTACCTGCAGGGTTTCCCTTCCAGATACTCTTATCACTTAAGTCCAGATAAAGTCCCTTATGTGAGGATTAATGACATTGGTGACAGGTTAATTCCCAACACGGACTGCAGACTATAACTGATAACAGCCGCACATGAAGGTTTACCTTCGGCCCATGCTGGAGTGTCTGCAACTGTTTCAATCTTACAGCAGCGTTACTGGTGGCGTGGGTTGTATAAACAAACTCATAATGATGTGCTTAAATGTGACATTTGCCAACAGATTAAGCCGTCTACGCTAGCACGTCCACTAAAAACACTGCTGTGTATTTTTAATAGACCTTTTGGATGTGTTTATTTAGATCACTGCGGTCCGATTTCTTCAGATACTGCCTATAAATTCATCTTAGTTGCAGTTGATTTGTGCAACGTTTTCTTTGGGTGTGGCCTCAACGAAGTGCTGACGCTCGAACTGTCATCAGGGATTTGCGTGTCTTTGTGGGAATTTTTGCATGTGGCACTTTCCATTCAAACCAGGGTCCTGAGTTTGACTCTAAGGCGTACAAGGAGGTCATGAGGTCATGGGGTCTTTGGGATTGCAGGTCAAATTTTCGTCTCCATACAGACCTGAGGGTAATTCAGTTGTGGAGCGAATGAACTGTGACTTAAAGCAATCTTTGACAGCTACGGTCCTAGGTACTGGCAGGAACTGGTTTGATCATTTGTATAGCGACAACGTGCACTAAATAATCTCCCTAGAAGATCCCTGGGTGGGGGGACCCCATACAAAATGCTCTTTGGCAAGAAAATGTTTGTGCTAGACCTTGATGGTCTAGACATGGCGGCAACTGCTGCCTCCTTTGACATAGATAATCATTCTGCTGTATTACAGAAGCTACAAGAGACCTGGGACAGTCTTGCAAGGGAACATTTACCCTTTGCCACAGATGCAGCACTGCAGATTCTGGTAGTTGGCTGGCTACCCAAAGTCAGAGACCTGGTCCGAGAGAAGGTGGAGAACAAAAAAGAGTTTGGCCCCTCTTATTGTGCACCTGTCCCAGTGCTTGACGTGAAGGGAACTCGTACAGTCATTTTGCCACCACTTCCTGGTCGCAAAGACAACAGAAACGTCTCTGTGGACAATGTCAAGTTACAACATCTGGCCAATCCTGAATAGTATAACACCAGCATCTTCATGTACAGCAATTTCCAGGAATCCAGTGTTGGGGGCTTTTGACACCGTGTAGCCTGATACTGCCATAGAGATGGACTCAATAACCAATAACAATAACCAAGGGTCAATAACCCTTTCCTAAACCTCACAACTTCCAGTCTATATGAAGAAACTGAGTATACTTGTCCTGCAACCGAGTCGTTCCCTGGATTGTAACTGGATACCCATCACCAGTCACGTTTCTCTTTTGACTCGAACTCTACATTATCATTAACCCCTACCAAATTCTCTATTTTGATGGCCTGGTTTAAACAAACTTATTTGATTCCACCTTGGACATACGTTTGGATGTCCTTTTTTCTATTTCTCTTTTTATGTCCATTGGATTTGTGACATTCTTTTTCCTTCCCGTAAATGGTCACTACATACCTGAATGCTCTGCTGTGAAACTGGTTAATGGAACTTTGGCCCAACATTTGTCTCCACACACCATGAAAAGGGACATGACTTTTGTCAACCTTTCCGCCTGGCCAGTTGCGGATGGCATAGTTTGGGATGCAGTTGAGTTTCAAATCCATGGCCCTACAGAGATAATTAACATACTAAATGTACTTGGTGTTTCCATAGGTGCTGTAGTTAAACACAATATAGGGTCTGCTGATTGGAATGTACAAGTCATATAGTCTTTGTTTTCAGATTTTATGTATTATGCTGCATTTGATGCTGAAGATTTGTACTTGAATACTGCAAATGATGCTGATTTGTTGTGCTATCATCATTATGGCCATCATTACCTGCATAAAGCTAATACATTTAGAAATGTTTTTTTTACACACAGTGGGAACATTGCCCGGCTCCATTGGAAGGTAGCTTGAAAACCCTCCTGAAAAAATGTACTAATTTTACAGATTTTGATATATCTAAACCGGAATCATTTTATTTTAAACTAAATATTTTGTCCAATCTTAAAGTGTTGCTCACCCACCCAAATTAGTGTATTCCCAATCCTTTATTAATGAATTGTCAGTGGGTGGCTATGATCTGTGGAAGGTCACAGTATATCTTAAATCTGTTTGGGGTTCTAGATCCTGGCAGGTGCAGGGCACTGAAGCATTACATCGCGCGTGCCTCATCCCGACTCAAATTTTATTTTTAAATGATTCTGTCTATCAGCATACGTGTTTTGGATTGGCTACATCGAAACAAATGAATGTCCCTGCCAGTACTATTCTGGCTGAATATCTAAACTGAACCAATCATACTGATTATTCCATTGATGACTTACAATCCCTAATTCAAAATGTAACTCTTAATATTTCTCAGGGTTGGTTGGTGTGGCAGACTAGTTTTGATGCTTGCCAACTCTGTTTCCAGGACACGGCTCCTGGCTATATACAGGATAGGCCAGATCCACGTTCTTCTAACTCCCATTCGGTTACCACTTACTCTCTTGGAAAATTATGTCAAAAGTGGTTAAAACACTCAACACAGTTGTCAGTAAAACAACACTTGT
Organism: Lissotriton vulgaris; assembly: GCF_964263255.1. Taxonomy (NCBI): domain Eukaryota; kingdom Metazoa; phylum Chordata; class Amphibia; order Caudata; family Salamandridae; genus Lissotriton; species Lissotriton vulgaris. The sequence goes on from NC_141694.1 coordinate 779,046,686, forward strand.
CGTTATTATCGGGTGACATTGATTTAACAGATTTTATAAAGGGGCCTACGGGTGCTAGATCAAAGCGATTTATTTAAGCAACATACAATGAAATATGGAAGCTGTCCCAATTTGAGACTGCTTCCCATTTAAGGGCGATAGACCAAGCTAATAATTTCGCCCATAGACATAACATCGACCACAGCTGCACTACTGAAAGTTGAGTGCTTTTAATATGGCATTGCGTGCATGAAAAGGCACTTGGAGAGATTCATTCCAACAAAGAAGAGCTGTGCTTGTCCTGAGATGTGATTCCTTGCATCTAAACTTGGAGGTATGTGGTCCCCCTGACAAAGCCTAGAGGTCTTCTATACTTATAATAAACCAGCTTATAGCACAGGGAGGTTGGTAAGGCACAGTAGTCCTGTTTCCACTGTCATTACAATATGATTTCCCCTTTTGTGCTTTATGGAATTATAACCATGCTAATTATATTGTTCTTATGCATTTTGCTGCCTGTGTTGGCTAGTATACTGCATTGTAGAGCACGTTACTTAAAATAAACACTTTGACCTATATCGTGTCTCTGTTTACTCACATTGTTGACGAGTATGAGTGTATAAATGAAAGATTGTCCTTCTTCCCACGATTCCTGAGAGGGACGGAGTGACATGTTCTAGGATGTCTAATCGTTGGTAGCTGCGCTGTTGTACGTAGAATGAATGAGACACTATAGCTAATCGGATTGGGGTTCTGGGTACTGAGCTGGGTTTTCCTGGTTTACCACTACACACCGAGGTCCTGGTTTCCTGCGCATAGTTCTGTGTATGTGCAGAATCCCTGCAACAAGAGCTGACTGGGCCCAATCCAGTTCTTGTATCAGGTCTGCCTTAACGTTCGACTTTGACTTGAACTCTGATGACTAGATGTCCGGGGTTAGCGTTTTGATCTTTTATGCACTAGATTTCACTTAAAACTTTAAAAATTCATAAATCCGGTTCTACTGGATTGTATTTTTGTCACTTGGGTGTCAATTTATTAAAATGTACTCTGTTTATTAAATTGGTTTGGGATTTTTATTTTCTTGTTGGCTGTGTTTTCAATTTATTACTGTTTGTGTGCTAAATACATATTTTTTATAAACTTTATTTACCTTTTGCAACACTACATCAAGATCAACAATATTGCTCACTGTTAATACCGTTTCGTATAATACAATTATTAAATGCAAGCTAAACATCCAAGCCAATAGAGATACAAACTACTGTACAGTGTTACTGCCATTCCAATGGTTCGTCCATTCCCCATATCGGAGGATCACAATTCAGGAATCCATCACCCTCACCTTGTATATAAACAGCCACAAATTAGGAAACATCTAATACAAGCCGCACCTTAGCGTAAAGGGTATTAACGCCATCAACAACCATGTGTCGCCCAGAAAAAAACTACCCCACCCCAGAGGGTCTCTACATTGTTCCAGCTGTAACCCTGCTGCCAGGTGTGCAGCAGTCGAGTAGCTCCTGAGCGGACCCCAGATGTCTTTCGGACGAGAGGATCGGGGCAACATGGTGGCATATACTTCACTGTTAGTGTCACAAAATGTTGAACTGTTCAACCAGCCTTAAACAGTGGGGGCCCTTTTACTACCCCATTTTTTGGCAATTCCTCTTTTGGCTAACGTTAAACTGGAATGGGAGTCAGAGTCAAGTCAAGCATCTTGCCCAAGGTCTCATGGACTGCCACCCAATAAGACTGTATTTAATGCATGTCCAGGAGAGGTGGGTGAAGTTGTGGGGTCCCACATTTCAAACAGTTATGCAGTCTGGATGGGTCAATTTGGTGCATTTTCTCAGGTGTGATATACATTCTGAGCACAAATTTAAAATGCAGTAATTTGTGACGGATGTTTAAAGATATATCCTTTGTCACTATGCAGCATTTGTCCCACTGTTCATCCAAAACGGGGTGACCCAGATCCTCCTCCCAATCCTTACGGATTTTGTCATCATTGATTGGGATCAGTGTTCCCTTGAAAGTGCGAGCCTGAGCGTGGGCGCACATCAGTGCGCCCAAGCGCGCAGTGCTGTATGTGTTGCACCCACACACATCCCCAAGAGCCTTGGCGCCGCCACTGCAGCATAAAAAACAGGCATTTGAAGCTGGCAGAGGAAGAGGAATTTAGCAAATGCATCCTCCCAAGGAGGGAGAACTTGCTAAATTTATTTTGTTTATTCTAGAGTGCGACTGTGGGGCTCATTGCTTGCTTTTGTTTAAGTATTCATGTAAATTACAGAGCCGGTCAGGAGCTGCGATTAACATGAATGCTTTAAACAAAAGCATACAATCTGCCCGAAGCAAAACACTATAGAAAGCAAAAGACATGCAGCACCAAACAGAGCGTGCCTTTGGAATCACCTAAAAGCACACGCTGTGTTTCTATACTTGCTGCATTTCTTCTCTTAATAGAGCTGAGTTGCCGGGTGATTGTGTGCCTTTTTAAAGTGTTCATGTTAACTGCAGCTCATGAAGGGTGCTTCCATTAACCTGAAAACTTTCTAAGGGGCACATTCACCCTGCAGCTGCGCTCTATTAAGAGAAGAAATGCAGCAAGCCTACAAATGCGGCATTTGTAGGTGCCTTTAGGGTGTGCATTTATCTTGTTTTGTAAGCTGTTATTGCAGCCTCAGCTGCTTGCACAGATTCATTCCTGTGTAATGTGTTGTCCTGTTCAGACAGAGTTAGCTCTGTCAGTGCAAAGTGGTATATATTTAGCAGCCCGGGAGCAGTTCCTACGTTTAAGAATGCCTCCTCCTGTGCCCCGCTGCCTCTCCCTGCAGGCCAGCCTCGGAGAGATTCAAGCGTGGATTCTGCAGCAGGTCCTGTTTCTAGGAGCTATGACAGCCTTTGTTTCTGAAGGAGTATTGGCTTCTTTTCAAGGAGGGCATAGGGCAGTGAGTCTGGAGCAATGAGATACTGAGCTGCCAGCCTGATGTCACTCCATGAGAGTCAACGTAAGCAAGGGACTTCCTGCACATCCGCGATACCACCACCAATACCGCCAGCAATCAAGAGGGAAACAGAGCAGACTTGGGGTATCGATAATCCATCCTTGTTTCCTTTTGGAGCCTCTGATGTCATCCGCCACTGTCTCAGCACACATAGGCTGTATGCCCCCACACCTCTAGGGTGACCAACCGTCCGTAAATTTCACGGACAGTCCGTAATTTGGACCTCACGTCCGTTGTCTGTGAGGATCCCTTTTACGGACGCCTTTTGTCCGTAATTTTGGCCATCACAGGGAGCAGCACTGTTCCCCTGTGAGAGGCCTCAGACCCTTGATGCTGGCACCTCACACTCCTCCTGGAGCACAAGCGCAGCCCCACCTGCCCATTGTCATTCTGTATGCCGGCTAATTGCCACATACAGAATGTCAATGGGGCAGTCTGGGGTGTGAGAGCATGTGGCGGCCTCCTCCTGCCTCAGGGTACAGCAGGGCAATCTGACAGATAAAATGTAAAACGCTAATGCTGCAACTTTAGCAACGTTGGAAAACATTTCATACAAAGAAGACTGTAAAATAAGTTAATAAGAACGGGTTATTGTTCTTGCACTGCCTCATCATTTTTGAAACTGAAGTATTTTCAATATTATAATCAACAAAGCCATGGTTGCTGCTTTTTTATTTTAAGCAACTAACAACCATTGACAAAGCCAATAGTCCTGGCTTGTTGTTGGTGTAATGATACTGGCTGTATTATATATCTGGATACAATGACATAAACAACATAATACCAGTCGGGCGGAAAACTACGCTCGCGCCGATTTTTAGCCTAGGTATTTTAAACCACGTCCTTAATTACATCGAACACCCACTTTGAAGAGACCCCCCCGTTTTTTTATGCCACTTGAAGCCCTGGTAACAACACCATGTCACAGTCACCTTACATCCTGGCACTGTGCATCATGCATGACTCATGACTTCTACGTTTTCAGACTGCCTATGTGCAGGGGCATAGTGAACCCTGCTCCACAACACCCCTTGTTTTAGGAACTACAGCGAGGTGAGGTTTTTGATGGGCCTCTTCTGTCTGCAACTCTGCAGACAAAGGCTCAGCTCATAATGTGAAAAGGTGGGTGAGTAAATAAGTGATGGAATGTGTGAATGGCTGGATGGATTACTGAAAGGATAAATGGATGAATGAGAGGGTGAATGGATAGATAAAAAATGAAAGGATGGATGGATGAGTGAATGAGTGGAAGTATGGATGAGAGAAAAGGTAAATAGATGGATGTATGGGTGGAAGGGTTGACGGATGGGTAAAAGGGTGGATGGGTGTGTGAAAGGATGGATGGATGAGTGAAAGCTTAGATGATGGGCAAGTGAATGGGTGGATACATGAGTGAAAGGATGGATGGATTGAATTGATAAGTGAAAGGGTGAATGGATGGATGGATGAGTGAAAGGGGGTAGATGGACAAAAGAATGGATAGATGAGTGAAGAAGTGAAAGGGTGGATAGATGACAGAACGGATGGATGAATGAGTCAAAGGATGGATGAGTAATAGGATCAATGGATGGAATTAATGAATGGATGAGTAGGTGGATGGATGGGTGGATGGACGGATATGTGACTGGGTGGATAGATGAGTAAGTGAATAGATGGCTGGATGGGTGAAAGGGTAAATGGCTGGATGGATGAGTGGTTAAGATGGATGGGTGAAAGAGTGGATGGATGACTGTACGGATGGATGGGGTGAAAGGGTGGGAGGATTAATAATGGATGGATGAGTGAAAGGGTGGATGAGGGATGGATGAGTGAAATGAAGGATGGAAGGATATATGGTGGATACGTTTGCAAATGGTTGAATATGTGTGGATATAAATGGACACATAAATGGAAGGACAGAATGAATGGTGAAAGACTGAATGATAGATAAAAGAATGATTACACCTTGTGGCACCCATTATCTTAAGTAACATTTCCTATACCTTGACTTTCACATTAATATAAGTCATTGTCTATATATAATGTGTGTGATGTAACGCACTCGGACACCCTGCCTTACATAATTGGAATGAGTAACACTATAAGAGAAATTAAATACACATGAGAGACGGTCTAAGTGAAGATGAGGGGCACCATTGAAGGGTGGTAGCAAGGCAGGACTGGCCGGACCGGGCATCAGGTGTTTTCCTGCGAGGCTGGAAAGGGGGGGAGAGCGGTTTTCTTACTGGGGGCTGGCACTGCAAAGTTTGTACTTAGATGGTTGTCTATTTACTTACTTATATGCTATTGCACTAGGACCTCTGACGTGTCTGTAAAACTTACCTTTTGTCCCGAAGTTTTGTCCTGAATTTTGACCTTTTGTCCTGAATTTTTGTCCTGAATTTTGTCACTTTGTCCTGAATTTTTACACTCACTGTCCTGAATTTGCACCTATGCCAGTTGGTCACCCTACCTGTGACATGTTCCCTCCGGTTCTTCCTTATCTTTTCCAGGCATGTCTGTGTGTGTTTTGGGACGACATTAAGTCTCAAGCGATTTCACATTTTGGCAGATTTCCAGACTTGCAGAGAACATTTCAAATGACGTAGAAGAGCAGAAAATGATGCAAGTAAGACCCCACTCTGAGGGCTAAGTTGCATCTTGTCACACAGGCGCAGACAAAGCCCTCACTACGCTGCACTTTTCTTCTACCGCTTTTCTCTTTCTCCTACATATATCTTGAAAGAGCAACAGGAAAAAGCATGCACCGAATATCACCCTAAAAATCAAGCTGCCCATCTGGGGTAGGAGGTGGGGGGTGGGGAGTGTAGAATTTTCAAAATTAATAGAGATAGTTCTAATTAACTGTTTATAAATTACACACCACAAACTAAATTGTCTACTGCTCCTAGTATAATTAGGGTTCTTACGCAATTAAGGATGACATTCGTGATTTTTTCATACCTCACAATGATGAAAGCTGAGCAGGCACTGCTTGGGGTTGAACCTTTTAGCCTCAGGTTCTACACCCATTTGGCCAGTGGGTGCTCAACCCACTAAGCCTTCGACTTGGCGTTTGTTGCACAGACCACAAATCGAAAGATGCCTTTGCTTTAAAATATTCGCTTATTCTGTGTGTCTCAGATTAAACATTTATAAAAGTTGGACTGGGGCCGGCAACTATTAATCAGGTCTAACGCAGCCGCTCACCCTCGAGCTGTCTAATCATGTTTAAAAGGGATGGGTTCATCAGGGGTGATGTCAAACTGAAATACAGCTTTGTAGAAGACATATATTCCAAATGATGTCCCATACTCAATCCATTAGTCAGCTTTACACGATTTAACTGCGCTCATCGTCCCTTTCAGATTAAAAATGAAAATGCATAGTTTAACAGCTTGAAAACCTAAGCTGCAAATGCATTCCCCAAGACATTTGCCATATCCTGAGGCATAATCAGGATAGACGTCTACTACAATGAAGTAATTTAATTTCTCAAAAAATAAAAAATGCTGCCAAATTAGCACAGTCAGCATCTTCAAGCAGCTGTTATGCATCTGTACTGTAACTCTAACATGAACAATTTTTATCTGGCAACACATTTTCCTCAAGAAGTATTTGCAGAAATTTTAAAGTGAACTCCAGCAGCCACCGAGGCCTCAATTTCACGTGTCTCAGTACTGGTGCTCTGGTTATTTCAAGTGATTAAAAATGATACCCTGGGAAAGCGCTAATTATTTTTTTTTTCTTCTGTAGTAGAGATAAACTTGAGATATTAATGCTTATGGCATTAAAATCTACATGCCTTTGTATTTGCGGGACTTAGTACCTAAAGCTATTTATTTGTTTACTACTAGTATGTGGGAAGGCATTGGCAATAACAATAGCCATGCTGTTGGCATCCGGTGACACAGCAAATGAGCTATAGGAATGAAATGACTGATGGACGCATTCTGATTGCCTCCTGTGTGGGCAACATACTTAGAGGTAGGGAGCATTTGATTGATTGAAGACAAAACTATGTATCTCACAGCGCCAATTCTATCCTGCATTTTATGTTCATTTACTTTGGTAATTGGCACAAAAAGTGTCAGTAACTTATATGGAACAACTGCTCACCAAACTAACATTTACAACCTAAAAAAAGTATTAATCACTGGCAAACCAATACATTTACTCCACTCAACAACACAATTACACAGCACATACATCAAATCCCCACCACAAAATACCACATCATGCCACAAAATTCTGCAGCACACCACATAATTAAACTCCACTACATGCTGTTTCACAACACCCAAAAAAAAAAATATATATATATATATAAATATATATATACACTCCGTAACACACAATCCCATTCCGCATAATTTCAGTACACTTAATACCACATAATTATTAGCCACATAATTCCGCTACACAAGCACACTCTACACCCCAATATTGCACGCCACACAAGTCCACAACTATCAATTCCAATCCAACCCACATAACCCTACCACACACTACATACCTACATACACCCCATAACACATGAGTAAAACACATTGTCATTTAAATCGCCAATAGCTTTAGCTCAGCCAATTGCGAGACTGTTTGCATGTGCAATGCTTGTTATAGACTTTTAAACCAGTCAAGTGCAATCATAAAAACAACCCATAGAGGGCATTACATTCTGATTATATGACCATGCAACCATAGACTTAGCCCTTAAAGCGCACTTTAATCTCTATTATACCTTTTTAAGTTGAACCTAGTGGCAGCGCACATGCTCTGCTCGCTCTGCAAGGCCGCTGTAGTAGAGTATGGCAGATAATCAGCGCCCACTCTCTGCCCATATTTTTCCTTGGCTTGTCTCATTGTCTTTCCGAAATGCTGCCTTCAGATTCATTAATAGGCAAGTTAGTCCCTCCTTAGTACAGCCTTGTCTTCATTTGTAACCTCCCATGGATACTGGCCCCTTTACTTTGGTTGTTACATGGAACCTGTTATTTAGTCTGTAAGCACTATATACTTAATTGAGTTTCTCTTACTGCAGGCCGGAAATGCACTGCTTCAGCTAAAACTGCTTGGGTTTTTTTAATTTACATTATGTGCACTTTGTGATCTGGACGGTACATATTCTTTGCAGCAGGCACATTAGCCCTCTGCGCTACCTTTCCATGAATCAAAACTTCCACTTGACAAAACTCTATCTCTATCTAAGACATTAATCACCAGAGTTATCATGACATTTTTTATTATTGCCTAAAATTGCTGGAGGCCAGGAAGGAGGCTGCAAGTGCTTTTAGAAAAATAATATACTGGCAAGTATGTCACCCCACCCGAAGTCAGCGCCCGGTGCGATCACACCACCCTAGAGCCACCTTGCTCAAGGGTCCTGTGACCTCGGTGACTGTCGTGCTAGGGTGTGCTGCTTTATAGGCCTTCCTGCAAGACTGGGTGGTGAACTTCAGTATGGATTGTGGTTGACAGGCCTTTAAGGTTAACCCACATTTGCCACCGTTAGGGTCCACATGCTGGTGCTAAGACACCAGGGCTTCTAAGTTTTAGCAAGGGAATGTGCTCCCTCAGGAGAGTGGTCTAGTGGACTGGTCATGAAGGCTGAACCTGGTTCCCCAGTTCCAAATTCGGCAGCTGTGACCATAGTGCCTCATCATCCCCTGCACTGAACACTATAATGCCGCATCCAGAAAAATGTATGCTGCCTTCAGCCACAACCCAGTTGTGCCCCGCTATAAACTCCTGGATGTGACACAATTCAATTATGTATTAGACAAGAGTAATACACTGACTATGAAAGAAGTAACAAAATCATGGACAAAGCAAAGACTCATAGGTAATTTAAGTTTAAGTAAAGCATGTGAAATGCAAGTAGGAATAACATGGTTACCTTAACGCTGTTACATTAATTATTCAGAAATCAGTGAGTGCTTTTCCCAGTTGCACAGCAGAAGTGGACACTGTCCTTGTCTTCTCTGGGCAAGAAGGAAGAGACAGAGTCCTTTTCCTCCTCTACTCACCCCGCCCCGAACTGCCATGAACGCCGAGCCGGATCTGTGGGCCTTGGCTATTTCTGCCATCCTGCGACGCATGTTTAAAATAAAAAAACAGGGGAACGGAATCGATCAAATTAAAGAAGTAGGGGCAACCGTGCCCTGCATATCCCGCCCACTTCGACCACTGCATGTGTGGTGCTTTTAGGAAGCAAGCAGACTATTTCAAGGGTTAATGATTGTCTTGCTACCAGAATGGCCGAGCTAGAGTGCATTAGGGGAATCAACATGAATGGACAGAGTCACTACAAACATGAAAGGGAATAGGATGGACATAGTTTATTTGGCAGTGAGGGGAGAAACCCCCGGCAGAGCTGCATTTTCATTCTATTGCTGAAGGATGTTTAATTCCCTTCTCTGTACAGCATGCAGAGTATTTTAATGAAAGCTCTACTTTTTACTCTTGGGGTCCTGTATCACGTACACATGGAATTACCAATCCCATTCCCTTTCCCTGGAATCCTAAGGGGCTGAGAAGTTGAATGTTTTTTCACAAATCTCTGTCCAGACTGATGTGGGGGCTTAGGAGGGAATGGGCCTAGCTGGCTGTAAACTATAACATCCTGCTCAAGAAGCTCAGGTAATGTGACTTCTCCGATGGAGAGTGCGGGAAGGAAAAACCATGCTACCACCTGCCGGTGTGTCCAATCTTCGAAGCATGTGTGTGCTTCTGGTCACCAAAAGGGTGGTGTGATTTTGGGAAAGTAGTAGGCAAGACCCGCCTCATGGATCACCCGCGTGATGGCTGGTACCCCCAGAATAGACTCACAGGGATGCTGATTGGGGCAAGGCTAATTGAATTCTGGCCTGCCTGCTCAGCGCTGTTCATGTATATTCTATCTCTGACACATAGCATTTCAAATTTGAAGGCGTAGTTGCATGCTCATATATTAGACAATTTTAGCATGCTGGTGCTGCCTCATTAGAAGTGTGTGCAATTGCAGTATTGTCAGAGGGTCGCTAGAATACGTGACTAATGCATTTTAATATGGTGATGCGGACACTAGCATTAAAATGCGTTCATCGAAAGCTTAATGCAGCCCTATATTAACCCAGCCCTGAAACTGTGAAAAGTAAAATTATAAAAACAACTTTATTATAATTGTATTTTTCCTGCATTTGAAAAAGTTTTCATGTTAATCGCAGCACCCACTATGAGCTGAAATTAACATGAAAACTTGAACAAATGCACACAATCACCCCACACCCCACCTCTATCAAGAAAAGAAATGTAGCAACATAGCTGCCAGGGTTTTAAATTGCTATGTGGGACAGTTTCACACAGGCCTTTACACCGTTCACGTGGGCAAAAGTGTGGAGTGATAATTGGCGCTGCATGCACATGCGCAGTCTGTTTACTGGGGCACATAGCCTTGGTTGAGCGCACAAAGACCTTACACTACTGCGCATAGAGGAAAAAAAATTGAGAGAATATTGATTGGGAATACTGCTGAGCAAGCTTTATACAGTCTGGAGATAAGGTGTTCTCCCCCCCGGGCTCTCTATAATTGTAGAAAGAGGGACAAATGAGTCGGGTTCAATGGGAAAGCTGGGAAATGAGGCATGGAGAGCGGAACGTACACAGCCCATAATAAAATGGTCTATAAAGGTAGCATCTCGGAATCGGTCCTCTTCCGTCATAGAAAAGGCATGTCCGTCTGGGAACAGGCCACCAAATTTAAGGACAACGAACGAGGTGAGAGTCCATTGCAAAAGTCTTTCATTCATGAGTGGCAGCCAATGGGAATTGGGAATCAGAAGGGAAGGAGAGTATATTATTGGAACCTTGGAACCCCCATGGCTCGTCATAATTTGTCCCAAGCCCAGCAGGTGGTGGAGACAGTCTGAATGTCGAGTGGATCTCTGGGTTTACCCTTGGGAAGCACGGTTGACAAGGCGCCTGGTAAAAGCAAACTCGCCTGCGGGCAAAGATATGGTGTTCTGGCATCAGGATGAAACCAAGCATAAGTGTAACTGCATTGGGCCACCAGATAGTAAAGTTTAAGGTCAGGAACACCAAACCACCCCCTGTCATAAGGTAGGGTTATCACCTGCCACCGTACCCGAGGCTGTTTGCCCCCCAAGTCATTCGGGTGAGTATTGTGCGCAGCATAAATAAAAAAGTTTGGTAGGGGGATGAGGATATTATGGAAGAGATATAAAAATGTGGGTAATTCTATCATTTTAATCAAAGCAACCTGACCTTCAATAGATAATGGGAGTCGCAGCCCTTTCTCAACTTGTGTTTCGAGGGAAACTACAGCTTGGCCATAGTTAAGACGTATAATCTGAGCGGAATCTGAATGAATGTGTATGGCCAAGTACCTGGTAGAATCAGAGTACCATTCAAGTTGGAAGTCACAGTCCTATCGAACTGTACTAGAGGTTAGGGGGAATACAACTGATTTGTTCCAATTGATATTGAGGCCAGAGTATAAACCAAATCTAATTGCCTCTGTGAAAGGGTTCAAGATTAATCTGGAGTTCCCTCACATAGAGGATAACATCGTCCGCATACAGAGACATTAGCAGGGGGCCCATGTTGAATTGTAGAGCCCCGTGCTAGTGCTTTTCTTGAAAGTGCCAGACCAAGGGGTTCACGGCCAGGATGAACAATAGGGGCGATAAGGGACAGTCTTGCCTGGTGCCCCGGGACAAGGAAATAGAGCGAGACAACAAACCATTTAAGCATATTCTAGCAGTAGGGCTGCTGTAGAGCCGTTCCCTGGTTGCCACAAATCCCCTGGCATTCCCATCTGCCTCATGATGGATACAAAAAAGGGCCACTCCAGAGAGTCAAATGCCTTCTATTCGTCCAACAGTATCACTGAAGATGGGGTCTCAGGGTTGATTCTATGTAGGATAGCAAACAAAGTCCTGAGATTTTGGGAAGTAGATATATGAGGGACAAATCCAGACTGAGCAGGAGATAATATAAATTCCATTAATTGCAACAGATGCAGGGCAAGCATTTTGGCCAATATCTTATAATCCATATTGAGTTAAGATAACGGCCGATATGAGCCGCACAGTGTGGGATCTTTGCCTGGTTTAGGCAACAATACGATGACCAACTCCCGAAGTGTGGGAGGAAGTATCCCCTTCTCAAGGGCCTCTGCATAAACCTCGAACAGTCGAGGCGCCAACAGATCCTTGTAGTATTTATAAAACTCCGCGGTGAAGCCGTCAAGGCCCGGTGCCATAGAGCCCTTAAGGGCCTCAATGGCGGTAGTAATCTCCTCTACTGAGAAGGGCTCGGATAGAAAATCCTGCATATGTTTTTCTAAATATAGCAATGCGATCTCAGAAAAATAATCTTCCTGAACTTTAGAATCTTTTGCCGCCCTGGAAGTGTACAGCGTGGTATAAAAGTCTATACATCACAGATCTCAATAGACTCTGTGAGCATTTTTCCGTCGGGAGAATGCAGGTTCGTGATGTACGCTTTGCTGTATGGGGGCCAAAGCATCTGCGCAAGTGTGCGACCGGGCCTTTCGCCCTCTCCTTATCGCAGGCTGTTTGATATTTGTCAAGAATGAGTAGCTTGCTGTCAACTGTGACTCTATATTCTGCAAGGAGAGCAAGCCGATGCTCTGTTGTGTCTGGGCCTGAGCAGGTGAAGGCATCCCTGTCTAATGCGGTAAGTTCCTGCTCTAAGCGAGTGAGAGTTTTCCGCAGGAATTTTTAGCACGCCGGCGTGTTTGGAAATGCAGACTTCCCTGATGTAGGCTTTAAAAGCTGTACTGCCCAAGTGTTCACCAAGCCCGTGTTTATGTCAAAATAGTCTATAATGGCCTCCCAAACTTCAGTTTAAAATAAATCATTTTTAAGTGCTTGGCACGGGAAATGCCGCTGTCGTTCATAGCCCTCTGGTCTGGGGCTCTTAAGATGAAGGAGCAAGGGGGGATGGTCAGAATGTGTTCTGGGGAGGGTAGTTATGGAGTGATACCAGGAGCAAGAGCCCAGGGATAGGAGCCAATAATCAATCTGTGTCCATGTACTGTATTGACCCGAGGACTGCGCGTAGATAGTCGTTAAGGGGATGCACTGGCACCATATGTCAATTAGGGAAAAAGTGTCACAAAGATCCAATAGGGTGCGAAGTGCTCGCCATTTAGTATCTGGGGAAGTGGAGGTGCTGTTCAGAGCAGGATTGAGGGGTAGATCAAAGTACCCACCAACTACCAGAATGCCAGTGCCAGCTTGGAAAGCTGGGAGTACAATGAATGAAAAAAGTTGGGACAGTCAACATTTGGGGCATAGACACATACTAATGTAATGGTGTGGCGCTTACGTTTTCCAGCTACTATCGTGTTTCGGCTTTCGCTGTCACCAAGGAACGTGTGTAAGTGAAAGGGCACCCACTTATGGATTTGCTCCTGTGGAAAAAGGTAGGGGCGACAACCTTTTTCAAAGTTGCCCGGCGCTAACCGCCTCTATTACCACTCAAGTTACCAAACAAAGAGGCAGGCGCTGGAGACTGGAAGGCAGGAAACAGAAGTTGTATTCCGACGGAGCAGAACACATCAAATCAGACAACAGGGTATCTTCTCGAGGTGCTCTCACCGCATCTCTCAGGCCTGGCCTCTTATACACAGGTTTATGATCTTTATTACAGTTTATTGCATGTGGTACATTCTTGCAAATGCTTTGAAGTATGAAAGGACATCCTCGGAATCCCCGCTTCAGGCCCGTTCCCACACACATTTACAGTTGAAGTCCCCACCCCGGTCACAACAGGTGACGATTGTTGCGCAGCTGGACATTCCGCTGATTCACGGAATGTATGTGGTTGATCGGATCTCATGGGGTGGGGGCTTTGATCAACTCGTGGATCCTTTGATGGGAGAAGCTTCCTACTGTATGGGGGGCAATAAACAGCATCTGCAGGGCCAGGTGGCGGCCTAGGAACGAGTAAGACAATCGGGCACAGAGGAAAGGGGGTTTTATCAAAGGACCCGGGATCATGAAAGGAATGGAGGGAGGTGTTGAGCTGGGAACAGGATGGGGTTCCAAGGCAGAGTTGCGCTGAAGAGGGGTTTATGGCCCAAGGCATGTGAGAGCGGGGGCTGTCAGCGCACGGGGGATACCTGCGAGGTCGAGAGAGAGAGAGAGAGACGCGCTGGCTGTGGGTGATGGGCAGAGAGGCCATGGTATTTTAAAATGGCTGCCGCTTACGCACATGAATGGACTCAAAAGGGGGACAAGATGGCGCCGATAATGTTGACACTGCAGTCTAGGTTTTAACAGTCCTCCCTTTTCAACATATCTAGCCAGCTTGTCTAATCAATGTCTATCTGCATTAGATTCCTAACCTCGACATCATACAGTGCTCTCATGCGTTCCTTTCCAAAGTCCACAGTCTTAGGGCAGATACAATTCGCACATAATGAACACAGAGGCGGCAGGCATTGAATCCCTAAGCAGAACCCACATATTACAAGCACAGGAATCAGGATAATGGTAAACAGTCTCCAGCCCCAGTTCTTAACAGTACTCCAAAACCATCCACCAAGCGACCATTCTTCCTGCTCCTGGTGAACTTCTGAGGAGAGTCTGTGGAGATGTTCGATGGCTTTGTATACTGAGGGTGAATTGTCCGGTATATATGTACAGCAGCTGGACCCAATAATACGGCATGCTCCACCACGATCCGCTAGAACCACATCTAGAACAAGGCGGTTCTGGAGAGCCACCAGGCGGACCGCTTGGAGCTGGGCTGTGTTGTTTGCAAGGATACCAGCTGTGATGTTCATTGTTGTCTCGACTACCTGAGTCAAATGTCGGATGGCACTGCTGTTTGCCATCGGGCCCCAGAGTGGAACATGTCCCTTCATTGCGTCGAGGAACTGTGCTCCTGTAGAGTCGGCTTGTTCAATGTCCTTGGCTCGTTTTTTTCAATGGTGATTCGCCGGAGCCACATAGGTCGGAGGAAGGATGAAGGCGATAAAACAGGTGCCCCCCCAGCCTTTGAGGAGCCAGGTGTAGGCTTTTGTGCCGCAAACAAAGTACATGTTTGGAGAGGATACAAAGGAAGGTGGATCGGTGGAGTCCAAAGTTCTGGTGAAGCAGCAAGCACTGCGGCCCACCAGCTGTGTCCCAAGCCCTTCTATGCACATATGGTATGTTATGTTATGTTATATTTATTTTTATATAGCGCACGGCTACTCAAAAAGAGTGTCCCGGCGCTTTTAAAGATGAGACCTACAGCAGGATAACACAACACAGTAATAGAAACAAAATAGAAAGCAGAAAACAGAAGAAGACAGAAAAAAAACCTAAAGGGCAAACAGCCAAGTTTTTAGGCCTTTCCTAAATGCGAGTAGACTAGTCGCTCCCCGGAGTGCCAACGGCAAGGTCTTCCACAGCTGTGGCGCCAGCAGTCCAAAGGAACGGCCTCCAATGCGAGCTCTCTTAACACGCGGCACAACCGCCAGAAACAGAGATTCTGATCTGAGGGAGCGAGCCGGTTGGTAGAAGGCGAGTCTCCTTTGGAGATATTGAGCTCCCACCGCATGAAGAGCTTTGTAGGCCAAAGTTAATGCCTTGAAAGCAATCCGTTTACGGATAGGCAGCCAATGTAAGGTCTGCAAAAGGCCACCAGCACTGGCTCGCCTGTTTAGGCCATAAATGGCCCTCGCGGCCGCATTCTGCACAACTTGGAGCCGCTGCAGCAGAAACTCTGGCAGGCCCAGATAGAGGACGTTGGAGTAGTCCAATCTAGAGCCTATCAGAGCCTGCACAGTCAGCTTCCTATGTTCCTCAGACAGAAGCGGCAGAAACCTCCGCAGCATCTTGAGGAGGCCAAAACATGTGCCCGTCACACCAAGGATCTGGGATCTCAACGTCAGACCCTTGTCCATCTTGACCCCCAAGTTCTTAGCTACTTGGGATGAACAAGACGGAGGAAACATGTTAATGGGCCACCAAGCATGCCAGTCTGGCTCCGCAGCGCACCCGAAGAAGAGTACCTCGGACTTATCAGAATTGCACTTGAGGCTGTTCAGCTGGAACCATTTAATAACAGCCTCAAGGCAATCCCGGATACTCTCTCCATCGAAAACTCCTCCCTTCTTACAAGAAAAGAGTAGCTGGGTGTCGTCAGCGTAGGATACGATCTGGGCCCCGAACGACTCCGCCAGCGCCGCCAAAGGGGTCATAAAGATGTTAAAAAGGGTCTGGCTCAATATAGAGCCCTGCGGGACCCCGACTCCCAGTGGCGGCATCACGGCGGAGTCTGGGGGGGCCCAGACCGTTTGCCGGCGGCCAGCTAAGAAAGATGAAAACCAGCTGTGCACCGTCCCCCGTAGGCCAATCTCATAGAGTCTTGCGAGAAGGCCATCATGGGGGACGGTGTCAAAGGCCGCCGACAAGTCCAACATAACCAGCATGGCTTTGCCACCAGCGTCCAGAACCCCTTTAATGGTTTCTGAGACTTCTAGGAGCGCGGTCTCTGTACTGAGATTTGGGCGGAAGCCGGATTGAGTGGCGTGCAGAATCTTACGTGCTTCCAGAAAATTGGAAAGCACCATATGTACATGCTTCCCCAAGATTTTCGTGAGAGCAGGCAACAGGGAGATAGGCCTGTAATTAACCAGAGCCTTAGGATCGAGGCCAGGCTTCTTCAGCAAAGGAATGACCATTGCCTGCTTCCAGGCCTGCGGAACCACTCCCTGGCTCAGCGAGAGATTCAGGAGTGGATTCGCCAGCGGATTTATCACTTCCGCCATTTTTGCCAAGAAATTGGCAGGGCAGGGGTCCAAAGGCGACCCAGATTTAAGATTGCACATCAGCGCTAAGGAAGCAGGGGCTGAAATAGATGGAAAAGCGGCCAACACCGGACCTAGCGGGGCCGAAAGGCACGGGTCGTCCTCAGGGTAAACCAGCCCCATGGGAGCCGCCAGTGGGAAAGAGTCCTGGATGAGTTTAATCTTGCTGGTGAAAAAAATTGCAAGATCAGAAGCCCAGGATTTGGAGGGCATACCTTGGGATGTATTGGAACGAGGGGCCATAAATTCTCTCACTATGGTGAAAATCTCCTTACAGGAGTTAGAGGCGGCTTCTATCCTCCCCGCAAGATAGGCTTTTTTTCCTAGGCGAATGTCCCGGTGATAGGCCTTGATCGCTGTCTTGTAGGTCAGCCTTGCCACAGAGTCATATTGTGATCGCCAGGCTCTTTCGGCTGCCTTACACTGCTGCCGCGCGGCCGACAATGTCGCAGTGAACCAGGGAGCCGAAACCCGTTTAGATGTTAAGCGAGGGGCCAACACTGGGGCAAGATCGTTCAGCCTATCTAACAGCCATACTTGCAGAGACTCCAGGTCCTCCTCCAAGTCGCCAGACAGGAGGCAAGGGTGATCCAGAGCCACATAAGGCCTGTGACGTTGATGACAGATAGGGCCACAGTCAGGGTGGCGGCTGTTCGCTTCCGAAGGTAGGAGAAGGTGGGTCTGGTCGGATTGTTGAACACCTGCATTTCAATTCGTTCTTTGGCAGGGATGTCCATGTGGATAGAGTCGTTGGAGGTCTGCGGGCAGAAATGTGTCTTCTTTTTGTTTCGCCAGACCTCATGAAAGAAATGTGTCATCGTTTTGCTGGAGGTGGCATTGTCCCTATAGCTCTCTTGCAAAAGGATCAGCCAAGCAAGGCAGGAGCCGTGAATTGAGAAGGGTGAAGGGATGAAGGGTATCGAATGTCCAGTGGCGTGGGGTAGCAACCCACAGATCCAGCAGTTGGTGGCATTGGTGGCAAGATTGTGCTGGTGCAGCAGCTGCACGAAGGAGTTGTTCGAAAACTCCTTTCGCCTTTCTCTGAGTTGGGGTGAGAGAGAAATCAAATAATGTTCCTTCATGGTGGTAGGCTGTGCAGTGGTCAGGAATGTCTCATGAGCGGGTGCGTTTTCTTCCACAATCCAGAGTGTGGTCATGAGGAGAAGGCAGAAGAGGATCGTGATAAAAAGTGCAATTGTCTTTGAACTGTGGATTTTGTCTGTCTTTGGGTTTCTGTAGCGAATTTTCGGATGTCCGGTTGCTTCCATCATCTTCTTATCGGGCGCTTCCATCATCTTCTTATCGGGCGCTTCCATCATCTTCTTATCGGGCGCTTCCATCATCTTCAAGGGAGCTCGGTAGCGGGCAGAACCAAAAACCTCGTCTGGCTTTCTCTCCTGACAGCCTTTGTAGTGTTAGGCCACCGATCTGAGAATTATGACTTAGTCAATGTTCTGCTTAGCCGAAACTCCCTCCTTTCGTCGCAGGTTATACCCTTCTTTGGATGGCACGGTGGGGTCAGGAATCTTTGCAAGTTCAAGTGTCTCTGTGTCTGGATAGCAGTTCAGTGATGGTCGGTCTTTGTTCAGGAGCTCTTCCTGGACGGTCACGTCTTCGGTCGTCGTCAGAGTCGGGGGGATCCGTTTGCAGTGGTGCGCATGCACCCAGGTCCGCTTTCCTTCCACTCGAAGAGCTGTTCGGGTGGTGAGGAGGACTTGCCAGGGGCCCGTCCACCGGGGTTCCAGACTCTTGGTGCGCTGGAAGTTCTTTATTAACACGAAATCCCCGGGTTGCAGGTCGTGTCCGGGACCCCTGGAAGCATCTGGGATGGCATGCAGCACCTGTTGGTGAATGACAGACAGAGTTTCAGTCAATTTATACAAGTAATCAGACATTAGGACGTCCGGGACGTCATGAATGGAAGTCGGTTTTGGTGCAGAACAGACGCCCATGGGTCGGCCGAAAACGACCTCGTAAGGTGTCAAGTGGTGTTTGGTGGGGGTGGAACGCATCGATAGCAATGCCAGTGGGAGAGCGTCTGGCCATTTCAGTCCTGTGGTAGCCACTATCTTGGCTAGTTTTAGTTTTAGTGTGGCATTGTGTCGCTCAACAAGTCCAGCAGACTGGGGGTGGAAGACTGCGTGGAACTTCTGTTTTACACCCAGCCCTTTCAAGATGAGCTGGATAACTTCGGCTACGAAGTGGGGGCCATTGTCGCTCCATAAAATTCGACAAAGGCCGTAGCGAGGTAAAAATTATTTTAATAGTACTTTTGCAGTGGCCATAGCAGTGTTGTCACGGGTTGGGTATGCTTCCACCCATTTGCTGAATGCACACACCACAACAAGTACGTATTTCAGGCCTCGGCGTCTGTCTAGTTGGATGTAGTCCATCTGTAGGACTTCAAATGGGTGATTGGGAACCCCAAACCCTCCCCGGGGTACCACAGTTCCTTTCCCAGGGTTATGTTGCAAGCATATCAAGCATTGTTTGACCAGACGTTTGGCGGAGTCTGTGATTTTGTCGTTGTGCCAAACTCTGGAGACAAGTTCAATCATGGGGGCTGATCCTATGTGTGCAGGGGAGTGTGCCTTAGTCAACATGGGAATCAGGTATGAGTCAGGTAGCAACCATTTGTTCGTGTCTTTTGTCCGCCAGCAGCCTTCATCGTCTTTCAGTCCCACCCGTGCCCATTCAGTCAATTTGTGTTGTGAGCTAGCCATTTGAATGTCCCTAATAGTGTCCCTAGCGTCTGTCCATTTCTCTGCTTGTGACCTGGTCACGTACATGCGTGTCGTCGTCCTATTCTCAGCTGTGGTACGAGCGGTGGTGTCGGCTAGTGCATTTCCCTGTCCAATAATGTCTGTCACTTTCTTGTGTGCCTGGCATTTGATGACCGCAAGTCTTTTGGGGAGAAGGACGGCTTCGATCAGGGCGGAGACTAGATCTCCATGTAAGATGGGGGTGCCGTGTGAGGTCATGAATCCCCTTTCCTTCCAAAGGAGCCCAAAATGGTGAACCACCCCGAAGGCATACTGGTTGTCGGTGTAAATGTTCGCAGTGGTTCCTGCTGCTAGGATGCATGCTCGTGTCAGGGCAATCAGTTCTGCTGCCTGTGCAGATCGTTGTGTGATGCGGGCTGTCTCTACTACAGTTCGGGCCGTGGTGACTGCATAGGCAGCTGAAGTGGTGCCATCGGGGAGTTTGATGCAAGAGCCGTTCACCCACAGCTCTCCGTCAGGGTCAGGAAAAGCCGTGTCTCTGAGGTCAACCCTACTTCTAGTCTGTTCGTCTGTGAGGGTCACACAGTCATGTACAGGGGACACATTTGGATCGTTCTCCGGTAGGGGCAACAAAGTTGCCTGGTTCAGTGTGGTGCATCTTTTCAGGGTGATGTGGGGTGCAAACAGAGTCAGTTCGTATCCAGTCAGTCGTGCACTCGTCAGGTGTTGCATCTTAGTTTGGTTCAGGAGGGTGTCAACTGCATGGGGTACTAATACCGTGAGGGAATTCGAGAGCACGATCCCCTCACTTTGTTGGATAGAGATAGCAGCGGCAGCTACAGCTCGAAGGCAGGCAGGCAAGGCTCTGGCTACGGGGTCAAGAGTGGCAGAGAAGTAAGCGCATGGTCGTTGCTTTGGGCCGATGGACTGGGTCAAGACAGATAAAGCACACCCCTCCCTTTCTTGAGTATAGAGGGAGAAGGGCTTCGTGTAGTCGGGGGTTCCTAGGACAGGGGCTGAACAAAGGGCATCTCGTAGCTCTATGAAGGAGGATTGGCATTCAGGGGTCCAAGGGAGGGGGAAGGGGACATCTTTAGCTAGCAGAGAAAGCAGCGGTTTCACAATGAGGCTGAAGTTTGGCAACCACTGCCGACAGAAGGAGGTGAGGCCTAGTAGGGAGCTGACTTGTTTCTGAGTCTTAGGGACAGAGGTTTCAAGAATGGTTTGGATCCGATCGGGAGTAAGTTTCCTTCCGTCTTTGGACAAAAGGTGGCCTAAGTAAGTGACCTGGGGTTGGCAGAATTGCAACTTCTTCTTGGAGACCTTGTGGCCATTTTCAGCAAGGAAGTGCAGGAGTTGAATGGTGGCTGTGACTGCTAGTGGAGTGGTATCGGCCGCCAAAAGGATGTCATCGACGTATTGTATCAACACCACTCCATCGGGTAACTGGACCTCATCCAGTTGTCTCTTGAGGGCCTGACTGTAGATGCTGGGGCTTTCTGTGTAGCCTTGGGGTGCTCGACAGAATCTATATGAGCGGGCTTTTAGGGTGAAGCCAAAGAGATATCGGCTGTCTGGGTGGATGGGGATAGAGAAAAATGCGTTTTTGAGGTCAATGACAGTGAAGGTGGTGGCAGTAGAAGGAATCAAAGTCAGGATAGTGGTGATGTCTGAGACCACGGGGTACTGGGGTACAACTACTTTGTTGATCTCTCGAAGGTCGATGATGAAGCGGTATGCTTTCTCATCTCCCTCTCCTTGTTTCTTGATGATGGGCAAGATAGGGCTGTTGCAAACATTGCTAACCACTTCCTCTACCACTCCTGCGTCTATCAGTGACTGAATAATCTTTACCAATGCCTTCTCGCCCTCGGGCGATATCCGATATTGTGGGAGTTTTGGGAGTATTGCGTCCGGTCGAACAGTGATGTGCACTGGGTCAATCATCATGCATCCTACGTCCGAATCTGTCTTGGCCCACAGATACGGAGGCAGAGTGTCAAGTAGGGACGAGTCAGTGTCAATGATAGAAAACATGCGTCGGGAAGGGCAATGTCTGAGCAGAATGGGGTTGTCGTACAGGAAAACTCGAACTCCGTCTTGTGAACATCTAATAGTCGCTCGGAAATGCTTCAGCAAGTCAAGTCCCATAATGGCGTCAGGAGTATTGGCGGAAAGCAAAAACGTTGTGTCAGTTGTGTTGTTCTCTAAGTCAAAGGAGATCGGTGTGGACAAAGGGTTAGTGGAGGGCGTTCCATCGAAACCTATCGATGTTACAAGCGAGCCAGACAAGGGTGCCCTTGGAATCAGTCGTTTAGATAACGCACTACGTGTCGCGCCAGTGTCTACCAGAAATGGAGACTTTGTACCCAGGACCTTAGCGGTGACATAAGGACCTTGCTGGTCAACATAGAGCTCGACTGGATCCCTCCCTTGCCCTTGGCAGTCCTATGCGAAGTCGTGGGCATCGTCGCAGTCAGACTGCTGGTACTGGTTCTGTCGGGGTCGGTCAAATGTGTTTGGTCTGTTTGATCTATCGTTATTCGTGTCATTTGCGGACCCCCATTGCTGTCCTCTATTTCTCGGTCCACCCGCTACGTCCTTGGGGTCCCTATTTCTGTTCATCTCCAACAGAACCGGACACTGGGATTTCCAATGGCCGAATCCTTTGCAGAAGGCACACTGGTCCTCGCTAATGTCTCTACGTCCAATGTGGGGTGTTGGGGTGCGGTCTTTAGGAGGTGCGTTCCTAGGGACATTTGTCTGGTAGTTCCCTTTGTATTGCTCTCGTCCTATAGTCACCCCTTGCAACTGTGCAATCATTACTCTCTCTTTTAAGTCTTTCTTCTTTTTCTCTGTTGCTCTATCGTTTTCATTTTTCTGGTGCTCGTAATATTGGGCCATCTGAAGGATAGCCGCAGATTTGGAGGCCGCCCAACTACTCTCACTGGCCTGTAGTTTCTGAGAGACTTCCGGCGACAGACCTTTGACATAATTCTGGACAAACAGATGGTGTCCGGTTGCAGTGGTCATGTCCTGGCCGCTGTAATCGGAGAACACTGTTTCAAACCGGGAAAAGTATTCCGATACGTCTTCCTGGGGTTTCTGACGACAAGCCGTTACTATCGACCAGTCCACTTTCTTTTCTGGGATCAGGGTTTTCAATTTCTGTACAATTTTGTCTGGGAGGTCTAAAATGGATTTCAAAGGCTTCTGTCCAGGTTCTCGTTGCCTATCTATGCCATCGAGTTGTGACCAGGTATGTCCGAACAGCTCAAGGTGGTCGACTTTCCGGATTTGCTTCCACACATCAGCTGGCAGACATAACCCGAAAAACAAGTCGATGTCAGCCAGGGTCATAATCGTTGAACCTAGGGCTGTACCTAATTCAGTGTAGAAGGCAGTGGGGTTTTTACGTAAATCGGGCAGAGATTTCCGGAACGTCAGAATATCTTGCCGATCCCATGGTTGGTAGACCCAGTTGTACACTACCCTCCCTCTTGCATCTTGGTGGTTGACGTCATTGTGTGTTCCTAGACCTCGTGGGGGAACCCAGTAGGGGGCAGCCTCTCTTATAGGCATCATGGTGCTAGCTCGCTCAGTTCGTGGTTCGGTTGCTACAGGTGTCGTAGGTTTAGCTTCCGATTCCTGTTCAGTGAGGTGGCAGAAAACCTCAAGCGGACCCATAAGGAGGTCCATCACGTCACACTTGCCCTCATCCCCA
Source organism: Lissotriton vulgaris (assembly GCF_964263255.1). Taxonomy (NCBI): domain Eukaryota; kingdom Metazoa; phylum Chordata; class Amphibia; order Caudata; family Salamandridae; genus Lissotriton; species Lissotriton vulgaris. The sequence continues at coordinate 779,069,930 of NC_141694.1, forward strand.
ATATCGACCTTTCTATACAGAGTCGTTAGGCTCTCGGGACCTTTGCCTCGATATCGGTCCTCATACGCATTCAGGGCATGATAACACAATCGTACGGCAAAGTGCCGTCTGTGGCTCCCTGCATATGAGTTGAACATATCCGTGATGTGCTCCTCGCTCTCCTTTCTTTCTACCAGTGTCCTCACTATCTTGTCGATCCCTGCTCGCTCATCTTTGCTTAACCTGTTCGTTCTTGTGGAATCTGTCTTTCGGGCCTCTGGGTCATCTAACACTGTCGCTTGTGCTGTATCTAGTACAAGGGGTACTATTCTCGTCTGTGCTTGAGGGTAGTGGGTGTTGCGCTAAGGGTTGGGAAGGGGCATATGGAGTGGCATGTAGATGATCGGAGGACCTAACAAGAGATCATCGTTGGCTCGCTGTTTGAGGGTAATTCAGGGTAGAGCGTAGAGGGCGTTCTAACCAGACACTGGCTTGATGTCGCTAACTCTTGTTTCTGTTTGGCTTCTTCTCTCTCCTTAATCTCTTCTTCTAATTTCTTAGCAGCTAGGTGGGCTGCCTTTCGCAGCTCTTTTCCCAACCTACTTTCATTTCTCTTTCTACGCTGTTCGATTTCTTTGCGCCACATGCCGAGACTATCGAGCATAGTGGGTGTTGTCTTGTGTTTCCCAAGGGCTGTTTCTAGCGCGCTTATTTTATCCTCGTCGAAGGATCCTATCAGTGGCCACTGACTTTTCTGATCCTTCTTCGTATATTTATGCCACAGCTTGCTATAAGCTATAGCGATCAATCCATGCTTCATGAACATGTCCTTATTAGGGGTGCCCTCCAGTGGAGCTGGATGGTTCATCTCTAATAAGCGGCCCGGGCTAAACAGGCTACCAATCAGTGGGGAGAAGATAGGCATGACGGATTACAACGGGGACAAAAGTCTGCACTACCTATCTTATCACTGCGTGCAAAAGACTAGACAGAATATTTCTATTCTTCGTTGTTTGCAGGCGGTGAATACCTCAAAAGAACCAATATCGAACAGTCAATGTTCGGTCAAACAAACAATCAATGGGGAGAATAAGTAGGCACGACGGGTTACAACGGGGACAAAGTCTGCGTTACCTGCCCTTTCACTACCTGCAAAGAGAGAACCTGTTCTTCCCTGTTTGCAGACAGAGAATCTCCAGAAAACAATCCACGAACAACAGTTCGGGCCAAACAATCAATCAGTGGGGGAGGAAGATAGGCACGACGGATTACAACGGGGACAAAAGTCTGCGTTACCTATCCTTCACTGCTTGCAAAGAGAGAGCCTGTTGTTTCTCCGTTTGCAGACAGTGAATCTCCAAAAGAACCAACAATTCAAAGAGTAATACTAGTATTATCCAAATCAAACAATCATTTCGCAATTTGTCGCGTTACACGACCTTACCCGGACCGCATGGACAGTTTCTTGTCTTCCGAATCCAGCGCCCGATCGTCCTCTATTCTTCATGATCTTCGCGGCACTCCTGATGGTTCCCAGTCAGGACCGTAGATCACTCGAGAGAGGTCTGTTCGGAACCAGTGAAGTTCGGATGATCGGCTGCCAGACGAGGGTCTATCGGGCAGGTGCACTCCCGATCGTTGCAGTCGTTCACTCTGTTGTCAGGATCTCTCCCACTGGATCCACGAGTCACTGATGGGCCCCACGTTTGGGACGCCAATTGTGGAAAAAGGTAGGGGCGACGACCTTTTTCAAAGTTGCCCGGCGCTAACCGCCTCTATTACCACTCAAGTTACCAAACAAAGAGGCAGGCGCTGGAGACTGGAAGGCAGGAAACAGAAGTTTTATTCCGACGGAGCAGAACACATCAAATCAGACAACAGGGTATCTTCTCGAGGTGCTCTCACCGCATCTCTCAGGCCTGGCCTCTTATACACAGGTTTATGATCTTTATTACAGTTTATTGCATGTGGTACATTCTTGCAAATGCTTTGAAGTATGAAAGGACATCCTCGGAATCCCCACTTCAGGCCCGTTCCCACACACATTTACAGTTGAAGTCCCCACCCCGGTCACAACAGGTGACGATTGTTGCGCAGCTGGACATTCCGTCGATTCACGGAATGCATGTGGTTGATCGGATCTCATGGGGTGGGGGCTTTGATCAACTCGTGGATCCTTTGATGGGAGAAGCTTCCTACTGTATGGGGGGGCAATAAACAGCATCCGCAGGGCCAGGTGGCGGCCTGGGAACGAGTAAGACAATCGGGCACAGAGGAAAGGGGGTTTTATCAAAGGACCCGGGATCATGAAAGGAATGGAGGGAGGTGTTGAGCTGGGAACAGGATGGGGTTCCGAGGCAGAGTTGCGCTGAAGAGGGGTTTATGGCCCAAGGCATGTGAGAGCGGGGGCTGTCAGCGCGTGAGGGATACCTGCGAGGTCGAGAGAGAGAGAGAGAGAGAGACGCGCTGGCTGTGGGCGATGGGCAGAGAGGCCATGGTATTTTAAAATGGCTGCCGCTTACGCACATGAATGGACTCAAAAGGGGGACAAGATGGCGCCGATAATGTTGACACTGTAGTCTAGGTTTTAACACCCCTGGCATAGTTGCTAAAATTGGAGAAGTATCTATGTCCCCCCCAAGCAAACTGAGTGGAATCTGACTTGGGGAGATGAGTCTCCTATAAAAAGGTGATGCCAACATTGTGAGGTTGGAGATAATGCACTACATGCTTACGTTAACGGATGTTATTGAGACCCCTAATGTTCCAGGAGAGCAATAACAAACCAGCTGAGCCATTTACATTGCCTAACTTGGCCATCTAATGTGCTTGATGGAAATGTCAATATCAATGAACCATAACAAACAAGCAAATAGCAGAGTGAGCATTGCAGTAAGTACACAGGCACAATTTGTGCTACATACATTCTTAACACATTGCCTCTAAGTTAAGCCTGACTGCTTTTTGTGCCAAGCTACCCAGGGTTAAGAATTGGTTAATTAAGTTACTGTTTTTGGTTCACCCTGCAAGGGATTGTGGCATTGCTTAACCAGGGCTCACACCTCAGTCAACCAATAACTCAATTTCTCACAACCTGGTGATAGCAATGTGATATTTCACAAGCTATACATCTGCACAGAAAGTTGCAGGGACCAATGTGTCAATGTGTGCTTCTTGAGATCAAAGGTAGATTTGTAACTTTGGAAAATGACTTTTATACTTGCAATCGCCCAGCATATTACCCCAACCGAAAATGTTTCCAAATACCATGGCAAGGTATGCTGTGTTTTGGGTATGTGGCAAGGTGAAACAGTACTGTGTCTTTTTTGTGCTTTGGAGAGCTTGCAGACTCACCAAAAAAGATAGGTATTTTTTTCTTTATTTACTATTGCAGACATCTCACAGACGCACACATCCACAAACTGATTCAGAGCAATACTTCTGCCTTCTAGGTAGGATAGCGTTTTAGAAGGAAGGTTTTATATCCAGTCAGCAGAAGTCATGTCTCGGTGGGTGACTGCAGACCAGGCCCTAGCTCGGGTTATGGAGGACAGTGCTGAGGCAGGATAAGAGAAGGAGATAGCAGATACAGAGACTGCATCCGAGGGAGACAAAAATGGAGCAGAACCTGAAAGTTGCCGGAGTATCTTCTGATGACTCATTTTCCATTTATTCTGAATGACATGATGATGGCCCTCATGCTATTCCACAGCAAGCACAGTCTGTGCAGCGGATCAACTGTAGCAGGTTAGCCCAGCGCAGAGAGCAGGTACACATGGCAAAAGCACATATGGATTGCTCCAGGCCCCTGATTTAGTTCAGTCAATAAGGCCAATTTTTCGGCAATTGTCTAAGTCTGTCTCTTTCTTATTTTTGACTTCCTTGAGCAAATTGTGCAACAAACAAATCTGCATGGGAACAATTTCTGAGGGAGCATCGAGGCACTGGAGGGCCTCATTCTAGGGCACACAGTGGACTCCCACATAACTTGAGTGAAGATATTTTTGTGCTTACACTGAAAATGGGGTTAGTGCTTGCAGTTTACTGTTCTACTCACATGGTTTGGGTAATCCTCATCTTTGCACTGTAAGAGAGCAGCTATTGTAGCGTATGCTGCATTTCAATGACAATTCTGCTGCATTGCCCCAGGCCATGACAAGTTGTTCAAAATGTGACTGTTGTGGAAAATGTATCTGCCAGATTTCCAGAGATTCATAGTCCTGGAAAGAATATAGCTCTTGATGAGTCTTTGATCCTGGAACAGGGAAGCTGCTGTCCAGGTAGACCATTGTAAGCAAAAGAGCTTGCCATGGCATCAAGTTGTAAATGGTGTGTGAGAGCTTTACTGGCTATGAGTAAATCTTGAGAGTGTAGGCAGAGAAGGACTTCACTCTAAATTCTCTAGGTTGCCCTCTAATGCTCGTAGTCACAGGAAACATGGTATGGAAGCTTGTACGGCCACTCTTTCAAAATGTTATAACATTTTTATGGACAATTTCTACACATGAGTAGAGCTGATCAGTAAGCTGTACAAACCTGGCATTGTGACATGCGATTCAGTAAATTTTCACTGCAAAGGGTTCCCGCAAGAGCATGTTTGTAAGAAGCTAGCAGCCAAGTTTTCTGATATGTGCGATGTGTATGTGCTCACAACAATTCATGATGAGACCACTTACCCTGTCATGGTTTGGGGTCAGATGGCTGAAGTTCGCAAGCCCACCTGTATATTTGATTACTGCAAGTACACTGGTGGAGTGGATAAGAATGACCACGTTCTTCAGCGAACAATGCGGGTCGTAAAACTGGAACTTTGTATAAGAAGCTGTTTACCCACCTAATCCAGATGGCAACATACTCATGTCTTTCCTTGCCTTTCAGTTGACGGTCATTGAAGGTTATATTGCTACAGGAGCAGCAGTCTCGACTTCATATGCTCTGCTGGACATGGCAAGGCCACAGGATCAACACATTGCCACTTGCATTCCTTGAACAGCTAAAAAGACTCAACCTTGACGTCATTGTAGAACCTGCTCTAAGCAAGGAGAGAGGCAGGAGAGTTGTGTTTACTGTCCCCAGTGTCCATCTCAGCCAGCCCTGTGTTCTTCCTACTACTAGCTTTATGTTGTACCATACAAATGTGAATTATTGGGAAATTGACTGAGGTGGAGCTGCCATAAGGTAAACCTTTCAATGGGTGTGCATGGATACCTACCCTTCCATGGGCCACTACTTCATTTGGAAAGCAGATGTGGAATTTTTGTTTCTCTACTTAATGAAATCATAGATTTGCTTATGGCACACATGACACCTTTATCTACCATCAGAACATGGTAGGTGTGATGTTTGCCAAAAGACAGAAGAAAGCAGCCTGAAGAAAGTTGGAACGCAAGTGGAGAACCACTAGACAAACTCACTTATAAAGCAGCCTGAGAAATTTACTATAGAAACATCAAAATAACTTGGAAGTCCAATATAGTGGATAGAATCAACAACGCCGGAGACACGCCGGAGACACGACAAAGGAATTATATAAGATTTTAAATGAATTTGGAAATCCTTTGGCATGTGCCTCATCTGTCCCACCATCTCAGTTTCTTTGTGATGACCTTGCCAATAGTTTTGAAGGCATTTGTATTGAAATGTATGACACTCTGTTAAATGACCTCATACAGCCTCTTCATAGTCTAATCATACCACTCTTCTGGAATCTTCTGATGTAGTCTACCCTGAACAAATCTTGGTACTAATTAATAATATAAAATCGGCTCACCAGAGGATTCTGCTCCATGTAACATAATGGCGACCTTGGCCCCAGCATTCCTACCTACGATTACTGATCTGTTTAATGACCCCCTGAATACAGAAACCATTCCCACAAAATGGAAAGCAGTGCTGGTGAGACCTATTCTAAGGAAACCCATGGCAGATCCTTCACACCTTGGAAATTGCAGACCAATATCAATTATTCCTTTCTCAGAGAAATTATTGAGACTGTTGTTAACACACAGCTGATGTCCTTATTGGAAACATACTCTCTGCTAGACCCCTCCCAATCTGGTTTTCAGGCATCCCATAGTACAGAATCTGCATTGGTGGATGCTCTGGACACCCTTACACTCTCCATGGATGAAGATCACCCAGCCATGCTGGTAGAATTAGATCTGTCAGCAGCATTTGAAACCATCTCACATTCTATTCTTGTCCAAAGGTTGGTTGAGATTGGTGTTGGTGGACCTGTTTGGTGTAGCTTCACCTTTTCATATCTCAAACTGTAGCCATGGACAGGAAGGTACCTCAGGACTCATCTTTGAGCCCCAACGTTTTCAATATCTATGAGGGCCCCTGGCTCGAGTGATGAGGTCTTGCAGGTTTGAACCATTTCATATGAGGACGACACACAACTTAAAATAACCTTGGGGAAAAATTGTGAATCTACTAAGATCAGTTTCTGGGAATAAAGAAAATAGCCTTCTGGATGTCGCCCGATTGCCTTCAACTAAACACAGGGGAAATACTGAAATACTGCTCTTTGGTAAAGCTCCCTCCTTTTGGTCTGATAACTGGTGTCCACTGGAATTGGGGCCAGTCTCTACCCCCAAAAAGGAAGTTAGAAATCTGGGAATACTGACTGATGATGCCCTTTCTACAAAAGAGCAAGTAAATTCTACCTTTTGTCCTGTTTTAGAATGATGCACCTGCTCAGGCGAGCTTTTCAATGGCTACCTCTTCAGTCTTGGAAATCCATCACCCAGGAATATATTGTAAGTTGTCTAGTCTATGGAAAGGCCCTCATTGTTTCAGCAAATTAAGCTCTCCTAGCCAAACTTCAGGTTGTACAAACACAGCTGCCTGCCTGATCTGCAATTTGCCATCCCACTCCACATCGGAGCCTTCACTAAAATGTTTGCATTAGCTCTTGATAAAAAAAGTGCTCCCTTTTTAAACTTCCTCTTTGAAAATGGTCCAGTCCATGTACGGAAGAAGCTACAGTTTTATATACCCACGCGCAACCTCATATTCAGTGGGCAACTCTTACTTCACCCCTGCCATATCTACACTGTTAGATATGGGGCAGATCACTTTCAGTTTTGCCCTCCATCACTGGAACAAGCTACTTTCGTACATACACGCCTGCCTGAACTTTGCTTCTTTCCCAAAAATCCTTAAACCTTCGCTCTTCTAATTTCTTTTGGTATTGTTGTCCTGTTTAGGAGTCCATCAGCACGAAAGACCCACTAGGCGTGATTTGTTTGGAATTTATAAATGCAAATAACTAACTAACTGACAGGATATAATATCGTGCATGTGGATGATTTTCAATTTTTTTTGTATTAGGACAATAGAAATTTCAGTTTGTACCAAAATTAGTGCAGACAACGCAGTGCTTAGAAGGTGAAATAATATGTGTACAACAACATAGAACAAGTCAGAGAACTGTTTCCAGGGTTGTATATGATTTGATATCAAACAACATAAGTAGAGATCTTGTCTGTTCACATATGGCATCTCCTGGTGAACCATAACATGTTTGAAAGCAACTTAGAGATTGTATGTCATCTTTTCAACATGTAGTTAGTCTTCAGGGCTCATAAGGACAAAAGTCGTCTGAATAAAGTTTCATAGAAAACGTGGAACCTTGGGACTTCAAGAAGGCATCCTGTAAGGAATAGGTACAAGAATACTTCAGGACAGAATCTACAATGCACATCATGCCTCTGGGTATTCTGACAATAATGGTGGTGTAAACAAAATATTCAGGAGAAGCACATCTTTGTATTGTATGGAGAAAGTAGCCACACCTACACATACAAGAATACTTCTGGACATAGCCAACAATGAAAACTGGACTGGCCAGTTTCTTAGATGGTTCCGTTGAGATAAGTGGATTACTTGGGAAATGCACACCTTTGCATTGTGTCAAACTCTCCGGTGGCAGTATGACACAACCCATGGTTGTGCTTTTCCTGAATAATCTATTTACCTCTACGGGACCAGATCAAATCAAGGTCAATTGTAGTCCTCACCCGGAGATTTTTATTGACCTTGGCTTGACCTGTTTCTGTCATGGGCACTATGTTCAGCCACACAAGTGGGGGCAGCGTTGTTATCAGCATAGTTGGGGTAATGCTGGTTGGTAGGAATTTTGTATATTCCTGCAGATTCCAGAGGTTTTCATCACAGAAATGTAAGGACAATGGATTGGCTCAGGCAAAATTTGATGTTGTAGATAACAAAACCTCATGGGGCCTATAAAAGGCACACCACCCTGGACTGGGTGTATAGTTTTCAACAATGTATGTGGTTTGTAGGTGTGCACGGGTCACGCCACAGCATGCCGCAACTACAGCACCTACTCTTATTGCTTATCTCTCAATGTAGCGCCGTAGAGACTTTAGTGTCATCGTCACATGGCTCTCCCACACAAGTGGGCTACTGTTCTTATTGGGAGATGTGAGAACTCAAGGAGGTAGAAACTGTGTGACTCTCAGCAGATTCCAGAACTTTTCCTCACAGAAATGTGAGGAAAATGTGTGTCTCTTATCAAAGTTTTATATTTACAAAGGCTTCTGGGTAAAATTACCTGGTAAGGACCACACAAATCAATCCCCCCTAAACTCTCCTGGTTGTATAGTTTTAAAAAATGTGCAGGTTTGCTAGTTTTACCTAGATGCCAGTCCAAAATGCACAGCTACCCACATTGCAAATAAGCATTTGCAATGCAATAGGTCTCACATTACTGAACGTCTGAGCTATTGACGTTGCATTATTGTTTGCAACAGCAATAGCTCAAACTTTCAGTAATGCGAGACCTATTGCATTGCAAATGCTTGTTCTCATTTCTACTGCACCTCTGTTTCCTAGTTTATTATAGGCTAGTTGTTTTCTGCTATTTGTCAAAACATGTTTACATATACAATTGGCTGAAGAGATCCCCATGTATGAATATACCACTGTCTATATACTGTTGGTGAGACATCGTCGTGCTTACTTAAATTAAAAATTAAAAAGCTGGCAGCACGCACGTGTTTAAGGCACTAGATATGCTCTAACGTCTTCAATGGGCTATTTATTCCATTCCTTTCCTTGGAATCGCTGATGGAATAATGTGGTGGGGTCTGCAGGCAGGGAATTAATAAGGACAGAAATATGTTTGTTGCTGTGTAACAGGAACCGGCTGCAAAGCTTAAAAGAATAATCAAAGCATTAGTACACAGGGGCTTCTTAAAGCATTAACATTTTCAAACGTATTACAGGAAACCGAAGTAAGTCTGTTCCAGGTAAGTTTTAATAAAAACGTTATCCATCTAGCAAGATGATGCAGCCAGTGGTTAAGGAAAGAGGGGATTGGTTTAAATATGGTTTTATTGTGTATGTCTCCTGTGACTGTGCACATGACAACTTTTCCAGCCGCTTTCTACAGCCTCAGTCAAGCTAGGCGCTGAAAGAAAAGTCTCTCCCTCACATTTATGTGACACCCATTTGAAACTCGCTTGTGAAGATGAAACGTAACACCTGCTTAGGAGCTCATCCGCATAACATGCTCACTACTCTCACCCTCCATCTGCATGCTTCTACTATAAAACATTTTACTTCGGCATCAAACACAACTAAAAAGAAAGTGGTTTGAAAAACACAACGACCAGGCACATGGCACTAAGGAGACCTGCCAGCAAATAAAAAGTTGTCACAGACTGCTGAGCTTGTTCGAGCCCCATGTGTTCAATCTGTAAATGGTATCTTCTAGACTGCCTCAGAACCAGATGTAAACCGAAAGGTTCTACTGAGTTCCTCTATGTGTAGTGAGCCACAAGGACCTCCCCTGCTGTAGCTCACTGCCCTGGATATTCGCCCTGTAACATCTTCTGGCCAGGTGTGGCCAGACGTTATATAATAAAGAGGAGTAGACCGCACAGGCCTTCTGTCTGTACCTCCACTGTGTGTACGTGTGCCGAATCATTGCACTGCAGAGACCAGGCTGTGCCTAGCGTGATACGGATACCCATTTCGCACCAAGTAGCTCCGCTACACTGGCGATGAGGGTCTACCACGCATGTCTCCCCCGGACTGCAGATTACGTTGTCCTTCTGGCTGCGGAGTTATGCCATGTCCAAGTGCTGGCACTCCCGCCGACTCATCCCCGACTGCAGGCGGCCGCCGCACCAAACGGCTTGCGCTGGTGCCCCACTCTGGCAGTAGAGGCTGTGGAGCCATGACCCCGTCAGCATGGCAGAGGTCGTGACTATTTCAACAATACCTGCGTGCACCCCTCATCAATCTCAGTCAGCGTGATATCTGGCAGTTGGCTGCACAACCCACTCTGCCTGTGGCTTGTGTATGGGCCACAATGCACCAGCTAGTAGCTGCACACGCACCACACCCTGCTGCCTGATTACTGGCCCGTTGTGGCAGAAAAGCATTGTAGCCGGAGACCGGAATCCTCCAACTAATAAGGTACACCTGTGCCTGCTCAGTGGCTGAGACACTGTCCTAGGGCTATACTGGACTTGTAGGTAGACATCCTAAAAATATATATAGATAAAGTAAACAAAACCAAAACTAAACCAGTGGTGCGCACTCACCACAGAGGAGAAGGGGCAAGGGAGCGCGGCAGCGAGGCAAACGCGCGCTGCTGCACGTGCTAGACACCGGTGGGAATGGGCGGAGCAAAGGCAGGACATGTGCCCGCCTTTGCCCAATATGGGTGCCTTTTTTTATTAAAAAAACACGCGAAACCGAATGGCAGCCAGCGAGAGCAAAACCACATGCACAAGTGTGGTCAGCTTTCAAAAACCCCTTACAAGAAGTCTCGCGCTGTGCGACAGTGCTGCGCACTGCAACGCTAGGCGCAAGACCTAAAAAGGGGTCCGCTTTTAGTGTAATAATGTGATATTCCTATGTTGTGTTTTGTGCCTTTTCCTGTCGGAAGCACTAGATCTACCCACACAAGTGATGTAGATTTTTTATTGGGAGACTTAGAAAAATGCTGGGTAGTAGGAACTTTGTGGCTCCTCACAGAATTCAGAAGTTTTCCGCACAGCAATGTGTGGAAAATTAGTTTTTAGTACAATTGTAAGGTTTGCAAAGGCATGTGGGCAAAATGACCTGGTAAGAGCCACACAGATCATTCACCCCTGGACTCCTCTAGCCTGTCTAGTTTTAAAAAATGTCCAGGTTTGCTGAGGTGCTGACTAAGCCAGCACACAAAATATACAGCTACCCACATTGCAAAAAAAAAGGGGCAATTTTCAGTGTAAACATGTGATGTGTCGATGTTGTGTTTTAGTCTCTTTCCTGTCGCGGGCTCTAGGCTGACTCACACCTGGTGAGAGCCTCGCAAGTCACCCCACCCTTGCTTCCCCCTGGTGTCTAGTTTTTTTAAATTGCCTAGGTTTCCCTCTGTGCCAGCTGATATAGGACCCAAAAACCACAGGTGCCCACTTTGCAAAATAGAGTCAATTTTGAGTGGGAAAATGTGATGTATCCATGTTGCATTTTGGGCTCTTTCCCATCGCAGGTACTAGGTCTACCCACACAAGTGAGGCACTATTTTTATTGGGAGACATTGGGAAAAAATGGAAGGAAGGAAGTTTAAGGCTCCCTGCAGATTCCAGAACTTTCCATCACAGAAATGTGAAGGAAATGTGTTTTTTAGTTAAAGTTTGATGTGTGCATGGGATTCTGGATAAAAACCCTGGTGAGAGCAAGACAAATCACTTCACCCCTGATTTATAATTTTTAAAAATGTGAAATTTTGCTAGGATTCCCAAGGTGTTGGCTGAGCTAGGGCCCAAATCCATAGCTATTGACTTTGAAAAAAGGGACAAATTGTAGTGGAAAAATGTGATGTATCCTTTTTGAGTCTTGGCATATTTCTTGTCTGTGACACTTGGCCTACCCACAAAAGGGTGATATCATTTATTTTTCTTGGAAGTCTTGGGGAATGCTGGATGGAAAGACGTGTGTGGCTCCGCAAAGATTCCGGACATTTCCAGCACAGAAATGTAAGGAATATGTAGTCTTTTAGTCACAATTTCAGGTTTGTAAGGGATTCTAGATAAAAAAAAGCCCTGGTGAGAGCCATACAAGTCATGCCACTCTGGATTTCCTCAGGTGTCTAAATTTACAAAATGTGCTAGTTTGCTAGGTTATCTAAGGAGCCATCTGAGCTGGGACACAAAATCTACAGCTACCCACTTTATAAAAAAGGGACAGCTTTGAGTGGGAAAATGTGATGTATCCATGTTGCTGTTTGGGCTGTTTCCTTTCACAAGCACTAGGCCTACCCACACAAGTAAGGTACCATTTTTATTGGAAGATATGTGTGAGCATCATGGAATAGTACAACATTTATTGAGCACTGAGTGTGGTGGCCGTACCCTTGTGTTGGTTGTGTGTGTGTTTCCCTTGTTTTTAAACTGCACTTTGCACTTTGCCGCTTTTAAAACTCCTACTACCTCCTGGAATCAAGGACCCAAGTCTTGACGCCGCACGCCTCCCGCTCCGACCCCGTTCCAGCGCAGCTGAGGGCTGTTTGAGTGGAGGGCGGCCCCGGGAGAGAGCGAGACACGCCCCCCTGACGCTGCACCCTACATAAGGCTCATAGCCTCGCGCCGCGCTGCAGAACAATTGAGCGCTGAGTGTGGTGGCCTCACCCTTGTGTTGGTCGTGTGTGTGTGTTTTCCCACTAGCAACACCCCCATGGACAAATACAAGATGTTCCTTTTAAATTGTAGATCCCTCGTGAAGCACTCCCTAGAAATTCACCTTTTCATTCAGGATCTCGACCCAGATGCCGTTTTCCAGACCGAAACTTGGCTCACTGATGAGTCTGAACCAGATCTGATTCAGGCTATCCCTCAGGGATACCAAGTGGTTCATGAGGAACGCAAAACAGGGAAGGGCGGGGGACTAGCCATTATTTTTAGAGATTCATTCCAATGTCGGATCTCCTACTCCCCTATTCCGGGCTGTGAAAGCTTAATATTTGCTTTAGATCTCTCCCCATCAATATGCTATCTGAGACTCACCCCACCCCTTCCCTGAAATCCTTTCCCATGATTACTCCCGCTACGCTTAACTCCATGGTCTTACAGGTAAAATCAGGTTCTCCCAACGACCCGACCCCGTCCCACGTACCCTGGAAATGGTAAATGATAATATTCTCTCAACTGTACTGTACCTACTCAACTTCTCCCTAACCTCAGGCTCAGTCCCACTTCCCTGGAAGCGGGCCATGGACAAGGCCCTCCTAAAAAATACTAATTCGGACCAGGCAGACCCAAAAAACTATCGGCCAATCTCCCTTCTCCCTTGGGTGAGCAAAATACTGAAAAAACACATCGATTCCGCACTAGTAGAGTTCATCGAATCTAGCCATCTGCTCGATGACTCACAAACTGAATTCCGGCCCAAACATGGGACCGAAACCGCGCTATTGGCAGTGACGGAGGAGGCACGGTGATCTTGGACCAGGGGGGCTAAGCAGCCATTATCCTCCTGGACCTAAGTGCCGCCTTCGACACTGTCAACAATAGCACACTACTTCTACGGCTTGCGAACATCGGGGTTTCAGGCAAGGCCAGGTCCTGGATAGAATTCTTTCTCTCCGATCGCTCCGTCCAAGTGTTCGAGGGGCAACACTACATCTTTGAGTAAACCCCTTGTCTGTGGCCTCCCCCAGGGCTCTTCCCTGAGCCCGACACTGTTTAATGTTTATATGGAACCACTAGCTGAGGTTGTCCGTCCGTTCGGAGTAAAAATCATCACTTACGCGGATGTCACCCAGCTAGTGGTGTCCCTCAACCAACTTTAATCCATCCCTGACAATCTCAGAACCTGCCTGGAAGAGGTCTCTAATTGGATGACCACCTCAAACTGAACAGCGAAAAAACCGAGGTAATGCTCCTAGGCAACCCCACCCCTACAGCTCTTAAGCTACTCTGGCCCCCCTCACTTGGCACTCCCCCTTCGCCTAAAGACAAAATCAAGAGCCTAGGCATTTGGCTCCACAAAGCCCTTAATTTCAACGTCCAAGCCACCAAGTTATCGGCAACTTGTTTTGGCTTGCTTAGGCTACTACGGAAGATTCTCCCTGAAAAATAATGATTCAGGGACTCATTCTTTCTAGATTGGATTTTGGAAATGCTCTGTATTTAGGTGTCCCCCAGTCTACCCTGAATACGCTACAGATAGTACAGAATTGTGCAGCCCGCACATTACTCCAAATCCCCCGTCACACTTCGGCTAAGGCCGGACTGAGGAGCTTACACTGGCTGCCAGTTAGACGGAGAATTGAATTTAAGACCTTATGTACTACCCACCGAGCCTATTGGAAAATGGTTCCATCTATCAACCATCTCCTGATCATCCCATACCTCCCCGCAAGACAGCTTCGATCATTGACCTCCTTCCTAGTGACAGTCCCGAAGATCAAAAAGGCTAGATGTGGAGGCCAAGCCTTCTCATACAATGCCTCAAGGCTCTGGAACTCCCTCCCCCTCCACTTATGTGCAGAACCCAACTTATTATCCATCCGTAAGCACTTAAAGACCTTACTCTTCTCATATCTTGAATAGCCCTCTGCCTACACCTCCTGCTCATAATTCTGTTAGCGCTAGGACGCCTCAGGGTAGCTACCGCGCTCTACAAGTCTTCTTTCTATTCTTTCTATTCTATTTATTACCAATTGGATTTTACTCCATTTGTGCCTTCCAAATGCCAGTGTGCCAGAAAAATGACCATATGCTAGTATGGGTACCCACAATTTCAGAGATGTACACATAACCACTGCTCCTAAACTCCATATCTTGTGCCCATTTCAGAAACACATAGGTTTTCCTTGATAAACATTTGTCACTCTCATATTTTATTATATGAGTTGGTCTATACTCATAACACAATGACAAACTATTGTATGGGGCAGCATAGTTGTTGGCTCTGGGTACCTTGGGTTCCTGAAGAAACTACAAGCCATATTTAACTCCGCAACCAGAAGGGTCTAGCACAGATTTCCCCAAAATTGTTCCTGCCAGATTTTTAGCAAATCTCTATTTAGATGAATGTAGTTATCTTAAAATCAGGCATGGATCTAGCCCTCCAGGACTGACTTTGGAGAACCGGCGTGATCTATTTGACCTAATGGTATATTTTGTAAATCAGTGTTAGACTTGGCACTTTTTGGCTAAAGTTCCTTACATTTTTTTCCTTCCTCATAAACTTTTTTCTGACATCATGTTGCCGACTTCGATGCTTTGGGCACTTTGCCACTGCTGATCAGTGTCAAAGTGCTCCTGCACCCTGTATAAAGTATTATGGTAATTGGTTGTCCATAATTCGGATGTTTGTCTTACTAGTAAAGTCCCTAGTAAAGTGCACTATGTGTGCCAGGGCTGGTAAGTCAAATGCTACTAGTGGGCCTGCAGCACTAATTGTGCCACCCACACAAGTAGCCCTAAAAAGAGATCTCAGGCCTGCCACTGCAGTGCCTGCGCGCAGTTTTAACTACCTTGTTGTCCTGACAAGTGCGCCCACTTGCCCGGCCTTACCTTACCTTTTTATGCACATCAGACACCCCTATAGTAGGCCCAAGGTATCCCCCCGGGCAGGGTGCAATGTATGTGAAAGGTAGGACATGTACTGAGGTGAGTACCATGTCCTGACAGTGAAATACTGCCAAATTTGTTTTTCACTGTTGCAAGGCCATCTTGCCCATAGGACAGAAAGGGGAAAGCTGTGTCACATGTTTCCAAAAAAAGGGAGTACCTGGCCACCAACTTCCAATACTGCTATATATTTCAGCAGGTTAAGGGGCAACGCATTCAGTCACTGTACCTTACTTCATCACTTGGAATTACTTTGAAAACATTTTTTGAACCATTTTACTTTTCAATAGAGCATTCAAAAGATATATTATTCATCTTACAGAAAGAACTTTTCGTAAACATGTGAACAAAATTGTGCAAAATACAAAAAAAATCACTCTGAAATATGGGTACATACAATTACAAGTTATGTGCACTTTATCTGCACTTCACATTACAAACAGTTACACCAGTCACAATTAGTGATACACAAGCTGCCTCTAACTAAAGTCATTGTACTTAGTTTCTACTTGGAGGCAAGCTGACTATGGGGAAAAGAAGTTTAAGTTCTCTCCTTGGGTGTTTTTCTCCCTAACAACCCTCTCGAGAGTCTGAATGAGTTGGATTTCCTCATAAGTGAAAAAAAGAAAATTGCCGATCCGTTTCCAATCCCATTAGAGTTTGGGGATTATTGTCAGGGCTGAACCACAGTGTAATCTTGAAATTTAATGAAAAAGGGGGTGGGGTTGGTTGGGGAATAAAACAATGGTTTAGAATCTATTGCTGTACTTCTCTTGTACGTGTTTTTTACTTATTGTGCATGACAATTAATGTACCTGAACTTGTTGAAGTGGTTTTTAGTCGCTTTTGACCTTCCTTTTTGTCAAAGTGGTTCTGGGTTTCCAGGTACCTATGGAATTAGGATAGTTTATATGAGTTATCGAGTGTTACAACCCCTAATGTGTTTTTTCAAATATATCAAAGTGGCTTACTTGGGCCGTTGACTGTTGACAAAACGTTTGTTCATACGGAATGCCGCCGTCTCAAAGTTAAACGTAATGACTCCAGTGCGTGTGTGTGGCCTCCGGCACTTCTAACCTGCAAATTACATTTGCAAAGTTGTTTGTTTTGGAGAAAACGCGCTTGCAAGTTTTTCTTGAAAAAAGGAGAAACAACCATGTTGTGTGCTTACTTTCAGGAGCTTCTTATTGTCATTTGTAAGTGAATTCTCGCCTATCTTCAATCAACATTGTCAGCGACCTGCGGGCTTTTTCAAAATGTCGTTATCTGCAACATTAGATGAAAAAAATGAGGGACCATAAGACGACAATGTATATTGTTCACGGTTGCAATGAGGCTCTCGCTCAATAAGTGAACGCATGTTCCTATCTTGAGCATTGTTTGTTTTGCACAGTGACACTTGCAACATTGGAACGTTGCAAATCGTTTTAAAAGTCAAGTGCGTGCGAGCTGAGTTTCAATGAATCCCTCTGGTGGCAGACAATAGATTGAAGAACTGGGTGTATTAACACTCACTTTTGATGTGTCTCACGTCTTCTTAAAACACTCACAGTTTTGCAGTTGGGAAATTCTTTGCGGGTCCATTTGATAGAATTGCGTATAAACTTGTGCCCTTCGATGGTTGTACTGCACGCTGAGCAGTTGCCACATTTATGGTGCCCTTCAATGGGCTGCAAGTTCCATTGAGCTCGTAGGTCAGTCTTCTTAGTAGTTGGAGCTATGTCAGCTCAGATGATTCTTTGACCAATACTTTTGTTTTCTCTCATTGCAAACAATGGTCTTTCCATCGGGCATTCCAATTCTGTTAGAAGATGCCAATTTGTCAGGATTATCTTCCGGAATTTGTTGGTGTGTGAACCAAACGTGGATATGCACGCCAATTTATTCAAATGAGTCTTTCCCTTTTTTGTCAGTAGTACTTCACATGTGTGTACCACGCTCGCTTGACAGCATGACTGAGCAATTTTCACGGATAACCTCTTTCTTTAAGTTGGTTGCAGAAAGTTCCAGCATTTATAATGAAGTCCTCTTTGCATGTACAGTTTTGGCAAATTCTCAGAAGTTGCCCATAGGGTAAGTTATCTTTTAAACTCCTAGGGTGAAAACTCCAGTAGTGCAGTATGGTAGTTCTGATCGTAGGTTTGCGGTGTAGGGTTGTTGTCAGTTTTTGGTCTTGTGCGAATACTTCTACATCAAGAAATGTGAGTACTGACTTGCTTTTTGTAATTGTAAACTTGATGTCACGATGCCTTGCATTCAGCCATTTGTGGAAATGTTCGAGATGTTCTTCTGTGCCACTCCACAATCACCAGACGTCATCTATAAATCTCTACCATTGTGAAATGCATTCACTGAATAGATTGTTGTTGATGACGAACCTTTTCTCAAACAGTGCCATAAACAATATGGCCATCTCTGGAGCAAAAGCACACCCCATCGCGGGACCTTTGACCTGCATGTAAAATGTATAGTCAAATTTGAAATAATTCTTTTTGAGAGCAATGCGGGCCAAATCCAATATAAAATCAGTGGGAACTCTATGATGTTTGATGCATGTCTCTAGATAATGTTCCATTGTCTGCAATCCTTCTTCTTGTGATATTTGGGTGTATAATGATGTTACGTCGAAGGAGACAAGCCACAGGTTCCGGGGATCAAATGTGCGTCCTTCAATCTTGTTGAAATCTGTAGTGTCTCTAATGTAGGATGGCACTTGATCCACAAACAGCTTCAGAAAAACTTCCACGTATTTTGCAATTGGCTCCAACACTGATTTACAACCCGAAACAATGGGTCTCCCTGGTGGCTCTGTCAAATTTTTACGTATTTTAGGGAGAACATCACAGGGATCCTAGGGTTTGATTTGTTTAAAAACGTATCGTCCTTCGGTCCAAGGATCCCTTGTTCAAGTCCCTATTTGAGTTTGTTGTTAATTTATCCTTCATTTTGACGTGTAGGATCTTCACTTAGTTGACAATACCATTCTTTGTTGAGTATTTGATTTTTGGCTTCCGTCACATACATGTCTTTGGACCAAACGACTAGGTTGCCTCCCTTATCCACGGGCTTTATGATAACCGAATCTTCTCTTTGAAGATTCCTGAGAGCTTCATGTTGTTATTTACTAATGTTCATTTTTGTGAACTGTTTTTGCTTTTCCAATTGGGAAATTGAGGAAAGAACTGCTTGTTCAAAGGCTACAATCTGTTTTGGCATAATATGAGTTGGTGGAGTAAAATTAGATTTTTTGACCAATCCAGATGGTTCAGTATTTCCCGGATTTTCTTTTCCGAAGAAGAAAGCTTTCAAGCGAATGTTACGAAAGAATTCCAAGAGCTCTATTTTCAAGTTGGCATAGTCTGTAGTTGTACACAGGACACATTTGACTCCTAGTTCTAAGACTGACTCTTCAACTTCTGGGGCCCAGAGCCTGACTATCAAAGGAAGAGGGTGTGCACTGGCAGGAAGACACCCAGATCTGGTTTGGACCAGGCTCAGAACCCCCTGAACACAAAGACTTCAAAGGCATTTAGGGGTATAATGTGAGAGCTTAAACCCCTGAAATCAAGACTGATATCCAGACTGAAAATGGATTAAAACTACTTTGTGATCAAAGGAACCTCTGCCAAAGAAGAACAGCTGAACAGACTAAAGAGAAGGACTGCCCTTACTGTGTGTTATGGGGCTGGCGTGCAGTTTGCTGATTTGACTAAAGAGAGGACAGGGACCTTGCTGTTTGCTGTGTCCCCCTGCTTGAAAGGACTTGACTGTGAGCTGTGCCCTGAAGTAACTTGTCTCCAAGGGCCCGAGGAGAGCTGGTCCCGTGTTGTGGAAACTCAAGAACATCAAAGTTTCCAACCGTGTCTCAGCGACGCTTGGTGCGTGGTGCTTTTGCACACCTGAACTTCCATGTGGTATGTGGTACTGTTTACGAGGTGCCCCGTGACCGCATTTCCCCAGCAGCGTGGAACATAATCCTGCGTTGCTGTTTGTGGCACGAGCCGTCATCTTAACTGAGGCTGTGAGTAAGGATCGCCGCTGCCGGCCCGAGCTGCAACATGCTAAACGATTTCTGAAAGACTACTGTGTGGTCTGTGGTACTGTTTATCAGGTGTAGAAACTCAGGAACATCAAAGTTTCCAACTGTGTCTCAGCGACGCTTAGTGCGTGGTGCTTTTGCACACCTGAGACTGCTGTGGGGTCTGAGGTACTGTTTACGAGGTGCCCCGTGACTGCATTGCCCCCGTAGGGTGGAACATCATTCAAGCTGCTGCATTGCATTTTGTGGCCCGAGCTGTCATCGTAACTGAGGCTGTGAGTAATGATCACCGCCGCAACGTGCCGAAACAGCTCTTGAAGCTAAGGAAGCTGCAAGGTGAAAGGAATCGTTGTTCGCCAAGAGGAATCTGCCCAAGATCATCAACCAAGGAGAATGCAGCACTGTAACCCGCCCGGCTACAGCATCGCCTAGCAACGGAGCTGCAACTTCATCGGTACAGCCCAGCAGAACATCCGCCAAGCGGGGAGAGGGAGAGAGCGAGGCAGCACACCCCCCAGGCAAGGCTTGGACTCCGGTCAGGAGCCGCAAGCGTGTGTGGCCTGGGAAGGTGTGCAGGAAGAGTACAGGAGTGCTCAGATCTCTCTCCCGCTGCACCACTTTAGATGCGCTGAGTCCCCGAGCGACCCGTACCTGCCCAGCGGTACTGGGGCTGCCCCTTTAAGCTTACCACCGTTGTCTATGTTGTTGGGGGCCTAGTGGTGCCCGAGTTGACTGCGCAGATTGACTTATAGCATTTCTCCCTGCATTACTAACTGCCTGATTCTTGAATTATGAACTGCCTGATTCTTGCAATACAAACCACATTATTCTTGCATTACAAACTGCCTGATTCTTGCATTACAAACTGCCTTTTCTTGCATTATGAACCGCATTATTCTTGCATTGCGAAGTGCCTGATTCTTACATTATGAATCGCATTATTCTTGCATTACGACCTGTATTCGTACGTGCATTAAGGACTTTCTTATTACTACATTACGAACTGCATTATGAACTGCATAGCATTGCATTAGGACTGCATTAGATCATCGTGAACTGCTCATTAATATTGCAAGAACCTTCAAGTAATTGCTGGCCTAATAACTGGTAAAGTGAAATATTACGAATATGCATATGTTGGATTTCAATCATTTGGTCTCATTGTATTCCTTTTGATAAAGATACCGCTATTTCTATAAGACCAGTGTGGTTTCCATTTGTGGTGTTATCACTGTGTTACTGGGAGTGTGGTTGCAAATTCTTTACAAATTTCCTTGGAGATAAGCCTGGCTGCTCGTGCCAGGCTACCTGGGGGTGAGCAGGGGTTATCTATGAGGGTGTCCCTCCTTTCCCTGACTAGAAGCAAGGGTCACTATCTGGACTAAGGTACCTCCCTCAGCCAACTAGACACCCCCAGTTCTTGTGGTGTTATCACTGTGTTACTGGGAGTGTGGTTGCAAATTCTTTACAAATTTCCTTGGCTGCTCGTGCCAGGCTACCTGGGGGTGAGCAGGGGTTATCTAAGAGGGTGTCCCTCCTTTCCCTGACTAGAAGCAAGGGTCACTATCTGGACTAAGGTACCTCCCTCAGCCAACTAGACACCCCCAGTTCTAACGATCAGCGATCGTGACAAAAAATTACTGATAATAACTTTGTCACAAACTGTCATTTTTTTCCTACTCGTTTTCAATATTTCTTCATTTTAACACTTTGTTTCTTTGGAAAAACCTTGACGGATCTTCACATATGACCCCTTTCTGAATTCAAAATATTGTCTACTTTTCAGAAATCTATAGCTTTCCTTGATCCTCTCGGGGTTTCACAGTGGTTACAACCACATACTGGCTGTAGGTTGAGAGCACAAAAATAGAAAAAAGAGTATTTTTCTTTTTCAGCTCTCCATGCTCCTGAAAGCTGGAAAGATGGTGACCATAGCATAGCAAACCACCTGTTGATACCATTTTTATGATAAAAAACAGATGCTTTTTATCTGGAAGACTTTTTCCTATTGTTCTCAAAAAAGGAAAAAATGTAGTAATATTTTGGCTATTTTTAAGGTCTCCACCAGGGGAATACATAAACCCTTGGTACCTTTCGAATCCGCTGGATGTTGGAAAAAAAGGATGCATATTTGGCATGGGTACCTTAAGTGAAAAAAAGATATAGAGCTCTAAGCGGGAGGGGGGGGGGTGGTTGGGGAGGCCCAGCATTTAAGGGCAAAACTGCAGCTCTAATTATCCAAGGGTTATATTGCACCTCAACCCACCTTTCTAATCACTGAAAGAAACAGGTATTCCTTCTATTACACTGTGTATTGAAACTCGTTTTATTCAATCGCTTTACACGTATTGTGAGAATAAAATTTCGAAGTAAATTTTGCAGCTTTGCTTGTGCACAAAAAAAGAGGCCAAAGAGGCTCACGAATCTTTATTAGTAGTAATAAGCATGCTTGTAGTCACAAAGCCTAATATTCAAGAAACCAGGGACAGCACCTTCCAATTTGTAAATGTTTCCCGAGCATTACGGGGACCAGAGTGTGTCCAAAAGACTGCTACATGAACCCCTAATTATATCTTCCCTGGATGGCAACTTTTATGTTTGAAAGCAGCCCCTCTCTCATGGTGAACAGGATTTGCTTTTCAAAAAGTTAGGTGTCAAAAGGGCTCAGGCTTTGTGCACATTAATGAGGTAGGCATTTTTGTAACCTGCTGAAAATAAGCATTTTATGCTTAAACTGATTAGTACAAATCCACCACTGGATTGGGAAATGACCTGTGTACTGGTCCTACGTTCGTTATTTCACAGGTGAAAACAAATACTTGCATAGCAGTTTGGTTTTCACTTGGTCTTTGGCCCTACCTTCCTCATTGGCACACAGTTACACTGTTCATAATGATTTATCAGGATGTATTTTAGGAAATACAAATGCATTGTGGAATTATTACCAGAAGAAAACTCTAGAGCTCAGTCATGCAGGTCTATGCCGAGTTCACGTTATGCCCAGACCAAGGTTCAGGTAATTTCCCTTCATCATAAAAAAGTAGCCCAGTTAGAAGCAAGTAAAATGCTCCCCCCTGCGACAAGGTAGGCAGTGGAAAACAGCCATAATTGTGTATTGTAGGCACCGCACTCTCCTTTTACCCTGGTAACACTGGACTTGCTACACTGTTAACAGCTTGGCCCCTGTGTCCAGGTATGTCTAAAAATAGTAAAGGTTGCACGTGTCGCAGGTGGGGTGGTACGGGGTTGGTTAATAGTTAGATGACGCTGCAGGGTAAAATCGGCGTGGTAACAATAGGTTACCTGGTTGTGCAAGTCCCTCTGTTTGCCAGCGCTCTGTGGTTTTTATACTCAGCTCATTCCAGTCTGTCCAAGCATCTGCGACGTTTGACATCCGGTAAGGCAGCATTATCTTTAAACTTTACTTCTGCAGTCCTGAGACATTAGGTGAGGAGAAGGCAACTCACTGGATGGATTGAGAGAAGTGACGGCCGACAGTGCTGACCGTGAAAGCCCTCTTCAGGAGGAGTATATTGCACTGGAGAACAGGGATCCAACTGAAAGGAGAAGCAATAGCTGTTTGAAGGGTTTGGCAGAATAATAAGGGTGGACTCCTATGGCAGTTGCCACGAAAGTACGTTTGCGCTCTTAAAAAATAGTTGAGAGTTCAAAATAAAATTTGGTAACGCAAGGGAAGCCTAATGCCTAACACAAATTGTGAATACAACGATAATTGACAAGAAGGCTTCCCAACATACGGTTTATATGAGCAGGGGAAACTAGAAAAACACGTTTTATTGATCTATTGGTTGAGGTTGTTAAGGGACCACATAGTGCGTTGAAAAATACCGTGGAAATCATTGCGTTTTGTGACTTTTAATAAAATACTCATATGAGGAGGTACACTCATGCTTTTTTAAAGTCAAGGATAGGGGATTGCAAGTCGATCCTTTGATTAGGACGGGTTAATAGGTCATCCAATCGACGTAGAGAACAGTTGAGAAATAATTTTTTTTTTATTTAACTTAGTTGGGCATACAGCTCTGGAGAAGTCAGTATGCATTATTCATCTATACCAGCAGGAAAACCAAAACATAATGTACCAAATAAAGTTGTTTAGGGAATGAGAAGAGCAATAAAGGCAGAAAGGAAAACAAGACAAAAGATAGTTTCTGTTCAAAATATTTGATTGAGTTTATAATAAGGCGATAGACCAACTAAAAAGAGCAATGATGAAGTACATGAAACTGGCAATATTACATTTTGATAAAATTGTTTCTATACAATGAGAATTGCAGTGTAATAGGAACTACATTTTTATTTAAGAAGTGTAAAATCAATAACTATTAGTAAGAAGTATTATGTAGCGGAGCTATATATTAAAATCTAACAAACTGTATATATTATATAATATAAAACAATGAATAATATAATGCTATATATTTATCAATTGGTTAACAAAACTATTGGTAAGGATGAATTATGAACAACTGCAACACATTCAAATCAGCTCCCTTTCTGGTAAAAATGATCCATGAACACCATGCATGTACTGATAATAATGAAATGTCTTTCCAATTGGTAGTAATTGATTTTAGAGCAGCAGATAGTAAGAAGTTAAAGAGCTTGTTATCTAAATCTGACAGTGTTGTTGAAAGTAATACCGATTTACGAATCAACATATTGTATGAAGGTTTCTCTGATAAATGACATATTTTTATATTAACATCCCAAACCTCATTCCAAAACTTAAAAACCATATTACATTTAAAAAGCATGAGTATAAGTTAACCTGGAACCAAAATTACAGTGCCAACAAATGGTAGAATTTAGTAGTTTTGCCTAAAACATTTTTAACTGAGTCCATAAACAATTAAATAATATGAAATAATTTGTTTGATACAAGGACACTGGTAACCATCCATAAACGCTGTTCATCTAAATTTTCTTCCACAAGTCTTGAGAACAAGAAAGATTTAGGGCCAGATGTAGGTAAATCCGATTTACCGACTTTTAAATACCGAGTCCTACCGATTCGGTATTTAAAAGTCGGTAAATTGGAAGGAGGCAGATGTAGGTAAAAAATTACAGAATCTGTAAGAGTCGGTATTTACAGACTCTGTAAATACCGATTCTGTATTTCCCATTGATTCCTATGGGCTTCAAGGCCCATAGGAATCAATGTGAAATACAGATTCGGTATTTACAGAATCGGTAAATACCGAATCCTGCAAGGGTGCAGGGGGTGTCACTTTGAAACCCTCTAGCACCCCAATTCTGGACTTGTGTGCAGTGTGGCACACAGACATGCCCTTAGGGCATGTCTGTGTGTCACAGTGCACAGGTGTGCATGCATAGATGTGCATGCACACCTGAATTCGGTATTTTACCACCCAATAGGATTGGGTGGTAAAATACCGATTTTTAAGGGCCTGTGGCACTCTTAGGAGTGCCACCTACATATGGTTTTTCCGAATCGGTAAATATACCGAATCGGTAAATATACCGAATCGGTAAATATACCGATTCTGTAAATTTACCGATTCGGTAACTTTACAGAATCGGTAAAATATAGGCCCCCTACATCTGGAAACCCTAATACCGGTCGGTAACGGCCGAATTCGGCCGTTATCGACCGGTATTAGGGCTCCTACATCTGGCCCTTAGTTCATTATTCCCAAAAGAAGAGATGAAATTAATGTTATTCTTATCAAAATTATTCATTTTTTTATATACATAGACACAGCATGAGATGAAGAAGCAATTGCTTGAATATACGTTTTTAAATCAGATACATTTTCCATTGGAAAATTGCTAGGAAATGACTCAAGGATAGAATTGCATAAAAATGTGTATTTAGGAATATCCGAAGGGGGGCAGGAGAAACTTTTGTTGCAGCTTTTAAAAAGATAAAATAGTGTTACTGTGGTATATATCTTTTAAGTAAAAGATACACACATTTTTCCAAGACTGACACAATTGTCTGCTTAGTTTAAGCTTTCTAATAGGCCCAAAGCATAAGGATATATTTAAGGTGTGAGAAATAGGTATTTGAAAGAGAGAATCTAAATTTTGTAAAATTCATTTTGTCGATTTCAGTATTGCAGATCTTGTTAATAAAGGATTGGAAGCAGAGAGTAAGTAAAGTATGTAACGGAAATGGTGATATTAAACTTTTTTAAATGAGAAACCAGGAAGGTGTATTATTAAACTCTGTGTTGGTGAACCAAAAGGCACTTTGGTGCATATTATCAAGGACCAGAGTTAAAATTATTGCCGTTTTATCGACAGGAAACTGCAGATAAAACGGCGATAATGGGCTTGATAATACACCCTTGTTAATTCCCATAGAAGCCCATGTTCTGGTGTTAACATGGGCTTCTATGGGAATTAACAAGGGCAAATCATCAAGCCCATTATTGCCGTTTTATCGTCAGTTTCCTGCCGATAAAACAGCGATAATTTTAACACCGGTCCTTGATAATATGCCCCTTTGTTTTAAAATAAAATTTTATGATAATTTAAAAAGTCTGGCAAACCAAAACCACATTACATTTTTGCAATTTTCAATTTTTCTTAACTTATATAAGGTGCTTTATTATTCCAAATAAATTTAGATATTAGCCTGTCTAAAGATTTATAGATCTTAAGTTGACTTCGGGTAGTTATCATGGATAATACATAAAATATTTTTGGCGCAATAACCATTTTATCAGAATTGACTTTTCCCCACGAAGATAAGTGTAGAACAGACCACTTATGAATTTTGTATTTAATATTGTTAACAATATACTCACAGTTCAATGTAATTGATTATTTAATGGCATGAGAGAATAGAATCCCAAGGTATTTAAGTTTTTCTTTTTGCCATATTATGTTTTTGTTTGGAAGCATACCAGGGGTACAGTGCACATTTAAGGGAAAAGGTTCTGTCTTATTTGTGTTTAAAGTGTAACCTGAAATTTGAGACTATAACTGAACCATCTTTAATAGGGGTGGAATAGAGTAATCTGGATTACTAAAATATAATAATACATCATCAGCATATACTGAAGTTTTTATAGTAACCTCATTAATAGTAATACCTTTTATTTCTGTAGAATGTCTGATGGAAATGAGTCGAGGTTCAATGGCAAGGAGAAAAAGTTAAGGTGATAAGGGGTCAACCTTGATGGGTGCCTCTAAAAAGGAAACATTCATTAGAGAGTTGACCATTAATAAAAAGTCTAACAGATAGGCCAGAATAATGTGATGAAAACATACGAATAAAGGAATTGCCAACATTTGAGGTTTGCACAGGAGCCTGGGTATTAAATCGTTGGGGGATCCACGCAAGCCATATCTCCCTGGACTCCCCCAGGTGTCTAGTTTCCGATAAATGTGTGGGTTTGATAGGTTTCCATAGATGGCTGCCGAGGACTGGGCCAAAAACCCAGGTGATAGGTAATTTTAATTTATCCTCAATAAGGTTTTGGCCCATGCCTGTCGGGATACTCGGGTCACCCACACGATTAAGGTACCGTTTTAATCGGGAGACCTTGGGGAATGCAGAGTGGTAGGAAATTTGTGTCAGTCCAGTGTTCCCACAACAATCCCACACAGAAATTTGAGATAAATTTGATTTTTTCAGCTAAAATTGAGGTTTGCAGGGAATTCTGTGGAGGAAAACGGGGAAGAGGAGAGAACACAACTTTGACCAAGGAGAGAGATGCACCTTGATGTAAGTGTGACTAGGGGTCTCTACTTCACCCTCCTCCCATGGGGAGTGTAGTAACCACCAACGGGGTTACAAGAAACTTCCTATGGTAGAGTGTGCCAAAGGTCCACCTACCAAGTGGTAATTTCACACCAAAGGTTTTGGTAAGATAGGAGCCCAATTTGTCTTTTGTCATGAAGAATGCCACAAACCTTTTAGGCCATATAGGCAGAAACATGTTGATGACCTCCAACATTATGGTGAAGGGGTAATAATTCCTCTTCTTCACCACTTCTATTTTAATATCTAGTAGTTACCATCCAAATAAATATATCTATGATAATTACATTGATTTTTAAACTATCACTCACTATCACAGGCCCCCACTTAGATTTAGAAGTGCCTCCCGGTGTAGGCCCGCTTTCTATCAGAACAAGATTTAAGAGAGCGAGGACTGCCGATGATGAAGCATGACACCTGGTGGTGTGTGAGGACAATCCTTCAATTTTTGTAAGATGCCAGGCATTCCACTTAACACTTTATAAACTTTGGTTGTTTTTCACTGAGAGTAACTTCTTTTGTGTACACATATCCGTTATGAAGGCCAGTTCACCCTGAATACCCCATGCCTCTAGTTCCCTCCCCTGGGAGTGACCAGGGAACTTGTGTTGCATGGATTGGAAGGATGCATTGAATTAGATGCCCGCCGAACCCGGGGCCAAAACTCAAGTGACCCCCCCTTGCAAAACCAGGTCGTTCTGTGATAGGTAGTAGTAATATAACTTTATTCGGTTGTATAACCATCAAAGTACACTCAACAAATAAAAACAAAAGCACAAACAATCAATTCACAGAAGGAACAAAAAAGAGACTGCGGACCCGTATACACCCAATACAGCATCATCACAATTGCCATAAAATGTTTCAGTCAATTCATTAAAACATTCATAATATCAATAAATATTCATAATACCATAATTTCTCTCCAGGAAGTTGAAATACACAGAAAAACACAGTAACAACATCTCATAAAAAGAATACAAAACAAGCTAAAATATGTACTGTTTCAGATATCAAATAACTAGGGCCTCAAGGTTAAAATATTTTGATTATTTATAAAAACAACTACAATTTGCCTCCTATACATATGCAGATTCTGTCCTCACCTATACCATGTGGGCTGTGCAAAAAAGTGCAAGAAAGTGTCCGTGGCTAGCGCATAGTGCAATATAAAATTAAACTACAGTACCTAATGAGAAAAGTCAACCAGTGAGGCACATCATTCCAAAGCCTTTAAAACTTTGGATCTCTTGTGCCACATTGCTTCTAGAAATGTATTTACAGCAAATACTATTTTTTGGGAAGTATCACTTTTTAGGATCCTAAAGGCTTTTAGGTGACTGCCTGTGGCTATGCTACAACAGATAGGAACTAGCCATTTATGGCGTATATAATAATACTCCTTACAGAAAAAGAATTCATGCTTCTCATCTTCAATAGCCAGATCACAAATGGGGCAGATTTTTGTTTCTTGGTTTGCAGACCTTTTACTTGTAACAGTCCTCAGTGGTAGAATTCCATAACAAAATCTTATGTACAGGTTCCTAGTTGAGGATGGAAAAATTAAATCTAGGAATTTTTCAAATAATGGAGTATACTTATGGGCCAGGAACATAATGGATCCAGAGCCACTGTGGGTATTCATAGCATATTGATTTTATATATAAGCCCAATACCGGATTTTTAGCAATTTATTATCAGATTTTGAAATGGTGTTGGGCTCATCCCACGCTTTCTGCATTCCGAGTTTAGAAAAACATCCAAAAAACGGATTTAACCCAAGGGATTTCCCTGGCTCCTTGAAGATTCAGTAACTCTACCAGTGAGTCTTTAAAAACTACATGTTCAGGTGCAGGCCAAAGTCTGATCCAATATAGCCAGGTTATATAGCCAGGTTAGCAACTCTTTTTATCCTGACATCGAGGTACATGGGGTTTAGTGGAGAACCGGATGGTAAACCTAATAACTTTCTAAAAAAACTTCTCGACAATGGTTAACAAGTGTAAATGACCATATCCCCATATCTCCGACACATAAAGAGCAGCTCCCTGGGCTGTTGCTCGGTAAACTTCCACACCTGAGGAAATTGCATGCAACTTGGTTTTATTATAAAATCTTAAAATAGCATTGGATCTATGTTTAATAATGAATTTGGATTGCTCAAATTGGTTTGTCCACCTTAGATCGTCCCTGAGTCTGACCCCCAAATAATCAAAACTATGTACTTTACCAAGGGATTCACCCCCTGCATGAATACTGCAGCGTCCTTTTTCCTCATTCCAAAGACCATAAACTTAGTTTGTTTATTTTTAGCTCTAGGGCTCTTGAATTACAAAATTTTAAAAACGTGTCAAATTTGGAGGCCCATTGGAGATTTAGGGGCCGATTATGATTGCGGTTTTTCCGCATCCTCGGGGCCGGCGGAAGCCACCGCCGGCCCCGAGGATGCGGAAAAACCGCAGCGGACTGACCAAGGACCCACCGCCACATTAGGATGGCTGGTGGGTCCTGGTTTCCGTCCGCAGCTTTCCCACCGCGGTCGGCTTACAACCACGGCGGAAAAGCTCTGATATGGTGACGGTGTCTCTCAGACACCGTCCGCCATATCAGGATGGGCTTTAAAAAGTGCTTTTCCGCAGCGGGTTTTCCACCGTGGAAAAGCATACGGATCTTCACTGCGGGGGCCCGTTGCGGGCCCCCTAGGTGAAGGGGGTTGGGGGGGTGCACATGGGGGGTACCTATGGTACCCCCCTGCAGTTGCATGCAGAAAGCAGCAGGCACCGCGCGGTGCCTGCCTCTTTCTGCATGCAAATGCAATGCGTGCATTTTTAACATTGCCGCGGGTGCAGCTTGAAGCTGCACCCGCTGCAATGTTAAAAATAGAGGATGTGACCGCCAGGGTGGTGGTCACATCCTAATTGCACAGGAGGGAACTCCGCATGCCATGCGGAGGTTCCCTCCTGCCCTGGGGTCGCGGACGGACGCAAGTCCGTCCGCGATCCTAATCGACCCCTTAGATATGAGAAGTGAATCGTCAGCAAAAAGTAAAATAGGTACCTTTTTGTTGTTCAAAATTGGAGAATCATTTCTACACTGTACTAAGGTGTCCACAACATCATTAATATACAATGAAAATAGGGTAGGCACTAACACGCAGCCCTGGCAAACTCCTCTCTCTATGGGAATGCGATCTGTCAGTTTGCCATTTGGGCCCCAGAGCGAACTTTTGCAAAGTTATTATCATGTAGTCTATTTATTAGATGCACTAAGTCAGCTGGCGCCCCCATATTTATCAGGGCTTGCCAGAGGGTGGGTCGTGGTATAAGATCAAACACCACTCAAAGGTTAATAAATACCACGTGAAGTTGTTATTTCTGAAGTAAAACATATTTCCAATATAAAACAACAAATCTAAAAATCTGATCTGTTGTACTAATTCTTGATCTAAAACCTGCCTGGAGGGGAGATAAATTCCCTTGGGTATCAATCCAGTCAAGAAGTCTCATCAGGATTTGCTTTGATTTTTTTTTTTAGCATTATCAATAAGGCTGATAGGCCTATAATGAGATGGCTCCCCTGGATCACCTTTTTTGTGTATAGCTATAATGTTAGCCCCAAGCCAAGAGTCTTGTGCCATCTCCCCCAGCTGCAATAGCATTAGATAACATATTAAGATAGGAGTACCATATCAAAGGCTCAGATTTATATAAATCCCAAGGTATTTAACTGGGCCAGGGGCTTTGGCAGATTTCTGCAAATCAATCACTCTAGCTGTTTCATCTAAGCTAAATACAATGGAGGAGTGGAATCTAATATAGGCTGTGCATTTAAAGTGCTAGTGCTGTTAGGGGCCTGATAGTCACCAGAAGCATAAAGAGTATAAAAATATGACACCCATTTATCCGGGCGAATATTATAGTAATGTAGATTTAGTTTTTCTGACTTAGTTTGGGTAAGAAGGTGCCAGGACAATCTAATGCCCTTATTTTTTCAGCGTCCAAAATATCTTGCCATAAATTATTTTCCCAATTCCTCTTGACTTTAATCAAGGTAGGTTTATAATGAAATCTTGCTGCTTTGAAAATGATACTGTTCCCCACTAATATAGCCTTGCTCAGAGCTGACTTAGCTAACTTACAAGTCGGATTATACCATTTCTCCACCTTCAAGGAATTAGAGGTGGCCATAAACTTGCATCAACCAAAACACAGTCAATAGTGCTGGTACATACCCTTCTTTTGAATGTAACTGCCCTAGTTGGATAAGAGAGAGTACGACCATTAAATGCCTTAAGACCATTGCTTAAAGTGAACAAGAACAGTTCTAAAGCAGCATTAGAAAACATTTTCAAGGGGGGCCTATCAGGAGTGGTATACCCCAAACTACATCCTCCTCTTTTGTTATCTCATTTAGATATGATGAAGGTTCAAAGCTGGTATTGAAATCATCTGCTACTATTATTTTTGTTTTAGGATCCAATTTATTTATAAGTCCCTACAAAATGGATAGTGTAGGTGATTAATTCGGTCCACTGGAAATCCTAAGGTTAATTTAAAAAATAGACAGACAGGGACCCGAAGTAAAAGTCACAGTAATCCCCACCAAATCTAAATTATCAATCGCCATCAAGGTAGAGCTGCTGACACAGCCATTCTTAATCAAAACCATAAGTCCTCCTATGGCTCTCCGAAAGTGGGCTGCAGGTTTAGCTTCCACACTATAACTAGTGAACCCATCAAGGAATACTTTATCTGTCGCCCATGTTTCTTGCATCAAGCAAATACCTTGATTGGCTATATCTGCCATCCAATCTGGATCAACTAATTTTGGTCCCAAGCCAGCTAAATTCCAACTTAAAAAGGAGAAAAGTATTGTTCTGTCGAGTCAACCCATTTCCAGGCAAGGGAACTATTATTTCTGCTTGGTCAAGGTTCCTTGTAGAGTTAATACTATTAACGTAATAATACTTACACCTAGTGTCAATAAGATTCTTATCCAGATCACAAGGAGATGATATTGTTGAGGTTGGCCCTGAATCCCAACTGGGATAGTTGAATCAATATACCCACTCTGATGATGAGGCATATGATCGGACAATACACCCCTTGGGCAAAAATCACAAAGACTTCTTACAGCAACAGGAGATAAGGCAGAGGCGTCAATACACTCAGAATCATAAAAAGCTGCATAAGCCTGGTTCCCAATTATACTACATAGGACCTCCATTTCCAACTGATGGAGATTGCCCCTAAGATGGTTTACTTCACATCCTGCATGATGAACAACAAAATTACTTTGAACAGCAGGGGATAGAGCAGTAACCTCAGTACACCATTGACGTAAAAAGCTAACTGTGATCTACGGATTGTATGTGGTGTGTTTGTCTTTAACGCTGGTATAAAATTTGTTATGGGGGACAACCTTAGTCAATCAATTTCCTCCAATTTGGTTGAGATAACAGCAGGATTCCCTAAGGTCTCACAAGATAGTGGCGATGCCTTTAGGCTTATTTCCAACTATTGGTTTTCAACGCGAATACTCATATGTAATTCAAAATTAAACAAGTTCTCAACCAGATAGTGGGATGCAAGAGCAACTTGTATATAGTCATAGGTCAATGTACGCATTGAGTACCTCTTGGCATGCAGGAAATCCTCTCTAATGACAGAGGAGCATTTCCTTTCAACTCTCAACCAGTTATATTAATCAAGGCTTCAGACTCCTCGTAGGTACCAGGTTTCAACTTTGGAACATGGGTCATGTAAATGGAATAAGGAAAATCTAATGAAACCAGGTGACCATTGTTGTCACAAGGACTCCTGGAGGAGTTAGGGGTTAGCAGCCGTGAATTGGCATTGAACAACATATTTCTATCAGTGGGATAGTTGGTACTCAACCTCCTGGAGTAAGTAGCTGGTTGTGAATTGCTAATAGGATAGCCCAGTAAGTTTGATAATCTTGTTTGTCCTGATCGGTCTGGGTTTAATTTAGTTGATACATGCTGAAAACTACCTGATGGCTTCCCCGGAACAGCTGCATTACGTAATTGGGATCTATTATAAATAGTGGCAGTCTCCTGTTGAGGTGCAATATTTAGAGACACAGAAATATGAGATTTACTAGTAATGCTGGGCAGAGCTATAGGCAAGGCGTCTGCAATCCCACTCTGATTAGTCTTGCCATGATTAAACGAGCAGACTCTATTTTGTAACTTATGAACTTTTTCTATCCGAGATAGAATGATGATTTTAAGATGGTCCACTTTACTATCCTATTTTCTAAGAGAAATATTCATATCAACTGTGGGAACGTAGGCAATGTTACAAATTTGGGTTTCGTTGGTGACTATAAACTCACCTTGTGGTCCCATGTTTCCATCTTGCAGCTGTAACGGTGCAAATCTAATATTATAGCAAGGGAAATTTGTAAGAATATTAATCTGAAGGGACAGAGGGCAATCTTGGCTCTCAGTCGTTGTCAAATTATTCCTTTAAACTATCTGCAACTGGATCATCAGGTGATCCCACAGGTTCAGATGACACACAGTCAGCACTGGGAGTCGCACCTCGTTTTTCACAAACTGACTTTTCTTATTAAACATAGCAGGAAGCACAGGCCGATGGGACTTCTCTTTGCCTTTGTTCTCACTGGTTTTTAAGAGTAACTTCCTCGATGAGATTGTCAATATCAGCCAAGGATTGTAAGTTGGGTTGCACCACGGCTGGCCTAGTCGTCGTTCTTGATTTTTTTGTTTTTTTAGACAAGATTCAAATTTTTACAGCCTCACCTGCCTTGTTTCCCCATTTTCTCTGGAGTATAGCAAGAGTGGGTCAGAGACAAACTTGGCAAAAACAAAAAGGGGGAGCAGCAATAGCAGGAGAAGGCCAGAAGATTTAAAAAAGTAGTCCGCAGAAAAGGAGGAGGAAAATAATAAAAATACCATAGGTGGTACAACTGGCACTCATTGAATCAGTCCCCTGGCATTTGTTTTAACCCTGTGAGCAGACGTTGGAGGGGAGGCCCAGCCCAGCCTCCTTCCGGCTCAGACGGGTGTGGACAGGTTTTGCCCGGGCATGCCTGCACCCGTCCCACACCATGGGAGCCCATGAATGGCTTTAAGTGCCTCCGGCGCATTAGTGTCAGCGCTGGTGCCTTGCCCAAAGGATGGTTGGGGTCATAGTCCCTAGCTGCCCCAATGAAGTGCCTGGTGCCTGGTGACCGCTTCAAACTCCTGCGCCGCAGGAGTCCTTGAATGGCTTTAAGCACCTCCGGCGCATTAGTGTCAATGTTGGCGCCTCCTGGTGCAAAGGATGGTGGGGGACGTAGTCCCTAGCTGCCTGATGAAGAAAGTGCCTGGTGCCTGGTGACCACTTCAAGCTCCCATAATAGGTAGTTTTATTGTTTTCTCAATCTGTTTTGAGCCCTTGCCTGCCGCAGTACTTACCCCACCAACATGAGTGAGATACCATTTTTATCTGGAGACCAGGGAAAATGCTGGGTGGTAGGAAATGTGTGTCAGCCCCTTGATCCCACAACTTTTCCACGCAGACATTTGAGAAAAATTAGATTTTTTCAGCTAAATTTGCAGGGTATTCTGGGTAGGAAATTTTTGGGGTTCATGCAACCCATACCTCCCTGGACTCCCCATGGTGTCTAGTTTTCATAAATGTGCGGGTTTGGTAGGTTTTCTTAGATGGCCTCTGAGCCTGGGACCAGAAACACAGGTGACCCCCTTGAAAAAACATGTAGTTTTGTGATAGATAGGTGGGCACCAGTGTTTCTGGTCACAAGTTTGAAGACATCTAGGGGAACCTAAAAAATACAGACATTTATGAAAAGTAGACATCTGTGGGAGTTTAGGGAGGTATGGCTTGCGTTGATCCCCCTACATTTTCATTTCAAACATTCGCTGCAATCCTCAAACTTAGCTGAACAGTCACATTTTCCTATAATATCTGTGTAGGAAAGTTGTGAGATCACCGCACAGCACACATTCCTTACTACTCAGCATTCCCCTCAGTCTCTTGATAAAAATGATACCTTAGTTGTGTGGATGGGCCAAATACCTATGACATGGAAGGGTCAAAAACATGTAGAAATTGAGGGGGGCCCAAAGTGGGTCTAAAACAACAGTTTGTTTATACGTTTCTCTGCTGACCCTACTTTGGCCATCCACACAAGTGAGGTATAATCTTTCTCAGGAGACCTAGGGGAATGCTGAGTAGTAGGACATTTGAGCCTGCACGGTGATCCTACAACTTATCCACACAGAAATGTGAGGAAATGTGACTTTGCAAGTAAATTTGAGGTTTGAGGGGGATTCTGGCTAAGAAAACTCTGGGGGATCCATGCAAGTCGCACCAGCCAAGAGTCAGTGCATACACACAACCATCCACACACACCAACAGCCAAGCACCATCCCTGCACACCACCATCTAAGCGCAATCCACGCCAAGCAGGGCCAGCCTGGGAACCTCAACCAGCCCTTGCAGATTCCTGCTTGACCGGCCCTGGGGGGGGCGTGGTAGTAAAATGCACAGCTCCCACTTTTGTTACTGGGGTCTGAAACTGCAGCAATGTGCAAAACCGGCTCCCAGTGGCAAAATCACCCTCACTGCCATAAAACTGGCCCTCACCCCTCCAGCCCACCAGGGAAACGCCAGGTGCCACTATGGCCAGTCTAGCCCTGCAGCCAAGCACCATCCATGCACACAGCCAACCAAGCACCAGTCCACATACACTTCTAGCCAAGTGCCACTCCATGCACACCACAAGGCAATCGCCAATCTACATACATTGTCATCAAGCGCAAGTCCACCCACACCATTAGCCAAGTGCAGGTCCACACACACTGCCAGAAAAATGCCAGACAAAGGTCAGTACATGCAGACAATCAGCCAAACTCCAGTTTACACATGCAAACTCTCCCTAGTTTCTAGTGGCTTTCTGCCCGACTTGCGTGTAGATGAGAATGAAAATATTACAATAACAGCATCAATTTGTACCTATAAACAGGGAGTGACCCTTGCCTCTGGGGCTTCTCACTGGCATGCCCATAAAAATATCCCTGGTGCCTGGTGGGCTTTCTGCCCCCGCCGGGGAATAAGGAGCTATTGCCCCTATATGCCTTCCTGGGGGGTGGGGCAGAAAGCTTTTTTTAGTGGTGGGGGCATTAGCATGCCCTTTCTCGGCAGCCCCCACCCCCACGTATAAATAAAACAACAAAATCCCTGGTTCCCAGTGGGCTTTCTGCCCGTGGGGGCGATTAGGGACTATTTTTTTGGGGGGGGGTGGAGGCATTGGCATGCCCATTTTGGTGGGCCCTCACCCCAAGATACATAAAAAAAATCCCTGGTGCCTAGAGTGCTTTCTGTCCTCCCCCTGGGGGCATATTTAGGACTATAGCCCCATCTGCCTCTCAGTGGAGGCAGAAATGCTGTGGAAAATTTTGGGGTGATGCGGCAAAGGCATGACCATTTTGGGCAGCCCCATACCCATACGCAAGAAAAAAACAATCCCTGGCATCTAGTAGGCTTTATACTCCCATCTACCTCCCACGGTGGCAGAAAGACTGGAATTTTTTGGGGGGCATTGGCATGCCCATCTTTGGCAGCCCCCACCATTAAATTCAATGACAAAAATCCCTGGCATCTAGTGGGCTCTCTGCCCCCCAGGGAGGCAGATTGGGGGCTACTGCCCCCTTCTGCCCCCAGAGGGGCAGACAGATTGTAATTTTGTGGGGCATTGGCATGCCCATCTTGGGCAGCCCCCACCACTAATTGCAGTGAACAAAATCCCTGGTATCTAGTGGGCTTTCTGCCCCTCTGAGTGAGAAGATTGGGGGTTACTGCACCCATCTGCCCCCTGACTGGAAGTGTGTGTGGGGGGGAATTTAAAGGTCCATATTGGGCAGCCCCCACCCCTAATTAAATTGGAAAACAAATCCCTGGTATCTAGTGGGCTTTCTGCCCCCTGGGAGGCAGATTGGGGGCTATTGTCCCCATCATTTGCCAAATTTAATTTGGGGGGAGCAAAGGCCATTGCCCAAGGTGCTGCAGTGTGGCGGAATTTGATGATGCACAGTTCAGACGGCCCCTGGCTGTCCGGCGCACACGCCCACCGTGATGTCGGACGGCAGGGGCCGTCCGATACATGGAAAAGGTTAAATTCTACATGTTCTGTGCTCAAACCCTGCAGCTGAACGTTCTTTCTGGTCAACCTGTATGGTTACTTTTGAATAGCCCCAAGCAAGCAAAGTCTGTCAAAGTATTTAGAGAAATTAATTCAGTAATTTAAATGTTTGCTGAGATGGAACACAAGATTTCTCCCATCATTCCAACTTCTCAGTTCTCAAGGAAGTGTAAAGGTTTTCTTTCTGGTTAATATTCAGCATTGTGACAAACCGCCACAAAGAGTGGGGGGATTGAAGAAGAAGAATTGAACTAGCATATTAGGTGATAAGCAAGTTGGAAAAAAAAAAAACATAGCCACCAAAAATATTTTAAAAAAGTCCTTTTTGTATAAAACTACAAGAATGCACTTCACAAGGGTGTTAAAAGTAATATATATTGAAGTGAGATTCTTCAAGTAGGAGTTACGACACCTGCTTGATTTTTACTTTTTTTTTAACAAAAAATCGGCACTACCTACTGCCTTGTTCTTAAGTTTTTATTTTGCTTCCCCTTCACCCTCCAAGTCCAACCGGTTTCCTCAGCCTGTCCTGCCCTTTCCTTGTTCCTTTCTTCCTTTCAGTTTGTATGAATTATTTGATACATTGGTAAAATGTAAGAGGTATATATTATGTATATATATTTCTAACATACATTGTAATTTCTTTCCAGATTTTTCATAAGAAAAAGTAAAAAGCTAAAAAAAAAATGTTTTCAATAAAATAAACTTGAAAATGTTTAGTTTAAGCTAAGTAGGAAAATTCCCTGTTTCCCCTGTGCCCACCCCTCCTTCCTTCTGGTCTCTTTTTCAGGACCAGGACTCGACCCCTGACCTGTAGGGTCCTGTCTGAGTGCCAGAACAGGAAGACCCAGACCAGAATCTCAGCGACCTTTGTAGCGAGGTGAGCTCGATTTCGCCTGTGTGCCAGGCATAGCAGAGCAACTGGCGCAGTGGAGTCCCCTGTGACCCGGGTGGGTGCTGGAACTGTGAGCCTGAGAAAGCTGCAAACATCCTGGCTGATAGTCTGTGGGATCTCCGACCAGCTGCCCGCCAACACTGCTGGTCACTGGGGATAAGTAATTGATGTAGTGTAGATTGTGAGCTGCTTGTGCCTGCTAGTGACCTTGCTGCTTGGAGCCCATGAGACTGGAGGTCGGCGCTAGGGGGACTGCGCACGCCGCCATTCTGAAAGCCCGCCTCATGTGCTCTGCCGCAAGTCTGCATTCTAACGGCGTTCTTCGGCGGATCATACTTGGAGCGTCCCTGTGCCCTTTATAGTGAAGGGGCGATTGATGACTTCTGTGTGCCAGGCATAGCAGCGCAACTGCAGCGGTGGGAGTCCCTGTGACCTGATTGGGACCTGGGCCTGTGGGCCTGAAAGAGCCATAAACACCCTGGCTGATGGTCCATGAGATCTCCGACCTGCTGCCCCATGAAGGGGGGAACATCCCGCACGGTGGACTGTGGATACCCCACCTCCTTCCTTTTGTCGCTGACTGTGTGGGGAGATTGGGGTATTATCCTAACCCTATTCCCTTCTACACTCCTTTCATCTCATCTTCTATGTTCTTTAAATGTTTTTCCATTGAGACCTAGCCATTTGGCCGATGCCCGGTGGAGCTACTGGATAGCTATAGAGGAGATGGGCTGTGGACTTACCCCTTGGCCCTCACCAAAACAGTCAGACCTTGGGCAGACTTTCCCTTCGTCTCTCTGTCATATCTCCCTCTTACCCCTTTTAACCTCCCCCTTTCCCTTCCTTCTCTCCATTTCCTAGTCTTCTATGCTCCTTAAATGTTTTTGTCTGTGACTAGAGACCGTGGAGACCTCGTTTTCTGGCCGACGTCCGGTGGAGCTACCTGGTAGCTAAAGAGGAGATGGGTTGTGGACTTCCCCCCTCGGCCGTCACCTACCCGCTGGATGTTGGGCAGATTTTCCTGCATCTCTTTGTCATTTGCTCCCTCCTACTCCTTTACCCTACCCCATTACCCCACCACGCTCCATTTATTTCGTCCTCTATGTTCTCTAAATGTTTTCCCTTTGAGACCTAGCTAATTGGCCAATGCCCGGTGGAGCTACCTGATTGCTATAGAGGAGATGGGTTTTGGGACTTCCCCCTCGACCGTCACCTACACAGCCGGACTTTGGTCAGTCTTTCCTTTGTCTCTCCACCTTATCTCCCTCCTACCCCTTTACCATTACCGCCTTCCCCTCTACACTTTTACTTATCTCGTCTTCCATGCTCTTGTAATGTTTGTCTAGCAATTGATGTAAACTGTAACTGACGTCATTTTGAAATTTTGTGGAACCTCATGTAAAGCGATCTGATACCTCCGGGTCTAGCCAGCGCTATATAAAACTCTTCAAGAAATAAATAAATGATACCTCTCCTGACTTTCTACATGCTCAGGGGGCTGAGACAGGTTTTCGGCTCATTTCAGTTCCAGTTTCACTAAAATGACGTCAGTGCGACGAGCGTACTGGTCGTCATTTCACAGAAACAACAGAGACAGCCTTAGAAGCTGGGGAAGCTCTTCCCCAGCTCTCAAGGCTGTTGGGGAAAAAATAAATCCCTCCGGGCCCACACCAGAGGGTTTTAATTGGCATGTACAAGGACGGCCGGGATCCGTCCTGTGCACACACACACTATGTCTTAGGGCTGCTCCAGCCGTCCTGAGCACAGAAAGGGTTAAATGCATCCCAACAATTCACAAGTGAAGTAAATCCTTCTGGATTGAATGAGAACTAATGTAATGCTGACAAAAGTTTGGATTTATAATTGTCACTAAGAGCAATATTCATATCTTACCGGATACCGGGATCCGTCCTGTGCACACACACACTATGTCTTAGGGATGCTCCAGCCGTCCTGAGCACAGAAAGGGTTAAATGCATCCCAACAATTCACAAGTGAAGTAAATCCTTCTGGATTGAATGAGAACTAATGTAATGCTGACAAAAGTTTGGATTTATAATTGTCACTAAGAGCAATATTCATATCCATACACCAGTGAGAATGGGATTGCTGAGTTGCATAAAATTGTATAATACCTGAAATAAGTGCATGCTCAGAAATATCAATATTGTGAATTGCAGTATCAGAAAATGAATGAATTAATAAACAGGAAATTAACAAATAATCAATATGTGAATAAGAATTGTGAGGGTTAGAGAAACAAGTAAACTGTTTCTCTTTTGGGTGATGTAAACACCAAACATTCACCAATTTGGTTGATTTAAAAAAAGACTTTAAAATAAAATTTGTACTAGGGGGCAATATTTAGTTTAAGAATATCCATGCAACAGTGGGTCACAGATTAAGTTAAAGTCGCCACCAAGAATAAATAGAGCAGTAACTAATTTAATCACTTCAGAGATGAAAAGAGAGCAACATTTAGGATCATCATTTGTTGGACCATAAACATTAATTATATAAAAATATTAGTATCAATTTGAACTTTTGCTATAATATAACAAACTTCTGCATCTGAATATCTGGATAGTGTTTGATTATTAATTGTTTTTGCAAAAAGGATAGCCACACCATTCGCTTTACCAACTGCAGGAGAGAAAAACATTTTACCAACCCACCGTTTATTCATTTTTGATAAAAGTGTATAATCTTTTATGATTTTCTTTTTATAGTAAACACATGTCCATAATCAGTAGAAAAAAAGATAGAACCAAGAAGGAAACGATGTAGCTTAAAGAATTAGAGAGTAGCTCCCTAGGAAGAAGATAAGGGAAAAAGGAAAGAGAAGGACAGGCATAAAAAACAAAGAAACATAAATATTTTTCCAGAATTGCAGACACACAAATGCAAGATTGACCTGCCTAGACCATGCCCCCACAAAAAATATTGACAAAGAATATTCAATAGTGTGATTAATGTTGAAGTGTCACTTGTTTCAAAAGAGAGCAGAACATGTTGATCTAAGGACACACGAAAATTCTCACAATGTATCCTTTCAAATTCTCATAATAGAAGGATCATAAAGGTCATATTCAAAACCATAGTCTTAGTCGAGGTCTAAATTCAGTGAATTCTTTGCGAATTTCAACAGTTTCTTAGGCGAAGCCTTAGCGGTCCATTAGGATGACGGGCAGCGGCACCACCGGGGCGCTGGTGGTGCGGAAAAATTCATTTTTCCACCCACGCGCAGCGCTACTCCCAGCCGCCATATTAGTTTGGCCAAACTTAGCCCATTTTCCGTCCGTCGCGGTGCGATGTGCACCGCCATCAAAGTGCGCCAAACACCGCGGCGGAGGGAGCCAACGGAGACTCACCGCTGTGCAGAATGACGTTCACCACGCTCCACAAATTAGGATGCTCCATGAAGGCATGTGCCATGTGCCCCCGTGCACCCCCAGGCACAACAACAAGCCCCGTCAATCCCCAGCCAGCACCAACACAAACAACCAGGGAGACAGCCACTACAGAAGTGGCTGCACAGGAACACACAACACACAGCACAGCAGCACAAGGCCAGGGAAACACACACACCACAACAACACCACACTCAGGGAAACAAAAATGAGTACAAGCACCAAATGAACACATACAAGGAACAAACATCCAAATGGACACACAGCCTGCATAGTCATACATACCGACCACAGACTGACACACAGACCCGTAAACACCCCACATGCCAACAGCAATGGAGCACAACAAATAGGCAAGCCAAAGTGGCCTGCACACAAATGGAAGGGCATTGAGATACACAACAATCATGTGTACATCACATGCAAGGCAAGGAACACAGAGCAACGCCCTCAGACCATAAAAGCACACATGGCTGGTACAGTCAGTGAAGTCAAACCACAGACATCACAGTGCAACAACACAGGGAGACAGAAGGCAAACCACGTATAGGCACGAGGAAGAAAGGAAGGCCCTGAAGTCAAACTGTGAACAGCCACACGTGTATACAACTACTTCACAGGAGTACACCAGCAGCACAACACACAGGGCCCAGTGACTCACTCCACAACTGCCAAACACCAGTAGGAATGTACACACATACCCTCCCTCACATCAGCACCACATAACACCAGTGTCAAACACACTGAAGCCTGGGAATAGTTGCCAGTCAATACACAGACAAACAATCACACACCCTGGGGGTAGCCACAAACATCACACACACACACAGGGATGCCAGAATAAATATCTGCACAAAAACAACAGACAAACACATAACCCAACAGAAACACACACAGAACCACAACAACAATGGACTTTCCCTATGCAGCTAAACTGTGAAAGGCAATGGGAGCACAGACACAACAGGAGTGCACAACCTCATCACTCAGGAACAATGCACAGATAACACACCACAACACAGACAGGAAATGCACCATCACAGAAAAACACAGCCACATCAAACAACAGATGCACAGGCAAAATAATCACATTCGAAACACAGCAGGATATTAGGAGATGCACACCAGGCAATGACAAACCAACAAACACCCACAGCACTACATGCAGAACAAGCAGTGTGTGCATACCAAGCATACCAGCCCCACACAGATATGAGTGACATAACAGTAACCCACACAACACCAATTAGCACAGCACAAGCATAGCACAGCACAAAGACAACATCACACCCAGGAAGTGAAGCAGTACCACAGCAAACACACTTGCATTCAACACAAAACCAACAGATGCACAAGTTGGGGACAGAAAGGTGAAAACAAATTAGGATGCTCCATGAAGGCATGTGCCATGTGCCCCCGTGCACCCCCAGGCACAACAACAAGCCCCGTCAATCCCCAGCCTGCACCAACACAAACAACCAGGGAGACAGCCACTACAGTAGTGGCTGCACAGGAACACACAACACACAGCACAGCAGCACAAGGCCAGGGAAACACACACACCACAACAACACCACACTCAGGGAAACAAGAATGAGTAC
This sequence comes from Lissotriton vulgaris, assembly GCF_964263255.1. NCBI lineage: Eukaryota > Metazoa > Chordata > Amphibia > Caudata > Salamandridae > Lissotriton > Lissotriton vulgaris. The sequence continues at coordinate 779,113,403 of NC_141694.1, forward strand.
AAGCACCAAATGAACACATACAAGGAACAAACATCCAAATGGACACACAGCCTGCATAGTCATACATACCGACCACAGACTGACACACAGACCCGTAAACACCCCACATGCCAACAGCAATGGAGCACAACAAATAGGCAAGCCAAAGTGGCCTGCACACAAATGGAAGGGCATTGAGATACACAACAATCATGTGTACATCACATGCAAGGCAAGGAACACAGAGCAACGCCCTCAGACCATAAAAGCACACATGGCTGGTACAGTCAGTGAAGTCAAACCACAGACATCAAAGTGCAACAACACAGGGAGACAGAAGGCAAACCACGTATAGGCACGAGGAAGAAAGGAAGGCCCTGAAGTCAAACTGTGAACAGCCACACGTGTATACAACTACTTCACAGGAGTACACCAGCAGCACAACACACAGGGCCCAGTGACTCACTCCACAACTGCCAAACACCAGTAGGAATGTACACACATACCCTCCCTCACATCAGCACCACATAACACCAGTGTCAAACACACTGAAGCCTGGGAATAGTTGCCAGTCAATACACAGACAAACAATCACACACCCTGGGGGTAGCCACAAACATCACACACACACACACACAGGGATGCCAGAATAAATATCTGCACAAAAACAACAGACAAACACATAACCCAACAGAAACACACACAGAACCACAACAACAATGGACTTTCCCTATGCAGCTAAACTGTGGAAAGGCAATGGGAGCACAGACACAACAGGAGTGCACAACCTCATCACTCAGGAACAATGCACAGATAACACACCACAACACAGACAGGAAATGCACCATCACAGAAAAACACAGCCACATCAAACAACAGATGCACAGGCAAAATAATCACATTCGAAACACAGCAGGATGTTAGGAGATGCACACCAGGCAATGACAAACCAACAAACACCCACAGCACTACATGCAGAACAAGCAGTGTGTGCATACCAAGCATACCAGCCCCACACAGATATGAGTGACATAACAGTAACCCACACAACACCAATTAGCACAGCACAAGCATAGCACAGCACAAAGACAACATCACACCCAGGAAGTGAAGCAGTACCACAGCAAACACACTTGCATTCAACACAAAACCAACAGATGCACAAGTTGGGGACAGAAAGGTGAAAACAAATTGACCAGAGTATTGGGCAGCACACACTGTTGAACTGCAAATGAGCAACCATGACTGCCAAACAGCACAGGAACATCACAGGACAGGACATGTCCTGAGTGAGACATTGCTCCTGGCCAAAGAACTGCACCACAAAGCACAGTGTCATAAATGAAGTGATGAGGAGGCACACACACATGTAGACGAAGGGAACAGCTGACAACAAAGTGAAGTGTTTTGCATGTCAGTAGGGGACATGGCAGGGGTGTACCATATTCAAATCAACTCAAAATGGGTAGGTATCTAAAGCACAGATAGGGGATGGTATGACACCACACACAACATGCCTGTCTGGAGGCAAAAAGGCCCCAATGTTACAGCAATGCATGAGAAAACACAACCGCAATGGCAGTGTGGAACAGCAGGTCTGCACAGCCTCCACAAACAGAATCAAGACACATGGATGATCACCAAAACACAACATTGACCTGCCAGTCACACACGTTGCATACTCACAAGTTGTGAGAAGTTGTCCTGGCATATACTGTCCACTATTCTAGTGGCTACCTTGAACCAGTCCAAACAACCCTTATTGATGGTAGGTTAAAGACAACCTTAAGAGAACGCTATCCTAGTGGTAGCTGGGGAGAACAGCCTTCAGGCTAAGTCTTGAAGGAATGTAAAGCAGCTTGTTTTACCAGTATATAATGTGAATGACCAAATGAAAGGAGAACCACACCAGGTATATATATATAAAATATATGTATTTATTCTAAACCATCCCTCTAGTCTCTTTATGAGGCTAGAGGCAAAAGTACATTCAGTAAACTTAATGGCACACAACAAATTAGCGCACTATGTTTGGGCCCTAGGGGCGTACCAACCCATATATCAATACAGTGGTATAAGAACCACAACTTGCATAGATACAAGGCCTAGAGCCTTTAGAACTGCTGGGGCCACCAGGAAACACCCAAGGTAGTGACACAGGGGACCCACGGGGTTGCGTGCAGTGTCTAAACACAGCCGCAAATCATTATTAACTTCTATGGGGAAAGTTGCGGTTGGAAATTCAAAGATAAAGGACACTTAGAAGAGGACTTGTAGCAAACCCCTTTAGAACTAGGAGGTTCTAGAGTCAACACCCAAGGGAGAACTGGAGTACTCAAGTTACCTTACCCAGGGAAGCTGGGTGTAAAGGTGTCTTTTCGTGTCGGGTTTCGGCGTCCTTTTCAATGGCGATCTGCTGCAAAGTGCTGCTGGCGTCCAAGTGGAAAGTGTCCGGAGGGATCCAAGCCTGGATCGGAGATGTGAAGAACCTGAAAGCAGAGGAGACACTTGCCAGTGACAAGAAGGATGATAGGTGGATGCCTACCGCTGGCGGGTGATTTCAGGTGAAGAAGGTGAGGATTGACTCTTCAGCCATGAGGTCGCGGAGATGTCGACAATGACCAGGAGCTGGATTCAAGCTGTCCCATGAAGGATGTCGAGTGCTGCTGTGTCGGTGCTCGGATTGGACCCAACAAGCCTTGGAAATGGCAACCCACACAGAAAGCAGAGATAGGCTTCGGTTCAGACTAGGAAGGTCTGGGTGACTCGCCATTTAGTAGGGAGTCAGGGCACATCTGGAGCAACCAGGGAAGCCCAAGGAAAAGTAAAGTTACCTTCAAGGGGGCCCACCAGTCAAGAGACCTGGGCTCGCAAAGGAGCCTCAAGCGAGATGCAAGAAGCAGGGCCACGGCACACTCGTGGAGTGTAGGCCCACAATCTTTGGTGCAGATTATGCTTGGGGCTGGGGCTACAAGTAACCCAAAGTACAACTTCAGGAAAGATTGGGAAGTCAATGCACTTAGCAAATGTGTACACTGTCAAGGGTTCCGGTTCCACATCACTCGTAAGGGCTGCTGGTCTCAGCTTTGCTGGGGACTCGGTCGGCCTTAGAGAAGTCTGGAAATCCTCTTCCTGGGTTGAAGGTACTTCAGAGTATGGCGGGAGCATCGAAGATGCAGACCGACAAATGCTTCATTAGTGCCTGTTTGAACAGGGGAGTCACTCCTTGACCCCAGTGCAGACATCAAAGCACTCTCAGAATGCACCCACCCGGCCCCAATACACTAAAGCCTGTCTGGGAGGTGGTTACACCTCCCTGTGACAGGAAACCTATTGTCCAGGCCTCCCCTGCCGGAGTTTCGGTCAGCAGCTGGAGGTCAGACTCATGTCTGTGGCTGCAGCATCCACTTTGTGATGCTGTTGCTCATTTAAACTATTACCGGGCAGACTAGTTTGTACATGTCTCTCCCTCTAGAAGGGTGGAATTCTACCCCCGCTGCCAGGACTGGTGGGGTGGTAGGATTCCAAAGTGTTTCACACCAAACACAACATGTTTCCATGCAGCCATTCCAAAGTTAGCATTTACCGCGAGGTTAAAATGCACTTAAGAGTATATGGTCTGGCTGCCTCACAGAACAGAGAATAGATTCCTAAAGCTGCAGAGGGGTCCTGTTCATGCATGGGCACCCTCTCAGACAAAACCAAGCACTCTGCCTTCAGGATTGATAAGGCCTGCCATAGGAGTGACTGATAGGTTTATATGTGTCAGTGATCAAAGGTAGATATAGATAACCTATATCTTAGTAGGGGTGCATGCACCACCTTACCCAGGCTGCAGTAGCAGGCTAGTGGTGTCATTTTGGAATGCTTCCCAGGGGTGGCATATTATATACTGCAACCCCTGATAGGCCTCCGGGGTGCCTATGGCCTTAGTACCTAAGGCACCATATACTAGGGACCCACAAGGGTACCCCAGTAACCAAACTGGAGTGTACCTAAAGTACATGCAATCATTTTAGATATGAAGCAGCTAGGCTGGGGTCCTGGTTAGGAAGGCCCCAACCAGATTAAAATAAAAAAACAGTGAAACACCAGCAAAAAGTGGGGGTAACCATATTAAGCAGATCCTACTCTCCTACACTAGTGACAAAAACAACAAATAGGCGTCATACACAACTGCAAGGACACACCAACACACTGCACAGTGCACAACAGAGAACTTACACATGTGCATACAACCACATCCACGGGGCTGAACAATCCAAACAACAGGCAATCAACTCCTGGGTGACACGTGTATTGTTGAGAAGCAGGGGCACACACACATCAACACTCCCCACAAAGTCACCCCCTTCACACTACACACTTCTTGACCACCCAGAAGAAAGCACACATTGAAAGTAAACCATGGGACAAGGATGACGGGCCATCACAAGATGACCACACACTTTCACCACTGGGGAAACATAAAGGAAGAATACACATACATGATGACCCTGGCTAGCAGGGGTATATGGCTCCTACGCCCATGACCTACTTTTTGGGAACATGCGTTCCTGGAGTAGCCTATCACACAGGACCTGCACTTACCAATCCTGGGATCGCCTAGCTAAAAGAGTGGGCAAACTGGCTCTGTACTCCCTACCTGTGCCTCTTCCGTACCGCTCATGTGCGCCAGTCACACATGAGGCTGTATGCCACGAGATGCTCCGTAGGAGAGACCTAAACTTCTGGGGCGACCTTTACCGGGGGTGTGTTTGGGGTAAGCAGGATTTATTGACTGGGAATAATGTCACTCCATTGGAGATATTTCTTTGTATAAGACTGAAACACAAACTTAGGGCCAATGTCTATAAACACTACACGCCCTATTCAAAATGGCTGGACCGGAGCACGCGATTTCCAGCATACACCGGACTGCATTGCTCGAGAGGATACAACCAAAACACGGGGTCAGGGCAGCGTGGGATCATGACCCGGAGCTGTCCTTGATGGACGGGTGGTGGACATATTGCTGCACACAGACGTAAGCTATTACAGCAAGCAGTTGTGTATAAATCATACACTTCAAATACTTGCATCAAACTTTCTATACACCCACGTGGCTCTACAAATAGAAATTGAGAACTGACGACCTATGTGAGAGATGTCGTCAAGAAAAGGGCCGGCTTATTACACCTTGCATGGCAGTGTTGCGAAGTTCATGGGTATTGGCGTGAGGTGATTTCTGCTCTGTCCCAAATGATAGACACCCCCCTTGCCGTGTGTCCCCTACTAGCACTTCTGGGCTACACAGCTGAAGTACAAACATCATATAGAAAATTTGTAGCATTGAGTTTGTTGCTGGCCAAACGGAGGGTGGCGTGCAGATGGGGCAGAGGGCGGATCCCCAAATTTAAGGAATGGCAAGCAGGCCTTATTTATTGTAAGAATCAGTTAATAAACTGTGCGGAACTCCTGACAGCCTTGTCTTGCCCGAGAGACATCTGGGAGCCCCATGTGGATTATCTGAGGGCACACTTGATCTGAACCTGTGTGCTTTGGGTTTGGGTGCACAAACTGAACATTCAGCTGGGGGCCATGCGGTGGGGAGGAATGCAAGATAAGTGTATTTCATTTGTCTGCCTATGACACCTTAGGAACGCTGTGCCCATATCATAGAGAAGGTCTGTGCTTAATTAACAAACGCATGTTAAAATGCTATTGCGTTCCGCAGTAGATACTACCTTGCAGAATTACCTCTAGCAGTAGGTATGCTTATTGCCCGTGCTGTGCATTTATACACTACACTGATGTATGTCATGTTTCTATGTAAGTTGGAGAACCCAATAAACACATGTAAAAAAATGGATTGGCATAAGTTAATAGGCCACAAATTTCTCTGACAATGCTCGGGAGTGTTTACAAAGACATTCACTTTCACATCAGGAAAGTAATTAAGAATTTAAAAAATAGATGAGAGGCTAGGACCCTGGTCAAAAAGCATAACAGCAAACTCAGGGCCCTTGTGATAAAATAGAGAGAGAGTAACAAGGGGAAATGACACAAGAAGGACAACGCAAAACTCAGATCTTCCTCAGAGGGTCAAAAAGTTTCATTATAAATTGGATTTTACATAAATGTAGCAGTTTTAAAATGATTATGCCACCAATTTAAACATCTACACGATGGCACCTATGCCAGAGTGCGCTTTGGGAAGTATGGTCAGCTAACAGGGCCCTTTCCCGTCGAGAAAGGGGTTAGGCAGGGCTGTGTCCTTGCCCCGACCCTCTTCTCCCTTTTTCTTAATGGGCTCATTGAAGACCTACTATCAATTAATGACATTGACTCCCCAAAATTAGCCTCGCTGAGGTTTCCTGCATTAATGTTTGCAGATGATACTCTGCTCCTCTCAAAATCCTTTATGGGTATGCAGAGAGTTTTAAACCAGTTCATCAAATTCTGCAAACACATAAATCTAGTAGTTAACATCAACAAGACTAAGTATATGGTATTTAATGCCAACACCACCAACTGTCCTCACCCCATGATGGAAAGTAGACCGTTAGAAAGAGTCCCAACATTTGACTATCTAGGGTTGACTCTCACAGACAAAATGGGGTGGGGAGCACAAATGGCTAAGGCAAACCTAAAACTAGTACAGACAAGTGGGGGAATTTTAAAAGTTCAAAAAAACTGTCCGAACAAAATTATAAGTGCCCCATTGTAAATCTTTAAAGTCCAAGCAAGATCTTCTTCCCTTTATGGGGCGGAACTTTGGGGACATGTTCCTTCTACTGACCTAACCATCACAGAAAACAACTTCATTAGGCAAATCCTAACCCTGCCCAGAGCACTCCTCTAGTTCCACTCAGGCTAGACCTGAATATTAGGCCTATAGCCGAAGTTATTGCCTCACACCCCCTTCTTTATTGGAGGAGGCTGTGGAGCACCCCGAGCTGGAAAGTTACAAAAGGGAACTAGAGGTGGTTCTAGCCTCCCCAGGAGCAGGTAGAATTCCATGGTTACGCTTTGTAAGACAGTCTCTTGCTCAAATTGGATACGAAAATCTGTGGTTAAATCCTGAGGTCGCATCCTCAACTATTTCCAAAAAAACACTGTCCAGTTCTGTGAGGGACTTTAGCCTCCGGAGGACCATTAGCTCAGTATCATCAACGAGCCTGACTGGTGCCTTCCTGAGCCATAAGTCCATATACAGCTGTGAACAAGAAATAGACGTAATCCAACCTACTCTAGCGAAGAAGCTGTACCTACAGTTTAGATATGGAATGTTGCCCCTCTACGATCGACAGGTGGACGGGGGGCCCAATCCATTTATGCCCCGGCTGCACAATCCAAAATGAAACCACCCTACATGTTACTCTTTGCTGCCCAGCCTATTCACACATACGAAGAAAGTGGATAATACAATTATGTAATAATCTGGGCATAAGGGACTACCAAGTCTTTTTTAGGATTTTGAAGTCCGACATGAATCCTTTGATAGTGTCCGCTATCACTAAATTTCTGTTTTCTATGTGGTCTATACGAAGGAAATCACTCAAATAACATGGCACTTTATGTTTTACTTGCTGAGACGTGATAAATACTATCTTAACTTTTTAACAATTTTTTTTTAAAAAAATTTAAAATGTTATTGTCTTAAACAATTTGTCTTCGCCCCTCCAATTGCATATGATGTATTTTAATATTTACAAACAAACTGTGGAAAAGTGAAAATGTATATTGTATGTACTTTTATGGTTAAAACTAACCGAAATAAAGTTTATTGAATGAAAAAAAATGATTACATTCTGGCAAAATGTACTTGAACAGACTGCAGTATCTTGTGAGTTAATAGTGACAGAACCCTTTTGGGTCCTGATTGTCTCCCTAGAAACGTGAAGTAAGTGTTAGAGCGTAATGCATTGATTGCTGTTTCAGTGTGGTGAGTTGCAGTTACACAAATAAGTCTCCCTGTGTGGCATAGTTATTGGCGAGTAACTGGGCTGGGAAGACACTGCAAAGAACATATTTTATGATTTCTACTTCTCTTACTATGCTGATTTTTTCCTACATGCCACAAATTCTCAAGTTTTTTTTTTAGAGCTAACCAGTACTTTCACACTTATCAAGTACATGTAAAATATTTCTGACATGCTTTCTTGTATCTAATCATGTAATAAACCTCTCACACTGTGCCAGTTAGTGATTTCCAAGTGCATCACTTTCACATGGGTAACACAAGAATTAGAAAAATAAGCAAAGGCTCTGAATTAATGGGTTAACCCTGGCCACAATATATCACATATTAGTATCTTTGCCACTGTAGTGTTCTGCTGATTACAGAACTTAACTACTGTTCCGTAGCGGTTTTATTGAAACCAATCCATCACATGCTTCACCAGGTAGGTGACACTGGCAATAGCAAGGGCTGGGTGCACAAGTCTGGGGCAAGTTCCATGATGTAACCTGTGTCACTTTATTTACTAGCATATGGGGTGAGGGTCGATAACACCATAGCCATGACACTAAGGGGCCCAGTACGATACAGCTCGGTTGGCGAGCCACATCGTAATGGGCCGGTTGGATTCCTTTCCAATAGCCTCATTTTGATGGAAGTGTTCGAAAAAGAATCAGACCAGTCATTCCGGCTGGCTACCGACTGGCTTGGAGAGCCCGTCTGCCAGTCGGAATGCGGCATACAATCTCAAGGTTGGCTCTTTTCACCCTTGAGATTATGATCATGGTTTCTGACATGGTTTCCATGCCGGTCTATTGGAGATGGAAACCATGTTGTAAAGCATGTTCGGGGGCCCCAGGAGGGCCCCCTTTGGTGCCAGCCTCCTGTTTGAGGCTGCAAGGATCTCTTGAGGTGCCTACCAGTGGTACAGGGATGAACTACACCATCTATTTTACTACGGGAGCTTGAATTACGGCTGGTTTACGGCCGAAATGCATGCTTCCATAGTAAATTATAGGAATGAGACAGAACAGTGTTTGGTCGCATCCTAATGGGGCGGTCGGGCCGACGACTGGGTGTCGGTCGGTCAAATAACTAAGTCAGTGTCGGGCGGAAGTGATAACGCCCAACATTCTCATGAGCCCCTATATCTTTTTGGAGTTTGGTGGGTGGCCGTCAAAAACAAGGTCCACTGTTCACAATGCTTTTTGTACCTTCATAGGACCCATTGTGACAGCTGTTTCTCTAAAGATACAGAGAAGAGATCATTGCTGGGCTGGAGGTTAACTTTAAATCTGATGTGCTGTAGTTTATCATAGTAGCGTATGAAATTTCTTCCACCACTCTGACTGACAGGCTACCGCCTACCAAACTATACATTGGGCCCTTAAAGCTCAAAGTCTTTCACTAGTTCTGTTCTGACATTATGCAACATTTTAGTTGCATTTGTTCTGTAATGAAAGACAAAGTCATCAAATGAATACAATGTAGCCTTTTTAGACAGGATGCAACCAATATTCTCTCTGTTCCCGGACTAATACTTCATTCTAGGTGTAAACCCTGAACTTTGAAGAACTTGTAATGTGCGCTTGGAGCTTTTCTCTTCCTTGTTGTTTTGCAGAAGAGTTTAAAGTTGCTATGTGCTGGTGTATGTAGGCAGGATTTAGGACAGCCTATATTAAACTTTCACAAACTCTGAGATTGTTGACAACTCTGAAAATCCAACAGTTGCATAGCAGGGTGAGAGAATGTAGTGTAGATAAGAACCACATAGAGTACCTGTAGGACAATGAATTATTACTTTTGAGTGGGTAACGGGTCAGCAAAGTAATAAAGTCACAAACATTTTTGGTTCAAGCTAAAGTTTCAGTAATTTAAACCTAAATTAATCCGCTGGTAGGTATAGCACGAAGCAAACACTGTCAAATTAAATTTGCAGGAAAGGGGGTGCATGCAGAAAGTGCCCCCGTGCATGCATCCCACGGCCCTGGGGGAACCGGGGGCCCTGTAACCCCCACCAAGTTGTCTCACCGCCACCATTATATGGGGGTCTCACCGCCATGAAAACGTTGGATGTGAGGAAACTAGTAATATGCTTGCCGGTGCTGTAGAGGTACTGTCAGCTTATTGTGGTCCTCATGCCACCGATCCACCACCAGGGATCGCGGATCTCTGATGGTTGTGGCGGTCCTATGGCTGTCTCACTGCCATCCTTGTAATACGGCAGTCCAACCGCTGGTGTGGCGGTTACTGCACTGCCACAATGGGTTTGACGGTCCATCTAACCACCAAACTCATAATCAGGCACTAAGTCTCTTTTCTCAGAGGTCAGTATCCTCCATCTGACAAGGCTAAAGGTTCTATCTGATGATGAGTTCCTCCAGCCTGGATACCTTCTCATAGAGGACCAGCAGAAACATATTTGCTGCTGCAGAGAAGCTCCTTGCACGAGAAACCTTTAGCTTTAAACCAGTGAAGCTGCACTCTTGTGGGATTGCCTCAGATGGGTGCACTCAGTTCTCCTATGGCTGGAAGTTCAAAACCATTCTATGTCCCAACTTTTCAGAGATTGCAGCAGACGTCCAGTTAGATATACCCAAGTATCCCACGACCTCAGGGACAGCCCTTAGAAGTTTAGGCTCAGACCTACTAGCATTTTTCATTATGGTTGTGCCACTTTTTAGAGCAGCCACACTTCAAAATGATATTTGAGATTTAGAAAGCCACTCAAGGACCAATTTGTGTCACCTTGCGTGGCTCTGTAAAAAACACAAAAAGTTAATCACCTTGGTTACACTGTGTCTGGTTGACGTTAAAAGGGTGGACCATGAGCATTGCCATACACCCACCCTTGTATTTTAATGCATTCATAATTTACTGAAGGTAGTAAGCCTGATTTAATGTGAAAATCGTGCACCTACCTGCGAGAGCAGTAACAGGGAGAAATGTTTGCTTTTTTACTTCCTCTTAGCATTTGTGCTTTATTCTGGAGCTCAGATATTCAATCAATCAATCAATCAGGAATTTTTGATGCATGCTACTCACACGTGTACGGGGGGAGAAACATGCAGCTACGTCTTACCCATAGATCCAGGTCTTGAGGCTCTTCCTGAAGGCAAGCAGATTGGGGGAACGTCTGATGATGAGCGGGAGTTCGTTACAGGTCTTTGCCGTGATGTAGGAGTAGGCTCTCTCACCAGTTCTGGCTTTGCTGATGCAAGGGGTTTCGGCAAGGGCAAGGTCTGCAGAGCGGTGGTTTTGATGGAGCAAGGTGTAGAAGCAAAATTTAGTGTACCCTTTGCAAAGTCACCCTTCCATAACTATAACATGAACTAATGGAATGTTGTGTGAAATTAATCAACCTAGAATAAAATTGCACCTACACAAGTACACGTGGGGATTAATTTTGCTTATGTTGCAATTATAATTAACTAATTATGTGATTTTGTCGTGTCCTAAACTAATAAGCAGCTTTGAGATGATGAAATGCAGCATAAATGTGCTTTTTGTTTACGTATTTTGTGGCAGAAACCAAAGGATAGGTGAGTATATTACGCCTAAATGTTGCTTATTTCGCTAGGTAACTACTAATAGGGAACACCTTAGTAAGAGGGAGGTAAACATAAGGGCTAGATTTCTAAAATTAATGTTTGTTTGTGTTTGTTTCTATGATAGTTCCCATTTTGACTCGTGAGGCCTACCAGAAGAATGGAGTCACTCGATTATTGTGGCCATAAGAGAAATACGCATGCGCAAATAAAGCCAAGAATGAATGCGAGCTGACTGTGCCTGGACAGTGAGGTTCAAGGCCACCATGCCCCAAGAATACAGATGACTGCCAGCAATTGTGAATGTCACTATTGTATAACTTGGGAAAATGTTCGAATCTATCAATTTGAGAACGTGACTAGGCCGGACGCATGACCCTTTTCAAAATTTTGCTGACGGAAGAAAAACAAATAATGTAACGATGAGGTGATGCTCATCCACCCCAAATTGTCCAATCAGAACTTGAATTTATGCTGAAAGTTACTCTTTTAATAGATAGAGCGAGTGAAAAAGGTATAAAAAGTGCTGGTTTTAATGAGAGAAACTTCTTTTCGATTTCCTCGAGAGATGCTGTTGGAATGCTGACTTATCCTGAGATGTAAGACTTTGAATAATTTTCTATTTCTTCTGAATGAGATCTGAAATTTAGGTGAGGTCATTAGTCAGGGAAGTTAGGGAGATAGGAGAAAATGAATTTGGGAACTATCTGTTTTTGCTAATACTTGTATTTCTGAAATCTAAATAAATGTCTGTCTGAATTTTCCTGAATAAATGAAATTAACTGTTTGAGATAAAATTCTTATTCCTTCAAATGTCATTTTTAAATAAATAAATAAATAAATAAATAAACTTTTAGTCATGGTAAATTTGCTTTTAATAAAAATTAGATAAATGGAGAATTATGCTGGCCTTGAGTTTTCCTACGCCTAATTTTTAAATAGCAGATCCGTCAACCTTAGTGGTGGCATGTCTAAATAAATGTTTGTTAATGAAAAACCATGGTAAATTCATTTAAACTGAAGGTGGAAATTGTATAAATATTTAGTATTGATGTAGACACTCCACTATGATACAAGAGCACTCCTTTGAATTTCACTGATCACATGAAGTAGGGTGTAAGTGTTTTGTGAGTGATTCGCAGTGTCATGGGCCCCACTGTCGAGAATATGTATGATTTTATACTTCAGAAAAAGGTGTTGTGGTTCTAGGAATTGTTTCTGGAGTAGCGCTGCATCAGTTTCTTTTGGGTGCGTAGAAGGAGACTCTTTCGTTGAGGTACTAAGATCCGGTGTTATGGAGGGATTTGTAGGCATGAGCGAGTAGCTTGAAGTTCACTCTCTTCTCAACATGGAGCCAGTTGAGGTTTCGTTGGTGCTGGGTGATGTGGCCTTGTCGTGGGATGCCGGGGGCGAGTCTGGCAGGGGTGTTCTGGATGGTCTGGAGTTTTCATAGCAGGGTTTTGTTGATTCCGGCGTAGAGGGCGTTTCCATAGTCTAGTCTGCTGGTTATGAGTGCGTGGGTGACGGTTTTCCTCGATTTGGGGGGATCCATTTGAAGGTCTTACGGATGATGCTGAAGTTGTGTAAATAACAAGTGGGGGTGATGGCTTTGACCTGTCCGGTCATGGTGATGGATGAGTCGAGTATGAGGCCGTAGGCATGGGGGGTTGCCGAGGGTGGTGGGCCACCAGGTGTTGTCCCATGTGGAGGGGGTGGGTACGAGGACTTCTGTCTTCTCTTAATTGAGCTTCAGGCAGCTGCTGCTCATCCAAGAAGCAACGTCCTTCATTCCTACCTGGAAGCTTAGTCTAGCGGTGTCGGGTTCCATCGTGAGGGAGAGGATGAGCTGGGTGACGTCGGCATAGGAGACAATGTTGAGTCCGTGCTGCCTGACGATGGCAATCTAGGGGGCAATGTAGATGTTGAAAAGCGTGGGGCTGAGCGATGATACTTGGGGTACTCCACAGCTGATCTCTGTGGGTTTGGAGAGTAATGGCGGGAATCTGATTCTTTGGGTTCGGCCGGTGAGGAAAGAGCAGATCCAGTCAAGGGCAGTTCCCTCTATGCTGGCGTCGTGGAGTCTGGCGGGGAGTGTGCATTGGGAGATGGTGTTGAAAGTTACGGAGAGTTCAAATAGGATGAGGGCCGCCATGTGGCCCTTGTCGAGGAGAGTACGGATGCGTACACTTCTGATTCTCTAAACCCACTGCACACAAACCTACACCACGCCCCCATGCAGGAATTGGAGCAATGTCACCAAAGAACACCTCAACTCCACCCTTAACCACGCGCCCCCTCCTCTATGACCAACGTCAACTCTGCAGCTCACAAACTCCAAAAATGGATCACCGACTGCACAGACAGGCTCGCTCCCCTAAGTAACTCCAACAAACAGTGGTGGTCCATCCAAAGGAGTTGTGTAGTGTGGCTGAAGGGGGTGTTGTTCACTTTTGCGAAGATGAGGGTTGAGGGAGGGTCCTGCCTTGTGGGTGGGGGTGGTGACAAGCTGCTTTAGTTCGATATTGACAAGTTTGTCCAGGAGGGCGGTGGTGTTGGGGGTCGCTGAGTTTGTTGAGGTGAAAATTCAGGTCTCTGAGCAGTATGTAGTCCATGGAGATGATGGTGTGGGGCACGATGAGGTCAGTGATGGTTGCGCTGAATGCGGTTCGTGGTCCAGGAGGTCTGTAGGTGAGGGTCCTGCATACGGTCGTTCTAGGGTTGGTCTGGATCTGGAAATGGATATGTTCTGTGGGGGTCAAGGAGTTGTTTGTGCTGGATGTGGGGAGCCGGAAGGAGTTCTTGTGTGTAATGGCGAGTCCTCCTCCCAGCTAGGTTGAGACTGTCCTTCCTCTGGATCTTGTATCTGTCGGGTATGGCGATAGTGGTGTTGGAGGGGTTAAAATTATTATTCCCACTCCAGTAATTGCAACAGTAGGGAAAGTGTTGGATAGCTGGTAGGTAAAAATTACTATTCCCACTCCAAGGAGTTCAACAGTAGGGCAAGTGTTGGATAGCGGGTGGGTAAAAAATACCATTCCCACTCCAACAAGTGTAACAGTAGGGAAAGTGTTGTATAGTGTAACTGTAAAAATTACTTTTCCCACTGCAGAGAGTGCAACAGTAGGGAAAGTGTTGGATAGCGTAGAGGTAAGAATTACTATTCCCACTCCAACAAGTGCAACAGTAGGAAAAATGTTGGATAGTGGGTGGGTAAAAATTACTATTCCCACTCCAACAAGTGTAACAGTAGGGAAAGTGTTGTATAGTGTAACTGTAAAAATGACTATTCCCACTCCAGAGAGGCAACAGTAGGGAAAGTGTTGGATAGTGTAGGGGTAAAAATTACTATTCACACTCCAGAGCGTGCAACAGTAGGGAATGTGTTGAATAGTGTTGGGGTAAAAATTACAGTTCCGACTCCAAAAAATGCAACAGTGGAGAAAGTGTTGGATAGCATAAAGGTAAAAAATAACATACTTATACATTTTTTTTAAAGTTATTAAATAATGAATTATTAATAAATTAACAATTCATTAATTAAAAATACCAATACATAAAAATGTATAATTACTTTATCAACATTAAATTACTTCCCACCCTATTCCTCAATAAACACACACATAAAATGTCACATAATTAATATAATGATCAATTAATCAATTAATATAAATTAATTACCAATTAATAATTAACAATAAATTAATTATCAATCCCCAAAAATAAAAATTAATAATTACTAAATTACAATTAATTACTTCCCACACTATTCCCATTTAAACCCAGAACATGCACAAATAATAATTAATACAATTAATATAATTATCAATTAATCAATTAATAAAAATGAATTACCAATTAATAATTAACAATAAATTAATTATCAATATCAATAAATAACATGTAATAATTACTCAATTACAATTAAAATACTTTTCACCCTATTCCCCTATAAACCCACAACACATTTCAAACATATTCACAAATTAATTGTTAATAATAATAACTAATTAATATGTGTACACAATAAACATAATTACCAATAGATTATCAATATATAATTAATTAATAATTAATTATATAACACAATGAACAATATAAATTATTATATGCAGAATTAATAATTATTTTTTTAATAAATTAATTTAAATTAAATTACTTTCCACCCTATTCCCCTATAAACCCACAACCCGCTGCGGAATAAAATTATCCCAAAATCAATTAATTTCTAACTAATTAATTCAAAAACATTCTTAAATAATATATTATATTTAAATTACTTCCCACCCTATTCCCCTATAAACACACAACCCATACGGGACTAAAATACGCAAAAAAATAATTTATCATTAAAGTCATTGTTTGAAAAAAATTCCAACATACATTACAAACATTATATAAACTTTTAACACATATACCAACACTTAAAACTCCCCCAAAAAGTCGATATTTTTAACAACTGTATTATGACTGTTGATATTACTAACTTTGATATTATTTAAAACGATATTTCTCACCTGCATTCAGTATACTGCACCACTATATTTTTGTAAGTCGATATTTTGGCAACTCTATATTTAAAATTTTATATTTTGGCAAATCGATATTCATAATTCGATATTTAGATTGTTCACCCTTTTGAATGTGATACCTTTAATTGTATATGCAGGATTTTTGGTGTTTAATTCTGATAAAAATTGGTTATTTTTCTAAACTGGCGTGGTCTCCTTTCGCAGTGTTTTCACTGTTACTGTGTTTGTATGTACAGATGCTTTACAAATGCTTTACAATTGCTTTGAGTGCTCCAGCCACGCTACCAAGGGGGTGAGCAGGGGTTATCTGAGCTGTATAATCACCCTACCCTGACTAGAGTGAGGGTCTCTACTTGGACAGGGTGCAAACCACTGTCTGACACTGTGTTTCTTAACACCCCAGTCCCCTGTGGATCTCGGCTCAAGCTCAAGACCTCTTTTGCACTGTTAGTATTTCAACTTTAACCAAAGAAAACAACAAGCTGTGAAACTTATTTATGTTCCATGTATTGCAAAAGAGTTGATGTTCAGAAATTGTATTTCTAAACATGGCAGGATTTGTGTGAATCTTTATGCGCTGCTTAAGTATTACAAGCTCCAACATAAATGTACCATGTAAACAATCATATAAATATTGTATTGTATTGTATTGTAATTGACATTTGTAGAGCGCATGGCTACCCGAAGGCATCCCAGGGCTGCATATGTACGAAGGGAGGAAAGAGGAGGGATCTATACGAACAGAGAGGTCTTCAATTGTTTACGGAATTTCAGATGATTAAGTTCTCTCCGCGGGTGTAGTGGGAGGGCATTTCATAATTTAGAGACATTTAGTGAGAAGAGCCTGCCTCCGCATCTGGCCTTTTTAATCCTAGGAATCGTTGCAAGGTGGAGTTCATTTGAACAAAGTGCCCTGTTTGCTCTATATGGGCGAATCATGTCCCTGTTGATTAGTGGCCCGTGATTGTTTAGGGATTTGTGTGCTATGCAAAGGGATTTGATGTTTACACACTGCTGTACTGGGAACCAATAAAGAGAGTGCAGTGCTGGTCTTGCTAAGCAGCGAGCGGGGATATCAGAGAGCAGCCTTGCGGCACAGTTCTGATTGACCTGTAGCTTAGAGATGACCTCTTTAGGAGCATCTAAGTAGATGGCATTGCCATAGTCCAATCTAGACAAGATAAGGGCCTGAGTGAATAATCTTTTTCGAGAGGGGGTAGAAGGGGAAGGATTTTACAAATAATTCAGAGAAAGCCATAAAAGGAGGCCACTGTCTTTCATGCCTGGGTTTTAAAGGTGAGGTTCTTGTCTAGCCATATTCCTAGGCTTTTTATTTCTGTTTTGGGACTGGGCAGTGGTCCCATTGAGGGTGGCCAGAGCGTATTTAGACCGGGGCTCGGATGGTCGCCCAGTATCGTGAGTTTCGTCTTCTCACCATTGAGTTTCAGGTGGGAGAGACTCACCCACTTTACTACTTCCTCCAGGCATGATAGAAGGCCCTTAGCTTGTTGACCCGGGTGGCTCAGTGCTATGACCAGTTGCGTGTCATCAGCATAGGTCACCACATGGATTCCGAATGGAGAAACTATTTCTGCCAGAGGGGCCATATATACATTAAAAAGGGTGGGGATAAGCAAAGAGCCTAGTGGTACTCTGCACCCTAATGGCAAGGTTTGTGAGGTATGTTTGTCTTGGAAGTCCTGGAAAGATCTACCTACAAGGAAGGGCTGTAGCCATTTCAGCACTGTTCCTGACACTCCTGCCCTCCTAAGGTGGTGGACCAGGAGAGGGTGATTGACCGTGTCGAATGCCGTGCTGAGGTCAAGGAGCATGATTGCGGCTGTACCTCTGTTGTGAACCATTTTAGGACACTATTGTAAATTTCCTGATTCATGCTTTTATATAGGTATAAATCACTATGTCCTTATATAGGCATAAGAATCATAACCATATTTAGACATAGCTCATGCAGTCCAAATACGGCAGGGCTTATTCCACTAGTTCCGAAAATCTACAACGATTTCTTAGAAAACTCGGCTTCAGCAGCTAGGGACTTTCCCTTGCTCGAGAACTGACTTGTCCAAGAACTCATGGAGTTTTCAAAGAGCTGACGGGCAGATTTACAATTACTGGCGCATCCCTGCAAATTAGCTCCAGCAATGCTCTTGGGGGGCCTATTCTTCTAATGCTGCGTCAAGCCTTACGCCTGCTTCAAGCAGGCGCAGGGTTTTCACGCAACATTGGCCTAAAAGTGACTGAGTGAAATCTTGTAGATTTCACTCAGCCACTTTTAGGAGGCGTTCCTGTGCAGGAACGCCCCTCCTGCGCCAGAACACCTCCTTATGGCGCAGGGCTTTACAACGTGACGCATCTCCCAGATGCGTGACGTTGTAAATATCCCACACCATGGCACATGACGCAACGGAGGCGTAAAAGAGGCGCATGGGGCTTGTAAATCCGCCCCAATGAGTCTTTAATGACGTTATTATGTCCATCTTTATGTCAAACTCAGCAACTTCAAGGCATAAGTATGCCCACACTTGCCTTAGCAAACACACGGTAGTTTGGAGCAGTTCGACTATCTACTTGCCCGACACATCCTGCTACAGCAAGTGCCGAAGGAAGCCGACTCTCCAGGAGACACACTGAGAGAGACGCTGTCTTTTCTCCTGCCGAGAAATCCAGCTCCAGTGTTTCCAGGCTACCCTTGCGGGTTGCTGGGGAGATCGAATCCTGAGACTGACCTTCTTCATTCTAAGCTAAAGTACGGAGCTGATTAGACCCTCAGAGAAATCTTGGACAGATTCTTTGCAAAAGAATACTACATTTATGCTGCACCTCACTTACTTCCTCCCTATTAAAAAGCTTAGGTACATCGGGGTAGGCGTATTTTAGAAGCACCAGTAGAGTACTTTTACTTATGTATGTATTAATCTATGGTTTAGGAACCACACAATGCTCTTACAGTATTATTTTATTCTACTCTTTATACTGTATGCATTATATTTTACAACCAGTTTTACGATTGTAGCAGTTCATTTCTTATGCTTGAGAAAGAAGACTTGTCAATAAAAACTTTGTATTGAAAACGCCGTCTATCTATTTCTGTGCACCCCTAGTGAAACGAAGCATGCACGGTTGACTGAGTTAAATGTCTATCTATTGTTTCCACGACTCTGATGATCAGTTTTATCTTGGGGAAACAAAGTTGTCATGTTGATGCAGTTGTCAGAAACGAATCCCTTCTTGTTTATTCTAGAAAGTTTTTAGTGACCTCTGAGCTAGCTGGCACTCACAATTAAGTCTAATGTATTTGATAGAGACCTAGTAGACCTCAGTTCTACGTCTAATCTATAGGATATATTTATATTATTCCAATGCGCAGGGCCTATTGGGAAGATAGGAACTACACTACACCTCCTTGTTTCCTCCACCACTGACAGTATGGTGGTTTCTGTCCCCTGGCCAGGCCGGAAAACTGTTTGAGAGGGGTGGAGGGGGCCATTAGTTTCGAGGAATGCAGAAAGGGCGCAGTTAGTGAGTTTCTCTGCTATTTTGCTGATGCCCGGCAGGAGTGAGATGGTTCGGAAGTTGTCCAGATCTGTGGTCTAGTTTTTTTTTTTTAACAATGCACAGACCATTGCCTTTTTCCACTTGGTAGGTACTGTACCAGAGTTGAGGGAGGTATTAATTAGTTTGGTGGTCATAGGGGCAATGGAGGGTCCAATCAATGACAGGATTTTGGGGGGTGCGGGGTCTAAGGGCGAGCCACTTTTTAATAATGATAGTAAAACGAGGAAGCAATCCTGATTTAGAGGCGGGAAATAGCTTAGTTCTGGTTTTTCTGGTTGTGGGCCCTCATTTATGTGTATGTTAGAGTTAATCGGGTCTTTTTGAGGAAGGTGTTTAAGGATGTTCTGGATTTTAGAAAGGTAGAAATTCGCCCATTCAGTACAAGGGTGATTAGAGGTATCTGAGGGTGCCGGGGGGGGGCAGGATTCTTCATTAATTTAGTGGCAATGTTGAAAATTTCTCTGGGAGAGTTACTTGCTACTAGGATCTTTCCCTCGTAGAAGGGGGTCGGTGCAGTTTTAACTTCTGATTTGAAACGATGTACGGTCGACCTATATTCGAGCTTTTTTGTAGGAGAGAAGTCTCTCCTCCATCTTCTCTCTGCTTTTTTGCAATGCTGCCATAGGGTACGTAGTTTGGGGGTGTACCATAGTGAGCGGTGGGGTCCCGTTTTCCTTTGGGTCGAGACTTTACTGAGCACTAAATTGAGAGCCCCCTGAATCCAGTTGTGAAAATTGTTATTGTTTATCGTCGGGTCCGTAGC
This sequence comes from Lissotriton vulgaris, assembly GCF_964263255.1. Taxonomy (NCBI): domain Eukaryota; kingdom Metazoa; phylum Chordata; class Amphibia; order Caudata; family Salamandridae; genus Lissotriton; species Lissotriton vulgaris. Next base: position 779,133,737 of record NC_141694.1, read on the forward strand.
AGGACTGGGTTATGATCTGTTCAATTCTAGTATTCATTTCTCCACGGGTACTTTGGACCAGGGTCGTATTAATTAAGCATGGGCGGAAAATCCGTTTCGCTCGCGGATTTTGCGGATTTTCGGTAAATTTGCAATCCGCGAGATTCGCGAATCTCCCGCAAAATCCGCAAATCCGCGAGCAGCGGATTTTGCTCGCACTGCTCGCACTGTTCGCGTGAGTTCGTGGCTTCCCAGTACAACTTCGCGCCCCGCGAATAAGTGCAAAATTGCAGAAATACGATCTTAGCAAAACTGAAACTACTTACCAGGTTCAAAAGTTCAGGCTCATCATTAGTAGCCATTTCCTGTAGTGCTTCCTGAGGGGCCCCTCCAGAGTTCAGTTGCCAGTTGCAACTATTATGTGACCCTGCTCTGAACCTCAGAATAGTTACACATATGCCACAAAGGTCCTGAATTACAGCTAAGGGAGACAAGCAGGAGCCAGGCTGGAGGTTCAAATCCATTAATCAGCCCCTAATTCATTATTGTCAGTTGGGGCAGGGCAGGTGTTGTAACTAATTTTGCAACAATGAAAGCACTTAGCAAGTTCAAAAGATCACTAATCAGGAAGCACTAAGGAAGCAGGTGCCAGCTAAAAAAATATTCTGTGACACATTAATCAGCCCCAAATTAATTCAGGTCACTTGAGGCAGGGAAGGTGTGCTTGCGTTGCCACAATAATGTACACTGACTGGACAACCAGAGGGTGCTGTGATGAAACAGAGGGTGGCATGGGTGGGCCAGAGGGTGGCATGAGTAGTCAGAGAGTGGCAGTGGTGACAGAGAGTGGCAGTGATGAAGAAGAGTGTCCCAAACAGGCTGGACACGTAGAAACAACAAGTTCGCGAAACTTGCGACCCGACAGGTAAGTTCGCAATTTGCGAAATTGTACAAAACCCTCGCGAACTGGCAAAAACCCGCGCAAACACACAAAAAAAAATCCGCAAATTCGCGAGAATTCGCGGATTTTGCGGATTGCGAGTTCGCAAATCCGCAAAATTCGCGAACGCGAGATTCGCAAAATTCGCCCATGCTTAGTATTAATGAACACAGCGGGGGGAGGCAGGGTGCCCTATGGGGCAGAGTCCAAAGAAGGGGTATTAGGAAATGGTCGGACCATGGTAGTGGGCTGGGCTTGTATCCTACCAAATTTCCTAGATTAGAGAAAATGGGGTCCAGAAGGTGGCCTTTTTCATGGGTGGGAAGTGAAACCTTTTGAAGAAGTTGGTAGGTTGCCAGGTCCTGGGTTAGTTCTGTGGTGAGTGAGGCTGTGGGGGCATTGAAATGAAGGTTAAAATCCCCCAAGAGGGTAAAGTTAGCCGTACGACTAGCAAGAATCCCTACTGTTTCTAGTAATGACTTCGCGAACAGTCCTGGTGATCCAGGAGGGCGATAGACAAGAATACCAGAGAGTGTGAGGGAGGGGGTGAAATTGATCGCAAAATGGGTATTTTTACAGTCTGATAACGGGCTATCTATCAGGCGACAGGTTAGGTGGTCTTTATATAGGATAGCAATTCCCCCCCCTTCCAGTCCCTCTGTCCACTCTCTAGATTGAGTAACCTGGAGGGAGGGCTTGGACTATGTCTGGGTCTGAACAAGTATTCAGCCAAGTTTCTGTCAGAAAAAGTACTTCGGGGCCTCCTCCCTTAGAGGGATTGAAATTTCGGTTATGTGTTTGGGAAGGCATGTGCAGTTGAGCAGGAGAAGTTTGTATGTTGTCTTATGGCAGGGAGGAGGGGCCAGGGGTGAGGGGATCTCAAAATGACACTGGGGGCATCTATTTTGTGACCTTTGGATCGAGATTGAATGCATGCATTGTGGCTCGGGAGGCCTATTCAGGGATTTCAGCAGTGTACTGGAATACATATGCCGGCAATGTGTCGGGGGGCCAGGGGTTCTGGCTCCTTGGTCCGTTTAGGCGTGGACGGGCGCAGACAGGCTTGCTTCGGCGCACCAGTGGTGCACCAGCGGTACGCCCGTTGTGCCCGCCGCTGCGCGTTTGGAATGGCATTTGTTTTATGTGGAGGGGAGTTCAGCACTAGACCACTAACTCACGCTCCACCGGAAGTGCGTCGGGCCAGGTCTCGTTCCACTCAAACGAGACTTCTCGGTGTAGACTGGGGAGAGTGCCCTTCATGTTAGCAGGTGAGGAAATAGAGTATTTAAAATGTGTGGGGTATTAAAACTAGTAATCAGTTTTAAAATAGCTGTGCAAATAACGCAAAGTACAGTTTTTAAAATGTGCAAGTATGAAACTCGTAGTCAGTTCCAAAAGAGCTATGCAAATGGCACCAGCAAGGTTCAATCAGCGTTCCTTTGCATTCATTAATTCCACTCACGCGTACATGGGCAGGTAGGCAAAGTGAAAGGCGTACCCTCTGCCACACACCTCAATTCTGCCTTCGTATCTGCTGCGCGTTCGAATGCCAACTGTTTTATGTGGAGGGGAGTTGAGCACTAGACCGCCAAGTCACGCTCCACCGGAAGTGCGTCGGGCCAGGTCTCCCTCCTCTCAAACAAGACTTCTCGCGGTGGACCGGGGAGTGTGCCCTTCGTGTTAGCAGGTGAGGAATAGAGTATTTAAAATGTGTTGGGTATTAAAACTAGTAATCAGTTTTAAAATAGCTGTGCAAATAACGCAAAGTACCGTTTCTAAAATGCGCAAGTATGAAACTCGTAGTCAGTTCCAAAAGAGATATGCAAATGACGCCGGAAAGGTTCACTTAGTGTTCCGTTGCATTCATCAATTTCACTCACGCGTGCACGGACAGGTGGGCCAAGTGAAAGGCATACCCTCTGCCATGCACCTCAATTCCGCCTTCGTATCTCATGATATAAATAATTGGCCAGCCTAAATTTAATGAGTCAAATGGGAGGTAGAATCCAAGTATTACAAAATACCAATTTGTGCAATCATTCCTGTGTTGTGTGTTATTTGCGCAATTTATCATGAATGTGAATAGTTAACAAATCCATGTCCATGAACTACAAAGTCTGTCATCATAAGATACTTAACGTGCCTAACAGCTGTTGTGTGTCATAACACTATAAGATACCATAAAGTTCTTTGTATGGGCAGTATACTACAGAACACTTGCTTTTTGAGAGCTGCTTGTGCTCAATCGTTTATTGCCCCATGATAGTTGTATAATACCCAAAGTTAGATTATCCTTCCACAAGTCAGTGCTTAAATAGAGCCAATGGTTGCCGGTGTGGGGCAGTAGCACTTATTTTTGGGGACCAGCACTAATTTTGTTTTGCATCTGTTGCTTCAAGATGGCAAAAGAGGGAAAAAAGTGGAAAGATAGAGAAAGAGAAAAATGGGAACATCACAAATGGAGGAAGCAGGATAGGCAAGAGAAAAATAAATGGGCAGGTATATGTGTCAGTGAAGTTAAGGTGCATCATGCGTTTTGAGACAACCAGCTTTGGAATTTCACACACCAACTTTTAATTGCACGGCCCACGGGCTTCTCATAAAAGTTGCAGGTACCAGCACTCAGTATTTTATGAATTATGCGTTGCTAGTAGTGGTCATAGAGGCAAAGGTAAAAACCCAGGCAAATAATGATAAAGTCAAATATCTGGCATAATAAAATACAATAAGAATGAAAAACAGTAAGAATGAAAAAACACAAGAAGGGAAAGAAAACAACAATATGCTATGATCGTATAAAAAATGTAATTATACTTATAAAAATTGATATGAACATATTCAATAATACAAATTTTTACTAAAATACATTAAAAAGAAGAACAGTGTTTCAATCAAGTTAATGTACAGTATTTAGGGAGATATTAAATCACTTCTACTAGTGCTCTCCTTAGGCTTTTCTGTGCATCACCATGTATCATCATCATGCAGCTGAAGTAATCACCAATTGTGTTCGGTAGTCATGCTTAATTACTTTAATTGAGCACCCATGTCTTATCAGATGTGTACTTTTATGTCTGTATACTAGCTAAGCAATTAGAAAACCAAAGCTTTTCTTCATCCTATAGTGATTTTGCCAACTGTAAGTAATGTCTGTTTCATCTACCAACATACACTTCATGCTTCTTTATTTCACTCTTGCATGTTCCATTTCATATCTGCTTTCTCTCTTCTGTCTTTCTCTTCCTTCCTTGGGTTTTGACCTTTCTCTTTGGGCCAAAACCCAATTAAAAATATTTTCCCTTTCACCAGAACGAGAGTCGCTTTATGCCCCACCTCATGCCACAGACTTACATTAAGCACCAATGAGCACATTTCAGTGTTCGTTTGACAAAGTGTCTTTGATAGGATCACATTTAGGACATTGACATATTACACAGTAAGTACATGATGATTTGGAAGGTTTTGGACAGTGATCTTAAGGCCCCACAGACCTTGATCCAGGCACCTGCTTTAGGCTTACTTTGTCTTAATGGCACAATGTGGAGTGGCTATGTCAGAATCCAGAAACCACTGCCTCTTTCTTTCTTCTCTCCTCTCTTGCTTCTTCCTGCTATCTCTTTGCCCTCTTCGTCTTGACACCGTGAGGGTGACATATTTGCACCCCGGGTTTAGGAACAGTGTCCTCATTGATTTTGGATTATCAGTGGGTGCATGGACACTAGACCATATTTAGCTCCTGGTCCCCCTTTCTTCTGTTTTGAGCGAGAATCCTGTTTCTGTCAGCAATTCTCCAGGATGAGTGACACAACCGGCATATGAAAGGTGGCACTTTTCACTGCTTAAGCAGGTAAAAGTGGTAGTTGATGTGGTAGATTATTCCATTGTTTGGCAATATATTCGAAAACAACCTCACAAAATAACTGGAGCTAAACTGGGGTGTCACATGGCATAGAGGAAGGCCTATCAATGAATTACCCTAATACTTGAAGTAGAAAAGAGACTGCAGTTTTTTTAATTTAAAGATTTATAAAGCGCGCAGCTACCCAACAGAAAAGAAAAGAATAGAAAAGAGACAGCAGTTTTTTTAATTTAAAGATTTATAAAGCGCGCAGCTACCCAACAGGGTTTCCCGGCGCCGACAGCGGAACAAGTGAGATCGAAGAAGCCTCCTACAGAAGGCAAAGAGGGATTGACAATTCCTGAGTTCTAGCAGAAGAGAGTTCCACAATTTTGGTCATTGGAAAGAAAACTAATGGTCACCCATACGGGCCAGCGTTACTCTAGGGACTGAGAAAAGGAAAAGAATAGCAGATCTTAGATTGCGAGAAGGTCGATAGGGCTTAACAAGATATGGTATGTATGCGGGGGCCAGGCCGTTCTGAGCTCTAAACATGTAGCAGTGAGCCTTAAATTCTATACGCTTGCCAACCCTGAGCCAGTGGAGTTTATAGAGCAAAGGGGAGACAGAGGTGTGGCAAGGCAACCTATAAAGTAGGCGGGCAGCTGCATTCTGAATGAGCTGGAGACGGCGTACAGAGGTCTTGTCCCCACCATGATGCAATACATTACCCTAATCGAGCCTGGAAATCACCAAAGACTGCAGAAAAGTCCTCAGAGCAGCAGGTGGTATTAGCCAGAGAATTTTCTTTAACCTCTTGAGGACCAAAAAGCAGGCCATGGTAACTCCCGAGACCTGAGCAGTGAGAGAGAGCTTGCTATCGATGGAAAATACCAGGTTCTTAACCTTAGGAACCGGGGTGGGTAAAGGTCCCAAAGATACAGACCAGTGGTTGTCTCCCCAAAGCTCAGGATTGTTCCCCAGGATGAACACCTCCGTTGTAGAACCATTTTGCCTGAAAGCTTTGCTGGACATCCACAAGGAGATGTTACACAGACCATGTTAAAGTGAAGAAGGATCTTTATGTTGAGCAGATGATAAAGAAAAAATAATCTGCGTATTGTCAACGTATAAAAAGATGGTCAACCTAGATTTTTCTGCAATGTCTGCCAAAGGGCGAACGTAAAGTTTAAAAAGTGGAGGACTCAGGATCAAACCCTGCGGAACTCAAGATGTCAAGGCAACAGAGTTAGATTTCAGGGTGTGAGAAAAGACTTGAAAGGAGATATCCTCCAAAAAATAAATCAGTCACTGCAAGGCTACACCTACAATACCAGAGCTTACGCGGCGCTACACCAGAATGGAATGGGATACCGTATCAAAAGCAGCGCTGAAATCCAAAAGGATGAGCGCTGCTCAGCCACCACAATCAAGCTGCTGCCTAAGGTCCTCCATGACCCCCAACAGAGCTTATTCGTTACTGTGACCAGAACGAAAGCTAGACTGAGATGGATGAAATAGCTTATGTTTTGCCAAATGTGTAGAAAGTTGAGAGTTAATGTGTTTTCCAATATTTAGAAAAAGTGGAGAGAAGAGATATAGGCCTGTAGTTAGACCAGCAGAGGGGATCTAAACCAGTCTTTTTCAACAGTGGAAGCACGAGAGTGTGCTTCCAGTTGCGAGGCAACTGGCCCAGATTTAGGGAGGAATTGAGAAACTGAGCAATCACCTCAAGAGAAGGCTCATGCAGGCATCTGGGCTTGGAAGGAGGGAGAGGATCAAGTGAGGAGCCAGACTTGATGTTTCCAATCAGATTTATCAAAGGAATTCAATCAATTGGGAGCCAAGCCTTAACTTGACAAGATTCATCAGATGCAAAATCGGGGGGAACAGTCACAATATGGTCAGAAAGTTGAGTAGTAGTGGGAAAGATGAAGTTGTCATGAGAATAGGAATCCAACTCAAGCTCACGATGAATAGTCACAACTTCATTATGAAAAAACTGTGCGAGTTCATTGCAATGGTGTAATGGAAGTGCGGGGTATGGCAAGAACATATTCGATGCAGAAAGTTCGGACACAAATTTAAATCGGGTTTTTGGGTGGACGTAATGTTACCCGTATAGAAGGATGCACAAGCAGATCTGCAAAGAGCATTATATTTTTTTGTATGCCTCCAGATAAGTGACTTTGGCCTCTGGCGCATAATGCTTTCTGCACAGCCTCTCCTAAACTTTAGGGGAAGCACTCTAGATTGGGATTTAGGAGACAGGGTAAGAATGAAATCGATAACCTCAGACAACCAGTGATCAACAAGTAGCTTGTCCTAGTCCAGTGGAGATGAAATGGAAGGAACAGTCTGCCAAAGCAGCTCATTTAGTACCTTCATATCAAGCAGAGAGCAGTTCTGAGTTTTCTTTGGCAAGGCAGGAGGGCGAAGCAAATAAGCCAAGTAGAAATCAATAAAGAAAGGAATGGCAAGGTGATCAGACCAGCCGAGCTGAACGGGAGGAGCTGTGGACACAGTAGGAAAATTAAACAAAATAGGGTCCAAAAGATGGCCTGCTACATGGGAAGGTGAGGAATTGATGAGTGAAAGATTCAGAGTCAACAGATTGTCCACAAGAGTTTGAGCAGATTTATGACTAGGATTATCAAAATGAAAATTCAAGTCCCCACAGAAAATTTGTCACACGAAGAACAAGAGGGGAAAGTTATTCGGTCAACAGGGAACCCCACTTTTTAGATGGGCCAGGGGGATGGTAAATGAGGACACCAGAAAAGGTAAGATTTGAAGAGAATTGGATACAGAAAAGTAGGGCTTCACAGTTGGGAATGATGAGTGTCTCAATTTTGCAGCTAAAGATTCTTTTTTAAATAATTGCAATTCCTCCACCTGTTTTCAGAGGTCTATTTATACCTAATAGAGCAAAATTCTGTGGTAGTGCCACAATCACATCTGGTATGGACCTGTCGTGGAGCCAGTTCTGTGTCAAAAAATCACATCTGGATCCATGTCAACTAGGAAGTGAAATAGTACAACTGGTGTTTGGGAAGGGAGCGACAATTGAGACTAAAACAGCGGAAAACCCTAGATGAATGTGAGCCAGAATTGTCAACTCTGGAAAGGTGGGAAGTCTCTCCTTCGAAAGAACAGTGGGGGCCAGGGCGGGTATAAGTGGGGAAGATATTATCAAATAAACAATGAGAGCAGAACCTGATGCTGGCATCAGGGGCAAGAACCTGACGAACATCATTAGGGTGAGTTTAAAACTCCTAAGTTCTTGAGAGAAGAAAGTGAGTTGAGGCTGCAAGCAAAAACGAGCAGGGGTTCTGGCCCCTGGTCCAGGCCAGACGCCGAAGGGCGCATACGGGCTAGCCTTAGGCGCAGCTGCCATGGCATGGGTTTAAAATGGAAAAATCCGGACATGCCGTGAGACGCGAGTCTGGCTGGTTCGGGAATGCCCTCCACCCAATCAGCACACAGCTGGGGCGGAACCATGAAGAAAGAAAAATTCCCCAGCTTGTGGATGTGAGAGCCCATCAAGTAAAAATACAAAAGTAAACGGTAATTAGCCACCAGTTAAAAAGTTAAAAAGACAGCGTCATAAAATCAAACATTGGGATAGCATACAGCAACAGCGCAACTGACCTCACTCATGTTGTTAGATGCAAAATCCTTTAGGCAAAATACAGGAACTAAGAAGCTGCTTTGTTGTTATCCAGGGTTCTAGACTGACCAGTAGAATGTTTCAAATGCACTTTTCTTACATAATTAAAAACATTTAGCAATCCTATTATAGAGAACATACATAGAAAAATGAATAGATATTTTGTGGCTAAAAGTCTTGAAAAGTAAAAGTGTTTTGAGGCATGCAAAATACATAAAAAATTGTGGCAGAAGCTATACAGAAAGAGTTTGTGAGAAACATATTTATGGGACTGGTCTTTATTTATAAAGCATGAAAAGCAGGTGTGGATGAAATTTGTTATAGCCGACGCATTAAGAATTCTATTAAGGACACAGAGGTGAGGAATATGCTTCTCATTTCTTTACTACTAATTTCAGCAGCCAATCTCAATAAAGTGTCACATGCTCCAATCATATATGAGCTACCCATGTAACTGTGGAAGTCACCATTTTGTGTCCTCTTTCTTTGTTAGATTAGTCCAAAAGAACAGAATATTCCAAAGGGAAACAGGGTAAAAGTCACTAAAGATCCATACAGCCCAACGTGGACTCAAAACTTCCAGTTGATCCAACAGGGATGTATATCCTCAACGACAGCCCGTGACGGAACTCTGCAATGAGATTAAAATTGCAGCGAGTCAACACAGCATGTATAACTCCTCTCAAAGGAAAGAATTCCAAAGCAGAGTGCACCTCAAAGTTGTTCTGGGCGTTTCCTGAAATAGAGCGAGATACCCAAAGTGAAATCTGGCATCATAAATATAAAGCATAGGCTATTGCCAAAAATCACCAGGTGAGAGAAATAAGACAGAAACAAATCAATTCTGTATCAACATTAGTTATAACAATACACTTTTAACAATTGAATTATAGTTCAAAGACAATTGCATCTAATGGGTGAGCCTCTCCTCAGTGTACTTAATAGGATTGAAAATTCTTGATGCGTCATCTAGACACAATTTCATTCTATGTCAGGACCGGGGGCTCCGATTATACTAGTTTAAAGTTGTGTTAACACCACAGATGCCACACCTACAATAGGTTTATAATAATATTTCTTATATGTAGACTCAGAGATCCAGTCTGCCGCTCTTATGATGTCTTCCACATTGGAGACAAGAGCATATGATTTTATGCCATTGCTCCTCTGGCAGAATATGCCACAAAGACAGAAATGTTGACGCCTGCTTCTGCCAGTAGTCATTTAATCCACCTGGCTAAGTTAGCTGCAAACCCTGGTTGTTAGGGGTTTTGTATAGCAATAAGTAGTTGTCCTCCAACCTCCTATCTCAATCACAAGTATCGATTTCATAATCCTTTAAGGATTGCACCACACTTAATTTACTACTGTTTGAGAAACTTGGATAGGCTACCAACATGGAAATAGATTTGGTGCGGCATGTGATAGTACAGGAAATGCCATCTGGAGAGAATAATATATCTGATAGATCCAATACTCGTAAGTCCAATACCCTTTTACAGGAAATGAGACATTATTACCATTGTGAGCTTGGCCCGAAAGCTGTTTGCACGACAAGTATTTGTTTGCAGGCCATTGCTCCAAGAATTTGAGAACAACATTCATGCCCCAAATGGGTGTATGCTTGGGTCTCGGAGGGTTGACCATACGGATACCTTTCATCCATTTGCAGACTAGAGGGTGGTCATTTTATAGTTTACCCTGTACTGTGAGGTGTCCTGAGGAGATTGCTGATCTGAAGTTATGAACTGTTTGGTTTGCTAAACCTGAAGATCCTAGTTCTGATAGAAATGTTATTACTATACAATATTGTGACCCCACGGGATCAACACTCCATGTGTTGCACCAAGCACACCATCTCCTCTGAGCTAAAGAATATCTTTTATGGGTGTTATCTGGCCAGGCCTGCCTGATGAAGGATGCAGCTTGTTGTGAAATGCCTTGGGTATGCCATTTTTGCCTGAAACCATCCAAGCCATCAGCTTGAGTTGACCTGATAGATTCAATGGGTGAGGAATACCTTCCAGGTCTAGGAGGAGATCCGGCAGAACTAGGAGTAGAACTGGAGGTGCACTCGCTACAGTTAGAGCTACTGGGAACCAAGGTTGCGCTCTCCAGTAAGGTGTCACCAAAATGAATTCTGCTCCTTGTCAACTGATCTGTGTCAGAACACAGGGAATCATGAGGAATGGGGGAAAGGCATAGCCTCGGAACTGATCCTAGTCCTGGATAAAGTAATCTGTCGCCTGGGCATCTGGATCTGGGCGCAAGCTCAAAAAATGTGTCAGTTGCGGATTGAGTCATTATGCGAACAGATCTATTTCACACGGGCCCCACAATCTGTTCAGAGCTTGGAAAACTGAGCGATTCAGTTTCCAGTCGCTGAAATCTTGTAAGTGTCTGGAGTTCCAGTCGGCTATGGTGTTCCTCTTGCGTGGTAGATGCTCCACTATGAGGGAGATGCAATGGTCGAGTCAGAAGGGACAGAAGTCCTTGGCAATCTCGTCTTGTTGACGTAGCGGACTGCTGAGATGTTGTCCATTCTCAGTAAGAATTAATAGTCTGTCTTTGTCGGGGAGAGACTTATGATAGCGAAAGAGCCTGCCAGGAGTTCCAGGCAATTTATGTGGAGCCTGAGCTCTGCCTCCGACCACCAATCCCCTGTCGACATCGTCCCGCACCTCACTCCCCAACTCAACCAGCTGGCCTCCAATTCGATCCCTATTTCTAGGTGCTGAAAATGGCTCGCCCATTCTAGGATTCAATGTGGTCCAACCACCATGTTATATCTGTTCTGGCTTTGCCCATCAGTGGGACTTCTTCTGTGTAAGACAGAACCTTCCATAAGAGTAGGATTTTTAATACCTGAAGGGGTTCTGTAATGGAGGGGGCCTGGAAATATGGCTTGTATCGATGAGGCCAGGAGTCTCATGATTCTGGTAATCTACCTCAATGATACAGTCTGTTTGCACAATGCAGACCTCAATTCCCTCTTGATATTGCAAATCTTTTGGGTTGGAAGGAGCAATTGTGCTCGGGCTGATTTTATCTGGAAACCCAGAAATGCCATTTGCTGTACTGGCGACAGGACTGACTTCTGGGAGTTGATCAGGAATCCCAGCTTCTGAAGAAGTTGTATAGTCCATGATAGAGGAGCCCTGAGTGTCTGAAGGTCCTGAGCCATCAACAGGAGGTTGTGTAGTCAATTAGACATACTCCTCAAGCCCTCTGTGCTTCTACGACTGGTCTCATCAATTTAGTGAAACACCACAGGCCTATGAGAGACCGAATGGAAGGGATTTGAATTTGATGCACTGTCCTCATCATATGAACTGTAGAAACCATCTGTGAGGTGGGAATATGGGGATGGAGAGGTAGGCATCCTGCAGGATCAGACTGACCATCCAGTAGCATTCCTGTAGAATATCTCTTAGCAAGATAATTTCTTCCATTTTGAAATGTCTGTACAATATCCAGACATTGAAATCTTTGAGGGTTAGGACTAGTAGTGACCTCTGCCCTTCTTTTCGAACAGAAAGATGGGTCTCATGAACCCTTTGGGGTTTGGAGTTGTCAGGCATATTGCCCCTTTGTCTAGGAGAGTTTGAATATAAAAACTTGTTGTGTTTGGAAAAAATGCATTTGTCTTGGGGGGCCAGACTGAGTTGGAGTTTCTTAAAATTCCAGTTTGAAGCCCTGATTGGTCTCCAGTACACATGGGTCCATGGATATGCATTTACAGTTGTGGTGAATAGCGACACTCTTCCTCCTAATATCACTTCTGAGAAGGGAATAACTCATACCAGTAGATCTTGTGTCCTTGATTGCATTCTATTGTCCATGTCCGGATCTGTGACAGAATCTGGGGTGGCGACCTCTGGGTTGAGTGGGATAGAATGTGGGATCTGGTTGGTCTCCATACCAACCACCTTTGCAGTAGGCATAGTAGCTTTGTTGAGAGCTTTGGTGGGTTCCACAGCCTAGCACACCCTCCATGGCACCCAGCCCTGACAAAAAGGCCTCTCCAGAATACTCTTTTTAGAGACATTTGGACCTTGTATATAGTCGAGGTGGCACAAAATCTGGACAGTTCCTTAACAAAGGAGCCCCCGAATAACAGGCTGTCGGCCATTGGGCTGGCTTACGAATTGGATAGATCATTGAGTTTAGGATCTATTCTCATCAGGATACATCTCCGGCGTGCCATAGACATGGTGCTGTTGGCGTTTCCTAACATGCAGACTGCTCACTGAGCCCAGTCAATCAGATCGTCAGTACTTACTGGGGAGTTGGACTCTTTGATTTAGTATGCCAAGTCTGCGATCTTAGTCAAGATTCCTGTCAGGTCAAGTCGTTTATCTTGGCACATCTGACATGAACGATCCAGGCCCTTTTTTAGATCCCTTGCGTATTTTTTCATAAAAGTGACCATGATAGGATCTACCTCTGGCGTTTCTGCAACCTTACCCGCCAGGTCTGGGTGGGGGCACTCCATGTGGAGGCATACATGTACCTCTTTATCAAAGCTTCGCCATAAATGGTTATGAAGGTATTCTGCAACCCCTGGAGGGGGAACCCACCCTACCGGAGGCAGTCCACCCTCATGCGACAAACTGGATGCTTTCTTCACTGAGATATCAAGGCTTATCAACATTGAGCTCGCCTCCAAGAAGGCACTTCTGCCATCCTCCGGGTCTGTTCCACCCCTTGACCTTTTAGAAAACCGCAAACCTATCAGTCTGGTCACCAAGAGCAATGCATCACGGGGCACCTTTGCCCCTTTCAGTGAAAAAGGCATCAACAAGATTCTTCAGAATATCAGCCCTTCTAACCATTTCAGCGACCCCCTGCTCCCGGCCATCTTCAAAGAAATCAAGAAAGTTCTCATCCCTACCTGGACAAGGATTGTAAATGCTTCACTGTCACAAAGCATGATCCCAGATTGTCTAAAAGCAGCTCAGGTATCACTGATACTAAAAAAAACAAACGCAGATAATGCTGACCTCAATAACTTACGCCCTATCTCCAACTTCGTGGTAAATTGAATTGCTAGAAATTGGACTTGCACAGCTGAGTACGGCCAAAATTTCAACAGTGATTGTTTGTGGCGTGCTACCAGGGATGAACGCTGTGTGTGCCAGCCCAGCGTGAAACAGTAACACTAATACACAGCTCCCCCCACTAGGAAGAAGACTCCCTGGTGCACAGCGCAAAGAGACACGAAGTGTCTTATAAACACTTCATTCAGTTGAACCCAAATGTTAAATCCAATGTTCAGAAAGGTTCCATGATTGTTTAATTCACATCATTTGAACAGTTCATCAATGCTCTGAGGCAACGTATACATGATCCAACATGACAGGTCATCCAGCAATTAATCCTCCCAATGCATTTCGGGCAGATAACTAGCCCTTCCTCAGGGGACGGCTCTACAAACGTAAAAGAAACAACATCCTGCTATAAAAGCGGTTCAAATCATATCTATAGCAACAACAAAGTCTAAACATGATATGGTGAACCAAAAACGTGTGACACAACATGTCTAATCAAGCATTGCTAGCCAGTGGGAATAATGGAAAAACCAATATAAACGCCCAAGTGACATGTATAATAAATAAAAAATATATGTGCAATAAACAAGACTGAAGTCGGCATCCACTTGAACAAATGATCTGGTGCAGTGATGGTAACATGAAAGCTCTAGCCACTGATGTCCCACATAAGAAATCATGAAAAGTGAAACCCAACAACGTGCAAAACAGTCTCAAGTCACCAATATTTCAACAATTTATCGAATCAACAAGGGATTCAAATGAAACGTGGTCCAATACTCACGGAATGATTGCATCCGTGGATACGCCAAATCTGAAAATGAGCGCGTAAGTTTCAATGTCACACTCGGGGTTCCTGAGCACCGCGCATCACGTTTATTAGAAGCTCTTCACATTTCCATCACCCTGTAAGTACCCCGCACGCGGGACCTGATTCATTTCTAAATCCTTAGACTGTTACTCGTTCGATGTGACATTGAAACTTGCGCGCTCATTTTCAGATTTGGCGTATCCAGGTCTTCAAACTTCCCATTCCCCTTGTTTTTGGCCGTATGTGGTCCGGAGCTTGTGGGAGCTCTTTGACAATATGATCACCCACCACTTGCCTTATCTCCTCCCAAAAGGATTGTAGTGTGGGGCAGCCCCATAACATATGAATTATATGTGCCTCCCTCTCTCCACATTTTGGGAATGCAGCTCGCTCCGTCCCAAAATATCTCCTAATGCGGGATGAGGTGAGATACACTCTATGAAGCATGTAAAAATTGATTAATTTAAATTGTGCGGGGTGCGCTCCAGGATCTTGTCACACACCACCTCTGGGATCTGCTTCCCCTGGTCTTCTTCCCTCTGTAATCGCAAGCACTCTAATGACCTTTGCATGTCTTGCCTGATTACCTTGTAGAGGCGGGAGACTGTCTTGATCCTCATCGCTGAGAGCGCAAAATATCTACATCAGGCTACTGCTCACGGCTCCATGCCTCCCACTCCCCAGTGTTTTCTAATTCTTCTGGTAAGGGCCCCATGCTTCAGGAACTGGCCTCCCGGTAAGTCATATGCTGCTTGTAATACTTAGGATGGGAGCAGTGTAGAATCTTGGTATATGTCCCCCTTCACTTTCAGGCCTGCCCCTTTCTAGTCCTCCAACCCCGTCCAGTGCTCTCCCTGTGGCAGACAGCTTAGTCCTGTGATGAGTAGGTCCAGGGAGTAGGGGTTCTTGGCGCCTACCCGACTCAGGTATCTAGCCCAGCAGCGCACCACCATCCCGGTTTCCATTGCGTTTTCTTATGCGTTCTGTCGCACCGCAGGATCATCGCTAGGGCTGTGGCATCCAGTACAGCCGGGTACCGTTCCCTCTCCAGAGTACGTTCCGCCAACAGCCATTGGATCAGCAAGCACAACTGGACACCTATATAATATCAGTCAGGGACGGCTAAGCCTCCCTCCATCCTAGGATGCTTGATTCCGGTCCAGGGAAAACATGGCTTAGCAGTTCGGGCTGGACTGAGGCACAGGGTCAAGAAGGATTTGCATATGGCCATGTCTGAAATGGGGTGGTGTGGTGAGCAAAATAACGATGGATTAAACACAGATCTGTGACTGGGGGTGAATGTTTTGCCATTGTGCAACATTCGGTCCATCAATTGTTGTTTTTGCATTTGTTCCTCCACTGTGGAACGCTGTAAGGAGATCAACGGTACTCTTCTGCGTTCCACTCCCCAGATAAATGACGTGATCAGTCAAGGTCTTTGAATATTGCTCTTGGGATTCACACCGGGAGATCCCGAAGTAATACAATAGTCACTGGAGTGCTACCATCTTTAATATTGCTACCCGTCCAGTTACAGATAACAGCAGCTTTCCCCAGAATTCCATCGCAGACTTCACTGATCTTATCACTCTACCCATGTTACCCTCTAGTAACTCTGCTGAGCCGTGATATATTTTGACTCCAACGTACCTCAGGCAGCTGGGCTCGCATTTCAATTTCTCTAGTTCAGTGAGAAGTGGCAAAACGGCATTGGGCATCATAGGATATAAGCTGGATTTCCACCAGTTAACTTTGAGGCCAGATATGGTACCGAACCTGTCCAGCATGCCCAGCGCCCCTCTCAATTCACCTGCTGTGTCACTGAGAAACAGCAAGAGGTTGTCTGCATACAGCGCTATGAAATGTTGTACCGCTCCTGTCCCTAGGCCATTATAGTCCTGCCCACTCCTTGCCCTGCACTCCAGGGGCATCCCTGCCCCACACCACTCTCCACCCCCTGTCTGGGTGAGAAGGTCCTCCCTGTGCGCACCTGGGCCGTGGGGGATGTGTACATTAGTCGCACCCATGTCGGAAAGCTTCCTCCCAGTCCCATATTGGTCAGTACTTCGCAGAGGTGGGGCCACTCAAGGCTATCAAAGGCCTTCTCTATGTCTCACATGAGCACCGCCGCTTCCTGCCTGTCGTACTCGTTGGAGCCATTGACAGCTAGGAGTAGTCTGATATTTATGGCCGTATTCCACCCCGGGATAAACCCTGCTTGGCTTGCGTGGACCAATATGGGTATGTGGAGGAGAAGGAGCATCGCCAAGACCTTGCTTAGGATTTTGCAGTCCTTGTTTAGCATGGATAAAGGTCTAGAGGCTGCATAGTTGTGTGGCTCTTTCCCTGGCGTAGGCACCGGAATTATGAGGGCCTCCCTAGTGCTCTCCGGCAGTATGCCTGCTTCCCGAGCCCCTTGGTACACTGTGACCAGTTGGGGGGCCAGCTCCTCCACATAGGTTGCATTGAATTCTGTCGGTAGGCCATTCGTGCCCAGGGTCTTATTACTTGCCATGCCCTTGATGGTGGCTCGTACCTCCTGCTGTGTAATGTCTGCTCCTAGCTCTTCTGCCTCCTCAGGGTTCAGCCTCATCATCTGCAGGCCTGCGAGGTATTCCCTTGCTTAGGCATGTTCACCTTCTTCTGACCTTCTGCATAGCTTTACATAGCAGTGGGCGAAGACCTCATTAATCTTCGCTTGCATATAGTGCCTGATCCCTTCCTCATCCTCCATTTCCACCAGCAGCAGGCTCCTGCTCACCGAGTTTTGCAACCACACCAGGAGTGATCACGATTTGTCCTGCTCTGCATGGGTACTCTCTAGATAGTTCTTATAGTCGAAGCATCTAAGTCTCTCTGTCTTGCCACCTTCTCCTTGGCCTCTAAAACTGCATGCTGAAGGCCAGGGTGTTCTGGTATTCTACATTCCAGTCCCCTAAGGGTTGTCTCTGCTCCCTCTACTTCTCCCAGGATGACGCGCCTAACCCCAGTGGTACGTGGCCCCCCCAGGACCACCTTAAAAGCACCCCACTCTGCATTCGGCGAAGAGGCCATCCCCGCATTGGCCTCAAAGTAGTGCGCTATCTCCCCCCTAATCTCTTCTCAGAAGACCAGGTCTTCCAGGGTGTCCAGGTGGAGCCCCCATGTGGGGATCGTTGATACAGGCTGCCTCTATCTCAGGGACAGGACCATTGGGTTGTCGTCTGATATAGTAAATGCAAGATATTCCGCAGCAGCAACATGGCGTTGGATTTCTGCTGCACATAAGAAAGTGTTGTGTCGCGCATGTGCCTCATGCACCGCAGAGAAATAGGAGTAGTCTCTATCTTGGGGGTGTAAGGTCCTCGAGGCATCTATCGGTCCCCAACTCTGTCTCCAGCAGGTGAACGGATGCAAGGTGCGCGCTGCTTGGGAATTTCACAGTGGAGGGTGAGATCTACCTAGGAGCGTGTTGTCCACACTATTAAAGTCGCCTCCTACTAAGGTATTGCCAGCAGATATTGCATCAGGCAGTGATTCAGTCTTGCGAAGAAGCCTGGGTGTTCCGCATTGGGGCGTATATGCTAATTATACTTATTTCTCGGTCCTCTAATGGCCCTTCTATGGCTACGAAGCGGCCCTCTGGGTCTATCAGCAAATCCGTCATTTGGAATGGGACCCTTGCTTGGATCCATATCCGAGTAGGTAATATAAAACAGCTGGACCCACCACCGCCTCTGTAAGACTTATCCCTCTTTCTATGTTAAGTGTGTCTTGCAATAGGGCTATCTAGGCTCCCCGCCTTCAAATGTATAAGAGGACTTTATGGCGTTTCATCATTGTATGCATACCTCTAACATTCCAAGTCATGCATTTATACTTTTGCGCATCAGCCATTGGATGATGTTATGATTCTTGGACAGCCACCCTCCCTATGCATCATCATCTGCCTCCTCTCTCCTCTCTCCTCTTTCCACTCTCCCATATAGCACTTTGTGTGCTGCAACTCAAGGTGTCCACCCCATATTAACTTTAAACATTTCCCCCAAATCCTATTCCCCAGGATAAGCAGGAAAACCCCCCATCCAAACTAAGGTTATAAGTCTGCAAGTGACTGCTTGCAGTTCTATCAGTCAATTGCAACGGTTGAAGGCTGCTTGTCCGCCGCTCTCCCAGCCTGTGCAGCCGCCCTTCAGTTCAGTGGGCCCACAGAAACCCCCTCAGCGCTCCCCCTCCATCAACCACAGTACCTCATTGTTGGGTTAGGTGGGTCCAGTGTTATTCCAGACCTGCTCGTAGTGGGTCTCAGCCCTCTTCATCTAGATGATATTGTCCGCCATCTGCGGAATTACGCCTGAGAGTGCCACACTCTGTGCCTCTGAGTCACTGGACCCTATCTCCGAGCCAGAATATGCTGCTGTCTCACTGCTCCTAGGGGGTGCTGGGCTTCTCCCTGTACCACTGATCAATGCCACCATGTGGATCACATTTCGGCACGCAAGCTGCGCCTCTTCTTGCGTGGGGGCTAGAGTTTTTCTCAAGGCTGGCCGGCCTCGGGCGCTGTTCTCTCCCGGTAGGAGTCTCTCTGTCTTTGTACCTCCCGGTAAAAATCTGGGAAGTGGTCCCTGTCCCTGTAATGGAGGAGCTGCGCTATAACCACCCGCGGTGGTGCTCCTGGTACAGGTGGTTTCGCAGGGACTCCATTCACCCTCTCCAGGACGAAGAAGCTCGATAGGCCGTCTGGCGCTACTCCCTCTCGCAGCCATCTTTCCCAGTAGTCTATCATGTTGGGGCCTTCTATTTTTTCCGGTAGACCTATGTTTCTAAGGTTGCTTCCTCGCAAAGTATTTTCTGAGCCTTCGGCTCAGAATTCCAATATGCAAGCGCCGCTAATCGTTGCTTCATTATGACTATGTCCGGCAGCGTCTCGGATAATTGGTCATCGTTTGTCTTAACGCGGTCTGCCAACGTTTTGCGATCTTCTCTGAGCAGGTCCAAATCTAGACCCAGCAAGTCGATTTTGGTTGCCAGGAGCTCGCCAGAGGAGGTGATGGCCTGTAGAATGTCCTGCAGCGAAGTATCTCCAGAGTTCTCTGCCTGTGGTTGGCTCTTCCCCCTCTCCTCCATCGATTTTTCGTTGGGGGCCTCTTATCTGTCCTTTTTTGGGGGAATCTTCCCCATCATGTCCTCTTGATCTGCAGTGCTTCTGGTGCAGCGTGTGCTCATAGGACGCTCCAGGTAGTCCGCGTTGCACGTGGGTTCTCTTCTTCTGGTGAGCGCTCTACGTTCTGGTATGTAGTCCCACTCGCACTTAGGCTAGTCACATCTGTTTATGCCTAATGTTCCTGCCACTCTTCACCAGGCCTTTCCAGTGCACTTTATGTTCTCAGTGTGGGCCTGAGTCCACTCTCCTCAATGTCTGCCAAGGGTCTCCAGATTATGCCATGTTCTGGCCTTATGCACCATTATGCACTGTTCAGGTTATCGCTTGCACCACCTCAAGCTCTCAGGCCGCACCTGCCTGCTTCACTTGTTTCACCCTTCTTCCCAACCTGGGGGGCTCTGCGTTCTACCGGCGTGATCCCTGAGATCACGTGCCTTGGGGGGTTCTCTCCCTTGTTTTGCATATTTAGTCCCTGGCATAGGCGAGCCCTAGGCACGCTCACCAACCCCGTCAACGCCGCTAGGTCCACTCCACTATAGTAGGCCTCCTTGTTGGTGTCGCTGATCGTCTGATCGTCTGACCTTCTCCCCATGTCTCAATGCCTGAGTTGCTGCTTGCCGCTTACATAGGGAGGCCTGCCGCTTCTCTGGACTCTCATTGCCAGTTGCCTCTGCTGGGGCTCTGGGTGCGCTTCTAGGAGCCCCGCCGGGGCTCACTCCCATAAAATCTTCGGCCCCACAGTCTCCAGGATGCTCAGGCCCCTCTGAAGCGTGGTCCTGATCCCTTGTCTCTGCCGCTCTCACCTGGCTTCTCTGGGCCTCCCTCTCCTTCGAGCGCCCACCAAAGTCTCGAGGGCCGCACTCGCTCTGTCGCACTGAAGGAGAGGGAAGGCCTCCTCTGCCTCTGTCCCGGCTGTTAGCCGCTGCCCCTGATGCTCGCATCGATACCGCTGCAGTGCGCTCACCTCCTGGGGACCAGCACCACGTTCCCCAGGATTTGCCCTGCTCGCTTTCCCCAGTGATTATGAAGCTCTGTGCTCAGACCTACCACATGGGATCCCTAGCAGTTCTGTGTCCACCACCGCTCCGCTCCTCTGGTGCGGACCTGGGGAGTCTCCAGGCCCTGTTCCTGGGCGTGTAGCAGGACAGGAGGGGACACTCTAGGTCTCTGTACACTACTGATTGGTCAGTGCTGTCGGCTGGGTTTTCCTCTCTGCTCCGCAACATCGTCATGGGCGCTGCCATCTAGGCTCACCTCCCGGCTATGGTCAGATTTTGTTATTCCCCTGTTTTAGGTCTTTGGGATGCGTTTCTCCATCTCCAACATGCACCTCACCCTCTGTATGATTATGAGGGCGCGCTGCAGAAGCTGTCCTGTTCAGAGGGTCAGGATGGCATTCGATGGCGGCTGGCTAACAGGAGCTTGCACGCTGTGCTGTTCACTCCATTGGCGCCAAGCCACACCACTCTGGGGAAATTCGCTTTTTATTTTCTTTTCCATTTTTTCTATTTTACCCAAATGAAAGATTCCCTTTTGTAAATCATCCCTAGCAGTGTCTGTGAGATTTGTGTCCTTTTTAGTCAAGCCAGTGCATGTCAGACATTTGTGACATGCTGTGGCACGTGGAAGGGGAGTCAGGTTTGCTATGAAAGAAAACCCTTAATTTGTGGAATGAGACTTTGAGAATGGTTGTGTAAGAAAACTAAATGCATGAGCCAAGTGCCAGAATGGGTGGAAGGAAGGGCTCTTTCTTTATAAATAACGAAAATCAAGTGTAGATTTGTGGCATGTTAGAAGAAAGAGAGCATGGAAATAGAAGAGGGACATCACCCTTTTTCCAAGACACAAAGGCTTTGGGCTGGAAAAATATATGCAGAACAGATGGTACAGGGGCAGTTTACAGGGTCTATGAGTGTTTTTTGACAAGGGCTCAAACCCCAGCTGGGGAAAATCGATTGTTATATTCTTTTCTATTTTTTTTCTATTTTACCCAAATGAAAGATTCCCTTTTGTAAATCACCCCTATCAGTGTCTGTGAGATTTGTGTCCTTTTTAGTCAAGCCAGTGCATGCCAGACATTTGTGACATGCTGTGGCATGTGGAAGGGGGGAGGGGCAGGTTTGCTATGAACGAAATCCCTTAATGTGTGGAATGAGACTTTGGGAATGGTTGTGTAAGAAAACTAAATGCATGGGCCAAGTGTCAGAATGGGAGGAAGGAAGGGCTCTTTGTTTATAAATAACAAAAATCAAGTGAAGATTTGTGGCATGTTAGAAGAAAAAGAGTATGGAAACAGAAGAGGGGCATCACCCTTTTTCCAAGAAACAAAGGCTTTGGGCTGCGGAAATCTATGCCGAACAGATGGTACAGGGGCAGTTCACAGGGTTTATGAGTGCTTTTTGACAAGGGTTCAAACCCCAGCTAGGGAAAACCGATTTTTATATTCTTTTCTTTTTCTATTTTACCCAAATGAAAGATTCCCTTTTGTAAATCACCCCTAGCAGTGTATGTGAGGTGTGTGTCCTTTTTAGTTAAGCCAGTGCATGTCAGACATTTGTGACATGCTGTGGCACGTGGAAGGGGGGGCCAGGTTTGCTATGAAAGAAATCCCTTAATTTGTGGAATGAGACTTTGGGAATGGTTGAGTAAGAAAACTAAATGCATGGGCCAGGTGCCAGAATGGGAGGAAGGAAGGGCTCTTTGTTTATAAATAACGAAATTCAAGTGTAGATTTGAGGCATGTAAGAAGAAAACCTCATGGAAACAGAAGAAGGACATCACCCTTTTTCCAAGACACAAAGGCTTTGGGCAAAGAAAATGTATGCAGAACAGATGGTACAGTGGTAGTTCGTAGAGGCAATGAGTACTTTTGACAAGGGTTCAAACCCCACCTGGGGAAATTCTTTTGTTATATTGTTTTTCTTTTTTTAAACAATTTATTTATTTTAGCAGAGTGAAAGATAGTCCTTTGGAAATCATCAACTGATAATCATGAAAGACCATGTAAAAAATCTGTGGCATATGTCACATCAGCTGTGGCATATGCCACATTACAGAGTGACACGTGTCACATGCAAGGAATGGGCTCCAACCCTTACTGCGGGGTTGAGATCCAGATAAGTCTTTGCCAGATGGTACTGCACAGACTGCCACTGTTCCTTCGAAAAAAGTGCTGCAGAATCTGCTGGTTCACAACCTCATTTGTGAATAAATAGTAGACCAATATTTCCGATTAAATTAAATTCAACCAAAGTAACACTATCAGTCCAATACACAAAATGTACCAGTGACTTCTCCAACCAGGCTGCTGTACTCAACAATCAATTGACATGTGTTAAAGAAACAACAGGGAGCTTGGAATGAAAGTCTAGGTGGCCTGCCCAAGGCTTTAAGGTTTGTTCCAACTGTTGCCAAATACTCATAATCTTAGTTCCTCAGAAAGTTTTTGTAAGATATTTAGGTTTATTCAGTAAGATATTAACAAGAGCCCCACCAGGAGCAGCCTTCCTGCTGCTCAGCCCATCCTCCAACTGACACCCTCACTCATCCAACATTCCACAGCCACCTCTCACACCAACATTCCACACAAGAGTCTCACTAGCTGAGCAGCAGGTATACCACTAACATTATTTGTCAGGCAATGCTAGTCCCACTTTTGAAGCATAACATGTATGTTAAGATTTGCAAATCATAATAGCCAAAAGGTAATGCTTAAAAACCATTATATGAAAACCAAAAAAATAAAAATGTGAATACCAGGGAGGATTATTACAAATGTTATGACTAGAATATAATATATTTATTCTCTAATTGCCTAAAACTGAATTAAAATCGGATATTGATACTAACAACCATCAAAATCTCTGAGCCTGAGCAGACTTGACATCGGCAATGCAATATACGCCCCCATCACCATGAAACAGCTCAGGAAACTACAGAAGGTTCTAAACTCTGCAGCCAGACTGGTCCTCGACATCCCTCAGCCCAGTCATATAACACAACACCTCTGTCAACTCCACTGGCTCCCAGTCAACAGGAGAAT
This sequence comes from Lissotriton vulgaris, assembly GCF_964263255.1. NCBI lineage: Eukaryota > Metazoa > Chordata > Amphibia > Caudata > Salamandridae > Lissotriton > Lissotriton vulgaris. The sequence goes on from NC_141694.1 coordinate 779,157,211, forward strand.
CACCTTAAAGCTCCTCACTCATCCCTACAAGGCTCTCCACTATGAAGGACTGGCATATCTGAACCACCACTGCCTCTCATTCCACGCACCCGCATGACAACTTTGCTACACCCAACTTGCCCTGGCCACCATCCCTCAGATTCACAAGATCAGAACCGGAGGAATATCCTTCTCCTACCTCCCCTCCAAGATCTGAAACACCTGCCCTTCCACCTCAGGCAATACCCATCACTAATGCAATTCAGGAAGGCTCTCAAAGCCTAGCTCTTCGGCTGAACTACCAGACGGATCAACAGCCAGCCCCCCACCCAACTCCTTGAGACCCTCACGGGTGAGTAGCAGCGCTATACAAGCTACTGATTGATTGAAAGGAAAAAATAATTAGGATAGCTTTCATTCAAAAAAAATTCTAAACTTAATGTGTCCTGAAATGAATCCTTACTCAGAGCTCTGAATCTATGTCTAATTAACAGCTTTGATTAATGTTTGGTTAAAAAATAATAGCATATGTTTAGTACAGAAGATGAATGATAAAAGTAAATTAACTTTATCTTTTGGCAGTATTTGTGTTTTATGAGCGTTTGGTTTGTGTATAATAGCAGACAGCACTTCACTGGCCCGCACTACTGGATTCAAGATCACACTCACAGCTGACTGGGAAATACCAAGCTTCTGTTTTATTTCACAAATAGTCTCTGGCCAACATATGAGATGTTATAGTAGCTCTCAAGAGGTTGCCATGGTCTCAACCCCTCTGTAGCGGCTGGTATCTACAGGGAGATGGGGGATCGCGGGCACGCAGGCCGGTGCTGAAATATTTAATTTTCTTTTTAAAACCATACCTGAAATGCTGTCCTCAGACGTCCTTCGGACCGCTTCTCAGCTAGACCTCTTCTCAACTGAATGCTGCAGGGTGGGCACCAATCCTGGAGCTGCTGTGAGAGCAGCACCCTGATTAGAGGTAGCAGCCTCACTCACCGCTCCAAAGGACACTGGAGCCCTGGACTTTCTTTGACCCCGCCTTCTTAATACTGCTTGGTTAGAGGTTTCAAAGTGCGCATGTCTGGCTGTCCGTCACAAGACGGCCGGCTAAAAGACGTGCACACTTTGAATGATACAAACACAGCCCGCCCTCCTCCCTGCTGCTGTCATTCAGCAGTAGCCCTGCCCCGTCTTGTCACTCGTTTCAGGATGGGAGTATGGAAAATAAAATGGTAATATATTGCCATTTTAATTCTCATCTTTGGGGGGTAACTAAAGTGGGGTGACACTCCTCCGCTTCAATGGAGGAGCAACCCCTGCTCATCCCTCTATATGTCAGGGGTCTTGTCATCTGCCGAGCAAGCCAGTATTTCTATGACGGCTTCCAGGTCAGCCTCAACGTGAGCCTGGCTATTCCATTTCTCTGGATACTTTTTGATGTCCTTAGCAGGCCCTTTGTGTCAGAAACTTTTTTTTAGCTGTCTACAGTATTTTGGATGTTAACCTGAAATCATTTACAATTGGTGGTGTATATGTATCAGGCTCTTTTAAAGAAAATTCCAGGGCTCATCGTAATTACTGGGATATTTACTACTGTTTTAAGTGGTAAAGATCTTATGATGTCAAACAATTAGGGCAATATGATTTATACCAGAGATGTGTTTTCTACTGGTTTGTACATGCTTATCTTAGGCATTGTTAATTGGGTCTGATGGAGCAAATTACTCATGCTTTTCCTGCAAATCTCTCATTACATAAAAGTCAGCATTGCACCATTAGCAATATCTTCTACAGATCACCTGTGATTACCGAAAGACAGCTCTTGAGGCGGAAAGCCGGGAGCATTGCTCACTTTAAAAAAAAAACTATTTTGATGCTAATAACTGCTTTTACCTGTGTGTCACGCTGCCCCTGAGCACCCCCCCCTGACTTCGAGTCGCCGTGAACGCTGCTGCGGGTGTAACCAATTAGTTGCTGCCAATTACGAGGACTGTGAGGCCACGCCCACTGCCCTGAGGCCACGCCCCTTCACATGTTATATAAGCCGCGTCAAACACCATACGCGCCATTACCGAAAGACAGCTCTTGAGGCGGAAAGCCGGGAGCATTGCTCACTTTTAAAAAAAACTTATTTTGATGCTAATAACTGCTTTTACCTGTGTGTCACGCTGCCCATGAGCACTCCCCCCTGACTTCGAGTCGCCGTGCACGCCGCGCAGCCGATCTGAACGCTGCTTCGGGTGTAACCAATTAGTTGCTGCCAATTACGAGGATTGTGAGGCCACGCCCACCGCCCTGAGGTCACGCCCCCTTCACATGGTATATAAGCCGCGTCAAACACCATACGCGCCATTACCGAAAGACAGCTCTTCAGGCGGAAAGCCGGGAGCATTGCTCACTTTAAAAAAAAACTTATTTTGATGCTAATAACTGCTTTTACCTGTGTGTCACGCTGCCCCTGAGCACTCCCCCCTGACTTCGAGTCACCGTGCATGCCACGCAGCCGATCAAACGCTGCTGCGGGTGTAACCAATTGGTTGCTGCCAATTACGAGGACTGTGAGGCCACGCCCACTGCCCTAAAGGCCACGCCCCCTTCACACGGTATATAAGCCGCGTCAAACACCATACGCGCCATTACCGAAAGACAGCTCTTGAGGCGGAAAGCCAGAAGCATTGCTCACTTTTAAAAAAACGTATTTTGATGCTAATACCTGCTTTTACCTGTGTGTCACGCTGCCCCTGAGCACTCCCCCCCTGACTTCCAGTCGCCGTGCACGCCGCGCAGCCGATCTGAACGCTGCTGCGGGTGTAACCAATTAGTTGCTGCCAATTACGAGGACTGTGAGGCCACGCCCACGCCCTGAGGACACGCCCCATCCCTTCCATTACAAAACATGTGCCTGGGCCGAATGCGCAGCGGACGCGTGCAGCGGACGCGCGCAGCGGGCGCACCGCCAGCGCGCCGAAGGTGCGCCAAAGGTAAGCCCGTCTGCGCCCGTCCGCGACCTGCCGGGACTAGGGGCTAAACCCCCTGCTGGTTTTACTCAAAACCTGTCCACGCCGATTCGCTACTCGCGCAGCGAGCTACTAGCCTTTCATAAAGTCAACACGGGTATAAAAACACATCTATGCACCCAAACTGGGCCAGGATTATCCTATGGACCTATCTCCTGCCTCGCTTGTCGCTGGTCCAGCATGGGTCAAACCCCACCAGTGAACCACACAATCCCTGTAAAAAATCACCTTGCGCTGAACTGTCGATATTTTAATGCTAGATCTCTACCCAGACATGCCCTGGACATCTGGGATCTACTCATATCTAAGACCCCGGACCTGGTTTTTCTTACCGAAACCTGGTTATCCGAGACCAGTGCTCCAGATCTAGCAAACTCTCTCCCCCCCAATTACAAAATCATTACGCAAGATAGACCTGGTAAAAGAGGAGGGGGGGATACTGTTATAATCAGGGAACATCTAACATGCTTTGCTGAACCAACAACTGCCCACATCGAACATCAGACCTTACCTTTCAAAGTACTCTTCGAGGGCCTTACCATCCTAGCTGGTGCAGTTATATGCAATCCCCCTGGACAACAAGCCAGCCTTGGCGCCAAATTATTGAATCAACTCTTGCCACTCTGCCTAAAATACAAAAACTATATGATTGTTGGCGACTTCAACATTCACTATGAGAAAATGGATGCCCCAGGAACCTCCCAGCTGGAATATGACATGGGAATTCTCCAACTGAGGCAGTGGATAGTGGGCCCCACGCATTCAGCTAGCCACACCCTAGACCTGCTATTCACTAACATCGAATCCACCAACATAAGAGAGGTCCACCCCTTATCCTGGTCGGACCACTCCCTTATATCTTTCTCACTTAACTTTCCCGGTAAACCTCTAAAACCCAAAATAGCCCCTCACATCTCTAAACGAGCTTGGAGGCTAATTAACAAATCCAATTTTGAGAAAGACTTTCAAGAGGCTAATGTCAAACTATCGGAGGACTCCCCTGTCTGTAATTATGTCGCCTTACTAGATGCTGGAATACTGCAAACATTAAACAAACTAGCCCCTATGCGGGAATCTAGAAAAAAACTATAACAGAGAAATGGTATACCCCCCACCTGAAAAATCTTAAAAAGGAATGTCAAAAAAATGAACACCTATGGAGACAGTCCAAAGACAGTGAAGCGAGACAAAACTATGTCCATAAACGGAAGCAGTATATTCTTGCCATCAAAAACGCAAAGAAGGATTACTTTACTCAGCGCTTTCAAGAAAACAGCAATTCAGCGAAAGAACTGTTCAGAATAGTGAAGGAGCTTAGCAAACCATCCAGCACCTCACAAACTCTCACCCCCTCGACCGAGGCTTGCGAGCGTATCAGCACTTTCTTTTCCGACAAGATCAAGAAAATATACTCTACCTTCACCCCCCAAAACACCCACAGCAACTCAGACAACCCACCCAAGACTGCTATGTCACCAGACGTACCCACAGACCCATCAGACTTAGGTAATGCACCCCGCCTAACCAGTTTCGAACCACTCTCTGCAGATGAGGTCCTAGCAGTTCTGAACACAGTTAAATCTGGATCCTCCTCGGACCCCTGTCCCCATTTCGTGTTCTCAAAAATTGCACCTACGCTCTGTCCCCTGATCACTCAACTTTTTAACAAATCGTTAGTCACTGCCCTGATGCTTGGAAGCACGCTTCTGTGACCCCCTCTCCTGAAGAAAGCGTGATCTGACATTCTCAACCCAGAGAACTACAGACCCATCTTCCAGCTTCCTTACCTCTCTAAAGCCCTGGAGAAACTGGTCAACGTACAGCTGACTAGGTACCTAGAAAGCAATTCCCTTCTGGATCCCTCCCAGACTGGTTTTAGAGCCAATAACAGCACAGAGGCAACGTTGCTGGCAGTGTCGGACAGTATCAGATCCTCCACCGATCAAGGTGGAGCGGTGGCGCTGATACTGCTTGATTTGTCAGCGGCGTTTGACACAGTATCCCACGACTGTCTGCTGAACACACTCCGGAGTAAGGGAGTTCAATCCACAGCATTGAACTGGCTACACTCTTTCCTGAGTAATCGCACCCAGGCAGTACATATGGGTCAGTTCCACTCAAGGCCCAACCCCATCGGTGGCGGGGTCCCCCAGGGCACCTCACTGAGCCCCACCCTCTTCAATGTCTATATTTCATCTCTTGCTGACATTGGAAGGAAGTGGGGCATTGGCATCTGCTCCCATGCGGATGACACGCAGCTGATGGTGGCCATGGACGAAGGGCCTGAGGCAACCAAACTAAGCTACACGACTGCCTTTCCGAAATTAGCCAATGGATGCACAATCACTGCCTAAAGTTGAACGCAGGCAAATCGGAGATTCTTCTGTTCGGTGGAGCCAAACGCGTGTGGGACACCACATGGTGGCCACCCTCACTGGGACTGGCCCACACTCCTAAACAACATGCCAGGAACTTGGGAATCATCATGGATGATGCCCTGTCCATGAAGGATCACGTCCGATCTCTTTGTGGCAAGGGCTTTGCCATACTAAAACTTCTCACCAGGATATTTCCCTGGATACCCCTGGACTGCAGACGCTCAGTCACACAAGCCCTACTGGTCAGTCGCCTGGACTATGGCAATGCATTATTTGAAGGGATGAACGAACAGTTATTCTCCTGCCTACAGGTTATGCAAAACCTGGCGGCCAAACTCATTTGCAATAAAGGCAAACGAGACTCAGCATCGGAGTGCTTAATGAAACTTCATTGGCTCCTGATGCGCCAGAGGGCTTTACATAAAACTGGTCCCACAATTCTCCAAGGGAAGATTGAATTTTATGTACCCAATAGGAACCTACGTTCATGTCAATCAGCTCTAGCCAAAACCAAACGCATCTACAAAGTCAGAACAGGTGGTCGCTCCTTTTCTTACCTTGCAGCAAAAAGGTGGAATGAGCTCCCTACTGTCCTAAGACATACTACAAATTACCTTCAGTTCCGAAAAAACTGAAAACACACCTCTTCCCCAAACCGTAACCTCTCAGCATACGCCATCACTAGTCCTTTCTGGTACATAGCGCCGTGATATCCCATGGGATGAGTTTTGCGCTCTATAAATACCGCAAATAAATAAATAAATAAATAAATGATGATAGCACCCTTGTCATATCCACCAACATGATTGCTTAATGTTTTGAGACATTGGAAAAGATCTCATTCTGATTTAGAGTTCAGCGGATGGGTTACTACATCACAATGTGATAGATATCCTGTCCGCTTTATTACAAGTGCTCATTTTAAGGCATTGCAACTAGACGGAAGCGACCACCATCTACTGCACCTAAAAATAATATCAGACGGAACCAGCTCAAAAAAGAAAGTAGTAACCCTACAAGTAGAATACCCTGAACGATTAATCACTTGGATTTTGGACAAGCATCTGCTGGGGTAGGGCAAACTACAACAGAATCATGAGGTGATAGTGTGGGAGGATATGCTTGAAAACTTCGTAGGTTGGTATAGAGATATAATTGCCCAGGCGGTGAAACCTCTAGAGGTGAAAATAAACTACATAAGGGAAAAGCAAGAAAGGTCTGGTGTGTATATTTGAAAAGTTAAACTTTGTTTTGACAGGAAATGTAGAAATCTAAAAGGCCAAATAAGAAATTGGGAAAAGAGAAATATAATCCTGAGATAGGACACCCGCTCCTCAGCACCAAGCGGAGATTTAAATAAAATAATATTCAATGGGAAAAGGGTTTATATGGAGCATTGCTGGGCAAACAATCAGGAAGCAATAGAAACGAAAACTATGAGGAAGTTATGGCAGCTGGGACAGAAAAGCACTGGAAAGGAACGTGGGTCACTAAGGTGTTTGGTGGAATAAGAAGCATGGGTAAAGCACCTAAAATACATATATGTCGAGAAGGTAAAAGAAAGGGTTATGGTTGCAGATGAAACGAGGACATAATTCTCTTTCCAGATTATTAAAGATACAATAAGATCATTAAAACAAACCTGCAAGTGGTGATAATCAAAACCAAGGTAGACTTATGGGCTAAATTCTTTAGTTTTATATTCCAGAAACAATTGGCAGCTGGTCATACCCCAGACTGCTGGAAGGGTGCTTTAATAAAGCTGATGAATAAAAAATAAGATGCTAAGAATCCCAAAAATTATAGATTAATTAACCTGCTTAACATGGGCAAATAACTGTTTTCAAAAGTGATTTTGGGGAGGCTCAAAGAAAGGGCGGACTGCAACAAGAAAAAACTAGCAATACATTCTGATAAAAAGAAAGTGAAGGGGTTTGAGAAAAAAATAATCAAATATAAATGGCACCTAGGGACTAGCAAATTAGAGACAGATAAATGATAAATATAAGTACCTTGGAGTATGGTTTGAAGGGAAGCTACAGTCAGTGGACCCAATTTTTTTTAGAAAGATTACGGTTGTATGGCTTTAAAACCTGTGCTAAATGCATATGCGGATATGGTTTGTCCGCAATTTCACTACAGAATTGAACTGCTAAATCTAAATAGAAAGCAGGATGGGGAGTATGAAAGGGTAAATGTCTGAAAAGCCTGTTGTCATTACCTAAATCAATGAGGATACAGGCTATAAGAATGTAAACAGGTGTACCATCATGGAGCCACTTAGCTGCTACAGAGGTGGGAAGATTCTGGCTTCGCCTATTAACTGGCATTAGACAAAAGGTAGCTACACACTGTAAAAATGAGATCACAGATAGTGAACTCCAGCAGTCCAAGGAATTTAGAGAACATTTGGGCCACATATGCCGGAGACTAGGACTGGATATAGATAGATATGGTCTGGTAATCAAGACTAGGAAGAGGGAAAGTCTCACTCTATCAATAAAGGTATCCAGAGATCAATACATGTTCACAGTACATGAACACAGTTCTTATATGACTCAGTCAGTCAGAAATACTTCATTTTGACATAAAAGGTTGCACAAACACAATTTAATTTCAAAACAGCACATCCACATACACAAAATTTACTGGTTTTAAAATGATCAGTATCTACTACGAATCTTAAAAGCAGTAAAAAGGTCATTTAAAATACACTATATGATCTCAAATGTTCCTAGGGAGGGTAAAAACTCCATTGCTAAATTGTAATTCATAATCCCCGCAGCAAGTAATAAAGGGCAAATAAACTGTTTCCTCTGGGGTGTGTAAAGTCTACAAAAGAGAATAAAGTGCAGAGTGATTTGAGGTGAACAATTGTCACACGGACAAACAGGGAGGCAAACCATGTGTCTTGGATAGGCAAAGGAGCTAAAAAATGTACAGTTTTTTAATGCAGCCTCATCAACACAAATGTCCTTCTTTCGTTTAAGTCAATTTGCAAGTACAGGGCAGGTTCTCTCAAAAGTTGTGAGAGGTGCTCTGGCTGACCAGTCATACTGCATATAGGGCCAACCCTCACATAGCTTTGATAGAACAGTGACTTTATAATGGCCAGTGAAACATTTTTTTAGCATATCAGAGTTTAAATAATACTCTGGGACACCCATTTTAGCAAACATGTTTTAACATACCTAAGTCAGGGTATGTCTAAGCTATTATCCAGCTTCATGCAGTCTGTCAGTATTGTTCTGCAGAGGGCAGCCTATGGATTCTTCCAGGTTTTTAACCAGAGCAACAACGGTTGAACCGCTATATAGTCTTTCAAATAAGTCATACCAACTTCCTTGTGACAGAAAGTAAAGGCGGAACACTGAGGCACTGAGAGAAGTCTTCTTAGAAACATATTCTCTGCTTCTTGGAGTGATTAGCAATTTAAGTGTCCCCACATCCTGGCCCCAAAGGTTACTACAGAAATACTTTTACTCTTGTAGATGCATAAAATCTCCTTGATCGGTTTATGTTCCAGTCTTTTAGCAAATCTAAAAATAGCATCAATAGATTTTTGAAATTGCATAATTCTAATATTTAAAACATGTTAAAATCAGCATCAAATGGTACACGCAAAGAGGTAAAATATGGGAACTTCTCAATTTCTTCTCCCCCCAGTAAAAATGTCTTGTTTTGCCTTTTTATGGGCCACTTTTCATGATAAAAGATTTTGTGCGATTTACTTTTAGCCCTAGATTGTTCATAAAATCATTAAATGTCTCTAACAACACTTGTAGGCCATTTGCTGTCCTGGATATCTGGACAGCATCATCAGCATATATAGGAGAACGGGGATTTGACACATATTACATTTTGGTATATCTTTTCCCACCTTACATAGTTGGTTTCCCAGCCCATTAGTGTATAGTAAAAAGAGGAATGAGGCCAGGACACAGCCCTGTCTTACCCCAATATCTGATGAGAATCTTTCAGGCAAATCTCCCTGATTGTTATAGCATACGGAGGGTGCGGTATATTCATGAAGCCTACTGAGCAAGGTAACACTTGCTCCATCAATCCCCATTTTTTACATTATGGACCATAATTGGCTGTGATTCAGTGTGTCAAAAGCACAGGTTAGGAGCATAAACGCTAAATGGACACAGCCATTTTGTGCTTTAGTGTACTTTTGAACAATTAAAGCCAGATTTAACCTGAGCAGGGAAGAAGAGGACATGCTCTTTATAAGCTCAGCAGTCCTCCAGGTAATACTAGCAGCACGGTGGAAAGACTCAGATCCACCGAGTTTTCAAATGTGGTTAGCACGTCTGCTTGGGGTCTTCAATCAGGAGAGTGCCATTTATGCCACCAGAGGGCTAAGATCCGCTAAGCGTGGCATGGCGATCTGGCAACCCATCACAAATTGGAGGAGGAGGCTTAGCCCAGTGTGATAGTGTGATAATGAATTACTATAATATTTATTTTTATGTTTATTCATTGCCCCTTTTTCTTTTCTTTTCCATTTTTTTTTATTTCACTCACCCTCTCAATTTGAGAATGAAAACAAATCATACATGAAAGTAATTGTTTATTGTACAATATTATTGTATTTGGACTCCTTTTTTATCTGGTTCTGACAAAAAGAAAAAGAAAAAAGAAATAAAAAAAAATGAAAAAATACAAATGATTTAAAAAAATAAAGCCAGATTTAATGATTGTTCTACAGCTACAAGTCCTGGACGTAAACCAAATTGGTAAATTTAGAACGCCTGATGTTCCAGTGCCCAAAGTTCTAATTTGGCCAAAATGACCCTGCCCAATATTTTAACCAAACTATCGAGTTGGGAAATCGGGCGATAACAGTGGGGTTTTGATGTATCCCCCTTTTAAAAAATTGGCACTATAATGGTGTTTTGCCAGGTCTGTACTAGGGGGCCCACTATTGCAGCTGTTAACACATTTATAATCAATGGGGTCCAAAAATCTGGTAAATACTTATATAGGTCCACAGGAATTCTTTCTGGTCCCGGGGCTTTCTCTGAATGACTATTTTCTGTAGCTAATAGTACATCGCCCAACTCATTTGAGTTACTTAAGGCATGGACAGGTCTTTTATCACAAGGAATTTCTGTGGCAGGTGATAAATTAGATGTCCTTGATTCTAGGGAGAACATTTCCAAGAAATGGTTAACCCAAGATTCGGCTGGAACTACGGTGTCTATTTTAGGCATTTCATCAGCAGACATGGGAACAAAAGCAACCACCTTCCAAAAAGCACAGGAGTCTTTTAAAGATAATGCAATTTTTAAATCTTACCAAAGCCTTGTCCTTCAAAAATCACTTTCTTTCCCCAGTTGCCTTTCTATAATCTTTCCATGCTTTTATTATTTCATCCTTATTTATTTTTTTAATACCACCCATAGCGCCTTATGTTCTTCGAAGCAGATCTTATTGAACCACCTTGGGTTTTCAGGGGCTTTTCTACTACATTTTGTCAGTTTATCTGCAATGAAGCTATTAAGATTTGTAAAGGCCACTATGACATTCTCGTGGGGCAGGATCTGAGAGTACTGACTCTATATCTGCCTTGTTATTTGTTATAATGTCAGTCAAAAAGGCCTCCTTATCAACCTTTTCCCATTTCATACTAAGGCCCTTATTTCTATTATATATAACCCTGTGTTGATTTTTATAACACCAGTAGATGTAAGATTAAAACAATGGGGCTATGGTCACTCAAACAACTTGCCTTAACTACATATCCCTTAAAAATGGTACTAGATCTTTACTAATTAAAATATGGCCAATGGTTGAGGTTGATAAGTGTACCTACATATGTTGGGATCGGGGGTCATAGTCGCATCCAAATCTTGTGAATATTAGAATACCCTGCCCAAATTATTTGCAGATCCTTTCTATGTTTTTTGTGAGCATCGCTTCTAACGTCCTTAAAGTAATCTACAATATTAGTCACAGTTGGGTCAAAGATATTATAATAGAAATTAATTAAATGCAAATCAAACGACTCTTGTGTAATAATTAGAAACAACTGATAGTATTGAGATTTACACAGTGTTTTTTTTATTGTTTATTGAAGAAAATCACAGTAGTACAGTACATGATTGAACGACATATTGCATAATATCATCAAGAAATTACAAGTCAACAGCAGTCAATAGCCCTCAAGACACATCTCCCATCAATCTCTCCTGTCTGCGCATTTCCATTTCTACTGTGGGTGACACATATATATCTCCCCTGTGTTTGTTCCAGTGGGAACACTTCCTATCCCATTTCTTAGGGCACCCCCTTGCCTTATAGACCTCAGTCTCTGCCAGCATACACCGGTCCATTTCTTTGCCCCATAAGGTGAAACGAGGCAGGGTTTTGACCTCCCAACCCCTAGCCACCTCTCTCTTCATCATTGTGTAACACAATGTAGTGAACTGTTGTTCGATTTCTGTTAAGTCTGTGGCTTCCCAAATGTTTAGTAGTCCGAGTTGTGGGGTTAGAATTATTTCTTTTCTTACTGTAGTGGACATTTGTGTTGTGGCTCCTTCCCAGAGGGGGCGTACCTTGGGGCTAGTCCACAAGGTGTGGTAAAACAGCCCCTTCCACATCTGTAGTCAGGTTTAGCCCCTATTTTTGCCAAAACTGTACCCGTTAAGTATGAGTGGTGATGTATTCGAAGTTGGAACAGGCGGAATCTCTGAGTGATGGCTGCCTCACGTGGGGACATCAGAGCTGACTGTAATCCTTCGTCCTCTTTAGGGCCTATATCATATTGCCAGCGCTCCCTGAGCTTAGGGAAGGTATCTGGAAGGTTGTTACTCAATTTTTTATAAGTTAAGGAAATCGCCTTCGAACTGAGAGGTCATCAAGCAGGGGGTCTTCCAGATGGGAAGATTCTGGTATGTCCATAAAGGATGGAAAGGCTGCCTGCAACGCGTGTCTGATTTGTAGGTATCGGTAAATTTCCCCCTGCGCCAATTGATATTTGTCTTGGAGCTCACTAAAGGTCAATTTTGCCCCCTTTTTTACAAAATCTCCCACTGTGGACAGCCCAATGAGGTTCCATTTATCAAACCCGGGCTGATACCCCAGCCTCCCCAATTTCTGAGCGAACCAAAGTGGCGTGGCCAACAATAATGTGTCTGTGTAGCTAAGTTTTGACTATGCACCAAATATCAAGCGTGTGTTTAGTCGGCCCAAAAAACTTCCCTTTACTTTTCTTATAAGTGGTATATAGAGCACCCAAATAACCGAAACGGTCAGTCTGATATCTATCCAGGGCATACACTGGGTCATCTGGAGAGTTATATATCCAATGGTTGACAGTCACCAGGTGCGCCACCCAGTAATAACGCTGTAAGGTCTGGGAGGTCTATGCCCCCATCATACCAACTTTTTGTCCGTTTCTGCCTAGCAATCCTAGGGGCCTTCCCATCCCATAGCAGCATGGTAATCTCACCCTCAACCGCTCTGAAATATGAATCTGGGACTTTGTAGGGGCAGTTGTGGAGAACATAGAGGAAGCGAGGAAGGGCCAGCATCTTAAAAAGTGCTGCCCTCCGCACTAGTGTCAAGGGTAGGGTCCTCCAATGCTTAACATCTGCACGCAAACTAGCCAGAAGCGGAGCCAAATTTGAGTTGTAAAAACAGGCTGGGTCCGAGGTAACAAAGACCCCCAGGTATCAAAAACCGTCAGTGGCTACCATTATCACACACTGTGCTGGGAGACGCAGCACCTCTCCTTTCAGCATGAAAAGGACTGACTTGCGCCAGTTTATTGCAAACCCCGAGTATTTACCAAAGTTCGTGAATATGTCTAAGACAACACAGATCGATATATATGGGTATGTCAAGTAAAGAAGAATATCATTCGCATAGAGCGATATGCGGTCTTCCACATCATTTGCCTAGCGCATGCCACGTACCATCACATCACGAGTAGCTCTAGTACGAGGGAAAAGATCAGTGTGGATAATAGGCATCCCTGCCTCGTACCCCTACGGAGTACGAACGTCCGGGAGGTAAAAGCGTTCACTCTCACCTGTCCTAATACCCCTGTATATAAGAGGCGTAACTAAGCCACAAATGTGGGGCCTAGCCCTGCACTTTGCAACACCTCGAATAGATGTGGCCATTCTATGGAGTCGAACACCATAGAGGCGTCAAGGGATAATATTGCAGCGTCTTCTTCTATGTATGGTTGTCTAGCCATGACGTTGTGTACCCTTCGCAAGTTGAGAGCCGTGTTACGCCCTGGCATAAAGCCAGACTGGTTTGGGTGGACTAAGGAAGTAATAACTGTCACCAATCTATTCGCCAAATCTTTCGCTAATATCTTCGTCTCCACATTTATCAATGAGATCGGCCTATAGGAGCTGCAATCGTCACTCGGTTTTCCTTGTTTATAAATAACTACAATAGTGGCCAGGCGCTGGTCTACGGGCAGCTGGCCCTTCTCCAAACTCTCCTCATACATGGCTTTCAGATGTGGTATAGTTAAAGCGGCTGTAGCCTTCAGAAACTCCACCGGAACGCCATTAGGCCCCGTAGCCTTTCCTGATTTAAGTTGCCCCAGAGCCTTGCTTAATTCCTCCGTGGAGAGGTCAGCCTCCAGAACGTCTTTATCTGCCTCTGAGAGGCACAGTGCATTACTGTCTTTAAGAAGCTCATGTGAATCGTCCGCTGTATAATTAGTAGAGGGGGAGTGCACCCGTTCAAAATAGTCGGCAAATCGATTCACTATGTCTTTCGGGTATGTTATCGTGTCTCCATCTGGCATCATCAGCCTATGAACCCATCTGGAGCCCTGCTCCCGCCTTTCCAGCCACGCAAGCGTCCTGCTTGTCCTGTCCCCTAGCTCGTAGAGTCTATGTTGGATCGCGCGATGCCTGGCCACTGTCTGCTCTCTAGATTTTAATGGAAACTCATCCTGTGAGGGCTCACGCTCCAGGTCAATGAGGTCAGTTTCCACCTGAGTCAAGAGTTCTGGCTCTTTGACAGTGTAGCCTGTCTTTAACGACCTAGCTAAGCCCTTATCCACCACTTTGAAGGCCTCCCAAACGGTTTGTGAGGAGTCAACCAAACCCACGTTTTCCGTAAAATAATTCCCGGCGTGCATACGGAGTTCGTCTCTAACATCGGAGATGCGAAGGAGCCAGGGGTTGATTACTATTGTGGCTGGCAGTTGACGTTCCCATTGCGCATATGCCATCCAGACCCAGGAGTGATCCGAGATCCCTCTAGGCAGCACTTTATATTGGGCAAAATTACCCACTGAGGACTGATGTGTAAGGAAGCAGTTAATATGTGACAGACTACGGTGGGCATTCGAGAAAAAGGTAAACATTGTGTCGTGGGATGAAGTGCGTGACCCACGTCTGCGAGACCCAGTGCCTGCACAAAGTCGGGCAGCAGATTATTAGCCTTTTCTTGGGGCTTAGGTGGGCTACGATAAATAGTGTAATCTAATGCCATATTGTAGTCTCCTCTCAAGATCAGCACACCATCCCGTAGACCCGTCAATGTGTTGCCCTAGTCCTCTAGCGCCGTTTTGCCCAGAGCAGGTGGCAGGTAGACCGAGATCAGAATAAGATCGTTCCCTTCCTACTGGGCTCCCACCCGCGCAAAGCAGCCTGCTGTGTCTGTCCATGTCTTGAGTATAATGAGCGGTGTGGTCTTTTTTACTAATATAGCCGTACCCCTGGAACCCGTGGTATATCACCGCATGTGCTAAAAGTGTGTATCCCCATCTAGTGAGGGCCTTAGATTAGCGACCCACTAAATGGGTTTTCTGCAACAAGACCACGTCAGGTGAATGTCTCTGCAGGAATTGATGTACTATGCCCCTCTTGATCTTGTCTCCCATCCCATTTACATTCCAGGACAGCATGGTCAAAGGCCGTTTACTATCCTGCCCCAGATCCGTGTGTCACCCCTCGTTCCCTCCTTCGGATTATTTCTGAGTGAGATAATGTGTAAATCCGTATATCTAGCAAGTGCCATTCAACAACCAATATAGCCATTTTACAGTTTGGGTGTATGAAAACCAATAATTGAATAAACAATTCTTCCTCCGTTAAGTCACTCAATCGTCCCAGTTTAGCAACCAAGTCATCAATAAACCAAGTAACCAAGAAACAATCTCCCTCTTCACAGTGAATAAGAACAGAGAAAACAGAACATTGCAACACATTATAGTCACTCTGGAACTCATCCCCGAAACACATGTTCCCGAAATCTATATAATCTGTAGCATAGGAGTTCACCACAGCTTTGAAAACCGCAAAAAACTGCAAAACACCTCCCTCCACCCCTTACTCCAAAGTCCACCCCCCTCCCTGCCCCCCTGCCCGTGGATTTAGAACTACCCACCCCCAAACACGGCAGAGTGCCTCTCACACCCCTGAAATGCTGAAAATGCAGAGGGAACCGACCCCTCCTCCCCCAGACACACATCACAGTTATCGTATGTCACAGCCATCCTGTAATAACATTAACAAAACAATATCATATCACATCTATATACCCAACAAATAGCACCATGTCACAGATCACTGAGTACAGAAAAAGTCTTGCATCAGTGAGTTTTTCTCACCTCCCCGCCCATGCCCCTCTACTTGCGTATATTGCCAGTTCTAGACTCTTTTGACCCAGCGCCAAAGATGTCAGTCCTGCTCCTCCAGCCGGCTAGCCTCCGCAGTAGGATCAGCGCTCGCCGCCTCCATCCGGACTCCTCTTTGTGTCTTTGTGTGTCAGATCTACTAGGGCAGTCCCTCCGACAGCCACCCACGGTGTTCCAGCCCTCCATCCAGTCCCAGACCACCTCTGGTGAGTCAAAAAACCACAACTTGCCATCCAACTCCACTCGCAGCCATGCCTGGAAGAACATTGCATATTTCACCTCTGGATCTCTCAGCTCCTTCTTCACCGCTTGAAAGCTTCTGCATAGCGCCTGAACCTTGGCCGTGAAATCCGGAAAGAACGCCACCTCATAGTTATCTATCTTCAAGGGCGGGCTGGATCGTGAGGTCTGTAGTATTATGTCCCTATCACTGTAGTTGAACACCAGGGCAATCAGGGGTCTCGGAGGTGCGCCCGGCTTAGGCCTACCATGTGGGCTCTTTCTATAGAGAAGTAGCTGGACAGCGTCTTGGGCTTTAGGTGTTTTGTAATTAGCTCCTCCACGTACAAATCTGCAGCCGGCCCCTCCGTCCATCCCGGAACCCCTAAAATTCGAATGTTATTATGGCGGGCTCAACCTCCATATTCATCCAGCTGTTGCGACATTCTTGCCTGCTTTTGCTGCAAGTCGAGCATCTGTCTCTGGAGTTCTGATGTATCCGTCTGCAGAGCGCTTGTCACTATCTTAAGTTCCTTAACCTTCTCATCCATTTTCTTGAAGTCTTCTCTAAGCAGCGAGACCTCAACTGTGATCGAATCCACTGAGGTAGGCACCCCTCCTATTGCTGCCATAACATCATGGAAAGTCGGCTCCGGTCCCGGTGCAGGGGCCACCGCTGGCCCTTCTCTCTCTGATCGCGGTGAATCTCCTTTTTTGCCCATTTTAGTCCATGCAAATTTCGCCAGCTGTTTCTTGGCGTTAGCCTTAGGACTCTTCCCTCCTGTAGCCATGATTGCAGAGCCCCGAGTCTTCAGACAGGTGCAGAGGGTGGCCCACCGGACACAGCTGCAGCCAAACGAAGGAAACAGCCAAAGCAAAACTAAGTGCTGGGGGGTGTCCCCTCCTGGGTCCCGACACCTCAGGCAGGTCTTCACTCACCACAGTTGACCTCAAGAGTCAGAGACCAGCTGCCCCCGTGACCAGGTAATGATGTCTTCTCCTCCTTGTCAGAATCCACAGGCAAATACTCTCCGCAGTTCTCATCAGCACTGATGCTCCCGCCTCTCAGAGCACCCTAGGGAGGGCTGCCACCCACTATGACAGGTCAGGCACAAGGACAGGGCCCCCCCGGAGCAATGTTACACCTCCAGTGCACCACTCACACCAGAGGTCCGCACGTCCGGTCTCCGCCATGGTCACCCAACTGGACACTCAAGCAGGACAGCGCCCGTACATCAGTCCCATCAGGCACCTGCCCGCAGCGCTTCACATACCCCCTGATATCTAGAGGGGATCTAACCAGGATGGACACAGTCGCCTATCCTGCCACCGGAATCAATGGTCATCACACTGCTTGTCTCACTCTTCCTCTGACTAGACCCTGCACGGGCTCATAAACGGGCTGCACCCCTTCCAAGTTTTAGGTAACAGCTAGTGCTCCTCCAGTTCACCACTTGAAGCCAGGCAGCTCCCCCACCACCAGTATAATGTCGGGCTATCGTGGGGGTTCAGGCGCCACAACCTCTAGGCACAGGCTACGGAGGGCCGCAGTCCCGAGGCCGCAGTATCTGCAGATCAGTCCAGCTTCCAGCCACCGCTAATCCATGCGCTCCCGGGCCCTCTTCGCCTGCATACCAAATCAATAGGGCCAGTACACCTGTCACGGCCCACCGATGCCACTACTTTTGATCTCTCTGTAGCTCCCCAGGCCCCCTCAGGGCATCCCCGCCGGTCCGTCGGCTGCCGCTACCGCCCAGCCCCTCTCACCGCACAGGCCGCAAAGCCAGGGCCTCCAGTGTCAGGACTTCCGTGGGAACAAAACCAGCAGTCCTCCCGTGCAGAGTAAGGCGCTGAGGACCCACCAGGTCAGGTCACGCGCCACCGCCTTCAATCCTCGCACCCCTCTTCAGGCAGTAGATCTCTCGGGGCAGGACCGCTGCACCGCTCCGGGGCCGCCACTCATCGCCGACCGCATCCCGAGTCTGCCATTTCATCGCCGGAGCACCACACAATCCGGACCATTTCCCGGAGGAGTACGCTGCGGCGGGGGTCCAAAAGGCAGCACGGGGGTTCAGGAGTCAAACCGCCACCATCTCACTGCAGCACACAAACGTGGATGGCTCAAGATAATTCGAAGTGTCCGCGAAAGGGAAGGAGCTTGTCTAGGCAGCGTCCATTCCCCACGGCTGCAAGCCACGCCCCGTAAACATTGTTCTTATTGGGATGTCTGTCAGTGCCAATGATATGAAAGTGACCAAACCCCCTTTTGCTGTATCAGCTCTAGAGGGGACAGCTGGTATATGATAGGATTTCTAACAAAACAAGGGTCCTAAGCCTAGAACAATATTTAAAAACCAATAATATAAAGGCCACAATCGGACTATATATGCACTTTTCTTATACCCAGCCGGGCAAAGAATTTATTTGAAAAATATATGACGCAAGGTCAATTTATACGTTACAATATAACATCAAACATTCAGTGTTTGAAGTAAGGCACAAGCCTGTGCCGTACTCAGAATAGAGAAAAGGTTGTGAGAAAGGGTGCAAGAGAAAAGACAGTATACATCAGGCAAAAGGAAAGTGTGAGCAAAGGCCTGGTACTGCTTAGGAATTTAAATTGGCAGTATTCCCTGGAGTAGAACATACATATACAAATAACAATGAAAAAACTGTATGTCTACAAATTAAAGTCGACGGCGTTTCGATCCCGCGCTCAAAATAATGGGATCATCATCAGGACTTAATAGTTGCCTGGAAT
This sequence comes from Lissotriton vulgaris, assembly GCF_964263255.1. Lineage (NCBI taxonomy): Eukaryota > Metazoa > Chordata > Amphibia > Caudata > Salamandridae > Lissotriton > Lissotriton vulgaris. The sequence continues at coordinate 779,176,189 of NC_141694.1, forward strand.
AACATGAAACAATATGCCTGTAAAGAGAAACAGGGGAGAAACAAACAGGAAAAGAAGTTTTTAAATTACTCCTATGTATTTAGAAAAATGTCAACCAAGTCGGACTCTTACTTTCATGCAATTCGGAATCGCAGTGCAGTGAATGGTGTTTGGTCGTTGCTGGTTGGAATTTGAGAAAATTCGACATAGTCTTGTGGCTAGGTTGTGCCTATTTTGTGAAAAACTGTCATTTCAGTGAGCGTGGCGAGATGACAGCGGGTGTGTATATCCGCTACAGGAAATTCAGAGTCATCACAGAGTAGTGCGGCAAGTGGAGGGTGCAAGACTTAAGGACTATACTCCGACGTGAACATACTCAGTATTAAAGGTATAACATGATTGCATACCCAGGGCTGGAGGGCAAGTTCAATTGTGTTGGCAAGGGCCGCCCAGTGTGGGGCCACTCATGTGCAGGAAAGGCACTTCTGAAACCTTGGAAAGATGTGCCCATTGTTAATTTATGAGTCGAGACGGCTACAGGGGCAGGTCTAATGTAATTCCGACTCTTACCGATTTTAGATCAGAGATAGTTGTGAAGATAAGTATTTGAGTCGCCCGATATGCGAACTCCGTCTAATTTATTCTCCGTATCGAAGTACGATCTGTGGGCAGTACTTTAATGGAGATTATTAGTATTAGCATCCTGGCCGAACTGTCTACATAATACGGGGGGTCACGGGTGGGAGCATTCTCACCTTCGAAGAAGAAAAAAAACAGGCGGTCCAAGGGATTCGATGATCCGCTATGGGGAAAGAGTGAGCGCCTCAGTATTGGCGTTCTCACCTTGATGAAACAATATTCGTTCCGTGGCGGCGGTCAGTAAGATAAACGATCCGCTGTTGGTGATAGGAATAGGATTTAGGATGTGGCCATGGTCACAGCGCAATCCGGGGAAATAATGAGCTGGCGGGGGTGTTCTTACCTCAAAGGGCTGAATAGCTGCCGATACACCGGTTCCTCACTCGCAAAGTTGCTTCCTGTTGGGATAGCGTAGAAGCGAGGTTTAAACCAATGCGGTCATGTGACACAGGTCATGTGATCGCGGGGTGATTGCGGCGGCCATCTTGGAGTGGGGATGAGGTGATGGGACTGGTGATGGCGCAGTGAGTTTTGTGCTAAAGGAATGGGTGTGACATCCAAATCTTAGCGTCACTACCAGGGCACCTTTATTAAATTATAGTTAGGGTTATCAAGTTATCCATTGGAGTATAGTCCTTAAGTCTTGCACCCTCCACTTGCCGCACTACTCTGTGATGACTCTGAATTTCCTGTAGCGGATATACACACCCGCTGTCCTCTCGCCACGCTCACTGAAATGACAGTTTTTCACAAAATAGGCACAACCTAGCCACATGACTATGTCGAATTTTCTCAAATTCCAACCAGCAAAGACCAAACTCCATTCACTGCACTGCGATTCCGAATTGCATGAAAGTAAGAGTCCGACTTGGTTGACATTTTTCAAAATACATAGGAGTAATTTAAAAACTTCTTTTCCTGTTTGTTTCTCCCCTGTTTCTCTTTACAGGCATATTGTTTCATGTTATTCCAGGCAACTATTAAGTCCTGATGATGATCCCATTATTTTGAGCGCGGGATAGAAACGCCGTCGACTTTAATTTGTACACATACAGTTTTTTCATTGTTATTTGTATATGTATGTTCTACTCCAGGGAATACTGCCAATTTAAATTCCTAAGCAGTACCAGGCCTTTGCTCACACTTTCCTTTTGCCTGATGTATACTGTCTTTTCTCTTGCACCCTTTCTCACAACCTTTTCTCTATTCTGAGTACGGCACAGGCTTGTGCCTTACTTCAAACACTGAATGTTTGATGTTATATTGTAACGTATAAATTGACCTTGCGTCATATATTTTTCAAATAAATTCTTTGCCCGGCTGGGTATAAGAAAAGTGCATATATTGTCCGATTGTGGCCTTTATATTATTGGTTTTTAAATATTGTTCTAGGCTTAGGACCGTTGTTTTGTTAGAAATACTTGATACCCATGGTCCCAAGCCATTAAGTGGGTCCCCCTTGTTTATTAAAAAACTTGAGCGCAATCGCTGGATTGCAGGGGTTTCTTCATAAACCTTACACCTCGTTTTCCGAGGAAGGCCATCCTAGTGTCTTCAGTACTACTAATCCTTTTTCTTGTAATCTATATCTCTTAAATCCTTTCCCAGTAAGTAATGTCAACCCATGTCCCGCTCTACACTGCGGATTATATAAAACATTTATGCTCTAAACCGTCTCTACTATCTGAGACCCCAGATGTCCCGTCCTCTGCTAGTAGCTTCTTACCTGACCAACTCGAAAAACTAAGGAAGAAACAGGTCCGCCTACAATTAATGGTACTTATGCTGACAGATTATTTAAAAGCAGAGGTCATTCCCCTAGGCCTCCAGGTTCGCAACATCCCAGGCATCTTTACTGATAACCCCAAGTATACAACACATTTTAGCTACATTGGAACCACGTGCTCTAGGCACTGGCTCGCATTAGGAATCGATATTGCTACAGAGACATTAGAATCTCTGGAAAAAGAAATAGCGGAGGTCCTTAAACAAATAAATGACACTGACCCCACTGAGGAATGCAAAAAATTGCTTGAGCGAATAGACAAAACTGTAGCAGAATTCCATAGAATCGAACAAAACAAGAAGTCAAACAAAATAAAGAAAGATATAAAATCTTACAATACAGAAAACACTTACCCTTATTTACAGAAAGATTTTTATATCAACAAACCTCAATTCAACCCCAACACCAGACCTTGGGGCAGATACAATAAGCGACAGAACCTGGTAGGTTTTTCAGAGACATCAGGAGAATCTTCAGACAGCTCAGACCCTGGAGAGGGTGGAAGTAATCCAAGACGAGGAGGTGGGGCACAAACTAATTTTTTATCCCGGGGCCAACCAAACACCCCCCAACGAGGGAGAGTGAAGAAACCACAGCGCTGGTTCAACGCCCCTGGCGAGCGAAAGACCCGCAACAATTTCTACCAATGGTAGAATGTGCGAACAATCCTGAACCACCAGTGGAGGTAATCCCTATTTTCAACTTATCTCAACATAATTTGCTTGAATCTGAATTAGAGCTCCTTAAAAAAGGTCTCTCTTTTGTACCAACTGTCCGTCCAAACTTTATGGACCTACAAGCTGAACTTCTGAAATTTTTTAGACTAATTCGCCTCAAAGCCTTTTTTCAGCTGCATCCCTCACCTCTAAGCAGCTCGAACACTCCATTCCGCCCCCCTCGACCTTTTTACCTACTGCCAGCATGATTCCTTCAGAAATCGTGACTTTTGAGAAACTGGTCATAAATGACCTGGCTGAATTAGAGAAAAAGAAACTCTGTATACCGTATAATATCTCGAAACTAGAGAGAGAAGCAATTGACACATTGAAAACAAATTCTTCACTCGTAATTAAGAGTGCAGATAAGGGCGGCGGGATTGTCCTCCAGGATATCGAATCCTACAGGGCGGAAGTCCTTAGACAACTCGGAAACACTGATCATTATCAACGTCTTCCAGGGAACCCTACTAAGGAGATTCAAGCCACTATCCTGGAACTTACCACTAACGCTAGGACCGAAGGGTTCCTTAGCAAAAAGGAACACTGCTTTCTGAATGTAAAAAGCCCACGCATACCTGTAATTTATACCCTATCGAAAGTTCACAAGAACATTGACAAACCGCCCGGCAGACCAATCGTGTCAGCATGTGGTTCTATTCTGGAACCTTTGGGTGCATACGTGGATTTTTTTATTAAAGAATTTGTTCCCAACACTGTTTGCTATGTCAGGGACAGCATGGCAATGATAAATCTGATAGAACACTATCCCTTTGATCCCACCATCAATACATTGTGTACCTTAGATGTAGAATCCCTCTACACTAATATTCCTCAAACAGCTGCTCTATTAGTGATTCAGAGAATTCTAGACACCCGGCCACGCCCTCACAGGGTCCCAAGTATTTTCATTCTTCAACTACTTGAACTGTGCCTTTCAAATAATGTTTTCTCGTTTGAGGGTACGTTTTACCAACAGATCAAGGGGACCTCCATGGGGGCTATTTTTGCCCCCAACCTAGCCATTCTATTCATGGATGCGCTGGAAACTGGTGTTATCCTACATAACAGCAATCCATTCTTTGCAGGAATCTCCCTGTGGCGTCGTTACATAGACGACATCTTTCTAGTTTGGAATCATGACACTAACACACTGAACCTGTTTCTTCATTGGTTGAATAATAATTGTGCGGATCTAACCTTTACCTTGACCCACGATAAATCCCAAATAGCTTTTCTTGATTTGACAATTTACAATCAGGAGGGCGAATTACTAACGCGCCTATACAGAAAGCCAACGGAGCGGAACACTCTGCTCAGCTACAATAACTGCCACCCCCGAGCAAAGAAGGATTCATTACCCTATTCCCAGTTCTTACGAATAAGACGTAATTGCTCGAATAAAACGGACTATTTCAAGGAAGCCACTATTTTATCCAATAAACTTAAAATGCGTGGCTATCCAAGAAGAATAGTCAAGGCTGCTTCCAAAAGGGCGTGGTATTGTCCACGTGAAGTCCTACTCACACCAAAGCCAAAAGACAATAAAGACAGAATAGCCTGTGTGACTACATTCTGCCCCGTATCCAACAAAATCAGAAAATCTATCCTGAAACATTGGTCTACCATAAATGCGGGAACTCTTAACTTAGAGAAACCCCTTTTCGCATTTCGGAAAAATAAAAACCTGAAAGATCACCTTGTGAGGGCAGCTCTACCGGCCCCTACCCCCCGGACCACCCTTGATTCCAACTGGGGTTTACCACCATTACAAGGCCATGTGAAATGCGGGCACTGCATTGTTTGTGAGTTTACATTTGAAACAAGGAATATCAGTCACAATGGCGTAAATTTTGAGATGAAATCTTTTACAAATTGTAATACCTGTAATGTTATTTACGCGATTTTCTGCCCCTGCAAGAAAATGCATATAGGTCAGACAAGTCAAAAGGCCAAGACACGCATCAGTCAGCATCGGAGCAGAATCAGATGTAACACGCCCAATGCTCCCATGGTGGAACACTTTACAGAGATGAACCACACAGCTGATGACATCCTGTGGACCATTCTCAAAACCATCAAACTCCCACAAAGAGGTGGGAATCTGTCCCAAATAATGAACAGAGAGGAACTCAAGTCCATTATCCAATTTAACACCATCAGGAATGGCTTGAACAGAAGCGAGGACTGGACAAACCTGCTATGAACTTAACTCACCCTCCGGCTCTTTTTTGAGCACACATTTTGGAAGGTTGAATTGGTTACTTTGCTTAGGTTGTTTGAAAAACATACTTTCAAGTTGTTCTGTAAAATGTATTTACTTGTCAAACAATAACCTAGCTGTTCTTTAAGCATAATTTGTATAGCATAATGGTGTCCTGTCAGTGACGTTATGAACAATATGAATTATCTCACTGTCACCCCCTAAGCATGAATTCACTGAGCCGTCACCAGCCCCATCACTCTTTCCCCACTCCAAGATGGCCGCCGTAATTACCCCGCGATCACATGACAGCTATGACCGGACTGGGTTAATCCTTGGCTACACTATCCCAATAGGAAGTAACCAGGAAACTGCCAATGGATAACTTGATAACCCTAACTATAATTTAATAAAGGTGCCCTGGTAGTGACGCTAAGATTTGGATGTCACACCCATTCCTTTAGCACAAAACTCACTGCGCCGTCACCAGTCCCATCACCTCATCCCCACTCCAAGATGGCCGCTGCAATCACCCCGCGATCACATGACCTGTGTCACATGACCGCATTGGTTTAAACCTCGCTTCTACGCTATCCCAACAGGAAGCAACTTTGCGAGTGAGGAACCGGTGTATCGGCAGCTATTCAGCCCTTTGAGGTAAGAACACCCCCCGCCAGCTCATTATTTCCCCGGATTGCGCTGTGACCATGGCCACATCCTAAATCCTATTCCTATCACCAACAGCGGATCGTTTATCTTACTGACCACCGCCACGGAACGAATATTGTTTCATCAAGGTGAGAACGCCAATACTGAGACGCTCACTCTTTCCCCATAGCGGATCATCGAATCCCTTGGACCGCCTGTTTGTTTTCTTCTTCGAAGGTGAGAATGCTCCCACCCATGACCCCCCGTATTATGTAGACAGTTCGGCCAGGATGCTAATACTAATAATCTCCATTAAATTACTGCCCACAGATCGTACTTCGATACGGAGAATAAATTAGACGGAGTTCGCATATCGGGCGACTCAAATACTTATCTTCACAACTATCTCTGATCTAAAATCGGTAAGAGTCGGAATTACATTAGACCTGCCCCTGTAGCCGTCTCGACTCATAAATTAACAATGGGCACATCTTTCCTAGGTTTCAGAAGTGCCTTTCATGCACATGAGTGGCCCCACACTGGGCTGCCCTTGCCAACACAATTGAACTTGCCCTCCAGCCCTGGGTATGCAATCATGTTATACCTTTAAGACTGAGTATGTTCACGTCGGAGTATAGTCCTTAAGTCTTGCACCCTCCACTTGCCGCACTACTCTGTGATGACTCTGAATTTCCTTTAGCGGATATACACACCCGCTGTCATCTCGCCACGCTCACTGAAATGACAGTTTTTCACAAAATAGGCACAACCTAGCCACAAGACTATGTCGAATTTTCTCAAATTCCAACCAGCAACGACCAAACACCATTCACTGCACTGCGATTCCGAATTGCATGAAAGTAAGAGTCCGACTTGGTTGACACTTTTCTAAATACATAGGAGTAATTTAAAAACTTCTTTTCCTTTTTGTTTCTCCCCTGTTTCTCTTTACAGGCATATTGTTTCATGTTATTCCAGGCAACTATTAAGTCCTGATGATGATCCCATTATTTTGAGCGCGGGATCGAAACGCCGTCGACTTTAATTTGTAGACATACAGTTTTTTCATTGTTATTTGTATATGTATGTTCTACTCAAATGTCTGACAAAATATCGAAAATCCACAATATCGATGTACAAAAATATCGGAACAAATATATCGAAATCAAAAATATCGGCTTCCTATACTTAACTACATATATACACAAATATCGATTTTTTAATATCGATATACAAAAACATCGTTTACTGTGATATCGACTACATTAATATCGGAATACAAAAATATCGCTTTCTACAAAAAATAATGACATTAACTATAATATCGACTTCAAAAATATCGTGCACATAAATATCGGATTATAAACTATATCGACTTTTTATAAGCATCTGTTAACATAATTAATTAATGTTTTATATGTTTTCACATCAAAATAAACATACAATACTTTCATTAATACTATAGACACACTGTTAATTCATCAAATATTTCCTATTGGTATAATTATATCACCTACACATATAAAAATATTCTATGCTAGTTTGTATACTTTTAGAATTATTTTTGGTTTTTCACTTCTAATACAAAGTAATCACAACTGAAATTCAAATATACTAACTAACCAATCACAACCCTAATTTTTTAAATAAACCAATAGCAAACTAATTACTACTGACACTCCCCTATATAAGCAATGAAAATGTAAACACAAACTACTTGCCAAAAGTCACTGAAGGAGATTCATCTCTATCCGAATTGCTGCACAACAACTAGAAGAACCAGACTATCAACCTACTATTACATCTTCTAAGTAAGTAAATAAAATAGAAACTGCATTATTTGCCAATACTACTTACTTACCTGCTAAATACCCAGTGCCCCTTTGTTATTCATACTAATTAACATGCTAAATAATGATATAAAAATTTTTTTTTTAGATACTACCACTACTGAATATTCTACTCAAAATAACTGTGAACAAAGCATAGGAATACAGATTCTAAAAACTATGTAAGTAATTTCACATTGTTTCATTATGTGCACATAAATCTATACACACAGAAATAATGACTTTTGCACACCATATTTCTATTTTTCTGTAGATTCTACTACTGAAAACTGCACTACTACTGAACTAAGGACATCAGTACTATTTCTACAATACTTTTTAGTAAGTAAGTAAATAAAATAGAAACAGCTTTATTTGCTACTACTACTTAATTACCTGCTAAATACCCAGTACCCCTTTGCTATTCATAGTACTTAACATGCTAAATAATTATATACAACTATTTTTTTAAGATACTACGACTACTGAATATTCTACTCAAAATAACTGTGAACAAAGCATAGGAATACAGATTCCAAAAACTATGTAAGTTATTTCACATTGTTTCATTATGTGCACATAAATCTAAACACACAGAAATAATCAGTTGTGCCCCACATATTTCTTTTTTTCTGTAGATTCTACTACTGAAAACTGCACTACTACTGAACTAAGGACATCAGTACTATTTCTACAATACTTTTTCCTAAGTAAGTACATAAAATAGAAACTGCATTATTTGCTACTACTACTTATTTACCTGCTAAATACCCAGTGCCCCTTTGGTATTCATACTACTTAACATGCTAAAAAATTATATAAAACAATTTTTTTAGATACTACGACTACTGAATATTCTACTCAAACTAACTGTGAACAAAGCATAGGAATACAGATTCTAAAAACTATGTAAGTAATTTCACATTGTTTCATTATGTGCACATAAATCTAAACACACAGAAATAATCAGCTGTGCCCCACATATTTCTTTTTTTCTGTAGATTCTACTACTGAAAACTGCACTACTAATGAACAAAGGACATCACTACTATTTCTAGAATACATTTTACTAAGTAAGTATTATGCAACTGAAATAAATGTGGAAAAACCATACAAACATTTATAACTGATCTAAATATTTTCTATTATATATTGTTTATTTACAGAGCAAACACGGCGAATAGATATACAGACATAATACAGAACTCCACATTCTAAATAATACTGATACTAATCACAAAGTAAGTATATTAAAGAACATAATTACCAGATAATGTATTAAAAAACGTACCAACATGGTGATTATTCTAACACATATGTTCCTTATTTTTTTAAGATAACACTACAAACTACTCTCCAGAAGCTGAAGAACCAATTATACTGCGAAATACCAACCTAAACAAATATGTAAGTATCTTCACAATATGAATCATGAAGATACACTTTTGTAGTAGAAATGGGCTCTAACATTGCAAATGTACCTAAACATTAATTAATAATATACTACTTTCCTGTTTCTCATAACAGCTACAACAACATCACAACCATATATCCCCAACTCAAGAAGCAAGGAACTCCTAAGTTTAGCTGTAAATTCTAAAACACGTAAGTATAAACATTCCTACTTATCACTAACATAGATTATTTATCACATTTAATTTGACATTAACTATTATATATATATTTTATAGATATACAAAGTACAAAATGACCGAAGGAGCCGAACTTGTGACCAGCCAAAAAGGAAAACTATTACTATGCTACATGGGTTACACGTATACACAAGAAAAGCAATATGGCATGAAAGTTAATTGGAAATGTTGTAAATATTATTCGAACAAGTGCTATAGAAGAGCAACAACTAGAGAAGCTACAGTACTATATACTAGGGAACACAATCATCCACCTAATGTTACTGAAATAGAAGTTAGAACAGCTTTGGAAAATATAAAAGAAGCTAGTACAGGTTCCCAAAAGCAAACAAATGTCATTTTAAAAGAAGCCATTCCTAAAATCCCAAAAACAGCCACAACCCAAATGCCAAATATCCTATCCTTAAAAAGAACTATAGCACGCACTAAAAAAGCTACAACTGCTACAACACCATCTCCCAGAACATATCAGGATATAAATTTAACTGCAAACCAAAAAATAACTTTACATAAACAACCATTTATAGTTTATGACAACGAAAACAATGACAAAAGGCTTATAATTTTTGGTACCAATATGAATTTAGTTAAACTGCAGCAAAGCCAATATTGGATGATGGATGGAACATTTAACATCTGTCCCAAACCATTTTTCCAATTATACACAATACATGGCCTCTACCACAACTGCAACATCCCTTTGCTATATGCACTATTGCCAAACAAAAATAATTCTACATATATGGAATTATTAAATATAATAAAACAAAAAACAAATGCTTTTTCTCCAGAAAAAATCATTCTTGATTTTGAGCATGCAATGCTCTCAACTATTCTAAAAATCCACCCCCATACCTCCATTCAAGGCTGCTATTATCATTTCAACCAGTGTTTATGGAGACACCTTCAAAAAACTACCCTAAGTGTCGAATATGCTACAAATTCATCATTTGCTTTCCAAATCAAAAAACTCATTGCACTTGCCTATGTCCCTGTAACAGATGTAGCTGAACATTACAACATTATTATAGACAGTCCATTCTACAAACAAAATGAAGCTAGATTAAGTCCTTTTCTCGATTACTTTGAAGACACCTGGGTAGGCAGACTCCACAGATCTGGCCACAGACGAAATCCAAAATTCCTCATACCCTGGTGGAACGTGTACAATAGTACCCTTAACGGAGAATCAAAAACTAACAATGCAGTGGAAGGTTGGCACAATGCATTTGTACAATCAACTGGCAGAACCAAACCTACTCTAGAAAATTTCATTAAATGCCTACAGAAAGAACAGAGCTATCAAGAATTTAGAATGGACCAATCTGTAACAGAACTTGTCCCAAAAACATCCAAGCAAAATAAACAAATGCACAAGTACCTGGAAGAGCAAGTAAAACTGTACCCTAATACAAAAGGCATAGAATACCTAAACATCATAGCCAAAACACTACTGTAAATAATTCTTAAACTGTTATAAAACACTAAAAGTATCACCTAAGTATGCAAAAATATGTAACGTGAGCTTCTAAAGTATTTAATGTATGCAATATATAAAGATATTATTATAATATATGCACACATTAAAACTAAATAACAAGTAAAAAACAATTCCATAATAAATATGACATTACCCACCCACACAAAAATAGAAAGCAATGACTTACCAATTATGTTATCAATCCAATAACGTCCTTCTCCATCAAAGTAATCCATGTAGTGCAAAGTTAACCCCCAAAAAAATGTAAAAATACAACTGTTCCAAAAATAAGAAATCCACGTGGTCCTGAGCCATCGAATAACCATAAAAAACCCGAAAAATTAGAAAAATAGAAAGAATCGCTCCTGGAAACCCGAAAAATGTAAAGAAGTGTTTGTAAATCAGTGTTGAATTAAACAAACAAACACTTCCTTGAAAAAAAAACGGAACTTCCGATGTAGCGTGCACCTATGACAAAAACATAGAAAGCAGACATTCCCACCCACATTACTTAGCTAGTAATTAGATACCAACATATTAACATAGATGATTTAACTTTTAGATATAAACTAAAAGACTTACATTCACTCTATAAATAAATAGTTAACTAACTAACACTATGTGTAGATACCATAAGTAAATATCTGTTTTCAAAATCTAAAACATAACTCCCTCACATTCAACAACACTAAATATAAGGTCACTAGTCAAAAAACATCATAAAAATACACATAAAACATATAAAATCAACCTTACCTCAAGCGACGTGAAGTGTCTCCCAACCGCGATCAGCCCTTCTTCCAAATAACCCAAAACAACCTAACCCGGTTACAAAATAAAGCACCTAAATGCAATAAAATAGTCCCAAGTTTAAAATATAATATCTATACTTTACAAAATGGGGATAAAAAAAATGTATGTTTATATTATTGTTAAAAAATATTTTATTTAATCCTACCATGATTTCATTAACAAATATGTACATGAATGTAATAATTAAATATTATGAAAACAATAATGTTTATGTTAACAATGTATAGAAATATAACTACATTGTCACAAAATAAAATAATGTAAAAAAGTGTTAAAAATGTGTGACTTATGTTATAAATATTTGTACTTCACAAATGAAGCTTAAAAAAGCTTAATAGAAAAATACTTCTGATATTTCTACATTTTTTTCTGAAATAACAATATGTAAAAGAGATAATAAAGAATGTTAATTTTTGTAAAAAAAGTTCACAAAATAATAATGCTTCTGTATATTTGTTTATGATTGTGTTTATAATAAAAAAATTTAAAAGCAAATGTAAATAAAAAAAAATTGTATGAAAAAAAATATTATTTTTGAAACATAAATAAAAAAAATGTTTCTACAATCATGTTGAACTATTTGTATCATTATCTTACTAGAAAGTGACAATCTTATTATTAATTTTTCACTGTATATTAAATGTGAGTATATGTTGGACTCTAATAATGTAATTATTCATATACCAAATCCAGTGTACATTAAATTACAGTAGGTGCTGCACACTAATTATATAAAAAGTAATATTGCTACTCCAGTCTACATTAAATTTTAATATGTGCTGGACACTAATTAATTATTAAATAATATTCCAACTGCAGTCTACAGTAAATTAGAGTTGGTGTAATATTATATATTTGTAATGTCCTTTAATTAATTGAATGTAAATAATTATATTTTTACCCTGTACAACTGTACACCAAAAACCCAAAACTGACCCTGAACCCTACAAATACCCCTTTACCCAAAAACAGAAAACTGACCCTGAACCCCAGAAATACCCCTTTACCCAAAAACTGAAAACTGACCCTGAACCCTAAAAATACCCCTTTACCTACAAACTGAAAACTGACCCTGAACCCAAGAAATACCCCTTTACCCAAAAACTGAAAACTGACCCTGAGCACTAAAAATACCCCTTTACCCAAAAACTGAAAACGGACCCTGAACCCAACAAATACCCCTTTACCCAAAAACTGAAAACTGACCCCAAACCCAACAAATACCCCTTTACCCAAAAACTGAAAACTGACCCTGAACCCCAGAAATACCCCTTTACCCAAAAACAGAAAACTGACCCTGAACCCAAAAAATACCCCTTTACCCAAAAACTGAAAACTGACCCTGAACCCAACAAATACCCCTTTACCCAAAAACTGAAAACTGACCCTGTACCCAACAAATAACCCTTTACCCAAAAACTGAAAACTGACCCTGAACCCAAAAAATACCCCTTTACCCAAAACCTGAAAACTGACCCTGAACCCAACAAATACCCCTTTACCCAAAAACTGAAAACTGACCCTGAACCCAGAAAATACCCCTTTACCTAAAAACTGAAAACTGACCCTGAACACAGCAAAGACCCCTTTACCCAAAAACTGAAAACTGACCCTGAACCCAACAAATACCCCTTTACCCAAAAACTGAAAACTGACCCTGAACCCCAGAAATACCCCTTTACCCAAAAACAGAAAACTGACCCTGAACAAAAAAAATACCCCTTTACCCAAAAACTGAAAACTGACCCTGAACCCAACAAATAACCCTTTACCCAAAAACTGAAAACTGACCCTGAACCCAAAAAATACCCCTTTACCCAAAAACTGAAAACTGACCCTGAACCCAAAAAATACCCCTTTACCTAAAAACTGAAAACTGACCCTGAACACAACAAAGACCCCTTTACCCAAAAACTGAAAACTGACCCTGAACCCAACAAATACCCCTTTACCCAAAAACTGAAAACTGACCAAGAACCCTCAAAAAAATCCTTTCCCCAAATTTAATTATTAATATTTAATTACCAATTAATGATTAATTAACAATAACGTTATTATATGAACTCATTAGCTGAAATTAAAGAATTTAAATAATTATTAATATTTTTACCCATTTAATTAACACAAAAATAAAATATATATTTTAAAAAATTAACCGAATTAATATAATTAACTAATTAATATTAATTAATTACCAATTAATTAGTAATTAATTATAAGTACTATATGATCTTCATTAATTAACTAATTAATTTTAATTAATTACCAATTAGGTATAAATTAGAAATATTGACTAACATATATTAATTAATTATTATTAAATTACTTCCCACTCTTATCCCCTATAAACCCAATAACCCGCTCCTAGAACTAGATATCTATTATTTATAATTTTTTTATATTATTTTTAAAAAAATTTTTTACATAATTTATTTAACATATTTTTAATATTTTAGGTTATTTTACATACATTTTAATACACTCCCCACCCTTATCCCCTATAAATCCAATTACCCGATCCTAAACCTAGATATGTTTTTAAAATCATTTTTTTTTTTTTTACTTTTTTTTTTTAAGGTGACACCTTTTTAACAACATTTTATGTAAAATTATTTTACTTTTTCCTATACTATTGATTATTTACATTACTACACGATATTTTGTATTGTCGATATTTTGTCATACGATATTATTGTTTTCGATATTTTTACTTACTTACCTATTACGATATTTTTGTATCTGATATTTTTGATTCCCTATATTTTTGACATTCGATATTTTTTCTTCGATATTTTGTCTTTACGATATTTTTTTTGCGATATTTTGTCTGATTACCGGGCCTGACACTCTAAATTTTCCCCCTGTTTTAAGATGTCAGCAATGCTGCCCAGTATTGTAGGTGTCTGTAAATTACTTAGCGGCCTATCTGAGACACTACTAGGAGGCCAGATAGATGTAGGTTCCCTCAAATTAGAGGGGTTTCCAGTCCATTGCTCTATTGTGGTAGGCCCATGCGGGTGGGGAACAGGGACGAAGGTACTCTGGCTCATATTATGAGGCGGATTCCGTAGGAGTGGCTGAGATGGATTATCTCCTGCATTTTTTAGTACTCTTGAGCACTTCTCCATCTCACGATAAGTCAATTGTCCTTCGTCTATACCAGCGTGGGAACGTTGTGTACGGAGGTGTCCCTGTTCACCCAAATCCTCCAACTTGGCAAGTCTCTCTTCAATCTCTGATAATTTAAGTTGGAGGGGAGTTAGTAACTCTGTGACCAGGGTCTCCATTCTTTTCAAGAACTCCTCATCACCTGGATGGGAGGGAAAGTGGTCAGTGGGTCCGAAATTAGTCCCTGTTCAGGTTCACCATGCCCTTTAGGTTTAGCCAAACAAGACCCTTTTGTGGGTTTATGTTTTGTGGCCCTGTGCCCCTTCTTCGCTTTACTGGCGGTTCATTTGTGTTGTCATCATTATGAGATTTAGAAACCCGGCCACTCGTTCCTGTGCTGAGCCCCTTAGGAGTATCAGAGGGGGTGGGGTGTCCAGATCTGATACATGGAGAGGCAGAGACAAGTTTTTCACTGGAGTAGGCGGGGGAATTAGCGGGATAGTGCCATGGAGATTAAGACTAGCGCTGGACTCAGTAGTGCTGAGCTGCTAACTCGCGCATTTTTTCTTTTAAAACAAAAAAAATAGTTAATAACCACAATGCCTTGTTCCTTGTAACTGCATGGTGATTTTAGACAGCGCAGGCGCATTTTTAGAGCATTTTAGAGCATTTCAGTGGTGATTATTTTTTTAACTATTAAGTGTGTCAACGGTGATTTAAAACTGTTGTTTTGTAAAGGATACGGTGACTAATACTGTATAAATCTTGCTCCTTAACTGCCTCCGTAACTACCCGCCTAAGCCCCCCGGTCCGTTACAGCTTGTGCCGATTGTACAGAGGGGGCGGAAGGCGCAGGTAGCCAGAACAGCACCTCCATCTGGAGTGTGCAGTACGGGGGTGAGCGGGCTAGTCGTCGAAGCCCTGGGACCTCAAATAGCTTGTCGGGACCGACTCAAGGCCCTTAGAGCTTAAGACTAGCGCTGGACTCAGTAGTGCTGAGCTGGTAACTCGCGCATTTTTTCTTTTAAAACAAAAAAAATAGTTAATAACCACAACGCCTTGTTCCCTGTAACTGCATGGTGACTTTAGACGGTGCAGGCGCATTTTTAGAGCATTTTAGAGCATTTTAGAGCATTTTAGTGGTGATTATTTTTTTAACTATTAAGTGTGTCAATGGTGATTTAAAACTGTTGTTTTGTGAAGGATATGGTGACTAATACAGTATACATCTTGCTCCTTACCTGCCTCTGTAACTACCCGCCTAAGCCCCCCGGTCCGTCACGGCTTGTGCCGATTGTACGGAGGCGGCAGAAGGCGCAGGTAGCCAGAACAGCACTTCCGGCTGGAGTGTGCAGTACGGGGGTGAGCGGGCTAGTCGTCAAAACCCTGGGCCCGTTTTAGCAGAGTATGATCCGCACGCGCAGTGGACGCGCGCAGCGGGTGCGGCGGCGGCACGTAAAAGGCGCACCAAAGGCAAGCCAGTCTGCGCCCGTCCACGCCTGGCCCGGGCCTAGGGCTGGAAGTCCTGCCCAAAATCTTACCCGTGGCTCTAGGACAGTCTACGGTAGCGCACAATTGAGGGATCTTCGGCCTAAACCTTCTTGTGGACCCCTTAATCCGGGGGATGAAATTAAAAACTGCACTGGCTGTCATCTTGAGTTCTCCTACGCAGGCTGCAACCAGGTAGCAGCGCACCAACAACGGGGCCAGTCAGTAAACAAATATATTAAGGATGCCCTAGTGAACGCAAGATCTTTGGTGAAACATGGCGTAGAAGTGGCAAACATGATTGACTCCCATAACGTGGAGCTGCTATTCGTAACCGAAACATGGGCAGATATTTTGTCGGACATTGACCTTGCTTTTGCAGTGCCGACGGGATATTCTCTCCTGCGCGCAGACAGAACCGGGAAGCGGGGAGGAGGCCTAGCTATTATTAGCAAAGACCCACTCCATGTGCAGGGCTTGGAGAGTCTCAAATCCATAGACTGTGAAACACTCCCTTTTAAAATTTGTATTACCGACAACTATACTTTTTCGGGTCTGCTATTATATAGGCCTCCCAAGGCAAAGATTCCCCTGACGCAAGTATTGGGGCCCACCCTTGAGTCATGCTTATCTATGACAGATTTTACGATCTTGGGGACTTTAATATCCATCTGGAAAAAGCTGAGGATAATTGTACGAGCTCCCTGTTAGAGGCGATGAACAGCTGCGGCCTTACCCAATTAGTAAAACAGGGAACGCATTCCGCAGGGCATACTCTGGACGGAATTTCCTCTTCTAATCCGGATGTTAGGTTGGGGGAAATTCTGGAGGTCCCCTGGTCAGATCATAAAGTTATACACTTTTCACTAAATTTGGATATAGCTAAAAAGGTCAGGGCACGGAGGGAAAGGGATCACCCTTACCAGGACTGGGATATGATTGACATTGCGGAACTGCATGCTCAGTTGTGCTCCTCCTCCTTAGTATTGGACAAGGACTGTGATTTAGCATCTCAACAAGTGGAGAACTGGATTAAAACCACAGTGCTTTTAGCTGCCCCTATTAAAACCAAAAAACAGAAAAGAAGTAAACACTCCGAACCTTGATTGTCCGAGAAGTTAAGACTGCAGAAACAGACATGCAGGAGGACGGAAAGAAGATGGAGGGCCAATTATGGGACCAATGAGAAAACAGAGTATTGTAAAACATTACCCACATATAAAAAACTGATTAGGGAAGGTAAATCAGAATTTTTTGTAAAAAAAATTAATGAGGCTAAACACTCGAACAAAGAACTGTTCAACACAGTGAAAAAACGTACAAAACCAGCAACTAAACAGGTGGATGGCAGTACGGAACTCTGCAATAAACTAGGAGAATTTTTCACGGACAAGGTACGTCTGATATATGAGTCCTTCCCTCAGAAACATCTCGCTCCTCATGTGGGGAAGACTCATTTTTCCGATATCCCCTTGCTGAGCAGCTCTCCAGACACCGGGTCCATACTCATGTCGAACTTCAAGTTTAAAGTTCCCTCGTTGGAAGAAATCAGACAGTTGGTTCTGTCGACCAAATCCGGGGGGCCTATGGACCGTGCCCTCCCAAGGTCTTACACATGGTCCCAGATCTGCTTAGTGCCCAACTCCAGACCCTGTACAGTAACATAATTGAATCCAGCTGCTTTCCTAAAGCGTGGAAGGCTGCCTCGGTACTTCCACTGCTTAAGAAACCCATCCTGGACCCCTCAATCCCTGCCAATTTCCGGCCAATCTCAAGGATCCCTTTTCAGGCCAGAAATTCTGGAGAAACTCTTAAACTCCCAATTAGCAGGGCTTGTTAGGAACTCGCAGGCACTGGATGACTCCCAATATGGGTTCCGTGAGAATCATGGGACCGAGACTGCCTTGGTGATGGCAGCTGAGGAACTCAGGAAGATACTGGATGCAGGAGGGAAGGCCGCCCTCATTCTGTTAGATTCGTCGGTGGCCTTCGACACGGTTAAACATGAGATTCTCATAAAGAAGCTAAACGCTCTAGGTCTTCATACCTCGGCTACCAACTTACTGTCCTCCTTCCTGGAAAACAGAACCTTCTCGGTTGAGCTTGGAGAATTTTCATCAAGGGCCTTTGATCTACCTTGGGGGGTTCCCCAGGGCTCTTCGCTGAGCCCGTCTCTTTTTAATCTCTATGCTACCCCACTAGCCACAATCATCAGGAACTGCAGGTTCATTCCATTGTCCTATGCGGATGATACCCAGATTGTGGTGGCTATCTCCAACAATTTTGTGGAGACCGCGAATAACTTCAGATCTTGTATGGATCAGGTCGGCAACTGGATGCATGACAACTGCAAAAAAACTCAACGGGGACAAATCAGAGGTTATGCTACTGGGGGCTAATCCGGACGTCTGGTCCAATCTCTGGTGGCCGGACAGCCTAGGGAGATGTCCAACGCCGGTGGATAAAGTGAGGAATTTAGGGGTCATATTTGACTCTAAACTCTCCTTTGAATCACAAATCAATAATCTCTCTTCTTCTGTTTGGTACACGCTTAAACTCATTAGAAAGTTACTGCCCTACATTCCACATGTCACCGCCAAAACCCTGGTTACCTTGTTATCTCTATCGAAACTGGATTATGGCAATGCGCTTTATGCGGGTTTACAGAAACAACTGCTATACAAACTTCAGCGCCTTCAAAATGCGGCAGCCAGATTGGTTCTGAATATTCCCAAGTCCGAACCAGTAGCGATACAAATGCGAGGTCTACTTTGGCTTACGGTTGAGAAAATAATCGAGTTTAAATCAGCTTGCCTAGCGTACAAGTCACTCCACGGCTCAGGCCCCTGTCTCCTAAAAACTAATCTAAAACTGTATGTACCTACCAGGACGTTAAGATCTAGCAGCACTAAACTCCTGGTAACCCCCAGATTCAAACATCTTAGGTGGGGGGGAAGAAGTTTCATAGGGAACACGGCAAAAATCTGGAACAAACTTCCGGCCGAGCTGAAAAACAGCCCCTCCTTATGGTCGTTCCGTAAAAACTTGAAAACGTGGCTGTTTTCATCTTAACCAGGAGTGGCGCTATTTTCTATGGCCAGGCAGTTTTTGATCACTTACACTGCCAACAAGCCCTCGGGCATTCGTGCGATCTATAAATCCCTTAATCAAATCAAATCAAATCAAATTGACTCAGCCCTTGTAATGAAGGCATCCAGAGTTCCTGCTACTCCCGAACGGTCGGTCAGCCTTTAAGCTTGCTCATTATGGATATCAATGCATCTTAAGCAAACTCCTTGGGGGGATAATGGTGGTCAATGATTGTCAATAGAAATAACACAGTACCTAAAGGCTGGAAGGCTGGGAGTTTCTTTCTCCGTAGGACCAGATGTTAGAGTGGGGGCCAGCCCAGCCTCCTCGGGACTGTGACAGATGTGGACGGGCCCGCCCTTGACCCAGACTTCACCTGGGCGCGTCCCGCACAGCGGGTGCCACAAAATATTTTCAAGCACCTCTGGGCGCAAAAAGGGCAGCATCAGCGCCTCCGGGTGCTATTGACTATGGGGCTTGTTGTCCTCCCCACACTCAAGTGCTGCATGGCGTCATTGGCTCCGTTGCCGGCTCCCTATATGACTCATGGCAAAATGAAGAATGGTTCCTGTACATAGAGGCATTACCAACACCAGGGTTAGCTATGAGATACTAAGGTTATGAACTGGTTTAAATCCATGCTACACAAGCAATAAAGTAAAAATGGTAATTATAGATGCCCAGGGTACCTGCACTTGTGGGTTTTCAGCCAAATGTGACTGCCGGCATATCATTTTGGAATGTCTAAAGGTGTTGTCAATACGAAGAAATGTGTTAATGCCACTCTTAAAATATGGTATTCAAAAGCGCATGCAAGCAGCTGTCCATTTAACTGATATGAGAGTCCTGGATGTGATCTATTCCTTGGGGAGATTTATAGCTACTGTGAGGAAATGTTTCTCCCAATTTTAAGATGTTCATTAAGGTATCCAAGGGTAGCACTCTTAGGCACACATCTTATTTGGGGCACTTTTTTATTCTTTATTATATGAAGTAACTTTTATTGTTTTTAAAGTACTTTATAAAGCATTTTTCGGGATTGTGGTATAAAGTATTTATGGTGCATGTGGCATTTCGTTTACTTTAATGTAAAACAAATCAGGGTTCTAATCATTTAATATTGTGTACATTGTTTTAAAGATCATGGTCTAAAAAAACATTGTTTTTGAATGACATGTTCCATAGGATGCAATGCGTTTGTAATAAGGTAGCTTTGGTTTCTGTCACATTTGTGGTGAAGTTACCTGCCCCCCTTACTCTAAATCAGGTCCTTAGTTTCTTGAAAGCCTTCTCTTTAAGATCATCCTTTGATGGTGAGACACGGTTTGAAAAGGGAACAAAAGTGTGCTCTTTTATCATTTCCATAGAAGTAATTTTGTTTGTCCTCTTTAACATATATTTTGCTCTTCTATTGCAGCTCCTTCGATTATGGATGAGGTAGTAGCATACAAAGGAGCTGTTGGTCTATTTCTGCATAAAGGAATTCTTTTCGCAGAAAGGTTGACTACACCTGTATATATAGATTCTCTGGAACACTTTCCAGTAAGAGATAGTGATGTATATTCAATAACTTATCCAAAGTCTGGTAAGACCAAAAACTTATTATTCTGATTTATACAAACATAACATTCACATATTTCATTGTTTTGTTTTCAAATATTTTTTATTGATGTTTATTTTAGAATACAACAAGTTGCGAAAACGTACACAGTTACTGTTCATCCACGGAACAAATTCTATATTGGTTCAGCAGTGGTCATTGTGACTCTGTTTCAATGTGAATCCGAGGTTACACTACAAGAGAAAGCTTATTCTCATCTCTTTCCCGGGCACCGTGTTATTTCAGTTATAATGCAGTATTTAGAATATATTCTGCTTCACCCCTTGAACTTCACATCTTTTCTTTTCTAATATTTTCAGGAGCACTCCACCCTGTATAATTTTCGTGCACATACACCACCAGTTCATAGCTTTTTTGCTATCTTTAATCTTAGGTGGAGCTTTCACATGCCACAATTCACCTAGCAACCATACCCTACCGAAGTTCTGGTATGTTCGCCAAAACATACGATATTGGGTGCCAGAGTATTTTATCAAAAGATTCTAATGTGAGCTGAGATTGCTCCTATGGGTTGGGGGGCATACCACAAATATCTACTGTGTAGTTCACCCGTTGGAGTTAACATGGAGACATTATTTGGGATGGGCCAGAGCCCAGGGGCCGGTGCAAGCGCATTAATCTTTAATGAGCTCAGGCGGTGGCATGCATGGGGCTCCTCCCCAGAACTCTATGCGGCAGGGGGGTCCCATCTCCCGGATCGGGTAATGTACCAGTGGGCTAGGGAACCCACCTCCTGTCCATGAAGCAAGCTGAGGGGGAGCGCCATTGCGCCTCCCCAACGGAAGAGGAGGGTCTTTATCACCTAGTTAGAATGCAGAGTTTTTGAATCTTTCTCTGGTTTAATTACGTTAGTAGGTGGAGATATATCATAAATACTGAAGACATGTAAGTACTGTCTTTTAGTTTGGTAGTGTGGGATAAAGGGTTGTATTGTCTTATCTAAAATTCTGACAGATGGACTATTTCTGTGTGTTTTCTTGTTTTCTTGATGAGATCCATCTGATTGATATCTCTAAGAGGTTATACCTCCTTTTGGGAGTATTGTGACTAAGTGAGTATAGCTTTTAAAGATTTTGTAGAATAGTTTAAGTAAAATATTTGGTGTAATTTTAGGTAGAACATTGCTGTCACAAGGATTTGGCACCTGTGTGTGTGGTGGCATGTTCTGAGGTTTACATAGTCTGGGCTAACACTATAGGTTTGTTTCACTATGGTTGTCTTTTTGTGTTGAGCAGACGATACCTTCACTTGAGTACAGGGATGACAAGTACATATTCTTTTTATAATAGATTTATATGTGCAACAACATCGTCCTGATGATGGTCCTGAGGATCTATTAGACCAGCGGGGGACCGAAAAGTCGACGCCTAAACATCGTTTTGCTTATATATATTTTATTTTTTTACTGTAAAATCTGATGAAATGTTATGTTTAGTTTTCATGTGATATGGTATTTTGATTGTTCATAACCCCAGCAAAAGGTGTTTTTGATTGTTCATAACCCCAGCAAAAGGTGTTTTTGATTGTCCATAACCCCAGCAAAAGGTGTTTTTGAACACTACTGGTATTCAATCAAAGAACCTCAGTAGTGTGTCCATTGCCAGGCATCAATTTGATACTAAAAAAGTGGATTTGAATAAAAAACATATCTTTTTGATATATTTTGGTATATGTACATAAATTTCCCTGGAAAATTGCATTGATGATCATGAATGTGACATTAAGTATAAACTGTAATTGATCTGAAATGTTTCCTCGATGGACACCTGTATTTTGTTATTGAGGAGGAAGTGGGGGCACCATCATTCTCCCCCGAGAAAGCCCACTGTAATGTCCCCAAAGTAGAAGCATGCACGTAAGTCTGTGCATCCCTAAGGAAAAAAATAAGAAAAGAGAATGTAAGGAGCTCTCTTGAACAGCTGGAGCACCAATAATAAAATATCACTGCTCTTTCAAGTAAAATGACCCATAATGCCTCAGAAGAGACTCATTTGTATATTTTCCTTGCCTTTTGTTGGCCAAGGACAGCAGGGGCACCAGCAGGGGCACCACCAACTTAAAAAAAATATGGGGGCTGCAGGAGTGCAGCAGTTTTCTACAGAACGTTTTTAAAAACTGACCCTATATTACTGGGGTCCTAAAATGTATGCCCACCCCGAAGGAACTTCATCAGTTTTAAAGCATTCCTATGTTTGGAGCTTTCGTTTTACAGCTTGGGGTGTAATAAACATTATGGTGGGCTTACACACACAATGGTCCTATTAGAGTGTTCTAGACCATAGTGTCAGCTGAATCCCAGCACTAGATCCTCACTCCTCCCATTGCACCTGAGGCGGACTCCGGGTGTGGGCGAGTGACTGCTACAGCGCTGATTACGAGCCGATTTTTAAAACTGATTTTAACTTATGTTATTCAATTGCTGCACTTTGTGGGCTGATTACTAGCTTTGTATTTTATTCTATTTTATTGGCTGACTACTAGCTATTTTACTCTGTGTCCCCCTCTTATTTTTATATCACACTTACTTGCTCCTTCGAGGCACCCGAGGCGGAAAGCCGGGTGACCTCAGGCTTTCTCCGCTCTTCGCACTTTGCTTTCCCTCACTCTTTGCAGACTGCGCCGCACTGCCCTGCACAGTGTCCTCTCCCTTTCAGCCGTTGAGGTGCTGAAGGGTGCTGTGGGACCTGTGGGCCGCTCACTTCCTCAGTGGCCATCTTGGGGGTAGGCTGGCTCACGGGGCGGCAGTCTAGTGGTGCTGCCTCTCGCCGGCCAGCGACGCCTAATAACTAGGTGCCCTCTTCTCCGCGCAGCGGACGCGAGCAGCGGAGGCGCCTAAGGAGCGCCAAAGGAAAGCCCGTCTGCGCCCGTCAGCGTCCCGGAGGCGGACGAGGCCGGGCTGGGCTGTGGGCTAGGATGATTACATACACCAAGGAGGAGCTTCTGGCCCTCAGAAACCAGAGGAACTCCTGCCCTTCAGTCTTCCCCAGACAACCTAAAGGTAACAGGCACTGCCCAGACTGCAGTTGGTTACCAGCTAAGGGCTCCATCTCCTCTCCCCAACCCCCTTCCCTCCCCAACTACAGTAATTGTCTTCTACTGAATACCAGGTCCCTGGGGAAACATGCACTAGATATATATAATCTATTGACAGATGCAAAACCCATATGCCTCTTCCTAAATGAAACTTGGCTGGGAGAGGGCTCCGAGCCGGACATTACTACGGCGATTCCACCCAATTATGTGATGTTTAGGAAAGACAGAGTCACAGGTAGGGGAGCTGGGGTTGCCCTGGTGGTCAACAAGCGTCTCGCTTGCTCAGTCATACCGACAGATGAAATTCAGGGATGTGAGACCTTGGGTTTCTCGCTATCCCTCTCGCCTCACCAATCGTGCTCAGGTTTGCTGGTTTATAGGCCACCGGGCCCAATGGGCTCTTTTCTTGATGAGCTCCACTCTGTAATATCCTCACTCGGCCTTAGATCCAAACACTGTTTACTCTTAGGAGATTTTAATATCCACAGGGATAGGGTGGATGCCCCTGACAGCATTAAGCTGAATGACATCATTTTGTCACTGGGACTCATCCCACATCTTCTGGACCTCACACACAGGAAAGGGCACACTTTGGACCAAGTCTTCTCTACCATCCCGATTGAAATGTCCCCCCCTGTTCTGGTTCTCTGGTACGACCACTTTTTAGTGGAATTTCAGATCATTCATTCTGGAAAATCCTCCTCCAGTGGGCCTGCCCGCCAAGCGCAGGATGTCAGAGCCTTCCACCGAGTCTCGTCCGCCAAGCTGGCGCAGGCATTATGTACTCACGCTTGCCAGCTGACTGGGGTGCTGGAAACTGATCTGGAGCTCCTGCAGACCTGGCTCACTTTACAACTGGATGAACTTGCTCCTCCCCTTGCACCCCTTGCACCCCGGGGCATTCCCTCTCGAGCATCTGCCCCTTGGTTTTCTCCTGCGCTGGCAGAGAAGCGGCGGCAGTGCAAAATAGCAGAAAGAGCATGGCGCAGGCAGTATGACTCTAGCTCTAAAGAAGCCTTTAGAGACTCTATTAGGAAATACCATTGTGACATTACTGTACATAAGAAGTCTTACTTTGCATAAAGAATTAAAACTGCTTCTAACTCTTGCAAAGAAATCTTCAGGGTAGTGAAGGAATTCACCTCTCCCGCCTGGTGCACCCCCAGAAGTCTGCATTCCGAACGCTGGATTACTGAGCTTGCTAATTTTTTTGCTCACAAAATCAAGTCCATCCAGGCCTCTTTTGTGACCGATGGCGCGGCTACAGCTCTAGAATTGCCCCTGCCCTTCGCTCCCTCCCACCCTGAGGGCCCCTCTCTCTGGGTCTTTCCTCCCCTTACCTGTGGTAAGTAGGTCGTGGGACCTACTTACAGCACTTAAATCAGGATCTCCCCTTGACCCTTGCCCTGCTAAATTCCTCGCCAAAGTGGCACATGAACTTAATCCTTTAGTGAACCCAGTGATCAACCGCTCCCTTAGTACAGGGGTGGTCCCTCAGCAGTGGAAACGGGCCCTTATTCTGCCCCTTTTTAAAAAAACTAACCTTGACCCCAAGGTTTATGCAAACTACAGCCCATTTCCCTCTTGCCAGCACTTGCTAAAGTGGTGGAGAAGCATGCCCATGTCACCCTTGTTAACTTCTTGGAGACGCATAACATTCTTCACCATTCACAGTCGGGGTTCCGATCCAACATGAGCACCGAAACTGCCTTACTCGAAGTCACCGAGGCTATTAAGGAAACCTTGGATTCGGGGGGCAAAGCCATGGTGGTGATGCTCGACCTCTCGGCGGCCTTCGACACCGTCCCCCATGACCGTCTCCTCTTTAGACTCTGGGAGATTGGTCTGAGGGGGTCGGTTTCCACTGGTTTAAGTCCTTTCTGGCCAATCGCCAACAAACGGTCTGGGCTCCTCCCTTCTCTGCCATGTTGCTGCCTTTGGAGGTGGGAGTCCCCCAGGGCTCCATTTTGAGCCCAGCTCTCTTTAACATCTATATGACCCCTTTGGCGGCACTGGCAGAGGCCTATGGAGCCCTGATCGTGTTGTACGCGGATGACACCCAGCTCCTTTTCACGTGCGACAGAGACTCCTACTTTGATGGTAAGAACATTAGGGGCTGCCTTGAGGCTGTCTTTGGCTGGTTTCAGCTAAACAGCCTCAAGTGTAACTCTGATAAGTCGGAAGTGCTATTTTTCGGCTGCCCCGCTGATTCCAGGTGGAAGGCCTGGTGGCCATCGGCTATGTTTCCTCCCGCTAGCGACTCGGCGGTTGCAAAAAATCTGGGAGTACAAATTGACAATGCTCTCTCTCAAACTTCAGGTCTTCGGCTTGGTCGGCAAATGCTTTGCCATCCTTAAGATGACAAGAACATTTTTACCCTTACTGTCGCTGGACCATAGAAGAGTTACGGTGCAGGCGTTGATAGGTTCTCGCCTTGACTACGCTAACATACTGTATCTGGGCATTCCCGAATTTCTCCTTTCACGCCTGCAAGTAGTCCAGAATTCTGCCGCACGAGCCATCTTCGGCCTAACTAGGAGAGCCAGTGCCAGTACTTTGCTCAAATCTCTCCACTGGCTCCCAATCAGAAAGCGCATTGTTTTTAAGGCATCGACAATTGCCTTTAAGGCGCTGCACGGCTTGAGTGCCAGGTACCTTCGGAAACGGTTGACTTTTTATCAACCTTCCAGATCTCTTAGCTCTTCTACCTTGGCCTTGGCCGCCGTACCAGCGATTCTGCGCACCTGGTTTGGCGGACGTTCCTTTAAACGCCTTGCCCCTCAGTTGTGGAACGCTCTACCCCTTTCCTTTAGAACCAATGGTAATTTGTTGGCTTTCAGGAGGGATCTCAAGACTCTGCTCTTCTCTCAGTAAGCTGCTTCTGCTCGCCTTCCTCGGTGCCACTGAGGATCTTAAAGCGCCGGGACACTCTTCGGAGTAGCTGCATGCTATAAAAATCCCCCCAATAACATAACATAACATAGGCCTATATGAGTAGGGTTCTTCTCTGTAAGTTTAGGAACTACAACAGGTACCCACACGATAGATCTGAGTGAAGGGGTGGTCCCTGCTTCTAGGGGTGTAGGTGGTGATTGAGGGTTCCAAAAAATTCTTGCACCTGCCATGGGTAGTGCTGATTTCTCATGAGGCTCACCTTGAGTAATTCATTTTTACAGTTTCTAACTTGTCACTGGAGCAGCCCTAAACCACTGAAAAAGAGGGGCGGATCCATTGTCACTTTTTACCGCTGACTATGTAAAAGTATTAATGAGTGATGGCTATTTCCTTCCTAGATTCATCTGGCAATGTTGAGTGTTGCAAAATAAGTTCTGCCCATCTGGTATGCCAGGATTTTTGTGATTTTTTGGGCACCCAATTTTAGACTTTTTAATGTGGGTGAGTCTCACATGTGTCTCACCCACAGTAATCACTTAGTGATTTCGAGTTCACTACCAGTGGACACCTTTTAAGAAAAGGCTGCAGCAATGCAGAAAGATTAAGGGGCGCTTGCTAGTTACACATGAACACATGTGTGCATGCATGTCCACACGTGTGCGGGCTGTGAGTGTAAGATTACTGCTGTGCGCAGCCCTATAAACTGTGCACAGACAGCCTGGCACAGGGGGACTCTGCAGGATTAGGCATTGACATGGGATGGGCATTATAATAGCAGCGAAACACAGAAAATGTGATGGGAGGCACTTGAAAAAAGTCTCACTTCTGAAACACAAGCATCCCAGGACCCGTTTTACCCTAGTTATGGGCTTATCAGCCGGGTTCAGCAGAGTTCCAGTGACACTGTGAGCTCTGGACCCATTTTTGGGCGTACCAATTTCTATTACAGCAGTATATGAAACACACAAAAGGTGTTGGGAGGCTGCTTGCAAAAGTCTAACCACTGGTAGTAGTTAGGGGAAGCACTCCAACCCATTGTTTCTTTGCTCACCATGCTACCTCAGTTTGGACCCAGTCATATGCTAATCAGACTGGACCCTTCCCTGATGAGAACAGTCAAACCCAAGCTGCCATGCCAGGTCCTCCCTCAGTTGGGACACAAGCAACCTGAGAGATGAGCCCATAACTAGAGCAAAACAAGTACTGAGCTGCTTGTGTACTGGTTTAGGGAACACCTAGTTTGGCAATTTGGGCTGGACTGTTCTGATTGAAGAAGGGTCAAGACTGATTTGTATATAGCTGGGTCCAAACTGAGGTGAGATGGTGGGCAAAATAATAATTGGTGGGTGTTGCAAAATGGCTCTCTCTTCAGGGTCACCCCCAAATGTTTTGCTTTCCTCCCCCACCAGTGCTAAAGTGCATGTAGTCTCTCCTCAAACATGGCAACATTTGCTCATACCCAATTGCCATATTTAATTTACTTCTAAGTGCCTAGTAAAGTGCACAACATGTTCACATGGCCTGTAAATGAAATGCTACGAGTGTGCCCGCACTATTGCTTGTGCCATCCACTTAATGAGCCCTCTAACTATGTGTCAGGCCTGCAACTGCAGAGTCTGAATGTACAGTTTACTCATTTTGGCCTGGAAAAATAAACCTCTTGCCAGGTCTAAAACTTCCTTTTTTATCCATCTAAGTCACCCCTAAGGTAGGCACTGGACACCTAGAAGGGTATGGTGCAATATTTTCAAGAGGTAGGGCATGCACTTTTACGTTTTGCATGCCTTAGTAGTGAAAAACCCACACGTTAGTTTTTCACTACTGCAAGGCCTATCTTTCCCATATGAAAACATTAGGGATTACCAACTTATTACATTATTTAAGTGCAATTCCCAATTGTGAAGAAACAGACTTCTCAAGTTTGGTATCGTTAGGCTCACAATTTTTAAAGAAGATTTTATTGAATACACAATGCATTACATAATTAATATAAATAATACATCAGAGAACATAATGCTGAAAAGAAATTAGGTAAATAGTGGGGGGTAAAGGAAAGAAAATTAAAAGAAGAAAGGGAAGGGAAGAAAAGAAAAAGGGGGAAATCAATTGATATAATACAAAACTTCATATTCAGAACGAACAATCAGAAAATTTAAAAAAATTCAATGGCACCTTATGAGAGAAAATAGAATCAACAAATATTGAAAGAACAAAATAATGAGGAAATACACGTGGAATGTGTACAGGTCGGGATTGAGCAGAGATATCTAAATAATTCGTAATAGGTAACCATAACAAGTCTCGTTTAATAGCTAGGGTAATAGGATGAACATAGGCTCTATCTAATCTGTGGTTATAGCAAACACCATACCACCAGGCCCGAAAAGAAACATTTGAGGAGTCTTTCCAAGACTTAGTGATCTGCTGATAAGCTACTGCAATGAGTAAGTCAATAATAGAAATGTTGCTATTTGAGGTGGACCAAATGTCAGACAGACTGCCCAGAAAAATATGAGTGAGAGAAAAGGGAAATTGAGTGGAAAAAATGTTGTTAATTTGTTGCCAGACTTTGGACCAAAAGGAATAAATCAATGGACAAGTGAAAAGCATATGTTTAAGATCTGCTACATGGGCAGAGCAAGACCAAAAGTGGAGGGAACTGTTGGATTTAGTAAATGTAATTTGGCAGGAGTGATTAAGAGTCTGTTGCAAACAAAAACTAAGGTTTGGGTAGTATTAGCTGCTCTAGAGGACTTCCTTATTTTAGACCATATCTGATGCCAAGTGTCGATAGAAAAGGAAA
Source organism: Lissotriton vulgaris (assembly GCF_964263255.1). Lineage (NCBI taxonomy): Eukaryota > Metazoa > Chordata > Amphibia > Caudata > Salamandridae > Lissotriton > Lissotriton vulgaris. The sequence goes on from NC_141694.1 coordinate 779,205,972, forward strand.
GTTCAAGGTCTGTCTCCCAGTCTCGTTCTGTTTTAGATTTAGCTCTAGCATCGGAAACATCCCGTAATTTCTTGTAAATTTGAGATGCCGAAGAAGAAGTTATAAGGGAAGAAAGAGTGAGAGGAGAAGACGTATTCTGAGAAGACGAGGTAAGAGAATTATATGAATTTTGAGCAGCTGCACTCAATAATTTATATTTAGATTAGAAGGATGATGGAAGAGAGAAAGAAGATTGAAGATTGAAAAACGGAATACAAACGCCATCATTAAAAAGCTGATGAGTCCAAATAAGACCTAGATCCTTCCATTTTTTCCAGAAACAATTCTATTTTTAATTTTAATAAGGGAGTTATACCAGATGGAGGATTTTAAAAAGCGTGATCGATCATCTAGACTGCCAAAAAGCAAGGGAAGAAAAGTCTTCCTCGAGTTATTAAGGATGGGAAGAGACATTTTTTGTGGTATACTAGATAAAGAGATAAATTATTCAAAAGAAAAGGGGTGGAAAAAAGAGGATTCAAGATCCACCCACAGTGGGATAGACGAGGGGTCAGTTGAACGCTCCGATAACCAGGAGACAGAGTGAGCAAGAAAAAATGAAGTATGATAGGAATGAAAATCTGGAAAATGTACTCCGCCTAGATGTTTAGGACACTTAAGTCTGGAAAAGGACATCCTGGCCTTCTTATTTTGCCATAAAAAAATGAGATAAGATGGAATAAATATTTTTAAAACAGGATTTGGGAAGATTCACAGGGAGATTAGAAAGAAAGAATAACATTATAGCAACTAACATCATTTTAATAGAATCTAAACGACCCCACCAGGACAGGAATAAAGGATTCCATCTAGCAGTGGAATCTGTAAGAGTTAATTGTAATTTTTTTTAAATTAAGTGTCATAGTATCTTTAATCTTGAACCATAAACCTAAGTATTTAATTTTAGTAGGGCTCCAATGAAAAGAGGAAGATACAAAATCAGCGTGGAAACAAAATTAGTTAAGAGGGAGGATTTCGCATTTATCTACATTAAGTTTATATCCTGATACCTGAGCAAAATTCGTGACTTCTGAAAGGAAGGCAGGAATAGAGGTTTGGGGTTCAGAAATACACAAAAGAATATCATCCGCGTAGGCCGGGAGTTTGAGTTGATTAGGACCATATGGGAAATCAGAGATGTTAGTATTCATTCGGATTTTAGATAGAAAAGGTTCTAAAGCAAGAATAAAAAGAAGGAGAGATAGAGGACAACCTTGACGTATAACCTCGAAATAGAGGAAAAGAAGAAGAGACAAGACCATTGGCAAAAATAAAGGATCTAGGAAAGAAGTATAGTAATGAGATATAAGAACGAAACGTTGGGCCAAAACCAAACCAAAGGAGGGTTGAAAAAATGAAATCCCAATTGACCCTATCAAAAGATTTTTCAGCGTCTAATGCCACTGCAGCTAAAGATCGATTAAAGGTATGGGATTTACTAAGGACATTAAAAAAGAGACGAGTGTTATCAGAGAGATGGCGACCCTTAATAAAGCCACATTACTCCTTACAATCAATAGGGGGAGAATTTTATCTAGACGAAGGGCAAATATTTTTGCAAACATTTTATAATTTAAATTGATCAAGGAAATAGGTCTGTAATTCTTGAGAGAGTATGATCTTTATTCTCTTTCGGCAATAAACAAATCAAAGCTTCTTGAAAGGAGCTCTCTGATTTCCCGGAAGTTATAAAAAACGAAAACAACTGATGACGTTTGGGGACTAAAAAATTAGAAAAATGGGAATAAAACTCTATTGTAAAACCGTCAGGTCCAGGGGCTTTGCCATTTTTAAGAACATGAATGGCATCCAAGATGTCTTTAGGGAGAATATCCTTTTCTAAAGAAGAAAAATCTACATCAGGTAATGAGGGTGAGGGAATGGAGGATAAGTAATGATCAATGTCAGAAGACGAGGGGGATGATTCTGGAGTATATACATTTTGATAGAAAGTGGTAAATTCAGACAAAATGTCCTCATCCTTATGAACAACATGGTTAGTAGAAGTCACAATAGATTCAATTTTCGTACGTTCTTTTTTTAACTTGAGGTAATTGGCAAGGATATTACCAGACTTATTCTGCGCAGAATAAAATTTGGCACTGGATTTAAGTAAAAATAAATTCGCAGAATCAGTGGATAGCTTATTGAATGATAATTTTGCCTTAATGAGGTCATTCAAAATGGATTGATTCATGGATGAAAAGTAAGAGTGCTCCAACTGCTTAATTTGTGTAGTAAGAGTGGATATGGTTTGGGCAGCTAAGCGCCATTTTTTTAGTAACAAAGGAAATAATGAAATCCCTAGAAGCAGCTTTAAAAGTATCCCATACCAACTGAGGGGAAACCTGAGGGGAGTTATTTTCTATAAAAAATATAGAAGCAAAATCAAGGAATGCTGGAGTAAAGTTCTTGTCTAGAAGGAGAGAGTTATTAAATCTCCATCTCCTAGAACCTTTAGTGGGAGGAAGTAAATCAAGAAGTAAGGAAACTGGGGCATGATCAGAAATTAAAATAGAACCTATGTCAGAGTGAAGAATATGCTGGGATAAGGCTTTAGAAATAAACAGGTAGTCTATCTGGGATTGGGAAGAGTGAACTGGAGAGAAATGTGTGTATTCTTGAAGGGAGGGGTGACAAAGCCTCCAAGAGTCAACAAGGGATCTCTAGGATATAGTAGAAGTAAATTGATTGTGAATGGGTGAGAGTGAAAAACGGGCAGCTGATTTTCTGGCTAAAAAGGGTTCCATTATCATATTGCAATCACCACCTAAAATAAAATATTCATCATTATATTGCATCGATGAGGAAAGAATTTGAGGCCAAAACAATTTATCTTGAACAGTAGGGGCATACACATTGAAAATAGTCAAGGGAATCTTATCGACCAATAAAGATACAACAACCCATCTGCCGTCCGAGTCATTATCTTGATGTACAAGTTGAATGTTCAGACACTTATGACAGAGAATCGCAACACCATTACGTTTCCCCGAGCCCGGAGAAGCAAAAACATGACCAACCCAATTACGACGTAATTTGGAGATTTCAGCTTCTTTGATATGAATTTCTTGTAATAACACTATATCTCTGAGCTAGATGTGATAAAACACGTTGTCGTTTAATAGGGGAGCCCAAACCCTTAACAGTCCAAGAGATTATATTTACTGGCATCTAAAACAGTAAAATGTAATTATCAACTGTAATGATGAAAAATTCAAATGAGAACCAAACAAAGGTGCAAGTGAAACATTATAAATGAAACAATTGGCATAAATGAAGAAGACGAAGGAAAAATATGGAGAAATACAATATCGAGAAGCAAAAAAGAGATGGAAGAAAATAAAGCAGGAATTGAGAAGAAAGAATATGTGCGAAATGTAAAGAAGATAAAAGAGAAGGAAAGAAAAAAGGAAAAAAGAAGAAAAATAAGAGAAAGGGGAGAGATAGAAACATGGATAGGATAGAACACAGTAGAAAAGAAAAAAATAAGAGCAATATTCAATGACGATATAAAGCAACAAAAGACATACCACAAGAAAACGGAGAGAACAGGGGTGGTGGAGCCACATAAGGGAAACGGAACGCTGAACAGGAGACTCCAGAACGAGATCGCGAGGAGAAGAACAACTCCCAGGAGAAACATATGAGGGACAAGGTGATGAGGGACCACAAAAATGCTACCTAAGAAAGAAATGAGGGAAAAATAAAGGATTAGGTAATAAAACACACCAAAGACAAATAAAACAATGGGTAACAAGAAACGTCAATAAAAAACGGTACCAAATTTCCACACAATACAAACGAAGGAAGAAGGTCAAACATGAAACACAACTGAATCCTTAAAGAAGAAACAATAAGTCATTATGGCCGAGGAACTTCCATGGATTCTCCATTGCAACAGTCCAAAAATTGTTGAAGTAATGCCGGATCTTTATAAGTGGTCGTCTTGTTATTATAAGTCACTCTGAAAAGACAAGGATGGAACAGGCCATATCGAGCATTCAAATTGCGTAGAGCAGGTCTCATCTCCAAAAATCTTTTCCGACAATCCGCAGTTACTTTGGCATAGTCTTGAGCAAAAAAGAGGTTAGAAACGATCCATGTTATTTTTCCACGTTGTTTAGCTGCATGAAGAACTTTGAGTAGATCCGTGTACTCCAGAAAATATAGGATAACACCTCTAGGTTTTGAGGAAGATGACGCTGACTGAGAAATCTGAACAAGACTATTGTAATCAAAGATGATGCGTGGTCAGGGTCTTGTAGGTACACAAGTATGTTTATTCATAAGTACAGGAAGATGGTAAGTCCAGTTAATATCTCAGTAATTGCCTAAGAGATGGCCCCATAATCGCCTCACCAGGAACAGCCTCCTGGCTGCTCAGCCCATCCAGACCAACTGACTCTCACCACCTCAAACACACACCAACATTCCGCATGACCTCGTCAGACGCTGAGCAGCAAAGCAGAGGGACACCATAGGGAGAGTGCAACTAGTAGAGTAAGACTACAACACATCTCCTCCATTATAATAATGAAAAACAAAGAGAAAGTGTGAAACAGTCAAACGTAAGGAAATAGTGTAGAGGAACAAAATGGTGTAGCGGAACAACAAGGAGGGAAAGAAAGATGCATGAAACAAAATATGCCATACAACTCATCCTACCCCCTTACTAAAAATTGCAAAGAGATGGTACAACGCACAAAGAAGAAAAGAGGATGCACTTCAAAAAACATATAAAACTATGGGTAGCAGTAAAACAAAAACTTTTAAACTATGAGTACCTAAAACACAAGGCAAACGTGACATAGGTCACCCTAAAACGAAGCAAAAATGCCACGCCAAACTGCAAAAGAAAAAAACAACTGAGCTACAACAACCCAAAGGCAACCCAACCTGGGCACTCCTTCACCCGAAGGACAACAAAATAATGGAAAACGCCATTCCCATGGCAACATCAGAAAGGTAGACCTAGAGCAAACAGACAATATAATGGAAAACGCCATTCCCATGGCAACATCAGATAGGAAGACCTAGAGCAAACAGACAAAATAATGGAAAACGCCATTCCCATGGCAACATCAGATAGGTAGACCTAGAGCAAACAGATTCCTAAAAACCAAATCCAAGGAAAACAGAGATGTGGATTACAAGAAACCCACGACAAACTAAAAATAAAGAAAAACCCTAAAACCCATGACACACACATGCAACTGGATGGGGCACACTCCACCAGAGTCAAAAAGGGGCAGCACACATACTTAACATCCACAACTCCAGAAAACAAAAGACAAACTATAAATGACCAGCAAAATTAGAATGTCTCATGCTCAAATGAGCTGTCAAAAACAAGGAATGTTGTGAATACGGGAAGATTCGCGACGTCTTCCACGAAAACACAACATTTCTGCCAACGTCACAACAAACATACAACTGTAACATGACCCCATCCAGATGTTAAAATCACAAGGTAAATAGAACATAATAAACTAAAAGAATAAACGTGGTCACCGTAGTCTAAGATGAGCGATACCTCACCCGAAAATCCAGTCAATAATCCTTCAACCATAGTCCAGGTGGTGCAGGTTAAATCCAGTAAATGTAAGTAAAAGCGTCATAGGCACCACCACTAAGTGGAGATGACACCACATAAGGTTTATAGCAGGGGCTCGCTTTGGCCCACAAGGTAAAAACCCAGAAAATCCAGAGTTCCTGCAAGTAGGTAAATCCAAATGTAAAGTGACTAGAATGAACTCGAGAAATAAAATGAAAAAAAAACATCACGATCTTAAAACTCCAATGCTGAACGTCGTGGTTCTCATCACAACAAAGGGATTCTTCCCAACAAGCCAAAATGGCCGCCACAGCGTCGTTCAGCGTCGCTTTCTACGGAAAATAGACCTCACTAGGACGTTGAGCTGGATGCTGTCAGAGGGGTCAAAGGAGACTTCCACCAATACCCCTGAGGATTCCAGCGACGTCATCAAAGCAAAACAGGCAGGCGAAGTGGAAGGAGCTCCTGAGACCAACCGTCACTGGTGAGTCCACGAAGGAAAAAAGAAGCGCCAATGGCAGAAAACGCGCAGAGATTAAACGGTGAGCAGATGTAAGGAAAAGTCTTTCATGCGCGCAGAGAGTCCATTTGTTAAATATAAGTCACGAGATGCAGTCCGCAAATTGTACACACTTAGTTTTTCCAGCGTTGACACTGCGCTCTTGAGCCCAAACACTCCAAAACATGAGCGCTACGTGTTGAAAACCTGCTACCAGTTGAACGCCTTAAAAATATACAAACATCGTTGCGCTGCTCTAAAACGTGGCACTACGTGTTAACAAGGTGAATCAGCTTGGCACACAACAAAAAAAAAACGCTGGCTCGATCTTGAAAGTTAAAAAAAAATGCTCTGCTCACACAACGCTGCGAGCTGTAGAGATGCAAATATTCTCCTCATGCGCTGCTGCGTGTTTTTCCAAATGGGTAAACATTGACTGCAGTTTAACCTTTTACCAAAAAAACGATGTAGCGCTTTCTCAGTCAGATCAGCTTTTCACACAGGTTGTCCGGTAAAAATAGATTACAGTCACTCCAGTCCAGCAAATTCAAATAGTAAAACCACATTTGGTGAAAATTAACACTCACCTCAGGTACAACAAGCACTGGCACATCCACGTTGGGGCCGACCGGTCTTTGGTCACTGGTGGGGCGTGTGGACAGCCAGTTTGCTTTTACTTCATGCGCTACTTCTTTTCAAATGCTTCTTCAGTTTCAGGAGTTTCAGTTTTCCTTGTGTTACTTTAGATCCATATGTACAAGCCCAGTCAATGTAGATATCTTAAGTTCTCCACGTAGGTTCTCCAGTCCTTTTTTACCTCGTCGCCAGTATTGTAATCAAAGATGATGCGTGGTCAGGGTCTTGTAGGTACACAAGTATGTTTATTCATAAGTACAGGAAGATGGTAAGTCCAGTTAATATCTCAGTAATTGCCTAAGAGATGGCCCCATAATCGCCCCACCAGGAACAGCCTCCTGGCTGCTCAGCCCATCCAGACCAACTGACTCTCACCACCTCAAACACACACCAACATTCCGCATGACCTCATCAGACGCTGAGCAGCAAAGCAGAGGGACACCATAGGGTGTCATATGGATACTTCATTACATATATTGCGTTAAGTTAGCATGAGTGTATTACATGTTTAAACAGCCGTTTTGCCTTCAGGCTTCAGTTTTGCACACGACACGTACTTGTTGTTGTAGCTTTCAGCCTAGAAGTGGTGAGGTGTTTTATTTGAGAATAATATGTTATTCCTATGCTATCAGCTTTGCCTTGTACACTTGGTACAACTGTCTGCACACTGAGAGCTGCACACTCTAAGATTAACCTAACACAAGGTTGCTGGGAAGTCTGATCCTCGCACCACATTAGACATTAGACATAACACAAATAATGTTGATGCTAACATTTTGGGCTCTACGCGGGTTTAAGATAGAGTTACACGGAATAAACGCAGACACTTGGTGCTGCGCATGAAGAGAGCTGGTAGCGGTTGATGTGAACTGCTCCTACTGACATTGAGAGGTATGGGGCCGCCCTGCTAAAACCCGAATGAGACCTTCTTAGATATAATATAATATGCTAGATAGGGTGCGCGAAATATAGGTGATACAGATTTCTATAGAAATTGCATTATAACATGCTAGCACCTTTTGCTTACTATGGATTAGTGACTATGCTGCTGACTCTGATTTTTATAATCTGCATTTTGGTATTATACAAGATACTGCGTTTGAGAACTATGCATTGAATAATAAATATTTCAAACTTGCACTTGTGTTCTTTGACTCTCAGTTTTGGTTTGAAATGATTATATAACGAAAGAGTGTTCATGTGTTCCACGACTCCTGAGGTATTCTAAAGATCATGTTCTGGTTTGTCTAATACATGGATCATTCCATAATGATCCATGAGACACTGTAGCTAGCTAGGTAACGAGATTTCTGACACTGAGATGAGTTTTTGGATCATCCTAACTCACTGAGGTTCTAGATCTCTATGCACAGTTCTGTGGGAGAACGGAAACCCTGCAACATGGCGCCCAACGGATTGGTTGGCCGTATTTCATGACACTCGAGTAGTATATCATTCAAACCTTGACACCTTCATTCCCGTTTCCGGAAAACGGTGGTGTCGGAAAAACCTACCTATTTATGTGATAGGTGTTTTCAAGCTTGAATTCTTCAAAAAACGGTTTCTTTGAATCACTACCCAGTTGTGCTACACACAGTTCTTTGTCTGGTTTTTCTTCTTCCTGTGCTAACATGGCAGTGGAAATAGCGCAGCATAGCCGCGTCGCGGTTCGCGATCACTTGCGGGGATATAATGTACCCGCGGAAGGCTTAGCTGTGGTTCTAGTTGTGAGTGCGGAACATGCGTACCCGTACGAATTGTTTTATTCCTGGGTGACATTTCCGGAAGTAGACGCTAATTCGGGTGTCTATCATTCATACACTGCCTCAGCAGTACCGGCAGCTTATGCTCCGTACAGGGCACTGGAAGTACCTATTGACGCATGGCAGCACGGTGTTTGGTTTGGTGGCGCCCTACCCCATACTTTGAACGCTAGGAGGTTAGGTCCTTTGTCCATTCCGGGCACAAATTGGCCCGCCTTGGGTGGATTTACTCCTCATCCTAATCGCGCCACGTGTAACGTAGCCGACCTGAGACGTCTTCATGAGGTCTCGGTTGGTGTGATTAGAGCGCTTGTTCATTACATTAGTCGTAATGTTCAAGGCGCAGCCCCCGCAGGTGCGCAGCTTCGAGCAGAACAGGCTGGTTTGAAAATCAGTCCTGTCTTGGTGAATTCCGTTATGGGCAGAAAGCCAGATAGTACGGATGAATTTCCTTACTGGCTTGCCGAGAAATTCGACCAGTTAGAGGCTGTGTTTCCTAATACGACTCCGAGTGAAAAACACCGGATTCTTACGCTTAGTTTACCGAAGGAAATAGCCCCGGACCTTGCTGACTGTGAGACATGGGGTAAGACTTTTGCAGCGGTTTACTCGAGGTGCTTTGGCACACCGTCAGTTTCGAACCTGTCTGCGATCCTCAAGCGTGTTCAGGATGATCACGGACCTGAGTCGGCGGTTGAGTTGGGTATGCGCCTGAACGGTTCATTTGAGACAGTTTGCGGTATTATCCTTGCCAATGTAAAAGGGGATGCAATGAACTTTCAGGTGGCCAATGGTCTGGCGTTAGTACCCGATGCCGAGAAACCCCGTCAGCTGGCAAAAATTATTGTGGCGGCTTATAAAACGGTTGGCCGCAATTCAAGGGGTGCGAAGGTTTTTCTTGAAAAAGAAAAGAAGCAACCCCAGGGGCAGTCTTCGGAAACAGGAGGACAGCCCAAGTCCAAAAAACAAACTTGGCCTAAAAAGCAGAATAAGGGTAAGCAACAACAACAACAGACACTGGTCTCTAGTCCGGCGCCTTCACAACCTGCGCAGTCAGAGCGAGTTTATGAATTGCGCGATCGCGCTACGATTAAATCGCCTGACAGATATCAGGCATCTGACCAACGCTCTCCTCGTTCCTTTCAGGACTCATCGGCTCCGTCAACCGGTGGTGGAGGGGGCGGCAGGGGCAGGGGTGGTCAGCAAGGACGTGGCCAGCCCCGCACGCGAAGTGAAGGGGACCAGCGGGACGACTCTACGCCAAAGAGACCGCAGTTTGCCAAGAAGAAAGTCGCAGCCTTAACGGCGCATCGATATGCCCCAGATAGTGAGAACGCGGCTTCGGAATCTGACGTGGGCTCTGACCTTGCTGGACAGCGCGGCGGAGATTACCATAGTGAGAGAGGCCCTCCGTCCACTGTTGAAGGTGACAGCGACTGACACTTATGTTGTAATCGAAACAGCTGATACACGTGTTGCTCCCCCTGAAAGACTTTTTGAAATTGTCCTGTTAATTGAAGGTGACATGCAGCGAACTGTAAAAGGGGTATTCTGGGAAAACCTTTCAGATACGTATGACATTTTGCTTTCGGAGGCTGACTGGCCCCCACCTTTTGTTCTCGCAGCTCCGCGAGGGGAGGAGGTAATCCTCCCCAGTTTCGCGCACACTGTACCGAGAGTGGAAGCGCTGCATTTTGCAGAAGAGTGGGCTCTGGCGCTTGCGCCGGCTGTGTACCGAAATCAGTGTGGCTGGGATGAATTGTCCCCTAGCCATGAGATTCCTTTACGGTCACAGCCTCAGCCACAACCCCAGTACCCCATACGGCGTGAAGCTAAAGCTTCGGTCGCGGCTATCCTTGAACAATTGGAATATCAAGGTGTAATTGAAACATGTGTGTCACCAATGAATAATCCCCTTTTTACTGTTAACAAGCCGGACGGCTCTTATCGTCTAGTTTTGGATTACCGGCATTTGAACTCGCATTGCCGTAACTGTGCGGTACAGAATACTCACGGCTCTGCCCTAGTGAATAGTCTTGAGCGTAAACGGTTCAAAACCACGCTTGACATTTCCAATGGTTTTTATGCACATAGATTAGATGGTCTAAGTTCCCAATGGACCAGTTTTACATGCGGCGGCGTACAAAAAATGTTTAAACGACTCCCAATGGGATATAAAAATAGTCCTGGAGTGTTTTCCGCCCGCATTGTCTCTCTTTTGGAGAGTTTCGATCCAGTTGCATGTTCGTATGTGGATGACATTTATCTCACAGACGACGAGCTTTGGGTGCATCTGTGTCGAGTAAACAGCATAATTTGTAACTTTGCAGACATGGGTTACAAGTTTAACTTTGCAAAATCACACATTGCGGAGTACACAGTGTTGTTTCTAGGTTATGAACTTAACCATGAAGGAAAGGGATTGGCTCCTCACTTCCTGGAGAAGTGCGCGCAGTTGCGCTCTCCGACAACACTGAAAAAATTACAGTCTTTACTGGGTTTTTTAAATTTCGGGAGGACATACATTCCGGAATATGCCCAGCGTATCAAGCCTTTATATGCCTTGGTACAACCATCTTTTTCCAAATCTTGCTGGCTGCCTGAACATTCAGCCATTCTGCAGTCCTTGCAGGCTGATTTGCTCACTTCTGACTACTTACAGACCCGTGATAACCAGACCAACCTGGTGATAAGAATAATCCCTGGGACGGTGGGTTTCACGTACCTGACTTTTAATGAGGGGGATACTGTACCTATTGCTTACAAGTCACACTTGTACACTTCAGCTGAACTGCGTTTTTCCACTGTGGAGAAAGTGTTAACGGCTGTGCAGATGGCAATTCTTAAAGAACGTGCCCTGTCGCAGGGAAAGCGCATGTTGGTTGTTACCCCGTGTCCTGCATTGGAGGCGGTCACGAAAGCCAGTGTACCGAATTCTAAAGCTTTGCACCCTCGGTGGATTCAGTGGGCTACATCCTTGACATCTCAGGATGTCACGTTTATTTTTGACGCCGCTTTACGGTCACAGGAGTATTTACAGTATGAATTTGTTCATCCTGCTCCTTTAGCAATGCGGCCGTTGGAGGATTTCCACTGTATCATTTACACGGATGGTTCGGCGCAGGTTGCGCATGGCTCTAAAAATGCCTACGTTTCCGCTTGCGCCATTGTGGTCGGTGCCATGGTGAACGATGAGTTCAAGTCCAGTGTCGTGCACACGCAGACACTTGGAGACTGCACCGCACAATTAGCAGAGCTCCGTGCTCTTATGCTCGCATTGGAGTACGCAGATCCTAGTGTGACAACTTTAATCGTAAGTGATTCTTACTACTGTGTCCAGTCTTACAATGAGAACTTGTTCTTTTGGATTCAGAATGATTTTCGTGATTCCAAAGGTAGCACAATAAAACATAAAATGATCTGGGTCCGAGTGGCGGAACTTAAAGAAAAGCTGCCGCTCGTGTTTGTGATTCATACTCTCGGCCACCAGCGCGTGGGAGTCCACGCTGTTGGCAATTCGCTTGCTGATGAGGCAGCGAAGTCTGCGGTATCAAAATACTTAGTTGCAGCGGTCACGAGGTCCAAGAGCAAAATAGATGACGACATCTTGGCGGCTGTTGCTGCCACGGCGAAGGGAGGTAAATATCCTGCGGGGTTCCCTTCGAAATACACATACCACTTAAGTCCCGATAAGGTTCCTTATGTGAAAATTCCTGAAGTTGGAGAGCGTCTAATTCCCAACTCGGATCGCAGAGCTTCTCTGATTACAGCGGCTCATGAAGGTGTGGCGTCTGCGCATGCGGGCGTCTCAGCCACTGTATCACAGCTACAACAGAGGTTCTGGTGGCGGGGACTGTACAAACAGACGCGCGATTATGTCCTTATGTGTGACATTTGTCAGCAGATTAAGCCTTCTACTGCTGCGCGTCCGCCTCAGACAAAGTTGTACATTTCTAATAAACCGCTTGGTTGTGTTTATTTGGATCACTGCGGTCCTTTCTCTTCTGATACTGCGTATAAATACATCTTAGTAGCAGTTGACTCATGCACACGCTTTGTGTGGTTATGGCCGCATCGCAGCGCTGATTCACGGACTGTCATTAAGGATTTGCGTGTCTTTGTGGGAATCTTTGCTTGTGGTGCTTTCCATTCGGACCAGGGTCCGGCTTTCGCCTCTAAGGCGTATAAGGATGCTATGGTTTCGTTGGGAGTACAGGTGAAGTTTTCAAGCCCCTACAGGCCTGAGGGCAATTCTGTGGTAGAAAGAATGAACCGCGACTTAAAGCAATCTTTGACAGCCCGAGTTATAGGCACTGGTAGAAACTGGCTGACCCACCTCTATGGCGTGCAGCGTGCGCTTAATAATCTCCCTAGAAGGTCTCTGGGTGGGCGGACCCCATACGAAATGCTCTTTGGTATCAAGATGTACGTCCCTGACCTTGATGGTGCAGACTGCCAGGCCCAGGCCGCGGCCTTTGACGTAGATGAACATTGCAATGTTTTACAGGATCTACAAAAGACCAGAGACAGTCTTGCAAAGGAACACTTGCCCTCCACGTCGGATGATGCGTTGCAGATCCCGGTAGTTGGCTGGCTACCCCAAGTTGGAGAACTGGTTCGAGAGAAGATCGATAACAAAAAGGAATTTGGTCCCTCATATCGAGCGCCAGTTCGGGTCCTTGGAGTGAAGGGCACAAGAACAGTCATTTTACCACCACTTCCAGGTCGTAAAGAAAACAGATTTATTTCTATTGACAATGTCAAGACACACAGGGTGGCCGATTCTTCATAGCATGACACCGGCTGTATCCTGTCCTTCCATGGTGAGGCACTCTGTGCTGGCTATTACATCCGGTGCAGATCAGGAGGTGTCCCTCGAGATGCCTGCCATATCAAGTCCTTTATTAAATACTATTCCTATTACTAACATTGATGAGGTGACCTATGCAGATCCTGCTGATTTATCCATGTCCGATTTACATGCACGTTTGGCTAACCAGTCCAGGTTCTCTTTTGACTCTGTTTCGGAACTTTCAAAGAAACCATCAACTATTGCAAAATATGCCACGTTGTTTAAAAAACATTTTTTAATTCCGCCTTGGACATACGTTTGGCTGATACTATTTTCGTTTTATCTTTTTATGTCAATTGGTTTTGTGTTTTATTTTTTCCGCCTGATTGATGGCCATTATGTGAAAGAAAGAACAGGAATTCGGTACCTTAATGGAACATTGGCCCCTCACTCCTCCTCGCATTCAGCACACAGACTAAAGAGAGACTTACATTCAGTACAAATTACTGCTTGGCCTGTCCTTGATGGGATTGTGTGGGATGCGGTTAGGTTTCAGATACATGGCCCCACAGAAGTTATTAATGTTCCTAATGTGCTTAGAGTAAACATGGGAGATGTGATTAAGCAAAATATTCGTTCTGATGATTGGGATCTTCAGGCAGTAGAAGCATTGTTCTCTGATTTGAAATATTATGCGGCCTTTGATGATGAGGATTTGTATTTAGATTCTGTCAATTATGGTGATTTATTTTGTTACCAACATTATGGAAATCATTTCTTGCACAAGACAAGTTCCAGGCGGGTTCCTGTGAATTACACTCAGTGGGAACATTGCCCTGCTCCTTTACAGGGGAGCTCAAGTACTTTTTTGGGAAAATACTCTTACTTTACAGATTTTAATCAATCAAATCCTGAGTCTTTTTACTTCAAGGTGAAACAGAAATCAATGCCAAAAGTTAGACTGACTGACACAAAATTGTTGTATTCAAAGTCCTTTCTAGAAAGGTTATCTGTGGATGGCTATGAGTTATGGAAGGATGTTATTGACCTTAAATCGGTTTGGGGTACCAAAGATTGGCAGGTACAAGGCACTGAGGCTTTGCATCGTGCATGTCTCATCCCAAATCACATGTTGTTTTTAAATTCGACTATTTCCCAAACAACATGTTTTGGATTGGCTACATCTAAAAAATTAAATACCCCTACTATCCCTGATTTGGAAGAATATTCAGGTTGGAGTAATTTCACTACATTGTCCATAAGTGAGATACAAGCACTTTTGCAGAATTCCTCCTTTAATATTTCCAGTTTTGATCCGGATGGGTGGCTTTTATGGCAAAGAAGCTCTGATTCTTGCCAAAGTCGTTTTTTGGGTTTGTCTGAGGGTTTTACACGCATCAGGCCAGATCCCAGGTTTGACCAAGATCACACTGTTACAACTTATTCAGTAGGCAAAATGTGTCAGAACTGGTTACAACATTCCACTTTAGCTGCAGTTAAACTGCATCTGTCCCAGTTGAATGAAAACATAGAGTTAAATGATTTTATAAAAGGCCCAACTATGGGTAGGTCTAAACGCTTTATTTATGCTATTTACAATGAAATTTGGAAATTTTCAAGAGTCGAAGCAGCTAAACGCCTGAGGGCTATTGATCAAGCCAATTTGGAAAAAGTGCTTGCAGTGGTCGATAATAGTATTAACACGCTTTCTTCCAGAATTTACACATTGGATAATATTGTTTCTTCTGTTGTTGATATTGTACATGATGAAGTGTCCACGTTATACCATGGTCAAAATCAATTACGTTCTGTAATGCAGTTTGCCTGGACAGACAATTAAGGCTGGTCGAGTTCCCTGGACCTCATTGAACGTTTCATCACTTTTTGCCCCTTTTAATCTTACTGATAAACAGCGCATGCTTTCAATGCGTGATGCATCGTTTTCTATGTTACATATTGAGAAGCTAGAATCCTTACCTTTTTCTGTTGCTGAAACCACCACTGCCACGTGGCTTATTCATGGTTTAATTACATTACCATTTCCCTTATATAAATTTACTAACTGTATGCGGTATATTGCTATAGGACGATATGAGCCACTAGGCAATGCATTCCTACATGAGGCATGGTCATTACCATACACATACAGATGTCTGAAAGATGGAAAAGAAGTGAATCTTAATGGTGAGGAATGCACACAGTCACCTGACCATTCATTAATATGCAGACACATTCAGTTACACGGTTCTTGTAATCAGGACCGCCCAAATTTAGCATGTGTTTTAAAAGGCACGCCAGTTCCAGCAGTAGTGCCCACATTTACATTATTAGCTAATGGTAGTTATTTGCTTTTAAACAACGAATTATGTTGTGGTTTATTAATTGGTGTGGCTTATATAGTTACTGTATCAGAGCGTGTAGTGTGCTGCAAGAATGTTCTATACCCACCCACGCATGGCTCTTTAGATGTCTCCATCTGGCCTCGGATCCCAACCTTGGAAGCGAAATTCAATGGTTTAAGCAGAATAAGGGCTCTTTTGTCTCAAAAACAAGTGACCCTGAGTTCGGCCCGGGAAACTTATGTCCTTCACATAGCTAACACCCGCACAGAGGTGCAGGCGCTTTTAAACACTGATTTGCCATTTCATTTCTGCGAGCTGGTACACCAGATTTTTAATGCTTCTTCAACGACTGGGCTGGCACATTTTTTTAAACTAGTAAGCAGTGGCCTCGTGACTACGTTTGAAAAAGTTTTTGGTATCATTCCCACGTTTTTCCACACTATTTTTGGGAGTTTGTTTGGTGGAATACCTGTATTGCTGGCTGTGGCCGCAGGCTTTCTGTTGGTGTTTTTCTTCATAAAACATGGATGCCCATCCTGCACAAGACGCCGTTCAACGCCTCCTGACACTGTGCCGTAATCGGATGCTCAATTACTATGGAACTTTGCCGCTTGCAGCATTAAGCACGGCCTATAGATTGTCATTTCGGTTCACCGACTTCACGTGTGTCCAACCTGTGTTTCACTGCCTAAACTGCGAGTTCGATTGGGCCATTGATTTGTGCCTATGCTTGAGGACTGCTCCTGACGTCGATTTTGATCAGCTAATGCGTCCCGTTGTGGCTCACGAGCTGATCTGTTCTGGCGAGAGAGTTATGGCCTTGGCAGCGATAAATGGAGTTCTGGGCCAATGGGAGATCTCTGCAGCGGCGAATGCCTTTCTGACACACAGCGTTCTGGTGAACCCACCGAGTTGTCCTCTGACGTTGCAGGAGGATCCGATGCTGGAGGAGCACGTATGTTCTTTCCCATTGCTAAATTGGATGGCTGAACTATTTTCGGATGATGGCAGTGATTTCATACTGGAGGCTGTTGCAACTTTCTTTGCATATACTTTCCAATCGTGAGATGCCTGGAAGGAATGCTTTGTTGTGAAATATAACTTTCCCCTCGCTGAATTGGAGGGATGGACTATGTTCAGCTGATGGAGAGTTCGCTCACGTGATGTTGCTGGAGATAACGTCTAAGTGGCACATGACTTTGGATATCGGATGAGTGCCTTGGTTTTTTCTCTTACAAACATTTGAAAGGATGCGACCTGGTCATACATTTCATAATTTTTTGAACCGGGCGGAAGACTTTTGGTTCAAGACTTTTGATATTTTTTAGATTTGATGCCACTGTAGGCATTCATACATATTCATTCATACATATTCATTCATACATATTTTTAGCTTATTTTAGCTCAAAACTATTGAATTTTGCTTTCAAATTGTGTATCTGATTTAGTATTGCCTTTTCCCTTATGATTGGCGGTGCTCGGACCAATGGGGGGGTGTCATATGGATACTTCATTACATATATTGCGTTAAGTTAGCATGAGTGTATTACATGTTTAAACAGCCGTTTTGCCTTCAGGCTTCAGTTTTGCACACGACACGTACTTGTTGTTGTAGCTTTCAGCCTAGAAGTGGTGAGGTGTTTTATTTGAGAATAATATGTTATTCCTATGCTATCAGCTTTGCCTTGTACACTTGGTACAACTGTCTGCACACTGAGAGCTGCACACTCTAAGATTAACCTAACACAAGGTTGCTGGGAAGTCTGATCCTCGCACCACATTAGACATTAGACATAACACAAATAATGTTGATGCTAACATTTTGGGCTCTACGCGGGTTTAAGATAGAGTTACACGGAATAAACGCAGACACTTGGTGCTGCGCATGAAGAGAGCTGGTAGCGGTTGATGTGAACTGCTCCTACTGACATTGAGAGGTATGGGGCCGCCCTGCTAAAACCCGAATGAGACCTTCTTAGATATAATATAATATGCTAGATAGGGTGCGCGAAATATAGGTGATACAGATTTCTATAGAAATTGCATTATAACATGCTAGCACCTTTTGCTTACTATGGATTAGTGACTATGCTGCTGACTCTGATTTTTATAATCTGCATTTTGGTATTATACAAGATACTGCGTTTGAGAACTATGCATTGAATAATAAATATTTCAAACTTGCACTTGTGTTCTTTGACTCTCAGTTTTGGTTTGAAATGATTATATAACGAAAGAGTGTTCATGTGTTCCACGACTCCTGAGGTATTCTAAAGATCATGTTCTGGTTTGTCTAATACATGGATCATTCCATAATGATCCATGAGACACTGTAGCTAGCTAGGTAACGAGATTTCTGACACTGAGATGAGTTTTTGGATCATCCTAACTCACTGAGGTTCTAGATCTCTATGCACAGTTCTGTGGGAGAACGGAAACCCTGCAACAAGGGAGAGTGCAACTAGTAGAGTAAGACTACAACAAAGACGATGGGCACGTTGAATATTCAGAGGTGGACCATCAGGGAGTCCTAGAAGAGTTGGTAAGAAAGTCTGAAAAAAGGATATCGGATTTGGCCCTTCCAAACCTTCAACCAAACCGTAAATGCAGAGATTATTGAGTCTATTACAGTTTTCTAATTGCTCAATCTGTTGCTTGAGATGAGATATCTCTTTGGACATGAGAGGGATTTGATTAGTAAGTACTTGAACTAAGTCTACACGACTTTCCAAATCTCCCACTCTCTGCTCAGTGAGCAACCATGAAGATTCCAAGTTTTGTAAGCGAGCATTAGTCTCTTCCATGTGTGGCTTAAGAGCATGAATTTCATCAAGAATTAGTTCCATAGAAATTGAGGAAGACGAGTTAGTTGGAGAAGGTGGATTAACTTTGACTCGTTTGCCAGAAGCAGTTGTCGACGTTGAGGGTACTTTAGCATTTTTCTTTCAATTTGAGCGGAATCCAGAAGAGGATGTAGAGCTTTTAGATGCATTAGAGTCATTGATAGAATCATCCCCGGGTTCCTGTAAAACATTGAAAGGATTAAAGTCCTCTACACCAGTTTGTTTAGGTTGAAGTGACCCACCACGGTTGTTTCGCGACGTTGCCATGGCAAGCCGTACAAATATCCGCCCTTCAAGAAAATTGTGAGTAAGTTCGTAAATTATGAGACAATCACTTCAGACATGAAAAAGTCTGTGAGCAGAGAGCAAAATAAAGAAATAATGTGAGAGACGTATTGAAAAAAGGTCAGAGGTACTCAATATTGAAGGGAAATGTTGTCATTACAAGAGAAATGTTTTCCTGAGAGAAAAACTCATTGCACGCAGTACGAGCGATGGTCAGCGGGAGCGCCGAAAAACCAAATGGCGGCCGCGACGTTACTCTGAGGGGGAGCAACAAATTGAAGAAAATAAAGTCGCTGGGCTCACCATGAGCGCATTTTTCGCTGCATTAGAAGCAGCCCTGGTTCCGACGTCCGAGGAGGAGAAAGTTCGGGTCCGGACCGGAGTAATACGTCCTGGAGCCGATCCAAGCCCTCACGTCTCGGCGGAGCTCCCAAGAACCGCGGCCATTTCCGAAGGCTCCGAAGCCACGCCCAGGCTCACAATTTTTAATCACAACTTATGGTGAAGTTGGATTTTAAATTGTAAATCTGAAAATGCCACTTTTAGAAAGTTGGAATTTTCTTGCTTTAGCTATTTAGTGCCTGCTGCCTCTCTCTGAATACATGCCTGGGGTGGGTGACAGCTTGACTTTGTGCATTCTCTCTTGACAGCCACACTTAATGGGAGCTTAGGTGTGCCTGGTATGCCTTAATGGGCCCTTAACTGGCTTGAAGGGGGGCAGAGCTAAACACTCCCTCACTTATACCTGATTAGCTGTGTTCTGTTCCCACACACATGGCTGCTAATCTTAGTCTAGTGAGTCTGGAGCCAGGGCAGGAAGGGAGGACCCCCATGCACTTCAAAGCTTACTGTGAACTCTCTTCCACTTTAAAGACACAATCGGGTATAAATACTGGACCTCTAACACCATGACTTCAGTACACTTCAGAGCCTGTGACCACTCCCACTGCCAGGGACAAGAACTGCTGTGCTGTAAGGACTGCTACTCTACAACTGCTGCATTGCTGGACTCTTGCCTTGCTGTGCTCTTGCATCACTGAGCGACTGTGTTGCCTGCCGTTCTCCTGCCTGGGTTAGAAGGACTGGACCTGCATCATTTGAACCCAGAGGGACTCCAACGGCATGCTGGATTGCTTCCTGTTCAAAGTTTCAGGGATATAAAAGACTTCAACCACCTGCATCTAGATTCTACAAGCTGAACTGTTCTGATTGGAGCAGGGTCCAGACTTATCTGCATATAGCTGGTTCCAACCTGAGGTGACTTGGTCTGCAAAATAACGATGGACTGGGATGTGGCCCGAGTAATTACCAGTGGCTGAGATTAATTCAAACACACCATCCATCACTTATGCAGATACTTTAGTGAATTGCTTTAATGAGATGGATATTCCCAGTCAGTCAGGCTTAACTTAGAGGCAATGTGTAAAGCATTTATGCAGCACTACAATCAGCAATAAAGGGACAGCACAATGCAAGAAGAATCCCAGCCCAGTTTAGAAAAGTAGAGTAACATTTACTAACGTATTTGATGCAAAATGGGTCTATGCACACTGTGTCACTAGAACAAAGTTGTACCTGACTGATGAACCCATACCTACGGAAAAACTGGTCTTGTGGTGCTTGTGCTCTGGTTCAGGGAGGACCTGGCTTGGCAGTTCAGGCTGGACTGTTCTGATTGGAACAGGGTCAAGTCTGATTTGCATATAGCTGGGTCCAAACAGAGGTGACATGGTGTGCATAGTAACGATTGATTAGGATGAGTACTGAATAATTACCAGTTGCTGAGATTATTTCAAGCATTCCATCCAACACTTATTTGTATACTTTATAATAGCAGTGGGCACTCAAAGGGGAAGTCAGTATGTTGTACTGTTTTGTCTGCAGTGACACTGCATTATATACAAATGGGGGAAATATGCCTTAGGGTACAGTGTAGCTTTCCTTTTGCCTACAAAGTCAAGCAAGATTTAAAAAAGGGATGGAACATGTGCTCCAACGCTGATTATGAAGGTCCCCTGTACACTTTATAGTCCAGATTTTTTGCATTTCTCTGACTCAGCTGTGGATCATAGCCCAGGACTTTTGTCACTCTTCTGAGCCGGGTTATTTATATTACTCCACAGGAGAGGGAACATAGGACTCCACACTCAAAAGAAGACATTTACAGCACTTCCCTCAGCTGCTCAAGAAGAATGGGTAGGGAAGAAAATCTGTATCTGTTAATCGGTTGGTACACTGTATCAGGGCTCACTGATCAAAGAAGGAAACTCAGACAACTGGAGCCGACACAGATTAAACTCTGACTTTCGGGTAGGAAATGACCATAGCAGTCCAGGGCGGAGCGAAGGCTCCCAGAGAAGATGTGATCAGTGACTTCTGGACTGTGCGATCTTGGACTGTCATAGCATGCTGTGCAAGAGGGTTGGGACAGGGTTCAAAAGATTATGTGGAACCCTAGGATTGGCCTGAGATGTCTGGGTCTTATACCTACAATTCCCTGTAGGAAATTGGGTTACTGGTTGAGGGGGATGAAACCCTAATCAAGGAGAAACCACAATTCTTATCAGGACGAAACACAAGAAAACCTCAAATTAGCCTGTGCTCAACCCTCTGGTAGCTTGGCACAAAAGCAGTCAGGCTTAACTTAGAGGCAATGTGTAAAGCATTCATGCAGCACTACAATCAGCAATAAAGGGAAAGCACAATGCAAGAAGAATCCCAGCCCAGTTTAGAAAAATAGAGTAACATTTACTAACGTATTTGATGCAAAATGACAAATATCCAATTAGTAGAACAAACAACATGGAATTTTAAAGATTTAGGTGAAACAGTTCTCAGAAACACAAAAGATTGACTGAACAAAGTACCTTAAATCCGGATTGAGGAGCATTGTGAAGTCCTGCGCACAGGATGTGTCCCGCAGCAGCAATAGTGAAAAATGAAATGGGCTGTAAATCACTATCAGGCCATGTCACACATTCCGGGGCATGTCCTACCTTTCACATACCTTGCCCACAGGGGTACCTTAGGCGTGACTAACATGTAGAAAAGGGAAGGCTAGGGACAGGCAAGTGTGTGCACTGGCCAAGTCAACATGGCAGTTACAAACTGCGTGCAGACTCAGCAAAGGCAGGTCTGAATTACCTTCATAGGGATGCTTACATGGGAGGCACAATCAGTGCTGCAGGCCCACTAGTAGCATTTGATGGCCCTGGCACATGTCGTGAACTTTAATAGGGACTAACAAGTAAATCAAAGATTCAATCATGGAAACACCAATCCATAACACAATTTACATAGAGAGCATATGCACTTTAGCACTGTTTAGCAGTGGTAAAGTGCCCAGAGTCCTAAAACTAACACAAATAGGTCCTTTCAACATCACTGCTTGTCGGCGCTGTCGTGATCAGACTGGCTGCCTCTGCAACAGACATGGGCTTGGGCCAAGGTTGGTGGGGTAGGTCCACTGATGCGGGGTGCTGCTCCCAGGTTGCTCCCCGGACAACGCTGCTTCAGCACAATTTTTGGTTGCCCAAAAAATGTCTTGGGTGAAATACCAGTGGTGGTAAGTGGCAGTGCCTTCTTCTCACTGACAACTTTCTTAGTACTGGACCTGGTACCTATCTTTGGGGCCATCTTGAAGATGTCAGCAGCACGCAGTTGCACAAGTTGAAGAGATGTCTGTGGTCACTCGTCACTTGACGTCGTGCGCAGCAGGACTTCTGTCTGGCAGTACTGTTGGTGATTTTGTCTCCTCTTTCGGGCACCTAAAAAAGAAGAAGCTACAAGAACATCAGTGAAATGTGGCATTCATTGTTGTGGTTCAATTACTAGAACAAACAAACAAATGAAATATAACTTAGTGTGTGGTCACACTTGTTAGTGTTAATAATATTATTATTCAATGTATTACCTCAGTTATTAAAACAATTAACAATACAGTGTAGCCATTTGTGAGACTTTGACAACAGGAAGAGCTTTCATGGTATACTGTATGTAAAGTACACTCAGGAAGGATAGGAAAGAAGAAGAAGAACAACAACAACAACAATACAAATGTAATGGTTTGGCATTGTGCATCACGTGGGATGCAGCATTCAGGGGGCTGTAGTTGATAAATGACAACGGATGGAAGCAATAACCCAAAGAGGAACAAAGGAAATACATGCAGGACTATGGCAAAAGCATATTAACTGCCACCACAAAATGGCTGCCAGCCACCTGGTCACTCACAACAACAAGGAGGAGGCCTGGAAAACAATGAACTCAAGCAGGCCTCTATGGACATAGACTTTACAAAATGCCCCCTGGTCACATGGGGAGGTACAGCCAAGGCAAATGATGGCCCACTATTACAAACACATTCACACACTGGCAGGACAAAGGAGGCATGGTAACAACACTTCTTTAAGAAAACAGTGTAAAAAACAAAAATCCACAGGGCTAAAAAATGGTTTGCAAGTTACAACAACCACAAACATCCAACAAAGGCATTTATTTAACACACATGAAAAAAGTGAAATACCAAAATAAAACCACATTTTGCATTTTAATCCAATGCCATCCATGCCCTAAATTATGAAATTCAACAGACACCAAAGAAACAGTTGTTTCATGCAACCATGAGTAGCTCTGGGCTTATTGGTTGGAAAACCGATTGGCAGAATAGGCCACATAGTGAATCAATTAAAATCAATAATATTGCAAATTTGTAATGAACTGTGCTATATTTTTTACTGGATACAAGAAGAAAAAATTGCTTGCAAAACAAGTGGCAGCAAGCATGCCCACCGCGAAGAAGGCATGCAGGCCTAATGCAGAAGCACACTGGCTGCCCCTTCATAAAATGGCCACCCTCCACATGGACTGGTCACAACAATAGGAAATGGGAGACAGATAATCCAGGCCTCTGCCAAAACCACACTGGCTGCCTTCACAAAATGGCTACCAGCCACACGTCCAGGCCACAAAAACAAGAAAGAGAAGACAGTCAATGCAGGCCTTTGGCAAAAGCACACTGGCTGCCTTCACAAAATGGCCACCAGTCACAAGGCCAGGCCACCATAACAAGAAAGGGAAGACAGACAATGCAGCTCTATGGCAAAAGCACACTGGCTGCCTTCACAAAATGGCAACCGGCCACATGGCCAAACTACCACAACAAGAAGCAATACGCCAAGAAGAACAAAGGAAAGACATGTTGGACTATGGCAAAAGTACACTAACTACCTCCATAAAATGGCCACCAGTCAAATGGTCACAAAGTCACAACAACTAGCAGGAGGCCGGGGAAAACAAATAAATAATGAACTCAAGCAGGCCTATATGGACACAGACTTTTCAAAATGGCCCCTGGCCACATGGAGAGGCACAGTCAAGGCAAATGATGGCCCACTATTACAAACACACTCACTCACTGGCAGACAAAGGAGGCATGCTTACAACACATCTTTAATGCAACAATGCCAAAAATGAAAATCAACAGGGCTAAAAAAGGTTTGCAAGTTATTACAACCACACACATGCAACAAAGGCACATGAAAAGAAAAGGGAAATACCCCCCAAAAAACACATTTTGTATTTCAATCCAATGCCTTCCATGCCCTAAATGATATTTACATTCAACAGACACCACAGAAACAGTTGTTTTATGCACCCATGAGTAGCTCTGGGCCTACTGGCTGTAAGGCCTATTGGCAGACTACTGGGCTACATAGTGAATTCAATAAATATTGCAAATTGGTGATTTCAAAAGTTGGAGAAAATGTAGTGAACTGTGCAACATGTTTCCTTTATAAAAGAAGAAAAATGACTTACAAAAAAACAACTAGGCCCCTACTGAAACTACAGCTCACCCGCAACACTAATTTTGTTTTTAAAATTGATGAAAAGTACAAATAAATATAGGTGCATGGCTCCAATGAAACAAACAACACCAATTTTCCTGCTTACTTGTGAACTCTCATAATCAAAAGTCTTCAAATCCAATGATATATGATGCAGCAGCCGCAAAAAGTGATCCTTCCTTCTCCAAATCCAAATGAAAAGTGTACAGGAGATGGACAAAGCACTGGGAGGAGCCTGCTGAACAGGAACAGGAAGTTGGAGACTCTGGGGCACTTCCTTCCTCTTCAAAAAAAGTAAGAAAAGAAAAAGGACTCCTTGCACAAAAAGTACAGCCAAATGTCAAACTTAGGAGTTTTTTTAATCCAAATCGTCATTTTGAGAAGGTTTGAATGCTGCTCGGGAGATACCCTTCTCCAGCTTGCAGATTCTGCATGTTTGGGATTGCGTTCTTCACAAAACTTCAGCCGGAAGTCCGATGGCACATCCGAATGACGTGCTCATGATCGCAAACTCTTGCGGCACCATGCAGCCACCTAGCAAATCTTGTGGCACTCGCGAACGGCTCGGGAAATCTCGGCAGCAATCGCAGGCACCCGGTAAGTCACTCCAGCATGGTTAAAAAATGCTTTTTGGGTGCACAAACAAAGAAACTCTGCTCCGTTGCTGAATGCAGAGTTGTTCGGCAACTCCGCGTTCTACGCGGAACGCAGAGTTGCCAAAAATACGCAAACTCCACGTACAGAGCTGGGTTTTACAACCAGGGTTAGCAGAGAGGACTAAAGTGTCATCAGTTGCTGCCTTAGGTTAAAAGTATTGTGGATTTATCAGCCCCTGACCTCATGATTGTGCACTGTGGTGGCAATGACCTAGACACATTGACTGGGGTAGGACTGAAAATCCAAATTAAGATACCTTCACTGAATTGATGCTTTTACTTCACACAGACTTGGTGTACTCTAACAATTGCCTAAGAGAAAAATGGAAGTGGTCTAATCAATTCTGTCCACAGATTGACAAAGCCAGGAAACATTTAAATAACACTGTTTCTGTATTCCTCAGAGACCACAACATTGGCTCAATCTATAACAAAAACCTGCCTTTTGACATGCTATATACATGCTTCTTTAAAAAACATGTTTCAACTCATGTTTTTGTACCGAATTTCTTTAAAAACCATTTTTGAATCCAAATTTCTTTTTTTGCAGTTATTTAGTGTGTTGCGACGATGTTGGTGACGATCGCGCCTTTTCCATAAAGTGTGAAACACATATATGTACATATATTACAGTATTTTACACACTAGGGGTTTATTACTGCATTGTCTAAAGTCATGTTTTTCTAGTGAGTTTCTATAAAAACCATCTCTCAAACCTATTTTCTGTTTTTATAGTGAAGACGGGAGTCAGTCAGTCAGTCAGTCAAAATACTTTTATTCGATTAATAGAAATCAAAAAAATTCATAGATACAAATACATCACAGGGAGTAAACAGCAGCAGTCCATCGGATACAAATTTAGAATAAATATAAATTACACATAAATTAGAACATGATTAAAAACTTTCTCAGTAATTCATTTAAAAACAACCAATGTGCGAGTAATTCATATGCTAAAAAGGAATACCCGTAACCTACGACGCTTCTTATTTATACGGACACACGCTACCAAATAACTTGCTACATGGAAAGTGACACGTGCGCTAGAAAGGAGTTGCAAAAACAAGAGCGGGCCTCACCTGGAGGAATCCCGCCTCCCTCAAAATCGGCAACAGATATTTTTTCCTAGTTTCTGCATAGTGATCCCAAAACATCATGGAATGTTGCGTGTCCTGTATTGAAAAGTTGTCACAATCACAAGGTTTAGCCTTTTCTGGTGTGTCCCAGGTAAAAAAAGAACCAAGCATAAAATGTATTAAATTAAAATGAAATCTAGTTAAATGAAACCGATGGTATGGTCTTGTTACCAGATTAAGATAAGGTTCAATGCCAGGGGCAGTTATAAGTGCATAATTTCTTCTTAAAAATGGTTTTTCCATCTCCATTGCCTCCCGCTCAACAGTAAACAAATTTAACAGGGCAATTTTAATCTCCCTAACATCTTCTCTTTTTATACACCATGGAAAATGAAAGAGCTCTGGTCTGCCTAATTTCGTAAACATAGCCTTAATATAGACCAGCCATGGGATCTTGTGAGCTCTATCCAGAGCAAGACAATCTTTAAGAATCAAGTGGTTTAGGGAGATTTCCTGGTTAAGCCAGGTTTTGATCCAGCAGATTACGGGGCGGATTTCAATAGATCTGTAACAAACCCCAGCCCCAGGTCTGAGTGAGTTGAAAAGGTTGGGGTGGACTGTGGTACGGAAAGGAGGGATCTTAAAAATGTATTCTCCACCTTCTGGATGTCATCCTGATTTGTATATCCCCAAATAGTAGAGCAATAGGTGACTATTGCCAAGCATTTTGCTTTGTATACTTTAAGTATAGCCTCCATTGGTCTCGCTCCCATCCGTTTGGCGAATCCCAACAGGGCCGAAGATGCCCTGGCTACTGAGTTGCTTTTGGACTTCTGTTGGGGACCCCAAGTTCCTTTATCATCAAAAATGACCCCCAAATAAGAAAAGATAGGACCCCTCTTTACTTCCTCCCCCCTGCAAAAAAGATTTACATTTCCTTTTCCTGCTAAAATCTCCCACCACCATGACCTGGGATTTTGAGGTGTTAATTTTCAGATCTAACGATGTCATGAAATCACCAAAGGAGGCTAACAGTCTATTCAGGGCCACACCCGATCGTGCTGAGAGAACTGCGTCGTCCGCGTATAGGAGGACTGGCATGTTGGTTAGTCCTACATGCGGTACGTCCAGAGTAGCCTCTACTAAGGCTGGTTCTAAGGCATTTATGTATAATGTAAAGAGAAGGGGGGCCAGGATACATCCTTGCCTGATCCCCCTCTCCGACTTAAAGTGACTTGTGCACCTCCCCGCTTGGGTGACTCTGACTGACGCTAAGAGACCACAATGGAGGTCGGCTAAAAATCCAACATGATCCCACTGTCCTCAAGCCAGTCTGTCAGCCTATCTAGTATGACTCTGCCTAAGATTTTGACGGCAGAGTCAATTAGGGAAATGGGCCTATAGCAGGCAGGGTCTCCTCGTTGTCCCTTTTTGAAGATTGGTATTATAATAGACTTAGCTCAAGACTCAGGTAAATTATTTTCTCTTATTGCATTGAAGACATTTGTGAGGATCTTGGCCCAGAATTTCGGGGCACTCTTATACAGGTCCGCAGGGACCCAGTCTGGTCCCGGGGCCTTGTTTTTTTGTGTTTCATTAATTGCTTTTTCAACATCTGCCTCCCCAAAAGCCATTATAGGCCCTAATTGACAAGAAACTTGGGCCACTTGAGAGGGCTCATGGCTCGGCTGGGAATAGATACTTCCAAAATGGGCGAGCCACAACTCATCTGGGATGGTACATTCCAAGATATGATTCTCTACCCCAGAGAAAAAAGGCTGGTTAATAATGGCCCAGAAGTTAGCGCTATCCCACAAGGCCTCTTCTGATAGCAAATCAGTCCAGGCTTCACTTTTAATCTGGGATTTGCGAGCATGAATAGCTTGTTCATATATTTTCCTTAATATTGCTATTTGTGTTCTATTTCTGGGCGATTCTTTCAGTGCTTTATAAAGGGCGGAGTGTGCTTTAGAACAGTTATGATCAAACCATCTTTTGCCTCTTTGACTGCCAGATTTATTTTTGGCCCTCAAGTCATTATTTACTTGTTGGCATATTACATTAAATGCCTCAACTGTCTTGGTGTTAGGGGCTAAGTGGTCCAGACAAATTCCCACCTCCACTTTGACCTTTCCCAAAACATCATGTAAGAAGTTTTCCGGGATCAAGTTAACCCATTTAAGTCTTCTGCCCTGATCTTTAAGTAACAAATCCGTAACAGTTAGAACATGCGTATCTTTAAAACTCAAAAGCCCCCCTGAGACCACCTCTAGTGTCACAGATTTGTGATTGCTAAAAACTGAGTCTACTACCCTATAATTTAAGACATTTGACAAAACTAAGGATGACAAAAAAATTTAGACGATGACTGTTCCTGTGTGACTACCCTTGAATGTTATTGGCCTTGGTCCACCAACACCACAGCCTGATTCATAGAGATTCAGGGAGGCCAAAAGGTTCTCCAAGGCTTCCCCTTCTTCGTGTGTTGGAAGTGCATTGGTAGCGAGTGTGGGGCGGCATCGAGGTGCCGTAGCGCCCCTCAGTGCC
This sequence comes from Lissotriton vulgaris, assembly GCF_964263255.1. NCBI lineage: Eukaryota > Metazoa > Chordata > Amphibia > Caudata > Salamandridae > Lissotriton > Lissotriton vulgaris. Next base: position 779,234,853 of record NC_141694.1, read on the forward strand.
TGCGGTGCCCTGACAGTCCCGGTCGGTGAGCACAGGCTGGAGCTTGTCTCGATGCTTATGAAGCTTTCTCGCTGCTGGATAACGTGAAAAGATTCTCTTTCGACAAGGTGGAGAGCCGCTGTAGTTGTTGGCGGAGCGCGGAGGTGTGGCGGTTGCTGAACGCCAGCTGGGCGTGTTACAGTTCAGGACTCACCTGTGGTCGTTTGGAAGCCGGATCGGATGGTCTGTGTGTGGAGCCAGAGGAGCGCTCTGCAGTCAGACTTGGAAATGCTTGGTTAGTTAAACAAACGGCGAGTACTTTCTAACTTTGTGGAAGAAGAAGTGGAAGAAGAATCGTTTGGAAAAGCTTTATTTAAACACACGGTGAGCACTGAACCACTCGAGACATTATTGCTAATTTTGTTGCTGCTGTTGCTGAGTTGGTATGAGCTTGCAGGCGACAGGCGACAGATTAACAAAGAAATTAACCAAGGGCAGCTGAGACTTTGTTGGTGAGTTTGTGAGCTGCTTCTTGAGAGGCAATTTAATATTTGGGACTTTTTACCACTGGAGCTCATTAAAGTTATTGTATTAGGGCAGTGGGAAACCTACTAGCAAAGCAAATCTAGTTGAGACGCTGAACTGCCAAAAAGGAAAAAACCAACTCACAGCTGGGTGCAACACAGCCGCCGGGACATCCCGTCCGCCTCCCGCCGCCCACTCGCTGTTTCCAGCTCGCGAGTGGTGCCGCCGAGTGGAGCGCGAGGGCGGGAGCTACACTTCCCAGCAGCCCATGCGGGCATTGACACCGGGAAAGGTGCCAGGAGGCGCATATAAACGGCGACAGCCCCGCCTCGCGCAAAGGGAAGGCCCTCTGTAGCCCTCAGGAGCCGAAGGAGGCCAGGCTGGGCCTACCCACTGACACTCTTCCTCAAAACTCCTACATTCAAAGGTACCAATATAATCTCATTTTCTTCCCTCGTTATGTCCTTCCCTTCGTCAGCTTGCTAGTTTTCACCTAACTAAGCTCCTAGTACTCCGGGGCCATACCCTAACATTACCCTGCTTATCCTCGTCTCGGCTACACGTAATCCTGCATCATGGTTCCAGCCAACACAAAAGACTCCAGTGCCGTCAACAAAGGGACTTTGGACAACTTTGTGTATAGGATTCCCTCGGATACAGCCAGGGAGAGTGTGCTTGCTGAACGACGAGCCGAGCAACGGCGCTCAATCGAACAGATTAAAAACAAGCGCACCTCGCCTGTGAGGCCTCAGACAGAAATCATATCTCATAGCAGTGGTCTCGCTGAAAACGAGGACGCGGACACAACTATCAACAGTATCAATAGTATTCCTATTCTCCTACGAGATGTCACTTCCACCTCTGACATAGTCAGTATCCCACATAGTCCAGTCTCATCACCTCAGCCCAATCCATTAACAGAGATCGAACTTATTCCTGACACACCCTTACCTGCAGTAAAGATCACACGAAAAAGCCTGAAAAATTCTAAACATCCCAGAGCACAAGGCTCACCCCCGAGGAAACGTAGGAAAAAAGGGAACGATTCGCACAAGAAAAAATCTAGGCATACAGACTTCGGTAAATCCGCTAAACCCCACACACCGAGCACTGCGACAAAACATGACTTAGGCACTTCCCCACCACGCTTGACACCAGAAACCCCTTCTAAGGACATAATAGGATCAATAGAACATCTAATTAGAGCATCCACACTGCTAATAATAGAAAGATTCAAAAGAATAGAAGCTAGGCTCGGTTCCTTAGAGGAAAAACTAGTGACAAGTGCAGGGTTATTTAATTCCACCTCCAAGCTGGTAACAGAAAACCCACTTATGGTATTGTCCACAAACTGCATCGTCCTAAATGACCCAGTTAATATAGAGACAGACAAAACAAAACCTCCTAGGCCAGATATTGGCAAGACAACACATCAAGCCAAACAACATGCAGTCAGAGAGGCCCCAAAGGCAAAGGCAACTCTTAATCTGGGAAAGACACAAAGTAAGCACGACAAAAACACCTCAGAAGGACTAATAAAGCCAAGGGGGCGCCAAGTGGAACTGCCACCGGAAGCAGTTCCACTAGTGGTGGTTTTAACAGGAGTACCGATTCTAGAAGAAGGAAAGAGGGAAAATCACTCTCAACTAAAAAATAAAACTACACACTGGCTGAGGCAGAATCGCCCCCTCCCTCCAAATCTAAATGGTGGGATACTGCATGTCCGGCGCCTCTCATGGCTTGGTGCCAGAAAAAAGGATAAAAAGGGAGACATAATTGTCATTAACTTCAGAGACCATAGAACTACAAGTCACATTCTAAAATGGTTCCCTGAAAAGGAGAAAACGTCTATCTTACCCTGTGACCTGACCTATTTCTACCCTAGGTCCCTATTGGTCCCTCCGCCCAACTTCAGAAACCACAATCTTAGAACTAGTAAATACCTTCAGGCTAACCATCCCATTCTCCTCCAAAATCGCTATGCGAGTCTTTCTGGACTCGAAGGAGTTGATTGACTGCACCATAGCGTTACATCACATGTAAGACTAAACAGCACCACGACTCCTTTCTCCAAAAACACTGAGTCAAACCCCGGATTATTCCCTCACGAGTGCCAGATAAAACAAAATGAGCCCCCGGCTATCATCAAAGACCTTGCTACTAGTATCATTCCCACTAGTCTACCTTCTTTCACAACTAGTCCGCCTCAAGACCCAAAAACCATTCCAATAAACACAGGAAAGATGAAATTTAAAGAGAGAATCCAGGTTTTCCCTCTGTGCCTCATTCTGGAATATAGCAGGGCAACGCACAAAAATGTTACTTGAAGATTGGAGGACATTTATCTCCAACTTCGATATCATCGCACTACAAGAAACATGGCTATTTGACCCCATACATATTGTGGGTTTCAAGACCTATTTCTCACCAGCAACACCCTCGTCCTCTGGACGAGCAAAGGGAGGTCTAACTATCTACATTTCCAATCTCCTCATAGCGATGGAAATAGAAACTATAAAACTTGAGTGTAGCTACCAGATCCTTGTCCTTACCCTAAACAACAGGGATAAGTTCCTCATAGTGAACTATTACAACAATGTCCCAGAGAAAGAGGCAATAAACCTGGTATCCTCGATCTGTTCCACCCTTCGAATCCTCACAGAAAAGATCAAAACAGAAATAGTGATAATCTGGGGGGGGGGACTTTAACTTGGGCCCGTGTTCAGCTGGCAATAACAACACATGCGGCATCCTCGATGAATGGGTAAACCCTATATCCCATTTTAGGCACAGTAAACTTGGAAGCCAAATTAATGAAACCATGTTTGAGTTATATCTTGTCCAAGCAAATAACTTCCGCAATGATAGGGCAACATTGGCCCCCACTTTTCACGGCCAGGGATATCAAACAACAATAGACTACATCTTGGACTCAAACGGGGTGAGGATAAGGGACACATCATTTACAAGACACTTTAGTGCACTTAGTGATCACTACCCCTTAAGCATCTCATGCCCACTAGTCTGTCACCCCAAAATCAACCCTGGCACCAGACTAGACCAAAATAATTTAACGTTGAACAGATTAAACGGCTATGCCCTGAAATGGGGGAAAGTAGACCCTCAGGAGATAACCACTCAAGTGGTCAGAAAGGCCCTCCCTCGTATACTGAAATTCCTCGATCCTGATACGATAGATGAGGAAACCATCTCAAATTTTGAAAGGATCATCAAAATTATAAATGAGGCTTTATGGAGGGAACTCAAACACAAACCCAAAAAAGGGTTGGTTTAACCACGAATGTACGACCACATACCAAGATCTAAAAACTGCATTAAGGAAAGAGGTGAGAAGTTCACTTGAAATAAGAGATCTCAGGTACAAATATAAAACAGCTCTAAAGAATAGGAAAAAGGAGCTAAAGTCCCTTCTCTGGGTACAACTGCACGAAAGCTGTGCCCTTAAAAACTCAGCCACTTTCTGGCAAGTCATTAAGTCCCCTTCTTAGCAAATAATACAGATCACCCTAAAATAGATGTGGTAATAGATGAAAAGGAGTGGGTCCAGCATTTTTCCAAGATATTCATGATCAATCCAACTGACCCCATGTGCCACTACCACCTTACCCGGAACATTGCACATATTGATAAACCTGATAACCCGTTCCCGATTGACCTACAGTTCACAATGAAACAAGTCGATCTGGCCCTACGTGCAAGTAAAAACGGTGAGGCACCGGGTCCAGACGGCGTCCCTATCGACCTTTTTAAAGCCCAGACGGACATTCTAACCAGAGTACTTAATGCAACATGCTCTATAGGTCTCCCGCCCTCATGGTCCAAATCCATACTAGTACCCATCTTCAAAAAAGGAGATAGGGGGTCGGTAACCTGCTACCGCCCTATCTCACTCCTGGATTTGCTGGGAAAGGTGGCAGGACAATTAATACTTGAACGACTACAGGATTGGGCGGACGATGGCAGCATTTTCTCGGAACTACAGTATGGTTTCCGCCAAGGGCTGGGGACCATAGAGCAGGCCTTGAAGTTGACACTATTATTAGATAAATATGTACACATTAAAAGGGGAGACATGTATATGGTCTACGTGGACCTATCGTCCGCGTTCGACTGTGTGTCCCACTCGAAACTCTGGACTCTACTGAGTGATATGGGCGTCCCACAAAACTTGCTTAAGATTTTGAGGGAACTTTATTCCAACGCCACAGCCAGAGTTCGTTATGGGGTGCAGGGGGAACTAACAAGGGAATTCACAGTAGAAAAGGGAGTTAGGCAAGGATGTGTCCTGGCTCCCCTCCTCTTCACTCTCTACACTAACGGTCTAGAGGATGCGATGATCAGGGGAGCTCGCGACCTTCCTATGGTGAATGACCGGCCAATACCAGCGCTCCTTTATGCGGATGACGCTGTCATCTTAGCCCGCACCACCCTAGAACTACAAAAGAGCGTGGCCAGATACTCGGCTTTCATGGCAGGGCTCGACATGAAAAGCAACATAAGCAAAACTTTTGTTATGAGGGCAGGCACAGGCCACAAACGAAAAATGAAGGACATCCACCTATATGGGCAAAAACTAGAGACAACACAAAGCTACTCGTATCTGGGCGTAGCGATAGACAACAAACTAGCATGGAATATAGCTGTAGAAACCAGAATTTACTTTTCCTAAGAACCACAGCAGCTCTAGTTAATTTCTCTAGAAAGCTAGGCAAGAGACCTCCCTGTGAATTACTCCAGATTTACAAAGCCAAAATTTCTATCTGGTGCTCTCTATGGAGCTGGGCTATGGGGGTTCGCGCCGATATCTGAAATTCAGAAAGTGGAAAACTCCTTTTTGAAGTACCTTCTGGCGGTCCCGAGGAGCACGGGCACTATGGCTTGCCATATAGAGTTGGGTCTGCCACATGTTACTGATTTAGCAAAAGCTGAACCAATACTATTATGGCACAGAATCTGGAGGTCCGATAAAGCGACTCTCACCCAGTCTATCCTCACCGATTGCCTTGCACTGGATAAGGCCCATAACTCTAGGTGGCTGTCGTACATAAAGAAGTCCTTGCACGATCTAGGATGGGCGAGGTTCTACTATGATCCTTCCTCAATCTCCAAAGTTCCTAGAAAGGCACAAAAAACGAAATGCTTATCCCACCTAGAGGAACTGAGACTAACGAAAGAGGCAACAAAATCTTCAGTAGCACGCATCCTACAAATACAAATGACTACTTCCATTCAGCCATACCTCACATTTAACACCTCAGGCTACGAGCGGTTCCTTCTGGTAAGGTTCAGGCTGAACTTGTTTCATCGATTGGTCACATTCCCCACCAGAAACAACTGGGCCAATGTCCTACCGCCGTGTCCGTGCGATGACACTTCCTCACAATCGACCATGCACACCATCCTCTTCTGCAAATATTTCCACGACTTCAAGAAAAAGTGGCTGGTCCCACTACTAAAACAAACTGGACACAGACAATGCCGTCTAGCATTTCTATTTCTGCAGCAACTGGAGGGAGAGAGGACAACTTATCTTGTCGCAAACTTTCTGAAATCCACGGTCAGACATAGAGCGTTTTTAAGCTAACCACTTGTCTATCAATAACGAGTCATTTATTGAACTTTCAGTGAACTTTTAAAAGTACTAATCAAGTTTTAAAACTTAAAAGCGAGAAGTTATACGAATAGTCTCGTATTTTTAACTCAGATTAATGGTATTATTTTTTAACTGAGCTCCATACCGACAAGATTTGGTATGTTTGTTTTTTATCTGTGCATATTGAATCCATTGTAAATGAAATGAATTGTTATATGATTGATGTTCGCTTTTTATGATTTATATTCTAAATCGAAATAAAGCTCAATTGACTTGACTTGAGTGTGGGGGCCCCACGCTATCTTCAAAAATGCACTCTAGGCTACAGGGATGGATATTAAAGTCGCCCATGAGGAAAACCTCAAAAGTGTTCTGTTTGCTTCTGTAGTCTTCAAGGAATTCCTCAAGGGACACTAGGTGTTCATTTAGACTGACACTATCGGGGGAATTAAAAGCCTGAGTCAAGCTGCTTTAACAATCCGTTCATATTCAATGAAACTAAAAGAGCCAAACCTCCCTTTGCTCTGCCTGTCAATCCTGGAGTAGCCGGAATACTGAAATTAACATAGCCATCCAAGAAAATACTGTTTGTTGTATCCCAAGTTTCTTGGAAAGCTATAATATCATACAATTTGTCAAAACCCAACCAGTTCTCGTCCTGCAGTTTAGATCTAATTCCAGCGGTGTTCCAACTAAGGATTCTGCAGATGTTATCTTTGGGAGGGTTGGGAACAGTCACCTCCAGTGTTTTACTCGGGTTGTCTAGTCAGTCGATCTTCTCCAAAGAGCTCAGAAGGGAAAAACGATTAGACAAATTTAAGCCCCAACTCTGTGGGTTCGCTAATCCCTGCCCCTGCCAGACACCATGTTGTAAAGGAGGATGTTGGGAGTGGTTAGGATCCAACGGGTGGTGCCCGGGGAATTCACCGCGCCCCCGGGTAGGATGTACTTTCCTTACTGAGGCCCATCGGGCTGGGGGGCAATGTTTACCTGGTTTTTACGCGGGGGATAGAAATAACCCAGGGGTACAGGTCTAATGCCGGTATTTCTGAGGTCAGACCCATCACAAAACATTCTATCAGCTAAGTTTTTCTTCTGAAATTTACAATGATACAGTCCCCCGCCAAAGCTTTGGGATGCTGACCTACCCAGCCCACCCTTCTAACCATATTAATGAACGCCGATTCTCGAAGTACCGATGGACAGTGCGGTGCTTCCCCCTTTTTCCCAGAGCCGTGGCCAGATGGGGTGAGGTCTGTGCATCTTCCGAGTCGGAAATTTCTAATGACTTGGAAAGGTGGAGAAAACGATGCGGACACCTAGTGGATTCAGGTGATCAGTTTTATTTCATATGGTTTTGAGCACAGTTTTTGTTTCATTATCACTTGGTTGCAGTAGCTATCAGTATAATTGGTCCTGAAGAAAGCAATGACATAATGTGTCGTTAATTGCTGAAACATGTTGACCTCATAGTACATCCAAACAATCCAAAAATATTGTGATTGTCACTGACTACTTTTTAATGTTGGTAGAGTGGGTAGCACCTGAATAAAATTTACTTTCAGTACCCCCTCATCCAATTTTAGTACACATTTTTCTTATTTTCACACACTATTTTGTGCACTGCGACATCAGTCCCCCCCTTGTTACTCTAACATCCTCTTAATTGAGTAGTACGACCACGGAAGATCTGTCTGATCGGGTGAGGGCTGTCCTGTGATCTGGGCCCTCCCCGTGAAAGACAAGTGGCACCCTTAATGGTGGTCTTAAAGGAAACCCAAATGATGAAGGGCGGTTCCGTGTGGTGACTGATGGGCATCCTTACCTGACCACTATGTGGGTTTGGTGTAGGGGTGACCTTAGCTAGATTATACACGTGGCACGGTGATATAGTTCCTTGTTAGTTCATATCTGGCATTCACTTCTTAGCTTTTCTAGAACCTCTCATATTTTTTGTCGTTCATGATATGTCATCCTCCCCACTCGAATACTGCGTGCACCATTTCCTGGTTTTGCCTAATAAGTCCTCAGTGGACTCACTGCAATTTAATTCTAATGGGGGAACCCCTGTCAGCACTGCCACGTAAGGGGCAGCATCTGGTGGGAGATTCAACTTGAAGCCACTAGGCGAAGGTACTATTTACCTAGTGTTAGCCTGTAATACATGTTTCTTATTGGTATTCATAGTAGTGGCAACCAGGCTAGAATGTGTTGTAACCTTCCCTGTGTTCTTCTCCAATATCCCCAAGTTAGCAGCTAGTGAGGGTTGGATCTGAGGCACAATAATTCGAGGAGTAGCGGGGCCCGCATTGGACTCCGCAATTTCCATGCTCTCTCGACCACAATTATCATCAGTGTTATAGTGTGGCACGGTATGTTGATTCTGGCTACGATAGTCTTTTATAAACGAGTCAATAATCTTGCACCTTTTGAGTAAACCTGCCACCCATGTATTCAATGAGTCAACAATGTCTTTGGCAATGCCCACCAACAAGGGTTCTCTGCGTGCGTTAAACAACTCTTCCATCTTGTCCCCCAAATTATTTACGATGGCATGATCTGGCTCTTTGTTGGAGTGTTTTACCTTGCTTGTACATTTCTTGGCGTTGTTATGCCTGACCTAAATCTGTGGTCTGCTTGGGCCTGGTACCTCTTCAGGCAATGGGTGAAGAGTAGAAGACACAGTGTCCAAAGTCTCTGCTACCTTGAAAGTCTCGGTGGTTACACACTGTGGCATTGCCTCTATGGGTACTGGGTGAGTGTCAGGTATAATCGTGGTATTCAATCCTGCAATTGCCCCTTCTGTCCCCAGCTTTTCCAACCCCAACTCTTTGTCAGCGTTGGCAATTTCTTGATTGATGGCCCCCACTGCTGACGTTAGGTATGAGATGATGGACTCTGATTTACGTGGTACTTTAGCGTCTTTAACCCCATGGGGCTCATTGCCCAACTGTTTACGCTTACCCATTGTAACTTCTTAGGGGGGTGGCCCGGCCCGGCCTCCTCTGGTCTCTGATAGCCGCAGATGGCCCCGCCTTGACCCGGGCTTCTCCCGGCTGCTCCCGTGCACGACTCGCGGGCGAGAGGCGTTCCCTCCTGTTAAGGTGCCTCCGGGCGCGTGGATAACCTCACGATCACGCCTGCAGCCTGGGGCAGCTGGGTAATGGAGTTCTTACCCAGCGGCGGCGCGGTGCTCAGCGCGGGCAGGCAAGCAGGGTCCCGGGTCCCCAAGGTGTAGCTGGCAGTGTAGCTGGCATGAAAAAGCTGTTTCCCTCACGGCGTGCTGGTGTGAACAGCTGTGGCCCCCAGGAGCTCAAGGCGCTCCCTCCTGTTAAGGCGCCTCCGGGCGCGTGGATGACCTCATGATCTCGCCTGCAGCCTGGGGCAGCTGGGTAATGGAGTTCTTACCCAGCGGCGGTGCGGTGCTCAGCGCGGGCAGGCAAGCAGGGTCCCAGGTCCCCAAGGTGTAGCTGGCGGTGTAGCTGGTGGTGAAAAAGCCGTTTCCCTCACGATGCGCTGGTGTGAACAGCTGTGGCCCCCTAGACGGAAGTCAAATTGACGCTGGTAATCGCAACCATCACAGATACGTTGTGAAACCGCAAAACAAAAGCAGGAATATAACTATAAAATTCATTCTAACCATCACACAATATAAATCACTATCTAAATAACTCTATAAAAACATATGTCAGCCTCTCAATATCTCTATAACAGTGTGTATGTCAGTACATTCATGAGTCTTTCAGTGGGTTTGTGAGTGGGTGCATAAGTGTCTCAGTGAGTCTGCGAGTCGGTGTGTGAGTGGGTCTATGAGTTGGGGTATTAACCTGTCAGTGAGTGTGTTAGTAGAAACATACGTTTCTCAGTGGGTTTGTGACTGGGTACGTAAGCATGTGAGTAGGTCTGTGAGTGGGTATATGAGTCTCTGAGCTGGTATGTGAATGGGTACATGACTCTGACTAGATATATGCATGAGTCTATCAGACCAAACTCAAACACTTCAGTGGAAGCAAACATATCTCAGTGGATCTGTGAGTGGGTGCATAAATCTCTCAGTGGGTGTGTGAGTGGAAGCATAGGTGTCTAGGTGGGTCTGAGAGTCGGTGTGTGAGTGTCGGTGTGTGAGTGGGTCTATGAGTTGGTGCATGACTGTCTGAGTGGGTCTGTGACTGGGTGCATGAGTCTATGAGTGGCTCTGTGAGTGGATGCATCAATCTCTCAGTGAGTATATCACTGGAAGTATAAGCCTCTCAGTGGGTCTGTGACTGGGTCTGTAAGCATGTAACGGGGTCTGTGAGTGGGAGTATGAATCTCTGCGTAGGTATGTGAATGAGTACATGCATCTGTGACTGGCTCTATGTATGGGTGCATATGTGTCTGAGTTGGTCCATGTATCACTGGGTGTTTCATTGGAAGGAAAAGTCTCTCAGTGGGCCTGTGAGTCAACATGTGAGTGTCTGAGTAGGTTTGTGACTGGGTGCAAGAGTCTCTCATTGGGTCTGCGAGTGGGTACAGTAATCTCTTAGTGGGTGTGTGAGTGGAAGCATAAGTCTCCCCAGTCGGTCTGTGAGTTGGTGCGTCAGTGTCTGAGTGATTCTGTGAGTGGGTGCATGAGTCTTTGAGTGCATCTCAAAGTGGGTGCATGACCCTCTGAATGTTTATGTGAGTACACTCATGGGCCTCTGAGTGAGTCTATCAGTGGGTATATTAGCTTCTGAGTGGGCATGTGAATGGGTGTGTAAGTGTCTGAGTGAGTTTGTGAATGCATACATGAGTCCGTAACAGTGACCAGCAAGTGTGTACAAATATATCTATTTTTTTAATATATTTTGACCGAATAATCGCAGAGCAGATGGGAAGTGACGGTTGTGGCATCATCAGGAATATTGCAAGTGATTTAAAAAATCAATTTTGGACACTTTTCTCAAACATGGGGTCAGAGTACCTCCACCCTGACCTCTTATGTTAGCTATCACTGAATTTTTCAGCCCTGGGAACTTTTCCCGATTGATAAAATGTTGGGCTGTAACTTTCTGCTCAGGTTGCATCCAGCCAATCAGAACATTCCCGCTGGTGTGCACATTCACAACGTATTTTGAAATCGTTGTTAGTTTATTGCGATACCGCAAAACCGTTGTGAAATATCCACAACAAGAGATGTCACTATATTGTTGGGATTTCATTTCACAAAAACTACTGAATTAATTTACACGGAATAACCAAAAGGCACTTCCTTGAACCAACATCTACCTCCCAGCTGAATTTGGAGTATGTTCGTTCAGTGGTCCGGGCTGTAAGTGTGGTTAAGGGTTCCTATAGGAATTAACAATCCAAATGCACACTTATATTGCACCCCTATTTCTTGGACCCCAATACATACATCACTTTCAAAATTTCCATGACACACAGAGCCTACCTTGGCCCTTTTATACAAAATTTCATGAAGATTGGTCACAGTTATAGGCAAGCCCAAAGATGTTTTTCCTATGGAAACTAGGTCCTAACTATAACTACCTACTGCAGACCAATATATGTATATATACACACACATATATATATATATAGAGAGCTCGTGAAAGACGGAGTCACTTGGATATTGCCGGTCGAGTACGCGTGGACGGCTGTTCGGAGGAAAAGCGGCAAAAATCTGGTGAGTCTGCACGACACTGCAACAAACGGGAAAATGTAGAAGGGGAGCTGAGGCATTTCACGGCAGCGCGGTAGGGTAAAAGGAACAAACTTTTCTCCCTGCACGTACGCCTGCCGGGGCTGCAAAATTCAAAGTGACCCAACAATGTCTGCAGCTGAAATGAGGGAAAGAGAGCTAGCGGCAGAGGCGATGTTTTGCATACAAACAAAATCCGCTAAAGAGACTGTCTCGCCGGCTGGCGAGGTAACTGAAAAGGACAAAGACATTGCATGTTTGTATAAAGAGTTGGAAAAAAAGCGTAAACGCGAAATTACTAAGTGGTGGGAACACCGTTCACTGTCAAAGTATGCTGAAGTGGGAAGGGTGCCAAGAGGACTACGGATTTTATTAGCACCCAGCTTTGACAGACCCAATCCTAATATGCTGCGCGAGTGGGGGGAGAGCAACCTCGCTGCTTCAATGAATCTTGTTAAAATCCTCATTAAATATGCTCATATCGATCGTGAGGAAATACTAAAAGAAATTGATGTCATTTTGGAAAAAATCAAAGAACTGGGAACAACTGAACAAAGTGCTAAACTAGAGGAATCCATGTTAGAACATCTGAAAAAACATGAGGAAAAAATCAAACAAAGAAAAGCAACCAAGTTCAATCGGGACTTGGAAGACTATGAGAATGGTCAGATTTTTACTTTCTCTAGGAAGTTTGATCCCATAAAACGCCAACAATACAAAGAAAAGGTGAATAACGAGGATGTGAGCAGCGCCAAACAAAATGTTGAAAATACAGACAGCCTAGAAACCATCTCACTCACGAGTGCGTCTAGCACGGAATCCATTCCCACAGTGAGAAGAAAAACTGTCTTAAATGTGGGACAAGAGATTGATTTTTTAGTCGAGGCGAGACTGCAAACATTAAGACCTCGACGGAACCAAACAGTAATAAATGTCGGCGAACCAAAAGAAGACGCGAACAACGCAAAAGATGCAAAGAAAAATACCAACAAAAAAACAAAAGCAAAATGGAGAAAGAACAAGAAGCAGTAAGAGATAATACTGTTATTAATCTATCAAATGTTACTTTATCCAAGGCTGAAGAACAACTGCTGGTCTTGGGTCTTAACTTTTGCCCTGGTGACAGTTTTAATTATGCAAGAACACGCATTGATGTATACTGTTTCATCAGAAAATTAAAACTGAAAAAGTTCTTTGCTCTGAAGACATCGAAAGACATTGAAGGTGACAACGCGGCTGAAGGGAATGAAAACAAATCCACAATTAATTTAGCAGCATCGGATGTTCCCAATCTACTTCTAGTACATGATTTGGCAGATAGTTCGGACGGTATAGAAGAAAATGAACATGATGTAGATCCAGCTACCCAGGCACGACTGCGCAGAATAGACCACAAACAAGAGGGGGCTGGGCTCAGCCCATTTAAACCTAAGTCAAGTTTTGTACCAATCATGCCCAAGGACAGCATTGATGTATTCCATGATCTCATTATTAATGATCTTAAAAAAATAAATCATACTGTCCTCAAAAACAGATGTGAAAGAAATTAGTTTTTTAGAAGGAAGGCATATTTTGATCTGGTCAAAAAACTTGAGAATAACCAAGAGGTGGTGGTCAAAAAATCTGATAAAGGTGGGAACCTAGTTTTGTGGCCTAGAAAAGAATATATAGCCGAAGCATCTCGCCAATTACATGACGTTAATTGTTACGCTAAGTCTACTATGAAGGAGTACGAAAAGGCTAAATCTACCTTACATAAATTGTTAGCATCTTGGAAAAGACAAGGTCTGATTTCCACAGAGGAATACAAATATATGCTAATAGAGTTTCCAGTGTAGCCAGTGCTGTACCTAATTCCCAAGATACATAAGAATGTTGTTCCTATTCCAGGAAGGCCAATAATATCGGCCATTAACAGCTTAGGAGAACATGTAGGCCAGTATATCGATTTTTTCCTTCAGGGCTTGGTGATGTCAATACCTAGCTATGTCAAGGACACTGGCAATTTTTTGCAGAAAATTAATAAGCTCCCATGGTCTGATAATTTGCTTCTTATTACATTGGATATAGAAGCTTTATATACATCCATAGACCACACGCAGGGGCTTTCTTCTGTAAAGTATTTCTTGGAAAAACGGTCCAGCACGCTGTATGAGCACAACAAAATTCTATTGCAGCTCATCAGCTGGTGTCTGAACAATAATTACTTTTTGTTCGACAAAGATCTGTATAAACAATTGAGAGGAGTGGCGATGGGGGCCTGCTTCTCCCCCAGCTATGCATGCTTGCATGTTGGCTGGTGGGAGGAGCGGGTCCTTAAGACCGCCTTTCAAGAGGAATACAATACCCATATCAGATCTTACCTGAGGTATATAGATGATGTGTTCATTCTGTGGGAGGGAAGTGAGGAAGAAGCAATGTTATTTGTGAATAAGATCAATAACAATGAACTAAATCTAAGATTCACTTCCCACATTGAGAAAAGAGAAATTGAATTTCTGGATGTTAAGATCTTTGTCCATGAGAATAATCTTGAGAGCACGCTCTACAGGAAAGCCACGTCTGGCAACATTACTTTGCATGCTACCAGCTCGCATCCAAAGCACCTCATTGCTAGTATCCCATATGGAGAAATCCTAAGGATAAAAAGAATCTGCAGCAGTGAGGAGCAATTTGAGAAATGTAAATCTGACTTGGTAACAAGACTAAAGAACAGAGGATACTCTACCAAAATGATTAGGGAGGCAGAAGAAAAGGCTAAAACTAGATCTAGAACTAGCCTTTTTTCTGAAGAGGAAAGCCCTAATATCACTATTCTCGACAGCCCTCCTAAGGTAATCAACACTCCTAGATTAATAACAACATTCAATAGGGAGGAACGTCAGATCAGGTCTATTATTAACAAGCATTGGCCTGTAGTACTGACAGATAATATCCTACATAATAGGATAGCTGCGAAACCGGTGATTACATTCAGAAGAAGCAGCACTATGGGCACGAGATTAGACAAGGTATCCCCAGAAATTAAAAAAGTCACTACCTGGATGCCATCAAAGAAAGGCTTTACCAAGTGTACAACATGTAGAGCATGCAACTTTGGGTGCAACATGTCCTCGTACTATACACCATTCAAGACTACTTCCAATTTAATAAGAGGTAATTACAACTGCAAAACCGAATATGCTGTATATGTCCTGACGTGCACTTGTGGGCTACGCTACGTGGGTAGCTTGAAGCTACAGGTGCACGTCAGGATATTGCAGCATATCAGGGCCATTCTGCACAGCGACGCAACATATCCTGTTGCCAGACATTTTAAGAAAGTGCATGCTAACAACATCAATTGCCTTTATTACTATGTAATTGACGCTGTAAGCAGAAAGAGGAGAGGGGGCAATAGAGAACGCCAACTCCGGCAACTGGAGACCAAATATATTTTGGACTTAGATTGCAAATGGCCCAATGGGTTGAACACAACGGAAGACATGCGTAGCTTTCTGTAGAACAAGCTGGGCAAGGCATGGGCTTGACACGTTGGTTCAACATTCCGGTTTTGTAAATATATGAATTTGTCCTTGTAAATAACATTGTATATAAATCTTGTATACATATTTTCCCTCACAAGTAATTTCTCAAAATGCACTAACTAAAGTTGAATAATCTTTTATACATTCAAATGTTCTTAGGATTTCAAGAGACTGTTTAACCAGTACAATTAATGAACTAATTTAGTTCTTGTGGTATACAGAGAACAGGACCTAGCATATACATTTGATGAGTTTGGGAAATTTACACCATTTGCACTTGCACTTTACGATTTTTAATGGGATGCACTTTTAGCACTTTCTAAAACCCCTCCAATACTATAGACTATATAGGGTGTGAAAACTAAATGAACTGTTTTGAATTACATTAACATCTTATGACAAATTATACAACACAGGGGTACTTTGTAAACGGATTTAACCGGTTATTTATTCCCCCATGATTAATGTTGGAAAATATGGCTACCATAAAGGGATTTAGCCTTTATAGAGAAGTAGTTTTAAATGAAATGAACTGTATTTATTATTTTAAATAAGTTCAGTGGCACGCTGGCAATGTATAGGCCATTGTCATGTATATATGTAAATAGGACTATGCTACATTTTTTTGTCGTGTGCCAATAGAAATATGCCTATCCAAACAGTGTTGTTGTTAATACAGATAGAAACAATACAAACAGGATTTTTTCTATGTCTTTGCACATGTGATCTATGATGCAAACAGGGGGGGGGGGCACCTTTGCACTTTAAATTTAGATGATGGTGTATTCAATCTGTGACACGTGATCAAGGGCTTACGGGCTTGAAACGCGTTGTGTTGGGTCACTTAATAAAATCACTGCCCACTTGAAAACCTCGGGGGTCTGTGTCTCTTTCCTCGCCTGACTGCCGTTGGGAGAATTCAGGAAGTGGTTTGAGGGTTTCCAGATATATATATATATATATATATATATATATATATATATATATATATATATATATATATACATATATATATATATATATATATATATATATATATATATATATATATACATACATACATACATATATATATATATATATATATATATATATATATATATATATATATATATATATATATATATATATATATATATATATATTATATATATATATATATATATATATTACCTACTGGCGGTTGCCAGTAGGTAGTTATAGTTAGGATCTACTTTCCATAGGAAATCCGCAACATTCTATTGGGAATAACTTTGGCACCGGTGGACGAATCTTCGCGAATTTCTCATATTAGGTGGCCCGCTCCGTTCCGCTCCTTCCCTGAAAATGTGGGGGGGATTCGTCAAGCGGGGGCCGAGATAAAAGGGGGGTCCCAAAACGTGTTTTCTCCATGTTAATTTCCATAGGGCGGTCGAACTCACTTTTAGCCCGAACGGCTGAATGGATATCCACCAAACTTGGCAAAATTGTAGGGACTGGTAGCCCGATGTGCCTTTGCTATGTCTCAAGATTTATGCCCCAGTGGTTTTTACGAAAATTAACTTTGAAAAAATATATATTGGGCTACATTGGGCTATATATGTGTCCTAGCCCTAGGACGCTCCCGCGCCGCACGGC
Organism: Lissotriton vulgaris; assembly: GCF_964263255.1. Taxonomy (NCBI): domain Eukaryota; kingdom Metazoa; phylum Chordata; class Amphibia; order Caudata; family Salamandridae; genus Lissotriton; species Lissotriton vulgaris. The sequence goes on from NC_141694.1 coordinate 779,251,780, forward strand.
CACCAGCTGCTGCGTGTGCCTCCCCCTCCAGTGTGCCTCGCTGCCCGACTGCCGCTTCGTGACCACGCCCCCTCCTTCGAGCGGCGTGGTCCGTGCTTAGCGCTCTTCCCCCTGTGCCCCTGGTGCTGTTTGTACTGTTGCCTGTTGTCATTGTGGTATTGTAATTTTATGTAATTGTGTATGCCATAACTGTTGTTTTCCGCCGTATTGCCCGTTTTTACCCGCCCTCCGTCTTCCCTCCCCGCTCCCCGCTTCCCGCCATCTCCGCTGACCCCGCCCCTTTTTTCCTTCTGTTCCCTCCCCGCTCCCGCCTCCCAGCTGCTCCGCCCACCCGCGCACTTGGCCATATATGGCGACCGTGCGACGCAGGTGAGTGTGTCCTAGCCCTAGGACGCTCCCGCGCCGCACGGCCACCAGCTGCTGCGTGTGCCTCCCCCTCCAGTGTGCCTCGCTGCCCGACTGCCGCTTCGTGACCACGCCCCCTCCTTTGAGCGGCATGGTCCGTGCTTAGCGCTCTTCCCCCTGTGCCCCTGGTGCTGTTTGTACTGTTGCCTGTTGTCATTGTGGTATTGTAATTTTATGTAATTGTGTATGCCATAACTGTTGTTTTCCGCCGTATTGCCTGTTTTTACCCGCCCTCCGTCTTCCCTCCCCGCTCCCCGCTTCCCGCCATCTCCGCTGACCCCGCCCCTTTTTTCCTTCTGTTCCCTCCCTGCTCCCGCCTCCCAGCTGCTCCGCCCACCCGCCCACTTGGCCATATATGGCGACCGTGCGACGCAGGTGAGTGTGTCCTAGCCCTAGGACGCTCCCGCGCCGCACGGCCACCACCTGCTGCGTGTGCCTCCCCCTCCAGTGTGCCTCGCTGCCCGACTGCCGCTTCGTGACCACGCCCCCTCCTTCGAGCGGCGTGGTCCGTGCTTAGCGCTCTTCCCCCTGTGCCCCTGGTGCTGTTTATACTGTTGCCTGGTGTCATTGTGGTATTGTAATTTTATGTAATTGTGTATGCCATAACTGTTGTTTTCCGCCGTATTGCCCGTTTTTACCCGCCCTCCGTCTTCCCTCCCCGCTCCCCGCTTCCCGCTTCCCGCCATGTCCGCTGACCCCGCCCCTTTTTTCCTTCTGTTCCCTCCCCGCTCCCGCCTCCCAGCTGCTCCGCCCACCCGCGCACTTCGCCATATATGGCGACCGTGCGAACGCGCAGCGGTCACGCGCAGCGGTCACGCGCAGCGGGTGCGCCGATTGTGCGCCAAAGGCGCGCCAAAGGTAAGCCTGTCTACGCCCATCCGCGCCTGGACCGCGCCCAGTGCCAGGACCCCTGGCCCCCGAGGACCCCGACCGACCCGCCTGACGTACAACGCCGCCACCCTCATCGCACTCGACACCGGCCGAGCCCCGGGATGCTGCAGAGCCACCCCACGACGCGTCCACGGACCCTTCAGCTGCTACGCCTGCAAGTTCACCTGCATCCGGACCTGCCCGACACCAGCACCTCCCATGCCGAACACCAGCAGCAACCACCTCAAGTGCATCCTGCTCAACACCCGCTCCGTCCACAGACACGCCATCGAACTCTGGAACCTCCTCGACACCACAGCCCCTGACGTTGCCTTCATCACGGAGACCTGGATGAACGCCTCCTCAGCGCCCGACATCGCCATCGCCATCCCAGAAGGTTACAAGATCACCCGGAGGGACCGCAACGCCAACCAGGTGGGAGGAGGCATCGCCATCATCCACAAGAACACCATCCGCATCACGACCGGCACCAACAACACCCCTCCCTCCGCCGAACACCTGCATTTCCAGATCCACACCGACCCGAAGACCACCCTCAGAGGCACCCTGATCTACCGACCTCCGGGACCACGCACTCAATTCAGCGAGGACATCGCCGACTTCGTCAGCCCGCACGCCCTCCCCTCCGCTGACTACATCCTCCTGGGGGACTTCAACTTCCACCTGGAGAACAACAACGACTGCAACACCAGCACCCTGCTTGACAACCTCGCCAACCTTGGACTCAAGCAGCTGGTGTCCACCCCCACCCACCTCGCTGGACACACACTCGAACCCATCTTCTCATCCAGCAAAGACATCGCCTTCAGCCACGCCACAGAACTCCACTGGACGGATCACAGATGCATCCACTTCACCTTCAAAAGAACGACGATCCACCACCACCAGCAACAGGTTGCCCGAATATGCTGGAACAAGATCACAGCCGACCAGCTCGCCACTTCCCTGAGCCAGCACCCCCCGGCCAGCTCAGCGAACATCAGCCAGGCCGCCGTCAACCTCTCAAAGTGGATCAGCAAATGCGCAGATGAACTCGCCCCTCTGAGGATCCCGCCCAGCAGACCCGGCAGTAAGAGAGCCCCATGGTTCACCGACGAACTCAAGAGCTCCAAGAAGAACTGCCGAGCCCTTGAGAAAGCCTGGAGAAAGGAACCCACGTCGGACAACAGGACCACCTTCAAGCTCGCCACCCGGAAACACCACCAACTGATCCGCATCGCCAAGAAAACTGCATACAAGGACCGGCTGGACAACAACGCACACAACTGCAAGGAACTCTTCAACATCGTGAAAGAGCTCTCCAACCACAACGCTGGAAACAACGACATCACCCCATCGCAAGACCTCTGCAACTCCCTCGCCTCCTACTTCCACAACAAGATCGCGGACATACACCACAGCTTCAGCACCCAACCGACGCACGCCACGACCGCAGCAACGCCGCCCACCACCACCCTCCGCGCCTGGACCCCAGTCAACACCGAAGACACCGCCCACACGATGAACTCCGTCCACTCCGGATCTCCGACCGACCCCTGCCCTCACCACGTCTTCAACAAAGCCGACGCAGTCATCGCACCCCACCTGCGGGACATCATCAACTCCTCATTCGACACCGCCACCTTCCCCGAGAGCTGGAAGCACGCTGAACTCAGCGCTCTACTCAAGAAACCCACGGCAGACCCCACCGAACTCAAGAATTACCGCCCCATCTCTCTCCTCCCGTTCCCAGCCAAAGTCATCGAGAAGACCGTCAACAAACAGCTGGCCGCCTTCCTCGAGACGAATGGATCCCTCGACCCATCGCAGTCCGGATTCCATGCCAACCACAGCACCGAGACCGCCCTCATCGCCGCCACTGACGACATCCGAGCCCTGATGGACAACGGAGAAACAGCGGCCCTCATCCTCCTAGACCTCTCCGCGGCTTTCGACACGGTCTGCCACCGCACCCTAGTGCAGCGCCTCAGCAACGTCGGAATCCAGGAGAAGGCGCTGGAATGGATCGTCTCCTTTCTCGACGGAAGAACACAAAGAGTCCGCCTACCACCGTACAAGTCAGAGGCCACCGAAGTCATCTGCGGCGTCCCTCAAGGATCCTCACTGAGCCCGACTCTCTTCAACGTCTACATGAGCCCCCTCGCGGCCATCGCACGCCAACACAACCTCAACATAATCTCCTACGCCGACGACACCCAGCTGATCCTCTCCCTGACCAACGACCCAGCCGCCGCCAGAGCCAACCTGCACGAAGGGATGAGAGAGGTAGCCGAGTGGATGACGACGAGCCGCCTGAAACTGAACTCAGATAAGACGGAGGTCCTCATCCTGGGCTCCTCGCCCTCCGCCTGGGACGACTCCTGGTGGCCCCCCGCCCTGGGCACCGCACCCAAACCGACGGACCACGCACGCAACCTGGGTTTCATCCTGGACTCCTCCCTCTCCATGGCCAGGCAAGTCAACGCCGTCTCCTCGTCGTGCTTCAACATCCTGCGCATGCTTCGGAAGATCTTCTGGTGGATCCCCACAGAGACCAGGAAGACCGTCACCCAGGCCCTCGTCACCAGCCGACTGGACTACGGCAACGCACTCTACGCCGGAACCACCGCCAAGATCCAGAAGAGACTCCAGCGCATCCAGAACGCCTCAGCCAGACTCATCCTCGACGTCCCACGACACAGCCACATCTCCGGACACCTAAGAGACCTGCACTGGCTTCCGGTCAACAAGAGAATCACCTTCCGCCTCCTTACCCACGCACACAAAGCTCTTCACGTCCAAGGTCCGAGCTACCTCAACAACCGAATCAACTTCTACGCTCCCAAACGCCACCTCCGCTCCGCCAGCCACGCCCTCGCCGCCGTCCCACGCATCCGCAGAGCCACTACAGGAGGAAGGTCCTTCTCCTACCTGGCCGCCAAGACCTGGAACTCCCTCCCGGCCGACCTGCGCCTGACCCAAGACCACCTCTCCTTCAGGAAGAAGCTCAAGACCTGGCTGTTCGAGCAGTAGCGCCCCCCCCCCCCCCCCCAAGCGCCTCGAGACCCTACGGGTAGGTAGTGCGCTCTACAAATGTCTTTGATTGATTGATTGATATATATATGTTAGAGCCCAAATGTAGCCCAATGTAGCCCAAAGATGGCCACCAGAGACAAAAAAAAACAAATGTAGCCCAAATATCAGCCAGATGTAGCCCAACTATAGCCCAATGACAGAATGTCACAGAGTGTTAGGAATTAGCATTTAAAAAACCTATGAAATTCACTGAAAAAACCATAGGTTTCACACTAGTTATAGTTAGCTGGAAATTTTACTGACATAAAACCATTGAAATTCCACGTTATAGTTAGTTGGACTAACTATAACTTGCGCCCCTGCAATGCACTGCTGATGACGTCACATATTACATCACTCATGACATGGTCAGTGACATCACTCATGACATCACTGATGACACCATCCAGTGAATGTGTGTCTTTCTGAAAAATAAATATGTTTTATATATGTATATGAAAAAGGACGATGGAAGAATAAATGTTTAAATAAGCGTTTTAATGGATGTTTTTTTAAAAAAAAAATTGATTGGTTAACTGGCTTATTGTTAACCAGTATTGTTTAAATATTTAAATGTTTGTATCAGTGTTTCACTTTGTGTATAAGTGGATGCATGGGTTGGTGAGAAGCTACATGTGTGTCTATATGGGTTATTAGATGTTTTTTTAGTATCAGTATGAGTGTCTGTATGGTTTGGTGGGGGTGTTACTTAACACATAGATGCATCAATGACTGACTCACTGTTTCTATGTGTTTTAAAGACAGCATATGTGCAGGACTGTATGGGTGGATGTGTGTGTATATGTGTGTGTTAGTGAGTGAATGACTGTCTCACTAGTGTCTTTATCAGTAACTACATATGTTTTAATCTAGTATATGTGAGTATTGATGTATATAAGTGAGTATATGTGAGAGTGAGAGATTGTAAGAGTTCCTGTTTAAATAAGTATGTGTTTCTATAAGTGATTGTTTAAGAGAGTAAGTATGTGTAAGTTTCCTTAGAAGTAAGGTGGTAGTGTGTGTATAGCTGTATATGCAAATAAATGGATGTTCAATAGTTTATTTGCATGTGTGAATATGTGTGTGAGTAACTTTTGGATGACTGTCGGTGTGTAACAGGATGTATAGGTGTATCACTACATATGATGAGTGAGTATATGTATGAGTGACTATATAGAACTGTTGGTGAATGAGTGGATGTGTATCTAGATGGTGGAATTACTGAATTGGTTGTTGTAACTGGTATGGGTATCTCCATTTTTTTGAAAATGTTAGTTTCTAATTTTGAATATGTTTTTCAAGGGTTACATTACACTATGTGTTTCAAGGGTTACATTACACTGAAAGGAGGTCTGTCACTCTGTCACAAGGATGGTGTCATCAGTGATGTCATGATTGATGTCACTGACCATGTCATGAGTGATGTAATATGTGATGTCATCAGCAGTGCATTGCAGGCGCGCAAGTTATAGTGAGTCCAACTAACTATAACATGGAATTTCAATGGTTTTATGTCAGTAAAATTTCCAGCTAACTATAACTGGTGTGAAACCTATGGTTTTTTCAGTGAATTATTGGGTTTTTTAAATGCTAATTCCTAACTATAACTGGTGTGAAACCTATGGTTTTTTCAGTGAATATATATATATATATATATATATATATATATATATATATATATATATATATATATATATATATATATATATATATATATATATATATATATATATATATATATATATATAAAGAAAAGGATGCCCCTGGTTGAGGCGCAACCGCAGGGTCAATAACAATCAGGGAAGGTCTTCACAGTGAAGACACCTCATCTCCTCCTGACGCGTTTCGGGCTGGCGCCCTTTCTCAAAGATGAGCTGCAAACAAGTGACACCAAAGCGAGACTTCCAGTATATACCCTTCTTTTATTTCAATAATATCCCTCAGGTGAACAAGTCACAAAGCATTATGGGACTGGAAGTCCTAAGCCACAAACCCATGTGGGCTGTTGTCGCTCTTGCAGTAAAATATTACCACATAGCGGCTGCCATGAAAAGATATTCCCCAGTGTATGATTGATTCTGCCCTGCTCCAAAGTCCACTATTCACATAAACAGCGATGGATCCGCAATGACGCGGTGGTGCTGCCTTGCAACCAGGCTGGCCGCTTAATTTGAAAAGAAAACGATGCCCCTGGGAGAGGCGCATGGGAAGTGCAGAATGAAGCAACAGGGGTACAGAAAGAGGCAAGAGAATTGCAGAAAGAGGCAAGTGAGGTACAGAAAGAAGCAAGAGCAGTGCATAAAGAACCAAAAGAGGTGCAAAAAGAGGCAAGAGTGGTGCAGAAAGATGTAAACGAGGTGCACAAAGAGGCAAGATCGGTACAGAAAGAGGCAGGGGTGTACAGAAAGAAGGAAGAGAAGTGCAGAAAGAAGCAACAGAGGTGCTGAAAGAGGCACGAAGGGGGTAGAAAGAGCAAGGAGAGGTGTAGAGAAAGGCAGGAAAGTTAAAGAAAGAGGGAACAGGGGTACAGATAGAGGCAAAAAGGTGCATAAAGAAAAAAGGGGATACAGAAAGAGGTAAGGGAGTGAAGAAAGAAGCAAGTGAGGTACAGAAAAAGGGAACTGAGGTGCAGAAAATGGCAAGAGAACAGCAGAAAGAGGCAAGAGGTACAGAAAAAGGCAACAGAGGTGCAGAAAATGGTAAGAGATTTGCTGAAAAAAGCAGCAGAGGTGTAGAACGAAGCAATAGAAGTACATAAAGAGGAATATGAGGTGCAGAAAGAAGCAAGAGAAGTGCAGAAAGAACCAACAGAGGTGCAAAAAGAGGCAAGAGGGGTACAGAAAAAGGTAGGAGAGGTGCACAAAGAGGCAAGATAGGTACAGAAAGAGGCAGGAGGTGTACAGAAAAAAAGAAGAAAAGTGCAGAAAGAAGCAATCGAGGTGCTGAAAGAGGCACGAAGGGGGCAGAAAGAGCAAGGAGAGGTGCAGAGACAGGCAGGAAAGTTAAAGAAAGAGGGAACATGGGTACAGATAGAGGCAAAAAGGTGCATAAAGAAACAAAAGGGATACAGAAAGAGGTAAGGGAGTGAAGAAAGAAGCAATTGAGGTACAGAAAAAGGGAACTGAGGTGCAGAAAATGGCAAGAGAACAGCAGAAAGAGGCAAGAGGGATACAAAAACAGGGAAGACGGGTACGGAAAAAAGCAAGAGAGATACAGAAAGAAGGAAGAGAAGTGCAGAAAGAAGCAAGAGGGGTACAGACAGAGGGCAGACGGGTGCAGAAAGAGACAACAGGGGTGCAGAAAGAGGCAGGAGAGGTGCAGAAAGAGTTAATAGCAGTGCATAAAGAAGCAAACAGAGGTGCAGAAAGAGGCAAGAGGGGTACAGAAAGAAGAGAGAGAAGTGCAGAAAGAAGCTAAAGAAGTGCACAAAGAGGCAAGCGAGGTGCAGAAACAGGCAAGAAAGGTACAGAAAGAGGGAACAGGGGTGCAGAAAAGGTAAGAGGGATATAGAAATATACAAGAGAGGTGTAGAAAGAAGCAATAGCAGTGCAAAAAGAAGCAAAAGAAGTGCAGGATAGGTAGAGAAATAGTAAAGAGGGTTGCAGAAAGAGGCATGAGGGAAGCAGAAATGTACAAAAGAGGTACAGAAAGTAGCAATAGCAGTACAGAAAGAACCAACAGAGATGTAAAAAGAGGCAAGAGGGGTTCAGAAATAGATAGGAGAGGTGCACAAAGAGGCAAGAGGGGTACTGAAAGAAGCAGGAGGGGTGTAGAAAGAAGAAAGAGAAGTGCAGAAAGAAGCAGCAGAGGTGTGAAGGAAGAGCGGGGGATGCAGAAAGATGCAAGAGAAGTGCAGAAAGAAGCAACAGGTACAGAAAGAGGCAAGAGAGGTGCCGAAAGAGGGGAGAAGGGTGCAGAAAGAGGCAAGAGGGGTTCAGAAAGAAGCAAGTGGGGTACAAAAAGAGGCAACAGAGGTGCAGAAAGACGCAAGCGAGGTGCAGAAACAAGCAGGAGAAGTACAGAAAAGAGGCAAGAGAATTGCAGAAAGAAGCAGCAGAAGTATAGAAACAACAAGAGAAGTGCAGAAAGAGACAGGTGAGGTGCAGAAAGAGGCAAGAGAGTTACAGAAAATGGCAAGAGAACTGCAGAAAGAGGCAAGGGGGATACCAAAAAGGGAAGAAGGGTGCATAAAGAAGCAAGAGAGGTGCAGAAATAAGCCAGAAAAGTGGAGAAATAAGCAAGACAGGTGCAGAAAGAGGGAAGGCGAGTATAGAACGAGACAACAGGGGTGCAGAAAAAAGCAAGAGGGGTGCAGAAATAAGCAATAGAAGTACAGAAAGAAGCAACATGTGTACAAAAAGAGGCAAGATGGTTGCCAAAAAAGTAAGAGAGGTACAGAAAGAAGCAACAGAAGTGCAAAAAGAAGCAACAGGAGTGCAAAAGATGCTATAGGGGTACAGAAAGAGGCAAGATAATTGCAAAAAAAAGCAACAGGTGTGCAGACAGAGGCAAGAGTGGTGTAGAAAGACAGAAGAGGGGTACTGAAAGATGCAAGAGGGATGCATACATTTGCAAGAGAGGTGCAGAAAGAAGCAAGCGCAGTGCAGAAAGAAGCAAAAGAAGTGCAGAAAGAAGTAGGAGAGGTAGAGAAATAGTAAAGAGGGGTGCAGAAAGAGGCATGAGGGAAGCAGAAATGTACAAAAGAGGTACAGAAAGAAGCAATAGCAGTGCAGAAAGAACCAAAAGAGGTGTAAAAAGAGGTAAGAGGGGTACAAAAATAGATAGGAGAGGTGCACAAAGAGGCAAGAGGGGTACAGAAAGAAGCAGGAGGGGTGCAGAAAGAAGAAAGAGAAGTGCAAGAAATCTTCAGAAAGAGGCAAGCGGGGTGACAAAAAGGGAAGAAGGGTGCATAAATAAGTATGGGCGGAGAATTTGTTCCGCTCGAGAATTTGTGAATTTTCCGCGATTTTGCGATCCGTGAATCACGCAAAATCGAGGCAAAATCCACGAATTCCCGAGCGGGACGAATTTTGCTCAGGAAGCACTTACAGAGTTACAGCGGGTGCCCAAGTTGAAGCTAATTTAATGGTTAGAAAGAAATTAACTTCAACTTGGGCACCTTCTGTAACCCTGTAAGTGCTTCCTGAGTGGCGCCTCATTGCCTACTTGCAACTATTCTCTGACCCTGCTCTGACCCTCGAAGCATGGTCAGAGAATAGTTATAATTAGGCAACGAGGCTCCTGTCACAAAAATTAAACCTCAGCAGGAAGCACATACAGATATAAATAAAGCAGGTGCCGAGTTGAAGCTCAAATTCAGTAACGCATTATAATCAGCCCAATAATCTAGTGAGCACGGTCGATGCTAGACAGGTGTGCTTTCTCCCCAGATCTACCGTCTACAATTAGCTGTAATCGGTGATGGGGGTCTAGACATCCATGAGTTTCTCGAGCGCAATTCCCCTGTACTTCCAGTGACCAGCACGTACTGCTTTCTCCTTATCTGCTGCTCTGATCGGTCTCTGACCTTTATAAACAAGAGGCATGTGAACTCGCACAGAAGCCCGGCCCCACACACACTAGGCTATGCATCCTCTTCCCGCCCTTCCCCCCACTGTGATGGACAGCTCGCTCGAGGGACCTCGGCGCCTATGGGCGCGGTGGCAAAGTTACAGACACACGTGGTCACTGAAGACAACTCTTCCGGGCCTTTACACTGCTGTAGTGTAGGAAAAGCACAAACATTTACCCAACGAGGTAGCACTTACTGCTTTCGCCTCATCTGCTTCTCTGATCGGTCTCTTGGAGCTCAAAACCACACAGCACATCCAGGACTAGCACCACCTACCCCCATGCACTCTGGTCAGACCACTGGGGGTGGTACAAGCTGCCTTCATTCTATTGAATAGCCTCCATGAAAAACAGAAGCTGTAGTCAGACCTTTGAGGCAGGATGAAAGCTCTTTGATTAAAACCACAGCCATGGCTGACAAACAGTTCATCCTAAATGGACTGAATATGCCCTGTCCATCAGTATACGGTGCTGCATAGTCTGTCCCTGAGCAGGCTGCCCTGGACAGTGATGTCATCATCATGTCGCTGGCTGCTCTTCAGGAAAGCAAGCTCTAATGTTGGGCACATCTCACAGGCTTGAAAGGTAGTCATGGACCCAGGCACCCATGGTTTCTCAGTCAGGCCGCTTGGACTTCCCAGTCATGGGGGAGTACAACCGGAAAACAAACGGTTCCCTAGTACCTTGTCCCTACTAATCCAGAGGAAGGTCACATGCCTTTCTAATAATCTGTGAAAGTAACAAAGGGGAACATTTAAGCAAATGTTTTCAACCTCCAGGAGCCCTGGCTGGGCTTAAAGAGTCAAATGAGCCTCCATTAGGACTTCCAGAGCAGCCCGGTCATCTGGGTGTGACACATATTTCTATGGCACGCGTGACCAGATGGCCAGGCTGAATGGCAATCATTTAGATGCACCATGTTTGATGATATAGATTCAACTTACCCTTGTAGAAGCCAGGTGCCATGCTGGCAGGGCTGTCTGAGCAGAACTGGGCCTTAGGTGAAGGTCTTAGGTTGGTAGGGCTCACAGAGCTCCAGGTACACATTTTCAGCATGGAAAAGAAGGGGGGCCCTCTGGGAGCCAGCTGAACCCACTTCTGGGTACTTTGCCACACAGGCAAGCCTGAGTCTGACCTCAGGGACAGCCAGAGCTATGATCTGGGATCCAGTCAAAGCTTTGTGACATGGCCAACGAGAGGAGAGCCTATTACCCAGTTCTGCCTTTCCCACATTGGTTGTTCCTCGACTCCTTGCAATTGGTTGATTCCTTGTACTTGACTCTCTCCCTGCACCTGTGCTCCTCCTCTGAGCCTCCTGCTATATATGGCAGGTGAGCCCAGAGGCTTGCATCTGACCTTGCTGCTGTTTCACCTTGCTCTCTTTTAGACCCTTCAGCTATGTTCCAGGCTTGCATTTGATTTTGGTTTTCATTGTTGTTTCTTGCGAGAAATGCGCTTGCTCAGCGGCGCTCACGCGCATGCACAGTGTTCACAAGGATTACCGATAGGGTGAGGAAGAGGAGGACTGCAGCCCGTGGACGCCGCAGTACAGAGGTAAGTGTTTTTTGGTTTAAATTTGTTTTATTGGTTTCAGAGAAAAGGAAATCCAGTGCATTGCAGTATTGAGTCCACGAGAGAATGCAAATGGCAGACTGAAGTATTCATTTTACATAAAGCTGCACATAATCTGCAAGGGCTTTCGGGCCCCACAATTGTCCTCAGGTTGTGTCGCCATAATGACTTGTGGATCTAGACAAGGATCTACCGTGAACCCAAGATAAGAATAACAAAGCCAATAAACCCCCCAACCCAACCAGTGTGCCGATGTGTGTGAATTAGAAGGAGCGTAAGTGTGGAGCGCTCACTGTGCCTCCGTCTCGGAGTCTGCGGTGGCATGGTTTGCATCAGTTAGGCGTAGTAGGCGGAGGTATCTTGGGCATGTTATTTCATTGAATTCCTGGGATAAAAGTGTTAACAGGGGTTGCCAGATCATGTGGAAGATGGCCGTGGTCTGCGTGAGTGTGGCTTGGATGCGTTCTATCCCCATTGTGTACCATAGTTTGTGCAACCAGCCTGTATGAGTGTGCCGTGTGTTAGTCCCCCAAAGAGACAGAATATGTTGGGAGGCTGCCTGCAACGCTATACCCATTTGTCACCCCCTAATGGATTTCAGCGGGAAAGCGAGTGTGTTCGGAAGTCCTAGAATGGTGTAGGCTGGAAACCATGGGATTTCGGTGTTGAGGGACGTGTCTAAGTTGTTGAGGACAGACGTCCAGTAGGCCGTCACCTCTTAGCAGTCCCATAGAAGGTGTGTCAGCATACCTATCTCCCCACACCCCCTCCAACAGGCCGAACTTCGAGATAGGTTGCCCCTGTGTGACCTAGCTGGGGTTAAGTACCAATATATGGCTAGCTTCACTGCTGATTCCCTACCCCCTGTGTTCCTAGCCGTATGGTTGGCCCTTTAGTAGATTGACTGCCACTCCCAGGTCGTGAGCGTTCTTCCTAATTCCTCTTCCCATCGCCTATGACCGGCCGATCAGTGTGTCTCGGAGGGAGGAAAGAGCATCTTATAGAGATCCATAATCAAACCACGGTCCGAATCTTTCGTAACGAGCCATTTTTCAAATCCCGTCATTCGCCTACCAACTAAGGGACTAGTCTTGGGCTGCGTGAGCCAATGCCGGAGTTGGAATTGTTGATAGAGCTGCGGCGATTTGACATCATAGAACTGTGACACTGTGGAAAGTGGTAGGAAGCCTCCCAAGTCAAAAGGATGTCCCGCTGATCTACTGTTGGAGCCTCGCCATTGTGGAAACATGTGGGCATCGGTTCCTTGAGGGAAGACGGGGTTATCCAGTAATGGAGTTAGCGGGGATGGGAATGATGTGAGTTCCTGCTTGGTAGCCACTGAGTCCCATACACCTAGTATTGTACGCGTAATGGGGGATTTCTGGAGGTATTGCGGTCTGTGTGTGAGGCAGAGGAATGGTATTTTCCATAAGGAGGTTTGGGCCATAGCCCTGCCTTGGAAGAGCCACCTCTTCTCTGATTCGGGCCTGTACCATTCCACCAAATATCTCAGCTGTGCCGCTTGAAAGTATTGTTGCAAATTGGGAATCCTTAGGCCCCCTTCATCCATCCCTTGAAAAGATAGCTGTCTGTTCATACGCGGTCTCTTCCCCACCCAGATAAAGTGCTGAATCGCCTCTTGCAGCGTCTTCATAGTCCCGGCCGGATGTTGCACTGGAATAGTCTGAAAGATATATAGTATCTTGGGGAGTGCCGACATTTTCACTGCCGCAATTCTCCCTAGCAAGAACAATGGTTGTTTCTGCCATCGTCGAAGATCGCTATGGATCTGCGATGTTACTTTGGCATAGTTTAGGGCCACCGTTTGTTCCGTGGACAGTGTGATGATGATACCTAGGTAGGGAAGTTGCATCTGAACTATCCCCCTCCATAAGTGGGTGTTCCGTGTTGCGTGTTGGCATTTTTACTAAGTGGCAATATCATCGATTTCCCTTTGTTCATCTTGAGGCCCGACACCATGCCAAAGGCCTCCACCTCCTCTAGAAAGGCCGGCACTGAACGCTTAGGACTGTCAAGGGCCGCTAAAATATCATCAGCATATAGGCCCATTGGGTGTGGCTCTCCGTCGAAGGTTATGCCACGAATATTAGGGTTATCACACACCCTCTTTGCTAGCGGCTCGATATAGGGCACGAACAGGAGGGGTGAAAGTGGATACTCCTGCATGGTGCCACGCTGGATTTCGAAGGGGCGTGAGCTCAGTCCATTGATACGGATCCGTGCCTCTGGATGATGGTAGTAGCTTGAAACCCACGCTCGAAAGCGCCAAAGTGTATTGAAACCTTTTCGAGAAAGCCCTAATCGACGCGATCGAACGCTTTCTCAGCATCGATGGCCAGGAGCACAGAATCTGATTGTTGGAAATGGGCTTTGTCAATTAAGTGGAGAATGCGTTTGGTGTTGTCACTGCATTGTCTACCAGGGAAAAAGCCCGTCTGGTCTGGTTCCATGATCCCCGGGAGACAAGGTCCAAGCCTTGAGGCTAGCACCCCCGTGAAAAGTTCGAGGTCGAGGTTAAGTAAGGAAATTGGCCGGTAAGAGGAGCACTGGGTGGTGTCCTACTCCTTGCCCGGCTTAGGCAGCACTATAATGTCAGCCTCCAGCATGTCAGGTGGGATGGAGCTGGGGGCCTGGAATGAGTTAAAGAGTTTAGTAAGAATCAGAGCGAGTATAGGGCACAAGACCTTGTAAAAACCAGAGGAGAAACCTTTAGGACCCTGCAATTTCAGGGGCTTGAGGCGGGAGATGGCGCTGACCCCCTCCTAAATTCTGCTAGGTGCATCTAAGGACCCTGCATTTGCTATGTTCAGCGCGGTGGTGGCTGCGCTGTGCAGTTAAGTTTCGGCACTATCTACAGGTGTAGGATCTGCCTTGTAGAGAGATGCATAATAGTCCCTGACCGCCCCCGCTATTTGTGCCTCGTTGTGGATCTCCTCCCCTTCCTTGTTGTGTAAGGTTAAACATTTTGAGCGCTGGACTTTGGCCCGAAGCGCACTCGCTAGGAGGCGTCCCGTTTTGTTCCCCCCCCCCGTAGTATGTGTGTCGTAGTCTGAGAGCAGCGTATTTGGCCCGATCTGTATCTAGACTTGGCAGTTGAGCTCTGGCGATTTTTAACAGTTTCCAAATTCTTGGAGCTCCCATGCGACTGAGCACCCATTCCAATTCAACCACTTTGGCCGCTAGGGATTACCGTTTGGTTTTGCGGTCTTTGACCTCAGCCGCCAAAATGGCTATTTGTTCTCCCCTCACCACTGCCTTTAATGCCCCCCACACAGCCGGCACAGGCATGTCTGGCCGGTCGTTAAGCTCAATATAGTCAGTGATGCATTTACGGAGTTGTTGGACTAACTCCCTACGTTGCAGGAGGGGTTCCCTCAACCTCCACCGACCAGGTGGTATCTTGACACACAGGACTCTAAACGTTATTACCACGGCCTCATGATCTGATATGGCAGCTGGAATGATATCCACATCCACTACCCGAGTCTCCAACTCAGAGGAGCCTATGAAGTGATCTAATCTAGCGTACGTGTGGTGCACATGAGAATAAAAAGTGTAGTGCGAGGTCTCGGGGTGCTTAACTCGCCACAAGTCCCTCAGCCCTCTCTGTGTCAACCACTCTTTCCCTGTCACCGAAATGGCACCTGCATTGCCAAAGCGGTGGCCCGATCTCTCCTTATCTTTATCCATCACCAAGTTTAGGTCCCCCCCGATAAGTATTAAGGAGTCGAGTGAACGTAAGGCCTCCAACAAGGCATTTTTTATAAAGGGCTCCTGACTCGTGTTAGGGGCATAAAGGGATCCCACTGTCATTGTCATGCCTCTCGCCGTGATTCTGTAGGCAAGAAGTATTCCTTTGATCTCCCCAACCTTATCTCCAACATGACCATGAAAGTGTTTGGCAACCAGGAGCGCGACCCCTGCCTTTTTGTCAGGAGTTGAGGAGAAGAACTGTTGAGGGAAAGCACAGGACCTCATTCTATGCCAATCTTTGGTGAGTAAGTGGGTTTCTTGAAGTAAACAGATCACGGCGCCTGAATTTTCTAAATATGACAGGACAGCTCGCCGCTTAATAGGGTTATTGAGCCCCTTCACCTTTAGTGTAAAGACTTTCAACGTGGCTTCAGACATCTCATTACAGGGATGTAGTTTTTGCGCAGCCTACTATCCGCATTTTATACTGTACCCTAGACGTGGGCCTCAGCCCCTGTCGGCACACTGGTTCCCTCCCACCCCCCCCCCCTTTTCGCAATTCACTCAACTCTCGCAGCCCAACCTAGCCACCCGCCCTCCCGCCTCCCCCTCTCCAACAAACCAACTGTTGAATGTCATTCCGCCTGATTTTGCAGTCCCGCACTCCTTCATCCCACCCCCCCAATCCCAACCAGAAAACCCCAACAGTTTGTCACAGTCCCAAGCCTGGACAGGAAAATCGCAGGTCTGTGGTAAAGATACCTGGATGAGCGAACAGCCACGGTGACCCCCCTCTGCTTCCCGCCCGTCCCCTCCCCTTGGACCTTCGTTGTCGCAGTGCCAATGACCCCCCAACAATCAAAAGGCTCAGTCCGCCGCCGACTTGTCTCTGGCCACTTCTTGGATGGCCAGGGCCCTTTCTTGTGCCATTCAGGGTCCGTTTTCAGCTCCATTGCAGGTGACCGTACACGGCCTACACTTTGTCACCCTCCCCGTGAGGATTGCTGGGAGGGCCCAGGTGAGGCAGGCCCCTCGTCGTGCTCAAGTCCCAGCAGGGCGCAAGTGTCCTTGAGTGATCTCAACTGGTGCAGGGTGCCGTTCCACTTGAAGATCAGCTGGAAGGGATGTCCCCAAGAGTATGGGATTCCCTTGGCGCATAGTGCTGCTGTGGCAACCTTGAAAGCCTGTGAATGTGAACAAAGCAGTGATGGGAGGGTCCAAGGGGATGTTTACCGACCTTACACAGCTACAACCCCCAAAAACAAGACAGTATGCAAAAACGCAGAATAGCTGTGGGTCACAACAAACGGGAAATGAAGGCTAACTAAGTACCTGACCAACAACCCGAGTGAAAAAGTCAGACACATATATATAGAAAGTATATGTGGAATACAATGGGACGACTATATGTGGAGGTATCTTCTGATAGTGGAAAAATACCCATCAGTTGTCAACCAGAACCGCCCTTGTCATCATTTGGGATCCTTCACACCGGAAAGAAGAAATGTTACAACCATGCCCGAAGTGATTTTACTACAGGTTGTACAATATATGTATTCCGGTGTATCCTAGAAGGATATGGATGTGTGGTGACAACTGTAAAGCAGTGCGTGAAAATAGTGAAGTGAAAAAGTGATAAGACATAAGATAAAATTATAGAGCAAAGAGGAAAAATAGTTTTAATCGTTACCTCTCTACTTCCAAATCAATAAAAAACCAGTGCGAATAGTAGTTCAACCAAATAGCTACTATAATTGTTAAGAGGTCATCATGTTTCTGCAGTCTGATTGACCCCAGTAGGTATCTGCTGCATTCTTCAGGACAGATTGTCGCTACTGCTTGAAAAGTGGTGAAAAATAATATTAATAAAAAGGGAATTTCACCTGGGTTTCCTAGGTGTATTCATTCTCCTGCTAGGTGATCCATGAACCAGGAGATAAAGAAGTAGTCATTTGCAGGTACAAAGAAAGACAAACAAAACACAACATTAGCTTATAGGCAGAGATTACTTTCTATTTTAGCCAGAATTAGAATACAAAATCCATTGTTGTATTTCTCTCAGTGTCGACAGCTGATGGGTATTTTTCCACTATCAGAAGATACCTCCCCATATAGTAGTCACATTGTATTCCACATATACTTTCTATATATATGTGTCTGACTTTTTCACTCGGGTTGTTGGTCAGGTACTTAGTTAGCCTTCATTTCCCATTTGTTGTGACCCACAGCTATTCTGTGTTTTTGCATACGACCTTGAAAGCCTGCCACTTTTGAAGTGTGAAGACCGATAAGTCTTGGAAAGCGCTATTGGGTGACCCTTGTAATGAAGAGGTTGCTTCTGGCGTGCTTCGCGTAGGATTCTATCCTTCAGTGGAAAATCTGGGAGGAAGGCCAGGATATCCGGGAGGGGAGCAGGTGCGCGTCGCGACAATCCTACTCTGTGCGCTCTGTCAATACGGATGCTGAAGTCTTGGGGTTCCCCCAGAATCTCCCGAAATAGGTCCTGCAAGTACGCAGTGATGTTAAGTCCCTATTCCTTAGATGGCACGCCGTGGATTCGAATGTTATTGCGGCAAGATCTATTCTCGAGATCCTCTGCGTGTGCTTGGAGGTCTACATGCTGGTCCCGGAGGCGAAGGACCTCCTGCTGAAGTTGTTAAATTTCCTCGCTCCTGGTCTGGTTTGGTCTGCCTCCACTATGGCCGCCACACGCACGCTCGCCCAGGCCGTCCACCTCTCTCCTTACCTTGCAGACCTCCACAGCCACTTCCTGTTTCAACGTAAGTAAGTCCTCTCTCAGAGAGTTAAACAGGGGTTCCAGAAAGGACTTAGTTATGGGCACCTCTCCGTCCTCTGAAGCAGTGGTATGCTTTGACGCCCCCAGGGAAAAGGGTTCTTTGTCACCTCTGGACGGGCCCTTGATCAAAATGTCAGTGAGCGTGCGCTCTACCTCCTTCCGTGTGCTGGCCATCCTCCTCCACCTTCTGACAGCGCCAGCCGCTACTGTGTATGCCTAGGCTCCAAAGTTTTGCTGCTTTATGCAATCCCCCAGAATTGCCTGGGGCTCGCGATAGGATCATCTACCACTGTCAGCCACCGGCTTGTGGAGGTCCGGCAGTCACCTCTGGGTCCTCTGCTATGAGACCTGTGGATTGAGGCAGGCATGGGCCAGGACACCCCCCCGGGGAAAAGTTCCGAGGTCTCACGTCGTTGTGAGAGCCTGACAGTCAATCTTGTAGTGTGGTAAGCCCTTTCCAGCAAATGGGGCATGTGCGGAGCACGTAGTGGGCACTGGTGACACTGAGGTGGGGAGACCCAATGCGATCCCTGCTATGCAGATCTGGGGGGGGGGAGCTGACAAACCACCCGCCCCTTCCTTCGGCAGCGGGACATGCATCTATTAATTGGGCCCAGCGGGCCACCTCCACAGCCCCCGGCGGTCGAGTGCTTCCCTTGGAGTCACAAAATGGCGCCGGCGTCCCCAGCAAGGCCTGTCCTCCCTCACTTTGCTGCCCCCTGCCTCCTCACCTTCGTGGGCTGCCGATTGAATCCGCCGGCACCGCAGGTGACAGGTGCCAGCGGGGTATCTCAGGGGAAGGTCGACAGAGACTGCTTCAGGTCACCGGGCGAGGCCGAGCCCGCTCACACCTGACAGGGCCTCAGATCCCCAGCCCCAATTTCCACGCCTCCGAGCGCGGCAGCTCTCCTGCTGGGCCCCGACCGCTGGACCGCCTCCAGTCTCGCTCCCCCAGTCTGGGCTTCGCTGGCATCCTGAGTCAAGACGCTGTGGGCTCTGTGTGCCTCCGGAGCTTATGCTGGGCCCGGGAAACACAGGGCTCATCCACTAACCGCCAGTTGTCTTGCCCCAGGCGTTAGGGCACCATTACATTTTCAGCAACGGCTGGAACCCAGATGTTGCGTCTCAGGGCACTCGAGTCACCGGATAGCCCTCAACGCCTGCTTTTCGTGGTCCCTCGTCGCCCCCACTGCCAGCTGTGCTTTGTGGGGGGTATTTATGGCACTTTCAGGCCCACAGGAAGGGTCCGACCCCGGGAGCCTGCTGGAACTGCTGCATATCGGTTTGCCATCTTGGCCACGCCCCCGGTAAGTGTTTTTAAATGTATTTTTAATTAATGTTTTCTTGCTTGTTATTAGTGGGGGTGGATGCGGAGGCTGGCCAACTCCGCTCCACTGCAGAGTGTGCTGAGATTTGCCTTCTTCGCATCCTCTGCGGAACCTGGAAAAGGCAAATCTCCGCACACTCCGCGGGTGGAGCGGAGGTCTCCGCGCTGAGTTAATCCTGCCTTAGTGTATAGAATTCAGTTTGGATATTCCAATCCTGTGCCTGACCCATATTCCAGTCCACATTTTCCCTGAACCAAGCTCCTGTTTCTGTGTACCTTCTACTGCTCTCCTTTTTTTCTTGTGTGTTTATATTAATATTATGATTTTTCTTTCCTTCCAATGGTGTAAGTCAGATTCCAAAGCTTCAGAGAATCACCCAGCACTCCTTCTCCCTAGGATCTACTGAACCTCTCCCTGAACTCTGTGAGATTAATCTGCTCATTGCCTTCTTGTAAGATCTTTTTCACCTCACAGGAAGATCTCTTCCATGGAGCAGACAAATTATTATTTATGAAAGTTTGTCTATTGTTTACCTGCTGTTATCTTTCTGTTGTTTGTACTTTTATTATCTTTTTCTGCTTATCTGTTTGTTTTACCCTGCTGACCTTAGGTCCCTATTCACTGCAAGTTCTAACCTGCTTCTGTCCTGCTTCCCTCCAAGCCTTTAAGCCCCCTCTCGAAAAACCCTTTGTCCCTGCATAGAGCAAGCACCCCATTACCTTTCTTTGTCCTGAAATTAGCTAGTGTCCCTGAGATATTGCCCTGAATAGCTAGATTCCTGGCACCTGGGGCCCTGTGAGAGCTTTTTCAACCGGCTTAGTAAGGGAGACCTCCCCAACCTGTGTGACCCCAAGTGTCCCAGCGGGCTGGACACAGGGGATCATGGCCTCGTCCACGGCCAGCTGGGGCTCTGCCCTATGGCTCAGTCAGAGCTTCTTAACTCAGCCAGTCATGGGAGTCCTACCTATGCCTGTGGGACTTTCTCCTAGGCACTTTCAATTTGTGACATGGCGGGATGGCAGGATGAGAAAGGGAGCCCAGGGGAGGGGACTTCCATCCCCAGACCAACCAGAGTTCTGAGTCTGGCCCCAGCCAGAGCATCTAACCCAGCCTTCACCTGGTTTGTGGGGCCCTGCCTTGTGCACTCTGGGCAGGGAATGGAGTCCAGGGACATAGGCTTCCACCACAGGACCAACAGGAGGTGGGGCCCGGTCAGAGGCTTTTAAACCTGCAAAAGGGAGCCCACCCAGGGTGTGTGGGACACTGTCCTGGGCTCTTAGTGTTACAGTGGGCCCGTGGACCTTGGCTAACTGGACCGTAGACCCAGGGCCCGTTCAGAGCATTTAAACCCTGCCATATAGGGAAGTCCTCCTGGGATGGCGGGACCCTTTCCAGTGCACTTTGAGACATGCATGGCCAGGGAATGGAGCTCAGAGCCTAGGCAAGGGTGAGCCAGCGCTCTCTCCCATGCCACGGTCAGAATTTTTTCACTTGGCCAAGCAGGGGAGCCCTCTTCAGACCTGTGGAACTCAGTCCTGGACTGAAAGTGACACAACAGACCAGAAAATGGAACCCAGGGGCCGAGGCTTGGTTAGAGTCTATTAACCCAGTCTTAATAGGGCGCCCACCCGGATGGCAGTACCATGTCTTGTGCATTTTGAGACATGGTGGGCTGGAGAATGGAGGCCAGTGCTGGGGCTTCGAACCCCACACTAACAGGAGCTCTGATTGGGGCCTGGTTAGAGTTTATTAATCCAAGCAGGGGAGACCTCCCAGTGCCTGTGGGACCTCGGCCCGGGCACTTTGAGACCTGGTGGGCCAGTGAATGGAGCCAAGGGATGGAGGCCTCCACCACAGGGTCAGCCAGAGCTCTGACCCAGGGCCTGGTCAGAGTTTTTTCACCTGGTCAAGTGGAGGTGCTTTCCTTTAACCTGCAGGATACTGTCCTGGGCTCTATGTTACAAGGTGAGCTAGAGAGAGGGGAGCCCAGGGCAAAAGGTTTTTAACCCCAGGTCAGCTGGAACTCTGACCAGGTGTTCAATCAGAGATTTTTAACCCATCTAAGCATGCAAGCCCTCCATGTACCAGCAGGACCCATCTCATGCAGTTTGTAACATGGTCGCCTTGGAAAGGGGGTTCAGGGCAGGGGGCTTCTACCCCCTGGCTGACAGGACCCTGACCCAGGACCTGGTCAAAACTTCTAAACCTGGACAAGCAGAGGAGCACTCCCCGGGCTGCAGGTCCCCATCTTGGGTTCTAAGGAACAGGGCAAGTTGGAAAATGGGCCCAGGGATCGAGGTTGCCACACTTATATCAGAGCTTCATTACCCAGCCAAGCAGGCGAACCCACCCTTTGCATGGGGTCATTCCAGGTACTTTGCAATATTGCTGGCCAGAGAATGGAGCCCAGGGTGGTGACTTCTGCCCATGGACCAACTAAAGCTCTGACTCATGGCCCTTCGACGTTTTTCACACACCCAAGCAGAAGAGATATGCCCCGGGTCTGCAGGATCCCGTCCCAGGCACTCTGTGATATTGTGGGTCGGTGCACAGACACAGGCCTGTTGGTTCTCACCCAGGGACAGACAGAAGCTTGAAACAGGGCCCAGTCAGGTCTTCCAGCCTGGTGAAGCAGGGGAGTCTCCCCAGGTACTCTGTGACATGGTGAACTAACACAAGGATCCCAAGGGGGCTAGATCTAGCCTTGGGCACTGGCAGAGCTTTTTACCCCACCGAGAGCGAAGACTCCCATCACTGGCTGCCAGTACCTTTGCATCATAAGAGGGAAGCAAATGTAGGTTACCCACATCCTTGTTATGTTGCTACAGAGGAAGCCTACAACCGAATCTTCCATGCACACTAATTGATAGAGAGGGATATTTGAGAGACATTTGAAAGAATATGTACAGCCTCATGGAGCCCTGGATGGACCTAAAGACTCAAATGAGGCAGCTCGGAATTATGAACATTAGGCTAAGTCCGGAAATGATATGTTTTGTTTATTTATGTTAAGTAAGAAATGTCACTAGTGACATTGGCATGACACATTTTGCACAACCTGTGTCTGTGTGGTAAATATTGCAGGCATAGTTTCACATACCCCTAATTCTAATTTCCTACAGCTCCAGACACAAAGAGTTCATTTTGAGTAATGTGAAATCAAAAATATATACGTGGCTTTTTAAAAATATCTGCAGAAGGTGACGGGGAAGCTGAACAGCGTGACATGCAGTAAATGGGAGAGGCCTCTCCCTATCATTGTACCTCTTAAACATTCTACAACATTAGGGGGGTACCTGCATAAGGGGGGACCTCAAGTGGGTGTACCCCCACAACATATTTTTTAGCACTACTATACACACTCCTATTACAGTTAGTATAACATTGAAAGACTCCTTATGACAAACTACATGGATTTACGCAAACAGAACTAGTAGTCTTCAAGTGAAGGTACAGATAAAAAAAACTGTACAAGAAGACCATAAATTATGAAATGAGGTGTCACATGGATATCCTGCTCGATAACTGTTACTCTGCAGCTATCATTAGACATATGTTGCAATGAAGACTTTTGACCCTGTGCTTCTTGCTCTGTCCTAGGGCCCTCAAATTTAAACTGGAAAAACATTGGCATTGGTGTTCACTGGTTTAAATTAAATAGGTATGTTTCATTAACATTTGTTCCCTTTAACTGAATTCAGAAAACTACAAAAGCAACATAAACAAGGGTTCTCTGGATTTGTCTAAGAGTTGAAAATGAAACTGTACTGTATCTTTTTCAACCGGAGACCAATTGAGTCCTTAAATGTGCTTTATAACATCTGGAGCATGATATAAGTAACCTAACAACACAACGCGAAAGGTAAACATGACGTAATGCAACATTATTTATGGGTAATACTTCTACTAACAATCAACACTTGTATAATTCTTGATGAGAAATCAATTTGCTTCTATCGCTATCCACTTAATGAATGATGGCGCATTGTTCCCTCTTGTTAATATAATTTCTGAATTATCAACAAGGTACATTATGTTTCCCTTGAAACGGTTGTACGTGGAGAAGTTGTGCTCTTTACTGCTTCCGGAACATAAATACTAAACATTCCAAATTAATCTTCCAGGAACAGTATGGACGCAACAGATTTTAAGTTTGATTTTTCATGAAGGGCATCTTAACAAAACAGAAAACCTTCAAACGACTGATCTTATTCCTGGTCTTGAAAATAATGTGAGAAATGAAAATTTTGAACAGCGGCCCTCACCTCGTCTTTTTATGTCGCACCTTCCATATTACTTGACCCCGAAAGGTCTGAAAGACAAAAAGGCAAAGGTAACTAAGAAACACTGAGTTTTTGATGCATGAAGGTTGTACAGTTTTGATCATGGTGTTTCCTTGTTCATGAACCGCATTGTGTTTTCTTTTGAAGGCGGATATCCCTTTTGAATAATTGTTTATCTTGTTTCAGTCTGTTTAGTATTCATTTTGGGCCTGGCTGAAGAGGGATTTAAGTCTTGAGTGAGAGAGCTAACACATTCCAGGGTCAATGTGGGATTTTAAGTAACCTCGTTGCCCTGCTGTCTTCAACGCGATAAAGACCAGAAAATCCCACTGCTCACAGTTTCCTAGATACATTACAAACGAATCAGGGAGGATACATTATAAACCCCGAAAAGTTAAATATCAAAACATTCTATTACCTCAATAAATCTCATAAAAATAATTTATTATTCCATATATTTTAGCACAAAGACAATTGCACATCAACCATTAAAGTACACATTTTATAAGTAAAATGATTATAGAACGCTAACCAATTTATGGTACCTATGTTGATAGTCACGTGGTAGTCTTTCAGTTGACAATGTCAGCCATCCATTTTGACATAAGCAGTTGATTTTAGTATTGGTACCTCATTTCTATGTAGGCAGTAAGCAGGTGTTTCGTGAACAACCCCACTCCTTCAGGGCCATAAATGCTTAGATTACTTCTCTAAAGGAACACTTTACAATATTTGATGTTACTTTTCACATACAAGTTTCCGATTCATTCACACCATTGATCTCAACCTTAGGTTGCTCCATAACAACTTCAAATAATCCTTCTATATCACAATGAAGCCAATAGTATGCACAACAACAGCATAGGAGCATTTCACAAGAAAGGTTGTATAGAAAAATAGATGTTCCTCTTGTTCAAGCAAATACACATTACAATGTCGGTGAGGCCATCTATATGAGGTTTAGCTAATATGGAAATGTATGCCTGACATTGTCAACTGAAAGATTATGTAATGAGACAATTACATGAGCTAAAGAATGATGGGTTGGGATGCTACCCCGAGCAATTGCCAGTGGTCAGACAAATTGCAAGCATTCCGCCAATCAACTTTTGTGTGTTTTATGTTTGCAACAACACCTGAAAAGATGGACCTTTGTTGAACTGCCGCAATATTGATGTAGTAAGCTTCCTGAATGGCGTGCAGTCCTTATTTAAACAAGACTGAAAATGTCAGATGTTTTCATCCAGCCCAAAACAGAAAGATTATTTGGTGCACTCATCCCTAGTGTGGTGTAATGCAGGCCAAGTCTTAGCCACCATGTTGATCCGACAACTCTAATGAATCGTATCAAAATGGCAATACATTTCCCTATGGTTCAAAAGTCTACAGAAGGTGTGTAAAACTCTTTAATATAAAGTCTGCTCAGCAATATAGATAACTTGGTAGCAAAATAATTTCCCTTCATTTCCCCAGACGGGGTGAACTGATCCTAATGAGGCTACCACCCGACTTTGGTGAGATCTCCGGTCTCAAAGTGAATTTTCAAAGGATGCTGTTATTTCCCCTCAGGAGGCTAGTGGGGAAGCCTCTTGAACTTCTTCCGGACTTGGAGATTCGCTGGGAGACAGAGAGTTTCTGATACCTGGGCATAATGGTTCCACATATACAGAAGCCGTTCACCAGGGCCTGAACGTGGACTGGGTCATAGAAGACCTCGCGGGATTGACTGGGTTTTGAAATAAATTGCCCCTGGTTGTTTGAGTTGGGCGGCAGCAGGGAAAATATTTTTTCTTCCATGCTGTCTCTATTTAGTGGAGAATTCGCTATTGCCTCTTGGGCCACAAATCTTCCACAAATTGATTAGCCTATTGATCTTGTTGGTCTGAGACAGATGACCTAGCAGGGTGGCTTTGTCAGTCCTTAAAAGTAACATGGAGTATGGACGCCTGGTTCTCCCAGAATGCAATTCCATTACTTTGTGGCACATCGGCAGCATGTTGCATGGTGGCTTGCAGACCCTGAGTTTTGTGAAAAGGGTCTATCTTGAGACATGCTTGGGGACAACACATTGGTATGCTTGTTGATGCAAGGGTACCACTCAGAGAATTCACCGCCCGATTCATCAAACAAAATTGCGCTCGCAAAGGGCCAGATTTTGAGAATCAGGCCCTTTGCGAGTGCGATTTTTGCATTTGTGATTCAGCATCCCAATTGCAAAAATCGCTAATTGCGATCTCACAATTTTGCGAGGAAGTACATTTAAGGAATCTCTATTTGAGATTCCTTAAATGCAATTCATCATCCAATTTTTTTTTGCGAATTCGCAATTTCTAGCCGCAATTTACCGCGAGGTCAGACCTCGTGGTAAATTGCGAAAACTCAGAAAAATGCATTTAAATGCATTTTTCTGAGTTGCATATTACACACACACATGTCCTTTGGACATGTGTGTGTGCAACACCTGTGTAATATTTCATTTGAGGGGTGCTACAGGGTGTCCTTTGGACACCCCTGGCACCCTTCAAATCGCTATCTTATTTGCGATTAGAAAATTGCTAATCGCAAATAAGGAATACTCCCCATTCATTCCTAAGGGCCTTTTGGCCCATAGGAATGAATGGCGAGTTATTCCTTATTTGCGATTAGCAATTTGCTAATCGCAAATAAGGAATATGTAGGAATCGCATTTCTTTATGCAATTTCTACATGAATCCCGTTTTGCGAGTCCTTAATAGCGATTCGCTATGAATCGCTATTAGGGGTTTGCAAAACGGGAGAATGATGAATCAGGCTGTCAGTTTTGTATCTGGTACGTCATACAGCTGTGATGTGGAAAGCAGTGTATAGTATCTTCCATGAAATAAAGTACAGGTAGGCTGATGTAGATTAAAGGAGAGTTTATTGTAAACTCTAAGATAGAGACCTCATCCTCTGAAGTCAAGCAGGCAACTGACTAAGCTTGAGATCTAACATTCTAAGTTACAGATGTTCTATGTTAGAACTTCATGCACATGCAAGTAACACATTACAAGTTGTATATAAATAAATGGAGAATACCACAACACCTCCCTCTTATCAACCATAACATTGGAAACAGATAAAAGAATGAATTTAGGATGAAACAAAATAATTTAAGTGAGAAGGAACAAATCTCTCTCTTGTAGATCTTCTCACCTGACCAGCGAGTGAAAAAGTGGAGGGAGAGGAAGATTCAACCTCAACATTACTGGAGCGACATACCACAATTCTACTAAGGTTCCAAACCTTATGATCTTGTGTCCTAACAGCATTCCCTAAAAGTTTGACAACTTTTATAGGTTAACTAAACTTGGAAATTCCAAACTTCCTCTCAGGCAATTCAATTCTTACGACATCTCCTACACAAACCACTGTTTTCCTTAGAGCCTTTCTCTCATCATACTCACACTTCCTTTTTTTCATTTTTTCCAATTCTTTCTTCTTCCAATCAGTAGTGTCGTGAGAGATGTCTTTTGAGTCTGCAGCATCACACAACTTCTTAGATACCCACGAGGGCTTAAGGGGAGTGCTAGCGGACCTTCCCTTGAACAAAGCAAAAGATGAGACACCAGTAGAGGAATGTGCTGTAAACCTATATTCACAAACCTTTTTCTTAATAGCCTCCTCCCAATCACATCTGGAAACAAGAGCCAACTGCTTAGCTTCCTTAAGGACTTTGATAAATCTTTCTACAACACCATTGCTTTCAGGATGATATACAGAAGCACGTTTGTGAAGAATACTTCTCTCACTCAGAAAACTCTCAACCAAAGCAAAAGTGAATTGCACACCATTGTCAGTAAGAACTGAATTCGGCAGACCTTCACTCGCAAACAACTCATCAAGAAAAGAGATCACCGATAAAGAGTCCACACGATTCACAATTTTGATGAAGGGCCATCTTGAAAACATGTCTACACATACGATAACATATTAATCCTGACTTTTCACTTGACCGGACCCAAAATGTCCAAGGAAATGTCTACCCATGGACCATTAGACTGTTTTCTGATCACCATGGGTTGCGTCCTACACTTTAGAATCTTGTTACTCACAGAGCACTGTGCACAGTTACGTACCAATCTTTCAATTTCAGTGTCCATTGCAGGCCACAAATATACCTCGATAACTCTCGCTTTGGTCTTTGCTATACCCATATTACTGGAATGAGCGTTGTCAACAATCTTGGACCTCGATTAACAGGAGGAACAAGCCTACTGCCCCTCACTAAGAGACCATTAAGTAAAAATAACTGATCTTTCACACCCCAGAACCCTTTAATCTCTTCAGAACAGTCTGTCTTTTGACACCATCCATCACGAACAAATCTAATAACTCTCTGGAGACTGTCATCTAAATTTAACACAGTATTCCACTCACCCTCTGTGATGACACCCTCCGTAACAGCATACACTTTTAGATTCTCAGAAAAATCTTCATTACAAAAGAAAAAATCCTCATGCTTTTCAGAGACACTATCTCCAGTAAGTCTAGACAGGCAGTCAGCCAAGATATTGTTGGATCCAGGTAGATAAGAAACATTAAATTCAAAATCTTGTAAAGCCACAACCCATTTTCTTATTCTATGCGAAATACAATCAATCCCTTTCTTTTCAGGGGTTTATGGTCCGAAATTATTGAGAATCTTTTTCCCCACACAAATTCTTTGAGTTTGTGAATAGCCCAATCAACCGCAAGAGCTTCCTTTTCTACAGCAGAATAATTGCTTTCAGCACCTCTTAAAGGCCTTGCAATGAACAGAATGGTGTTGTCTATCGTCTCTCCTTTTTGTAAAAGGACAGCTCCAATACCTTTGCAACTAGTATCTGTCATGATATAAGAATCTTTACTGGGATCAAAACTGGCTAAATCATGAGCATTATTAAGGCAACTCTTAATGAGATCATACTCATCACAACAACCTTTATCCCAGATAAATTCTTGTCCTTTCTTCAACAAATTTCTCAACTTCACTGTCTTTTGAGCAAACCCCGGAACAAATTTATTATAACATTCAGACATTCCAAGAATTTGACCAATTCATCCTTATTATTTGGATACTTAAGATTGGAAATAGCCTCCACCAGTGATGGTTTAGGTTTTGAATCTGAAACAAGATGACCAAGATATTCTATAGTTTCAATGCCAAGTTTAGCTTCCTGTAATCTATCTAAAACGTCATACATTCTTTCCTCATGTTCCTTGCGAGTAATCCTGTGCACCAAAATGTCATCTTGATAAACTTTGACTCCAAGGATGCCAACCAGAATGCCCTCCATCACCCTCTGAAAAACTGATGCAGCCGATATCAGGCCGAAAGGCATCCTGAGAAACCTATAAGTGCCAAAAGGTGTGATGAAGGTCATGAAATCTTGACACAAAGGGTGTAATCTGACCTGGTGATATGCAGAGGAAAGATCTAACGCGGATAAGTGTGTTGCACCACCCAAGGAAGACATCATTTCAGTAATATTAGGCAGAGGATAATGGTCAACAACTACAGATTTGTTTAACTCTCTCATATCCACACACAATCTTGCCTCGCCATTGGCCTTGCGGACCATAACCACCTGAGAAACCCATTCAGTGCCCTCAACTTCTTCTATGACCCCCATTCTTCAATAGTTTATCTAAATCGGCTTTCATTTTATCACAAACTAAAAACGGAACATTTCTTACTTTTGCCACTTTAGGGACGGTGTCATTCTTTAATTTTATTAGGTGTATATACTTTTTAAGATATCCCAGTTCTTTGGAGAAGACACTTGGATATTTCTTGGCCCAATCACAGTTAACAAAATTTCTTCCACACCAGAGGGAGGGTCTCTCAAACATACTGAAGGGACCTGGTTTGGATCAAGGTAAACACCCAGCTCTCTTTGATGTGCCCAACTAATGAGAGAATCTCCCTTCATTGAAACATATATTTTCCCAGCTGGTATTCTCCCCTTGAAATCGATAGTGCCCACAAAATATCCCAATAAGTTGATGATCTGACCACCATAACCTCTGGGAATAATGTCTTTTTTAATTAGTTTAACTTTGTTTTGTAAATATTTCTCAAAAAAGGATCTAGGTATCAATGTAATTTTTGCACCGGAATCAAATAACATATCCTCAGGACAATCATCAATCAATACTCTATCTATTGGACCATCCATACCAACTACATTAATTTGACACACTACAGTTTCTTCTTATGGCTGATCATAAATATCAACTTCTCTCACTTTTCTTTGTGCCTTATTAAATTTGCAACATTTTTGAAAAATGGCCTTTCTTTTTACATACTGAACATGTAGTTTTCCATCCAGGGCAATCCTTAGCGTTGGCAAAATGACCAAATATACCACAACGATAACACCTGACAATTTTGAATTATAGCTTGAACTCTTATTATCATTGAGTTCCCTGCCTCAGGAGGAACTGACTTTTTGGACGTGGAATTTGATGATGTCTTTATCTCCTTTACCTCAGTAGACCCCTTTTTCTCTTCAGAGCTATTTTTACGAATGACTTCTGAACACGTATTAGAGTGCTCATGTAATTTAAGTGCTGTTATTACTTCATGAAGTAAAAGATTGTCTTTTTGCCATAGACTGTTTTTCGCCTTTTCAAGAGAAGAGCTGAGCATAAGTTGATCTCTAAGACGCTCATCTAATGAACCACCAAAAGAACACGTTGCAGCAAGTTTCTGAAGAGCAGTAACATATTGTTCTACGGTTTTATCCTGCCTTTGCATCCTCTTTCCAAAGTGAAAACGTTCTAGTACCATACTGAGTTTGGGAAGATAATACAGATCCATTTTCTTTATACATATCTCATACTCAATAAGTGAGTTTCCATCTTCATCAGATAAATCAGGAAGATTTTCAAAAACATCCTGGCCTTCTGAACCCAGACAGTGCATGATAAATGAGGATTTTCTCTCTGCACTCAGAGAGGTACCACCCACTCTTGCGTAGTGAGCAAATACTTTTTTCCACTTGAGCCAGGGAATTGGAGGATCACTAGGCTCAGTGAGGAAAAAAGGTGGTGTTGTTACATTCTGCATAGTGATTGAGTGATGTGTAATATAAGATTTTCCTCAATAAATGACTCAAAAATGTACTTATGAGATATAGGTTAATATAACTTAAGAAATATGTTGTAAAACTGTAGAAAAGATCAACTTAACACATGCTACCCCTTTACTGTGGAAGTGTGAAATAATAAAACTTCACCAGATTAATCGTTGGGAGATGTGCCGATCAGCGAGGACAGTTAAGAAAAAAAAACAAAAAACATATAATGTCTTACGGGAATGTACAACACTATCTGTGCTAATCAGGGTAGTTAAAAGGGTTAATCTGTAGCAACCAGCTTTTACACTTAACGCAACCAGCATAAAGCTGTACCGATCAGCGTAGGTATTGAAGTGGAAATGCAGGAATGTATTTGAAGCTGTGCGATCAGCGTGGGTGAAGCAGTTAAGATGAAGAGATCGGCTTGAAGCTGTGCCGATCAGCGGAGATACCAGAAGAAAGACCGGCTTGAAATGCGTAGACGGACGACTTCTACTTTAAAGATGGCGGAAAACGTGTCGACGTCACCACGCACCGCGATGACGATGACGATGACGTTGCTCCACATAGCTTCAAATGACACAGAGACGCTGGATAGAGAAGACAGAACGTCAGCACATTCAGGTGACTGTGTAGAGAGTCCGTAGGTTGCCAGGTTGCAATTAAAAGAACAACACCATGAGCGGTCCGCTGATTTAATGGTAAAACAGATTTTCCCTTGTTTTTAAAATTAATTTATTCGTGTTTCCAGCCAGAACCACACACCAACCCAAAACTAAGAGACTCAGGGAAAGAGTGTCCGACGAAAACACAAAATGCAGTAATTAATCACATGAGCAGACGTCTTAATCTCACAAGCAGACGTCGAGTCAAATTCATGAATGAAGGTATCAAATCACCGCTTTACATCTAGGCACACAGGTTAATAAAATAGCACCAGACCTCGTCGGTAAATAAATAAATACGTGAATACCTTCAAAAGTTCTGAGGTACTTGTGTCAAAGTAGAGTCCAGTGTTTATCCTCCAGGTGAAAGGTAAATTAGTCTTTAAATCCAAATCAGGCTATTGAGTTGAGGTCCCTAGGCATGGGGGAAGTCCAATCGTCACCAAAATATAGTATCTTCCATGAAATAAAGTACAGGTAGGCTGATGTAGGTTGGAGGAGAGTTTATTGTAAACTCTAAGATAGAGACCTCATCCTCTGAAGTCAAGCAGGCAACTGACTCAGCTTGAGATCTAACATTCTAAGTTACAGATGTTCTATGTTAGAACTTCATGCACATGCAAGTAACACATTACAAGTTGTATATAAATAAATGGAGAATACCACAACAGTGGTTAAGAAGGTACTTTGCAGCGCTCCATTGGACAAGGAACTGGGTCTCTGAGATCTCATGCCTTTTCGGGCAATAGATTCAGCTATGTCTGAGGATCAGTAGAGTGTGGAGGGCTGTCGGTTAGCAGGAGACCTGTATCCAGGTGTGGTTGTTCTTACCTTCCCAGATGCAAAGGAGGCTGTTAGCATTGGGCCGGGTCACTTCCTGCACTACAGTAAACTAGAAAGCACAGCAAGGGAGGTGTGGAGCGTCTTTCCGGTGGCACTGCAGCCCTTCCAGGTATTGGGAGGCATGCTTCGCAGGGGAGCAGGGACGACACCTGATCATCCTCTTTTTTAAAGTCCTTAAGGGAGCCATGTTGCAACCTCCATAAAAGTCTCAGTGGGCATGGGAGACGGAGCTGGGAGAAGCCATCGTGGATGCGGATTGGGTGTGTGCCTGAGATATGGTGATGAGTGTGTTCTGTAATAACAAGCCTAAATTGCATCACTTTAACAACCTGCACTGCATGTATGTGACCTCTTTTCAGCTCAATAAGACAGATCCCACTATAGTGTCGAAGTGTGCACGATGTGAGGTGGAGAGTGCCACCTTTTTACATATATTGTATTGTATTCCCTATTATGTACCCTCCTGCTATGCTATGTTTCCATGTTTGAAGACACTCAGCATTGGCAACTATTGCAATAGTTGTATGGGACATGCAGCACTTGTACTTGAGACCTTTGGACTGCTTGCTATGTCGCTTTATTCTTTCTTTTTCTTTGCTTGCTTTTTTTCAATCATTCAATCAGGTTGGTAAAGCGCAACTACTCACTCGTGAGGCTCTGAAGGTGCTGGAGGAAGGGGGGTGGCTCCATACAGTGCTGGGGTCCCTCGAAAAGCTAGGTCTTGAGATCCCGTCTGAACTAGGGCAATGTGGGAGATTGCTGGTGGTGGAGTGGGAGGATGTTCATGGCTTTGGCTGTGAGGTAGGAGAAGAACTTTCGTCCTGCTCTAGTTTTGCTGGTACATGGGGCCATGAGAGCTGGGCTGATTGGCGGTGTCTTTTGTGCGCGTGGAAGGAAAGGTGGCTGTTCAGTTGTGCAGGTTTGGTGTTTTTAAGGGCCTTGTATGCATTGTGAGGAGTTTGGAGGTTATTCTTCTTTCGGATGGCAGACAGTGGGGATCACTGAGGTGTTCGGAGATGTGACTGCGACGTGGAATATCGAGGATCAATCTGGCTACGGATTTCTGGACAGTCTGGATTTTGCAAAGGAGTTTTCTTTTTCTAGTTACGTGGAAACCTAATCAAAGTTTTAAAAAAGTAACTCCTTAGCAATATGATATAGAAATGGCACACTGAGTAGCAGAATTGTGGCTGATCCCTGTGCTGTTTCAGATGACTATGACAAGTAGGAACTAATTTAACATTAAGGGGTCAATTCTGATGTAGCTGGGAAAGCCCTCAGTACGACTTGGATCCAGAGGGCTTTCTTAGCAAATTGTGCTCTGCAAGTCTGAGTGACCCAGTACGATGCACCCATATGGTAACGGACTCGGTTCGCTCGGACTCCCATTCTATGGGAGCCTGTATACCGAATACATACACAGGCTCCCATAGAAAAAAGAAGTGGGTGGAGAAAAGCATACACCCAGTGGCTCACTGGTTAGAGGCGGCAGACCCAAGAGCAGAGGACGGCCCGGGACCAGGGTTCGATTCCCGGCGCGGCAGGTTTCTGGACCAGGGTCAGCGGACTCGATAATTCTCTCGCCTCGGTGCCCACTCTGATCAGCGATCACACTCGGCAACTCTGGGCATTAGCTTGCCTCATCTTCACTAACGGCCCCACCAGACCGCCGGGGATGCCTGGTCTCACCCTGGAGATACCCATTAAGGGACCATCTCTCAGGGAAGCCAGGAAGGGTTTCACAGCGGTCGAAGCGCCTTGGGACCCTCCGGGTAAGTAGTGCGCTATATAAATGCCTATACATACATACATACATACATACACCCCATGGTGCCCGCCGCAATGGGTATGCACGGAAAGGGGGGAACTATGGATACACCCATGGGACCAATTCAGAGGGCGCCGGGTGAAGGTAGGTCTGCTACAGCCACCCGAAGTCTGAGTCGAACTGACAGGATTGAGTGAGAAAACAATTCGGTCGAGGCGGATGAGATCTTCAAATCATACTTGGTTGTTTGGAACGGGGGACGATTTGGTCGGACACATAGGCTCCGAATCGGATTTGCATGTTCTGGAACCCATCTGGAGGTCTTCCTAGCGAGATTATACTCAGGCCCTAAGTTGTGAGCTAATTGCTTAATGGGGTCTTTCATTTTCATTGCCACTTAACCGATTTATGTATGAACTCTGGAGAAACATTATTTTGTGTTGAAAAAGGATACAGAAGCACATGATGGAGCTTCTGCTAAATGATAATGTATCGCGGTATATTGATTGAAAACTCAATCAATGTTGGATAATAGAAGAAATAAACAACCAGCTTTCTAGAATTAGAAACAAGTAATATTCATACCTGTTTATAATCACCGGGGATGCAAGCATAAATATAAAAGGAGTATGCACTTCCAAAAATACAACTAAATGGCATCTGTTTTTACCCTCTGTTGACGTCCTTACTGCTCCTTTGCTACTTCTCACTGGGACAGGGAATGATGTACCCTTTCCATGATTTACACCTCTTACAACTCTGATTTCTCCAGAGTCTTCCGGAACTCATTGTGCAATTAGAAAATTTTGTACAAAATTACCTATCATCAGACACCAAATCAGGAGCCAGTAGAGCTGCCAATTATTCTTTTTGGAATGGTAGAATGTTCTAATATCAACACGCCTGTTTCACTCCACATCTTCCTTCTTTACACCAAATTCAGCATTGCCATGTAGAGCTTCCTTCATGCTTTGAAATCCAGTTTATCTCTTAAAATAACAAACTCTTTATAACTCCTACGCTTAACTGCATCCATCACATTGGTGTGAGGTTCCTGTAATCCTAGTGACCTCATTTTTGCAGTGCTTCTGGCCGGAAAAAACACAAATCCTCCTTAGTAGTTCCAGTTTCTTCTCATAAATTATTTCTTAGATCCCTCTTTTAACTTATTATACCGAATTTGGAACTTACACAAATCAAAATGTCTGTACTGTCTTCCATTTGGTTCTTAGGTTTGCACAATAAAAAAATTAAACTTTGAGTGGCACATCAGCTCAGACTGGAGTTTCATTTTCTCCTTAAGTTGTAAGCATTGACATATTTCAGAATTCCAACAGAATGCATCAAGCTTCATTTTTAGACATAGCAATTTCTGCTCCGTCTTCTACAAGTTTACTGAAGATCCAGGTGGGCATGCAGGTCCCACTACAATCTTGAAAAACCTACTAACAGCTCCTTTAT
Source organism: Lissotriton vulgaris (assembly GCF_964263255.1). Taxonomy (NCBI): domain Eukaryota; kingdom Metazoa; phylum Chordata; class Amphibia; order Caudata; family Salamandridae; genus Lissotriton; species Lissotriton vulgaris. Next base: position 779,287,214 of record NC_141694.1, read on the forward strand.
TAAGTATGTCTAGGTCTCTGAACTTTTCCAAGAGTTCATATGAGACCATTGTCCCTTAGATGTAATTGGAGCTCAAAAAATACTCTGCAGGAAGTTTTCGGAGTCTAATAAACTTCTGTGAAGCAGAGCATATTTGCAAAAGTTCTAGGAGATTCACTAACCTCATCAGCATAGTATTGCTGAGACTTACTCACCAAACCATGAGAAATTAGGAAAATTGCTTTTCAGGTGGAACTAGACTTTGAGGGACTTGCTGTATTGCCCTGCATCACAGGGAGAGGACAGGAATGCACTGTATATATCCAATATGGTGCATTACTGTCCTTTTCCCTTGCGCTGGTGCTGTTTTGGTAGCCTAGCACCAACATGGGCACCCTTGTACCATGATGCAAGGCAGCCTGTGTTGGAGGCAGGATTGTTTTTGTGCAGGAACGGATACCTTCCAGCACAAAAAAATCTGGAGAGGCTTTTTCCTCTTTGTACACATAGAAAGAGGAAAACAAGGAGAAATAAAGATACTTCTCCTCATTAGACCTCTTCTGAGGAAGTGTATCTTTTTGGCTCATTCTCAGGTTTACCAGTCTTGCTAAATTTGAAACTGCATCAAAAACCATGAGAGTTGTGTTGGAAAACCCACGCAATGCTCATGGAACGCCTCCCTGGCGCAGGGTAATGCAACTCAGAAATGTGTGCTTTATTGCATTACTCCTGATTTTTAAAGTAACTCAAAGCCAAACAAAGTGGCTTTGTGTGGCTTCAAAAATATGATTTAAGATTTGTGTTGTTCTTGAAGCACATTGCATATTGCAAATGTTTATACAAAAAGAAGCACGTTTTGAGGATCTTGTCTACTACTATTGATATTTTCTGAAAATATCCTGGTAATAAACTAACTCTCTTTTAACATACAATTGTTGGTGTTGCATAGCACTATAATTGACAGAAGTTACTGTTATCCCTTTTTAATGGAAGAAGGTTTATTAAACTTGAATGTAGGGTAGAGACAGTCCTGCCAGCATTTGTTCTTGTGGCCCATAAGTGACAGAAACCTCTTGACGGAGTGAGCTTAAATAATTAAGCTTTCTGTAATGAAAAGACTACATTTTTCAATTAATTCTTCTTTATATGTCTAACATCGTTTCCATTTCTTGCAGGTTATTTATGTCACCAGAAATCCTAAAGATAATTTGGTCTCATACTATCACTTTACCAGAATGTTAAATGACCTTAAAGAAAAGCCTTTTGAAAAGCTGGAGGAATTCTTTGAGAGATATCTGTCAGGAAAAGGTAATTTACAAATGCTGTATATTCAAGGAATGAGTAAGCATGGGACAACTTTTTCATAAGGAGAAAAACGATTCAAACATCTAATCGTGTTTTATAGAATTAGGATAATTTCAAGTAAATGTACACGCTGATTTTTAAAGAAAATGCATCCTCTTTTGCTTGATTTACAATTATTTAAGTGTGAAGGCTGCATTTTGCATTTTACCTGACACTTTTGTGATTCTTGCAAATTTCTTTACTACCCTGTTGCTCAAGTTGTAAATCTTTTAAAGAGGTATTATTGAGTAAACAGCTGTATTGCCTATTACTGTCAAAGTAACATGTTCTCAGCCCCCCACAGCTAATGTGCATTTGAGCCTCAGTTTTCACTAAGACATTCTGAAGAACCGGACCAGATCGCACTATATTTTTTTCACCTACAAAAGATGCAGAGGATGGCTGTTTGATACGCTGCCAAAGCAACTTGCCGAATATTCACCTGACTTCAGCATCCCATACCTCCATGCTCTTCCTTCTAGAGATGAAACAACTCTAAAGAATGGCCTGGTAATGCCAAACATCAGAGCTTTACCACTACTTAGCACAGTTCTCCTGCTGCCCACCTTGTGTGATTAGGTCTGTGCATCTGTCTGGCTGCTAATCAACCTGATTAGAGGCCAGTAGATATATAGGGGTGCCATCCTATGATCATACATCCATGCCAGGGCATTGATTCCTCCCTCTGGTATGGTGAGGATTTGCTATCAGTCGATATGTTGCAGTACATATGTGTAGGAGAGTAGGATCTGCTTACTATGGTTACCCCCACTTTTTGCTGGTGTTTCACTGTTTCTCGACCTTAGTCCGGCTGGGGCCCTGCTAATCAAGAACCCAGACTAGCTGCTATCTCTCTAAATTGATTGCATGTACTTTAGGTACACTCCAGTTTGGTTACTGGGGTACCCTTGTGAGTCCCTAGTATATGGTACCTTAGGTACCAAGGGCATAGGTGCCCCAGAGGCCTACCAGGGGCTGAAGCATGTATTATGTCACCCCTGGGAAGCCTTCCAAAATGACACCACAGGTCTGCTACTGCAGCCTGGGTAAGGTGGTGCATGCACCCCTTACTAAGATATAGGTTACCTATATCTACGTTTAATAACAGACATATAGAAACCTATAAGTCACTCCTATGGCAGACCTTAACAATCCTGAAAGCAGAGTGCTTGGTTTTGTGTGAGAGGGTGCCCATGTAACAGTAGGACCTCTCTGCAGCTTTCGAAATCTATTCTCTGAGGCTGTTCTGTGATACAGCCATACCATATACTCTTAAGTGCATTCTGACCTCTCGAAACATGTCGTGTTTGGTGTCAAATACTTTGGAATCCTACCCCTTCCCCCGACATTCCTGGCAGCGGGGGTAGAAATCCACCCTTCTAGAGGGAGAAGACATGTACACACTTACCTGACCGTTAATTGTTTAAAAGAGGGCGAGCATCACGAAATGGATGCTGCAGCCACAGACCCGAGTCTGACCTCCTGCAGCTGGATGAAACTCCAGCAGGAGAGACCTAGACAATAGGTTTTCTGTCACAGGGAGGTGTAACTACCTCCCAGACAGGCTTTAGTGTATTGGGGCTCGGTGGGTACATTCATAGAATGCTTTTCCGACAGTGCTGTCGGCACACTTGGTGTCCCTGTGCATACCGCAGTTCAAACTGGTTGCTGGGGCGCTCAGCCTCTGCTCTGACACAAAAGTGAACAAAGGGAAAGGGGAGTAACCACCCCCACCCTGGGTTCTCCCTTAGGTGGGACCCTAGAGTAAGTCCAACCCTAAACTTAGTATAAGTATAGGAACTCAGGGGCAGATGTATCAACCTATTTTTTGTCACAAATGCTGCGATTCGCAAAAAACAGCGTTTGCGACTAAAAATTAGGCAAATGGTATGTATGTAGGAATTCGCATCGCAATTTAAGGAATCGCTATATTTGCGATTCCTTAAGTTGCAATAACAGCTTTTCTGCGATTTCTAATTTTGCGAGGTATTTTGTTTGCGATATTCACAAACCAGAAATAATAAATTTAGAATCCGCAAAGAGATGTATGAAAAATTTGCAAATTGCGAATTTAAGAAAATCACATTTTAAGAAATCGCAATTAACACCAAGTACATGCAGGTGGTAACCAGGTTGAAAGTATAAAAAGGAACCCACAATGCATTGGAACGTTCCAAAATGGCTGGGATATACCTGTTAGCCAGGAGGCTGTGTATCCATGCCCTTGCACAGAGGAGACAGAGACAGGAGCAAATATTCAGACTGCGCATCATGCTGTTTCAGCAGACTGAAGAGGACATCTATGACAAATGCAGACTTTACCAATACCCCATCTTGGATCTCATTAATGAATTGAAACCTTTTTTGGAGCATCCAACAAGCAGGACACAATCAGTTCCTACACATGTGCAGGTATTGTTCTCACTGCTCCTTTTGGCTTCAGAGTCATTTCAAAGCGTGATTGCAGAGGTTGGCGGGGTGTCCCAGAGTGCCCTTTCACGCTTTTTCCATGCCTTTCTGGATGCAATGTTGAACAGGCTTCAACATCACATCTACTTTTTAAACACCCATCACATCTACTTTTTAAACACCCAACAAGCCTTGCAAGAAACTAAACTGGATTTTTACCAAATTGCACATTTCCCACATGTGATTGGTTGCATTGATGGTACCCATGTTGCCATCACACCACCAGCAGCTACAGAATATGTGTTTAGAAATAGGAAAAGCTACCATTCCCTCAACATCCAGATTGTGTGCAATGCAAAATACATCATCAATGATATTGTGGCAAAGTACCCAGGCAGCACACGACTCCTTCATTTTCCGACATAGTGGGATTCATAGACAGTTTGGAGAGGGATACCTGCTAGGTAAATGTATCTCATACATCCTTTCATCCATACATTAGTAAATTCTTAATGGAACACACAGTCACTCTTACTTTTCTTTCATTCAGGTGAGAGCGCCTAAGCAGTGCGCGACTTCATACTAACCCCATATTTAAATCCATCAAATGCAAGTGAAAGAAGATACAACAGGGCACACCGGTCAATGCGCGGCGTCATTGAACGCACATTTGGAATTTTAAAAAGCCATTTCCGGTGCATCCACAAAAGTAAAGTGGAGGTGCATTGCAGTACAGTCCTGAAACATGTTGTAAGATTGTAACTAGCTGAGCAATGCTGCACAACATGGCAATGAGAAAAGACACAGACATTGAAGTGAGTGACTCAGACACATCTGATGATGATGCCATACATCCACGCAGAAGGGCATAAGCAGGAGTAGGAACAGCGGCTGGCCGCCAAAGACGCTCTGAGATAACACAAAATTACTTTTAGGTAAGACAAGTACTCTCACAACATATCTGTTTTTTGCAAGTGATGACTTTAATCACAAGTGAAAAACCTAATTACTGTTTATACCCATGACATGTTACTGCACAATCATGCTAATGTCTCATTAATGAAAAGTAAAGCAATATGGGATGATGCAAAAATGAGAAGGAAGTTCAATGTACATGTTCATTTTTTCCTGTGGCGGCTAGGTGCAGAGCGGTGTTCACTTTCAATGCTCTCCGAAACAGGTGTAATACCAGCATGTCTTCCACTTCTGCGCTGCGTGAGTTGAGAAGTTGGAGTGGGGTTGTTGCTACTCCTGCTGGAGGTGTCCTCCCTATCTGCAGAATCCATTAGGGCACTGGCACCAGAGTTTGCAGTTTGTAAAAGTTCAACTGCAGATGTAACCTTGTCCAGGCCTTTGGCAATGTTTTGTGTGCATTCACTCATCTCCCTCAGCATGTTGATGCTGCGCCTAGTAAAGTTACATGTAACTGTACATAGGCAGTTAATGGCCTTTGTATATCCATGCATTCTCCCATGTGCACGGGACCTGTTCCAAGCTGTCTCTGTGTGTTCAAGTATTATGCACAGTCTGTCAATAGAAGCTGCCAAAACTTCATGCCCTCACTAATGCTTTGTTGGTTATTGTTAATTTTTGAAAGCTGTCTATTTATTGATCGTAGGGCCTTATGTTGCAGGCGCTGCACATGAAGCATATCCTGCTCTAAACCAGCAAAGACTGTGGGTGTTTCAGGATGAACACTGATGCTCCTGGATCTTTCCAAACTATATGTACGTGCTCTTTTTAGCGTCTGGTGTTGGACTTGGCTATCAACTAGGACCACTGTATCAAGGCCACTGTCTCTTGCATCCCCTTCAATGTTAAGTTGATCTTCCAAAGGAGGCAGAGGGGCAACATGTCTGCGCTTTCTGCGCACAATTGGAGTGGAGACATTCTCTTCACTACTTTCTCCTTCTGCCACAGAGCCAACATGGAGTGGTGAGTCATCGCCCTCTGTGTGATCCCTTGATTGCCTTGATTGAGCTGTGGATGTAGAGTGAGACATATGAGTTTGTGTTTTGCTGTGCAACTTGAAACAAATAAAGTTTTCTGATTTCAAAATCTGACATTATGCACACTCTAATTGTGACTACCAACAAAACCACAATGTGGGCCTGTGTTTCATTGATGTAAGCTTAAAATTCCCCTTGTAAAACTACAACTCCCATGATGCATTCCTAAATGTATGTTTAGCTGTGTACCAGGACTTAGAAATTCCTTGCACAGAGTACATGTATCAGAACTGTGCACATGCATTACCCACTAACTTTGGACTTCATCACGTGCATCTTACCTGGTGCACTTTGTGTAGGGTCAGATCTGTCTATATCAGCCACTCCACTCACACTCTCAGGCAGGAGAGTGGTCTCCACAAGTTCTTTGTGTGGTGTAGGTTGCTCTGCTGTGGAAGTTCCACCTCCAGATTTGTGTGCCTCCTTTATCCTTTCAGCCACCCTTTCTTTTGATCTCTGGCCCATGTCGTACCATCTTTTCCTAAGTTCTTCCATGGTACGTTTGGTCACTCCCACTGCATTCACTTTTTGCTGTATATCCAGCTAGATCTTCCTTTTTCTGGATTCGGGCACTTTTAATGCTTTTTTTCCAAACAGCAGCTCATGGCTGCACACCATCTCCTCAATTAGGAGTTCCTGCTCCTTTTCTGAAAACGTATGTTTCTCTTTCTTTTTTCACCAGCCATTCCCTCCTGTGTGCTCTGAGACTCCATTTCACAGCAAGCAAGTCTGTTCAGCTTCCAAACAGTTTTCCAACTGCCAATGTGTGTGGCTCAGGCAAGCAGGTGCAGGCAATCACTCCCACTTCCTGGCTGTGATGTCATCAACCAGCTCCTGCATTGCAGATTCCCGTTTTTTGTGATTTCTTAATTTGCGAATTTCGCAATTTAGGAAATCGCAAGGGATTCTGAGAATTGTTAGCGATTTTTAAGAAATCGCTAATTAATCGCAATTTTCTACATACATCTCGTTTTGCGAATCTGCAATTGCGAATCGCAAAATATCGCAATTACAGAATCGCAAAACCCAATCTTGATATGTCTGCCCCCCAGTCCTTAGGACTTCAGATTTCACCTGGACGAAACTCTGCAACATATATCCTGGAACTTTGACATTCTACATCGACTAGAAGACGGAAGAATCTCCCTTGGGGTCAAGGAGTGTCTCCCTTGTTCAAACAGGCACCAACAAAGTATCTTGCCGGTCTCCATTTCCTAGGCTCCCGCTGGATCCCGATGGATTTGTGACTCCGGACATAGACTTCCAAACGTCTCAGAGGCCGACACAAGATCCCAGCAAAGCTAAGTCCCATAGCCATCACGAGAGACGTGGGACTGGAACTCCTGGACACCGTTCACATTTGCTAGTGCATCCACTTCCCTAGCTCTCCCGAAGTTGTGCATTGAACTACTTATACTCCAAGCCCTGAGCACCATCTGCACCAAAGATTATTGGCCTACACTCCACGAGTGTTGTGTGAGCCTGCTTCTAGCATTTCTGCTTGAGACCCCTTCATGATCCCTGCTCCGTCGGCTGTTGGGTCCCCACGAAGGTAACTCTTCTATTTCTTGGGCTTCCCTGGTTGCTTCAGACGTACCCTGACTCCCCTCCAAAGGGTGAGTCCCTCAGACCTTGCTGGTCTGCACCAAAGATAATACTTGCTTTCTGCATGGGTTGCTGTTACCAAAGCTTGTTGGGTCCAATCCGGAGACCGATATCGCAGCATTCGACATCCCTTGTGGGACAGCTCAAATCCAGCTCCTGGTCATCATTGACACCTCCTGGTTCTCGTGGCTGAAGAGTCAATCTTCACCTTCTTCATCTGAAAGCACCAGACATCGGTGGGCATCCGCTCATCACCTTCCTGGTCACTGGCTAGTGGCCCAGACTCTGTCTCCTCTGTTTTCAGGTTCTTCAGATCTCTGATCCTCCCTCAGATCCATCCCGACACTTTCCACTTGGTTGGTCGCCTGCAGCATTTTTCAGCAGCTCGCCATAGAAAACGACAACGAAACCCAGCACAAAAAGACACCTATGCACCCAGCTTCCCTGGGTGAGGTATCCTGAGTACTCCGGTGCGCCCATGGGTGTTGACTCTAGACTGCCTCATTCTCAAGGGGTTTGACCAAGTCCACTTCTAAGTGTCCTTAATCTTCAAAATTCTAATCACAACTTTCTCCATAGAAGTCAATATTGATTTGCGGCTGTGTTTAGACACTGCATGCTTCCCATTGGGACCCCTGTGTCACTACCTTGGGTGGTTCCTGGTTGCCCTAGTGGTTCTACAGGCTCTAGGCCTGGTCTCTATGTCTGTCGTGGTTCTTATACCACTTACTTATTATATGGTTTGGTACGCCCCTGGGGCTCAATGTTTATTGTGCTAATTTACTGTGTGCTAAATAAGTTTATCGTATAGACTTTTTCCTCTAGCCTCATAAGGAGACTAGAGGGATGTGTTTAAAATACATAAATATATTTTATGTATATATACCTGGTGTGGTTCTCCTTTCATTTGGTCATTCACAAGATTATAGACTGGTAAAACAAGTTGCTTTACATTCCTTCAAGACTTAGCCTGAAGGCTGCTTTCCACAGCTACAACTAGGATAGCTTTCTATAAGGTTGTCTTTAACCTACCATCAATAAGGGGTCATTTGGACTGGGGCAAGGTGCCCACTAGAATAGTGGACAGCATATGCCAGGCCAACTTCTTACAATATGTTTCGGCAGCAAGCCCCTTCTGAAATGTGAGAAAGAAAAGCAATGCCTTCACACCTACTTAAAGATTAAAACATGTTTATTGAAGCAAACAAGGGCACTCAGTGAGATAGTGCTTCTTCTCACCAGGCTATTGAGCATGGAATTCTAACCACTCCCACAATTCATCACATTTTATACATTCTCGACCCATAAAGTGCAATGGAGGAGATATATGTGAGAAAAACTGGATTCAGAGAGTAGGAGTTCTGGGATTTCTCTTAGGAAGAATCGAGAGGACTTTGAAAAGATACTGGCCCACATGCATCAAGGGTTTTTGGAGTCGCAAACGGTGCGATTCCTTAAAATCGGCTGTTTGCGATTCCACAACCCATTTTGGGAATGCATCATACATTTTCAGAAATCGCAACATTTTTGCGATTTCTGAAAATGCGATTGCTTTCAAGAAATCGCAAATTTGCGGTTTCTTAAAAGCAATGCATGATTAGTTTTAAAATTGCGAATTCGCAATTAGGGTGTCAAATTTACCGAGTGGAACAAAATATAAAGTTTAGAAACAGTAGATATGTGCTCATTTCCAAAATTGTGAGTACCCATACTAGCATGAGAATTATAGGTCATTTTTCAAAATGACTTCTTTTTACACATTGTCTTTAATTTGGAAGGCAGAAATGCATCAAAAGTCAATAGGTAATAACAGTTGCTTTACAATTCTGTGTTACCCTAAGTCTCCTGGTAAAAATGGTATCTCACTTGTGTGGGTAGGCCTAGTGCCCGTGACATGAAACGGTCAAAACGCAACGTGGACACACTTTATTTAAACAGTAAAAACGGACCTTTTTTTTTTTGTAAAGTGCCTAGCTGTAGATTTTGAACCCTAGCTCTGCCGGCACCTAGGGAAACCTTGCAAATCTTGCAAGAAAAATGGTACCCCACATGTGTGGTTAGGTCTAGTGCCCGCAACAGGAAACGTCGCAAAACGCAACGTGGACGCACCACATTTTCACAGTGAAAAGGGACCCTTTTTTGCAAAGTGCCTGGCTGTGGATTTTGAACCCTAGCTCTGCCAGCACCTAGGGCAACCTAGCAAACCTATACATTTTTCAAAGCTAAACACCCAAGGGAATCCAGGATGGGATGACTTGACAGGCTCTCACCAGGTTCTGTTACCCAGAAACCCAAGAAAACCTAGAAATTTGTCAAAAAAAACACATTTTCCTCACATTTTTGTGATGGAACGTTCTGGAATCTGCATAGATCCAAACAATTCCACTTACCCCACATTCCCCAAAGTCTTCAGAGAAAAATGGTTCCTCACTTGTGTGGGTAGGCCAAGGGCCCGCGACAGGAAGCGGCCCAAAATGTACTGTGGACACACCACATTTTCACAGTGAAAACTAACCCTTTTTTTACAAAGTGCCTATTTCTAGATTTAGAACCCTAACTCTGCCAGCACCTAGGGAAGCCTAGCAAATCTAAACATTTTTTAACACTAGACACCCTGGGGAATCTAGGATGGGGTGACTTGGCAGGCTCTCACCAGGTTGTTACCCAGAATCCCCTGCAGACCTAAAAATGTATTTAAAAAAAAAAAAACACATTTGCTTCACATTTGTGTGGTGGAAGGTTCTGGAATCTGTGTGGATCCACAAAATTCCACCTACCTCGCGTTCCCCTAAGTCTTCCGAGAAAAATGGTACCTCAATTGTGTGGGTAGGCCTAGGGACCGTAACAGGAAACGGCCCAAAACGCAACGTGGACACACCACATTTACACAGTGAAAACCGACCCTTTTTTTGCAAAGTGCATAGCTCTAGATTTTGAACTTAACTCTGCCAGCACCTAGGGAAACCTAGCAAACCTATACATTTTTTAAAGCTAGACACCCAGGGTAATCCAGGATGGGGTGATTTGACTGGCTCTCACCAGGTTCTGTTACTCAGATTTCCTTGAAAACCTAAAATGTTGTCCAAAAACACATTTTCCTCACATTTCTGTGGTGGAAAGTTCTGAAATCTGCGTGGATCCACAAAATTCCACCCACTCGGCATTCCCCATTGACTTACGAGAAAAATGGTATGTCACTTGTGTGGGTAGGCCTAGTGCCCGCAACAGGAAATGGCCCCAAACGCAATGTTGACACACCACATTTTCACAGTGAAAAGGAACCCTTTTTTAGGTCTCGGCCTTCGCAACGCACATGCGTTGCAAAGGAAAGAGACCTTTTCTGAGCGCCAAGGCTTTTCAGCCAAGCACGTGCACGCATTACATTGCCTTCAATGGCAACACGTGCACGTCAGGAGATCCACTTGCGGGAGCGCACGGCCCATCTGGTAGCAATTAGCGCTTCCGCAAGTGAATCTCGCCCGCCCCCCTCCTCCCCCGCCGTGTTTTGTTAGCAAACTTCCTGATTAGCCAGTCAGAGTGGGAGTCCCGTGTGTGTGTGTGCAGTACAGGCCTCGCGCTCGAGGAGGTGACACCGGGCGGCGTCATGAGCAGACACCGCCGGAGCTCAGGGAGTGAGAGGGGACCGAGGAGAGCTTCATATTCCATGATTTGTGGGGTGCTGCAGTGCCTCAGGGGGTGTTCCAGTGACGGAGAGCAGTCGGCAGTCCCCCTACCTCCTCCCAGAGCGCTCCACGCACACACAAACACAGAAGAGGACTAAGCAAAGTAGTATTGGTTTTAACTGAAAAGCGAAGCAAACATCGATTCTCAAAAACAGTGCTTTTCCTGAACCATATAAGCGTCTCTGGCCTATTTGTTCCCCTCTTCTATGGAGCACTTCTCGATAGAGCTAAATTGAAGCACTGCCTCATTTTGTTATTGAAAGTTAAAAAGAGAACAAAACGACTGAGCAGAATGTTATGGTATGATAATTGGTTTTGTGGAGCGCTCGGCTGCCCATCTCAGGCTTCCCGGCGCTGACAGGAGGATAAGGGATGGGTTGGTCAAGAGGGTGCTGGCTGAAGGTTTATCTGAAGAGATTGGTTAACAGGATGTTATTTCCCCAGAGCTGAATACAAATGTACATAATCAGATGTTTCAGATTTGTATACGTCATCATTGCTCTATTCATCCTTAAACTCTGTGGTTCCCAAACTGTGCGCCGCGGCGCCCTGGTGCGCCGTTATCAGTAGCCAGGGGCGCCGTGCACAATGTGGGAAAGATAGCACTGGACGCGATGTCAGAAGTGCAGAGCGCCCGCCAGAACACCAGAGAAATAGTGTGTTGAAGCCTTGGAGCTTTCAGTTTCAAATCTGCGCAGTTTTTTAAAAATATTATTATTTCTGCAGCTTCGGTAGCTTGAAAGAGAAACTGTGGATAAAAGCCACGCAAAGCTCTGTGACTACGAGTTACGAGCATCTGAGTATGTGTGAATCAAGGATTGAATCACACAGTGATAGCAATTATGCATGAGCCAGCGACGAATAAACGCCCTGGAGAAAAAGTTGGTGAACTGAATAAGAGACTGATGTTTAAGCATTCCTTTGCGACCATTTCCATTTGCCTCCGCCATTTCCCGAGCATCATTTCTCGTGGAGCATGGAGATGGGGGGCTTGTATGTCCAGCTGCACTCAAAATAAAATATTATGCCACTTGTCTACACTCTTTGGGGCTTTTTACAAGCCCCTTGCTCCGCAAGTGCATCACTTTTAACATGTGTAAAGTGACGTATGGGCGGCGGAAGAGACTTGTAAATAAGCCCCTTTATTTAAAGTATTTGTTATTTCAAGAAATTACTTTTACAAGGATACGGTATGTCGGTGGGCTTTCAAACTTCAGTCACGGGTTTGAATCCCCTGCCTTAGCCATCTCAGTTCCAAGACTGACAGCTATTGAATGGGAGGCAGTTAAACTTGTTACTGCGGTGCTTACATTGTATATATTGATTTAGGATTTTTTCTAGAATGGTGATTGTCATCTTGTGATAATTAATCAAACAGGGAGAAGAAAGAGCAAAGCAAACAATGAGAACAGTAACCAGTGCGTGGTCACATGGGTTTACGCAATCTGTCATGCTTTTTTTGCGAGTGACCCTGGAGGAAAAACTTCAAACAAATGATCCCTTGAAGAGTTCAGGTTTAAACAGTTGTCAGAATAGGAGGTAGCATGGTTCCCCTCAAAGTTTGGCATCCAAGTCAAACTTCATCACTCTCAGAAAATGACTGCCATAATCTGCTGGCTGAAGGGTCTTTGGGGCATATGTACGAAGACTGACAATAACTATTGCTAACATTAGTTAGCACAATATTTCATCGCTGCGTACCCCACGTACAGGAGAGTGAAAGGGGGAGATTGACATGAGGGTAACAAACAGAGGAAAGGCACAGAAGGAGTGTGAAGGGGGAGCTTGAAATGAGGGGGAAACGACAGAAAAAGTGCAAGAAAGAGTGGAGGAAAGACACAGAGGACACAGGAGAGTGAAAGGGGGAGATTGAGATGAGGGTAAAAAACGGAGGAAAGAGTCAACACAGGAGAGTGAAGGGGGAGCTTGAAATGAGGTAGACACAACAGAAAAAGTGCAAAAAAGAGAGGAGGAAAGACACAGAGGACACAGGAGAGTGAAAGGAGAAGCTTGAAATGAAGGGGAAATGACAGAAAGTGGAGGAAAGACCCAGAAGGAGAGTGAAGGGGGATATAGAAGTGAGGAAAGAAGCGAGTGAAAAAGGAGAGAAAAAGCGGAGCAAGAGAATGGAGACAGAGGTCCACTGCACCACCAGGGATGAGGCGCAGGTGAAACCTGCAGGTGGAGGGAGCCGCCAACACCAACACTCATGAGTGCAGGGGCTTGGGTGGGGAAAGGCTTCACTTAATGGGGGATCTGGGAGGGAGAGCAATTTCACTGACAATGAGTCAGTAGTCATATCCCCACATCTGTAGATCCACTGATGCCCCTCGGCTATTGCATTTATTTGTTACAACTAGCAGCCAGACTCACCTTTCATGTGTGAAAGTTTGAAAATGATTAGACCAGTGGGCTCTGCCAATATTTATCAGTCTTTGGCATGGTCCAGCAGGTAAAATTCAAATCCTGAATAAAACATAAAAAAGAAACTTGCTGCATTGAGGATAGACAAAACAAAAAGTATTGCTTTGACCACAAAATGCATGTATGAAGTACAGATTATTAATCTGTGTGCTGTGGAGAATTAAAATGATCCCTCATGCATTCCAGTGCACATACTCCATAATAAAAGGTGAAATGCCAATGGCATGAGGTGGGAGAGTGAGCTCTGGGTGGGCCACCATGTCAAGTCAATCCAACAAATATGTGAACCACCACAATATTTGAGTACATCCTGTATCTCGCCCTCCCTAAGGTGCATCTATAAAAAATATTTTTTGTGTTTACTTTCAAAATGAATAAAGTGCTGTAGATGTGCACCCCAGGTCTTGCCAATATGCTACTCATCACCTTTAATTTAAAGAAAAGGTGAAAAAACATCTGTCCAGTGTTCCAAATGTGCAATGTGATGCTCTTCAGGTACTACTTGATGTGATTACAACACCTCTGAGAATGACTAATGGTCTGCTGGTAGTTTGTGAATAGCTAGCTAGCAGCTGCTATCCTTTTTATCCCTAATACCTTCATTGCATCCCAATTAATTTAAGGAAGCCAACAGGAAGTATTCCCGAGGTCTTGCTTACATCCCCCCCCCACCCGCCCACCGGTAAAAAAATGGTGGGGAGCCACGGCCAACTGCCAGTTAGGTCAAGGGAGCCACAGTTTAAAAAGTTTGGGAACCACTGCTTTAACTGGTTAACGATCAAAGACGTGGAACTGAGGGGGACAGCTTGTCTGAGTTCAGCACGCAGGAGGGATGTACAGAGCCACAGAAACTCACGTTCAGAAGACGGATGGGCCCAGTGTAAACAAACACATGAAGAAGGTAAGCATCTCAGACACACACAGAGCCACGCACATACACGCACACGCACACCTAAGAAAAGACAGGCATTTTAGTGTTTTATGCAACTGCAGTAAAAATGTAAAAATAAGTACAGAAACAGACATATGGCACATACGCACAAAGTCAACAAACTCACAAATGTAAACAAGAAGAAAAGGCTTGTAAATACAGAGAAAAATAGACCATGGCACACTCAGAAGATAAGGAGAGAAAGCACACAAAAAAAACACATTATCCCGGATAACACATGGACACTAGATAGATTCAAGAAGAAATAAAAGAAACACAACCATGACACAAACGTATGCACATGCACAATGCACTCATTCTCCCATGCAATTAGCCCCTTCTTGTGTGATTCCTAAACTTGGGCCTTGCATTTCCCCCCCACCCCCTTTTTAGGTCTCGGCCTTCGCAACGTGCATGCGTTGCAAAGGAAAGAGACCTTTTCTGAGCGCTAAGGCTTTTCAGCCAAGCACGTGCACGTATTACATTGCCTTCAATGGCAACACGTGCACGTCAGGAGATCCACTCGCGGGAGCACGCGGCCCATCTGGCAGCAATTAGCACTCTTGCGAGTGAATCGCGCCGCCCCCTCCTCTCCCCCCTGCCGTGTTTTGTTAGCAAACTTCCTGATTAGCCAGTCAGAGTGGGAGTCCTGTGTGTGTGCAGTACATGCCTCGCGCTCGAGGAGGTGACACCGGGTGGCGCCATGAGCAGTGGAATCTGTGTATTTACCAAGGGGTTCTACTGAGCAGAAAAGTGCACGAAAACTTGAAGCATGCCTGATTGTATTATGTGCATTGCCCACCTGTGATTCCATTCACCTACTGCCATCCAAATCATCTATAGCCTCCTCCTACAAGGTGCTGTAGAGTGCTCTAAACTTCGCAGTGTTCTTTATGTTTTTTTGTGCCTTTCTAGTGCTCATACAAGTATTTTTTTGTCCACACGTGACTTTTAATGTTGTCTCTACAGTGTCTTTCTTTTTAACTTGTTGATAGACATGGTGTGGTGATTTATCTTTTGGACTCTAAGGCTTTGGTTGCTAAAGTTTGGATGGACCTGTAACTAGTCCCTTTGACTAGTGTCTGCCTTTCAGGCCTCTTTCCAGTCTCGCTTACTTAAGTTTCAGAATATCCATATCCCAGTAAATGTCATGACATGCAGGTTTGATTTCAGAATACAAGAGTCGGAGATCAGGATTACCATGACTGTTCTTCATTGGAAATAAGACGAAGAGCGATTTTGACAAAGGCAGCTACTGCATGTTCCTGCAGCACCCGGGAGACACATGGGAGGAGTAAACTCACAATCAGAAGGATGTGTCTTCTCTCTATATGAGACCAAATAGGACTAGGGATACATTCAGATGAGCGTGATCTTCGGTTTACAAGTCCTCAAGTGTCTGGTCAGTGCACAAGTGCTGCATACAGACTTTGTGGGAGGGGAGCGTGGTCTGTTGTAGAGACTGGTCTTATCAAAGTTCAGAATGGAACTATATACATAAGCACACACTTTTGCTGCTGTTGCCACCTTCTGGTAAAAATAGGATCTCAACGTCATTTCTAAGGGATACTGTGTTAATAAACTTCTGAGAGATCTGGTATCGAAGCATTTATTGAAATTCTTTTTCTCCAGAGGCTTCCAACATGTACTATTCCTTGAGTTTCTGATGAAAATAAAAAAGCGATGGGTGGTTTGCTCAAATTATTCTCAGCCACTAGTAATTACTTGGGGCTGCCATCTAGTCCATCATTTTTTTGGTCGCTGGAGCACCTCAGGCATGAACTAGCCACATTCTAATCAGTCTTGATCACGCTCCAGTATGAATCGTCCACCCAAATCGCCAGGGTAGATCTCCGCTAAAAAGGACCTCAATCAACCGCAGATCAGTTTCTCCCTATTTTGGTCTCATCAGTAGGGTGCAATTTGTGCCAAATGGCAGAGTGAGCATGGGTCTGAGGTCTGGGTATACCCGTGTCACTTAGGGTTTTGCATTGAGGGGAAAAAATCTGATAGGTGCATTGCCTGAACTAATCTCAGCCAATGGTTATCACTCTGGGCCATAATCCAGTCCATCTCTTGAGTTTCTAGTACCCATATGAGTATAGATGTGCGTTTGGTGTGCACTACCTTGCAAAACCAAGCAAAATAGTGATGTATGTAAATCCCGTGCATGGTAATCGACCTGATGTCTTTGAAGAGCACTAGAGGTTATGTGGTGGGCTTTCTGATCTTGTGAACTGTGAGAGACTTAGCAGCAAAGAGCTGTGGTTAGACAAACACAAAAGATTGTTTGTCTGTGTGCATTTCTTTCCTTTTACATGGAGATTTATGTGTGTTATGGAAACCTGTAGGTGTTTCACAATGCTTCTCCACTTCATAATTTATGTGTGTGTGTGGCACTAGTTTTTTGTACATTCTTTGCGTGCACTATGCAAAAGCTGCACCTATTGATACTGTTAACCGCTTCAGCGCGGCACGAATTTTCGCGCTGTGCTGAAGATTCCAAAACGGGCGTGGTCGTGACGGAACGGTTCCATCACCAGCACAGCTCAAGCGACGCTCGTGACGGAACCGTTCCGTCACAAGCATCGAAGGAGTTAATGCTTGTTGCCAATCCCTTTGACGCTATTCATGCAGTTTGTGCTCCTACTACTGCCTTTCTTTTTACTTGACTTGATTTGTCCATGGTACTATATGTTCCCAGTCCTATCAATAATTATCTTTTTAGGTCGGGCCTGAGCAGCGCATACGCTGCTCTGCAATGCAGGCTATTGCCGAGTATTGACTTGAACCCCCCCAACTCTTCACCCATATTTTTCATTGAGTTTTGTCATTGTCCTTTGTGTAAATGCTGACTTCTGATTTGTTAATAGGCTTGTTTTGCTTGGCTAGGGCTGAGATCTGGAAGGTCGGAGCCGATATAGAGCGCTGCTTCCAAGTCAATTGAACAAAAGTTATAGAATGCTACAATGTATCTTGATATGCCTGCCCTCATTCTTAGAGGCCTGGTACACCCGCTGTTTTGTCCCCCGGTCACTAATGTATTACAGCAGGGGTGAAAGACTCATGTGCAGCTCCTTCTGTAATACTGATGGCACTGGGGCACATGAGGCGCTATTCTGAGAGACGTTCCCTTATTTGCATGGAGGCGAGGCCCCATGCAAATGATGGACTCACTTTACCTCTGCACCCATTGTGGACTGGGGCGCAGAGGGAAACAGGCTCATGGAAGGCGCACTGACAGTGCGCCATAAAATGTGGTGCACTGTCAGTGCACCTCCTTAAGGCAGTCCTCTGGAGAGTAGAAAGGGGGTCCCATGGACGCTCCAGACATCCCCCTGCAGGAAGGTGTATTCGCTCACTGTGCCTGTCTGCTATGGGATCTCTCTCCCCTCTTTAAAGTGCAAACGGCATATTACACCTTCCATGTGAAGCACAGACTGGCTTGTAAACAGCCACTCCATATTTCACTACATATGCTACCCCGAGGGCAGGTGTGGGATCGCAGCTGCCCAAGGGCGCACATTCATTGTAATAGGGTACACTGTCCCTGTTTGTTCTCAGTGCACCTGTTTAACGGTGTGCCGTGGCGAAAACAAGGACAATGCACCCAATCTGTAATACAAGCCCTGTGTACAACAAGCATTGGCATAGCCAATAGGTCTCGTCTTTGGGACCTTATAAGTATTTAGTTATGAATCACAATATCCTTGGTCCCAAAGGCGAGACCTATTGGCTATGCCAATGCTTGCTTACAAAGTGCCTAGCTGTAGATTTTAAACCCTAACTCCGCCTGCACCTAGGGAAACCTAGCAAACCTATACATTTTTGAAAACTAAACACCCAGGGGAATCCCATGCAAAGCTAAACATTTGTAAATAAACAACACATTTTCCTCACATTTCTGTTTTCAGTAGGGGTGGGCAGAATATGCGTAGTCCGGCTACGCAAATTTCTGCAAAAAGGTAAAAAATCTCAGTGAGTAGCAAAAGTTCAGCGAACACGCAGAATTGCTTGTTCCGCCCGTTCGTGATGCTTTTTTCCTGTTCGCGAATGCTGCTTGCATTTCCGGGGAGAAATATCTCATGCACGAACAAGCAAAAAATTCTGCGAAGCCCCAGCTTGCAGAATTGTTGGCAATTCCGCTTTCTCTGCGGAAAGCGAAATTACCCAAATTCAGCGAGCGGAACGGAATTTACCTTCCAGGCCTAGTTTTCAGAAATATGTGGGTTTGGTAATTTTCCAAGACGGCCGCCAAGTCAAGGACAAAAAACCCAGGTGACCCCTTTGTAAAACCAGGTTGTTTTGTGATAGGTCATTTTGATGTCTCCTCAATACCTTTTGGGCCCTTACCTATCGCGGGTGCTTGACCCACCCACGTGAGTGAGGTATCATTTGTATCGGGAGACCTGGGGGAATGCTGGGTGGTAGGAAAGTTGTGGATTCACGTAGATTCCAAACTTTCCCACACAGAAATTTGAGAAAAAAGTGATTTTTTTCCAGCTAAATTTGAGGTTTGCAGGGCATTCTGGGTAGGAAAATGTTGAGGGATCCATGCAAGCCATACCTTGCTAGACTCCCCCGGGAGTCTAGTTTTCAGAAATGTGTGGGTTTGGTAGTTTATCAAGATGGCTACCGAGTCCGGGGTCAATAACCCAGGTGACCCCCCTTGCAAAACCAGGTTATTTTGTGATAGGCCATTTTGATGTCTCCCCAATACGTTTTGGGTCCTTGCCTGTCGAGGGTACTTGACCCACCCACGCGAGTGAGGTATAATATTTATTGGGAGACCCGGTGGAACACTGGGTGGTTGGAAATTTGTGGATCCACATAGATTCCAGAACTTTCCCAGACAGAAATTTGAGAAAAAAGTGATTTTTTTCAGCTAAATTTGAGGTTTTCATGGGATTATGGGTAAAAGAAATGTTGGGGGACCCACGCAAGCCATACCTAGCTGGACATACCCAGGTGTCTAGTTGTCAGAAATGTGTGGGTTTGGTAGTTTCCCAAGATGGCCGCCGAGCCCGGGGCCAAAAACCCAGGTGACCTTCCTTGCAAAACCAGGTTGTTTTGTGGATCCACACAGATTCCAGAACTTTCCACCACAGAAATGTGAGGAAAATGTGCTTTTTAATACACATTTTGTGGTTTGCCAGGGATTCTGGGTAACATAACCTGGTGAGAGTCAGACAAGTCACCCCATCCTGGATTCCCCTGGGTGTCTAGTTTAAAAAAATGTATAGGTGTGCTGGGTTTTCCTAGGTGCCGGCATATTCAGGGTTCAAAATCTACAGCTAGGCACTCTGCAAAAAAAGGGTCAGTTTTCACTGAGAAAATGTGGTGTTTCCACGTTGTGTTTTGGGCCGTTTCCCGTCGCGTGCACAAGGCCTACCCACACAAGTGAGGTACCATTTTTCTCAGAAGACTTTGTGGAATGCGGGGTGGGTGGACATTTGTGGGTCCACGCAGATCCCAGAACTTTCCATCACAGTCTTTCTGCCCACCACAGGAAAATTTATATTTTTAACCAAGTTTGAGGTTTGCAAGGGATTCAGGGTAACAGAACCTGCTGAGAGGCACCTAAGTCACCCCCTCCTGGATTTCCCTTGGTGTCTAGTTTTAGGAAATGTACAGGTTTCCTAGGTTTCCCTATGCGCCGGCTGCGCTAGGGCCCAAGATCCACAGGTAGGCACATCCTGAAGAAAATTCAGTGCCTAGTGGGCTTCCTGCCGCCCTGTGGAGGGGGAACTCAAGGGTCATTGCACCGATATGCCCCCAAGGGGGACAAAAAGTCTGTGGCTATTCTTTTCATGGGGTGGGGGCATTAGGATGCCCATTCTGAGAAGTTCCCACCAATAGAAAAGCCAGCATAATCGCTGGTGCCTAGTAGACTATCTGCCCCCCTGGGGGGTAGATCAGGGGCTACTGCCCCATCTTCCTCCTGGGGGGCAGAAAGGCTGTGGCATCTTTTTGTTGGGGGGGGCATTGGCATGCCCACCTGGGCAACCCCCACCCTGAACTATGTAGAAAAAAAAATCCCTGTTGGCTAGTGGGATTTCTGTCCCACCCTTGGGGGGGCAGATAAGGGGCTATTGCCCCATCTGCCTGCCAGGGGGACATAAAGACTGAATCATTTTTTTGGGGGGTGGGGGTCTTGACATGCCCATTCTGGGTAAGCCCCAACACTACCTATATAAAAAAATCCCTGGTGCTTAGGGCAGATCAGGGGCTATTGCCCCCATCTTCCTCCTGGAGGGGTAGCAAGTCTTTAGTTTTCTTTGGGAGGTAGGGTGGGGACATTTGCATGCCCATTCTGGGCAGCCCTCACCCCGGGCCTATAAAAAAATAATCCCTGGTGTCTAGGGGGCTTTCTGCCCCTATGGGGGTCAGATTGGGGGCTACGTCCCCATGGGGGCAGAAAGACTGGAATATTGTGGGGGGGAGCGGTGGGGGAATTAGCATGCCCATCTTTGGCAGACCCCACCCCTAAATTATTCATTAAAAAAACCTGGAATCTAGTGGGCTGTTTGCCCCCTGTGGGGGCAGATTAGGGGCTCACGCCCCCATCTGCACCTCAGGGGCAGAAAGTCTGCTATTGTGCAGGGGGGGTTGGGGGCTTTGGCGTGCCCATATTGGGCAGCCCCGCCCCTAATTTACATAATAAAACAAATCCCTGGTTTCTAGTGGACTTTCTGCCCCCCAGTGGGGGCAGTAAGGCTGGAATTTTATGGGGGAAGGGGTGGGGGCATTGGCATGCCCATCTTTTGCAGCCCCCTCCCCTAAATTAAATATAAAAAAACCCTGGTGTCTAGTTGCCGGGGGCAGATTGGGGACTACTGCCCCCATCTGCCCCCCAGCGGAGTAGAAAGACTGTAATCATGCAGGTGGGGGGCATTGGCATACCTATATTGGGCAGCCCCCACCCCTAATTTACATAGGAAAAATATATCCCTGGGTCTAGTGGGCTTTCTGCGGGGCAGAAAGACTGAATTTAGCCCAAAACATATGGGAGGCAAAGTCCCTTTCCCAAGGGGCCGCTCCCCCCTCCCTGGTGCCTAGTTGGTGGATTTCTGCTTGGGGATCACCCTCCTGGGAAAATCCCCAAGCAGCGATCCACTAAGGAGGGGTATCATTGGAAAGGAGAGATTCTCTCTTTTCCACCGATACCTCTCCCATCTGTTTCGGTGCTCGGGGGGCTGAGATAGCCCCACAAGCCCTGAAACAATGAAACTGAAACTACGTTTCATTTTCATTTTCATTGCAATGAAGACAGCGCACCATGTGCGCGATCCACATTGCAATGATAATGCAAATTGGCCTTGGGAGGTTGAGGAAGCTCTTCCCCCAACCACCAAAGGCCAATACAAAAAAGGGAAATCCCTCTGCTGGCTGCAGCAGAGGGATTTAGTGCCCCTGTTCTCATGACGGAATGGTTCCATCATGAGCACAAGAGCACTGGTGCTCATGACAGAACAATTCCGTCATGAGCACCCAAATGGTCAAATACCATAATGGGAAAGAAGCTGTCACAGCATTACGTAACTGGGTGGGGATCGGAAGAATATCATCTGAATACCGGGACGGTCCATCAAGTTTGGTCCTTTTGTAGGTCTGAAGACAGTATTTAACTTTGGGTGCCAGTTGTTCCCCTCCCCACCCACCACCACTATCATCTAGATTAAAACCTTGGTCGAAGTGCGCTTTACAAATAGGTTATAACATAACATAACATAACATTAAAACATATGCTCATTAAAAAATGTGATGGCTCCTCAATCATTGGAAATTTAAAGTTCCCTATGTAACATGTGACAACCAAAGCGTATGCATTCAAATGGAGACTCACGTATGGTAAGAAGATCATGCATATGATTTAGACCTGGAGCATGGCCAAGTGGGCAAACATCTTATTTCGACAATGCCATCACTCTTTGCTCAAATAAAAGCTCTAATTTAGTCCAATTTGGAAATTGCTATACCCATTTAATAGAATTAGAGGATAAATCCACAGGAAGGAGCGTATCTGGATATTATAACGCTTTGAGCCACCATAAACATCTTTTGGACAGCTGTGAAATATCTAATCCATCCACTGGTCAGAACCCAACCTCATATGGGCTGATTAAAGTGTCCCATGGGAATTACAACAACCTATTCTCTAATGATATTGTGTCTAATAAAAATATATCCATTTCGAACAGATCTGGAAACGTGGAAAATTATTAATTCTAAAAATTCCATGATCACCATGGATTCCCCACTAATTCCTTCTCCCAAGTGTTGAGGCTGCTACTGTAGAATTCAAATATACTGAAGTAATTAATGAAGGAACATACTGAAATATTGATTTTCGATAGTCAAAATGTGATGCCAAGAAATGTACCAGCAATGGAATTGCAAAATGATTCTAATGAAACAGAAGTGGGTCCAGGATGAGATTGTATCCCTTGGCAGCAACACTTAACTTGATATCTTCGCTGTTGACTATCACAGTTGATGCAATTAACCTTCAATTCCAAAAAATGGACACTCCGATTGATCTTCTTCTCAGAATAGGTCTACAGATACAGGATTATGATGATAAAATCTCTAATTTGTCTGCATGTAACAAGAAACAAAATATTTAGTCAAACAAAGTCAAACACTGTTTCTCATGCAAGATCATCAACAAGCTTGGTAAACTACCATGTGTAGTGAACACAATGATCAGCTCATGGAAAATGATTGGAAAGGATATATTTGAGCATACCTTTGGATTTACTGTGGTTGACTTGGAACCAATCTCTACACCCAAATGGTAGTACAAAAGAGTTTGCAACAGTAAATCATCCAATTATAACTAATAGTAAACCACCTTTATCCGTCCCCTAAAGACACACTTGTTGACCTACCAAATGTGGACAAGCAAATACTTGTGTTCCAACAAAGGTATGCAGTTCCTTGAAGAAAAGCAGAGGACTGGTTGATACAATAAATTATCCAAAAGAAGGAGGGGGGTCTCACACTTTAGGAACAAGGGCCCTCACTCACCCAGCTGGGCGTCATGCTTCATTATAGGGCATGCTCCTCGTCAGGCCGGCACTACAATGCCTGATGGGCACCCTATGAGGGGTTCTTAGTCAGAGATATTTAATTCCCAAAGCCGTAAGGTCCAGTGCAAGTATAGGGCCTTCTATTATAGATGAGTGTCAAGGGTGTGAGGGAAATGTGAGAGAAATTTAAAACTGGATTTAGTGGTACTCAAATTAATTTTAATCAGCAAGTCCACTTGTCCCAGCTAAAATGTGAAATGGCAAACCACTGGTATAATGTTCAGCGGTGGCTGTAGAGTAAAGGTCAACATGTTTCTTGCCTCGGTTGTCAAAAGATCAAGTGGATATTTGTCAGGACCATGAATAAAATAACTATCTACACAGTGGTTGTGTTCTCATTAGTATCAAGGGTGACCCAAACATTCTAACAACCTAACACTGAGGTACCTTATGGTAATGCCGACCCAGCTACATCGATTGTTGGTAGAGAGAACGTTAACTATTTTAACATCAGTTAAGCTGCAGCTCAGAGGTCGGATGCCTATCTTCGCCCTTCCAGCTTGGCAGAGTGAGAAGCAAATAATGCAACATGAGCCTCATCTACATCCGTCCTTTAATGACTCAGTGTTTGGCCTACCATATAGGGGCAAGCGAAAACATTCACATGAGCCTCCGCTGAAGACTGTTTTAAATGCAACTACCACGCTTAACACCAAAAGGGATGAGGGATAGAAGCTTCAAACAGATGAGATATCAATGATTGATCACCAATTCTAAGTGGCTTCACCCGTAGATCAGCTATGCTCAGGTATGTGTGAGAAGAAGAACAAACGGCTAAAAAAGCTAAGGAAGAAAAACAATTCTAAGAATAAGAGCTTGGATGGGTGGGTGACCTGCTGAGAGAGGTGGCTGGACTGGAGGGGTTTGCGGGATGGAAAGCCTTAGTTATCGATCATCTGGGTGATATATGGAGAGGTACAGCATCCCTATCATTTGAGAAGTTACAAACTGAATTTAAGCTTACGCCTGCCCAGGCCTTCCCCATATGCAGCTTGTACATGCACTTCATAGACACATTAAGGCAGGAGAGGCTATTCCGGACTACTTACTCCTAGAGGATCGCCTATTGTCAGACCCCATACCAGACAGGATAACCTCAACGATATACAAAAAATGTATTCACAATGCGCCAGACCCTCAGATACTCCTGCAAACCGCAAAGAAGGCTGATGTGGGTACTCTCAAGGACGAGGAGTGGACTGATGCATTACAGGAACCTAGGGAAATAGCGATCAGGAATAGATTTAGACTGATACAACTCTGGATCCTGCATCGCTCATATTAACCTCATACAATTTTACACAATTGGGGCAAGTCACACTCAGCGAACTGTGAAAGTGGGTGTCAGGGGGCATGTTCTTTCTTCCATATACTTTGGAACTGCCCAGTGATCGTGTGTTGTTGGCAAGGAGTGGGGGCAACTATTTCCAGGGTTAATGGAGTAGAGGTACAGGTGGAGGCCAAGGGTCGCCTACTGATGATTAAGGTTGAGGAAGACTGGCCTAGGCACACAGGTATTTGGCTTGCCCTTGCACCTGGGATGGCCAAACGAAACAGCACGCAAATGGGGGTCCTGTGTATCCACCATTGTAGCCGAATGGGAGACAGACCTTGATTGGTGCTACCAAGCGGAAAAAGTGATATATGTTAGCAGGGGATGCAAGAACAAATTTGATAAAATTTGGTCCCCCTGGGCGAGGTACAGAAACCTAGAAGGGACCATACCAGTAGATGAGCCAGGGGATGTGGATGTACCTTCAACATAGAGGCAATTTAATGTATAGACTGTCGGTCCCAGTTATGGTAAATTAGGTGATATCCCGACGAAGCTGTGATGTGATCAACCTGGGGCGCTGGCCTTGAACGCTGATTTGAACAACTTTGAATTGCAATGGTTAATTCTGTATACACGTAATATATTATATGAGATTTTGTGAGCCTATTCTACTGAATAAAAAAAGATTTAAAAACAAAAAAAATAATATGAGGGGAAGTGTGAAACTAGCAAATCACCCACAGCTAGATCTGAGGTGGCACACGTCATTTGGAGCAAAGGACAAAAGATAAGTTGAGCTCTAAGCAAAAATCCAATCATTAACCAACTGCCAGAAACTCGAGAATAGGTGCAAACACGCCCAAACTTTTGAATCTTGATATCCTTAAAGACCATGAAAGGACATTCAAGGAATTAATAATTCAGAACAAACAAAAAAATATATTTCTTCACAGTGCAATCTATTTCTGTATTTGTCAGAACAAAAGGAGTACTCCGTGGGTAAAGATCCAACTAACGTTCCTCTAGGAACTGAAGAAAAGACATAAATGGAGACTAGTTAAATGGTTGGGATGGATCAGAGCACTTACAATCCATTAGCATCTCAATCTAAGAATGACACAGGCAGAAAGCATAGGCTTTTTCATATGATCTTGATCCCACAGTAGTTCAACACAAGTACTCTATCGAGGTATACAGGTGTGGTGCATACAACCAACATCAAAGTCAAAAAACAAATAAAGGTGCTCAACTGTCTAGAAAGAGAGAGGGCAGAAGCCAACAAAGTAAAGTAAAAAATCCTATATATGAACCCGATTTTAAGTCAGAACACAGAGGCTAATATTATGCAATACTCCTTTTATGGCCCGCTCACAGCAGCATCAATAGAGAGAACTTTAAAGCATTCCATTAAGCTATGAAGTCCAGCAACATGCAGCTATCTTCTTTTTTTTGTTGCTGCTGCTCACAAGATAAGTATCTTTCTTATCTCAATAAGTTATTTAAACAAATCCCCTATTATATATGTGATCCAGCGTGAACCAATGCCGGATCAGGGATCAATACTCAATAACATAACAGAACAATGGCCTATTCACATTCAACCGAATCCCTGATGCACTGGGGTCAATTTTTATGATGACTTCAAATTTCAGTTCCCTAAAATAATTTATATTCACATCTCTAAATATCTTTCTAACTTATACATCAACTTTCCTTCTACTTGGTCAATGAACCAATTAGTTGGACAGTTGATGGTAATGATAATACTATCTAACTAACTATTTAGTCAGCTAAATAATTACAGACCCTTGTTAAAGTTAATAAAGCTTTATCTCAAATTAAATGCTCAATGCATATGATCACCAAAGCAAATAATGAATTCACAAAAGGGAGAAAAAACATCAGCAATTCAAATAGAATCAAACTCATCAATCAATATTTGTCATGCGCATGAAGGAATGGATCGATTAAGAGACAAAAGTTTTGTCAAATAATGCGAAACAAAAATACATCTAACAGAGGGGGATGGATGAAGATACATAAGTTCAATCTAAATAATATGTGACAATATACCTATGACGGAGTGGATAGGTGAAAAGACAAAAGTTTCAGAGAAAAAATATATTTGCATGTATTTTACAAGAACGAGTCAGAATAATACAAACCCAAAGGATCTGTGGAAAACCACCACCCTGGCCAAGGTAATGGTGGGGGTTCCCTGAAATAGAATCAGGGAACAAAGATTTCAGGATCCAGGAGCGGGACAGGGACAGGATCAACTAGGCCTTTCTGCAAACCGACTAACAGCGACACATTCACCCTTCTTCTCTTCCACCCCACAAGTCTAAACCACACCACTAAAGGCAACCCAGTTATACCATAAAACCTACATGTCCATCCCACATCAGTTGAAACTTTTCTCGAAATTCGACAGTTGATTGGTGGACTTAGGAGGTGGCTCTGTCACACCACTGTGACTTCACTCATATTTCAGTCATGTTATTGTTCTACATCCTCTCCCATAGCCTAATTCTTGACTAGTTCTCATGATTTTATCACATTATACATTTAAAAAGAATTATTATTAATTTTCCGCAATGTCCATGGAAGGAGTTTTTTAGTCTCACGGTTGGTCACATCCTTTGGCAGGCACTCAATATTCTCCTTCTGCATATCGGCCTTGACTCTTAGTGTATCATCTGCTGTGCTCAACCCTTCTGTCTGTTCATACAGGTCCGTTTCACTCCTTTATTTACGTTTCCTAGCATAAGCTTTAAGCAAAAGCACCATTATTTATTATTTCAAAGCAAGATGCAACATGCAAACTACGAAATGCACATTCGGCCTAGTCATGCATATTTCTCATGGTTTTAGTTCTTTCATGTATTAACTCATGTTAGTGCATACATGCGCTAAGCATTTTCCCTCATGTTAATGTAAGGTGCACTTTAGTTTTTTATTACTACTTACTGTTAGTACGTATTATGTAGGTGTTAAGTCGAGCAGGTTATACAACAACAGAGAAAGTGATGCACACATTCACATAGTTTAGTTACTAATCCATGTATTAGGTGAGACACTTTTAATTACTCACTTAAACAGACAGTCAGAAAGCTACTAAATCCTCCATCCAATCAGTTATATATCCACTCGATCTTCATCGCAGATTGGTATATAAATAATACATATTTAAATTTCAAACTAAATCACATTCACTGGATGATGTCATCAGTGATGCCATTTAAGATGTCATCAGTGATGTCACTGACCATGTCATGAATGATGTAATATGTGACATCATCAGCAGTGCATTGTGGGTGCGCGAGTTTTAGTTAGTAGAACTAACTATAACGGAGGAATTTCTATGGTTTTGTACGAGTGAAATGTCCAGCTGACTATAACACCAGTGAAAACTATGTTTTTTCTCAGTGAATTTCTAAGGTTTTTTAAATGCTAATTTCTAACTATAACGTCTCTGAAACCTATGTTTTTTTCTGTGAATTTTATATATATATATATATATATATATATATATATTTATTCTCCTCTCACTCTTACAAGGAAGGAGAGGTTGTAGTTTGGAAGTATTTAATCTGCAAAGGACGTGATCCACGAGTTTCGGCTCGTCCGAACCTTGATAACGATACAAGACGTCATTGTAGCATCCTTATTTAAATGTACAAATGCGTCCAGTTGCCTACATTAACAAAGGACTACATATTACTCTAATCCAAAAATCTGGCAGCCACATTGGCCTGGTCACGATGTGAAAATTCAGGAATTGATACAATAAAGAAAAGAAAACAAGTGTTAATATGCACACAATGTCATTTCAGCATATCTTGCCCCATGACTGCCATACTAAACATACTTAGGATTGCAAACATCAACATAAACAATGGACTACACATTACTTTCAAGTGAAAGGCTATCAGCCGTATTAATCTGGGCACCTTGCGTATTATAATGGTTTTTACACAAAAGAAAAGAAAACAAGTGGTGTTAATATACACACACTATCCCTAAATAAAGTTATAGCGATTATAGTTCCATTCCATTCACAGCTTATTTGAGATGTCATGAGTGATGTCATGAGTGATGTAACTGACCATGTCATGAATGATGTAATGTTTGAGGTCATTAGCAGTACATTGTGGGGGCGTAATTTATAGTTAGCTCAGGTAACTATAACGGCTGCATTTCACTGGTTGTGTATGAGTGAAATCTGAGTCTAACTATACCGTCCCTGTAATCTTTATTTTTTTCAGAAAATGTCTAGGTTTTTTTTAACGTTAAGTAAGATGCATATCACAATCGATGGTGGGGGGTTGGAAGCAGGGCCTGACATTGTGCTGCCCCCACCCAAGCTTGCTGCTCCTGCCTTCCCTCCTCCTAGCCATTTATTTTCCAGGTACAAGTCCATGTCCCTGCTCCCTTATTACAGCCCTGTGTGGCTGTTGTTCTGCCACTGGCCTTCCTGCCTTCTCTGAACAGTTAGCTTGCTGCTCCATCCACCTCCTCCTTATCCTCTGTTGTCTGAATCCATGGTCTAGCCTCCTCCCTCCTGCCATGTGCTGTCTGATGTGCTGCTACTGCCCTACATTTAGCATGATGTACCAGTCCACTCCTCCTGCCCTCCATTGCCCAATTCTGTGCCCCATCATTGACCCCCTGCTTAGCCTCTGTGCTTCGCTTGCTGCCCCTATTCTACTTCCCTCTGCCCTTCGATGTCTGTGTGCATGACCCTGCTCCATCCTTTTTGCCCACCATGGTCCATGGACCTGCCACTCCTATCTACTCTGAGTCTTCTGTTGAGCTGCTACTTCCCTCCCACCTGCCTAGGATTGTCAGTTGACTGTAACCTGTCCCTGCCACCACTACCCTGCCTGTCCACATTCCATGCCCCTATCCCCTTCCTCCTGTCCTCCATGATCCATTGTACTGCCACACCCTTCTGCCCTCCCTGGTCTGTTGTGCTGCAACTGCCCATCCTGCCTGCCCCAAGTGGTCTGTTGTGAGGCCCCTTCCCCTGAACTCTCTTGTCTGTGCCCAGGTCCTGACCCTCCCTTCTATCATCCATGGTCCTTTGTGCATACCCCTGTACCATCCTTCTTGCCCATTATAGCCATTGTGCTGCCACTAAACCTCCCGCTTTCCATGCATGGTCTTCTGTGCTACCACAGCTCCTCCTAACTTTCCTGTGTGGTCAGCTAGCTGCTCCTGACCCCCTCCCACCTTCCCTCTATGGTCTGTGTGTATACCAATATAGTCTCACTGTTGCTCTCCATGGTGTGTCCTGCTTCTAGTGCCCATCCTGCCTGACCTCCATGGTCATCTTGCTGCTCCTGCCCTGCCCCCGTGCCCCCAGCCCTCTGTTTCCATGTGCAGACCCCTATTCCCTCCCTCCTGGCTTGTCTGTTCCATTGTAATGCCCCTGATCCATCCCTCCTGCCCTTTATGGTCCGTTAGGCTGCAGCTTTCTCTCCTGTCTGTCCATTATGGTCAGCTAGCTACCATTTCTCTTTCCCTCTGTTCTCTGTTGTCCATGTGCATGGTCCTGTCCCCTCCCAATTGCTTTCTATGGATTGTTGTGCTGCACTCCCTCCGCATGCCCTGTGTGGTGTTTTGTGCTGCTGCAAACCCTGATGCCTGCCCTGTAGGGTCAGTTTGGTGCACCTCTCCATGTCCCTCCTGTCCTCTGTTATCCGAGTCCATGTCCCTACCCCAATTCCTCCTGCCTTCCATGATCCAATGTACCATACTTGCTAACGTTTTGAACTTGGTAAGAGCGAGATTTTGAAAAAAAAACTGGGGTATTGATTTTCCCCTTTGACTTACATTGAAAGATAGTAGATTGTAGACAGGAGACAGATAAAATAAAGCCCATTTGGGCTTTAAAACATTGGAGGTTTCCTGGCTGAATCAGGTCTTTTGGCATGAAGTACTGCAGCAGGGCATGCGGCATCAAGTGCAACTTCGGAGGCTGAGGTCAGTGCGTTTGACTCACAACACTCACCATCACTATCGACAACAGCAACAACAACTGGATCATTACAAGATTGGTATTTATAGTTAGGCATTAATAAGCACAGTGCTGATGCACAGAGAAAATAGTCTGAAAGGTTAGCAGCAGCACCCCTAAACATTGAGCGGATGGTCCAGGCATATCTGGATGACCCACCGGAGGTGCACATTGATCAAAACCCTTTGCAGTATTGATATAGGAAAAGGGCCGAGTGGCCACTGCTCAGCAGGCTGGCGATAAGCAATCTGGCTTGCCCTGTCACAAGTGTCTCTTCCAAACGTGTTTTCAGTGCTGCTGGTTCCATTGTAACAGTGAGAAGGACCAGTCTCTCACCCAAAAAGGTGTAGAGGCTAACCATGATCAAAATGAATCAGCACTTCATACCACCGAATTACACAATACATGACGCAAGGGAGGAAGATGAGGACAGCGGCTCAGGTGATGGAAGTAGTGTGTCACATGATAACCCACTACTGGCTGAACCCCCAGAGTTTGAGGAGGTGCTATACTTCCATGACAATTAGGCTTACACTTACTGTCTTCCTCCCTTATTTTCCTTTATTTGTCGTTCCAGGTACAAACTTTGAATCACAACAAATCCATTACCACCGTCTTCTACTCTTCCTATTTCAATATACAAGTTTCAGGTATCTGCTTTTCACAGTACAGTCCTCTGAATCCAGCTCCTCTGCTCCATCATACTGAATCTCCCTAAATCCATTGCCCTCATGATGATTGGATGATAGAAAATAGAAGAAAAAATAAAAACTTTCCTAGTCCCGCCAAAAGAAGTGGAACATGATGACTACTATAGCTATCCTCCTTTCAGACCCGAGAGAGACTGCCCATAACTGAAAAGGAAATGGAACAGGTAACGATTGATGCCATGCATTTGACGCAGAGTCGCAGAATAAGTGATTTTGTTGTTGTTTGTTGTGCATGAAGTTATGTCATTGTGCACTAATCATCTTTCTACAGTACACACTAAACGTAACTCAAGGCAATTTTCCCCTTCTGGCAAATAAGAAATTTGTACTTCTACTGCAGCTTGATACATTTCTTTTGATTGAATACAGGAAGGGAACTCAATCTGCACACTGAGTATGACAACAGCACCGTCCATGATGATGATGGCAATAAAGACGGCCCGTTAACTTAAGATGAGAAGGAACAGGTAATGAAAATGAATGGCATGCATTGGACACCTGACTCTGAGCGATTGGCGTTTGTGTTTTTGTTGTTTGTTTGTTGTGCACGAAGTGAAGTCAAAGTGTACTAGTAGTCTTGAGAGTAAGAGTGACTCAAGTCAATAATATTTCTACTCTTGTTGTGTAATAACAAAATTTTACTTCTACTGCAGGCCGATCTTCACAGTCAGTCAGTACAAGTATTGGAGATGATTGATGTAATAATAACAAAATTAGGAGGACGTTTCATGAGTAGCATAAAAAAAGCCTAAAGGTAAACACGTCAACAACAACCACAGCAGACTCAAATGTCTGTGTAGAAGTGGAGTCGAGTAGATAAAACAGCGATAGTATTAAGCATTCACTGAAGACATGCTATCGTGTCTTTGTTTGAATTTTCCCGCTCGTACTTGACATACGGCCAGACTCCATTTTGTTTTTCTGGCGTCCATCTTGTATGCTATACATTTCC
This sequence comes from Lissotriton vulgaris, assembly GCF_964263255.1. Classification (NCBI taxonomy): domain Eukaryota; kingdom Metazoa; phylum Chordata; class Amphibia; order Caudata; family Salamandridae; genus Lissotriton; species Lissotriton vulgaris. The sequence continues at coordinate 779,319,650 of NC_141694.1, forward strand.
ATGTGCTTGCCACGAGGCGAGTCCTACCTCACTGATCGTCACCCCTGAAGTTTGCCCAGCAACAGGCTATAAATAGTTCCTTGTGCGTCTAGCGCATGTCCAGTGGGAGTCACATCTGTTTCTGTTTAGCGTAGATTGGAATGTGCATTCGGCGGGTCTCCAGAACCGTTAACTCCACCCATATATCGATCATGTTCAAGAAATGTCCATAGATGGTTGTAAATCATGCTTTTGAGCTGTAACCGCCTACTTATGAGCCCCCTTCTTTGTGTATAAAAGGGGACCGCATGTCTGAGTTCTGTGTGCTACCTTGTACAATACTGTAGAGTGTTGTTTGGGTTGTAGTACCACCTTTAAAGGTTTATTAAACTAGGTCTTTGTATTTCCAGTTTCCGTGCCAATTTCTTTGTAGTCGGAGAACTTCGTGCACAGAAGGGCGAACCCTTTGCTCTTGCAGGCCTTGCTGAGGCCTGTACTCATCATAGTGTAGTGGTGGGATGACTGTGGTGCATTGATTTACTACCTTAAATTGTAAAATGCTATGTTTGGAATGGATATGTGCTTTGTCCAACTCTTTAAAAAAAAAAAGTACTCTAAACGGAGGATTTGCTAAGCAACGTGCCGTCACTGTGGCCCTGCTCTGTCCTGTTGTTGTTGAAGGTCAATGCTGGAAACAGACTAGAGTAGAGATGATGCACACATGCGGCCTCGGAAAGTGTTCTTGTAGCACTACACCATAACTTGTGCATTTGTTTCAACTTTGTTTCTCAATATCCCCTTTGTTTTTCCATCTACAAATACAGGCCGGGCCTTGCCCTATACTTGGGAAAACATTACAATGCACACTTACCTTACCAATAAACCTACATTTTTTTCACAGGCGGGCAGTGGCGACTGGCGACACCCAAGATTGATGGACGAGAGGAACAAGAGGAATGCAGAGATGCAAATCCAGTCCACATTTTTGACCAGGATAACACAGTAACAGTATCAACTTTCTTCTTCTTTTAAATAATTTGATTCATGTTTTTTGTCTACAATCTTTACAACAGTGTGTTCTTCTTGTTGTTGTTATTATCATTAGGTTTGCTCTCTGTTTATGATTCATCCCTACCAATATTAAAAAAATTGTATTTGCTATCTGTAAAAGTATTAAGCCCGGAACAACTCAACAAGAAGTGTATGTAATCCGGGTCTCCTTATCAATCATCATCATGCATGCATTTCCTTTTTCCCCCTTAACATATTGATATGGATAAATTAAATGTACACCAATAATTAATCACACGCTTGCTGGGGCGGATGTGGCAAAAGCAACAGTAATTCAATTTCAAAGCAGAGCGATGGTCTTCTTCTGCTTGCCCACCCATGAGTAGTATACTGTTATGCTGTAGGCCTAGACAAGTGACTCGGCACAACTATAGTTTGTAACTCTGTCTAGTAGGCTATCTCCATCACAGTTATGTTTTGTTGTAGAATATTTTTGCATATTATTGTTGCTCGGTAAGTTCTGTACTGTACTTCATTCTACTACTCCTCGAACAGTCTCTCAAAGGTGACTGACTGTCTCATTTTCTTTTTCTGCAAATGCTACTGCCCTGCCAGTGTCTAATACTACTACTACTACCACCACCACCACAATCATGGGATGTTAGAAAAAGGAAACCATCATGCAGCCATCGCTGTGCCTAAGTTAAACATCAAGCAAAGGTAGGAGAAATTTGGGGGAGGCATAATTAATAATGGACATGTTTTCAATGAATTCACACACAAACCTTTGAGTCCAGATAAAGAATGCATAGACTAGAAGAGAGAGACTGACAGCACTAGTAGGACAACTCAATCAGTGAGGGGTGTCGCATCTATCTGTTTGTGTCTTACACAGTCAGACAATTATTTAAATCAAACACTGGCTATGGGCGGACCTGCAACAGCAAGGAAACAGTGTGATGTAAAACAGAAACCCCACCTACAAAACATTAACAACATTGTATGTAAAGTAGAAATATATAGATTTAATAATATAACCCTAACAAAAATAAATTATCTAAAAAAAAACTAAAAGCTGACCCACCCCCCTCCCTAACCCCAAACAATGTCCGTAACCATAATGAGAGTCCAAAATGTCCACCCCCAACGCCCAATTCCCACCCACCAAAACAAGAATTAAAAAGGGGCAATAGATAGGGTCTATGTGTGGCGGGATTGTCTCTGGAGGACACGTCGCATTTGCTCTTCTAGTTTGGCGACACGGTGCTTTAGAGCACGGCAGATCCAACCACAGTGGGGGAGCACCAAAGATGGTAAGGCAGCGGCGGGCGGCCGCCAGACGGTGGCGCCGTACCGCTGGAGGGCGGTGGCTGGGGACTGGGGCAGTGGAGGAGGCTTCAAAGGCTGCAGTCTCCTCCTCCTCCACTTCCAAGACCACCAGCCGCCAATATTCACGCTGGATTGCCTCCAGCATGCGGCACCGTGCCTTGGTGGCCAACTCCTTCCGATCAGGTTTGGAACTGGAAGGAGTAGCTGTATATCAAAAAGAAAAAAACAAGACAATTGTGAAATATACTCCTAGAAAAACAGTAGGACAAGTTAATTATACACATAGTGTGACATAGTAGCACTATAAAGCACAATACATAATATTTGTGGTATGTATCTATCCTCCCACTTGCTTGGGCTTTAACATTTGCAGGATATTTTTCAGGCATTCAACCAACCATGCATCAGATTCTTTACTATCAGCCACCTTTGCAATTTGCATGCTTGCATTACACGTATCCTTCTCTCTGTCAGTCATAAATATTAAATCTCGACCGTCCTTCTTCCTTCTACCCGTCCTTCACTTTTTTTTTGTTCAACACCAGGTGATCTGATCTGACTTTTAGTCTTCTCCACATCACAGATAGATGAGGCCATTGGTTACTCAATACTCCCACCCCTAATGCCTTTACTAATGTCAATTAAAAGGTGTCTTCACTCTTCAAACGTTCACAACAACTCTTACTTACTTAGGGCATCATTAGGATGGCTGGCGGATTTTGTCCGCCTGCCAACCTCACGCTGAAAGGGACCGACCGCCATAAGGGCAGGGGGCCCATGGAGGCAACTAGGATGCGCCCACCACAGTGGCGGGCACATCCCGTATTTTTAACATTGTGGCGGACGGTGCTGAAAGCAACGCCCGCCGCAATGCTAAAAATACAAGTTGTGCTTTTTCAAGCACAATGGACAGGCCCCGCATGGAGCCTGCCACGTTGTTATTTGAAAGGCAGGGGGGTACCATAGGTAATAGGTACCCTACATGGGGGCCCACACCGGGCACCCAAGCATATTCTGCATGCCTTTGGCATTCCAAAATGCAGATTATATGGCTGGCGGTGTGTTTCAGACACCGCCACCATATTGAACACTTTTTCGCCCGGTGGACATGTCGAGTGTGCGGAAAATTGGCGGACGGTTTCTATCCGCCGCGGATCCCCAGCCACTGTAATATGGCGGGGGGGTCTTTTTTACAGGGATTGCGGGAGGTTTTCCCCCTGCCGGGCCGGCGGTGACTATCGCCGGCCCGGCGGGGGCAATCCGCCCTCCATCCTAATGGGGCCCTAAGTCTCCACAGTACAGTATACATACATACAGTACACCCTTGCAGTGAGTGTAATGTCAATAGTTAAGGATTATGAATCTAACTTACCACTGGCCGCCACTGGTGCTGGCACTTCCCCTACCGCTCCATCAGTATCAGCAACTGCCGCATCCTCCCCCTCCGCATCGCCTTCACCGCCGCTGGCCCCGGCAATGGTGGTCGGTAGTGCGCCTAGAAAACATTACAGATTTTTTGGGCGTGATATACACCTCCCCCTATTGGTCAGTAGCAAGATTGAAAAATGAGTTAATAGAGTACAACATACACCACTAGTACAAATCAGGTAGTAGTAGAGTAGACACCTGTAGTTATATATGGTCCCTAGGGTCATTCTAGCGTCTGCTTAGTTAGCCGGAGTCATGCAAGCATTTAACCTTTGTGTCTTTTCTTTTTGCACATGTGACGTTACCTTGCAGCTTGTTGTATAAGACACCTTTGAGCCCACATGACTTCATACTGCTACTGTCTAAGCGCTGCGTACAAGTGGTCACCCAAAACATTCACAAGCCACTTTTTTATGAAGTTCTGGTGTAATGTTAGTCCATATTGCTTATTCATAAATGCTACACTTTTTGGCATGGCTGAGAAATGCTTGCAATATACTAACACGCACCATTTCATTTTTTGCATTACAGACGGAAGATTCCCTGCTACAAACCAGAGCTTTGCAGCGCTTATGATGCAACAACTAACAGTACTAGGTTCTTCTAAGGTAAGGGGTGGGGTACCCAGAAGAATTCCCTCAGCTCTTCATTTATACTAACCCTGGGCAAAGCACTACTCTACGCTCGTGGAGTTTGCGAAGTTTGCGCAACTTAGCACTACGCGAGCTGCACATAACACAGTGCGAACACGCTTAGTGCAGCGTAGCGTAGTGCAGCAGTCATTTTTTGCTTGTTCGCGGTCCTCAACGTCATGTTCGCGACCGCGAGCAAGCAAAATGACATCCCGGCGAGATTCTCAACGCGGGGAGGTCAGGTTTCTCATTGTGAGTGGTTGTGCATGCTCGCGAGCGCTCTCAATGAGAAACTACCAGTTCGCGTTGAGAAAGCTGCCGCTCGAGTAATAATCTACTCGAGCAGTAGAAAACTACAGCTCGCACTGTGCAAGATGCCATTTTCAATGATTGCACAGTGCCGGATGCTTGTCCGCACTGTGCAATCATTAAAAACGCATCTTGCACAGTGCGAACATGCTACTACGCAGCTCGCGTAGTGCTACGTGAAGTTCGCGTAGTGCAAAGTGCACTTCGCGTAGCTTCACGTAGCGCTACTTGGCGAATTACGCCCACCCGTAATTTATACATTTATAAACTATATTCCTACCTAGGGGATGGTGGTGCTTCCACCATTGTTCAGTTATCATGATTTATTTACCAACTGTAAGTAAGTGTAACAATGTTTTTATTGTTTTAATGTTATTGATTTTTCCCGCTGGTGCTGCATTATAGAACAACGTACAGAGCTTGTCAATTAAAAATAAAAATTTTGAACTTACATAGATTTGGTGGTATTTGGTGTGGACTTACACGAGTGAGCGAGCAAAAGGAAGGGTGTGCATGTGCATTGCCTCCACGACTGAGAGGTTGGGTGTGTTATGTTCTGGGTGGTCTAAGTTGGGTATCTTGGGGGAGGGTTCGGAGAGCTAATAGTTATGACAAGACACTACTATAACTAGTCGGGCAGGGGATTGTGGAGGGTTCTGAACTTCAGATTGAGGTGTGTGAGAAAGGTCCAACCTCCCATCACCAACAACAGTAGTAGTAGTATGTCCTATCATATCAAAATAGAAATACATCTGGTTGGGCATTTGTTGGTATGAATTGTCAAAGCCTCAAGATTAACAAAGACTGAAGATCAAGAAGACTAGAAGTAGTACAAGAGGACGACCTAAAGGACTGGACTCAATGGCTAGAGCTACTGGTGAATCTGAGTTTTATTTATAACCTTTTAAATAAAGAGTGGCCAACTGGGCGAGCTTGGCTACTACAGTACAGACAGACTAATAGTAGTAGTAGTACAGAGAGTCATCATAGCAGAGGCAGGGATAACAAGATTTTCAAAACAGTACAGATCGAAGGATAATTGTTGGTAACAAATAGCATTCAGAAACGGAAACAATAGTTCGGGAAAAATATGGTGTAGTAAAAGTTATGGAATAAGAAATATTATTAAAAACAAAAAGACTTACTAGGGCCAGCAGAGGAGCCCTCGTTGGTGTCCTCCTGGTGTTGTTCTCCCGCCGACTGTGTCCTCCCTGTCTGACCGCCCCTGGGAGCTGAACAAGAAAGATATAAGAAAGAGACAAACATTGATGGATGGTGTCAAACAAATAAAATATTTTTAAAGAACGGTCAAAAAACACTTATGTAAACAACAATTGCAATAATTAAATTGATCGATCTCATCTGTTCAACAAGCAGTATTGGGGGATTCACGGATCGACTACTTACTATTTATCAACACTAATCCGGTCTTCCATTCTGACTTCAGAATACTAACTAAGCCTAAGTACGACGTACCACCTGACCTAGCCCACCTATTCCAGGCGTGCCAATTGCACATTAAGTATGCATTTCCACTTCTTTTAGTCCTCAGCAATGCATATGGTCAAATGGAGGACACATGACTACATTTTTGTACACACAAAACTTTTGGTTGATTGATTGATGCTGATGTTCTGCTACTGCTAAGCCTATTACCACCACTCATTGAACAAACTAGAAAAGGTTCTAATAAAGACTGGGGTACTAGCAGCAAGTGACATAACTTAGGGAGCATCACGCATACCACTAAAAATTACAAACTCATACAATAACTAAACCTAAGTATCAATCCGCCCCTATCTCTTAGTGACAGGAAAAAAGTAAGGACTAGAGTCACGATAGCATTACGTAATTTCTCTAAAATAAACTCTTACATAATCACGCTAAGCGAGCGCAAAACGCAAAGTTGCAAACAAGTAAGATTAGTAGTAGCGCAGAGGAGCACCTGTGTCATAACAATCACAGAAGACTTTTAAATGTAATTCACCTGGAATGTAACCAGCAACATTCTAGCTGGTTGGAAGAAAAAAAAAGATATTTGCAATCTATAACACTGAGCATAAGAACAGACACAAAGTAGTAATAATTCAATAGTTACTCACCAAGTCCTTGGACCTCCACTCCTAGCAGATCCAGCTGGTCCTGCTCACGGTCCAGGATGTCGGACTACCGGTGCGCCAACTGCGCCTGGGTGCCCCGGACCCCAGAGCAGCAGAACACTGCCCGGCGCACTTTCCGCCACCGCTGTCGACGCTCCCGGAGCCCGTACCGGACCAAGGCCTGCCACCTGCTGCTAGGGTTGAGGGGAGGTGGCGCTGCCAAAAGAAAATGAGTGCAGCCAACTCCACCTCCCCAAATAATGCCTGTGCCTGCGCCCCATGTGGGCGCCACCTTCAGCAAGGAAGACGGTCGCGGCTCTGGCTGCGGCGAGCCCTACCCTTCGACATGGTTCTGGGGAGAGTGAGATGGGGCGGGAATACATTTTAAAAGTAAGTAAAGGAAATGAAAATAGCAGGCAATAGAGAAAGTGTGAAAAAGTAGCTAAAAAACACACAAAAAGTAGACAAAAACTGAAAATATAGAAGGAAAATAGTATGAATAATAATAAGTAAAATAGATCAAAAAAAAGTTTCTAGAAAGTAAGGATTGAAAAGATAAAGGGAGGATTCAAAAGCAGGCCCCAGAACCATATCATAGAGTGAAAAACAAAATGGCCGCGCCCATTGCGAGCACGTGCGCAAGTTCGCGCAATATTTTCTCCCCGAGCACTCAAAAAGCGGTGCAAACATGTAAAAGCATTCCCGAACAGGAAATACGTAACGCGAACGAGCAAGAGCATGCATTGCCCGCCCCGGAGAAGGAAGTAAGCAGCGTGAGCATGCGGGACAAGTGAAAACAAGATTGCCGAGCCCATGAGCGATCGCATGGGTAAGTTAGCGAGACATTTGTCAACGCTATCATGCAGAAAATACCACGAACGGGCGGGAAAAAAACTTCTGCGTCTTTGTGATATTTCCACGTGTTCGCGGAGATTTTTAACATTTTCGCAATAGTTTGCGAAAGTTATTTTTGCAAATTCCGCCCATCCCTAGTGCTGGGGGTATTGTTTTAGGGTTTAGGGTAGTTCAGTGGTGTTCGTTCAGTGTAGGGGGTCATGCAGGGGTAGTGTTTTAGGGTTTAGGGTAGTGCAGTAGTGTTCGTGCTGTGTAGGGGGGCATGCTGGTGGAGGTGCTTTAGGGTTTAGGGAAGTGCAGTGGTGTTCGGGCAGTGCAGGGGGTCATACAAGGGGGTGGTGTTTTAGGGTTTAGGGCAGTGCAGTGGGGTTCGGGTAGTAATGGGGGTCGTGCTGGGGGTAGTATTGGAAGTTTTAGGGAAGTACAGTGGTGTTTGGGTAGTGTAGGGGGTTATGCTGGGGGTAGTCTTTTAGGGTTTAGGGTAGTGCAGTGGAGTTTGGGTAGTGGAGGGGGTCCTGCTGGGGATAGTATTATAGGGTTTAGGGTAGTGCAGTGGTGTTTATGTAGTGTTCGAGGAAGTGTTTTTGGGTTTACGGTAGTGCAGTGGTGTTTTTATAGTGTAGGGGTCATGCTGGGGGTAGTGTTTTAGGGTTTAGGTGTCACAATTCAAAACAGATTGACTAACCTTAGGAATCAGGTACAGCGGGAGCGATGTAGATGCTAGATTCGCACTTCCCCAGGAGCGGTACCTCAAGTGAGTAAAATATATAAACACTCCCCAGAGAGGACCTCACCAAGGGAAGGGGAAAAATGGATAAACAAAATATAAAGGACTGGCAGCCAGAAATCATCTACAACACGTGATGACAGGTTAGGTACCACACATTAGGTCTGCATTCTGTTTCCTGTATAAAGACACAAGGAACACTCATAAATACACCCCCCTTTCTCTACCAGCAAATGCTATATCTATAATGTGTATGGATTCACTCACTGATATATGCTGCCACAAACATCCAAGTAGAAAAGGGCATCAAAAAAGGAAAAAATAAAGTAAAAGTAAAAGAAACAAGAGCTAGCATTGAACAACAGTTCTGAAGAGCTAAAGTCTTAGTCATCAATGGCAAAAGTCATATAAGAAGGAAGCTACTTAGCTCACGAATGATGTCTCTTCCTGTCTTGCTATGTAATTCCACAAGTCCCAGAGAGTTGCCTGGAAACAATGCTTCTTGCCTCCTAAGCAATCTCCAACGTACACAATCCGAGCCTCTCAACAGCTCTATGGTTACCAAAAATATCCCGCAAATTGCAGAGCCAAAATTAAACAAAAACGAACAGAAAGAGAAGAGTCAACAACTAGTACTCCGCTAACAGGGCCAGATACCTCCGTAATGAATAGTGGTATTAACATCCATGGTCAATGTTCCATAAACACCACGGAAGCAGAGAGCGTCTCACTCGGCTCTCCAACGCTACTCCCACAGCGCGGCTCCAAGGTTCAAAGGTCAATATTTACCGCGGAAGCAGAGAGCGTCTCACGCGGCTCTCCAACGCGGCTCCCACAGCGCGGCTTCAAGGTTGAATGTCCGATAACCCAGAGGCAAAGCACAAAACCACTCCGGTTTTGAGTTCAGGTTCGTCAAACACAAGGAAAGGCAAACACAACAGGTGGCAAGCACCGCGGGATTCCTGGGAGGGGCAGATATAGGAAGCAGAAGCGTGAGGAGAGTAGAAACAGAGGACAGACTACATAACAGGCATTCTGGGAGATGTAGTCCAGAGGCTAATGCACCTAAAACGTGACATTAGGTTAGTGCAGTGGTGTTTGTGTAGTGTAGGGGTCATGATAGTGTTTTAGCGTTTAGGGTAGTGCAGCGGTCTTTCTGTAGTGTAGCGGTCATGCTGGGGTAGTGTTTTAGGGCTTATGGCAGTGCAGCAGCGTTTTCGTAGTGTAGGGGGTCGTGCTGGGGATGGTGTTGTAGGGTTTAGGGCAGTGCAGTGGTGTTCGGACAGTAAGAGGATCATGCTGGGGGAATTGTTTTAGGGTTTAGATTAGTGCAGTCATCTTTGGGTAGTGTAGGGGTCATGCTGGGGTAGTGTTTTAGGATTTGAGGCACAGCAGTGGTGTACGGGCAGTGTAGGGGGTCGTGCTGGGGGTGGTGTTTTAGGGTTTAGAGCAGAGCAGTGTTGTTCGGGCAATGTAGGGGGTTGTGCTTGGGGTAGTGTTTTAGGGTTTGGGGCAGAGCAGTGGTATTCGGGCAGTGTAGAGGGTTGTGCTGGGGGTGGTGTTTTAGGGTTTAGGGTAGTGCAGTGGTGTTTGGGTAGTGTAGGGGGTCATGCTGGGGTGGTGTTTTAGGGTTTAGTGTAGTGCAGTGGTGTTTGGGTAGTGTAGGGGGTCATGCTGGGGGTAGTGTTATAGGGTTCATGGTAGTGCAGTAGTGTTTGCATAGTGTAGGGAGTCATGTTTTAGGGTTTAGGGTAGTGCAGTGGTGTTTGGATAGTATAGGGGGTCATGTTGGGAGTGTTTTAGGGTTTAGGGTAGTGCAGTGGTGTTTGTGTAGTGTAGGGAGTTGTGTTTTAGGGTTTAGGTTAGTGCAGTGGTCTTTGGGTAGTGTAGGGTTCCTTCTGGGGTAGTGTTTTAGGATTTAGGGCAGGCAGTGGTGTCCGGGCAGTGTAGGGGTTGGGGCTGGGGGTGGTAATTTAGCGTTTAGGCAGTGCAGTGGTGGTCAGGCAGCGAAGGTGGTCTGCTGGGGGGTAGCGTTTTAGGGTTTTGGGCAGTGCAGTGGTGTTTGTGTAGTGAAGGGGGTCATGCTGGGGCTAGTGTTTTAGGGTTTAGGGTAGTGCATTGGTCTTTATGCAGTGATGCGGGTTGTGCTTGGGGTACTGTTTTAGTGTTTAGGGTAGTGCAGTGGTGTTTGGGTAGTGTAGGGGGTCCTGCTGGGGGTAGTATTTTTTTAGGGTTTAGGGTAGTGCAGTGGTGTTCGGGTAGTGAAGAGGGTTGTGCTGGGGGTATTGTTTTAGGGTTTAGGGTAGTTCAGTGGTGTTCGTTCAGTGTATGGGGTCATGAAGGGGTAGTGTTTTAGGGTTTAGGGTAGTGCAGTGGTGTTCGTGCAGTGTAGGGGGACATGCTGGGGGAGTAGCGTTTTAGGGTTTAGGGCAGTGCAGTGGTGTTCAGGCATCCACTCAGGATCTCCGACCGACCCGTGCCCACACCACGTATTCAACAAAGCAGACGCAGCCATCGCACCCCAACTAGGGAAGGTCATCAACATCTCCTTTGAAACAGCGACATTCCCGGAAAGCTGGAAGCATGCCAAAATCAACGCCCTCCTCAAGAAGCCCAAAGCAGACCCCAAGGACCTCAAGAACTTCCGGCCCCACTCCCTGCTCCCATTCCCAGCAAAGGTCATCGAGAAAATCGACAAGATGCAACTGGCCCGTTACCTGAAAGACAACATCTTGGACCCGTCCCAGTCCAGATTCAGACGAAACCACAGCACAGAGTCAGCCCTCATCGCCGCCACAGACGACATCAGGCGCCAAGTAGACAACGGTGAAACATCAGCCCTTATCCTCCTGGAACTGTCAGCCGCCTTCGATACGGTGTGCCATCGTACTCTAAAGACACGCCTCCTAGAAGCTGGAATCCAAGAGAAGGCTCTTGACTGGACCACGTCCTTCCTCTCTGGCAGAACCTAGAGCGTTCGCCTCCCACCCTTCCGATCCGAAGCCACTGACATCATCTGTGGCGTCCCCCAGGGCTCATCCCTCAGCCCAACGCTGTTCAATGTCTACATGGCCCCCCTCGCACAAGTGGCCCGCCATCACGACCTAAACATCATCTCCTACGCTGATGACACCCAGCTTATCCTCTCCCTCACCAAGGACCCACACACCGCCAAAGCCAACCTCCACGAGGGAATGAAGGCCGTCGCCGACTGGATGAGGAGCAGCCGTCTGAAGCTGAACTCGGACACGACGGAGGTCCTCATCCTCGGACCCACCCCCTCAGCCTGGGAGACTCCTGTTGGCCGACCACACTGGGAACAGCACCAACACCCACGACCATGCACGCAATATAGGATTCATCCTCAACTCCTCCCTCTCTATGTCTATGCAGGTCAACGCCGTCTCCTCCTCCTGCTACAACACCCTCCACATGCTCCGCAGGATCTTCAAGTGGATCCCGACCAAAACAAGAAGAACAGTGACACAGGCCCTCGTCAGCAGCAGACTGGAATACAGCAACGCACTCTACGCAGGAATCCCAGCCAAAAACCTACGACGACTACAACGCATCCACAACGCCTCCGTTCGACTGATCGTCAACGTCCCCCGCCGCAGCCACATCACCCCCCACCTGAGAGACCTACACTGGCTCCCTGTCGACAAGAGGATCACCTTCAAGCTCCTCACTCATGCACACAAAGCACTCCACAATGCCGGACCAGCCTACCTGAACAGCAGACTCAGCTTCCAAACCCCCACCTGCCACCTTCGCTCCGCCAGCCTTGCCCTCGCTGCCATGTCTCCCGCATCTTACGAACGGCCTCCGGCGGCAGATCCTTCTCCTACCTCGCCGCCAAGACCTGGAACACCCTCCCTACCCACATACAGTAGACCCAAGACCTACTCGCCTTAAAATGACTCCTCAAGACCTGGCTCTTCGAGCAGTAGCAGCACCCCCCTCTCCCCTCAGTGCCTGGGACCGTCACGGGTAAGTAGCACTCTTTACAAGTTCTCTGATTGATTGATTGATTGATTGATTGATTGATATATTGGGGTCATGCTGGGGTAGTATTTTAGGGTTTAGGGTAGTACAGTGGTGTTTGGGTAGTGTAGGGGGTACTGCTGGGGGTAGTGTTTTAGGGTTTAAGGTAGTGCAGTGAAGTTTGGGTAGTCGAGGGGGTCCTGCTGGGGATAGTGTTATAGAGTTTAGGGTAGTGCAGTCGTCTATGGGTAGTGTAGGGGTCATGCTGGGGTAGTGTTTTAGGATTTGAGGCACAGCAGTGGTGTTCGGGCAGTGTAGGGGGTCATGCTAGGGGTGGTGTTTTAGGATTTAGAGCAGAGTAGTGTTGTTCGGGCAGTGTAGGGGTTGTGCTGGGGTGGTGTTTTAGGGCTTAGGGCAGAGCAGTGGTATTCGGGCAGTGTAATGGGTCGTGCTAGGGTGGTGTTTTATGGTTTAGGGCAGTGCAGTTGTGTTCAGGCAGTGTAGGGGGTCGTGCTGGGGATGGTGGTTTAGGGTTTAGGGCAGTACAGTGGTGTTAGGGCAGTGTAGGGTGTTGTTCTGGGGTATGATTAGGGTAGTGCATTGGTGTTTGTGCGGTGTTGCGGGTTGTGCTGGGGGTGGTGTTTTAATGTTTAGGGTAGTGCAGTAGTGTTTGGGTAATACAGGGGTTGTGCTGGGGTGGTGTTTTAGGGTTTAGGGTAGTGCAGTGGTGTTGGGGTAGTGAAGAGGGTCATGCTGGGGGTATTGTTTTAGGGTTTAGGGTAGTTCAGTGGTGTGCGGGTAGTGTAGGGGCTCATGCTGGGGGTAGTGTTTTAGGGTGGTCAGTGGTGTATGGGCAGTGTAGACGGTCATGTTGGGAGTGGTGATTTAGGGTTTTTGGGAGTGCAGTGGTGTTCAGGCAGTGTAGGGGGTGTTGCTGGGGGTGGTGCTTTAGGGTGTAGGGCAGTACAGTGGTTTTCCGGCAGTGTAGGGGGTTTTGCTAGGGATTGCGTTTTAGGGTGTAGGGTAGTGCAGTGGTGTTGGGGCAGTGTAGGGGGTTGTGTTGGGAGTGGTCTTTTAGGGTGAAGGCAGTTCATTGGTGGTTGGGCAGTGTAGAGGGTCGTGTTTTAGGTTTTCGGGCAGTGCCGTGGTGTTCGGGCAGTGTAGGGGGTCGTGCAGGAAGTGGTGTTTTAGGATTTAGGGCAGTGCAGTGGTGTTTGGGGATTGTAGGGGACCTTCCAGGGGGTGGCATTCGACGGTTTAGGGCAGTGCAGTGATGTTCGGTCAGTGGAGGGGGTCATGCAGGTGGTGGTGTTTTAGGGTTTAGGGCAGTGCAGACGTGTTCGGGCAGTGTAGGGGGGCGTGCTGAGGTTGGTGTTTTAGGGTTTAGTGCAGTGCAGTGGTGTTCGGGCAGTGGTGCGGGTCATGCTGGGTTTAGTGTTCTAGGGTTTTGGGGCAGTGCATTGGTGTTCGGGTAGTGAAGGGGGTCGTAATGGGGTAGTGTTTTAGGGTTTAGGGCAGTGCAGTGGTGTTCGGGCAGTGTTGCGAGTCATGCTGGTATAGTGTTTTAGGGTTTAGGGCAGTGCATTGGTGTTCAGGCAGTGTAGGGGGTTGTGCTGTAGGTAGTGTTTTAGGGTTTAGGGTAGTGCAGTGGTGTTCGGGCAGTGTAGGGTGTCATGCTGGAGGTGGTGTTTTAGGGTTTAGGGCAGTGGAGTGGTGTTCAGGCAGTGTAGGGGTTCATGCTGGGGTAGTGTTTTAGGGTTTAGTGTACTGCAGTGGTGTTTGGGTATTGTGGGGGTCATGCTGGGGTAGTGTTTTAGGGTTTAGGGTAGTGCAGTTGTCTTTCAGTAGTGTAGGGGTCGTGCTGGGTTAGTGGTTTAGGGTTTAGAGCAGAGCAGTGGTGTTCGGACAGTGTAGGGGGTTGTGCTGGGGGTAGTGTTTTAGGGTCTAGGGCAGTGCAGTTGGGTTCGGGCAGTGTAGGGGTCATGCTGGGAGTGGTGATTTAGGGTTTAGGGCAGTGCAGTGGTGTTCAGGCAGTGTAGGGGGTCGTGCTGGGTGTAGTGTTTTAGGGTTTCGGGTAGTGCATTGGTGTTTGTGCAGTGTTGTGGGTCGTGCTCGGGGTAGCGTTTTAGTATTTAGGGTAGTGCAGTGTTGTTTGGGTAGTGTAGGGGTCCTGCTGGAGGTAGTATTTAAGGGTTTAGGGTAGTGCAGTGGTGTTTGTGCAGTGTTGCGGGTCATGCTCGGGTTAGTGTTTTAGTGTTTAGGGTAGTGCAGTGGTGTTTGGGTAGTGTAGGGGTCCTGCTGGGGGTAGTGTTTAAGGGTTTAGGGTAGTGCAGTGTTGTTCGGGTAGTGAAGAGGGTCATGCTGGGGGTATTGTTTTAGGGTTTAGGGTAGTTCAATGGTGTTCGGGTAGTGTAGGGGGTCGTGCTGGGGTAGTGTTTTGGGGTTTAGTGTGGTGCAGTGGTGTTCAGGCAGTGTATCGGGTTGTGCTGGGGTGGTGGTTTAGGGTTTGGGGCAGTGCAGTGGTGTTCGGGCAGTGTAGGGGGTCGTGCTGGGAGTAGTGTTTTAGGGTTAATGGCAGAGCAGTGGTGTTCGGGTAGTGTAGGGGGTTGTGCTGGGGTGGTGTTTTAGGGTTTAGGGCAGAGCAGTGGTGTTCGGGCAGTGTAAGGGGTCATGCTGGGGGTGGTGTTTTAGGGTTTAGTGCAGTGCAGAGGTGTTCGGACAGTGTAAGGGGCCAGGCAGGAAGTGGCATTTTAGGATTTAGGGCAGTGCAGTGGTGTTCGGAGAGTGTAGGGGATCTTGCAGGAGGTGGCATTCTATGGTTTATGGCAGTGCAGTGATGTTTGTGCAGTGGAGGGGTCGTGCAGGGGGTGGTGTTTTAGGGTTTAGGGCAGTGGAGACATGTTTGGGCAGTGTAGGGGTACATGCTGAGGGTGGTGTTTTAGGATTTAGGGCAGTGCAGTGGTGTTCGGGCAGTTTAGAGGGTCATGCGGGGTGGCGGTTTAGGGCAGTGCAGTGGTGTTTGGGCAGTGTAGGAGGTTGTGCTGGGGGTGGTGTTTTAGGGTTTAGGGCAGTGCAGTGGTGTTCGGGCAGTGTAGGGAGGTCGTGCAGGGGGTGGTGTTTTAGGGTTAAGTGCAGTGGTGTTCAGACAGTGTAGGGGTCATGCAGGAAGTGGCCTTTTAGGATTTAGGGGGTAGTGTTTTAGGGTTTGGGGCAGTGCATTGGTGTTCGGGTAGTGAAGGGGGTCGTACTGGGGTAGTGTTTTAGGGTTAGGGCAGTGCAGTGGTGTTCGGGCAGTGTTGCGAGTCATGATGGAATAGTGTTTTAGGGTTTAGGGCAGTGCATTGGTGTTCGGGCAGTGTAGGGGGTTGTGCTGGAGGTAGTGTTTTAGGGTTTAGGGTAGTGCAGTGGTGTTTGTGTAGTGTTGGGATAAGTGTTTTAGAGTTTAGGGTAGCTCAGTGGTGTTTGTGTAGTAGAGGGGGTGTGTTTTAGGGTTTAGGGTAGTGCAGTGGTCTTTGGGTAGTGTAGGGGTCATGCTGGGGGTAGTGTTTTAGGGTAGTGCACTGGTGTTTGTGTATTATAGGGGGGTCATGCTGGGGGTAGTGTTTTAGGGTTTAGGGCAGTGCAGTGGGTTTCAGGCAGTGTAGGGGTTTGTGCTGGGGATAGATCTAGGGTTGAGGGTAGTGCATTTGTGTTTGGGTAGTGTAGGGGGTCATGCTGGGAGTAGTGTTTTAGGGTTGAGGGTAGTGCATTGTTGTTTGGGTAGTGTAGTGGATCATACTGGGGGTAGTGTTATATGGTTTAGAGTAGTGCAGTGGTGTTTGGGTAGTGTAGGGGATTGTCCTGCTGGGGGTTGTGTTTTAGGGTTTAGCATAATGCAGTGATGTTTGAGTTGTGTAGGGGTCATACTGGGGTAGTGTTTTAGGGTTTTGGGTAGTACTGTAGTGTTTGGGTAGTATATGGGATCATGCTGGGGTATTGTTTTAGTGTTTAGGGTAGTGCAGTTGTGTTTGTGTAGTCTGCAGTGCATGTGCTGCATCGCTAGGCAAGACGTAAAAAGAATTGCACCAAGATGGCTGCTAACACTTCCTGGATTGAAGCATTGGCAGAAAATTAGAGCCAAACTTGTGCTTGTGTGATCAGGCCCCACCCAGATATATAAAGATTTTTTTCTTTTAATATCTCAAAAACTACTGAACGGATTTACACCATTGAAAAAAAAGGGCGCATTCTGAACCAAGCACTACGTTTTTGCCAAATTTGCTGTAATTCCGTTCCGCAGTTTTTGATGTAACAGTGTCTAAATTTTCCTATGGGAAATTGATTTTTTGACCCCTATGTTTTGAATTTCTCAGGAACTACTGAATGGATTTACACCATTTAAAAATAAGGGTGCTTTCTGAACCAAGCGCTACCTTTTTGCCAAATTTGGTGTAATTCCGTTCAGCAGTTCGGGTTGTAGGCGTGTCTAAAGTTTCCTAGGGCAAATAACATGGAGAAAACCTGTTTTAGGACCCCCTTTTTTCTCGGCCCCTGGTTTGCGAATCTCCCCAAAACTTTCAGAATAGGAGCTGACTGGAGTGGGCCATGAGTAATTTTGCGAAGATTCGTCAACCAGCGCCAAAGTTATTGGGAAAACAAAAAACGCTTTTCCTATGGAAACTAGGTCCTAACTATAACTACCTACTGGCGACCGCCAGTAGAAAATATATATATATATATATATATATATATATATATATATATATATATATATATATATATATATATTACCTACTGGCGTCTCGCCAGTAGGTATATATAGTTAGGATTAATTCCCTATGGGATTTTTGAAAATTCTATGTCTAATAACTTTGGCGTTTGAGGACGGAATCGGCTGAAATTTTCAGGAAAATGGCACATTTTGTTTCTGAGCAGCCCCTGAAAATTTGGGGGGGTTTCGTCAAGGGCGGGCTGAGAAAAAAGGGGGGTCCCAAAACGCGTTTTTCCCATTCATTTTTCCATAGGGCGGTTGGACTCACTTTTAGCTCGAACGGCTGAATGGATTTGCACGAAACTTGGCAAAATTGTAGGGACTGTTAGCCCGATGTGCCTTTGCTAGGTCTCAATATATGTGCTCCAGTAGTTTTTGAGAAATTACTGTTCAAAACAAGATATATATCTGTAACAGCGCTCTGGGCAGCGATCCGGTCCGCTTACTTTTCGCGAAACGGAACTTTGCGCGCAGAAAGCTGATTGGCTCTCCGGTGTCTGTCAACATTCTAAACAGTCCGGAGCGGCCGCCATCTTATCTCTCGGTAGGATCGAGAGAGAAGAAGAGGTGAAAAACGAAGGGGGAATTTATTGAAAGGGGGCAAGGTATACCCCTCTTGACCCCCGAGGAATGTTGTTGGGGTTATTAAAGGGTCGCGTGGGGAAAATAAAAAAAAAATGATTTTTCACGGTAGAAGCGCTTCACGGGCCGCGAACTGGGCCGCAAACTGGTAGCGAAACGGGAATTCGCCATTTTGTGCTTCGTTTTAATTGTTTAGAGACAAAAATTATCGCCGCACATCGGCCACAATGCATGAATATCGCTGAAAAGTCAGCGATATTCATGCATTATCCAGCAAATGCTCTTAGCCATGTTATCCACCTTCCATTGGATAACATGGCTAAAAACTGCTGTGTGTGAGCTTTTTTTTTTTTTTTTTGCTGCGTGACGTTTGTTAACGTTCGATTCGATGGAAATCAGGAAGTGTTGACCACCATTTTGTCACTGCGAGTAAATATTGTGTTATAAATGAATCCTTATTGATAAACATTGTCTGCGCCATCTTGCGTTTTTGTCCAATGCCACAATTTTGTCGTGCACGGCAGCCATTTTAGATGCCTTGACCAGGGCCACTCTCTGCACGCCGCCGATCCTCAGCATGGCTCCCCACCCTCGCAAGCATCTTCCCCACGCACTGGTCACCCCCGCTCTCTCTCTCATGCATGGGACATATACTTCCCCCATCTGCGCTGCTCTTCTCTGAGAATCACACCCTGTGCCTGCCCGACACCTCCCTTTCACCCTATTCACTACCGCACCCTCTGACACTCCTCTTCCTCTGTGTCCGATTGTCCAGGCCGGACCTAGGCTATCACCTAGCCCTGCGGATGTAGTTTATGGCCCCAGCTGTAGAGTATCCAGACATGCCAACCCTCCCGATTCAGGCGTGAGACTACTGATTTCAGTGCTAGTCTTTCGCTTCCCGATTCCTGCAAGGAAAAACCCGGGGGCATATTACCAACAACTAGCGGTAATTTTTGTCTCTAACTTGTTTAGAGACAAAAATTATCGCCGCACTTCGGCGAATTTTATCGCACATAAACCTTGCTATTAGCAAGGTTTATCGCAAATGCGTTAAAAAACGGCCGCAATGCATGAATATCGTTGAAAAGTCAGCGATATTCATGCATTATCCAGCAAATGCTTTTAGCCATGTTATCCACTTCCCATTGGATAACATGGCTAAAACTGCTCAGGGCAGGTGTTAGGTTTTGGAGATATTCGCGCTTAGCGTGAATATCTCCAAAAGTTGGTAATAGGAGATAGTGATGGTTAGGGACTGTTTCCAGTCGCTAAAATCTTGTCACGCCCACTTTGCATGTCATTAGTGATAAATATCACTGATATGCAAAGCGGGGCCCAAGATGGTCGCTATCTCCTTTTAGCTGTCACTAACTGGTGTTAGCGACAGCTTGGTAATAGGGAGATAATTTTATCTCTTTTTTTTTGGCTTTTAAAGCCAAAAAAGCGGAAATAAACTCCCTTGATAATATGCCCCATGATTTCTCGGGGGTTTCAGCTGACAGGGCTTGGTATTGTGTTACGTGCTAATTCTTCCAGGAAACGTCAGAGGGTCGATGCAGGGGTTCTAGAAGGGGTGATAAACCATTTAAGCCTCATGAACAAGCGCATGGTCTTTTAAAGATTTGTGAAGTACTCGGGGTGGCGGTGTGTGTGTGCCCTCTTTCAGGAGCGGGCGGGGGGCACTGCCAGCAACTTGCCAGGCCAGGCAGTGTTTAACACGTGCATCACCCTTTCTCTGCCTGCTATTGCGCTCCATGCTTCGGAAAGGTAAGAAAAAGAACGTGCATTTGAGTTTGAAATGTCCGATCTTGTAGCAGTACACTTGCAAAGCCCACACATGACAATAACCTGATTCAAGGCCCCATTCACCCGATTTTTTAAACATATATAGCACTCCAACAAAGTTAGATTTTAAAACTTTATTAACATTTAAATATAACGAACACAACAAAAACTGTAAATATATTTAACCATTTTTTGAAATTAACCAGAACTATAACGATAACAACAACAACAACAATAATATAACTTTTATGCCTAAATTACGCAAACATTTAGCTAATCTGCTAAAGGGGGGAGTCGCCATTTCTTTACAATAATCAATAATGAAAAATCCACATCAATAGGGTTGTCCGTTTTCTCGATGCAGCACTATAGTGCAATATACACAGCACCTGGGGTGTCAAGAGTGAACAGGTCTTTCTTTGTTCCTTAAGATGTTATCTGTGTCAACCTCTTCCGAGAATGCTGATGCGTTAGGATTTCCTTGTGTTTCTTAATAGCATTGGTGTCTGTACACTTCTTTGTCAATTCTGTCAAGATGATAACTGCTTCATAAACAGACGATATCTTTGTTTAGTTATTAGTGTTAAGTGTGTCTGAAACTACAGTGCCCTTCTGTTTTTTTTTCTTCAGGCTCCACAGAGTTTTGTGTGTTGTTCTTTTGAGCGACAATTATTCCAGAGGTTTCAGGTTCACTTGTTTTGTCCTGCAGTGAGTTAACAGCTTTAGAGAGTTCATGTTTATTTGCTATGTCCTGCTGTTCGTCAACTGCTTCAGAGACGTCAGCCTCATTTGTTATGTTTCAGTAGATCCTGGACCTGCCCGGCCGCGCCCAAAATGGCGCCGGTGTAAATGGGACTTGTAACTGCTTGTTGTGTACTGGTTGCCCAACCTTGATATCACGAGATACATATGCAGTTTTGAAGCACATGGCGGAGGCTTGTCTGCTGTAGTGGGGCGCCCCTTTATCGTTTCAGTCGCCATTCCGCCCGCTTTTGCTACACTGTGCCTTATCCGCCATTCAGCTGTTTAGCGCCCGCTCTTACGGCTACAGCGTCTCGCTCACCATGTAGTTGAGTTGCTCCCACTCTTGCGGTGCAGCGATAGGCGGCTTCCACAGGACTCCTAAAATGGCGGTCGGCTCTTCGGATTTGGGCCTGGTCCAGTAAAATGGCCCTGGGACACCTTGGAACTCGGACGCTTGTCTGCCAGGGCTTGGGTTCCATTCTCGAAAGCGTCCCCTCAGCCTTGAAGATTGTACAAAAGTCTTGGGGGCCGTCGACTCCCGCAGGCTTCCGGTGGGGAGCGGCTGCCATGATTGCTTGCGGAATGGCCACGACGGAGCTACGAGATGGTGGTGCTCTCATGGTGACGCCAGCTTCAGTCTGAAACATCCAGAAACAAGGTGGGGCTTTCATCGTTTGGGAAAAAAAATGTTTTAATCCAATGAAAAGTGTTATTTTTAGGTCACATGACCTAGTCTTACATAATTAGGAAAAGAAAAGTAAAATGAACCAATGAAAAGTTTTATTAACAAGTCACATGACCTGTTATGCTTACGTTACGCGCTGCGCGGCGCGCTCTGGATCGTTTCTGGGAAGCTGCGCCTTGCGCACCGGAGCACTTCCGGGTGCGCTAACGCGTCGCGTCATATGACGCATTACGCGACAATGCAGGTCCAGAATATAGTCAAAATGTCTCCACCAACCAGCGGTCGGAAATCAACCGCTTTCAGCAGTCCAAAAAGTTCGGTTAAATCTTAAGAGCGGGAGCAACTCAACTACATGGTGAGCGAGACGTTGTAGTCGCAAGAGCGGGCGGTAAACAGCTGAATGGCGGAAGAGGCACAGAGTACCAAAAGCGGGCGGAATGGCAACTAAAACGGTAAAGGGGCGCCCCACGACAGCGTGTCTTCAGGTCAAACGGATTGTGGGACAAGGTCCAGAATGGAAGATTCTTCAAAAGGGAAAAAATTCCGCCGGACCCCGGGAGCCGGCCGCCTATGCCAGGGGCGATCTCAGGCCTCACCAGGGCAACACGACTTGGGGAGGGGGCAGGAGCCAAGCGCCCCCTCTCAGTCCGCGCCATCTCACCGCCCCTCGGGGGCCTCCGTCAAGCGGTTTAGGGAGGCACCGTATCACATTGTTTTCCAATGCAGTCAGGTCCACAAATGGACCCCACTTACTTTGAATAGTGAAGCTGCAGCAGGTGCAAATAAGGTTTAAACAGTGTTACAAGAGCTGCTTAGAACTCTGAAGTATGGCACTCAACAACCAGGACTTATGCCATTTGTGTAAGGCAGTGACATGGAAGCAACTCAGGGACAAAAAGCATGAACGAACATTCAGGTATGAAAATCTTATTTGGGGAAGGGGTAGAATCCAAACGCCCCCTGCCAGTTCGCGCCACTACACCGTATGTGGAAAATCTGAAGCCATCGTTCTACAAACTCTCAACGCTTGTTATCAGTGCATGAGTTTCATGCTCGATCGATTGAGCTAGCCGGATCGGGCAA
Organism: Lissotriton vulgaris; assembly: GCF_964263255.1. Taxonomy (NCBI): domain Eukaryota; kingdom Metazoa; phylum Chordata; class Amphibia; order Caudata; family Salamandridae; genus Lissotriton; species Lissotriton vulgaris. The sequence goes on from NC_141694.1 coordinate 779,341,635, forward strand.
TAAAAAGTATAAAATAGTTATGTAAATAGTTATTTAATAAAATGTTTTACTCTGTTTCTTTGCTGGTGTGTTGTGTATATTTATAATATTTGCATAGGGTTTGTCGTTATTTTGGGCGGTGTGGGTGGCGGAGTCGAGCTGTTTTGCAGCCCTCATGGTGTGGAGCTTAGTTCATTTCATTATTTTCGTATTTCTCATGAAGGGTTGTTCCTAATGTTTGTATTTTACCGAGGTCAAAAAGAGATCGAATTAGTGGTCTACTGATTTTGCTCGATTACTTTTATTTTTTTACACGATTTTTCACTATCTGCAAAGACTAAACAGAGTATTGCGACTTTGTGCTTGTTTGTAAATAGAGAATGATCCAAAGAGAACCAATTCTAAAACAGTAAATGCTTGGATAACAATCAATCAAATGGAGAGACAAGCAGGCACGACGGATTACAACGGGGGCAAAGGCCTGCGTTAACTACCGTTCACTATCTGCAAAGAGAGAGTACTACTAAGAGAAAAGAGGGGAGGGGGGGGCAGCGTTCAAAGCACATCAGCGTGCATAAATACGAAAATGTTTTTATCTATCACGTACTTGACATTTTAAAGCTTTTCATATTTGCTATTAAAAAACCAATGAAATTCACAGAAAAAACCATAGGTTATAGTGGATATATAGTTAGGAATTTGCATTTACAAAACCTTGAAAATTCAATGAAAAAACCATTGGTTTTAGGCCATATATAGTTAGGGATTTGCATTTACAAAACCTTATTTTACTCGCATAAAACCATTGAAATTCCATATATAGTTATAAGCGCTAACTATATATCGCGCACCCGCAATCCACTGCTGATGATGTCACATATTACATCATTCATGACATGGTTAGTGACATCACTGATGACATCACTGATGACATCTCAAATGACATCACTGATGACATCACTGAAAACATCTCATTTGACATGACTGATAACATCACTGATGATATCATTCATGTGATAATACCATGAACCTCTTCAGACTCTAATATAACCTTAGATACAATCAGTGTAAACAGACAGTCACAGACTGTCACTCATCCATGGAGTTACTCACACACCTAGTCAGTTATGCCAAAAATCAATCACACCTCCATTTTCTCAACTATACAGTTATACACACCTTACTTATTCAAACATATACTAACACATATTTACTTTACTCTCTTATACAATCTCTGATACATGTTCACAATGATCCATACAGCCACTCACACATTCATTGGCTCTTATGCACAGTTATTTATAGATGTCAACTCTCACATGTACTGTGTTTTACATATGTACTTAATTTGACATGTAGCACTGAGATATCCATTCACTCACTAATACACTCATGCACAGTCAAGCGCCCATACAGCTGTTTCCACATACACTTTTGAATCCATACATATAGTGAATCAACTACTCACACATCTATGTACAGAGTCACACACCTCCCAGCCACCCATACACACACACTCAGTTTCCCATACAAATACTTGGACAACCAATGAATAACCCATACAGTTACTCATATAGCTACTGATCAACATATGCAGCAGTTTGTAGAACAACAGATATAATGATGCACAAATTAAAACAGTTTAGTCACTAACCCATGCACTCAGTGAGACACATTTAATCACTCACTCATACAGTCAGTCTTGCACCTACTAAATCCTTCATCCAGACACTTATACATCCACTCATTCTTCAATATGTAAAACATATTTTAACTTTACAGAAACATACAGTCACTGGATGTTGTAATCAGTGATGTCATCAGTGATGTCATTTGAGATGTCATCAGTGATGTCATCAGTGATGTCACTAACCATGTCATGAATGATGTAATATGTGACATCATCAGCAGTGGATTGCGGGTGCGCGATATATAGTTAGCGCTTATAACTATATATGGAATTTCAATGGTTTTATGCAAGTAAAATAAGGTTTTGTAAATGCAAATCCCTAACTATATATGGCCTAAAACCAAATGGTTTTTTCTGTGAATATATATATATATATATATATATATATATATATATATATATATATATATATATATATATATATATATATATATATATATATATATATATATATATATATATATATATGTACGCTCGTGGGGAGGTCCAACTAGAGAACTGCAGCCGAACACAGGTGAGCTGTTCCCCAAACAGATTTAATTAAAGGTACAGGCAGTCACGCTCTCCGGTACATTAAAAGCATATGTCCACAGTCCCAACGCGTTTCGAGTTTGCCTCTTCTTCCTGGGGCACTGCAGTCATCACACGCATATTTCACTCCATCTCCAATTTAAGCCATGATGAATGCCATGAATTAGCGAATCTGCTGCTTTGTGGGAGATGAAGTTTCAGTTTATATCCTGGATGGATGCGTGCTGAAATAAATGCCAGATAAAGCCCCTCTTGGGCCCCAGAGTGCCGGCTGCCTTTATCCAACACCTGTGCTCCACAACGTGGCCCCCTCTTCTTTATGGGGTGGTGCTAGTTCGGCGGCAGGACAACCGCCAAATATGTACGCTCGTGGGGAGGTCCAACTAGAGAACTGCAGCCGAACACAGGTGAGCTGTTCCCCAAACAGATTTAATTAAAGGTACAGGCAGTCACGCTCTCCGGTACATTAAAAGCATATGTCCACAGTCTCAACGCGTTTCGAGTTTGCCTCTTCTTCCTGGGGCACTGCAGTCATCACACGCATATTTCACTCCATCTCCAATTTAAGCCATGATGAATGCCATGAATTAGCGAATCTGCTGCTTTCTGGGAGTGTTCGGCTGCAGTTCTCTAGTTGGACCTCCCCACGAGCGTACATATTTGGCGGTTGTTCTGCCGCCGAACTAGCACCACCCCATAAAGAAGAGGGGGCCACGTTGTGGAGCACAGGTGTTGGATAAAGGCAGCCGGCACTCTGGGGCCCAAGAGGGGCTTTATCTGGCATTTATTTCAGCACGCATCCATCCAGGATATAAACTGAAACTTCATCTCCCAGAAAGCAGCAGATTCGCTAATTCATGGCATTCATCATGGCTTAAATTGGAGATGGAGTGAAATATGCGTGTGATGACTGCAGTGCCCCAGGAAGAAGAGGCAAACTCGAAACGCGTTGGGACTGTGGACATATGCTTTTAATGTACCGAAGAGCGTGACTGCCTGTACCTTTAATTAAATCTGTTTGGGGAACAGCTCACCTGTGTTCGGCTGCAGTTCTCTAGTTGGAACTCCCCACGAGCGTACATATATATATTATAAATTCACTGAAAAAACCATAGGTTATAGACCATATATAATTAGGAATTTGCATTTACAAAACCTTGAAAATTCACTGAAAAAACCATAGGTTATAGACCATATATAGTTAGGGATTAGCATTTACAAAACCTTATTTTATTCGCACAAAACCATTGAAATTCTATATATAGTTAGTTGCACTAACTATATATCGCGCACCCGAAATCCACTGCTGATGATGTCACATATTACATCATTCATGACATGGTCAGTGACATCACTGATGATATCACTGATGACATCTCAAATGACATCACTGATGACATCACTGATGACAACACCCAGTGACTATATGTTTCTGTAAAGTTAAAATATGTCTTACATATTGAAGAATGAGTGGATGTATAAGTGTCTGGATGAAGGATTTAGTAGGTGCATGACTGACTGTATGAGAGAATGATTAAATGTGTCTCACTGAGTGCATGGGTTAGTGACTAAAGTGTCTTAATTTGGCAATCATTATATATGTTGTTCTGTAAACTGCTGCATGTTCAAATCAGTAGCTATATCAGTAACTATATGGGTTATTGAATGGTTGCCCAAGTATTTGTATGGGAGACTGAGTATGTGTGTGGGTGGCTGGGAGGTGTATGACTCTGTGCATAGATGTGTGAGCAGTTGATTCCCTAGGTGTATGGGTTCAAAAGTGCATGTAGAAACAGCTGTATGGACAGTTGACTGTGTGCATGAGTGTATTGGTGAGTGAATGGATATCTCAGTGCTACATGTCAAAGTAAGTACATATGTAAAACACAGTCCATGTGAGAGTTGACATATATAAATAACTGAACATAAGAGCCAGTGAATGTGAGAGTGGCTGTATGGATCATTGTGAACTTGTATCAGGGATTGTATAAGAGAGTAAATATGTGTTAGTATATGTTTGAATAAGTAAGGTGTGTATAACTGTATAGTTGAGGAAATGGAGGTGTGATTGATTCTTTGCATGACTGACTAGGTGTGTGAGTAACTCCATGGATGTGTGACAGTCTGTGAGTGTCTGTTTACACTGAGTGTATCTAAGGTTATATTACAGTCTGTAGATGTTCATTGTATTATCACATAAATGATATCATCAGTGATGGCATCAATAATGTCGAATGAGATGTCAGTGATGTCATCAGTGATGTCATTTGAGATGTCATCAGTGATGTCATCAGTGATGTCATTTGAGATGTCATCAGTGATGTCATCAGTGATGTCACTGACCATGTCATGAATGATGTAATATGTGACATCATCAGCAGTGGATTGCGGGTGCGCGATATATAGTTAGTGCAACTAACTATATATGGAATTTCAATGGTTTTGTGCGAATAAAATAAGGTTTTGTAAATGCTTATCCCTAACTATATATGGTCTATAACCTATGGTTTTTTCAGTGAATTTTCAAGGTTTTGTAAATGCAAATTCCTAACTATATATGGTCTATAACCTATGGTTTTTTCAGTGAATTTCATTGGTTTTTTAAAAGCTAATATCTGTAGCTGTAAAATGTATTCTTCTTTAAATCCAAAAATATATTTTATATGTTTTTTATTAAAAAAAAATTTAAATATTTTTTTATCTTCGCTCCCGGTTCGCTAACCGGGAAGCTTCCCGTTAGCTCATCTTGATGTCGCGACTTAGTCCGCGAACCGGTAAACGTTCCGTTTGCGCAACTGCCGCGTTAGAAATCAACATTGTGACGCGTCGCGGAAGCGCGACGTATCACGTTGTCGCGTAATGCGTCTTATGACGCGGCGCATTAGCGCTCCCGGAAGTGCTCCGGACCGCGAACCGGAAGCGATCCGCGGCGCGGCGCGCACCGCGTAACGTGAGCGGAACAGGTCATGTGACTTGTTTATAAAACTTTTCATTGGTTCATTTCACTTTTGGTTTCCAAATGATGTAAGACTAGGTCATATGACCTAAAAATAACACTTTTCATTGGTTTAGAACTTTTGCTTTTCCCAAATGATGAAAACCCCTCCTTCTTTCCTCACTCTGACTTTCATCTTGGTGAGAGAAAGACCCTTTTTCATAGTTGAGCAATGGCTTCAGTAGTTGCTTCAGCTGGTGCACCCCCACCACCACCTTCACCTCCTCATGGGAAGAGAGGACCACCACCCCAGTTCATCACCAACACAGAGGAGGAAGAGGATGAACTAGAGGAAGAGGAGACAGAAGGACCACAGTTCTTACAAGAGGTGCCCCGTGTTTCCCATCGGAAAACCAGTTTCATTTGGCAGTTTTTTTCACTCCCTCGAGGGCAGAAGAAAGTAAATGCTAAGTATGTCACCTGCCTCATTTGTAAAGACAAGTTATCAAGAGGCACTGATAAAAAATATAGCATGGGGAACTATACCATGCATCGGCATATGAGCAGGTGGCATCCATTGAACTACAGCCGTGCAGAGTTGCGTGACCTGCAGGATAATCCAACAACAACTCCTGTGGCCAGGTCAACTTCGCAAATATCGTTGACAGGAGCAGAGGCACGGGAAACCGTGCCAAACATTTAGCAGAACTTTTTACATATGAAATTAACCTGTTTGTATTGCGGTGCATTGCTTTCATGTGGTAACATGAGCATATCGTTAATGAACGTTGCTTATGAAAATCATAATTGCCCTAACCGCCCCAGACAGTAATTTTTTTTTTGCTCCTGTTGAGCCCTTTTCAATGCCTGTTTTTTGTTGTTTCCCCTCCATCAAAAACAAAAAAAAATCATAAAACTGTTCAAAAAATACAAAAAAAACAAAAAATGTTCATCAAAAAAAAAAAAAAAAAAAAACCATTAAAAAAAAAGTTCTTTTCAGAACTACCTCCCCTTTCAAATAAAATTGCTAGAATGTTTAGCACTCTGGCAAGCTCTATTTCTTTTGGTTCGCTTCCCCGTTCGCTGCCCGGTTCGCGAACTAGGAGCGAACCAAAACATTTTTTTTTTTAAAAAAGAAGAGTAAGTATAAGGGAAGTAAACAGAGAGTAATGTTAAAAGAAAGACAGCTATAGGGAGTAAACCAGAGATACTGTTTAATAGATCTATTTACCGAAGAAAAGATGGAAGAGGGTATAATTGCGAAAAACAAAATGGATAAGGAAGTGAAAGAAAAAAAGAGAGTAGAACAATATCAAAGAAGAGTGTCTTGGAGAATGTGAGTGAATGTTCAAAATAAGATTAAAACATGTGGAATAACAGAGAGAAAAAATAGAAAACAGAAAAGAAAAAATAACAGAAAAAGATTAATTGAAACAGCAAAGAAATGTAAATAACATAGAGCCATATCATCAACATAGGCAATAAAAGTTTTGCAGCTTTTATCAGCAGAAATATGTCGCCAAAGCATTCTAATTAGCTTGATACATATGGCCCCAAGTGAGGCCTGTCTTGCAACATGGTGCATCTTTTTCATCACTGCTGCATCGGTTTCATGTGGCACGGTTTTAAAACAGCATGACACATTTGCCTAGATGCATCAATTTGTAATTTTGACGCCTCATAGCAAATCTTTTGCACCGCCACTGCGTCACAAAACTGACGCACAGTGGCCCAAAAGAGGCATACACATATCATAAATCTGTCCCTAACATTTTAAATAAATAATTCAGGATGACGATAAGGTGTGGTCTCTCCAGAGGTTTGTTTAAGGTGAGGCCTACTCAGGGTTGCAGATCAATTTTACGCTTGTTGAAGAATACAGAGGAGATAATACATGTGAAGGCCTACCAATGAAGTAAGTCATGTCCACTTTTTACATCATTCATGACATGGTCAGTGACATCATCAGCAGTGGATTGCGGGTAGAAAGAGTAGAAAACATTTACCTTATAATTCTTGTTAACTTTTTCAATTCTTTTTTCATACTTTCAATCTGCGAAAGAGAGAACAAACATTTCAAAAATATTAAAACATGTATTTAAAAATTAGAAAAGACAAGGGAAAAGGTTCAAGAACAAACAGTTTTTCAACAACTTTGACATTTACAGAAGCCTCTGCTTCTCTACGTCCCCTACACAATCCTAAAGATATATATATTAAACAAACAGTATCTTGATGCTGATGAAGTGAGGCCTATTTTGGAACATGGTGCATCTTTTGCACTGCTGATGTCTCACAATAGTGATGCAATAGCAGCGCAAAAGAGATGTAAAGCCATCATAAAATTGTGTCTAACATTTTAAATGATTGTTTCAGGATGCAAATAAGATGTGTCCTTTCAAGAGGTTTCTTTGAGGTGAGGCCTATTCAGTTTTCAAAAAAAACAGTACCCAGAAGTGCAGCACTGTAAGCATTAACTTTGACACTTACAGAAGCCTCAGTTTCTCCATATCTACCTCACATTTCTAAATGTATATCATAAGTACAAAAAGTAGAACATTAATTATACATGTTAAATGGTTTATTTTTGCTGTTCTCAGAATGTATCAAATTTCACTTAAATCAGTGACTTGAAGGTATTCATCATGTAACAGCGGGAAAAAAAAAACAATCAAAATGATTGTGTTTAAAAAACCCATACAACATAAGAAATCTGAATTCAAAACTCCTTAAAATTAACATACTTTCCATAACGTCGAAGGATGTCCTATGAACAGCGTACACTCTGTTGTGCTATTAATATTTTCAGCCCGCCACTTTCTGAAAGTAAACCTCCATCGTTTTGAAAAATATGTTACATACAATAAAAGACTTCTCACATTCTACCACATGTTTCCACTTGGCCAAATCATGTTGCAGCGATTTACAACTCTTGTAATTCTTGTAATCAAATCACGTCATTTTCTATTTTCGCAACTTTCAAAAAGAAAACATTTAAGATTACTTTCACAATCCTGGACTACTAATATCTTACCCTTCTTGCTCACTCATGTTCTACTTTTCCTATGACACTGATTCTGCTTACTATGAAGCAGACTTACTTGCATCAGGTTTATATAGTTGGATTTTTAAAATGACATTATAATTAAAAGTTTTGACCAATAATCTAGACAGCATTGCAGACTTACATTCCCTCTACTTCATGAACCTTTTGCAATTCCTCAGAGGAAATCCCGAGATTCTTTCCTTAAAATGTTGGTTTTAAAAACACCAGGTAAGAATTTTTAAGGTCAAACAGCAATTTTTTTTTTAAAGTTACAACAGAATCGTTGCAGAATGACCAGCCGTTTCTAGACTTTAAATAAGCTGTGTAATGTCCTGATGTTGTTGAAGGACCAACGTGATAGATAATTGCTACAGTTACAAAAGTCCTTCCTGATATTGACAGCTGAGAAGCAACACATTTTTTTATTAAAGTTGACAATTTTGATCCATCAGGCCTACATCGTTGGATCATTAAAATGACATACTGGCCATATCTTCGTATAAATAATGTTGACATCATTTCAGATTTACATTGGCTACACTCCATGTTGTGATCAGCTGCATTTACTAGCTTATTAAAGGAGACTGATTTACTGTCTGGCAAAGTTAAATATATAAATCTTTCTGAGTCTACACTAGTAGTACTTGATACCATACAGTTCTCGCAGTCATGCTGCCATTGATAAGAAAGCCCAAACAGGTGATCTACATCTACACCCTCATCTTGCAATACATCAAGCATATACATTAAAAACTCCTGACAATCCTGCTGATTATTTTCAGAGAAGTCTGTTTGACCTGAACATTCATCTAACAGATAACGAACTTCAGACACACATTCTACTTTTGTTCGATCAGTGCTACACTTCTCTAACACAGAATTCAACAAACAGCATAAACTTTGTTCCGAATTGAACACAATCTGTTCTTTTAAAGTCTCTAGTGAAAAGAGAACATTAACCACTACATTTGCATAGCAGTTGACACCAGAACTGTTTTCAAATTGAAAACCGACAACATCTTCAACAGAATCCGTTTTCTTTCTGCTTACAATTTTCGGTTCATCGACTTCTCGGCTTTTTGCTACAACCTCCCTACTATTAGTAATATTTCTTCGTTTACGGCCTACCACACGTTTCTCAAACAAAGGATATTGAGGATATTAACCTATTGTATTCCTTAACACAATCTAGATCCGCACAAATGTTTGTGACATCACAATCAATCAAGTACAATCCTGATAAAGTTCTAACTCGTGACAATGCCACATATGCCATACCCTCTTTGAACACAGAACTGCCAATATTCACCAAAGCACTGTCTACACTTAAACCTTGCGATTTATGGATTGTCACCGCATATGCCAAGCAAACAGGAAACTGTTTACGGCGAACATATAAGTCTTTAACAAGCAAAAACCTAGCAGAACAACGACCAATTAGCTGTACTTCCTCAATGCCATCAAATTTAATTTTTAAAAATTCAATACCATCTCTACTTCTGTATTTCTCAAAATCAACAACATTACCCATTGATCCATTTACCAGACCTCTTTCAACATGTAAATTCCTTCTCAAAATAATTCGGCAATTTAAACACACATTCAAAGTCTTTTCAAAACCCGCTGTTTTAGATATAGTCTTCTCTAATGAATCCAATTTTGATTTCAAATTCTCAGACAAAATAATTGTTGATCCCATATGCTCTATTCTGTCAATAGCTTCAAGTTTCACAATCTCTTGCTTTTCTAAATTCAACATTTTGTTGTTGAAGATGGCACATTCTGCAAGAGTTGGCATCAAACATATTCCGGATTTCTTCTCAGTAATTTTCTGAAAAATATTCTCAGGCACAACGTCTTGTTCTGGATATAAATTTGACAGTAATCGTGCATTTAAAGCTTCTTTCCCATGCTCGGTCACTTTTCCAATTCTAATATCTTGTAGAATATTCTTGTAATCTTCATCCTTTGCCTGACGCATATTTTCATGCAGTTCAGCATAATTGAAGTTTAACCATATATTGACGTTGCCAATGCTCCCTAGGCACTTCCTGGTATCTTCATGCGTGAGTATTTTGAACACAGGTTGTCCTTTTACTGGTGTCAGCTGCAGAAGATCTCCGAAAACAATGATGTGTTTGCCACCAAATAACACATCATACTCAGTTTTAAGAACTTCTTGCATTCTCAAATGCACAAAGGCAAGCATGACATTGGAAACCATGCTTACTTCGTCAATGATAAGAAGTTTCATTTTCCTCAAGACTCTTGAAACTTCACAACAAGCATCACCAGATAACTTGTGGTATTGTAATTTGTTGTCATGCTCCACTGGCAGCATCAGTAGACGATGCAAAGTAATACCTTTAATGTTATGTGCTGCCAGTCCAGTAGGAGCGGTAACAACACAAGACAGCGATGACTCAGTCCTTTCCTGCAAATAACAAGAAATTGCTTTAATAAGGAAACTTTTTCCAGTTCCCGCTTCTCCACTCACGTACAGTCGGACAGGCTTCAACGACGTACATGAGCACTCTTTCTTCTCATGACTTAATCCATGATCAATTTGCTTGGTAACTTCATCATATATTTTCCTCTGCTCACGATGAGTTGTTTTTCCAAGTCTTCTAAGTTAACCGCATCCTCCTGAGCATGTGCCATGGCTCTTTCCACTTCATTCATAGCAGTGGCAGCTTCATTTTCGATAATAGGTCCTCCTAGTGGATCCTGACTCAATGAAACAGAACTCTGACTGTCCTGAGAACTGTCTCTGGCAATCTCGGCTGCAATCGTTGCTTCCTGCTCAATTTCCAAAGTCAACATTTCTTGATATTTGGGAAAAGCAGGACATTTTATGGTCTCCTTAGCAGCAGTGAAAGAGTCTTCGTAACAGAGGAAATCTCCAAGCAGTTCCTCTTCTGCACGCCAAGGCTTGAAAAGTTGCAAAAGTGCTAAATAGAAAAACTCCTTTTTTTCTGGCGATTCGCCACTCAATTTTTGATGGTTTACTAATTGGCATTTTCTTTGCTTGACCAGACATCCCTCACTTCCAATTACAGCATACACTCCTTTCTCAATATCTTCTTTGATGTTCCTCTTGAATATATAATTTTGTAGAACCTCATATAGACAAACATTCTCAAGGTGACTGCTTCGATTTGGATAATATGTATCCAACATGTTGGTCTTCAAAATGTCGGTACTGTTTGGTTCCTTTTCCGCCAAATACTCAATTTCCCGGACAGGTTTTAGAACTCGATTTCGCGTTACAGCAAGACCAAGACTCGCCCAAACGATACTCCTGGATTTGGCATAGAGACATGCTGAAGACAACCGGTCAGAACATTCGTAAGCTCCGATTTCTCGATGCGACAACATCTTCAGACTGAAACTGTACAACTTCTTGCTGAGGCTCTTTTCATGGGAAATGTCCTCCCACATATCCTTCAATTCTGTCTTTTCTTTTTTGGTGATATAAGATGTCACATACCGAGCCACAGCCATACAGTTGTCAGCCACAAACTGTATATCCATGTTAGCATTCCACATGGACAAAATCACTGGGTTGTAGTCGTTGATGTACTTGGACTCTTCGTTCCTTTTCAAACTGTATGTATTTTTGGGTGATTTCCGCGTCACATTATGTCGCAGAGAAGACATCAAACTGTTCACTCTTCCTTTAGAAATCACCGGTCGTGGAAAGTTGAAACGACATTTGGTGTAGAACTTGTCCTTGTTTCTGAATTTACGACGACAGTACTTTCCACAACGATGGCTTTGGAAACGTAGAACTTGTTCTCTTAGGCTTTTCTTCTCCGTTGCGTTTGGAACAGCACACGTAGCATACTGTTCTATGAAATTCATCACTAAGTCATCCGGATCTGTTCCAAATTTAGGTGCATCCTTGATCCACAGCAACATATGTATATGAGGAGCACCTCTTGCTTGGTACTCCTTTCTCCAGAAGAAATCCAACACCTCTCCAAGAGGTGGATTCTTCTTATTTGTGATGAAAGACATCATAGCTTCAAATCTATGATTGAAGTACCTGCATACATTCACTGGATCCAAAGAACACAGTTCTCCAGGTGTCTTGAATTCAATATTTTCAATATTTCCATTTGCCTCTCGTAGAAATTCAAGTAAGTCTTCCCAGCCATACTCGGCACAGCTCAGAGTGAGGAACCATGTTGGAGTTCCTAAGTTCCTCAGCATACATTTTAAATCACCATGACGACTGTACCAGTACTCATTAGTACCACGCTGACACGCCATGAGATTAATTAGGTGAGAATCCAAAATACTGTCTTGGACATTGACTTTATGCATAAAGTCACTTGCCGAGATGTTTCGCATCTGTATACCACTTTTTAAGATGTGGTTCACTGCATATGACAGTCCAGACAGATCGCTTTCAAACAGGAGATGAAACAAATAGGGAATGCATTGACGAAACCTAGGATCTTCTGCATACAATCGTAAAGTCCGGTATTCAGACGCAGGAATTTGATGAGGTCGCTCTTCATATCTTCCTCCTTGACCTGTTGGAAATAGCTGTGGGAAACACCGAGCTTCCAAACTTTCCTCCCAAACACTAATGGGACTCCCTTTGGCTTGTTTCATTTGAAACAACTCAATAGCATTCCCCATGACTTCCTTGGAATGCAAAGGATGAACACTATAATGTTCATATATTTCTTCACTTTTAGAGGCCTCTACTTTCTCAATTTGGCCAGCACACAAATCGCTATCCTCTTCATCACTTACTTCCTCTTCTGAAACATATACATTCTTATAGTACTTATTATTTTTCTTCAAATACAATGTTGCCTTTTTGACTTTCCTAACATCCACTAAATCTTGCCATATTTTCTTATTCTTTGTCGGAACCCCATTAACCAAGATAACCAGAGGTTTCTCTTCCACTTTTTCTACTCCAATTGTGTTAATGTTTTTGTTCAAATCTAGAGGCAAATAAACAACTCTTCCCTTTAATCCTCTCTGTAAATCTGATGGAGGCAACTTCCCTGTCTTTGGCTCCATTCTTACAATAGCCTGAAAGGGATGGATACTTTGAATCACAATAGATAGTATTTAAATCCTTCAATTCAGAAGGAATCTCAACCAATTCCAGATTATTATGAACCGCCCTAGCAGGCATCTGGTTTTGGTTTAATTTGTTACAACAATAAGTACACACACGTTGATCCGATCCCAAATCAAAATAATTTTCTACCATCAAGTATGTGGCAAAATCCTTCCATTCACTATTATTTTCCCTTTCACTTTTTGCATATAAATCCACTAACTTAATCTGATTCTTGTAATAAGTGCGTCGACAACACACACAAGTGAAATTAGGCCTCTCACTTGATTTCATCTGAAACGTGGCAATTTCCTTCTGAAATTTATCTGTACTAGAAACCTGTACATTATCTTCAACATTACCCTCTACTTCTGGGTCAATTTGAACATTCTCATCTTTACTTCCAAAGTAACAAAACTCAATTTCTTCACAAAAATTTTTGACATCTATTTCAGAACCATGCAAAAGAGCAGCACATAATTGTTTAAGCATAATTGCTGGACTCTTAGCATGATACAACATTCTCACTAATTTCCTCACTTTATTATGATGCACTGCTAGCATCCTGAAATGATGAAAAACACTCTGGCATACTCTCCTGGAAAGACAAGCCAGTGAATGACCACGCAAACCTGTCATTTGTCTCACTCTGCAAGGATCTAATTCTTGCAACAACTTCATTTTCTGCTTCAAACTTTTCTTATTAAATGTCCGTACAAAATCACAAAGCAAATTGATGGAATCCTGTTGCACACTGCAAATAGAACTACACTTCCAAATGTACACAGGACCCTTAGGACGTCTTCCTAAAACCTCATTACCTAACACCTCGTCTGTCTCTGTTGTCACAAGTTTTTCTTTTTCAACTGGACAACCATCCTTCACTTCATAAGCTCGACCACTGGTGTCAACTGCAAACACCAAATCATTATCCTGAAAATAACTCTCCTCATTAAAAAATGCCTCACAACTTGAACTATGCATCCATTCTCCGGAAAAAACTTCACAAAAGTTACTACGATTTACTACTCTCTTCCATCTACTATTTGATTTGAAATCAGAAATTACCTTGTTTAGTTTCCTAATTCTATTGATTACCAAAATAAATAACTTTCGCTTAATTTCGAAAGCATGATCAATAATTTTCTCTACATTTTTTTCTTCTTCTTATAAAATGCCACTTTCTGTTGGCCTTTCTTAATATTTTTTAATAAATTAACTATTATCCTGTTGCGGAACATTCGTTTTCGAATGTCCCTAAACTGTTGTTTCCTTCTACTATCATGCACAGAGTTATCTCTTGCTCTAGCAGTAACATTTTTGATTGGTCTTTCCTTTCCATTTAAATTGCTTCTCTTTTTCTGGACTGAAACATTTTTTGTTGAAATACTTTTTTTACAACAAATATTTCTTATGAATGATTTCGTGCTCTTACCCGGAGCTTTCTTGGTGATTTCACAAGTTTTTTGGGGAGAGGACTGCTGCAATAATAGATGATCCTGCTGTCTTTGACGTTTTTTAGCCTTTCTAATTCGATTCTTAGTTGGCATTTTTCAAATTTTGAAATGATCTGCAGTTGAATCTGTGGAAAAATATAATAAAAAATGTTATTAACCACTATTACCAAACAGTAAATGAATAACAGTCATCAAAAACTTAACACCCTACTTATTATTTAACATAGCAAATCTTTTGCACCACCACTGCGTCACAAAAGTGACACACAGTGGTACAAAACAGGCATACACCTATCATAAATCTCTCCCTAACATTTTAAATGATTGATTCAGGATGACGATAAGGTGTGGCCTATCTAGAGGTTTGTTTGGGCCCAGATCTTTGGACTGGGGTGAATGTGTGTCATTGATCCACATTCGGTCCATCACCTGTTTTGTTTGTTTGAGGTGAGGCCAACACACGGTTGCAGATGAGATTTTCGCTTGTTGAAGAAAACAAAGGAGATAATACATGTGAAGGCCTACCAATGAAGTAAGTCATGTCCACTTCACTCTTGAACAAAGGGCAGACCTCTTTTGAATCTGTGGTCAGACCTAAACTTCATCTGCACAATGTCATTCATAAACTTAGGAAACACTAGTGATGTAATTGAAAAATGTGGAGTTTCTTTTCCTCATTTCAGAATTACATCACCTGTGTTTCCTCATTGACTTAAAATGTCCTTAATACACATGAAAGCGTTTTTTTGATTGCCCTTGCACCATTTTTGGGTCATTTTTAACATGGCTATGTAACTCCCATAATCAAAATCTAAATTTGCCAAGCACAGGTGGGAGCATATTTACAAGAAACTTGCCCCATGCAGAAAGCTCTTCAATTTAAATGGGAAAAATAACATCATAGACACTCAAATGCCTTTTAAATATGCTCCAAACAACCTATGAAGTTCTAGCAGTACATATCCAGAAATGTAATTGATTTCAAAAAAAGTTTTTGAACACAACATATAAATCAATTGTATACCTACATTCAAGATGAAATGACTGAAAATGTCCTTGAGACACATGAAAGCGTTTTTTTGAATGCCCTTGCACCATTTTTGGGACATTTTTAACATGGCTATGTAACTCCCATAATCAAAATCTAAATTTGCCAAGCACAGGTGGGAGCGTATTTACAAGAAACTTGCCCCATGAAGAACGCTTTCCATTTAAAAAGGGAAAAATAACATCATAGACACTCAAATGCCTTATAAATATGACCCAAACAACCTATGAAGCTCTAGCAGTACATATCCAGAAATGTAATTGATTTCAAAAAATCGTTTTTAAACACAGCATATAAATCAATTGTATACCTACATTCAAGAGGAAATGACTGAAAATGTCCTTGAGACACATGAAAGCGTTTTTTTGAATGCCCTTGCACCATTTTTGGGACATTTTTAACATGGCTATGTAACTCCCATAATCAAAATCTAAATTTGCCAAGCACAGGTGGGAGCGTATTTACAAGAAACTTGCCCCATGAAGAACGCTTTCCATTTAAAAAGGGAAAAATAACATCATAGACACTCAAATGCCTTATAAATATGACCCAAACAACCTATGAAGCTCTAGCAGTACATATCCAGAAATGTAATTGATTTCAAAAAATCGTTTTTAAACACAGCATATAAATCAATTGTATACCTACATTCAAGAGGAAATTACTGAAAATGTCCTTGAGACACATGAAAGCGTTTTTTTGAATGCCCTTGCACCATTTTTGGGACATTTTTAACATGGCTATATAACTCCCATAATCAAAATCTAAATTTGCCAAGCACAGGTGGGAGCGTATTTACAAGAAACTTGCCCCATGAAGAACGCTTTCCATTTAAAAAGGGAAAAATAACATCATAGACACTCAAATGCCTTATAAATATGACCCAAACAACCTATGAAGCTCTAGCAGTACATATCCAGAAATGTAATTGATTTCAAAAAATCGTTTTCAAACACAGCATATAAATCAATTGTATACCTACATTCAAGAGGAAATGACTAAAAATGTCCTTAAGACACATGAAAGCGTTTTTTTGAATGCCCTTGCACCATTTTTGGGACATTTTTAACATGGCTATGTAACTCCCATAATCAAAATCTAAATTTACCAAGCACAGGTGGGAGCGTATTTACAAGAAACTAGCCCCATGAAGAAAGCTCTTCAATTAAAATGGGAACAATAACATCAGAGACACTCAAATGCCTTATAAATATGGCCCAAACAACCTATGAAACTCTAGCAGAACATATCCAGAAATGTAATTGTTTTCAAAAATCGTTTTTAAACACAACATATCTGTTTCAGCTTACATGAGAGACCATGGAATGGGCTCCATGTACAACAATACCTTGTGTTACTGCATGCCAGAATGCTACACCGAATATGCAATTACAATTTCTCAAAGAAACAAAATCTATTTGTATATCACTTGAGACAAAGCCACATTTTAAAAACACAGCTTTCTTCATTTTCTCCTTAAATCATACTATTCTCTATCTAAATTAAATAAATCTTTTCTCACCTTAGCAAATACTTTTTGAGTTTCAAAACAGTCTCAGAAATACTCCAAATTGTCTTCAGCAGAACAAAGAGGATGCACTCCAGAGGCTGCAGCTATAGAAAGCACAGAAATGCTGATATTCATTACACATATCTCTCATATTAGCCAATCATAACTCTTCCCTCACTTTTTTCAAATCAAAACCCTTCCCCCCTCTGCCCTCTCTGCCTTTTTTGCTTAGCAACCACCTCCTGAAAGACCTCTCATGTTTGCAAGTTCACACAACAATGTTTCAATTGAACTCTGAACTCTCAGTGCACCTGCGTATCCAGTGCAATCTTTCATTAAATGTTTTTTCCTTGACCATTCAAATTACATCTTTCAAAGAACACATCCATGCACCCTAACTTTCTGTTTTCAGAAATGTAAATGCACCAATCACTGCTAATGAATCATTAGCACTGGAAATCCACAGTTTTTTTTCTTTACAAACTCCTACTGTTTCAACTGCCCTTTCATTACCACACTTCATCTGACTGCAGCCCAACCTTCTCTCACCATGTTTAATGTCTGGATTGTTGGACATAGTTACATCTACTGGGCTCAAAGGTATGCTGAGAACAGAAATTTACCTAACCTCAATTTACAAGATGTGGAAATTAAGTGGTTGGGCCAAAGAGGATTAAAATGTCACCAATTGATACCATTGGTGAAAACCTTTATGCATTTGCCAAAACCTGACCTGTTAATTGTGCACTGTGGAGGTAATGATTTGGGCACTTTGACAGGGGTAGGTCTGGAAATGCTTTTAAAGGACACCTTTGAGCAATTAATGGCACTTTTTCCTCAAACTGCCTTGGTATATTCCAATATATGCCAAAGACAGAAATGGAGGTGGTCCAACCAATTTTGTCCACAAATTGAGAAGTCGAGGAAACATGTAAACAAATCTCTTTCAGCTTACATGAGAGACCATGGAATGGGCTCCATGTACAACAATAACTTGCGTTACTACATGCAAGATATCTACAGAGGAGATGGAGTTCACTTCTCAGATGAGGGCAACAGAATTTTCATTTTGAATTTAAGACTGTGCATTGGTACCTACTTATAAGTACCAAAATGTACCATAAACCCAAAATCTGTTCTCAGAGCTACCCTACATCTGATCACTCACAATTATTGTTTTTCTCTAACTTTTTTCTCTAATTTTCAACAAACTACGCTCCCCGGAGTGCTACCCGGTACGCGAACTGGAAGCTAACCGCGCAAAATTTAAAAAAAAATGTTTTTTTCCCGCACATATGGTCCTCCTCAGCCACCCTCAGAAAACCTAGGGGTCAAGATACATCTACCGTGCCCCCTTCTACCCATTCTGAACATTATTTGCCCTCCATCTTGTATCTTAATTCGAACGAAACACAAAATGGTGGACTCCCGTTACGCTGCTGGTTCGCGGACCGGGACGCATACCGGGAAGCGGTCCAATAAAAAAGGTGGGAAAGTAATTCACAGAAAAACGACTGGAGACACTCTCACCAAATATACATTAGCTCATACTACATAACAATCCCTTTCATTTTCACAAATTTGATTGAAATTCCATTTAGCCATTAAGCCTGTAGACCTCTCTAAATACCGTGAGGTAAATTACTTCACAAAACACATCTGAAGTGTTGGAATTGACAACCAATGAAAATGTTACTTTCATTTTCTACTTTTATTACCTGACATTTGATTGGTTAAATACCTGAATATATATAAATGAAGAGAAGAAAACACAGCCATTTTAACTGCTACTTCTTGTTGTACATTACATTTGAATTGTTACTAAACACTTCAACTTGTTTGTGAAGGTAAGTTGTTATTTTTAAAACTGAAGTATATTGTGCACTATAACTTAATATGGTAAACTTTTTCTGATAGTTAAATACTATCCCTCTGTAGTAGTTATAGATTTAGATAGACTTCTCTGTTCTAGTTATGGATGGAGTTAGGCTTCTCTTGGTTAAATCACATACACTTTTTTATAGTCCTACTTCCACTCTGATACTATACACTGCCAAAAGATAAATTCACTGATAAAAACTGCCTATCTAAAATTAATCCCAACAGTGCCCTATCTCTAGTAATATATATTTTTTTAATCCAAATTTCAGGCAAAATGGAAGGCGAGCAGCAAGTTCAATTTAAAATTGTACTGCAAGAGAGCAGCCAAGGAAACATTGATGAAAATCAAAATGAATTTATGGATGAAAGTAGGGACCAGGAACTACTGCAATGTGTGAGCTATCCGTGAGCTGGGAGGAGGAGCTACGTGACGAAACACTGTGAGCTGAGAATCGGCGAAAAGCGCTGTGAGGACGCGCTGGAAAGGGCGAGCCGAGCTGAGCCACGCTGAGCTCGCCCAGCTGATACCAGGCTACCGGGTCCTCCACGAACGCTTGGTTAACCTCCCCCGCCCCCCCCTGCACCCATCACTGTCTCCACCGGTACTGCTGCCATTTACCGGACACGGACCTCGGCTGACGGCTGCTGCTCCACCCCCACCGCATCACCGCATCGCTGCTCAACCTGCTCCACCTGTGCTGCGGTTGGAGGCCGATTGGGAGGTCGGCGGCTTGGCGGTCAGCATTTTGGCGGGTTGCGGTTCTCCCCAGGCCCCTGGGGATCGAGCGGGGCTGAGCGGACAGGCCGGGAGGACGTCGCTGTGGGGCAGAGAGCGGTAACGGCGCTGAGGAGATGAGGAGGTGGAGGTGAGGGAGCAGCCACCCACCTTGCTTTCAGAAACAATTGAAGACAGCTGAGATAGACGCGCCGACAGAGCGTCCTAAAAAGTTACCAGAGAAATCCTGCAGGGGCATAAGGTTGAATAAATCACCTCCACTGTACGGAAAGGCACAGGAAGACAGCACCATACCATAAGAAAGCACTCCAGATCCATCTGTTACAGGGCTAGAGGCACTCTACATAGCCCAACAGACAGATTTCGGGAATGCACTACACGGACCAGGGAAGCTCATACTAGGTTTGGAATCCGAGAGTCCAGTCCGTGTTTTCGCATTCCGTGTCCTGTGCATTCAGCATTTGAGGCGGCAGGCAGAGGCGGGTGAAGCGAGGAAGCAAGGAAGCAGCAGGCTCTGTCCCGGCCGCCGCCCCCCACCTCCCCCCCTCCGACCCAACGCGAGCTGAGCAGCAGCGGTGAAGAGGTAGCGGGCAGTGGGAGGGCTACCCTTAATACCGCGAGCCACCTGCCTCGAGCCTCACAGCACGGCAGAGAGCCGAAATCTACCATACAGTGACTCAGTGATACAGTGATAGAGTGAGACTCACAGGAGGCAGAGACTTGGCCTGAATCAACCAGCGGTGGACAGCCGTCACCAAAGAGAACCTGGGGTACGAAGAACACATCAACCAGGTACGTGGCTACACGACAAAGCTACCCCAGTAGGAAAGCATTTTACTGCCACCCACGAAACCGATCAATCAACTGTTAACAAACTGTATGGAGCTTACAAACACCTAACTGACCAGTTTATTTTCTCACAACCTAAAGCGGCCCACATCGACAGTTATTCACCTACTAAACAAGTTAAATAGATAAATTTTCATTGGGAAATAGACTTACTCTCCTTGATTCACAAGCAGTGGTGAAAAAGAGTTTAAGCCAAGATCCTCCCGGTGCAATGAGATCCGGCAAAGTAAGAAAGTACACTGCTCCCAAGCGAAGGAAGTCCAAGCAACTTGACGCAGCTGGGGTTCAGGGCCACGTCAAGCACACCCCAAATCCTCAGAAACCCAAGAGCCTAACTCTACGGGATTATTTTAGAAAGACCCCGTCTAAAACCACAGAACTAATACAACAAACAGAGCAACATCCGCAAGTCGTGGAGGCAACCACCTCCACAACCTCTGACCACCAAGGGTCTGACCTTAAAGCACCACTGAAAAACTGGGAATTCAACACAATGCCAGCAAAAGGGCCGCAAGATATCTATTTTTTTGGGTCCACCTGTACCAACCAAAACAGGGTAGACACCCAAACAGTTTCTCTCACTCCGGAGATGCCCTTTACCCCTCAGGCAGACGATAACGGGACTGCCCTTCCACTGCAAACACAGTTGGAAGACATAATGTGTTCAACAGAAGCTTCTCCTTTGCTGACACAACTCCCACATTTCCCGACTAAGCCACTCATGGGCGCCTCTCAGCAAACAACGACAGCCCAAATCCACGGGAAAGTTGGGCCACCGCAATTTAATGACAGCTGTCAACCTCCAAACTCGCCAACCTCACCAATAACTAAAACATTAACAGAACCAACAGACGGAAGTCTATTACACAAGTTATCTTCACCTTTTGGCCTAATAAGAACTTTATGCCAAAACCAATCAGCGCAGAAGGCAGCAAATGATCAATCCACGTCGAATTTGTCACTTTTTTTTAAAAACACCCCAAATTTCTCAAACCAGAGTCCCACTCTGGATGACAAACTTAACACAGAAGAGGACACCACGACCAGTGCTTGGCCCCAACTATTGCAGACCCTGCAACAAATTGTGACCGCACTCAATTATCACTCAATAAAATTAGAGGTCCAAGTGGATCTACTAAACACTTTGGCACTCTTTACGTCAGGGATTGATGGTAAACTAGATCAACTGAATTCATTAATCTTAAGAGCGCAAGCATCTGCAAATTTTGCACAACCAACGTGCTGCTGCTCTCCAATTATCAACTCCCTTTCCCTACTCCCAGATTGCCTTTCCACAATTATTAGGGAAGTAAAGCAGCTGAGGGGGGGTATCGTGTCAGCCATATTGCAACCCACTAAACATCAAGAACAGGACAACCCACTGAAGGACTGCGAAAACAAAAATACAAAAACAAAGGAAGAAGAAGCAGATATTAAAGGATCTACCAACCGCCTTCAATCGATGAATGATCAACTTCATAGCGCTCTAACAAACCGAACTCCGATGGTTGAAAACTGTACTCTCCCACCATCAACCGGGCCTATAAATCAGCATGTTAAACCTGAGGACAGACGAATCAACAGTCCCGACTCCTTGCCCGTTCTATCAGTCATGGACTCTCCCAGACCTACTCCCCCCTGCAGCAAACGAGAGCGCAAACGTCAACGAAAAGCGAGGAACAAACTCAGGGCTAACTCCAACGTGGCCCACCAGAATCTCTTCCCCATCTTCTCGATTGTCGAAAATAAAAAATCCTCTATAGAGCCCAGCACAGTGGCACCGACAATAAACTCAACAACAACCTCGAACGGACCAACTGTGGACTTACCCATTCAACAACGGGCGAGGAGCCCTCAGATCCTAAGCACATCAACAATCGCCTCGGCAATGAAAACAGAGGGAAGTGATCCTGCAATAAGTACAAGGGCGAGTCCAGTCCGGTCAAGCACAAGGATGAGTCCAGTCAGGTCAAGTAACACTGAGCAGGAATCTGCGGC
The DNA here is from genome assembly GCF_964263255.1 of Lissotriton vulgaris. Classification (NCBI taxonomy): domain Eukaryota; kingdom Metazoa; phylum Chordata; class Amphibia; order Caudata; family Salamandridae; genus Lissotriton; species Lissotriton vulgaris. The sequence goes on from NC_141694.1 coordinate 779,364,381, forward strand.
AGGTAAATCCCAGTCCCTAATGGACCTTTCTCCCTCTGGAAATAAAAAAACAACGTCAAAACTGAGTTTCACCAAAACCATCCGCAATGACACAGCTGCACGGTTCAGACAAACCTCACAATTAAAACAGGCTCCCTCCCAACTACCACAGAAGCCACATCAAAACAGATCTGATGCTACAATCGAAAAACTGATCCCCAAACCCACAATTCCACCTGAGCCGCGAAGTGACAACCAATCGTGTCACCGAATTTTATTAGCCCCCGAGTACAAATCTAAGGGGCGGCACGATATTCTCAACAGATCAAATCTGCTGAAATTAGCGGAAGCCATACCGGGGCTAGCGTGCCTGGATACGAATAACATCGAATCCATTGAATTTCTTCCCCCACGAGGAAATCAACCCTCTGAGGTCACTGTTGTTACTTTCACGCAGGCAGAATGGGCAGGAGCCTTTCTCGAACACAAAGCCATACTGCAGAATTGGGGGATTAGAGTTCACCCTTACTCAACGCCAGGGTATCCAACCACGCTGCTATCAGGAGCAATTACATCCAACAAGCCGGCCTGCACTAAAAATACAGAGCATGGGAGGCCGTTCTCTGTTCTAAAAAACGCCTCAGGGCCGGATACAGAACCTAAAAGCCCTGAAACAGAGGCGAGAAGCAATGAACCAGATCACACCTGGGGATGGCTGCCAGCAGTGTTGGCCACAAAAAGTAGAACCTGACCACCTGCGACAAGACCATTAGCAAAAAAATACAACTCACTAAAACCACTCCCTTCGTCAGGGGCACAACAGCACAATGGGGTCAGTGGCAACGGGAAGCCACTTTTCTCACTGTGCTCATGGAACATCTGTGGCCTACACCAAAAAATCATAAATGAAGACACCATGGACTTCCTGGGGAAACACGTGGCAGTTGCCCTGCAGGAGACCTGGGAGCTAGAGGGTCGCCCCATTGAAGGATTCATTGAATTTCGGAAGCAGGCTCTGAGGGATAGCCGCTTCGGCCACCGTAAAGGCGGGCTCTCCCTATACATATCTAATAATCTAAAAGGTGAACTGAGCCAACTTAACTTGAAAGAAGACTGGCTATTGGGGGTCAAAATTAAACTACGGAACAGACAGCGACTACTCCTACTTATAAATGTGTACATCAATCCTAACACCCGCACAAAAAAAGACCATCTGGCTAGATTTTGCGAAACCATGAATGATATAGCAACAGAATATCCCAACTCGGATCGCATCATCACTGGAGATTTTAACACGAACCTTTTCCACGGGAGTACAGCAGACTCAGAAGGCCCCAATCTGACCAGTATTATTGAGGATGTCCCCCAATCTAAACCCCCCATGCAAACTTACAATACACTAGGCGAGACCACTGTGTTAAGACTTTTCAATGCAGGATATCTGGTGGTGAATGGAAGATCAGCAAGCGATTCCCCCCCAAACTGGACCTGGTCAAATGGAAGAACAAAATCCTACCTGGATTTCGTCATTTGCAACTCGGATTTTCTATCCAATCTGACCAGCTTCTCCGTTCTGCCAAGACTTGAGAGCGACCACAGGCCATTGGTCATTTCCTTTGCCATAAACTTAATTCTCCACAAAAAGGCACCACTCACATATAAAGGAATACACTCCGACAACCTAAAACGCCTGAAATGGAATGAGTCCAACGGACAATGTATCCTAAAAACAAGCAAGGATTTTATCACGTGTGCACTTGACCAAATGGCCTCCCCAACAGCAATATGGTCGCAGTTATGTACACATTTGATCAGACTTTATCCAGCGACAAGGCAGGGCCCTAACCGCACACCACCAGTAGGAGCAACAGCACTGGCCATGATACAAACACTAAAAAGAACGAGAAACAACGCACTGAGGCTGCTCTCAAAATCCCCAGAGAACAGCAACCTCCTCGACATATATCATCATGCCCAAAAGGCATTTAGGAGGGCAGTTACCCAAGAGAGAAAGGACCAGGAATCTCAATTCTGGGTCAAACTGGTATGGGAAAGTAAACAACAAAATTCAAAGTCATTTTGGTCACTTATCAACAATATTGATCGAAACATAACATCATTTGGATCAGCGAACATCCAGGAAGCAGACTGGATCCTGTACCTAACAGAGCATTTCCAGGCAAAAGATAACCCTGACAGCCCTGGATTAACATGGGATTCCGACACTGGCACAGGTGCAACACCGAACCCTCCACTCAATCAAATGCAGGGGCCTTCCTCATTTGAGGAACTGTCGGAAGAAAGAGTAGTCAAAGCTCTTACCAAAGGAAGACAAGATGGAGCACCAGGCCCGAATGGCCTGCCGCAGAGGCTATTCAAGTCCGATGTCCCTTTCTGGTCCATAGTGCTATTAAACCTCTTTAACTACACACTGACCCACCAAACCATCCCGGACTCTTGGAGAGGTGCCATTATCCATCCCATCTATAAAGCCGGTCCACGAGGCAACCCAAACAACTATAGATTAATTGCCTTGTTGGACATAGAGGCAAAACATTTTGCAGGCCTCATTTTGGATCTGAGACAATGGGTAAAGGATAAAAATTTGATCCCTTTCAATCAAACAGGATTTGTTGCCAAATCAGGAACAATGACAAACTTACTGGCAACCTCCACCATCATCGATAAAGCCCTCAAAAACTCCAGGTCAATTTTTTGCTGCTTTGTCGACTTCAAAGCAGCATTTGACAGGGTGCCTAGGGCAGCGCTGTGGCAAAAACTGAAGCAGTGGGGAATCCCAGACAATATTTTGAACCCCATCATCCTGCTGTACTCTAACACATGGGTCCGAGTGAAGTTAGGGTCTGGCACGCATCTCTCCCGGAAAATCTGGACCTCTCGTGGAGTCAAACAGGGATGCGTGCTGGCTCCCCTTCTCTTCAATCTATTCATTGCGGACCTATCAAGCACCCTTGAGGAAGTAATCAGTCATCCACCAAAAGTAGGAGGCATGGCATTATGCAATCTTTTATATGCCGACGACTTGGCATTGTTTAGTCTCACCAGAGTGGGGCTACAGAGACTTCTGGACGCCTTAACGCAATATACGGCTAACAACCAGTTAGAAATTAACATGAAAAAAACTATGGTTGTCCCGTTTGGCAAAAAATGCTACAGAGGTGGAGGCTGGACAATAAACAAAGAAAGTATTTTAATCGGCCAATCGTATAAATACTTAGGGGTCCATCTGGACTCCAGGGGCAGTTTTACTAAACAAAGCACTGTGATTGCAGCCAAGGCAACAGCGTTAATGATATCCCTGGCTAAGCTATCGAGGAGACTCTCAGGCCCCACGGTTTTGCCCTTATTGGAAGTGCTTAGAGCAAAGATCGGGCCAACTCTTTCGTATGGTATAGAGATCTTCAAGGGGAAAATGAACAATTCCCTAAACAAACTGACAATCAAACTCTATAAGAAATTGCTTCACCTGCCAAGGTCCTCCTCGCCAGCACAGGTCAGACTAGAGCTGGGCCTAACTAACTATGAATCTTCTAATGTTGGCTCATATCTTAATCTGATCCACAAACTAAGGAAGGCAGAAGCTGGTACCTTGGAACTCCTGGTCTGGAATGAAATCAGTGTGAGCAATCCGGGAGGAACTTACGGTCGCCTTCTAAACGACTATATCCAACAAACGTCTGCTGCAGATCTCTGGGCTCTCAACCCAAGCCAGGCTGTCTTCAAAAATACAATAAAAAAAGTTACAAAACTGAAATCCTTGATCATGGATAAAGCTCTCCTTGCGAAACGCAGCCATGCTTGGGCAGTAGTCAACTCCTATAAACGCCTTCATCCGGCAAATTATCTGTCAATAACATTCTCCTATCATTTAAAGCGATGCCTGATCGCCCTAAGATTGGGAGACTGGCGCTTCCTACAAAATCTCCCTGCATGGCGTCAAAAAAAGGCTGATCAAACATGCAGAGGGTGTGGGTCAGCAAACGAAACTTTTTTGCACGTGCTTTGTATATGTCCCTTCTTCATTCTCCAACGCAGACGCCTACTCAGGCCGGAATGGAACAAGCTGGGAGTTCGGACTTGCAGACACGCCATCACTGCTGCTCTGTCCTTAGAGAACACTGACTTAAACATAAAACTGGCCAAATTTGTTCAGTATGCCTACAGACTCTTAGACAATTTGGACCACTGTGCAGAATAAAGTGCACCTAACCGCACATGCATTGTCCGGGAGTGCTACTTTCGAAATTGCCGTAGCAGTAAGCACCGATAAGAAAGCCACATTGTACTCTGTTTTTATTTCTATTTTTATTTCATTTTTTAATTTCTTTTAAGTTGTAAGATTGTATTAACGTGCTGGAAGAATCTTTTAAAGATATGTTTTTATATATCTAAATAAAGAAGTAATTACAGTACTGCAATGTGTGGAAGCAGTGGAAAACCTGCTTAAAAATGAGGACATTTTACACCCTCATAGACTACAAAATATATTCAATGACAATTATGAAATTTCTGACAATGAAATGTTAGAAAGTTTAATAAATTATGAAACACAATCAAAATAAAAAAAAATGCTTAAAAAATAAAGAAAATAAAAAATAATCAACAAAAACAACAAACAATTAACATACAGTATTTTAAAAGTCTATCATTCTTTTTTCCTTATAGTACGCTGCCCAGAACGCTTTCCGGTTCGCGGACTGGGCGCTCACCACGCAAAAAAAAAAAATTTTTTTTTTTTTGCCCTGCGCGGCCCTTTTAAAACCTCCACATAAAACCTAGGGGGTCAACGAGGATCTACTATGCCCCCTTATGGTAATTTCCCCCTTTGTTTTGGCCTCCTCTTGTCTCTCGATCCTACCGAGAGACAAGATGGCGGCCGCTCCGGACTGTTTAGAATGTTGACAGACACCAGAGAGCCAATCAGCTTCGCATCGCAAAGTTCCGTTACGCTTCAAGTACGCGAACCGGAGCGCTACCCGGAGCGCTGTTACAGATATATATCTTTTTTTGAACGTTAATTTCTCAAAATCCACTGAAGCACATATATTGAGACCTAGCAAAGGCACATCGGGCTAACAGTCCCTACAATTTTGCCAAGTTTCGTGCAAATCCATTCAGCCGTTCGGGCTAAAAGTGAGGCCAACCGCCCTATGGAAATTAACATGGGAAAAACGCGTTTTGGGACCCCCCTTTTTTCTCGGCCCCCCCTTGACGAACCCCCCCCCAAATTTTCAGGGGCTGCTCAGAAACAAAATGTGCCATTTTCCTGAAAATTTCAGCCGATTCCGTCCACAAACGCCAAAGTTATTAGACATAGAATTTTCAAAAGTCCCATAGAGAAAAAATCCTAACTATATATACCTACTGGCGACCGCCAGTAGGTAATATATATATATATATATATATATATATATATATATATATATATATATATATATATATATATATATATATATATATCACGTTTCACCACACGCTCAAACCATAGCGTGAATGCACTCGAAAATCCAGCAGTAATCACCATGAAATTAAGCCATCCAACAAAGTTCGTGGGTATTCAGTTTATTTCCAGCATGGAAAGACAGTTATTCATTTGCTAACATATATCGACATGTATGCTTAGAATGTCGCTTTATGTTTTTCAGTTTTGGCATACTACAATTTACCATGCCAAGATGGCCGCGATGTTATTTTGTGTTTATTTTGTGCACATTGTCCTTTGTTTATGTTTACACAAGGAAGTGTTTTTTGAAAACTTTATTTATTGTACAATGTCTTAACACTATTCACCCGTGACCAAGTCGAGTGATCGCTGAAACGCGTTGGGGGTTTAGTTCCATGAACTGTCTTTCCATGCTGGAAATAAACTGAATACCCACGAACTTTGTTGGATGGCTTAATTTCATGGTGATTACTGCTGGATTTTCGAGTGCATTCACGCTATGGTTTGAGCGTGTGGTGAAACGTGATACAGACAGGGAGCCTTTGACCCTGAGCTTGCACCGCAGTCTGAGTGTCCCGGTTTTTTCGAAGGAAGTGAACCGTATATATATATTATATATATATATATATATATATTACCTACTGGCGGTCGCCAGTAGGTATATATAGTTAGGAATTTTTTCCTATGGGATTTTTGAAAATTCTATGTCTAATAACTGGCGTTTGTGTACGGAATTGGCTGACATTTTCAGGAAAATGGCACATTTTGTTTCTGAGCAGCCCCTGAAAATTTGGGGGGGGTTTCGTCAAGGGGGGGGTCGAGAAAAAAGGGGGGTCCCAAAACGCGTTTTTAACATTGAGTTTTCCATAGGGCGGTTGGCCTCACTTTTAGCTCGAAGGGCTGAATGGATTGGCACGAAACTTGGCAAAATTGTAGGGACTGTTAGCCCAATGTGCCTTTGCTAGGTGCCTTTGCTTGACCACCATTTTGTCACTGCGAGTAAATATATTGTTCATTTCAAAGCGTTGGAACATTGAAAAGGGAGAAGGTAGAGATTGTATTGCTGCGTAGTTTTTCTCAGGGTGTGCAGTAAGGCCCCGGTTGTGCTTATACGCATGGTGGGGTCTTTGAACACTTTAGCAAATGAGGATCCAAGCTGAGGCAAAGGAGGGTGTCAGTCGGGGGGGGAGCAATGGTGCAGTTTTCACTTTAATGTCTAAGTGTTAAAATCTGGTTTGCTATGTCAACATAATTGGCGCCACCTTGTCCCCACTCAGGCACGTACGCTCTAGCAAGCAGCAGCCATTTTGAAAGCGCTATGGCCCCTCTGCCCCTCGCCGGTCCCCAGCGCGTCTCCCTGGTGCTACGAACACCCCCCTCTCGGACCTCCCCCGTCCTCTCTGTGGAAAATTAATCCGTATTGATAAACATTGTCTGCGCCATCTTGCTTTTTTTCCAATGCCACACTTTTGTCGTGCACTGCAGCCATTTTAGATGCCTTGACCAGACCCACTCTCTGCACGCCGCCGATCCTCAGCACGGCTCCCTACCCTCGCAAGCATCTCCCCCACGCACTGGTCACCCCCGCTCTCTCTCTCATCCATGGGCCATAAACCTCCCCCCATCTGCGCTGCTCTTCCCTGAGAATCACACCCCGTGCCCGCCCGACACCTCCCTTTCACCCTATTCACTACTGCACCCTCTGACACTCCTCTTCCTCTGTGTCCGATTGTCCAGGCCGGTCCCAGGCTATTACGTAGCCCTGTGGAAGTAGTTTATGGCCCCATCTGTAAAGATTCACCTCTCTTCAAAGGAGTTACAGTAGATCAAGGCCCCCACCCCATGAGATCAGTCACACCACACGCATTCCGGGAATCGGCGGAATGTCCTGCTGTTCCTACTATCTGATAATGATCCTGTATTGTGATTGGGGAGGGGATTCTCACTGTAAGGGTGTGTGGGACCGAGCCTGAAGCGGAAGATTCCTGGGATGCCTTTCTGTACATCAAAGTCTTCACAAGAATGTGTCACATTACAAATATATAGCACTCCAACAAAGTAGTAGGATTATAACACTTTAATAACTTATAAATATATACAACGCTCCAACAAAGTAAACACGTTAAAAAAAACATTTTAAACAACTATTTACATGGCAGCCTGCTGCAACATCCATCTCAAAGCATTCACCGTCCGTTTGACACTGTCCTTGCTCCTCCCTCCTCGGAGTAGCAACAATGGGCTGCTTTGGCCTGTCTTTTAGTCGGCTTTGGGTTATAAAAAGCCTACAAAATCCGTCGGCCTGTGAGGCGGCGTCAGTAGCGGACCGTTGTGCGAATAGGCCGAAGGAAGCACAACGCGCCGAGATCCGGACGGCACCGAGGTGGTGTCCAGCAAGTTGCCGCACTGGTCTGGCCATCCTACAATGCTGCGCCGAAAAACGGAGTGGGGCGCCCCGGGGGGGGGAGGCGGCGCGAACGGGCCTCCCCCGCCTCCCCAGGTGGAGGATCCTCAGCTGCAGTGGGGCGACCGCTCTTGCGGCTACAGCGTCTCGCCCACCAAGTGAAGTAGTGTGGCTCACTGGTTAGAGGCGGCAGACCCGAGAGCAGAGGACGGCCCGGGACCAGGGTTCGATTCCCGGCGCGGCAGGTTTCTGGACCAGGGTCAGCGGACTCGATAATTCTCTCGCCTCGGTGCCCACTCTGATCAGCGATCACACTCGGCAACTCTGGGCATTAGCTTGCCTCATCTTCACTAACGGCCCCACCAGACCGCCGGGGATGCCTGGTCTCACCCTGGAGATACCCATTAAGGGACCATCTCTCAGGGAAGCCAGGAAGGGTTTCGCAGCGGTCGAAGCGCCTTGGGACCCTACGGGAAAGTAGTGCGCTATATAAATGCCTATACATACATACCATCCAGTTGAATTGCGCCCACTCTTGCGGTGCAGAGATAGGCGGCTGCCACAGGACTCTCAAAATGGCGGCCAGCTCTTCGGATTTGGGCCTGGTCCACTAAACTGGCCCTGGGACACCTTGGAACTCAGACGTTTGCCTGCTAGGGCATGGGCCCCATTCCCGAAAGCGTCCCCTCAGCCTTGAAGATTCTACAAAAGTCACCGGGGCCCCCGACTCCCGCAGGCTTCCGGTGGGGAGCGGCTGCCATGATTGCTTGCGGAATGGTCACGACGGAGCCACGAGATGGTGGTGCTCTCATGCTGACCCCAGCTTCAGTCTGAAACATCCAGAAACACTGTAGACTACCAATTCGATCAGTTCCGGTGGAGCCCGAACGTGACCCGGTAGGGAAGAACTTGCCCTCCCCTCTTTTGACTAATGGTTCTTGTTGCCAATCTCTTCTGTTGTCATTTAACTGAACCTTTTTTGACTGCCGAAAGGGGTTCTGGTCCGACCGCTGGTTGGTGGAGACATTTTGACTATATCCTGGACCTGCCTGGCCTCGCCCAAAATGGGGCCGGTATAAATGGGACTTGCAACTCCTTGTTGTGTACTGGTTGCCCAGCCTTGATATCACGAGATACGTATGCAGTTTTTAAGCACATGGCGGGCGGGAACGAGTACTGATTGAACATTTGGACATCCCTATTGATATTAAGTTCTGATGTGTTATTGATTACTGTACTATTGAAAGTTCAAATTAATGTCACCCATGGTACTTGCCCGCAAATGTATATTTAGAGAATTTTATTGTAACTGGCCCTGTCGTACTTTAATTATAAAATGTACGTCAACCGATTCCGCAACTGTTAGACACCTTAGTTCTTGCAACCTAATGGCCCGCCCGTTACGTTCTTCTACAGTGTAAATGTCCCCTCATCATATACGATTATAGTCTGCTCCGTGGCCGGCCCACGTGGTTATAGGCCCGTATTTGTATACTGACATTTTCACAATAAAGGTTTTTAAAACAAAACATGGTAGTAGTACCTAGATTGGTAAAGTTTTGAATAATAGCCACTGTTTTCGAATCAGTAAAAGGCAAGTGAAATAAAGCAGCCCGATTACATGACGGTTAAAAGGTATAATACGCAGGTAAGCAGTAAAGATAAATGGTCAAGGGCTGTTGTGTTTCCCACTCCTGCAACATAAAGTGATCGATAAGAATCCGATATTCAGGCCTATCAGCGACTAAGACAGCAGGCCGAGCCTCTTTTGCTCAACGGCTCCCTCATGGGACAAAGAAACGCCCTTTTTCTCGAAATAGGAATATTTTACTTGCAGGACAGTTGTAAATTTCCCGGGAAAATACATTAGCCTTGAACATTGTTAGTGATAAACTGTAAATGCATCTGGGTCCTTTGCTTTACAAGTCAGAATGAGAAAAAAAAAAAGGTGGGGCTTTCATCATTTGGGAAAAAAAATGTTCTAAACCAATGAAAAGTGTTATTTTTAGGTCATATGACCAAGCCTTCCATCATTAGGAAACCAAAAGTAAAATGAACTAATAAAAAGTTTTATTAACAAGTCACATGACCTGTTATGCTCACGTTACGCGCTCCGCGCCGCGCTTCCGGGAAGCTGCGCTTCGCGCCTCGCGCACCGGAGCACTTCCGGGTGCGCTAACACGGCGCGTCATATGACGCATTACGCGACAATGCAGGTCCAGAATATAGTCAAAATGTCTCCACCAACCAGCGGTCGGAACAGAACCCCTTTCAGCAGTCCAAAAAGTTCTGTTAAATGACAACCGAAGGGACAGGCAACAAGATCCATCAGTCAAAGAGGGGAGGGCTAGTTCTTCTCTACCGGGTCACGTTGGGGCTCCACCGGAACTGACCAAATTGGTAGTCTACAGTGTTTCTGGATGTTTCAGACTGAAGCTGGCGTCAGCATGAGAACACCACCATCTCGTGGCTCCGTCGTGGCCATTCCGCGAGCAATCATGGCAGTCGCTCCCCACCGGAAGTCTGCAGGAGTCGGGGGCCCCGGTGACTCTTGTAGAATCTTCAAGGTGAGGGGACGCTTTCGGGAAAGGGGCCCATGCCCTAGTAGGCAAACGTCCGAGTTCCAGGGTTGCCCTGAGCCATCCTTGCAGGCCAGGCCCAAGTCTGTGGAGCCGACCGCCATTTTGTGAGCTCCGTGGCAGCCGCCTGTCGCTGTACCGCAGAGCAGGCGCAATTCAGCTGGCCGAGCGAGGCACTGTGCCGCAAGAGCGGGCGCAAATCAGCTGGCCGAGTGAAGCGCTGGGGTGTAGCTGAGAAACCTCCAACTGGGGAGGTGGGGGAGGCTTGTTCGCGCCGCCTCTCCCTTCTAGTGCACCCCACGCTGTCTCCTGGCGTAGGTATATGTGATGGTCGGACTAGGGCACCGCAGGACGTGTCTTCAGGTCAAACGGATTGTGGGACAAGGTCCAGAATGGAAGAGTCACCAAAAGGCAAAAAGTTCCGCCTGACCCCGGGAGCCGGCCGCCTATGTCGGGGGCGATCTCAGGCCACACCAGGGCAACAAGACTTGGGGAGGGGGCAGGATCCAAGCGCCCCCTCCGAGTCCGCGCCACCACACCGCCCCTCGGGGGCCTCCGCCAAGCGGTTCAGGGAGGCACCGCATCACATTGCTTTCCAATGCAGTCAGGTCATCAAACAGCCCCCACTTACTTTGAGAATAGTGAAGCTGCAGCAGGTGCCAATGAGCTTCAGACAGTGTTACAAGCGCTGCTCGGAACACTCAACTATGGCACCCAACATCCAGGGCTTATGCCATTTGTGCAAGGCAGTGACATCGAAGCATCTCAGGGTCCAAGCAACATACCATATCCAGAGTCCTTCCTACAGCCTCTGCCTTCCTTCTTACCTAGTTATGGTTCTTTCAGTCCCACTCAAGGCTTTAAGTCTGTGGATGGAAAACCATGAACCTACACTCACCTAGGAAAATCTTACTATTGATGCTTGATTGAGGCCAAGGAGATCAGAGTGCATGTCTGTGTAAGGTGATGAACCTCTGGGGAGATGATGTTACGTTTAAACGTAGCCCCTGAGTGCTTAGTTCGCTTCTGTTCTCTGTCACTGTTGTTGATTTTGAGCCCCAAATACAAAGGCTTGTTGTTGCTTGTGAATCCCCAAGTGTATATTTGCCCATACTGATCCATCTTGTAGGCCACAGAGTAGTCGGGGAGAAATCCCGGGAATGGCGGCATGCATTTGGATCGATGTTGCAGCAGGCTGCCATGTAAATAGTTATTTAATAAAACGTTTTACCCTGTTACTTCGCTGGTGTGTTGTATATATTTATAATATTTGCATAGGGTTTGTCGTTATTTTGGGCGGGGTGGGCGGCAGAGCCGAGCTGTCTTGCAGCCATCATGGTGTCGAGGTGAGTTCCTCTCACTAGTTTCGTATTTCTCATGAGGGGTTGTTCCTAATGTTTCTATTTTAGGGAGGTCAAAAAGAGATCCCATTAGTGGCCTACTGATTTTGCTTGATTCCTTTTGTTTTTTTAACGATTTTTAACTATCTACAAAGACTAAACAGAGTATTGCGACTCTGTGCTTGTTTGTAAATAGAGAATGAACCAAAGAGAACCAATTCTAAAACAGTAAATGCTTGGATAACAATCAATCAAATGGAGAGGGAAGCAGGCACGACGCATTACAACGGGGGCAAAGGCCTGCGTTCCCTACCCTTCACTATCTGCAAAGAGAGAATACTCCTAAAAGAAAAGAGGGGGGGGCAGCGTTCAAAGCACATCAGCGTGCATAAACACGAAAATGTTTTTACCTACCACGTACTTCACATTTTAAAGCTTTTGATATTTGCTATTAAAAAACCATTGAAATTCACTGAAAAAACAATAGGTTATAGACCATATATAGTTAGGAATTAGCATTTACAAAACCTTGAAAATTCACTCAAAAAACCATGGGTTATAGACCATATATAGTTAGGAATTAGCATTTACAAAACCTTATTTTACTCACACAAAACCATTGAAATTTCATATATAGTTAGTTGCACTAACTATATATCGCGCACCCGCAATCCACTGCTGATGATGTCACATATTACATCATTCATGACATGGTCAGTGACATCACTGATGACATCACTGATGACATCACTGATGACATCTCAAATGACATCTCAAATGACATCTCAAATGACATCACTGATGACATCACGGATGACATAACAAATGACATCACTGATGACATCTCATTTGATATCAATGGCCACATCACTGATGATATCATTCATGTGACAATACAATGCATCTCCTCACACTTTAATATAACCTCTGTTACATCCAGTGTAAAATACAGAATATAATTTTTTAAACCATTGTCACACCAATACTAGTTACTACATATGCACTCACTGATTCCTATGTCTACACACACATTCACTCATTCACCCATACAATCATTCATACATACAATCACTCATCTTTACAACACTATCATATGCACTCATACACCTATACAGACACTCACACTCTGCCACTCATCCATGGAGTTACTCACACATCTAGTCAGTCCTGTAAAGAATCAATCACACTTCCATTTTCTAATCAATACAGTTAAACATAGAGTACCTTACATTTTCAAACATATACTAACACATACTTACTCTCTTATACAATCATTGATACAAGAACACATTGATCTGCACAGAGTCACACACCTCCCAGCCAGCCACACACACACTCAGTCTCCCATACAAATACTTGGACAATCAATCAATAACCCATATAGCTACTCATATAGCTACTGATCAACACATGCAGCAGTTTACAGAACAACAGACATAATGATGCACAAATTATGACAGTTTAGTCACTAACCCATGCACTCAGTGAGACACATTTAATCACTCACTCACTCATACAGTCAGTCATGCACCTACTAAATCCTTCATCCAGACACTTATACATCCACTCATTCTTCAATATGTAAGACATATTTTAACTTTACAGAAACAAACAGTCACTGGATGTTGTCATCAGTGATGTCATTTGAGAATTCATCAGTGATGTCATCAGTGATGTCACTGACCATGTCATGAATGATGTAATATGTGACATCATCAGCAGTGGATTGCGGGTGCGCGATATATAGTTAGTGCAACTAACTATATATGAAATTTCAATGGTTTTGTGTGAGTAAAATAAGGTTTTGTAAATGCTAATTCCTAACTATATATGGTCTATAACCCATGTTTTTTTAGTGAATTTTCAAGGTTTTGTAAATGCTAATTCCTAACTATATATGGTCTATAACCTATGGTTTTTTCAGTGAATATATATATATATATATATATATATATATATATATATATATTACCTACTGGCGGTCACCAGTAGGTAGTTATAGTTAGGACCTAGTTTCCATAGGAAATCCGCAACATTCTATTGGGAATAACTTTGGCCCCGGTGGACAAATCTTTTTGAATTTCTCAAAGAAGATGGCTCAACCCGCTGCGCTCCTTCCCTGGAGGTTTTGGGGGGATTCGTCAAGTGGAGGCTGAGATAAAAGGGGGTCCCAAAACGTGTTTTCTCCATGTTATTTTCCATAGGACTTTGGACACGGCTACAGCTCGAACGGCTGAATGGATTTATAAGAAATTTGGTAAAAAGGTAGAGTCCGGCTCGCAGATTACGCTTTTGTTTGAATGGTGTAAATTTGTTCAGTTGTTGCTGAGAAAATTAAAGTTGAAGTCAATTATATATCTGTAAGCGCACGGGTGCGCGCACTAATGCGGCTGTGCGCGAGCGGAATTTTTGTTTTGCTGTTTGACGTCTGTGAACGTTCGAATCGGAGGAAATCAGGAAGTGTTGACCGCCATTTTGTTAGTGCGAGTGAATATATTGTACATTTCAAAGCGTTGGAACATGGAAAGGGGACAAGGTAGAGATTGTCTGGCCGCGTAGGTTTTCTCAGGGGGTGCAGTAAGGCCCTTGAACGCGAAAATATATATATTTTTTTTAAATAAAAGTTGCGGGGTGCGCGCACTCGGTCGCGCACACCTATTTACAAGACTGTGAAAACTATAGTGTAGAGCATGGAAAAGGAGCAGGGTGGAGAGTGTTTGATCTGGTAGGTTTCCTCAGGGGTTTATTAAGGTCGCAGAAAGTCTGAAAGTAGGTTTTTTTTGCACAAATATAGCGGGGTGCACGCACCCGGTCGCGTACGAAGATCAAAAATAAAAGGAAAGTTGGAGATAATCAGAAGTTTGAGTGTTTAGATATAAGGTGGCTCTTAAAAGAGCCCTTGTGTTAGTTGGGTTTTTTCTGCACTTATAAGTACCGATGCAGAGTCTCATGTTACAGAGGAAGATTCTGTTTCCCTCATCCGTGAAATGAACACCATCTCTCCTATAGATGCCTTGCATGTTGTAACGCAAGTTGTTGTGGTATATAGAACCCATGCTATAATCTCTGAGGAAAGCAGAAACAGATTTATTTACATGTTTCCTTGCTTTCTCAATCTGTGGACAATGTTGATTGGACCAATTCCATTTCTGTCTTTGGCATATATTGGAATATACCAAGGCAGTTTGTGGAAAAAGTGTCATCAATTGCCGAAAGGTGTCTTTTAGAAGCATTTCCAGACCTACCCCAGTCAATGTGCCTAGATCGTTCCCACCACAGTGCACAATTATAAGGTCTGGTTCTGGGAGATGCATAAAAGTTTTCACCAATGGTATCAATTGGTGACATCTCAATCCTCTCTGGCCAATCCACGTTATCTGCACATTTGGTAAATCAAGGTTGGAAATTCGTCTATTTGCTGCATATTTTCCACTCCAGTGAATATAGCTGTGTCCTAAAAGCCAAACCTTCATTTTCAAGGCAGATGCAGTAGTACTCCGATGGGTTCTGGAAGTGGAATGGCAGTTAGAAGCTGAAAGTCAGGATAAAAAAATGGATGAGGCTTGGTGTGGTTGAAAAACTAAAAATGATTGGTTGTTTCTAATACCTCAAGATTGAAGACTACGTTGCATGTTAATGTTTATGTAAAACGAAAAGTACTATTGGGTGTCAAAAAAATGACATGTAACAAAGGAGTGGATAGGCAGGTGTTTTTGGAGGGAAATCAGCATTCTTGGTTTGATGTAGAACGTTGAGATATGAACTTTTGACCTGTGCCTTCAGCCAGGTGCAGAATGAGGTGTTACCATGGAAACAGCCAGAGAAGGCAGTGGGTGATGGGTGACCGTTATGTGACTTTGAAAATATTGTAAGGGACAACCAACTGAAATGTTAATTTGATTTTAAAATTGTGCGGCAACAAATATGATTGGTTGAAGAGACATATATAAGTCTGTATTGACAGGATATCTGTGCCATTGAATTTTGGTTGCAGTGATAGAAGCATTATTGAGAGTTCCGTCAAACGAATATCTGTTTTGTGACTGTCACTGTTCCACATCGTACAAAGCATTGGTAAAGGTAAGTCTGTAACTGTTTCTTTTGTCATGTACCGTAAAATGTGGTTTAGTCACTATAATTGGTTCATTTCCCTCACAGTCTCTGAGTAACCTCATTTTTGACTGTGACAATGTCTTGTATTTTTTAAACTATTTTTCCATTTCGTTTCATCACTCTTTAACGACATAATTTGTTTGCAATTGTTAGTTTAAAATTTTGAATAATAAATTTGAATACGCTGAATGGTCTTCAGTCATGTTCTTATGTAATCTTTTACTGTTACTTTTTTTAATTCACTGTCAGTCAGAGACGAAACTGGAACGAAATTTTGGGGGGGCAAATTAAAAAAAAATTGTTAGGCGTACATGAATGTTTAATTAGTAGGAAGAGTAAAGCTGCAGGGGCTTTTAGAAGGGATGAAACAACTGCAAGGCGTAATTAACATTCAAATGGATGTTTACAGAGATGTGAAACGTTCAGGTGCGGCTCTGTGTGTATCTGGAATATATATGTTATCTTGGACTGCCACACCAGACGGTAGGGGGGTGGGGGCCTGAAGTCCTGTGAATTTAATGGGGGTTGCGTGCCATTTCTTCACATTCTTTCAAGTGTAAATTATAGTTTTGTATATAATTTTGGTGTACAGCAAAAAATGGAATATAAAATATGTTTAAAATAGACAGTAATTATTTGTGTGATTTTGAAGCTTTTCCATATAATCAGAGAAGTTGGTTTTGAGAGGACAAAATGGTATTTGCAGAGACACAGATAATGCACATAGAGAGAGAAATGGTACATTACATGTGATACCGTCGTCAAAAAGTGCTAATGCTTAGGGTATTCATAAACTTTCTGTCAGACAACAGAATTACAGTGTGGGTTGTGGCCGCGGGCTGCACTGGTGGGGTCGGTGAGAGGGGGAGGGGGCCGAGTAAAATAAAATGAAAACTTGTGACCATGAGGTTGTGTACAGGTTCGTGTAGTATATGCCTTCATACATTGAGGTAGCAGACCCAGTATATATAGATCTCTCTCCCTCCTGCCGTTTGATTCCATCTTTATCTCCCTCCTGCTTTACGTCTCTGTTGCCCTGTGTTATCTTAGTGTGTGTTTGTATATCTGTGTCTGCCTTCAGTCCGGGCTGAGGAAGTTTGCTCTGCAGGCACACACAGATAGTCGCATCAAAGTACTTGGCAGGTTTTCGAAAAACAATTTTTATAATTGAGATGCTTTTTTGAAGCGCTAGTGAATGTCTACTTTCACAATTACCGCTCGGTTGGCTCCACAGAGCAGAGGGTATGTCGCATTTCACTTCTTAGTGCCTTTGCTTTTCCACTCTGTTCTCTGATGGCTGGCGGAGAAGTGTTTGTTATAGTGGAGATGAAAGGGTGATAAGTAGTGAAATACGACATAGCAACTGGTCTGTAGAAGCGGGGGAGCAGTGATTAACACTGTGAGTGCTGCGGAACTGCGGCGGTGCTTGGTAACAGTAATAAATTATTTTCTTACCAGAGGTACGATTGTTTGCATGGTCCGCGACCCGCTAAGAAAGGCTTGACGGGCCGTCATAGGCCTGCGGGTTCTAGTATGAGTAAGTCAGGTCGACAAAAGAAAACATGAACTTAGTACAGCTGAGGTTACGTGGAACACATGAATACTCTTTCCGTATACAATCATTTCAGTTCAGAATATGGATTAAAAGAGAGAACGTGTATATTTGAAATGTTTATTCAGTAATGCAATGATTTCAAGGGAAGTTTCTTATCTAATACGAGTACAGATATTGTAAGAAACAAAGTAATCAGCATAGTCACTAGTCCATAGAATACGAACGGTGCAAGCATGGAAAACTAAAGCAGCAGAGGTGTGTGAGGCGCAAATAAGCAGGTGAAAGGGAAAATGGCGTTTACACTTATAAAAACTCATGCAAACTTTACACATTAATCAGGGCACATGTAGCATATATTACACTGCTTTGCTCTGAGTACGTTTCAAAGAAGATAAGAAAAGATATGCAACTGAATTGTTGAAATTAGAGTTCAATAAAAAGTTTAGTTTGAAATGGAGTAGGTGAGGAAAAAAAATGTAGTCCACATAAAACACGAAAATCTTAGCAGCACGAAATTGTAATGTCTAGTGGTATTAAAGCCAATAGGTCTGTTCTTATAAAAAAAAGAAGTCCAAGAAAACGTGAAAAACATAGGGAGGGAAAAAAATGTAGACGTCAATGTCTTGCATAAGAGTCATCCAACAACTGAGTAGGTGAAATAAGCACCTACCGCTTCTAAAAGGAAGTCACTGTTATCATCCGAAAACATGTCAGCCATCCAATTGAAAAGAGGAAAAGAACATACATGCTCTTCAATTACCGGAGCCTCTAGTACCATCAGAGGACAACTCGGTGGGTTTTCAATGTAGCTGTGTGCCAAGAAATCTTGCGCCGCTGGGAATATATTCCAATGACCCAGAACTCCATGTATCGCTGCAAAGGCCATAATCCCTCCGTCGAAACAAAGCTGTTCATGATCAATTAACGGATTCATGAGATTATTGTAATTCACTTCAGGAGATACCAAGTTGCAGAGACATAAGTACAGGGCCCACATGAAATCACAGTTCAGGCAATGAAATACAGGTTGCACACAGGTAAAATAGGAAAATCGAAATGATAATGCATATGACGCACTCAAAGTCGCAAGTGGCAGGATGCCATAGTACTCAAGCATCCTCTGGCGAAATAGTTCTAAGTGCTCCGGCTCGTTTGCGATGACAGGACGGACATCCATTTTGTAATAAACAAAATAGGAACACAAAAGCCGCAGCCACTGGTAGTACAACAGGAAGTCCAGAAAAATAGGTCGGCGACTATGGAGTGAAGAGTAGCAGAATGACTTCAAATAATGTCTGGGAAAGAAGTCACTAACGCATTGCTTAGTAGTTATAAAAAAAAATAGGCTAGCCCTGAACTGGAGGATGCGTTAAAGATTATGGGAGTCACCTCAGCAAATTGTAAAGGAAGGTCACTATTTTATAAGGAATGCACTTCTCTGTGAATATTAGCTAAGTGAAAGAGATAGGTTTGTGAACAGATGGTAGGGTAACTTGTTTTTGTGACACTAAGGCTCTTGTTCATGTCTTTTGATTCAACTTTGAATTCAAGGCCGGAATTCGCGGCCAGATGGAAACATCAAGGTTCCCATGCGGGGGTGGATAAACTACATTCTTACAGGGATGCATATGCAGAGTGACTATTACCGCCTAAGCTTTGTTGTTTAAAAACTCATAATAATTCTCATTACATGAATAAAAAATAACCACTGTTGAAGAATAAAGAAAAAGTCGGCATTATAGCGCGCACTGGTGTATCTTTGAAAAGACATGCAACATGTCAAGATCTACGTGGCGCGGGTGAGCGCTGAACTCTACCTCCGTACAGAAGACAGATCACAGCACGGAAGGCTCAGGAACTACAAGATCCGGCATGCCAAGCGTGTGCGTCACGCACCCGGAAATGAGTACTTAAGGCGCATGGGCCGAAGGGACATTGTTGAATATTTTGATTCCTGATCGGCTGTCCGTTGTGTCCCGCTTGTTCAGTGTTCACGGGAGCAAGGAGCTGTGTCTAGTTCAACGTCGGAGTAAGTACCGCAGTTTGGGACAACTGTAAAGTTTCCCGGAAACAAGCGGCTGCTCGTTTCACTTTACATCAGTGGAGTCTTGGTCGAGCGTTGGTTTCTACGCTCTCGAGACGGACAGGAACAGAGACGCCCACCAAAGGAGGTGGTTGCTGCGTCTCTGTTTTGGGTTGTTCGGTTAGTTACTGAGCCATCGGTAGAACACCTGGACTGGTGTTCCCGAGGCATCTTGAGGATCATAGAGGACTCCTCAGCGTACTCCCCCATCAGTCGTTTTCGAACGGCATTTTCGGCCGTTTCTCTGCAAAGTGTCCTCTGTTGGCCGGACACCGGGACCGGTGTCCATGCAGAGGACGGTTGGATCTTGGCTCTAAGAACTAGTAGCCAACGGCTGATGGGTAACGTATGAGAGACCTTAATTTGCGAGACTTGAATCGCTCTATTTTGTTTTCCCTATTCTATGTGTACTTGTGATTATTAAACAAGAACATAGCAGTACAATTGTTTCCGTGGTTTGTTCATACCAATATCCTCGATCCCGAGAAGTGGGGGATTACATAATATTCGACCATAACATTTCAATCGTCTCCCCATCGAGGCAAAAAGAACATGGCCACGTTGGAGGATGTGGTGGCAGCCTTGGCAGCAGTCCAAGTAGAGCTCGCGGCGTCCAGGCAGGAGAATGCGGATCTCAAGGCCAGGTTTGATGCAACACAGAGTAATCCCTTTGATGCAGGAAATGCCACTGTGCCTACCGCCCCTGCGGTAGTAGTAGAGATGCCTGTGACTGTTCCCCTAGCCAATCCGGAACGGTACAGCGGAGACCCCGAGACTGTACAGGTGTTCATGACTCAGGTGGCATTACATTTATCCTGCAAGCCCAAGGCATTTCCCACGAGTCAGGCCAGAGTGGCCTTTCTCATTTCGTACCTCGCTGGAAACGCGGCTCAATGGGCGGTGCCTCTTGTGAGCAGGGATGACCCCATCCTATGCGATTGGGGTGCGTTTCGTGAGGAATTCATGAAAGTGTTCGATCGACGTGCGGATACCTACACCGCTGATCGTGAACTACTTGAACTACGTCAGGGCAACCACGACGTGGTACAGTACTTAAATGCCTTTCGTCGACTGGTTGCGGAAACCAAATGGCCAGTGTCAAAGCAAATAGCCGTGTTCCACCAAGGGTTGAGCGAAGAGCTCAATGATGTCGTGGCACAGATCGACCCCCAGCTCAAGACATGTGAAGGGCTAATAGCTTTGGTCCTACGATTGGATCATCGGTTGGGTGAACGCAGAGGAGATCACAAAAAGCGAGGGAAAACCTTGCCCTCCCCAGGGACGCCAGGGGCTTCAGAAAACAGCGTCTCTAACAAAGTCGAGCCCATGGACATTGGGGCCGTTCGGGCCAGTCTTACCGCTACAGAAAAGGAAACTCGACGTAAACAGGGCCTATGCCTGTATTGCGGCAAAAAGGGACACTACGTCCGTGAATGTCCGGCCAAACCAAAGACCATCCGCAACAGGACGGGTAGGCCAGTATCCGCTGCCATCGATGTCCCGTCGGAAAACTACCTGACTCCCTGAGAGACGAAGGGACCTCTCGGAGTCGCTCTGTCATCCCTTCTTTGTTGAGTCCTTCTAGATCCCCACCACAGCACATCTTCATCACAGTCCATATCTTCATAGACGCTAGGTGGAAGGCGGTAGAGGCCATGGTGGACTCCGGGGCCACTGGTGTTTTTATGGACCAAGAAGAGGCGGGTCGGCTGGGGATCACCCTGGTACCCAAGGAACGCCCTGAGGATGTGTATGCGGTGGATGGAAGACGACTGGTCACAGGCCCCATAGGGCATCACACTGGTGTGTTACCGATGAGATATGGAGAAGATCATGAAGAGGGCATCGATTTTAGCATCATTCGAGCCCCAAAGTACAGGATTATCTTGGGCCTGCCCTGGCTAGTGAAACACAAGCCGACAGTAGATTGGGCAACCCACCAGATCAGGATGACATCACTGCATTGCAGCCAACACTGTGGAGTGCAGACGGTGCACACATCCGGTGCAGCAAGAGAATACATGGTGGCCACAGCGGCCGAGAAAGCAGTTGTGTTGCCCGAAGTCTACCTTGCCTTCCAGGACGTCTTCGATGAAGCAAGGGCTGAAGTCCTGCCCCGCACAGGGTCTACGATTGCCAGATTGATTTGGTTCCAGGTGCCAGCATCCCTAGCGGCAGGTTGTACGCGCTAACAGAACCGGAGAATCTCCATCTGCGCTCATACCCAGACAAACTCCTGGGTTTAGGGTTCATCAGACCCTCCAAGTCTCCCGCCGCTTCACCCCTTTTCTTTATCCCGAAGGCCAATGGTGAGTTAAGGGCCTGTGTAGACTTCCGGGAGTTGAACACAATCACCGTGAAGAATAGATATCCTCTGCCGCTCATAAGTGTCCTACTGGAACAGGTAAAACAGGCCCAAGTGTACACGAAACTGGACCTCAAAGGGGCATATCATCTGGTGCGGATGCGCGACGGCGACGAGTGGAAGACGGCATTTAAGACCCGCTTCGGCCTCTTCGAATACCTCATCATGCCGTTTGGGCTCTGCAACGCCCCTGCGGCCTTTCAGTACTTCTTAAATGAGGTGTTCAGAGATATCATGGATGAGTACGTAGTGGTGTACATAGACGATATTCTCATCTATTCCAACACTGAGGAGGACCATGTACGCCACGTGGCCACCGTACTCCAGAGGCTCAGAGATCACCAGCTGTTTTGCAAACTCAGCAAATGCGACTTCCACGTAACATCAGTGGAATTCTTGGGAGTGATGCGGAGTCCTGCAGGACAGGAAATGGCGGAACGCAAGGTCAAGGCCGTGGAAGAATGGCCAACACCAAAGGGGGTGAAAGAGGTACAGTGCTTCATTGGGTTCGCCAACTTTTATCGTCGCTTCATCGATGGATTTTCGGGGTTGGTGGCCCCTATTACACAGTTGCTACGGAAGGCGCAGCCCTTCATATGGACCGCAGATGCGCAGAGCGCCTTAGTAAAACTGAAGAAAGACTTTATTTCTGCGCCAATCTTGGCTCATCCGAATCCTGAATTACCATACGGGGTGGAAGCAGATGCTTCCGAGGTGGCCATAGGAGACATACTGTCACAACTTCATCAGCACTCCGGGGTGTTATACCCTGTGGCGTTCATGTCCCGAAAGCTGAACCCTGCAGAAAGGAATTACCATATTGCAGAGAAGGAACTCCTTGCCATAATGGACGCTTTTGCGGAGTGGAGACACTGGCAGATGGGGGCCAGACATGAGGTGACGGTGTACACGGACCACCGCAACTTGCAGTTCATGACGGCAGCGAAACACCTGTCACCGCGGCAAATGCCGTGGATGCTTTTCTTTTCCGGGTTTCGCTTCCACATCACCTACAGGCCTGGCTCGGAAAACAGGAAAGCGGACGCGTTGTCCCGTCAATCGTCTGCTATGGAACCACCCCCTGCTCCGGTGCACTCAATCATCCCGCCGGGTGCGGTGATAGGTGCTGTACAGCCTGACCAGTTTCTAAAAGGGGTCCAGGAAGGAATCCGTACATTTGCATGGAAACAATGGCTATCATGCCATAAGGAATGGAAGACGGTAGACGGCATGCCGATGCATGGCAACCGTTTGCTGATACCCACTCCCTGCTTGAGAAAGCAGGCGTTTGTTTGGTGCCACACGTCGCCATGCGCGGGCCACCTGGGGTTCGAGAAAACCGTGTCCAGTCTGGGAAGACACTTCTGGTGGCCATCGATGCGGTCGGACGTCCGCAGGTGGGGGATGGAGTGCACCGTGTGTGCCACAGCAAAACAGGACCACCGCAGACCACAGGGCCTGCTGCAGCCTCTTCCATCGCCCAGCAAGCCATGGGAAAGTATTTCCGTGGACTTTATAGTGGGGTTGCCGAAGGACCAGGACTGTACGGCGGTGATGGTGGTAGTGGACTATCTCACTAAGATGGGGTACTTCATAGCCTGCAAGCAAGTACCCTCGGCGGGCCAGCTAGCCTTGCTCCTACTGAAAAACGTGGTACGGCTGCATGGATTGCCCACCACTATCGTATCGGACAGAGGCTCGCAGTTCACGGCCCAGTTCTGGAGGAAGTGGTGTTCGGCGTTGCACGTCAAATCGGCTTTGTCTACCAGCTATCACCCGCAAACAGACGGGCAGACGGAACACCTTAACCGGTCCCTCAAACAATATCTGCGATGTTTTGTGGATCAAGGAAAGGAGGAATGGGTAGATCACCTATGGCTGGCCGAAATTGCCTACAACAACGCTACCCAATGCTCCACCAAGTCGTCCCCATTCTACTCCAATTATGGTCATCATCCCAGGTTCCTACCTTTCATTCACCCGGCAAGAGTCCTACAGGTACCAGAAGCCGCCAGGAGAGTGGGACGCATCAAGGACGCTCTTCTTCGATCTCGTGCATGTCTGGAGGCAGCCAAGAAGTCATACAAGGCAGCGGCGGACAAGAAGCGGAGACCGGGATCTCTGTACATGTTGGGGGAGTATGTGTGGGTGTCCACTAGGAATCTACATTTCCGGAAGCGAAGCATGTTTCACCCTAAATTCATAGGTCCGTATCGCATTGCCAAGTGCCTCTGCCCTGTGAATGTACGCTTGTGTTTGCCTAGCCACTTAAGGATCCATCCGGTGTTCCACGTATCCCTCCTGAAACCGGCCACTAAAAGCGATCGAGTGCCCTCAAAACCTGTGTCGGTTGACGCCGATGTGGAGTATGAAGTCCAAAAGATTCGGGACTCCAAGTGGCGGGGAGGCAAGCTTTGGTATCTGGTGGCCTGGATGGGATACGGCCCAGAAGAACAATCATGGGAACCCGAGGCTGGCATCAACGCACCACGGTTGGTCGCGGCATTCCACAAGAGACACCCGAATAGCGCGGGGCCTGTTCGGAGAGGCGGTTAAGGGGGGATGTACTGTCAAGATCTACATGGCGCGGGTGAGCGCTGTACTCTACCTCCGTACAGAAGACAGATCACAGCACGGAAGGCTCAGGAACTACAAGATCCGGCATGCCAAGTGTGTGCGTCACGCACCCGGAAATGAGTACTTAAGGCGCATGGGCCGAAGGGACAGTCGAATATTTTGATTCCTGATCAGCTGAACGTTGTGTCCCACTTGTTCAGTGTTCACGGGAGCAAGGAGCTGTGTCTAGTTCGATGTCGGAGTAAGTACCGCAGTTTGGAAAAACGGTAAAGTTTCCTGGAAACGAGCGGCTGCTCGTTTCACTTTACATCAGTGGAGTCTTGGTCGAGCGTTGGTTTCTACGCTCCCGAGACGGACAGGAACAGAGACGCCCACCAAAGGAGGTGGTTGCTGCGTCTCTGTCTTGGGTTGTTCGGTTAGTTACTGAACCATCGGTAGAGCACCTGGACTGGTGTTCCCGAGGCATCTTGAGGATCATAGTCGTTTTCGAACGGCATTTTCGGCCATTTCTCTGCACAGTGTCCTCTGTTGGCCGGACACCGGGACCGGTCTCCATGCAGAGGACGGTTGGATCTTGGCTCTAAGAACTAGTAGCCAATGGCTGATGGGTAACGTATGAGAGACCTTAATTTGCGAGACTTGAATCGCTCTTTCTATTTTGTTTTCCCTATTCTATGTGTACTTGTGATTATTAAACAAGAACATAGCAGTACAATTGTTTCCGTGGTTTGTTCTTACCAATATCCTCGATCCCGAGAAGTGGGGGATTACACAACACTACAGTGCTTCTAGTTAAATAAGTCATGAATTTGAAAGTGCCTGGATGTGAACGACTAATTACATGCTTGAGTACAGTCATCTGTATACAGATATAGGGGCAGATTAACATGCTCCGTGCGGCACTTTTGCTTCACTTGTCCCATGTTAAAAGTGACGCTAAAGTGGCGTAAGGGGCTTGTAAATCTGCCCGACATTTTTTTGCCGTCTCCAAGGCATTTGTAAGTGAAAGGGAGCGACTTGGTTTTATGACTGTAGGAGGTACTGAGCCGCTCGTATCTATTTATGTGAAGAAATTTATAGAATTTGAACACTGAAAAAACTGGAAAGATAGACTAATTAATTAGTGCATTAGCCATGTTGCAGCTGCGGCTTCTGATACTAAAAAGGGAAAAGTGTCTAGGCGTTGAATGTGGAACACTGGAAAAAAAACATGTGTTATGGAAAGCAAACGTGGTTTGAAAGTGAAATGTAAAGGTTTAAAGAGAGAGGAGACATTAAGATAGTTTCAGGGCTTTAAGTTGGCCGGGGCTCTTCGGGTCTCAGCACAGGCAGTTTCTTAAAGGTAGGCTTGCTGTCTATCGGGCTCCACTTTTGAGCCCTGGCGTAGGCAGACTTTTTACTTAACTTGTGCAGGTATGAATCTGTGTCAAAGGTATTAGTACTCAGTTGCTGTAGGTATGATGTTACGTGTTGTACCATACCTACATGTAAAAATATGGAGGGCAAAATTTACAGTGTGGTTTGTGGTCGAGAGCTGCACTGGTGGGTGAGAGGTCAGAGGGGAAAGGGTTGGGGCTAAAGGGAAACAAAGAGTTGTGAGTATGAGGTTATGCAGAAGTTCCTGTAACAGATACTTTCTTGCACTAAGTTAGTGGAGTCAGTATACATATATCTGTGTTGCTGTTTTCGTTTTCTCAACGTACTGCTTTTGTGCTGCTTACTTCATATATTTTAGTGTGTCTGGCTCGCCCTCTGTATCTGTGTCTACTGTGTAGTTTTTCTCCATGTTGCCTATCCTATGATTTCTACCATTCCTGTCTCTCATACATTTTCTCTCTATGCAGTTGTTCTTCTCCCTCACATGGGGTCTTATTTGTGAAGGCCTTGCGCCGCCGGTGCGTCACTTTTAACATGGGAAAAAGTGACGTTTGTGTGGCGCAAGGCTTTCATAAATGAGGCCCTTTGTGTCCTATTGTTTTTGTTTCTCTTGCTCTCTCTGTCTTTGTTGTGCTTTTTACTATATTTATTCATTTCTGTCATTCTTTTCTTTTCTGGCCTGAAACTACTGTTACCTTCACTCTCCATTCTGATATCTCTTTCCTTCTCGTGCTCGTTTTGTATCTTTCTCTGTGTCCTGTTCTCAGTCTTCCTCCTACATTGTCTGTATGGTGGTTTATATCTCTCTCCCTCCTATTCACTCTTCTTTTCTCCATCTTTCTCTCTCTTCTGCTCTGTTTGTCCATCTCTGTGTTCCTTCTGCTCTCTCTCACCCTATTGTAGTGTTTGCCTGCTGTCCTCTCTGTCCCTGTGCCTCCTGCCTTTTGTCTTCTTTGTGCTCTGTCTGTTATTTATACTCTGTGATTCCCTTTCTACGTTCATCTTTTATTTTAATGTACCATCCTTCTATTTTTTGACTTTTCTCTGCTCCTGTTATTTTTCTATCTCTCCATTTGTGCTTAGAATGCTGGTCTGTCTCTGCATGTTCATCTCCCTTCTACTGTTTCTCTGTCTCTTGTACTCTATATCTCTCCTGTCCTGTGTCTCTTTTCTACTCTATATTAATATTTTATTTAATATTTAGTTATTTGATGTGGTGAAAAAACAATTATTGAACTTAGTTAGGCATTAGGATATCTAATGGTAGAGCATCTTAGGTAATTTATCTGTTAGGCTTGTTGTTTGCTACAATGGGTGTATGTTGTGTAATAAGTATTTCTCTTTCTTATAGTGTTTGGTGCTGAACAGCAACAACCTGTATTCCACGTTATCGAATTTTCAGCAATCACATTCTTTTTTTCAGGTGAGTTGGTATTTTTGAAAGGCAATTTTTGTGGGTGCAGATTAAAATAATAAGCAAGATTTTTTTAGAATATTTGCAAAGTTTCGGTTTGGTGCATGATTTTATCTTCTATTTTTGCCATGTCTGTATCTGCTTGTACTAGATATGTATTTTGAGATACTTTTCCACTGACAGTTGACATTATCTTTTTATGGGCCTGGTGCATGTGTTCTTTTCGATGCAGTTCTGGTTCATCTATCCTTTGACTATAATTCTTTGCTGTTTCCATGGAATAATTCTTGCTAAGTCTTCATTATTTCTCTAACTATTGCTGTATTATCGTTGGCAGTCTTTTTTCTTTATTTACAGAGGAGTATTATGATATGGTTCTTGGTGTGATGGGCATCTTTTCTGCATATCTGTGACTGTACTATCTGTGTGCATTGTTTTATATACATTTGCAGAGCTTTATTATGATATGGTTCCTCATGGTTAGCATGAAATGTTGTACATGCTATGAAATTCACATGCTGAGTATGCTGTTGAAACATAAAATCAACTGTCTCTGTGGGAAGTAGTAATCTGTTAAGTGAATGTTATGGTTTGTACAATGTGAGCCTCCCCTTCAGACTGTATATAGTTTGAATAGCAGTTTGTAGTGGTGAACTCAGAAAATTGATCCCTAAAAATCAATTATAAAGTTTATCAATAGTTGTGATATCCAGAAAATCTAAAAACAAATTTTACAGTAAGATGTCTTTTTACAGCAGTAATTATTTGATGAAAACAAAAGGAATAGTGTTAATGTTTAGGCTCATAGTGTCAATTTGTTTTTAAACAAGAAGTAGGTGCTATCTTAATATATGTAGTTAATGAGTTAGAAAGTATAAAAATGTATGTAGTTTAAAAATTAGTAAAGGTACTTTTAAGTTATCTATTTATGAAAAAGATATAATTTAGTCTTTTTATTTGTTTTAAAGTATACAGAAGACAGAAAAAAAATAGAAAAATGCAAAATCATTCAGAAAAAAGTGAATTGAATTTTGAAATCTCAAATGATCTACTGGAGGAATTACTAGATGGAGTTTTTGAGGTGGAAAATAATACTGAAAATGAGGACTTTATGGATAACACATTGGACAGTGCCTATTTAGAGATGGTGGAAGGGGAAGAGGAGAGTTTGGAGGTTGAGGATGATCAATCTGAAGAAGTACCCAATGAAATAATGCTTCAAGTTCTTTTAGAATATGAACTTTTAAATAAATAAAATTATTTTGGATACTAAAGCATTCTTGAAGACAGTTTTCTTCTACTATTCGTCGTTGATCTGCTTTATGAGAGTGACAATACATGTTCTCATGAAGTGTATAAGAGATTATAGTAAAAGAAAATAAAAGCACTAAGATCACCGACAGTTGTTGATAAACAGTGTACTGTTTGTATGCTTTAAAAATTTGAATCAGAAAATACGTCTATAATGTTGACACAGCTATGGACTGTCATAAATATAGAACCAACATTCACTACAGGATTTCATACTCTGTTCAGAGACTGTTTCTTTGTCTTTATTCTACTAATAAAATGAACCTGTGAATATAATTTGTATGTTATATGCTAGTAGCGAACTATAATATTTGTTATGTTTGTTCTTTACAGATTGTCATATTTATCAGAAACATAAACTAGTATGCCAACCAGAAATGAAAAAAGAAAGCTGTATAAACGGACATACCATTTGAAGAGGAAAGAATTAGAAGAATTATCAAAACAACAAAGGACGGATAAAAAGAAGAGTGCTCCTGGTAAGAAAAGCAAGGATTTCTTAAAAAGATTATGTCAAAGGAAAAATGGAAAGGATAATCTTCAAAAGGAAAAACAGTTATCAGTATCTACAAGGGGAAATGCTAGAAAAAACCAAAATGTTTCTCAAATCAGCAGAGAGGAAAATATATACAGTAAAACATGTACGAATCAGTTTACGGAAATCAGGAAGCGTATGTTTTATAACAGAGTAGTTTCGAATTTATTAAAAAAGGAAAAAGTTTCTAAAAGAAAATCTGCTTTTTATAAGAAGAAAAAATATAGAGAGGATGTTGTTGAGCGCGCGTTTGAGACAAAAAGAAAATTATTTATTTTAGTAATTAATAGAATAAATACACTAAATAAGGCAATCAGAGTTTTAAAGGCTAAGAGTAAATGGAAGAGACACATAAATAGAAGTAATTTTTGTAAAGTGTTTTCTGGGAAATGGATGCATACTTCAACATCTGAGCCATTTTTTAATGAAGAGAGTTACTTTCAAAGTAACGATTTGTTGCATGCAGTTGACACCAGTGGTCGAGCATATGAGGTGAAGGATGGTTCTGCTATTGAGAAAGAGAAAATTATGGTTAGAAATGCAGAAGAGGTGATAGCTGGAGAAGTTTTAGATGGACGTCCTAATGTTCCTGTTTACAGTTGGAATTGTAGTAGCATTTGCAGTGTACGACAGGATTCAATTGATTACTTTCGCAATTTCTTACGTAAGTACACTATGGAAAGTCTTTAAAAAAAAATTGTAATGTTGCAAGAATTAGACCATTGCAGAGTGCGAGAAAAAATAGGTCTGTAAGGCCATTCTCTGGCTTGTCTTTCTAAAAAAATATGCCAGAGTGTGTTTCATCACTTCAGGATGTTAGCAGTGCATCATACGAAAATGAGAAAATTAGTGAGAAAGTTGAATTATGCAAAAAGTCCAGCACTTAAACTTAAACAGTTAAATAGTGCTCTTTTGCATGGATGTGAATTAGATGTTAAGAAGATTTGTGCAGAAATTGAGGTAAGTTATTTTGGTCCAGATGAAGACAATGCAGAAACTGATATAAATATAGTAGGAAATGTGCTAGAAAATGTTGGAAATTTTAATACTTAAAATTTTGAACAGCAAATAAAGTTTAAGGTCATTGCAGGTGAAAAACCAAATTGTCCTTGTGTGTGTTGTCGACGCATTCATTACAAAAGTCAAACTAGGTTAGTTGATTTATATTTAAAAAGTGAAGATGAAAATAATAGTCAGTGGAAAGATTTTGCAACTTATTTGTTGGCAGAAAACTATTTTGATTTGGGTTTTGAGCAACGTATTTGTAAGTATTGTTATAATAAATTAAATGAAAATAGAATGCCTGCTAGAGCTGTACATAATAATCTTGAGTTTATAAATATTCCATTGGAACTGATGGATTTAAATACTTATGAGACTATTCTGATTCAATGTGTACATCCTTTTCAGGCTATTGTTCGTATGGAGCCTAAGACTGGCAAATTAAATCCTTCAGATTTGCAAAGAGGATTAAAGGGTAGAGTTGTATATTTGCCACTTGATTTAAAAAAAATATGGAAACAATTGGTGTTGAAAATGTAGAAGAGGAACCTCTAGTTATTTTAGTTAATGGTGTACCTACAAAGAGTAAGAAAATCTGGCAAGATTTAGTGGATGTTAGAAAAGTCAAAAAGGCAACGTGAAGTGAAGAAGAAGACAATGATTTGTCTATTGGACAAATTGAAAAAGTTGACTTATCCAGAAGTGAAGAAATTTATGAGCATTACAGTGTTCATCCACTGCATTCCAAAGAAGCAATAGGGAATGCTATTGAATGCTTTCAGATGAAAAAAGCAAAAGGAAATCCTATTAGTGTATGGGAAGAAAGTTTGGAAGGTCGTTGTTTCCCACAGTTATTCCCTACAGCTGAAGGTACACAATATGATCATCGACCTATGCAGATTCCTGCATCTGAGTACCGGACAACAAGATTATACGCAGAAGATCCTAGGTTTCGCCAATGCATTCCATATTTGTTTCATCTTCTGTTTGAGAGTGACTTATCTGGTCTTTCTT
Organism: Lissotriton vulgaris; assembly: GCF_964263255.1. Lineage (NCBI taxonomy): Eukaryota > Metazoa > Chordata > Amphibia > Caudata > Salamandridae > Lissotriton > Lissotriton vulgaris. Next base: position 779,395,493 of record NC_141694.1, read on the forward strand.
ATGCGGTAAACCATATCTCAAAAAGTGGAGTGCATCTGCAAAATGTTTCAGCAAAGGAATGTATGGATAAAGTGCAACAGAATGATAGTGTTTTAGATTCACACCTAATTAATTTAATGGCTTGTCAGCGTGGTACTAATGAGTATTGGTACCGTCGTCATGGAGATTTGAAATGCATGCTTAGAAACTTAGGAGCACCTACATGGTTTTTAACTCTAAGCTGTGCAGAGTATGCTTGGGAAGATTTACTTGAATTTCTTCGGGAGGCGAATGCAAACATGGAAAATATAAACTACAAGACACCTGGAGAACTGTGTTCGTTGGATTCGGTTAATGTTTGCAGATATTTTAATCATAGATTTGAAGCTATGATGTCTTTTATTACAAACAAGAAAAATCCACCTCTTGGTGAATTTCTGGATTTCTTTTGGAGAAAAGAATATCAAGCAAGAGGGGCTCCTCATATTCATATGCTGTTATGGATCAAGGATGCACCCAAATTTGGAACAGACTCGGATGAGACTGTACTGTCTTTTATTGAAGAATATGCCACTTGTGACATACCTAATAGTACAACTGATAAGGACTTAAGAGGAAAAGTGTTGCGCTTTCAAAGTCATCATTGTGGAAAATATTGTCGGCGAAAATTCAAATCAAAGACTAAATTCTACACCAAATGTCGTTTTGGATTTGCACGACCGGTACTCTCAAAAGGAAGAGTCAACAATTTTATGTCATCTTTGCGACATAACATCACAAGAAGGTCACCTAAAAATACGTACAATTTAAGAAGAGGTGAAGAGTCCAAATATATAAATGACTATAACCCAGTCATTTTGTCCATGTGGAATGCTAACATGGATATACAATATGTTGCAGACAACTCTATTGCTGTGGCTCGATATGTACCGTCTTACATCACAAAATCTGAAAAAACGGAACTAAAGGAGATGTGGGAAGACATTTCTCATGAAAAGAGCCTAAGCAAGAAATTGTATGCGTACAGTTTGAAGATGTTATCTCATCGAGAAATTGGAGCATATGAATGTTGTGATCGCTTATCTTCAGCAAGTCTTTATGCAAAATCAAGAACTATCCTGTGGGTGATTTTGGGTCTTGCAGAAACACGAAACCGTGTTCTGAAACCTGTGCAAGAAATTGAATATTTAGCACAGAGAGAACCAAACAGTACGGACATTCTGAAAACAAATATGTTGGATACATACTATCCAAATTGAAGTACTCTGCTTGAAAACATTTGTCTGTATGAAATACTTCAAAACTACAGTTTCAAAAGGAATATTACAGAGAATATTGATAAAGGTGTATACGCTGTAATTGGACATGAAGGATGTTTGGTGAAACAAAGAAAAGGACACTTGATTAATCACCAAAAACTGAGTTGCGAAACACCTGACAAAAGAGAATTTTACTATTTAGCTCTTTTGCAACTCTTTAAACCATGGCGTACAGAAGAGGAACTACTTGGTGACTTTGATAGTTATGAAGATTCATTTAACGCATCTAAAAGTAGTATCGAATGTCCTGTTTTCAGTAATTATCTCAAAATGTTGAATGACGAAATAGAGCAAGAAGCAACAATTGCAGCGGAGATTGTTCGAGACAGTTCACAAGGTAGTCAAAGTTCGGCTTCGTTAAGTCAAGATCCACTGGGACAACCAATTATCCAAAATGAAGCAGCCACTGCCATGGATGAGGTGGAAAGAGCAATGCAGCAAGGTCAAGAGGAAGTAATAAAATTAGAAGAATTGGAGAAGCAACTTAATCTTGAGCAAAGACAGATATATGATGAAGTGACAGAGCACATTGAGCATGGCTTTCGTCATGAGAAAAAAGAATGCTCATGTATGTCATTTGAACCTATTCGACTATATGTAAGTGGAGAAGCTGGAACTGGTAAAAGTTTCCTAATTAAAGGAATTACTACATATCTACAGCAAAGAACTCAGTCAACACTGTCTTGTGTTGTTACTGCTCCAACTGGATTAGCAGCACATAATATTAAAGGTATTACTTTACATCATTTACTGATGCTGCCAGTTGAACATGAAAATAAATTACAATATCATAAGCTATCTGGAGAAGCTTGTTTTAAAGTTTCTAGAGTCCTTAAAAAAATGAAACTTCTCATTATTGATGAGGTAAGCATGGTATCCAATTTAATGCTTGCTTTTGTGCATTTAAGAATGCAACAGATACTTAAGACAGAGTATGATGTGTTATTTGGAGGTAAACATGTCATAGTTTTTGGAGATCTACTGCAGCTAACTCCTGTGAAAGGACAACCTGTATTTGAAACTGTAACGCATGAAGAGACCAGAAAGTGCCTGGGCAGTATTGGAAATGTTAATATATGGTCACATTTCAAATATACTGAACTGATTCAAAATATGCGACAGGCAAAGGATACTAAATATGGAAATATTCTTCAAGATATAAGGATTGGAAAACTAACTGAAGATGCGAAAGAAACTCTACGAACACGATTACTTTCGAAGCTGTTTCCTAATGAAGATAATGTACCTGAGAAAATATATAGTAAAGAGGTAGCAGATAAGTCAGTCATATGCTTGATGCCAACTCTCAAAGAAAGTTCGGTTTTCAATGAAAAAATGTTGAAGTTAGAAAATCAAGAAATTAAGGAACTGGAAGCTAAGGATAGAATAGAGCATGAAGGTAGTACTATTGTTTTGTCTGAAAAGTTGAAGTTAAAATTTGATTCTCTTCAGAAATCTATATCTAAAACTGCTGGCTTAGAAAAAAATCTGTATGTATGTTTAAATTGTTGGATTATTTTACGGAGAAATTTACATGTAGAAAGAGGTTTGGTAAATGGAGCAATGGGTAATATTGTTGGTTTTGTCAATTACTCAAATGGAGATGAGATTGAATTTTTAAGAATCAAATTTGATGGAATTGAGGAAGTTCAACAATTCAGTCGCTGTTCAACTCGTTTTTTGCTTGTGAAAGACTTTTATGTCCGTCTGAAGCAATTTCCAATTTGTTTGGCATATGCAGTGACTATTCACAAATCTCAAGGTTTAAGTGTAGATTGTGCTTTGGTAAATATTGGAAGCACTGTATTCAAAGAGGGTATGGCGTATGTTGCTTTATCTCGAGTTAGAACTTTATGTGGACTTTATCTAATTGATTTTGATGAGACAAAGATTAGTGCAGATTTAAATTGTGTGAAGGAGTATAATAGGTTAAGAAGAAAATATGCTCCAAGTTTACCTCAATATCCTTTAATTGAAAAGTGTATGTTTGGTCAGAAAAGGAGAAATGAGGAAAAATGTACTGAAATAGTAGAGAAACGAAGAAAAAAAGATGTAGCTGTCATTGGTAGCAGTAAGAAAAAGGTTAGTATTTAAGAGATTGTTGGATTTAAGTTTGAAAACAGGTCTGGTGTCAACTGCTATGCAAATGTAGTAGTTAATGTTGTTTTTTTTCTAAAAAAATTTCAGCAACAGATTGTACAAAATCAGGAGCAAACATTTTGTTGTTCATTAAATTCTGTATTTGAAAAATGTAGCAGTGGTAATAGTGAAGTAGCAAGTGTTTCAGAACTAAGGAATGTTTTAGACATATGTGCAGGACTAAATCAATTTTCTCAGAATATTCAGCAAGATTGTCAGGAATTTATTATGTATATGTTTACAGTTTTGGAAGATGAAGGTGTAGATATTGAAAGTCTTTTTGGCCATTCTTATAAATGGGAACATAATTGCGATAATTCATTTTCAAGTAGTACTGATATACACACTGAAAGATTTATATATTTAACATTACCAGACTGTAAAGAAGTGTCCTTTAATAAACTAGTTACAGATGCGCATCAGAACATGGTCTGCTCTCAATGTAACTCTGAAATGTTATCAACATTATTTATCCACAGAAATGGACAATATGTCATTTTAATGTTTCAACGATGCAGAGCTGATGGGAGTAAATTGTCAACTTTAATTAAAAATGTTGTGGCCTCTCAAGTATCTATTTCTAGAAGAACACTTGTAACTGTAGCCATTATTTTTCATGCAGGGCCTTCAACATCATCAGGACATTACACAGCTTATTTGAAGTCTCCAACAGGCTGGACGCTCTGCAATGATAGTCAATTGACTTTTAAGAAACGTTTGCCTTTTGACTTAACTAACTCTTATCTGCTATTTTTGCAACCCAAATTTCAGTAAAATGACTTGGTGTAGGAAGATTAATACTGTAAGGATATGAAACTCTGTTGTTTAGAAATATCATGTGACTGAGGGTGTGCAAATCTAGAAATGAAATTTGTATTTGGCATAGTGATAGCATCAGGTGCAAGTTTACTTAATGTTTGATGGTACAGAACACGTTAGAATGTTTATTTGAAAGGTTGAGAAAAGAATGGATAAGAGTAAGATTAAGTAATTTGAGAAAATAACTACTTAACTCATACTATTTGGCCACGCGGAAAAATAAGAGACAACAAAATGTGTACTTGAGATAAATGTTTTTAGAACATATTTGGACGGAAGTTTGTTGCGAGGTATTTAAAAAATAACGAGTTATCTTATATTATTTGGCCACGCGGAAAGGTATGAGAGAAGAAAATGTGTACTTAAGATAAATGTTTTAAGAACATACTTGCACGGAGCTTTGTTGAGACGTATTTAAAAATAAGTGGTATGGTTTAATTAGTTTGTAACCGTGGAAGATGTACTGTGCTTACTGAAGAAATTGCGAATTAGAGAAAAACATTTAAGACATGTTTTTTTCAGGTATTTATATTATGTATAGAGATCTTGTACGGGTTTTTTAAACACGATCATTTAGATTGTGGTTTTTTTTCACCGCTGTTACATGATGATTACTATTGAAATCACTGTTTATAGTGAAAATCAATATATTCTGAGGACAGCAAAAATAAACCATGTAATATGTTGTTTAAGTTATTTTGTTACATTGGATTTAGAAATATGTATTATAACAGATTTTTTTATTGTCTTCCACAGATATTACATTTATAAGGTAAGTACAACTAATAACATCCGAGAGTTTCCTCTGCCTCTCTCTTATCCTTATTCTTTTCATCCCCTTCCTTTGTCAGTACTGTTCAGTCACGCTTATTCTGTTTAACTCATCCACATTTTGCGTTGTTTAATTTTCTCTCCTGTTTCTCTAACATCTTTTCTGTCACTATTTTATTCAGTCTATCTATCTCTTCAGTTTGTTTCTTCCGTTGTCTCATGGTGACTCACCTTTATTGACCTTGTATCACCTTTGTTTCTAGAATCTTAATTCGTTTGTCTTACCGTACCTTAATATTTGTTCCCTTACTCTGCTGTCATTAATTATGGTCAATTCTTAAACTTAAATCTAAAGGGCCTCATTTATGAAAGCCTTGCGCCACCGATGCACCACTTTTTCCCATGTTAAAAGTGACGCATGGGCGGCGCAAGGCCTTCATAAATAAGGCCCATAGTTTACTTCCCTTACCCTACTTCATTTCTATTTATCTGTCTCTTACAGTCCTTGTCTATTTCTACTCCGTTCATCTTCTGTTACTCACCCTTTTTCACTCGGTTTCTCTTACTGTTTTTCCTTTATTTTATCTATCTCCTTAAGACATTCCTGTACTCTTAGTCTGTTTCTTTAAGAGACTGTTTATTTTGTGTACTATCACTGATCATACTCTCATTTTCTCTCTCACTTTACTTTCGTTTAGACAGTCATTCCTTCAGTGCTATTATCTCTTTCAATTAATTATCTTACTCATTGATTTATATACTACACATTCTGTCTCTGTCTCTTACTCTCCCTCAGTCTTTTTTTCTTTCACTTTCTGTTTCATTCACTACTACTTTGTTTTGTTTTATGAAATGTACATTATAACCTTATTTTTACTTTTCTTCAGCAGATACTATGTATTTTAAAGAAATTTAGTTTTACTTTGTTACTATTTCTTAGGTAAGTATAAAAAATAAAGAAACTTTTCCATCACTGTGTTATTTCTTTGTCTATCCTGGTCATACCAGTGTCATGTTTTATGTGAGCACTTCCGCGCAGGATTGGGTGCACTGTCATAAGGAGCGCCTTAAAAGTGATTTTATGAAATCAGCGACATTTCACTGAGTCAGTTCACCAACGCTGATATATGAAAACATTGGAGGTAAATGATGTTAAATGTTAAATGGTGTTGTTTCCAGGGCTTTAAGAGGTGTTAAAAAACTGGGGGGGTCTCTTCAAAGGGAGTGTTGGATGTAATTCAGAGGGCAGTTTAAAACACATAGGCTAAAAATCTGCGCTTAGCATAGTGTTGCGCCCGACTGGTGTCATCAGCAGTGCATTGCGGGCGCGCAAGTTATAGTTAGCTGAAGTAACTATAACGGGGGAATTTCGTTGGTTTTATATGAGTGAAATGTCCAGCTAACTATAACATGTGTCAAACATATGTTTTTTTCAGTGAATATATATATATATATATAGGTAGTTATAGTTAGGACCTAGTTTCCATACGAAATCCGCAACATTCTATTGGGAATAACTTTTGCACTGGTTGATGAATCTTCACGAATTTCTCAAAGAAGATGGCCCGCTCTGCTCCGCTCCTTCCCTGAAAGTTTTTGGGGGATTTGTCAAGTGAAGGCTGAGAAAAAAGGGGGGTCCCAAAACGTATTTTCCCTATGTTATTTTCCATAGGACGATTAGACACGGCTACAGCCCGAACTGCTGAACAGAATTACCAGAAAATTGGCAAAATGGTAGAGTCTGATTCGCAGATCACGCTTTTGCTTAAATGATTTAAATCCCTCCAGTAGTTCCTGAGAAAATCAAAAGAAAAAAAATATATATATCTAGGAGCGCGCACTGTGCGCGTACTCCGTGCGCGTATGGTGCGCGTATCGGGTGTGCGCAAGCGGAATTCTGATTTGTTGTTAGGCGTCTGTCAACATTCCAATCGTTTGAAAGCAGGAAGTGTTGGCCGCCATTTTGTGTCTCCGAGGCAGAAGAGAGCCAATAACAAAAGTGGATAACGTGAAAAGAAGGCAGGGTAGAGACTCCCTGACCCCCTAGGCCTTCTCACGGGGTCCCTGAAGGACCCCAAAGGCCTAAAAACAACATGTATTTTTTGTAAAAAAATTGCGGGGTACGCGCACGGTGCACGCACCCATACACGCACGGTGCGCGTACGTCGTTAAAAAAAGACAAAAAAAATACAGTTAAATAACAAGTTTGAGTGTTTAAATGTTGGTGGTCTCTATAAAGAGCTGTTGTGTTCATTGAGTGTTTTTTGTACCTACAAGATAGTACCGATGCAGAGTCTAAAGTTCACGAGGAAGACTCCGTTACCCTCATCTGTGAAATGTACACGTCTCCTCTATAAATGCCTTGCATGTTGTAACGCAAGTTGTTGTAGTATATAGAACCCATACCATAGTCTCTGAGGAAAGCAGAAACAGACTTATATAGATATAGTTAGGACCTAGTTTCCATAAGAAATCCGCAACATTCTATTTGGAATAACTTTGGCGCCAGTGGACTAATCTTCGCAAATTTCTCCAAGAAAATGGCCTGCTCCGCTCTTTCCCTGAAAGTTTGGGGGTGATTCGTGAAGCAGGGGCCGAGAAAAAAGGGGGGTCCCAAAACGTGTTTTCCCCATGCAATTTTCCATGGGACATTTAGCCAGGGCTACAGCCCGAACGGCTGAATGGAATTACACCAAACTTGGCAAAAAGGTAGAGTTTGGTTCGCAGATCACGCTTTTTGTTAAATGGTGTAAATCTGTTCAGTAGTTCCTGAGAAAATCATAAGTATATCTATAGGCGCAGACCGTACTGTCCGTGTACAGGTCCGCGTACGTACGTGGACCTTCCCGAGCACGAGCTGCATGCTAATTGGCTGGCAACTGCCTGTCAACACTCCAAACCAGAAAGTGTTGGCAGCCATCTTGTGCCTTGGTAGACTGAGGCACAAGAAAGCAGTGAAACAAGTGAGCAAAACACGCAAAGAGGGCAGGGTGGAAACACCCTGACCCCCTAGGCCTGCTCAGCGTAAGCGTACCTTTCCGAGCATGAGCTGCATGCTGATTGGCTGTGAACACTCCAAACCAGGAAGTCAGCCATCTTGTGCTCGGTAGATTGAGGCACAAAAAAAGCAGAAAAACAAATGTGTAGAATGCAAAAAGGGGCCAGGGTAGAAACACCCTGACCCCCTAGGCCTGCTCAGGTGGTCCCACAAGGACCCTCAAGGCCCCCAAAAAATGTTTTTAAAACCCGGTCTGCTTTTTTTCAAATTACCCCCCTGGGGGACCAAATCCCAAGGGGATAGTGAAAAAGAAGTATGGGGGGGCGGCAATCTCTCCCACACTTCCCCAGGGACCGCCACCCCCCGGGGAAAAGCAACACAGCCCCCTGGTGCATACTGGAGGCTCCTGGTGGGCTAGTTGGCCCCCAGAGACCTCCAGTATGCAAGGGGAATTAGTTCCCCTTCCGAAAAAGCACCAGGGGGCTGCATTGCAGAGAGGTGTAAAAAGGGGCGTGGCCTCATTACACCTCTCTGCAACGCAGCCCCCTGGTGTATATTGGAGGTTCCTGGTGGGCTAGTTGGCTCCCAGGGACCCCCTGTATGCAAGGGGAATTAGTTCCCCCTCTGCAAACGTGCCCGTGGGCTGCGTTGCAGAGAGGTGTAAAAAGGGGTATGGCCTCCATACACCTCTCTGCAATGCAGCCCCATGGTGCATACTGGAGGTTCCAGGTGGGCTAGTTGGCCCCATGGACCCCAGGTATGCAAGGGGAATTAGTTACCCCTCCGCAAACGCACCAGGGGGCTGCGTTGCAGAGAGGTGTAAAAAGGGGCGTGGCCTCATTACACCTCTCTGCAATGCAGCCCCCTGGCGCATACTGAAGGTTCCTGGTGGGCTAGTTGGCCTCCATGGACCCCCAGTAGGCAAGGGGAATTAGTTCCCCCTCTGCAAACACACCAGGGGGCTACGTTGCAGAGAGGTATAAAAAAGGGCATGGCCTCATTACACCTCTCTGCAATGCAGCCCCCTGGCGCATACTGGAGATTACTGGTGGGCTAGTTGGCCACCAGGGACCCTCAGTATGCAAGGGGACTTAATCCCCCAACTTAGAACACTCTACAGGGCGCATTTGCACAGTGGTGAAGGTAGGGTGCGGGGCTTGAGGTGCAAACATTCCCTGAGGCGCGTTTGGGAATTAATTCCTTGGGGAATTAATTCCTGTTCAATCCAGAGGGTACCTAGGGGGCAACTAGTCCAACAGGTATCTCCAACAGGTATCTCCAGAGCTGTGTTGCAGAGTGCTGTAAAAAGGGGACGTGCACTTTGAACACCTCTCTGCAACATAGCTGTCTGACGCATACTGGAGGTACCTGGTGGGCTAGTTGGCTCACAGGGGACCTCAGGATTGAAGAGGAATTAATTCCCCAATCTAGCTCACTACTATTCCTGAAAAGTAAATTGAACTGTACTTACCAGTAACTTGAATGTCCTTTCATAGGATATCATTGCCTGATATATAAAATATATATTAATAAAAAAATATTAAATACAAAAATTAATATTACAATTTCAATATTTTTAAAAACATTTTTAAAAATATGTAATGTAATTTAAAAAATGAAATATCTAAAAATAAATAATTAAAGAAAGGTAGTAAATCAGTATAAAAAAATAACAATACATTTAAAAATTATCATTTACAAAACCTTTGAAATGCATTGAAAAAACCATAGGTTTCAGCCACGTTATAGTTGGGAATTAGCATTTAAAAAACCTTGGAAATTCACTGAAAAAACCATAGGTTTCACACAGGGTATAGTTAGGAATTAGCATTTAAAAAACCTTAGAAATTCTCTAAGAAACTATAGTTTTCACACACGTTATAGTTAGCTGGACATTTTACTCATACAAACCATTGAAATTCCCCGTTATAGTTAGTTCAGCTAACTAGTACTCGCGCGCCCGCAATGCACTGCTGAGGACGTCACATATTACATCACTCATGACATGGTCAGTGACATCCCTCATGACATCACTGATGACATCTCAAATGACATCACTGCTGACATCACTGATGACATCATCCTTGTGAAAGAGTGGCAGACCTCCTCTCAGCGTAATATAACCCTTGATACACACATTCAAAAATAGAAACTGAAATTTTCAAAAAAATGGAGATACCAATACCAGTTAGAACAACCTATTCAGTAATTCCAAAATCTACATACACATCCAGTCCTTCACTAACAGTTCTTTAGAGTCACTCATACATATACTCAATCATCATATGTACTCATACACCTATGCATCCTGTTACACACTGATACTCCATTTACTTGCATATACAGCTATACAACCACCTCTTCACTTACTTCTACAGAATCGTACATATACTTACTCTCTTAAACAATCACTTATAGAAACACATACGTATTTATACAGGAACTCTTTCAAACTCTCGCTCTCACATATACCCACTTATATACATCAATGCTCACATATACTAGTTTAAAACATATGTAGTTACTCATAAAGATACTATTGAGATAGTGATTCACTCACTAACATACCCATACACACGCTCATCCACCCATACAGTCCTGCACACATGCTGTCTTCAAAACACATACAACAGTGAGTCACCCATTCATGCATCTATGTGGTAAGTAATACCCCCCACTAAACCACAAAGACACTCATACTGATACTCTAAAAACCAACTAATAACCCATATCGACACTCATGTAGCTAGTCACCAACCCTTGCAGCCACTTATACACAAAGCAAGACACTGATACAGATATTTACATATTTAAACATTACTCGCTAATCCATGTATTCACTAGGATACACTTAATAAGTCAGTTAACAATCATTTTTTTTTAAAACATCCATTTAGACACTTATGTACACATTTAATCTTCCATCGACCTTTAGATATACATATATAAAACATATTTATTTTTCAGAAAGACACACATCACTGGATGATGTCGGATCACTGAAAAAATATCGACCTCACAAATAACGAGTTGACAAAATATCGATGGACAAAATATCGACTGGCTGTCTTTAAACAGGTAAGTACAAAAATATCGACTCTAAAATATTGAGTTACTAAAATATAGACTGTAAAAAATATTGTTTTTTTAAATGTCTTTAAATTAAGTTAATACTAATGTAGTAATAAATATATTTAGTCTAAACTTACTTTAAATTATTAAAATAATGTTATATTAATAAATATTTATTTTAAATTAAAAATAAATCTAAAAAAATAATACATATATATTTATATAATTTTTTTTATATTAAATAAACATATATAATAATTTTACCGTAGCATAGCAAAATAGTTAATTATTGTAACAACTGTAGTGAATTCTACAATAGCTAAAGCGTTGGATAGCGTAGGGGTAAAATTTACTATTCCCACTCCAGTGGGTGCAACAGTAGGGAAAGCGCTGGATAGCGTAGGGGTAAAAATTACTATTCCCACTCCAGTGGGTGCAACAGTAGGGAAAGCGTTGGATAGCGTCGAGGTTAAAATAACTATTCCCACTCCAAAGAGTGCAAAAGTAGGGAAAGCGTTGAATAGCGTAGGGGTTAAAATTACTATTCCCACTCCAGTGGGTGCAACAGTAGGGAAAGTGTTGGATAGCGTAGGGGTTAAAATTACTATTCCCACTCCAAAGAGTGCAACAGTAGGGAAAGGGTTGGATAGCGTAGGGGTTAAAATTACTATTCCCACTCCAGTGGGTGCTACAGTAGGGAAAGCGTTGGATAGCGTAGGGGTTAAAATTACTATTCCCACTCCAGTGGGTGCAACAGTAGGGAAAGCGTTGAACAGCGTAGGGGTTAAAATTACTATTCCCACTCCAGTAGGTGCAACAGTAGGGCAAGCGTTGGATAGCGTTGAGGTTAAAATAACTATTCCCACTCCAAAGAGTGCAAAAGTAGGGAAAGCGTTGAATAGCGTAGGGGTTAAAATTACTATTCCCACTCCAGTGGGTGCAAAAGTAGGGAAAGCGTTGGATAGCGTAGGGGTTAAAATTACTATTCCCACTCCAGTGGGTGCAACAGTAGGAAAGCGTTGGATAGCGTAGGGGTTAAAATTACTATTCCCACTCCAAAGAGTGCAACAGTAGGGAAAGCGTTGGATAGCGTTGGGGTTACAATTACTATTCCCACTCCAAAGAGTGCAACAGTAGGGAAAGTGTTGGATAGCGTAGGGGTTAAAATTACTATTCCCACTCCAGTGGGTGCAACATTAGGGAAAGCGTTGGATATCGTAGGGGTTAAAATTACTATTCCCACTCCAGTGGGTGCAACAGTAGGGAAAGCGTTGGATAGCGTAGGGGTTAAAATTACTATTCCAACTCCAGTGGGTGCAACAGTAAGGAAAGCGTTGGAAAGCGTAGATGTAAAAATTACAATTCACACTCCAGAGAATACAACATTAGGGAAAGTAAATCTTTCATATATAAATCACAAGAAATATCTAATAATAATTAATAAAAATCAAATAAAAATGTTATGTAATAGAATAAATAATAATTGGCATTTAATAATTAACAATAATTCTTTTAATTATTCACCTATTAATACAAATTAATTAAACATAAACAATTAATTTTTTAATAATTAAAAATTTCACTATTATTTCCAAATAAATAACGTGTATTTTATTTTATTATTTAATTAATTATTAATATATTACTTTCCACCCTATGCCCCTATAAACTCACAACCCACTACAGAAATTAAATTAGTAAAAATCACATAATAACCAATTAATCAATTAATATAAAATAATTAACAATTATTATTAAATTAATTAACACATAAATTAATTAACAATTAATTACTAATTACTATCAATAAATATATTTACATATTTAATTATTTTTAATTAAATTACTTCCCACCCTATTCCCCTATAATCCCACAACCCGCTACTGCATTAAATTAGTAAAATTTACATAATTACCAATTAATCAATTATTAATAATTATTTTGCAATTACTATTAAATTAATTGAAACATATAAATTAATTAACAATGAATTACAAACTAATATCAATTAATAAATTTACATATTTAATTAATTATAATTAAATTACTTCCCACCCTATTCCCCTATAAACCCACAACCCGCTACAGAATTACATTACGCAATAATTATAAAATCAAAAATCATTTAATAAAATTATTTATAACATAAATACACGCTTTTCACAAATATTATTACATAAAAATACACTATAAAATATTATATATAATTAAAAAATCGATAGTTTTGCTATCTATATTTTATACAGTCGATATTACTTCACTTACCTTAAAAACGATATTTTTGTAGTCTATATTCTGTCCAGTCGATATTTTGTCCAGTCTATATTATTTACTCGATATTATGTCCAAACGATATTTTGGACTCGATATTAAGTCTGTGCACCGATTATGTCATCAGTGATGTCGTCAGTGAGGTCATTTGAGATGTCATCAGTGATGTCATGAGTGATGTCACTGACCATGTCATGAGTGATGTAATATGTGACATCATCAGCAGTGCATTGCGGGTGAGTTATAGTTAGCTGAACTAACTATAACGGGGAAATTTCACTGGTTTTGTATGAGTGAAATGTCCAGCTAACTATAACATGTGTGAAAACTATAGTTTTTTAGTGAATTTCTAAGGTTTTTTAAATGCTAATTCCTAACTATAATGTGTGTGAAACCTATGGTTTTTTCAGTGAATATATATAAATATATAACCTACTAGCGGTCGCCAGTAGGTAGTTATAGTTAGGACCTATTTTCCATAGGAAATTCGCAACATTCTATTCCCAATACCTTTGGCGCCAATTGACGAATCTTTGTGAAATTTTAAAAACTTATGGCCCACTCCAGTTTTCTCCTAGCCTGAAAGTTTCAAGGTGATTCGGCAAGCAGGGGCCGAGAAAAAAGGGGGTCTTTAGATACGGCTACAGCCCGAACTGAACGGAATTACACCAAATTTGGCAAAAAGGTAGCCCTTGGTTTAGAAAGATCCCTTTTTGTTAAATGGTGTTAATTCGTTCAGTGGTTGCTGAGAAAATTGAAAATAAAAAAGTTTCGATATCTATTGCCACGCAGGATCTGCGCACCCTATAGAACAGAATCCGCACACCCTGCCGAGTACGATCCGCGCACCCTGCCGATCACGAGCTGCATTCTAATTGGCAGTGAACACTCTAAACGAGAAATGGTTGACAGCCATCTTGTGCCTCGCTAGAAGTGAGGCACAAGATGGCGGTAAAATGAAGGCGGAGAACAAGGAGCGGGGGCAGGGTTGAAACACACTGACCTTGTAGGTCTGCTTAGGGGGTCCTACAAGGACGTCTAGGGCTAAATAAAAGCATTTTTGTTTTTTAAAACGCCATGATGCGCGCAGGGTGCGCAGATCCAGCTGCAAAAATAAAAAAACGAAGCGCGGTCTCCCGCGCTTCGTTTAATTAAAGCCCCTGGGTGGGCCAGGTCCCCTGGCCCCCCCACACCGCCCTGGGGACAGTCACCTTTGTGGCAAAGCATGAATATTTGTGGGGGGCACCAGGCCCCCCCACAGCTCTGGGGGTCCGCTATCCCCGGGGCTTGATATTTTAATGTGTTTTAGCCCTAGAGGTCCTTGTAGGACCCCCTAAGCAGACCTACAAGGTCAGGGTGTTTCAACCCTGCCCCCTCTCCTTGTTTTCCGGTGGACTGCCACCTCCGGGGCTCTAATTAATTATTATTGTGTGGGGCACACTACCCCCGCCGTGCTGGGGACCGCCACCCCAGGGCTTTTAAAAAAAAAATTAACCTGTGTGGGAGGCTGGAGCCCCCCACATGCCCTGTCGACCACCACCTCTCCAGGGCATGAAATATTCAAAATAGGGGTTCCGTTACGGACCACCAAGCCCCGGGGACCACCACCCCCGGGGCTTTGCATTAAGAGGGAGGGGGGCTGCGCGGCCCCCCTCCTGGAGCCAATGATGGCCCTAGGGACCACCACCCCCCAGGGCTGGCTCCTGCAGTGTCCCGGGGTGCCCACCCCTGGGACACTGCTATTTGCTATGGCAGGGCAGGAGGTTTGTGGCTCCCACCCTGTCATAGCAAACTTGGTTTGGATTTTGAAAGAGAGAGCAGGGAAACCTGCTCTCTCTTTCAAAATGCAAACCAAATTGCTTTTCCACATGGGGAGCTGCATGTTAGCAGCTCCCCATGTGGAAAATCAATGCCGGCTCCCGAAGGACGCGGGGAGCCGACGGGACTGTGTGGGCATTGGGGCTCCCGCCACAGCCCCCAACGTTGTATAGGGGAAGCCTTACCGAGATTAAACACTCCTCTGGGCTTGGTTTTTTGCTGCCACACGGACTTTCCTGACAGGAGCTGCCTGCCTCCCGCTGCCCTGCTCCCGTTTCCAGCTGGGAGCACGGCCGCCGAGCGGAGTGCGGGTTAGGGGGACTTCAAACACCAGCAGGCCACGCACCCGGCGCATCAGCTGACAGCACCAGGAGGCGCATAAGAACAGCGCGACTCCCCGCCTCGCGGGACGCTGGGCGAAGCCTGGGCAAAGGGCAGGCCCTCTTAGGCTCTCAGAGGCCGGAAGAGACTGGACTGGCCCACCCCACCTGGCTGTGGTACATCCCGCATCGGGTAATTGACTTTCATCCACTTTTACTTTGGATTACGATTGGGTTATCGACATTCTATTGGTATGGTGGCGCAGGTGGCCAATAGTGGGAAGGCTGTTGGGAAAGCCAAAACCGAAAGTGTCATGGGAACAATTGACAATTACTTCACACGGGTCTCATTGGCAGTGGACCAACAACTTAGTATTGCTGGGAAAAGACTGTCTTCTGAGTTATTTAACAAACGATCCTCATTGGGACCGATCCAGCATTGTATCTCTCCCGATAAGCGTATCAGTCAAAGGCTAAGTGACTTGGGTTTACCCGAGATAAGTAGTGAGCTAGACTCCCTTGTTAATATCTTAGAGGGAAATGACTCTACAGACCCCTAGATAGCTAGTGTGGATTTAACAGAAAAACCCACAAACTCCTCTTCACCTACACTTCTCCCCGATTGTGTCATAGATGATTCATCTTTAAAATGTAAAAGAATAGCAGGGAAAAGGAAAAGAAGGTGTGTTGGGGGAGACTGTATAGGAACTAAGTTTCCAAAGCTAACGGGTAAGGGGGATAAGCCCATGAATACAGGGGTACTTATTGACCAAGAAAATCTCGATCGGACTAATCCAATAGACTTACAGATAGTCAGTGTTGATCTGGCAGATAATCCCATACACTCCTCATCCCCTAAGAATTCTCCCGTCTGTGGTATAGACGAATCACCCTTGAAATGTAACAGGATAATAGGGAAAAGGAAAAGGAAAATGAGTAGAGGGGTAAAATGTAAAAGAGACAAGATTTTAAAGCTATTGGCAAAGGGGGATAAGTCTGCACGTACGGGGGTCCATACTGAGTTAGAAATTCTTGAGCATCCCAATCCTATGGCTAAAACTCCATTTCTTCCATATAGGGATAAGACTATGGTAGGAGAGGTCAAGCATATAATTAGATCTTTTATACTTCCTGTCATTGAGAGATTGAGATTGCTTGCAGTTACTTTGGACAAATTGGAAATAATTGTTAATGATAATTCAAAAATGCTACACTCAATGGTTAGTGAACCAAGAAAGGGCTTAGATCCCATAGTCACCACCCAACGCGTAGTTATTAAAAGTGCACAACCCCCCACTACATGTAAACCCATATTGAAGAAGGGGGGAAAAATAGCGCCCCACGACGGTACAAAATCAATTGCCTTAGGGGCTAAGAGCACACGTTGTGAGGCCAAAGAGGGCAACAAAGAGGGAAAAGAGGGTAACAAAGAGGGTAACAATGAGTATAAGACTGGGCCTTTGCAAATACATCAGGATGCCTGTCCGGAAACACCAAGATTGGCATTTGTCAATCAGCCCTTGAAAAAATCCAATCTACCTAAAGGGAGCCAGTTTACTCTTCATTTACCACCGCAAAGTGCACCTCAGGTGGCGATTATGGCTAATGTCCCCCCTCTTCGTGTTGGCCTAAAAGAGGACTTTTATCAACTCAAGGCTAAGGTGACACACTGGTTCTCAAAGAACTTGGAAGACGAACATGAGATTGGAGGCAATATACTCATGGTACGTAGTGTAGCGTGGGTGGGTCACTCAGCAAAGACCGGAGAGGGTGACTGTATAGTCATAAATTTTGATAAATCAAATTTAGTTAAAAGGATCCTCAGCAAGACAGGCCAGAATACACTAGGGAGGGTGCACAGTATTAAACTTTTAGCCCTAGGGTTTTTCTACAGACCGGGTATGCAGGGTGCACCCAGACCTAGGTTCCCCCCACTGAGAATCCCCAACCAAACCCGTCCGTTGGAAGGGCCATGGAGGTGGCATACGACCCATATGACATCGACTGGACTCTGACCCATAGGCGTCTCTAGGAATAGAGGTGATGTCGAATTTAGCAACAGATTCAATGTCCTTTCTGGGCTCAACGATTGTGATTGACTTGACTACAATCATGTTAGTTGTAATATGGCAGATGATTTAATTCCCCCCGGCGATTACCCTCTTATACAGGGCCCCATGATTAATGGTGATACTAACCTAGAACCCTAACCTAGAACCCGCTATTGATAATATTATCGCTCCCGATACATCTCGGGTAGTTTGTGACAGGGTACCACTGAATAACGGTGGGCAAGATATGGGACGTCTGATGTCCTGGAATATTGCTGGTTTGCGTCATAGGCAGGAATTACAAGAATGGGTAGATTTTATAAATGATTATGACGTGTGTATATTCCAAGAGACATGGGCGTGCAAACCTTTGTTCCTTCAGGGGTATTTGAACTACTCGGTTCCTGCAAACAAAGGCCAAAAGGGTCGCCCAATGGGTGGTCTGACCATCTGGGTCCGGCAATGCTTGCCTCTTAATGTTAAGGTTGTCAAATCAGGCAGCAAGGACATCCAGATTATAAAATTAGATATGGGGCCACAGGTGCGTCTTGTCATATACAATGTATATGCCAGGGGTAATAAGGGAGGGAAGTCAGAAGTTTTAGCGGCTTTGGCTACCCTACTTGAAACCCATTCCCTAGATAATAATATCATAATTGCCGGTGATTTTAACCGCACGTTTGAACCCCGGGATATCTGTGATGACTTTGCTGGAGCAGAAGAGGATGGTCACTGGGGGGGTCCCAAAATTAGACCTAGACCCCGTTAGACGCTGGACCGAGGATATTATTTGTTTAAATGCCATCTGTCTTGAAAGGGGTCTCAGGGCTCTAAATGGTAGAACGAAGAATGATAGGGGGGGGCTTGCACTTTCGATAACGGCCGTAGTAGGAGCCGGATTGATTATGTTTTGTGCAGTCTTAAACTATGGAAGCAGGTCAGTGATATGGAAGTAATCCATAGGTTAGAAAGTGATCATGATCCCCTGTGTATAGCGCACAAATGGTGGATCCCCCTAAATAGGAACGCAAGTGTAGCATGGGAAGGAGTCACCTTGCCAGTCCCTACTAATGACATGTGTAGGCTAAAATGGCCTTGTGTGCTGGCTAACCAACAATCTATGGCCAACATAAACATCGCAGTGGACAGTGCGATAAATGCCCTAGAACAGGCTCCTCTAGTTACACCAGGTTTAGGGGAAGCTACAGATATTCATGATAACCTTTTCTTAGTCATTAAGTCCTACTTCCAGAAACCATCTAGGAAAACTAGCAGGATATCCATCAGGCCTGCGAAGTGGTATAATGCCCACTGTAGAGATGCTAGGTTATCTCTGGGTATTGCTATCAAGACCAGGGAACAGGTAGCTATTCGTAGTGCTAGGAAGCACTACAAAGATTGTATAGCCAAAGCTAAAAGATTATGGAATGAGAGGCACTGGGATGAGCTAAGAGAAGCATGTGGCTCCAGGGACTCTAGGCTCTTCTGGAACATTGTTAAATGGGGGAGAGGCGGTGAACCTGACTGCCCTGATAACAACGTCCCGGAGGAGGACTGGGTTAATTACTTTAAGCCCCAATATGCCGAAATTGCACCTGGAAGGGATATGGATGGGTTTAAGGCTGTGTATCCCAAAGAAATCTTTTTCAGCCATGGGGAGGTGTTGTTGGCACTTGGTGTAATGTCTAGGGCCGAGCTCCTGGTTTGGACGGAGTCCCGGCAGACCTTTTTATTAATGATAGGGAACGCTGGAGTAAATATATTCTCCTTATTGCGAATGCAATAGCCCAGGGAGCACTGGTACCGTCATCCTGGAAGGGTGCCATCATAATCCCCATATTTAAAAAAGGAGATCGGGGGATGCCGGGCAACTATAGACTCATAAGCTTGCTAGCCACCATCCAAAAGGTGGTGGGGAAGATGGTGGTGAACAAGCTTATGGACTGGGCTGACGAACATAATGCACTATCACCCTATCAAGCTGGGTTTCGAAAGGCCACCAGTACGGTGGATCAGGTCTTCCGCTTTACTCTTTTACGGTGGCAAACTGTGGTGCTAGGCGAAGACAGCCTGTATGCAACTTTTGTTGATCTGCGGGCGGCCTTCGACCTGGTACCTAGGTCTGAGCTGTGGATGGTACTACGGGGCCAGGGATTGCCGGAGGACCTACTAACCTTGGTTATGAGGTTGCATGAGGCAATTTTGCCAATATTCAGTGGGGTAGGCAGGGTGAGACTACTGTTGACTTCCCAGTCGAGCGGGGAGTTTGGCAAGGGTGTTCTATGGCCCCCCTGCTCTTTTCATTATTTATCAATGGGGTAGTGGCAAGAATGTTATCTGCTAATGTAGATGCACCCTCGTTGGCGGGCATTAAAGTGACGATTTTAATGTTCGCAGATGACACCCTGATCCTATCCAAGACTCCAAGTGGCCTGTAACGCGCCCTTTGTATTTTTGACAAATTCTCTAGGAACCATAAATTGGAGGTCAATGCGAAAAAAACTAAATTAATGATTTTTAACCCCCACCGTAGCTTTCGCTCCAAGGTGTTAATGGACCGACGCCCTTTAGAGGTTGTAAGTACTTTTACTCACCTTGGTATTCATGTATCTGACGACCTAGGATGGTCCAAGCATATTGATCTTGCGGTACTAAGGCATAGACAAATAGCTGGTGCCTTGGGGGCAGAACATAGAAAATCAAAGTCTAAACCTATTTCACCAGCATTGAAGGTATACGAAGCAAAAGTCTTGGGTTCTGCATTATATGGTGCGGAACTGTGGGGATTTGGGCATATCCACTTAATGCAGATTTCAGAGAACAAGTTCTTCAGAACAATTACTGGCCTTCCCAAAAGTCCCCCTCTGATTTCCCTCAGATATGATTTGGGTAGGAAGGCGGTAGGAGACCTGGCAAGGCTTCGTCCGATTTTATATTGGAGAAGGCTTTGGAATACCCCCGAGCTCAAACACTATGCTGATGGCTTCCTAGCAATTATCGAAGCTGATGTGTTCCACAGGATTAAATGATTAAAAGATCTTAGAATTGTGTTATGTTTGCTTGGCCTCCAATCCCTTTGGGATAACCCATCAGGAGCCGTTTTTCCCAGCAAAAAAATTAATCAAGGAGATATATTGGGCCTATGTGGCGGAGCGGGATTGGCGGAAAACCGATGCCGAATCCATGTCAGGACGATTTATGGAAGTTAAATTCCTCCCTGCCCTGGAGCTCTACTGGGACACAATTACCAAGCTGGGGGATAGGAAACTTTTCTTTCAAATGAGAATAGGTGCTCTCCCCCTTAAGTCTTTAACCGGCAGGTGGAGGGGTTCATCTAATATTTCCTGCCCCGTCTGTGGAACCTCAAATGAAACCATTGGGCATTTTTTATTCTCTTGCAGGGCCTATGTTGCTCCAAGGCGAATCTGGTTATCCCCGGTCTGCAAAAATCTGGGCACCCCCAGTAGCGCTGTAGCAATGAGAATTATTTGTACCAGCTCTTTCATGCCATTATGCATAGGGACAGCTAAGTTTTTGGGGTGGGCATGGTCCATTAGGCAGAGAGCTATAGCAGAGAGCCTACCCAAATAAGGATCATTGTACTGTATACTCCTGTGTAATTGTGTTTTTATAATGGTTTTAATTGCTGTAATTTATCCAATTGTGTTTTAATAAGATGTAATCCTTTTTTAGGAGGCACTTATTTAATGACGGTTTTAAATTTTATGTATGTAATATGCTTTTATGAGAATTACTCGAATAAAGCCTCTTGATGATGATGATGGTATATAGGCCCCAGGGGATGGGGTCCCTGGGGAGAATATAAATTAGTAGTAGGAGCTAAAAAAAAATACGGAAAAATTTGGGGTGGCGACTCCAGAGTGGTGCTCAGCATGGCCTCCTGGTGTGAACGCGCTGGGTCCGCGACTCCCAATGCTGCCCCCTGGTGTGAACACGTTGGGTGCATGAACCCCAGTGTGGCTCCCTGGTGTGAACGTGTTGGGTGAGCGACTCCCAGCACGACCCCCTGGTGTGAATGCATTGGGTGTGCAACTCCCAGCGCAGTCCCCTGGTTTGAACGCTTTGTGTGTGCGACTCCAAAACACGCTGGGTGCGCGACTCCAAACAAAAAAAATGAATATTTTTTAAATATACATCAAGCTTATATGTTTAGATCCTGGGTGGCTCTAAAAAGAGCGCTTGTGTTTTTTGGGAGATTTTTGTACCTACAAGTAAGTACCAATGCAGAGTCTAAAGTTGTTGAGAAAGACTCTGTTACCCTCCTCTGTGAAATGTACACCATCCCTTCTATAGATGCCATCCATATTAAAACGCAGATTGATGTAAAAGGACCCCATTCTATAATATCAGAGATAAGCAGAAACAGCTTTATTGACCTGTTTCCTAGCTTTCTCAATCTGTGGACAAAATTGATTGGACTAGTTCCATTTCTGTCTTTGTCATATCGTAGAATAGACAAAGGCGATTTGGGGGAAAAGTAACATCAATTCTGCAAAGTTGTC
Source organism: Lissotriton vulgaris (assembly GCF_964263255.1). Lineage (NCBI taxonomy): Eukaryota > Metazoa > Chordata > Amphibia > Caudata > Salamandridae > Lissotriton > Lissotriton vulgaris. The sequence goes on from NC_141694.1 coordinate 779,417,574, forward strand.
CTTTATAAGCATTTCCGGACCTACCCTAGTCAAATTGCCTAGGTCTTTGTCACCACAGTGCACAATTATGAGGTCAGGGTGTTGGAGAGGCAAAAATAATTTAACCTATGGCATCAATTGGTGCCACTTTAATCCTCTCTGTCAAATCCATTTAATGTCCACATTTGGCAAAGCTAAATCTTTGTCAATATCTCTGATTTCAGCATACTTTTGCTCTAGAAAATATAGCTGTGTCCCACAATCCACACTCTAAGCATCTTGAAGGGAGGTCTGGAAGCACTCAAAAGATGTCTGTAGGTGAAATGGGCAGTTTGAAAACTAAGACTTTTCTAAAATGGTGGATAGGATGCAGTTTTAAAAAAAGAAGAGAAATGATTGGCTATTTGAGTACATAATAGACTGAAATATAGGGTGCATTTTTCTGTGTTTAAAAAGCATGTTTCTTATTGGTAAGTAAAAACTGTTTGAACAGAACATTAGATAGGATAAGCTAATATTTTGAAAAGTCAAGCACACTTGCTGTTTGAATTTGCAACATTGTGTGCTGAACTTGTGGCCTGTGTGTTCAGTTGTGTGTTCCATGAACTGTTACTATTGTAACAGGCATTACGCAGATTGGGGGTAGAGTTCAAAGTTATGTCAATTGGAAAGGGTTGAAATGTGTAACCAATAGAAATGTGTGTTGGCTTTTGAATTCATGTGGAAAGCAATGTGATTTGATATTTACATGTATATGTGTGCAGAATGAGAGGGGAAAATTACAATTTTTTGGTTTTGCTAAGAGCAGTGCACTACAGACATTGTGTGCATAAGAACATCTGGTGTGTGATTCAGATACTTTTTAATCTACAAATCAATTTGAAGGGTGAGTTATTAATTTGTGAGGTGTTGTTTGTGGTGCCTTTGTTTTTAATTCGACTACTGATTTTCTCCTGTTGAAGTCCAGGGAATAGTCTTGCTTGTGTAGAATCACACTGTGAGTCTGTGTGCACTTGTGCAACCATTGGGCCAGAAGAATGTGGTTATGTTCTCTCTTTCTTGACACATAACTGCTTAATAACCTATTCTGTTGTTAAGTTTTATTAGTATTAGAACCCAGTCACTGCTTATGCATTCGCAGAATGATTCAGGCATTCACACTTGCAGTGCTGTAGTGAAATGTGTAGAATGTATGCAGTCACCTAACCCCTTCCAAACTAGTGAGTCTCTTCTGCTAAAGTGCAGGGAATAGTCTTGCTTGTCTAGAACCACACTGTTGTAATCGAATCTAGGCCCCTAGTATAATTTCCCAATTCATGCCCTTATATAGGTATACTTTATCATATCCTTATATAGGCATAGAAATCACTGCTCTATTTGGTCTAAGACATACAGCCCAAATACGGCATGGCTACTTCCACTAGGTTCCAAGAATTAACAACAATTTCTTGGAGAAATCCGCCTTCAGCAGCTAGGAACTTCCACCTGCTTGAATATTAAGTTCTCCAAGAACTCCTGGCATTTTCCAAGAAATTAGTCTTTGAGTGACGATATTAAGTCCAAACATGCGTCAAACTCAGCACCTTCGAAGTATAAATATGCCCAGGTTTGCCCAGTCAAACACACGGTGGTTTGGAGCAGATCGACTCTACTTGCCCGACGCCCTGCAGCAGCAAGGGCCGAAGGAAGCCGACCCTCCAGCAGACGCACTGCGAGACTCTGTCTTTTCTCTTGCCGAGAAATCCAGCTCCCGTGTTTCCAGCTTACCCTTGCGGGTATATGGGAAATCGAGTTCTGAGAGAGAGATACAAGACCTCCTTCATTCTAAAACCAAAGTACGGAGCTGATTAGACCTCTTAGAGAATTCTTGGAATTAGATTCCTGGCAGAAAAAACACCTAGACTAAAGCTCCTCCTCACTTACTCCCTCCCTCGTACTAGACTTAGGTTAGGTACACCGGGGTAGGCGTATTTTAGAAGCACCAGTTGAGTACTTTTAGTCGTTATTTATTACTGTATGTATTTTATACATTTTATGCACTTTTATGGCTTAGAAACCATATCATGCTTTTACAGTACTACTTTATAATACTGTTTGTATTATATACCTTGTACTTTATAACCAGTATTACGATTGTAGCAGTTCATTTCCAATGCTTGAGAAAGAAGATTGGTAAATAAATACTTTTATTGAAAACGCCCGTCTCTCTATTTTCTCAGCACCTCTGGTGAAACGAAGCATGCACGATTGACTGAGTGAAATAGTTATCTATTGTTTCCACGACTCTAGAGATTTGGTTTCTTATTCTTGGGAAACAAAAATGTCATGTTTATGCGGTTGTCAGAAACTAATCCTTTCTTGTTTATTCGAGAAAGTTTCTAGTGACCTCTGAGCTAGCTGGCACTCACTATTAAGTTTAATATATTCCGTAGAGACCTAGTAGACCTCAGTCCTACGTCTAAGCTACAGTATATATTATTCCAATGCGCAGAGCCTATTGGGAATATAGGAACTACACTACATGGCGCCCAACGTTTGGTAAGGCGATAATTTAACGCAAGATACTAGAGTAACTCAATTGGGCTTTTAACACAGACCCCTTTTCCTTGTAAAATACTCCAATAGACATCTGGAGTGGGTAAAAGGATAATATCCGCCAAAACTGAGTAGGACGAGAATCCTATGTATTATTTTTGGGTTATTCAACGTTGAAGGATACGGTGTTACAAAACATTGTGCACCTATTCTTTGTTTCCTTGAAACTTGTCCTGTAAACTTTCATTAAACAATGTCGGCTAACGGCGACAACAACGCGACCGGTGGAGCTGCAGTAAATGCAATCCAACCAGGTTTAGACGTTACAGGATTTAATGAAACAGACCCGGATGTTACACTCGTCCCGGCAAATATAAGAAAAAACATAACTATAAAACTTATAGAAAATGGGGTATCATCGAGAGGTGGTAAAGTTATATTTGTGATAGAGGCACATGAATATCGGCAGACAGAGGTATTGTATTCATGGATTCTATTTCCTGCAGCCAATGCAGTAACGCATGAGTTCCACTACTACAAAGCAGAGGAACCTCCAGCGGAATAAGTCACTTTTGAGGACGTTGAAATTCCACTAACTTACCAGGAGCATCAGCTCTGGTTCAATGGCGCCCTAAAACATCAAAATCACATCACCAGGCTCGGTCCACTAGGTAGACCAGGAGCTGTGTGGCCGGTACTAGCCAGCTATACACCTCATCCTGACATTGAAGAAATGTCAGATAGAGAACTTTTAGTACAGCTGAAACAATTAATTAAAATACACAGCCAATTGGTTCAATATGTCATGAGGACTTTAACAGTCCAATCAGCAACAAAAATTCCACAACACACCCCGTACCAGGGGAACACAAACAAAATTACACCACAGACTATCCAGTCAGTCATTGGCAAACTGCCCTCCAAAAGGGAACAAAATCCGTTTTGGCTAGCACAAAAAATTACTCAAAGAGAGGCAGTATTTCCCGATAGGACACCTCATGAAAAACTCAGAATTCTGACAATCTGTTTACCAATGGGGATTGCACTGCTTGTGGAATACTGTGACACTTGGAGTACAGTCTTTGCTTCAATCTACACAAAAACACATGGTGTGCCGTCCATGGGGGTAATACCAGATGTTCTGAGGCAAATTCAAAATGAATACGGTCCAGAACCAGCCTTAAATCTAGGTATGAAATTACTGAAAGATTTCAAACAGGTCTCAGCTATATTATTAGCTAACATTAGAGGTGAAGCAGCATCCGTGTTAATCCGCCAAAAATGAAAAGACCCAGATACAGCAGACCAACCATTTGAACTTGCTAGACTGATTGAAAAATCCTACGAAGAATTAGGTAGAGATAGTTTGGGTGGGAAACCGGTAAAACCCGAATTAACAGAAAATCCTGAAAAAACATTGATTAAAAATAACCTCACTACTCCTAAAAAGAAGTGGGAAACTACTAAACAGACTCTTCCTAGAGAAAAATATTCTCAGCCCAGAGGAAGATCTCCCCAACAGAGAGACAAGTCTCCCCAAAGGGAGCCCTCTGAAAAAAGATATAATCTTAGAAATAGGGATAATTTGAAAAAACCTGACATATATCAAGATAATGATACACGTCCCTCTCGATCTTTTCAGACTTCCTAGCAGAAATCGGAAAGTAGAGAACGGTCAGAACACAAGGAATAACGAGTCAAGTCTAAAGACAAAGAACCCGTTCACCAAAGTAAAAAAGCTCCCTTTTCCAAAAAGAAGGTGGCAAGCATAAAGATCAGACATGCAGAGGATCTTGAGGACACAACTCAAGAACGGGGAGTGGACTCAAACAATGCTAGACAGCGCAGCAGAAGTAACTATAGTTCGCAAGATCCTGAAGGATCATCTGGAGACAGTGGACTTGAATAAATGCATTCAAGTTGAAACTGCTGATACCAGGGTTAGTGTCCCACACAAGTTATATGAAGTAACACTCCAGATGGAGGGGGATGTAACTAGAAAAATAAGAGCACTCTTTTGAGAAAAGCTGTCTAAGGCTATGACATTCTTCTAGCTGAACAAGACTGGCCGCCTGAATTTGTTACGGAGTGCCCACATGGTGAAGAGATAATTATGCCAACTTTCTCAAATCACATTCCAATTCATAAAAAATACACATATGCCAGAAATGGGCTGTGGCCCAGGCTCCAGCATTATATAAAAATCATGTAGGATGGGATGAGGACTCACCTCACCACAAAACACAGTTAAAAAACCAACCCACTGCACAAAGGCAGTACCCGGTAAAGCAAGAAGCTAAAAAACAGGTCAGGGAGATTTTAAATCAATTTGAATATCAAGGAGTGATTGAAACATGCACCTCATCAATCTACAATCCTTTGTTTCCTGTCTCCAAACCAGACAATTCATATCGTCTAGTATTGGATTACAGACATTTAAACTCTTGTTGCAAAACTTTTGCAGTGCAAAATGCACACAGCGCAGCACTGATGAATAACATTGTGCGCAAAAAATATAAAACAACATTGGATATTTCAAATGGGTTTTTCTGTCAAAACATTGCACCTGAAAGCAGGCATTTGACCGCTTTCTCAATTATGGGGACCCAGCGACAATTTTGTCGTCTGCCCCAGGGATTCAAGAATAGCCCAGGGTTACTTTCAGCCAGAGTAACAGAGTTACTCCAAACGTATGATGATGAGGCATTATCTTATGTCGATGACATCTATCTTACGGATGATGACTTGGAGGTACACTTGAAAAGAGTGAACACCATCATACTTGGGTACGCATCTGAAGGGTATAAATTCAACTTTAAAAAATCAAGAATTGCCCACCTCAGTGTCCTATTTCTGGAATATGAGTTGTCAAATGAAGGCAAAAGCCTAGCAGCAAACTTTCTAGAAAAATGTGCACTGCTCCAACCTCCAAAACGCTGAAAAACTGACAGTCAATTCTAGGTTTCCTGAATTTTGGAAGAACTTACGTACTAAATTACGGAGAGAGGGTTAAACCTCTCTACGAATTAATCAAACCTGATTTCAAACCAACTAATTGGACTCAAACACACACTGAAATTCTGCGTTCAGTCCAGACAGACATGTTAACAAAAACAAAACTATACACACGCGAAAACGTGCACAACCTTATTATCCGAATCATACCAGGAAGATGCGGATTCCTGTATCTCACCTTTAATGAAGGAGAAACGGTACCAATAGCTTACAAATCACACTAGTACACACAAGCAGAAATTAAGTTGACTTCTACTGAGAAAATTCTGACAGTGGTTCAAACTGCAGTAGCAAAAGAGAGAGCTCTCGCGCAGGGTAGACACATAATGATCATAATGATTGTTACACCTGTACCTGGATTAGAGGCAGTAACGAAGGCAAGCATCCCAAATGCAAAAGCCCTATGTCAAGCTTGTAAATATGGTTGCCTCGGAAACACCATGGAACTGACGTACTGTCCGCAACTCCCCCTCACAGATCCACTCTGCACCAAGATATATTATTACTGGTAACAGAAAGGGATGCCAGTGTGGGGAAAGCAGGGACACAAAACAAGGAAAGGCGGGGAAACACAGGGTTTTGTACGCAGGTAAGGTGGTCTGTTCAGGGAACAGGGAGGCTTCTGTTAACCTTTTCCTAGAAGGCAATAAATAGAGGTTAATACCAATCCCTATGCTTCTAATGATATATGATAGCGAATAATATAGGAGACTACCTGTTCTTTATGCTGTATGAATATTCGTGGATCCCCCAATGTCCTGTTCACTTCACAGAATAGAGGAAGATAGGGAAAAGAATGCTGGGGACCGCCTGTAAGGTTAGTATATAGTATAACCCTTAGTGATAATACTCTAAGTGAGGATCTTGTAAAGCTGGAGGGACCTGTGTTTACCTGCGTGATGAATGCCTGTGTATATATGCTGGGGATCTCCTGCGTGTTTAATGCCTTTGTATATATTCTTCTGGTATCTTCACACCAGAATATAGAAGACACTGCTGCTGTGTAAACCCTAAAATATATATAGAGAAATCACTGTTGTGAAACTACTCAAGCCAAAAGATCTGTATAAATAGGTATCTAACTTTGATTACCTGTGTGAGGTCTTTATGTGTGCTTTCCTGAAATTCGGGACTCCAAAATAATCGGGAGCCCAGGAACATAAATCAAGAGACAAATGCTCTAAACTATAAACTTTTGTGTTAGTAACAACAATCCAAAACGATACAAACACTAGATCTGAAATGATCACTTCCAAAAGACAGAACCTAAGGCACAGAATGATTGCCTCTATATATAAATCATAAACGGTACCGACTCTCCGAGTACGAATACCTGTATCCGCCTGAGACACCAGAACTGAGAGGAACAGGGGTCGCCGATAGTCGATTCCCGATGAGACCCGACAAACGCCACCACCGTGACCCGGAAGAACTGCAGCTACGACGAAACCCGGAAGGAACGCGAAGCGTTCTCTGAACGTCGAGGAAGGACTAAATACTGATTACATGCATGCGCTAACCTCCGCGCATGCGTGTTGGTGGCTGTCGGTGTTTTGCCAACCATCGCTGGTCCTAAAAGTGCCACCCACGTTATCCCGATCGGTACAGGCACGACAGTACACCCCTCCTAAACCTCCTCCTACCGGTTTGGATTTTACGGGTTACCATCTGTGAAACAAACGCAACAGCCGCGGAGCATGTATCTGGCTAGCGGGCTCCCAACTGCGCTCCTCAATACCATAACCCTTCCAATGTATTAGGTACTGCAACCTGCCCCTACTTCTTCGAGAATCAAGGATAGCCTCCACTTCATATTCTTCCTCAGAATCAACGACAACAGGGGCAGGGGCCAAAGGAAGACGTGTACCAGGTTCAACAGGTTTAAGGAGCGATACATGAAATACCTTCATATCTTCATGGACGGTGGAAGGTCAAGTTTAAAGGCAACAGGGTTCACTATCTTGGATACAGGAAAAGGGCCTATGTATTTGAGTTGGAATTTACATGCCCCTCGCAATGCAATGTGTTTGGTTGATAACCACACTTTATCCCCTATATGATATGTGGGTTCAGGTGTTCTGTGTGCGTCCGTCCCTTCTTATACTGAATCTTGGCCTTATCAAGATTATCATGGATGGAATTTTGTACAACCTGCAGATTCTGTACCAAAGCTGACACTGCTGGGGTATCACAGGAAGCAGAAAGAGGTATAGGCAATACCCGAGGATGAAAACTATGAGACCCATAAAAAGGGGTGAACAGAGTAGAGAAATGGTGACTGTTGTTGTAAGATAATTCAGCTAACCAAATAATCTCGTCCCACTCCCTACTAGACTGGATACATTGGCATCTCACAAATTGTTTGAGGCATTGGTTAACGCGTTCTGTTTGACCATCCGTTTGAGGATGATGGCTGGATGACAAACGAACGTCTATCTGTAACAACATACACAATTGTTTCCAGAACCGAGATACAAACTGTGCACCCCTATCTGTTATCAGAACAAAGGGAATGCCGTGTAATCTGATGATGTGTTGCAAAAACACCTGTGCTAACCTCATTGATGTAGGAAGACCCGGCAAAGGAATGAAATGGGCAGTTTTTCATGAATGAGTCTACCACCACCAACAAGGTAGTATTTCCATTGCTAGTGCGTGGTAACTCAACTATAAAATCCATGGACACAGTGTGCAATGGACCAGGAGGAGTAGGGATAGGATAGAGAAGACCTACTGGTTTGATGTGTGATGCTTTCCCTTGAGCACAAACATGACACATTTTAACATAATCCTGTACATCCTGTGAAAGACTAGGCCACCAACAATAACGTTTTATCATCTCAATTGTCTTTTTGTACCCTGGATGTCCGGCTATTCCCTGAGTGTGACACCAATGTAACACTTTCTGACGCTGTTGTGTAGTAGGAACATACAAACCCCCTGTACATAACACAACCCTTGTCTCCATTTGGTGTCTTGGGATTTAAGATACTCTAGGGTATGGGGATCTTGTTGGGCTTCCTTGACTTCTCTTAGGAATCTTTCCTCAGTTGTGAGTACCCCTATTATCCTATTGCTATCTAGGATGTTAGGTGGTTCTTCTGCTGATGGAGGAGGATCAAAACCGATGCGAGAGAGGGCATCAGCCTTCCCGTTTTTTCTCCCAGCCCTGAAGTGGATTTCAAAATCATACCCACTAAAGAATTGGGTCCATCTTAGCTGCCTCATAGATAGCGCCTTGGTTGTTTTGAGATATTGTAGATTTCGATGATCCGTTATAATAGTAACCGTATATCTGGTACCCAACAGATATGGCCTCCACTCCTCCAGTACCTTCTTTATTGCAAGTAGTTCCTTTTCTCCAACTGCGTAATTGATTTCAGGGGCAGTAAGCTTGTGTGAATAAAAGGCCACTGGATGTAACTCTCCTGTATCGGGATGGATCTGTGATAGTACGCCTCCTACGGCTACCTGTGAAGCATCTACTTCAACCACAAAGGGGCTTTGTTGATCAGGATGTCTGAGAATAGGAGCGCTCGTGAAGGCCTTTTTTAAGGTGACAAAGACGTCTTCCGCTTCAGGAGATCACACAAAAGGGACGCCTTTCCGTAATAGCCTAGTGATGGGAGTTACAATGTCAGAGAAGTGGCCCATAAAACGCCTATAAAAATTGGCGAATCCTATAAATCGTTGCACTTCCTTAGCTGTGGTAGGAGAAGGCCATTGTACAACTGCCTGAACCTTATGAGGATCCATCTCCAGTCCTTGAGACGATATAACATACCCCAAGAACGCTACTTGTGACCTATGAAAAAACATTTGTCAAGTTTGCAAAACAAGAGATTGTCCTTTAGCTTCTGTAAGACAGATTGAACTTGAAGAACGTGTTCTTCCAAGGTTGTAGAGTAAATCAGTAAATCGTCAATGTAGGCGATCACGTATTTGTCTAATAGGTCTTTCAATACATCGTTAATAAAGTATTGGAAAGCTGAGGGTGCATTGCACAATCCGAATGGAATAACGAGATACTCGAATAACCCGAACTTTGTGCAAAACGCCGTCTTCCACTCATCTCCCTCTTTTACTCTTACAAGATGGTACGCCCCTCTCAGATCTAATTTTGTGAAGAAGTTGGCTGTCTTCACTTGATCGAGTAGAGAAGAGATGAGTGGTAGAGGGTATTGGTTCTTAATGGTAACTGCATTAAGGAAGCGATAGTCAATACAGCACCTCCATCCTCCTTCCCTCTTCGGAATGAAGAAGAGAGCGGATGAAGCGGGAGAACTAGACACTCGAATGAACCCGAGATCCAACATCTTATCCAAGTATTCCCTCAGATATACATTTTCTTTTTCTGTCAAAGAGTATACACGACTAGTCGGTATACGAGCCCCTGCCTGTAAATCGATACGGCAGTCATAAACCCTGTGTGGGGGCAAACACATAGCTTCCCTGGCATCAAAAATAGACTGAAATGCTAGATATTCCTTAGGTAATATGGTATCTGGTTCATCTATGCTAAATGCGTTAAAAGAGGCATTCGAGCATAGTTTATCTTGAAATGGACTGCAGTCCGGATTGTTGATCTTTTTTCTGTCCTAACTCCAAGTTCGGGGCCTCAATGATACACATATGATCTTTACATGATAAAGACTCAAATTGCACAGTACCCTCTTGCCAATCAATAGACGGGTTATGGCATCGTAACCAGGGAAGGCCTAAAACTACTGGAAATTGAGGAGACATGATAAGATCGAATTGGAGGTTCTTCCTATGGGTCTCTGCTAGTGTCACTATAATGGTGTCTGTAGCATGTGTAATGGGACCTGACTTTAAAGAACTCCAGTCTATGGTGAATACTTCTTCTACTATGTCCTTCCGTACCATGGTGAGATTATATTTCTTGGCCCAGTGTAGGTCCATAAAGTCTCCTGAAGCTCCGGAGTCTACATTATGGGGATTTCTATCAAGTGATGTTCCCATTGCAATAAAGAAGGTACATAGAAATGGCTTTGAGTAGGAGAGAGAGAGGAGACTATAGATCCGGAATGACCCGATGCCTCAGCCTCTTTTGGCCTCGGGTCCTCTAGTTTTCCGATCTCTTGTTTTGATGGGACATTCCCATAGAAAATGCCCAGCTTTTCCACAATATAAACATAGTTTATGGTCTCTTCTCCTCTGTCTTTCCGCTTCACTTAATGGACCCTTAACGCTTCCAATTTGCATAGGTTCTGTGCTATCAGAAATAGATACAGAACCTGATTCTGGTTCAGTTCTCTTTTCTCTATAGAATGTTCTGTTAAAATTGAACCGGGTTTTGTCCTTTCTTCGTTCTCCTAATCCGTGGTCTAATTTTACCACTAAATCAATTAACTCATGACATTTTTCAGGGGGCTCAACGACATGAGCCAATGCGTCCTTTAACTCCTCACGTAGCCCCTTGTAAAATAAAGCGCTACGTTTCTCAAGAGGCCAACCTGCTTCTGCTACTAGCCTGTTAAAGGTAGCGATATATGTAGGGAGATCTCTAGTACCCTGCTTCAAATTGAGTAATTCGGTATCGGCTGCAAGTGTGAATGAATGTTTGTCAAACAATTTGCATAATTCGCCCCCCAATTGGCAGCTGGACCCCCTAGGTAGAAATCATGAAAGCGACCGTAGCCTGATCTGAGGGAAAACATGTTGTTTTACACATGAAGTGTAGTTGGCATTGGCTTATAAATGCTGCGCATTTAGTACGGTCTCCTTGTAAACCTTTCAGGAGGGGCCAGAGGTATAGGGGGTGAGGGGGTGACCACCTGTATAACTGGGTTCTGAGAACCAGAAGCTCCTCCTGCACCGTCTCCGTCTAGTCTATCTACTCGACTAGCTAATGCCTGGGTTTCTAATTGTAGGTTTCCCATCATGCTGGCTAAATCACCTAGCGTCACGTCCATGGTGCTTGGGCGGCAAATTTATAAGAGGCTTCACGTTCTGTCAAGCTTGTAAAAGAAAGTGATGCCAGTGTGGGGAAAGCAGGGAAACAAAACAAGGAAAGGCGGGGAAACACAGGGTCTTGTACGCAGGTAAGGTGGTCTGTTCAGGGGACAGGGAGGCTTCTGTTAACCTTTTACTAGAAGGCAAGAAATAGAGGTTAATACCAATCCCTATGATTCTAATGATATATGATAGCGAATAATATAGGAGACTACCTGTTCGTTACGCTGTATGAATATTCGTAGATTCCCCAATGTCCTGTTCACTTCACAGAATAGAGGAAGATAGGGAAAAGAATGCTGGGGACCGCCTGTAAGGTTAGTATATAGTATAACCCTTAGTGATAATACTCTAAGTGAGGATCTTGTAAAGCTGGAGGGACCTGTGTTTACCTGCGTGATGAATGCCTGTGTATATATGCTGGGGATCTCCTGCGTGTTTAATGCCTTTGTATATATTCTTCTGTTATCTTCACACCAGAATATAGAAGACACTGCTGCTGTGTAAACCCTAAAATATATAAAGAGAAATCCCTGTTGTGAAACTACTCAAGCCAAAAGATCTCTATAAATAGGTATTTAACTTTGATTACCTGTGTGAGGTCTTTATGTGTGCTTTCCTGAAATTTGGGTCTCCAAAATATTGTGAGCCCAGGAACATAAATCAATAGACAAATGCTCTAAACTATAAACTTTTGTGTTAGTAACAACAACCCAAAACGATACAAACACTATATCTGAAATGATCACTTACAAAAGACAGAACCTAAGGCACAGAATGATTGCCTCTATATATAAATCATAAAAGGTACCGACTCTCCGAGTACTAATACCTGTATCCGCCTGAGACACCAGAACTGAGAGGAACAGGGGTCGCCGATAGTCGATTCCCGACGAGACCCGACAAACGCCACCACCGTGACCCAGAAGAACTGCGGCTACGACGAAACCCGGAAGGAACGCGAAGCGTTCTCTGAACGTCGAGGAAGGACTAAATACTGATTACACGCATGAGCTAACCTCCGCGCATGCGTGTTGGTGGCTCTTGGTGTTTTGCCAACCATCGTTGGTCCTAAAAGTGCCAACCACGTTATCGCGATCGGTACAGGCACGACACCTTACTTCTGAGATGGATACAATGGGTTAACTCTCTTGCTGCAACAGACGATGAATACGTTTTTGACCCGAGTTTAAAAGCACAAGAATTTCTCCAATATGAACACGAATGTCCTCTGCCGACCGAAATTCTGCCTCTTGAGCTTTACAGCTGTATAATATATACAGACGGGTCAGCACAGCCCGCAATTGGGGGGTAAACAAGCAATTGGGGGTAATCTATTGCTACTGCATAAAGTGATACAAATAATAAATGAATTTATCATGAAAAGGATATGAATGAACCTACTCCTCCGTGTCAACCGATGTGTCTCACATCTATAAAAACAAACATAATGAAATCTCAGTTAATGCTCCACTGTGTATCTCAAAAACCTCAATTTAAATGGGACGTTGTAAGAATGATTTTACACTCACCCAGTGTGACCGGGGATTAGACCTCACCTCTCCTGGACCGTGCTCAGGAAGTAGGAGGCCCGCTCTGAATAGGTTCATTCATATCCTTTTCATGATCAATTCATTTATTATTTGTATCACTTTATGCAGTAGAAATATATTGTAGAACAGAGGCCCTGAAGAAAGCAGTGGGTTATCTTTCCCTACTGGCTGAAACATGTTGGCCCCCTTGGCAGTTATCTATTTGTTTAATACTGCCCTCTTTGCACTGTTCTTGATTTTAATTAGGGGATGAGACATAATTTAATTAAAGGTCTTTGCTTTTGTCTCCTCACTCTATTTTATTCACCACTCCTTTTCTTTCTTGCACTGCACTTGTTCCCATATGATTCTTCTTCTCTCATGGTCAGCACAGTGATTGTGGGCTTGACCCATTGAATTCTTGGACGTTGGGTATGGAATTGGTCTCAATGATCAAGAGACAGACCATCCCAATTTCCTGGATGACCAAATGAGATTATTGATCATTACATGACTTTTGGTGGGAATCCACTGATTAGATTCCTTGAGTCTCACCAACAATCACTTGTATCTCTGTTTTGTGTTTACCTTTGTACCTCTATCCATTGGCTTGATAGGAACTTATGTCCTGACTGATTTTGATAAGAGTTTTGGCCTTCTTAAGCCCATTCGCCTGGCTCTATATTAGACCCCTGGTTTCTGTATAGTATTGTGATTGATTGTAAGGGGATGCAAACCTGGGCAGGTCTTAAAATATCCCTCAGACCCTTTTCTCTCTGTGGTGTCTTTTGAGATTGAAATGTCAGCCTAACTATAACATCCCTGAAACCTTTGTTTGCTTTAATGAATATCTATGTATTTTTAATCCAATTTCACAACTATAACAGCCCTGTAACCTTTGGTTTTTCAGTGAATTTCTAGTTTTTAAAAATAATTCTGATTCCTAACAATAACTTACCTGTAACCTTTGATTTTGTCAGTGAATTTCCATGTTTTTTTAAGGAGTAATGGCCTTTGTGCAATGGTGTGGAAAGGGGGCAGGGCCTCTGATCAACTCTCAGAAAACCCGCTGAGTAGGACATATGGAAAGTACCAGAAGGGTTTCTTGGTCCCCAAGGCCCTTTAGCATCCAAGACAATTGTATTCCCCAACCAGTAGTATGACAGTAGATGTGTTTGCAGAGTGGTGCAGAAAGGGTGGGTGGCCTCCGAAGACCTCTTACTAAACTGACTGAATGGAACTTGCTGAAGGTAACAAGAGGAATACTTGGTCCTCAAATACCCTCAATAGCCAAAGAGACTTCATCTCCCAACAAGTGATGGAGAAAGGACGTCCTTGATTATTGCATAGGTAGTGTCTGGATGATTCTGTGAATGCCATTGCAAAGGACACACTGTGAATAATGGGTGCTTTTAACAAAGTGTAAAACACATATATAGACATATTTTACATACGTTTTCAGTTTAGTTATTTAGTAAGATACTAATGTAACTTCCCCCTTTGTATTCATTTGTCGAAATAACTAAATAAAAGATGCATTATCCTTCTTCACAGCAACACCGGAGGTCGCAATGACATCAGTAGTCACCAATACAAATGACAAAGTGAACAACAGATATATATATATACATATTTTACACAAAGATTAAGTCTAGCTCCTTAGTAACATATTGGTTTAACTTTATTTTAAGAACACATTTATAACAAAGAACAGTTTTAAAAATAACTCAACATCTGAACTCACAAATAGAACATAACTACCAAACAGCCATCAAACAAACACTGTTACCCAAACTCATGGGAAATAAAAAACTGTTGCCAAACTAGTGCAGTGCACAATCTGAAAACATCACATGACCGGGAAAGTAAGGAATATCATTGGCTAATATACTGTTCAGTAAAATGAATAGGAAGTATACACCCACTCCTCCTTCTTGAATCTTCTTTTCCAGAAGTTTATTGTGAGCAGGTGGTATATATTGGCTGGAGACTTTTTGTTTGACTCATATGGGATGAAGTTCATGTTATATCATCTTACAACTTATTATAGAAAACGTCTTTAACTGCTGATCGAGCAGAAGGAAGCTGGCAGACCATCTTTATCAGTGGCAGCAGCAACAATTACCGGGCACAAAGTCCCTCTAGAGGTACAGAATACTACAACAGATTTGGCTCCAGAGTTTTCAAGAATGTCCACGTATCGCATGGACTGTAGTGTTATTGTAACAGCTGGTGAGCAGTGTGTTACAGCTATTCACAATGCTGCCAAAATCATCCATGGCAATTATTTTTGCCCTTTTATATTTTTTACTAAATGGGTATCTTGTTCATTTTATTATATTCTAATTTATTGTAACACTACTTGCATATAACCTGCTGTTTAGACAAGTCAAACCGTCCCTCTTCAAATAAATACAAAGGTAATTTTTGCCAGTTATCATGATTTACATTTTCACTCTTTAAATATAAGTCAACAGTCTGTGTTGAAATCTTCCAGTAAGAGCATCGACAACATATACAAACATACTCTGGTTCATTAGACACTGTGTTACATTTTGTAATCTCTTCTTTAAAACTATTCACTGTAATATATGTGTCTTGTTCTGCAACACTTCCCCTTAAAAACTCTTAATTTTCCCTAGAATCTTGCTCAGGACCAAAGAAACAAACCTGTACATCACCACAAACCTTTTTTACATCTGACACACTACAATGCAAAAGTGCTCTATAATTTCTCCTAAGCGTAATGTAGGAGTTTTCACATAATACAGCCTCTGTCCTAAAGTTTGCATTGTTGAGTTGAATAACTTATTTTGTGTTTTAAACTTCTCCTTGGAAAGATACGTAGGAATGTTCTTAATATATCAATGGATTGCTGTCTAATACTAGTAATACTACTACAATTCTATGTGTATACAGTACTCTAACTATGCCTTCCTTGTACCTCTTCTGCAATAATGTATTCTATATTTCAAGCTATAATCACCTCTTTTGCTATAGGTCTACCAATCTTCATTTCATAACATCGCCCTCTTTAATCAATAGCATGAACTAATTTGTTATCCTGGGGATAGCTTTCTTCTTTAAAGAAAGGCTCTGTAGAAGAAGTATGCATCCATTCTCCAAAAAGAACTGTGCAACCTGTTACTTCTATTCACTAACCTTTTCTTCTGGTTTTGTCTCCTCATGCATACACTATTTTTGTCAAGAGTCTTCATTCTATTTTTGAAAATGAAAAGCTTCCTCTTGAAAGCAAAGGCCATATCAACTACTCTCTCAACACCTTCTTTCTGTTTCACTACATCGCTCCTTCTTCTATATTTTTTGGAATTTACCACTACATTTACAAGGCTGTAACTATGCAATCATTACAAAATGTTTGCAGAACCTATTCAGCCATCTAAACACCCACTTACAACCCATGCACTCATTGAAATACTGAGGCACACACGTGCACATATAAAACACTCAGGCACAACTCATGTAATTATTTAGAATACCATTGTAGTAAACCTATCACCCATCCAGTACTCCATAGAAAGTCAATGACTGAGTTGATGACTCCCTGAGTAGTGACTGGGTAATTGTAGGAGTCCCTGACTGACTGAGAAAGTACCTCCTTGCTGTTAGATACATAACAGTTGTCACTATATCTCTGATTCATTGGTTATCTCCTTCTGTCAGTATCAAACCACCTGTTCTACTGTATACATGCTTTTCTTCTAAGCTATGTGTGAGTGAAATCTAGGTATCACACTTGATATATAATTGCATACATGACTCTCTAGAAACAAACATTTCTTTGTTACTGAGTGTGCACATGTATCAGTAAGTTTCTAAAACAGAAAACAACAGTTTGAGATTTTTCAAAGCACAAAAGCTTTTGCGAATATCATACCTACATCATTTCTCGAATACTTCTTCCGCTTCTAAAACATATATTCAGCATAACTCTAACAAAATGTAAACTCGAAATGAAGCTAGCACAAGAACTCTCCAGGCATTCTGCACTATTATTCCTTCTCAATTTTAAACAAACCATGTTTAAAGAAAAACTCTACCCTCACCATATACATGACATTTTCATCAGCCTTACTGAACATAGATCACCATGTAAACATATATGCAATTTCTTCAAAGATGTACACCGTCTAGCAATCTTTCCCACAATATATACCTCTTTGCATCTTTAAGTAAACTCAAACGTCTCACTGTATATAGCTATGTGCAACCACAAGAACTATATGTCACCCTATGGTGATATATGGAAAGCTAAGTTTAAAACCACATTGACAAACACTTCCCAATACATACCCAAGTATTACTTCATTGTAATTCATATACAGGCAGACAACATGGTCTCATATTTTATTTCTCACTACACTATTCCTGTTTGATAATGTTACTAAAAGTACTGCAACTCCCAGAATGCAAATAACAGATTTATCTATTCTGATCATGATGTTTAGACATTTAAAACTTTCTTAGATCCTCATTGCATCTTTTCACAAGACTATAATGTTCTTTTTCAATAAAATACTCAATGCAATAAAGAGGCACTGGTTTATTTTTCTCTTACTTCCCAAAACATTCACCACCAACCTCTTAAGCACATACCCTCTCACAGATACAGTGCATCTTATATATATTTTTTCTTAGCACTGTGATACTCCTTTTAATCAAACTCCAATATACATCTTCATTTCTAAGTCACATTTAAAAGATAAATTCAAAGTTATATACATACCAGTGAATTCAATTTGCAGATTATATTGCTGTTTAGCTCTTACGGATAGTTCTGAAACTGTTAAGATTTGTAAAAACTGAGCACAAGGATGGTACACCACTCTCATACAAAGCAACTCTAAAATGGCAACCTCTTCAACTTTCCACTCTATCATCATGAGAAAGGCAGCAAATGGAATCATGTCTTTCATTTAATACTACTGCTTCTCCGCTTGTGAATGGTTAGCATATGTTAACCCTTTTCCTGTCTTTCAAAATCAGGTTCCTGTAGGTGCGTTTTTGAGATCATCACAGAAAGAAACAGGAGTTCAAACCTATATCTAGCTTCATTTTCCTGAAATTGAAATACTACACAACAGTTTATTACATAGTCCCAATGTTGGAAATTAAAACTTTCCATTACTTACATTGTGTCATCACTCTTGAACTTTAAAACAAAAGTTCTGCCTCTTGAACACCCTTCTCTTCTAATACAGTTTTATCTCAGTGTACCTAGAAACCCAGTCGGGCCGTAGGTCACAAGTTCACAGCTCATTCTAGAAGGAACATGCTACTTCCAAATGAGATACAGCAGGTGTGTTTTACTCCACAGATTCAAAAGCATATCAATGTCTGTATTACATTTCTTTTTTTAAGCAACAGCCAATAATAAGACTTATTCCTGAGCCATCCAACACACTATAATTGTATTCACTTTCATGCTGACAGCCACAAAAGAGAGGTATTGACAGGGACTTGGGTTTGCCAAATGTGCAGATGACTTATTTTGGCCAGAAAGGTTTTTATCTAAAGGGTTTCTTTTCTTTCAGTTTATGGGCTGATCTTATCTCGCGTCGGACCTACCCCTCTCCCTGCCTTCCTTGAAGTCGGGGATCCGTGCTGTCTCCAGTGGTTTTAAAGCGTGTCCACACCATGGGTGCTGTGCACCTAAGTGAGGCTAGTGACCCGGGAGTCGCCCACGTGAGCCGAGCGGTGTGGCCTACGTACATTGCAAGGTCAGCGATGGCTATCTATGGCAGACTTCTTGAGAAGGGGATACCAAGTATTAACGCATAATGCGCTCCACACACTGAATAACTCTATATTGTTCAGTACCCTCATTGGTGGCTGAAATGAGGGGGAAATGTCACAACATGAATAGGGGAAAAAGTAACAGAACAATGCCAGTGATACACTATGCATTCTTACAAAGCTGATCATACCTCCTGTATGGGGAATCAGATATGGTAGTGGTGTCATCTCTGGTTCTCCCTTACCAGAATACTGGTTAATGATAATGATAGTGTTGAAGACTGTGGTACGGGGACACAACAAAGAAGGAGCATGGTTAAAATTGAGATAAAGAAGTCAATGGCGCATTCTGTATCTTTACAAGGGTGACTACTCCCCTTCTTATGGAGGTCGCACCTCCTGTGTGGAGAATCAACTCTGGTTAGATGTCAGTGTGTCCCTTACCAGGAATTTTTTTTTAATAGAATGTTTATTACGGTTTTTAGTCAAACAGGATCTCAAAAACAGTGCACTTACAACAGAATCACAGTACAGTGGTATCGTCCGAAGTCAGCATAAACATATCAATCTGCTCATTTACAAATAACTTCAGGAAAAATAATCATCATAAGAACCAAGACTGTCCTGTCAAAGAGGAATACTACTAGGAAGTTAGTTACCAATAGGAGACCTGGCAAGTCAACACAGGCGACCACCCCCCACTTTTTTAAGGTGGGTGATTGACAGAGTCTTCTATACTAGGGTGCTCATTACCAATGTGGGTACATAGATATATCCCTTGTTGGAGAGTGCTGTACAATACTAATGTACCGGGTCACCTTATATAGACCTTTTTTTTAATTAAAGACATTTTTAGTGTGGACTAGTCTCATTTTTCCTGAAGAGTTTAGTTGAAAACATCTGCATTAAGTCCATAGGGCATGGATACAAACAGATGGTGGAATGTAAGTGGTTACTAAGACACCTTACTGGTTCTTTCAAAAGATGGATGGTAATGATTTAGAAGTATCTAGTGGAGTCAAGCCACGGGATGTCATCATTCAGCCCCTGAAGATGGCTCCTGACTGAACCGAAGACCCATTGTTTCTTTTTTGTGAATAGTGATCATTGGTCACAACGATCATTTGTAAGTTGGCCCATTTGAAGTCTTCTGGGGTATGGTTGTGGTTGACAAAATGTGTCAACATCTTGGTAGTGATGCGTTTGCACCTAAAATTACTGCGATGCTTTGTTACCCTGATCTTGACTGCTCTTGTGGTCATCCCAATGTAGCGTAAGTTGCATGGGAAGGTTATTAGGTAAATGCAATTTTTGGTGTTGCAGTTGGTATGGTTCTTTTGTATCCATGGGTGGGTGTCCCCTAGATTGATTTCCTTACTTGCTTTTGTCAAATTGCACACTGCATTTACCACGTGGGAAATGGCTTATCACTCTAGGTAATTCCGAAAGGGTGGGTTGATTTACTCTAGGAGTTTTCTGTGGTCATGTGTGTATAAGGAGGTGCCTCATGCTTTTTGTGAGTTTAAATGAAAACCTCGGTTTTAGGATGGTTGGGGTCCCTGTCTTATGGATCGACAAGTGTTTATTGACAATCTTTTACACCTGGTTAGAGAATGGAGTGAAGGTAGTGAAGCAAGTGAGTATATCCTCCTCTTCTCTTTGTTTTGGTTCCTAAAGTACATCTTGTGGTTATTCCTGGCTCTTTTGCATGCCCAGGTCACTTACCTCTTAGGGTAGTGACAAATGACCAGGTTGGAGCCCAGTTCTTTAGCTTGGTGGTCAATATTCTTGCAGAGCTTCGCAGTTGTGGCGGAGGAGGCGTAGGAACTGGCCAAATGGGAAATTATCCCTCAGTGCTTTCGGGTAATGACTGTTATAAAGAAGGAGGCTGTTCCTGTCTGTTGGTTTCTTACAATTGGTGATAAACAATCTGTCATAAGTTCTGGAGGTGGATAGGTCCAAAAATGGTGCTGCTTTGTCAGAGATGGTGCTTGTAATGTTTTTAGATAGGGATTTAGCCTGTTAATCCACGTGCAGAAGCTTTTGCATGTTTCTATATCTCCATGCCATAAAATCAATATGTCATCGATAATGCGGCACCATGTTTTGATGTTGGTATGATAAGGATTGACCTTTCCAATAATGTGTTCATTTTCAAAGGCTGCCATGTACAGGCAGATTAGGCTCAGGGCAAAGGTACTTCTCATAGAGGTCCCTTGGACCTGATGACAAAGATGGTCGTTGAAGTGAAAGAGGCTTTCCTTCAAAGCTATTGCTAGCACACTACACAATGAAGTTGATGGGAGTTCTGGATTCCCAGTGTTTTTCTGCCAATAAATGGGTCTCCAAGACTTTGATGGTGGCATCCTGAGGTATGTTAGTATAAAGCGCCTCCACATCGAGAGTCACAAGTAGATAAAACTCTTCTGGGTGTTCCAGGTTTTTTTAGGAGGTTTCGTGTGTTTGTTGTGTTCTTCAGGTATCTGGTGGTCTTAGTGACCAAAGGTCTAAAGGTCTCACGAAGTGATCACAAAATTTACTTAGTGATTCCAAGATGGAATCAATCCCAGAAACAATGGGGCGACCTGGAGGGGTCATCATGGCCTTGTGTATTTTGGGCAAGGTATAGAAATACAGTATTCTTGGTGTTGGTTGACCAAGAACTCAGCCTTCTTCTTGGTGATCCAGTCTTTGGTTTCTGGCAGGGGCACTACCTGGGTGATTTCCTTGGTAAGTCTGGTAGTAGGGTCTTCCGTCGGAGGGTGGTAATACTGATTGTATGTAGGTTGACGTAGACATTCCTTGTCATATGTGGTTTGGGTCATGATGACGATAGAACCCCCTTTGTCCGCAGGTTTCATGATAATGGTGGGGTCCTCCTTCAGGTTGTTCAGGATATTCCTTTCTTTATTAGACAAGTTGCAGAACAATGTATGTAGTTCTTTATGTAGCATACACCTGTCCAATTGGGGGGTAGGAACAAATCAATCCTTTCTCAAGTGTTTTTTCCTCTTCCTGTCTTAGCATCCGTTCTGATAGGTTTACCACAAGTGATTTTATGTTGTTGTTGTGTGGCTCCTCAGTCGCATCTGTTGTTTGGATTCTTGCCAGTACACTGTTTTGTTGCCACTTCTTCTGCCTCTATCTCTGCTCCACCCTCTGTTGATAAAAGTGGGCTGAGGGAAGGGTTGTTGAAACATTGGAATCTGTGGTTGCATAGCCGTCAGGTACAACTGGTGCCAGATCAGTGGTTGGCCACGGAACATTCCCATCTGATGTGGTCCTTGATAGGGGGCCGAAGGGTAATTTAACAGAGGTGGTTTTTGGTACCTCGTTGGTTATGATTGTAGTTTCCCAAACTGTCCCCTCTTGAGGTGCTGCTAAATTAATTACTCTTCCTTTGGGACGTAACAGAGCCTTCCTGAAATGATGTTTCCCCTACTGGGGCTTGATAGTCTTCCTGTCAAATCGCTTAATGTCTTTTTGCAGTTTTGTAATTCTTTGTAGGGTTAGGTGCTCCTTGTGTTCATTCATTTCGCCATTGATCTCAGCAAGACGTGATTTAAAGGCTGTGATGTTGATTCCTACTTTTAATGCATTATCTGAGATGGTGTTTTTAATAAGTAGTGCTTCTGAAAGGAGTTTAGCTGTATTGATTATAAGAAGCAGTCAGTCCCTTGTGCACTTCCATTATATTTTTGACCATTCTCGCCTGAATGTGAGGTCTTCTAGAAAATGTTTGGTATTATGTTAACAAGAAGACCATTTGGGGTGATGTTAGCCAGTCGGTACTTGGTCATAATGGAGCCTTGTAAGGCTATTTAAACCAACAGTTTTTTTTTATTCCATGATCATATTCCAGTCATCTGATTGACTATCTTATGGGGTACCGCTTTCTGCTCCCAGTAGTGACGGTGTTCTTAGTATTTCCTCCACTGCATCATCATCAGAGCTTAACCCCAGAATGTCTGCCATCATGATAGTGAGATTGATTGGAAGGGTATGTGTCTGTGTGTTGACAAATATGTGGTTGCTAGGCAAA
The DNA here is from genome assembly GCF_964263255.1 of Lissotriton vulgaris. Lineage (NCBI taxonomy): Eukaryota > Metazoa > Chordata > Amphibia > Caudata > Salamandridae > Lissotriton > Lissotriton vulgaris. The sequence goes on from NC_141694.1 coordinate 779,440,410, forward strand.
GAATTACAAAGGATAAACAGGGGGATAGAGTATGTCCCACTGCTGGGCCGCCGTCCTTATTACACATATCAAAATAAGAGAGGAACAAGGAGCATGATCAAGGTCCAGTACAAATGCTCCTTAGAAAAGTTTGACATGTGTATCAACAAAACTGGGGTACTTGTTCCTGTCTAGAAAAGATTAAAGAAAACGGTTGAAAATAGAATAATACGAGGGGGATATTCCTTAATAGGAAGTGATGCCCTCACACACCCATGTGGGTGTCATGCTTCATCATTGAGTTTTTTGCCCCTCGTGGGTCTTGCACTGCAATACCCCACCGGCCCCGCTAGAGGGCTCTTTGTCAGAGATCTTTTTAGTAAAACAGCTGTGATGATGCGCGCATATGTGCGGAGCTCACAAGTGAGTGGGTCTGTGAATTAAAACTACCTAAAGTGTGCCCAGTGATGAGTTTATTGAGGGGTCCCTTTGGTAGGGTTAAAAAAGAAGTTATATAATGGCAGTTGATGCAGAATTATGAAGCGCGACTCTCTGGTGAGAGAAGTATAAAAACCAAGTGGTTTATGCTTGGTTAAGTCGACATGTGGTCCAGGAGGATCCGTGACTTTTCTTCAGGACCAGGAAATAAAGACTTAATGACTTTCCACCTGACACTGTCTTGGATTCGGAAACCGACCGACTCGCGATCAGAAGCTCCACCCAACCGATTACAATGAGACCGAACACTGTTCAGTCAGAGTCCCATTATTCTCTATGGGAGCCGATGTTCCACCCGACAATACAGGCTCCTATGGGGAAAGGGGGTATATGTGGAAAACCCTGCACCCCGTTGTGGTGAAGGAATCGAATTTTACAAGACTGGACTATACTTACCAATAACCCATATATAACATAAAAGAATAATGAGGTAGTCGGCAATGGAGAAGGTCGAATCGTTTATTCAATCAAATGCAAGCCCTGGCAGGGGAGCCTCAAAATACACGACCCATGGAAGTGCGCAGAGGAGACTGACTACGTACAAGTGATACAAAGCATATATATGTTTTCACACATTCAGGTTAACACCCTACGAGGAAAAATATAAGTTGTCAGTGAGCCAGCAAGAAGAACCATATAAGGCACTATTGATTGCTGGTAGCTAGGCCGGAGCTATTCCGGGGGCAGGTCGGTGAGTTGCCCTCTTGTCTATCTGGAGCCCGGGGAGTACAGGAACGGGCTCTGCTAGAATGCACGCATCCCCCAAGAGGGGCAGGTGTGACTTTGGGTTTCCCTGAGCTACACACTAAAGAACAGAGAAGGAGGCTAAGCCTGGCAACATGGTTTCGTACCAAGAGCTAACTCACGTGACTTCTGGGAAGCAGTACATGAACACGGAGAAACGAAACAAGATGGCAGGAGTTATATCAATAGGTCTAAATAGGCCGGCATGAATCAATCGTAAAGCATACATATATTACATGATACTATATGGTCATTCATATCCATATACAGTTATATGGTACATAGTGGGCCAATCATGTGTACATATAATTTTATATCCCAACAGAGGGCACCCCACAGTGCTTGCCACACAGTGCAGGGTTCTACAGGAGCGTTGCTTGGGTACCCCCTATGCCCCCAACAGGAGGCTTCAGGATGAAGGGGGCCCTGCTAGGGGCTTCCAAAGTCAATTTCTGACAGCCTTTTTAGGTCAGACAGGCCGAATCGGAAAGGCTGTTGGAAATCAATATCCTAATCGGTCGGTCGGAAACGCTGTTTGTAAAGCTGCACAATGCTGGTCTGACTGACACGAATTCTCGGAGAGCCAGTTGGAACTGATTCGGAATAACCATACAGTTTTTTTCGACTGAGAACATCGTAATCGGTTGGGCAGATTGTAAACCGACCGAGTGGGTCACAAGGGTTCCGACATGGTCTAGGAAATTGCGACTGTCAGGCGGAGGTTTTCGGCCCAACACCGTAAAGAGGCCCTTCGTTGTGGTAAATGAGGTATTCCACCCAACTGCAGATTTCTTAGGGGCTGAAGAATTTCAAAACATATTGTTTTGATATATTTTTACCATTGTCTGAGGTTTATCCCTCGCTGAAGACCGGAAGCCATAAGTCAGAATTTCTGGTAATTTTCCTAATATTGATAAACTCTGTTTTCTGGTAAGAATGGTCAGTAGAAGACATATGGGATTTTATTTTGCCAAATATATATATATTCCTGGGTTACTGAGAATATGTAAAATGTCGCTTTGGGGAAATTTTGCAAGAAATTTGAAAATTTACATTTTCTGCTAGGCTCTCAGCCAGCCAATTGTTGTGAATTAGATTTGTTACCCAGTGATAGTTATTTTAGGATGTGCAGAATCTAAAAGAATATGATTTTCATATGTCTCTCTGGATGAATCAAAAGAAAATTAGGCAGGAGAGAGGTATAAAGTAAGAAATAACAAGACTCAACCGAGCTCTCTTTCTGCCACAGGAAGTAAAATAAGGCATGCATTTGAAAAAAGTCGGTAAAATCCGCTTTACCTAAACAGTAAAAAAGTCGGTAAAATCTGCTTTACCTAAACAGTGCTTGGCAGGAATGTATTGTGGAAGTTTTAAATCAGGCCCACAGTTGTGAAACTCCCCTTCTGTAGTTTTGTAGCTCTTGCACAGTACGAGTTGTGACACCTCACTGGGTACGTCGTGTTTTCAAGTACAATACAGTTTCTCCCGTGGGATAATTGGCGAATCAATTTATAAACATCTGTCCTTCAAACATCATGTAAATAAGGTTGTTTCAGTTGCCTTTTTCACGTTGAAAAAGATAAAGCTGCTACCGTACTTGCCAGCATCAGCTGGAAAAACACTGATTACCACCTTGGTGTTTTCCAAGCTTGATTACGGAAATGCCCTCTTTTTTAACACGCACAAATATATTCTGAACAAGCTTCAATCCGTTCAAAATATGGCAGCCAGAGTCCTCCTCAACATTCCAAGGCGCCAGTCCACCTCGGCAGCTATACGCCATCTTCATTGGCTAAGAGTGGAGAGCAGGATTAAATTTAAGGCATTATGTATTGCCTATAAGACCATACATCATACCGGCCCGAAATTTCTAAGAGAGGCATTTCAGCCATACACCCCTATAAGGAACCTAAGATCAGCAGCCAGTTGTCTACTAGCTGTTCCCTGAACAAGAACCGCCACCTGGGGAGACAGACGCTTCTTGGTAGCAACTCCTAGATTGTGGAACTCTCTACCCTCACATATCAAAACTGCTCCTACTCTCATCTGTTTTCGTAGGGCATTGAAGACTTGGCTCTTCAACCAATAGGTTTGTGCTTACCACTGTATCTTAAAGTATCATACTGCGCCTAGACACCCTTGGGTAGTAGCTGCGCATTAAAAATTCCATAAATAAATAAATAAATAAATAAATAAATAAATTTAGCTTTCATCCTAACCTGACCTGACCGGAGGCTAAGTCTCGTGATACCCAAATCCAAAGCGGGGCAGGCATTGGATCCCGCGTGGCCAGCCCAGGTGCCCTGGCCTGTGCAACCTGTTTTCAGCTTTTCATTTGCCCGGCTCGTGTTTCCATGGTAACGCGAGCACTCTCCCACTAGTGTTTACTTTCCAGAAGGGTGCTCCCGAGCCTTTCATGTCCCAATTTTTCCTCCTTCCCCTCCACCCACTCTCTCCCCTGGGGGCTTCTCCGCTCCAGACACTGAAGAAAGGTGAATCTGCCCTGGCTCCAGTCTCTGAAAACATGAAAGTCAGTTGACAACAGATGAAATTAGTGTACATCTACACCCGCCCTTCAACTCCCGTTCCATATTGAAATATAATTTCATACCAACTGTCCTGGTCGAATGCTGCACGGCACAGTCTGCTGCCGCAATTAGCCTTCTGTTCTTTATTAGATTCGCGCAATAAACAGACCACGCAGTGTCAGCGTAAAAGGCCATTTTATTAGACCAGAACTGCGAATCTGTACATAACAGTAACATCAACAATAATAATAACAGCAAACCCCCACTCACACTCCCCCCTCATTCGTTTCATTCATCCCGCTTCATCAACAAGCCCTAGAGGCTCCAACCACCTTTCTTCTTGCCCCTCAATCACTCGTCATCCAGCCCCCACTCCTTGCGTCATGTCATTCACGCTTCTATCCGTCCTACGAACTCCCCCCCCAAGGGATGGGTGTGCCCGCTCTTGACCCCCTTGTCCCTTCAAATCCTGCCTACAGCAGCTCTGGCCTAAACTGGCAACGCTATGGACCGACCCAAAAAACTACCTCCAGCTGCCGGGTGGGTGGGTGGCCTTTTAATCTCCCTCCCGATGGTGCCAGGCACAGAAAGAGGAAGTTCCCTTCCTCCCCCGCGCTTAAATACCCACCCCCTAACTCCTCCCCTTCCCCTACCTGGCCTATCCCCTGCGCGAAAGACCCCGGGGGAAGACTAGTCTGCGACTCTGCTTCCCCCGGGGCCCGGCATCGCGCAATAAACAGACCACGCAGTGTCAGCGTAATAGGCCATTTTATTAGACCAGAACTGCGAATCTGTACATAACAGTAACATCAACAATAATAATAACAGCAAACCCCCACTCACAGTCCCCCCTCATTCGTTTCATTCGTCCCGCTTCATCACCAAGCCCTAGAGGCTCCAACCACCTTTCTTCTTGCCCCTCAATCACTCGTCATCCAGCCCCCACTCCTTGCGTCATGCCATTCACGCTTCTATCCGTCCTACGAACTCCCCCCCAAGGGATGGGTGTGCCCGCTCTTGACCCCCTTGTCCATTCAAATCCTGCCAACCAGTGAACCCCCTGTAGGGCGGTTCACTGCCCCACCCCCCCACAGGGCCGCCCATCCAACACAAACACACCATTCACTCCCTGCGACACCAGATAGCCTCGTTCCACTACCTGCTCACCACATCCCTCATCTCCATCATGTAGTACGCATTGCCCAGCTGAGACAAGTGCACCCAGTCATCCCTAAAAACTAACGGCTCCTCCAGTCGAATCCCGGCATGTGCAATAACCTTAATGTCTTTGTCCGCACAGTAGAGTCTCATAGCCCTATTGAGTTTCCACCAAGCCCTCTCAATGGCTCCATGTTTCACAGCCCCGCTCTACACTTTCCTGGGGACCAGCTCCGTCCAGGCAATGCAGGTCCCCGCAAGCCTCGATTTCAAAACTTCCAGGTCCCTTTGCATGAGTTGTAGCAATGCCAATCCAGACAGTTGCACCAGGTCGTTCTCCCCCAGATGAATGATCAACAAATCTGGGCATCCCCTCTGTGGGACCATTTTCGCGAGCCAGGGCAGTAGTGCCCCCCATCGCATACCACTTCTGCCCCACCATTGTACCTCGTGCAATTGTCCTTTCAGTCCCAGGTTACGGCCGTAAACCTGCTGCCCCGCATATTTGGATGCCCAATGCACGAAGGAGTGCCCAACAATCCAAGTCACCGTCCTACCGCCCGGTCCACCCACGCAACCTACGAAGAAAAAGATGTTAGAACAAGCAAAAAACAGTGCGAACAACCAACACCCTGCCTGGGACCAACCTACTTCCTCACATACCTCTCACAACATCGCGACTTCCAACTCCCAATCCTCCTAATCCTATCCCAGGACCAACCCAACCTGGCCGCCGCAGTCGCAGCCCCAATGCGGAAAGAGTGGGTCCCGAAACCAGCCTCATCCATGCCCAAACGCCTCAAGGCCATACGCAACACAGCCAACAACTGGCCAGCCGTCACTCTCGCACCAGACGCATGGCAAAAGATCTCTCCACTGCGCATCCCGCACGTCCCCAGGAAAGACCGCCATTCCAACACCGGGCAAACCGCCCCGCCAGACTCATTCAACCACACCCACTTGCCTCTGCCCAATTGATCCGTTTTGGAGCAACGTAGCCAAATACCCAAGCGCCCCGCATCCATACGAACCTCCTCAAACAACCTACCCGCCCCACGTCTCGTACCCAACAGCTCAGATACCCGGAAAGCCCCAAAAAACATCCACACCATGCACAAACAAAACAGACCCACCTCAACCGGGTCATAACAGCACTCCGGCAACACCCCAACCAGCCGAACCAACAACTCAAACGTCACTGCCTCTCGCAGCTGACCCCCCCAACCCCCCGTTCCCGGCCCCAACCCCGCAACATACGTGCCAAAATCACATCCTTGGTCGGGTCAAAACCCAGGAACAAAACACAGTAGAACTATATCCCTGCCAACTTCCCAGAGATCGTAGCCGCCGTCAGCCCCCGGTCCATGCAAGCCAATATGTAACCGTTCAGCCCCTGCACCACAGTCGACTTCCCGCACACAACAACTTCCACCGTCCAGCCCATGAAAGCACTAAATTCAGACCATGCTAAACGATAAGTCCTCCTCGTGGTCGGAGCCAGCGAACCTTCCACCAGACCAATCATCCACACTCCCCCAAGGCCCAGATGCCGGCCGGCAGCTCGGTCTTGCACGTATCCGCTCCCGGTGCCAGGTGTCGAAACCGCTGCCACTGCGAACGAGACAAAGCATCCGCAATGTCATTATTCGCCCCAGGGACATGCTTAGCCGGAAACACCACATTTAGTTGCAGGCACGCCAACATGAACCTTCGCAACAGCCGCAGCACTCGCAGGTCCCTTGCCCTCTGATGATTCACCAGCTCCACCACCGTCATATTGTCGACGTGGAAGAGCACAAACCTATTCCGAAATTCCTCCCCCCACACCACCAGTGCCACCAGCAAAGGGAAGAATTCCAAAAAGGCAATGCTCCTGCCCTGTTTGACCCAGGAGGCCGGCCAGCTCTCCGCACACCACCTGCCGTCCCAAAAAACACCAAACCCCGCTGACCCAGCCGCGTCAGAGTAAATTTGGCATTGCCAGACCGCCCTGTCTTCGTCAAAGTCCAAAGACACACCGTTGAAGTCCTGTAAGAAGGTAATCCATGTCCTCAAGTCCGTCCTCACCCCCATGGAAATCCTGACTCTGTGATGTGGAAGCACTACCCCCGACATGGCCATGCCGAGCCGCCTGCAGAACGTCCGCCCTGCCCGCACTACCCTACACGCAAAGTTAAGGAAACCCAGAAGCTTCTGCACCGCCCTCAAAGGGGTCCATCGTTCCCCCACAGCCCACTCCAGACATGCCAGAATCTCCTTCACTTTGGCCGCAGGAAGGCGCGCCAACCACTGCACCGAGTCCAGTTCGATCCCCAGGAAGGTGAGGCAACAGCTGGGACCAGCCGTCTTCTCGGGCGCCAGAGGCACCCCAAACTGCAAGGCCATCTCCTGGAACCGCGACAGGGCCCTGCCTCAATCCCCGGTCTCTGGCCTCCCTAGGAAGAGGAAATCATCCAAGTAGTGAGTGACTTCACGACACCCACTGACCCGCACCATGACCCACTGCAGAAAAGTGCTGAAAAGCTCGAACAGAGCGCAGGAAATGGCACACCCCATGGGCAAAACTTTGTCCACGTAGATGGCCCCCCAAACTGCATACCCAAGAGCGAAAAATCCGCAGGGTGAATAGGCAGGAGACGGAAAGCAGACTTGATGTCACACTTCGCCAATTCCGCACCCGGCCCACAAACCTTCACCAGGCGGATCGCATCGTCCACCGACGCATACAGCACTCTCGAATCCTCCACTGCAATAAAGTCGTTCACTAACTGACCCTCCGGCCACGACAAATGGTGAATAATCCTGAACTCCCCTTCCTCCTTCTTCGGCACCACCCCCAACGGGGATATCATCAGGTCTTGCAACGGCCAGTCAGTAAACAGGCCAGCCACCCTTCCTTCCTCCACCTCTTTCTCCAACTTAGCAGACACTACCCCCGGCAATTCTTTTGCAGATCTCAAATTCTCGGCCCAACGGCGCTCCCTGGGACCCTGGTAGCCCACTCTAAAGCCCTCCGTGAACCCCCAGAAGAGCCGCGCCGCAGCCTCCTGATCTGGGTAGCACGAGAGCCACGGGGCCATCGCCTCCACCTTAACCGGTGTAGGCGCCCTTCGGTCCAGGCTGGCCCCGCCCCCTGGCGTTCCTCCACTGCTCTGAGGGGGTGGTGAGCGTGAGGCACTGCGTAAGGGCATGCTTCCCGACACATTTCGAGCACTCATGTTTGAACTTACAGGGGTACCTGGAACAATACCCCCTATTGTAGCTCCAACAGGCCCCTGTGGAATAACCCCCCTACTTGGACTGCTGCCCTGAGACAATGGTGCCGGGCACTGTTCCAACCCCCGCCCCGCCTTGGGCGGGACGCGGCGGAAAAGACCGATACACTACCGGCAAGCCATTGGCCGTATGGGTGGACGTCGTCGAGTGCGAAGACGCCATCCACTGCATCCAAAGTTCCTGATCCACCTTCCCCCAACTCTTCTCTGGATTCGCGCTAACCCTAGCCCGAAACTCCTCATCGTAGCTTAACCAAGCAAAACCCCCAAACTGCATCTGGGCCTTGCGAATGATGTCCATGTACTTAAACAGCGCAATCGCCCGGTCCAGATACTTCTGGCAATAAACACTGGCATAGATCAAGAATTATCCATAGTCACCGGCACCCTAGGGCGCCTCGTCAACTCCCACTCCTCTTCCTTAGACCCCTCCTTGGCCTGTACCTCCCTATGAAGTAACTTAAAAACGTCCACAAACTCATGTTTCCAGATCCGATCCTTGAGTTTCTCCGATAGATGCGACCCAAGAGGCATCACCAGCCCCATATACGGGAGCTTCTCAGGCACCTTCACTCCCTTTTCCTCCTTACCATCACCTTTGTCCGTCTGCACCCCCAAAGTGACCGACTTACCATCCACCTTCTTACCCTCCTCAGGTGGACCGGCCGATGGCTTCTCCGCCTCCCGCACAGAACCGTCCCCCACACCCACCGACCTGCAAGTCCTTTTCCGGCCTTCCCCCCCCCCCCGCGGAGCGTCATCCCAAGCTGCCCACCAGGCGCCCTCACCTGTGAGTGCCAGCGTCCGCTCCCGGGGCCGTCCTCTGGACTCCGTCCCCCGGACCGCCTCCGATCCAGCCTTCGTCTTCGCCACCGTCTTGACCTGTAACACACCAAGGTCGTCGTCTCCCACTGCGCCGCCTACGCCTTCCAAGTCATCCCGCACCTCCCCGTCTTCCAGCTCATCACTCTCAGCACCATAATCCAACTCAAGCACCGGTTCCAGATCCACACCCACATTGTCAACCTCCTTCACCGCACGCTTCACACCCTTCCGCACACCTCCCCGCCCACGCACTCCAGAACCACCACGTGCTGCAGGTGCCCGAGCCCTCTGTGGAGGGACAGCCGCCGCGGACTGCCCTACTGCTTCCGTCCTGCGTCTTGGAGCCGTCTTGCGCCCCGCCAGGCACCCCCGGGCTCTGCCGACAGCCGCCGGCTTGGATCCCCTCCCACCCCTCAGGTCGCTCGAACCTGAGCGAGCCCCTGCATTATCGGGCCTCAAAGCCGTCCTGGCCGTCCCTACACCTACCATACCCCCCGAGGGTGGAATGGCCTGCACTGCCTTCCTGGCCCGGACCCTCCTAGCTTCCTCCTCCTTCTCCGCTTCCCTTTCCTCCTCAGAGGTCGGGGTGGGAGGGCCCTCAACCTCATGTCCCCACACAGCTCCCACTCTAGCTCGGGTCTCCTCGGCCCACCTGACCTCCTGAATCTGCTCCAAGATCCGCTCCCCCCGGGCCCTGTCCTCCCAAGAAGCGGCGCCCCAAATCTGAGGGGGAGGGGGCGGGTAGTAGCCAAAGAATTCAGCCCCCGGGGGGAAGAAACCCACCTGTTGAAAACCAGGAACCCAGCCAGGCCCGCTAATGGGAACCAGAGCTCCGGCCCCCCCAACTCCCCCGCCACCACCGGCCGCACAACGGCCGGGGTGCCCGCCCTGGAACCCGTGGACAGGTCAATGGGGGCCTCCTCCTCCAGCCCCCCGACTCCCGCAAGGCGTCCCCAGGCCCACCCCCCCCAGGAGCATCAAGAGCCGGGTGCCCGGCAAACCCAGGGGCCCCACCCAGAGGCCCCACCTGCTCCAAGGCAGGCCCAGAAGACACAACCGCCTGCCCCTCCCCCTGCATGGCGCCGGCCGGCACCAGCAGAGGCCCTTGGGGCGGAAGCGCGGGGGCGCGGCCCTCACGGCCGCCCCCGAGGCCCCAGGCAGAAACTCGAGTGAAGGGAAGGCCCGCGCGGGCAGGCTCCTGCGCTTCCCGCCCCTCGCCGGATCCTTGGGCACTCCGCCCCCCTCCGACCGTCAAACCCTCCTGCGGCGTCCTGCTCGTCATCCTGACAGGCCACCACCGCGGCCTTAACCCCGGCCGAGGCAGCGCGTGTGCCCCTGGTGGCTCCCACCCAGGCCTGGTCCAAAACCCCTGGCTGGATAAGGTCTTCTCGGCCGGCCCTCGCGAGCAACAGCAAGGCCTCTCGGACCTGTTCCGCAGACACCCCAGACATCTCGCCGCAAACTACCCACAAAGCAGAACAAAGTGAACCCAGCTGCCGTGAAACAGCTCCGACGAAATCCAACCAAACCTAACGCTACGCAACTCAAAAACAGGTCCTAACTAACCTCCTTTTAATCTCCCTCCCGATGGTGCCAGGCACAGAAAGAGGAAGTTCCCTTCCTCCCCCGCGCTTAAATACCCACCCCCTAACTCCTCCCCTTCCCCTACCTGGCCTATCCCCTGCGCGAAAGACCCCGGGGGAAGACTAGTCTGTGACTCTGCTTCCCCCGGGGCCCGGCATTAGAATTGATTCACTCAGGAAAATATAAGTTAGTTGGAAATGTGGGTAATTTTGCTTGCGTGCGTAGTGCCTCAGCTGCGGCTTAGTTGAGGGCCAGCATTTCTTCCAAACGAGCCCGAGTGCCTGACAGGCTGGGGGAGGAGCTGGCTGCTCCCGCTGCCAGTCTGGAAAACAATTGTAAGAATTTCAACTTTCCAATGCGCGTCAAGTGAGAAGTAATACATGACAAGCTGGGCAGTCGAAAGGTTACGATGCCCCCCTTCCCTGGGGGCTTGTGGGGCCTTTCACACCTGGAGCAGCCTGAGCTGCCCTCTGAGTGAGAGTGGAATGAACCATCGAACCAGGTCCATTGCTAGTATTATCTGTGGAAAATATCTTTAAGAATCGAATCGTCTTAAATGGGGGAAACTATGAAGATTAGTTAAATCCGCATTTAAAGGCATAAGGAGGCTGTAGGCATGAGACGTCTGGCCAGCTTCTAGTGAGGGCAGCACTATATGCATTTGTCTGCACCTCAACAGTCACAAATGAACTGAGGTCATATAGCCCTCCAAAATCCATAGAGTGAAGACTGAAGACATTAACAAACAACAACAGAAAAGTCTCTCTTGAATAGGTCAATATGCATAAGGTAGAGATTTCAACGAGCTATCTCTGTATATGGTCATATCTTACAACAAATTAATCAACATGCAACATTTCCTCTCCACCTCCAAATCATTATTGTGCATTGTAAAGCAACACCTCCACAGCCCTCTTTTACCTGCTGTCGAGCCGCTAAACCCTCTGGTTGGGAGAATAGATTAATTCCCCTTCTGTTGTGCATGGTCACAGAAGAGTGCTCGTAAGAACGCCACCCTTCTTTAAAACTCTTTATTTCAGACTGCACAGTATGCTACTTAGCACAGCACATTTCCACGCCACCCTTGAGTGGTATTTTTGGTGTTATTCACGAGACTTGACACGTGCCCCAGCAAGAAAGTGAAGCAACTTTGTATTTCTGAGCAGCAAGTATTGACTTTATTTACTGTGCGATTAATTAAAATCTTTACAGTATAAAACACATGAACATCTCCGCCCCCCACCCCCCCGAAAGCCCTTCGCCCAATAAAACCCTATATACAACTTTAAAAATAACATGACGTATGTTTTCACTGCTTTATGTCCATTAAAAAAACATTTTTATTTAGTCCTTATCTTCCCTCCTTCGAGAATTTAGAGCTTGTGTGGGGGTTCAGCATGGTTGTTCTCGACAAAATACCAGCTATCAGTCGGAATGTACTTCGTGAGGCCCTAAACCAACCCTGCTTTGATTTTTAAGTCTGGTGATTCCACTTGCTTTACACACTAAATTAACCTTCAGCTGGTATGGTTGGGGTTCCAAATGGTGCTCCTTACAAAATATCAGGACCGTTGGGGACTGTGGCCTTTTGGTGTAGCTCAAGTGCCGTTCTGATTTGGTGGACAAACTTGCCGACCCTTGCTAGTAGACAGGTCGTGGTTACCGAAAAGCACCAATCCGAGGCCTCTCTACAGGTTCTGTAGCCTAGGGTCCGTAGGGCCGGACGCAGCAGACAATGTCAATCGCTGCCCATCTTGGTACAGCAGCACAGGAGGTGCAACTAAGATTCTCTGCGGTAGCTGCATAGCCGGCAGGCGATAGCACCATCCGTGCGTGCCCATTTTGGGTTATAGTCCACTATCCTAAGGGCCAAAAGTCGCAAATACAGAATTTTCGTCCTCGCTTGAATTGATAGCGAGTCTTGCAAGTATGGTTGAGGTTTGCCTGGGATGTAAGACTTATCCAGGGCCAAGGTTAATGAGATGTGCTGAAGTGATGAGCAGTCAAGCTCAAACAAGATGATCTGAACTTGGCGCTTTACGGCTTGGGCCCAGGCTGAATAGGGAATTTCAAGGAGGGGTAGGCTCTTGCCCTCGATTTTCAATGAGACAATACCTTTTTCCACCATAGTGTGCCATGGATAGCCCGCTTGACCAAATATTATTTTTAGAAACTGTTTAAGGTTGTTTTCGGGCGCTTTCAGCACTCTGATGTAGTATTTTAACAAGTCCCCCTGTAGTATCAGCTCTGGGCGTTTCAAGCCTATTTCTAGCCTTAGCCTGGTGTTCCTTGCTTGTTTTGGGGCATGTAGCACGAGTTTGTATGCTTTCACCTGGGCCGCGTTGATCGTTTTCTCAAATGCACCTGGATAGGCTATGTGGCCATACGTAATTGAGGGGATCAATTTTGCCCTAAGTACGGTCAATATTGGTTCTGTTGAGGGGCTGGCTAGGTGATGTCTTAAAAGTCTTAGGATTCAGAAAAGGGGGTGGTGATGAACAGAGTGTCTGAATTAAGCAGACCACTCTTACCCAGTCCAAAGATCAGGGCTTGATCCATCACCGTTATTTATCTCACTGCACCATCCCAGCTCAGAACCTGGCTATATGCAAATCAGTCTGTCCCTGGCCCAGTGCATCATGGGAACAGGGCAGACTAAACTACCAAGCCAATTCTTCACCAGAAAGGAGACAAGCTACCGGGGACCGGTTTCTGGCATTTCAGCCTTCTTCGGCCCGGCTTGCTTGAATCCTGATGGTGCAGTGAGAAAGGGACTCATGTCTGAGTATACCCTGCCACACCTATAGTGGCCAAAAACGATTCAGAAAAGGGGGCGTGGAAGGGTATACTCAGATGTGAGTCCCTTGCTCATTGCACCATCAGGATTCAAGCAAGCCGGGCCGAAGACGGCTGTAATGCCAGAAACCGGTCCCCGGAAGCTTTTTTCCTTCCCAGTGAAAGAATTGGCTTTGTAGTTTGGTTTGCCCTGTTCCCATCATGCACTGGGACAGGAACGGACTAATTTGCATATAGCCTGGTTCTGAGCTGGGATGGTGCAGTGAGCTAAAAAACGGTGTTGGATCTAGCCCTGATCTCTTGACTGGGTGAGAGTATTCTGCTTAATTCAGAAACTCTGTCCATCACGACCCCTTGTTGTTTAATTATTTTGTCCACCATAAGCGTGGAAGGGTATACTCAGATGTGAGTCCCTTGCTCATTGCACCATCAGGATTCAAGCAAGCCGGGCCGAAGACGGCGGTAATGCCAGAAACCGGTCCCCGGAAGCTTGTTTCCTTCCCAGTGAAAGAATTGGCTGTGTAGTTTGGTTTGCCCTGTTCCCATCATGCACTGGGACAGGAACAGACTAATTTGCATATAGCCAGGTTCTGAGCTGGGATGGTGCAGTGAGCTAAAAAACGGTGTTGGATCTAGCCCTGATCTCTTGACTGGGTGAGAGTATTCTGCGTAAATTCAGAAACTCTGTCCATCACCACCCCTTGTTGTTTAATTAAAAGTCTTAGGGGCAGAATTATTTTATCGATTCTAGGTTTTAACTCCTTTAGATGTTTGACTGCTGTGGCCTTCTCTGACACCCAGACACCCAGATAGTTGTAAAAAGGGGCTGTACTAATTTGGTGCTCCCCCAAGGGCCATGTTGCTTGCTTTTTGTGGTGGTATTTGCTGAAGATTACTATCTTTGTCTTGCTCTCGTTGATCCGAAGGCTGTTTTCCTTATTATATGTTGCCAAGCTGTTTAAAGCTCTTTGGAGACCCACCCTGGTGTGGTCTATGACCACCGTGTCATCTGCGTACTGAAGGGTACCCAGGGCCAATTTCCCCAGTCTTGGAGGTACTAAGTTTACATCTTTCAAGGCTTGCCCCAGGTCTGCTGTGTACAAGTTGAAAAGTAGGGGGGCCAAGACGCACCCCAGCTTAAGTCCAGAGTTGGTGTCAATTCTTGCTGTTGTAATTGTTGGACTTAATTTCACCTGGACCTATGTCCCCTCATAGAGAGCTTTCATGGCTTTAAGCAAAATCTGAGGGAGCCCCCAGGTCTCAAGTTTTGCCCATAGCCGACTCCTATTTACTCGGTCAAAGGCGGTAGAATAGTCTATGAAACAACAAAACAGAGGCAACTTATTCCTCATATTGGCTTGCTTCGCAAGGTAGGAGAGCGCTATGATATTGTCCAAGGTGGAACTATTGGCCCTGAAGCCAGTCTGTGAGGGCGGGAGAATGCCGTTCTTATCTACCCAAGACTCCAGGTTCCTTAGTAGTAGGCGGGCGTATACCTTGGCTTCTATGTCAAGAAGCGCTATAAGCCTGTAGTTAGCCGGGTTCGAGTGGTCGCCTTTCTTATGTATAGGAAATAGCACCGAGCCTTTCCAGGATGTAGGCAGGATTGCAGTGGCAAATGAGTGATTGAATAGCGGGGTGAGTATGGTTGCGAAAAGGCAGGGGACGTTTTAAAGACCTGGGCAGGAATACCGTTTGGGCCAGGAGCCCCATCAGTTCTTATGGCCCTAATGAACTTTAAGAGCTCCTCCTCTGTATACTTTGCGGGTTGACTGGGCTCTGAGAAGACTTTCGGCATGCCTTGAGTTTTAATAGTTGCAGCAGCCTCCTTGGTCCACTCTGAGCTACCAGGGATGGTCTGATTTACCCCACTGGTGTACAACCCCTTTGCGTATTCTTCCCACACAGCCCCTGCTACATTGTTTTCCTTATGCTCCCCTCTGGGGGTCAGGCTATTAATATGACGCCATAGCTTGCTGTTAACCTTTTCTTTCATTAGGGAAAACACTTTGAGCCAGTTCTTTTCTGACCACTGCCTTTTCAGCTCCCAGACTTTCTTTTTGTAATTGGCTCGCAAGGCAGAGATAGAGGTTTTCTCTGGCAAGTGTATGCCTTTCTTGATAGCCTTATTAAGCGCTTTCTTGCCTTGTGTCAAACTCTGTGTTTTTTTGCGTCTAGGCCTGGTGTTATTTTGATGTTTTCTTTGTTGGTTGGAATTACCCAAGCTCTTCTGTAAGTCCATGGTCAGTTTTTCCCAGAAGTTTGTGATGTTTTTTATGTCATGTGACTTTAAATCTGCCTCCCTGCTGGCTACAAACTGTGACAGGCTTTAGCTGAGGTTGGTCGACCATTTTATTCTTTTGAGGAGTCGATGGTGTTCTTCGCCTGAGGTTGCTCCGATTATTTGCTGAGCTTCCACCTGTTCCCGCACCAGATTGAATGTGGCGCGGAGGGGCCTGTGGTCGCTTTTCTCTCGGTCGTCCACAGTGAAGTCGTAAAGTTTATGGGCCAGCCCTTCGTTAGTAAAGATATAATCAATGGTGGATGTATTCCTGAAGGTCGGTTTAGCGGTCCAGGAGGGATGGCGCATTTTTTGTGACCCTTGAGTAGATTGCAGGTTAAAGTTTGTAAGAAATTCAGTCAGTGGGGCTGACTTCTTACTAGAAGACACAGCAGGGAACGGACCCAGGCCTCTAGTGTTGAAGTCACCCGCTATTATGACGTTGTGATACTTTAAGCTTACGAGTAGATCTTCCAACATGGTAATGAGTGCTTCCATGGCCTGTTGCATTTGATATTTAGTTGTATTGATGTAACAGTTAATTATAAAAAGGGGGTGGGGCTTTAGACCCGTTTTCAACCCCTTTATTGTAATGGCTTGAAGGTCGGGTGGCGCCACTTTTAGTTCTGTGGTCTTACATTTGGAGGCGTGGCTTACAAAATGGAAAGGCCCCCTGACGGGCGTCCAAACATGGCCCTTTTGGTCGCTGATTTAAAGTGTTCATAGAAGCCTCCAATTGGAGTGGCCGACCTCGCCCAGGTCTCCTGGATGCACAGTATGTCTCCCTGTGCGAGGTATTCAAGTGATGCTGTGTCTTCGACTATGTTACTTAGCCCTGCTGCGTTCCATGAAATGAGGGTAAGCATACGGTCTTGCCCCCTGGGTGGATGTGAGTATTCACTTTTTCCAAAGGTGTATATTTGGTTAGGGACCCTGTCTCCGTGTGACCTCCGGATAGTCCGGACCTTGCTGGAGCCGCTGCACTCTCCGCTGCGTGTGTTTATGCATGATGTTAATTTTTAGCGGGGTTCTTGGCCTCCCCCCTATTTTCGATCCCCCGTCTAGGCTTATGAGCCTAGTTCCTTTGAGGACTGAGGTAGATTCTTGCTGGCCATACTTAGGCGTGAGAACATGTGGATATTTTGGCGCCCTGGGGACAGTGACTTCAATGCCCCATTCTGCGAGTTGTGTGACTACCTTGAGGATCGCATATTGGATCTGCTGTTGTGCGAATCCGAGTAAGGTGGAGTCGCCATGAGTGTCCGTCGCCAATCTTTTAAACATTACCCACTCGATCTCGTCTGAGGTGATTTGTGCCAAGGATGCAATGGAGCCGAAGAGGCGAACAATATTAGACTTATTTGAAATGTCGTAGGAGCCTTTGGCAGAGTATCTGGGAGTCAGCAGCACCTCGTATATGTCAGGTTGATTTTTATGTTGAAGGGGTGCAAGGTCTGCCCTTCTCCCAGATTGAAGTGACTCTGGCAGTTTTGTGAACTGAAAGTTTTTGTGACTGACTCCAGGCCACAGTCTGCCTGACACCTCATTTAGTGAACCATCCTCTCTTTGGGCTCTTGGCAGCTAATCCTGGTTTAAGTTGGAGTTTATTTCTGTTTTATGATGAGGCACCAGGCCAGGGGAGCTGGGGGCGCTGGGTTGTGCACCGAGTACCTCCTGTGCCCTCCTCTGCTGAACCTCCTCACTGTGTCTACTCCCCCGATGGGTGATCTGAGGACTTTGGGCCTTGTCTGGGACGCGAAATGCATCTCTTGACTTCGTGGCCTTGGTTTCCTGTTTGCAATTAAAAATGGGATAGAGTGGTTTTGGACTGCTTTTATTTGCAGTATCACCATAAGTTTGTGTTACTGGTAATGTTTTTGGCCCTCCTTGACAGCGGAGCTTTCATTCCTGCCGATGCACCTTCGGCCTTCGCCGCTGGAGGGGCAGTGTCAAATGAGTCGTCACTTGTAGTGTCAAGTGCCAAGACCTCGGACTCCCCATTCCCTTGTGCTACCGAAGAGCTGTTGTTGCTTAGCCCTGCCGTTGGCTCCTTTGATGGGCTGCTAGCCGCCGTGCAGTGGTTGGGCAATTCGGAATGCACCCTCTTCAAGACTGATGGCTTTTGAGTAGCTTGTTCTGAGGGGGGCGTCTCACTTTGACCTTTGGCTAGTGCCAACATGTCCTTTAAAACTTCTGGTAGACTAGCCCATTTTTCAATGATGGCAGCGATAGCGTCGGTGTTAGCCACTTTAGCGTGTTGGACTTTGAGTAGAGCCTCTAGTTTAGCCAGCTTATCGTCTTGACGCGCCAGGTGCTGAGCGATTGAGTACAGCAGATCAATTTGTACTCCCATCTTTGTGGACTGCCATAGCAGCGCCCTGGCCATTGTGTCCTGTACTTCTCTTATTGCTGACAGGTTTAACTTTTTAAATGTAACTTCTTCCATTGCGTCTTGCTGGTGTGCTAGGCCCAGCGGGCTCCATCCCTCTGTTTGAGACGTACCCGGGACTGCAGTTCTACCTGGGTTTATTGGTGTTGCTTCCAATGTTCGTTCGATTGATTGTTCTAGTTTTTGCAAGAATGATGTTGTTAGTGCATCCATTCCTGGGGGAGTTGTCTTCTGTTTTTCGTGGGGTGTTTCCGTGGAGGTCGATCGTTTACGTATTCTCTTTGGGGAAGTAGCTACAGCTGCCTCCTTGTGCAATTTCTCCTCGCTCTCCCCCGCTATATGTCTCACATGAATGTCGGCTGTGATCCATATCGGACTCTTCGCACTAGCGACAGGCTGGAGGCATGCCTCAGAACTCCCAGTTTCCTGAGTTACATCAAACTCACAGGGATGAGGACACCTCTGATCTTTAGTTGCCTTTGGAGGATCCAGTTTAAGGATGAACTCTGACACCGACTCTGCTTGACCCTCATCCGAGGCTGTAAGGCTGGAAGCCTGAAAAAAATGTGTAATAAGTCCTTGAGGGAGGGTGTTACCATTAACTGATTCCTGGGGTTTTTGAAAGCTGATGCTCCTTGTTATCGTCCTTTGTGCAGTGCTTTCGGAGTCCACCTCCGGCCCTGCCTCCGTACTTGACTGGGTCTTCTTGAACGACATCCTCAGGCACCGAAGGTTGGGGCTCAAAGTGATGTAACTCAGTGCTTATGGGCCTCCTTGTTGAAGAGTGGCCCCTCTGTTTAATTTGTATGCCTCTTTCTGCCAGCACACAGTCACTGGGGAGGACTACAGTACCCAGGGTCCTTTGTGTTGGCGTTGCGGTGTGAATCGTGGTGTGATTACAGCAGCTTTAAGTTTTGGAATGAACGTGTAGTGGTGGTCTTGGCAAAAAGGGGTACTGAAGACGACCCGATGTGGTGATTGGCCACCCTATACACTTGGCCTGCTTTTGAGAGCGGCAAATGAGAGTGTAGGGGGATGATGGAAAAGACACAGATGGTGAGCCTTAGGAAAGTCAGGAAATATCGGGGAATATCAGCACGAGGCTGAGCAAAGTTTTTAAGCTGGTTCTGAACGAGACTTTTTCCAAAGTTTTATTGTTTGTCTTATTGTTCGTCTTAAAGGGGAGGAGGAGACAAGCGGTCTACCCCCGGGCTCTTACTTCGCAGCCACCTCTATCGGCGGCCACGCTTGCCTCCAGGACTTACCTCCCTCGTGGAGTAGAGCTGGCTGAGCTGAGCTGGACTGTACCTTCCACCAAGACTTGCCGCTCGCTGTTCTCTCCTCTCCTGCCTCAGTTGCAGGACTGTGCGGCTCTCTCCGGCGGTCCCTGCAGCAGCTGCAGCTGCTGGTCTTGGGCGGGGCTCCCGCTCTCCCACAACTCTCCACAACTCACGGCGCTCTCCTGAGCCCCCCTGCGGCCGAGGGTTTGCTGCGGCCGCGTTTTTTCCGCCGCGGGAAACTACAGTTTTCCCCTACTGTTCGGGAGCCGCGGCTTCTCAGTACTTGCCGATTGTCAGTGGCTGTCAGCGGCTCACGCTCATGCCGATGCTGGGGCCGGGGATGAGACTGGGTAGTGCGGCACGGTCGGTCGGCGCAGTCGGTGGAGGCGATGGTGATGGCGGCTCCACTGCACTGAACTGCTCCGTGAAGAGAATGCAAAGTGTCTGTCAGCAGCAAATACCGAGTGTGCGAGGGTTAGCCTTGCAACCAGCTTCTACAACCCAGTATGACTTGCTGTGAGAGCCACTTGAGCCCTGATTGTGTGAGCTGCTACATCTTTATTGCTTTATTGCTATTCCAAAGCAGGGAGGCTAAGATCCTCTTTTTTTCTTTTTTAAATATGTTTGTTGGCATGTTTGTCTGAACAGGGATGCAGCTCCCACTAATGGGGTGTGGTGAGAGACCATGCCTATGACACGTGGAACAGGTAACGCCATCTGCATTGCTGCTATGTGGCGTTTACCTTTGGAATTTATCTGGTGTTTTAAGGATTTTGTGGATTTGAGGGGGACGAACTTTTTCTTATCCTATTGTATTCTACTTAAATTTATAATACTTGCTTTGTTTGTGGAGAGCAGATCTAATGCCCTTTCCAATGCTTGTTTAAAAACGCAGCAGGCAGCATTTTTGACGAGTCGAAAGATATTACAGGCAATTATTATTAAACTGAGATACATTTTTCCCCAAGCGCAGCTAGTGAAGAAATAAACTGCTGTGGCGCTGAAAAGGTTGGAAAGTCACTGGCTAAAAAATAAAAAACCTTGCTGGCTTACAATGTAATTAATTTCAAATGCGAATGTGTCACTACGCGCGTCCTTGTTTCTGCAAGCTACAACAAGACATTATCACCTGCATTTGAGTTGACTTTGGTTTTCTCGACCATAATTATGTCTATCCGCTCTGGCTGTTTGCTGCAGGCGAGTAACAGCTTTGAAGTTGCAATTCACGGTAAACTCAACAGATGCTGAGGACAGGAAGGGGGCGTTCAGGACATCTAGTGGTATGAATTTTTCATTCCTCTTTCTGCCGGCTGAGATGCTGCCGGAAACATGAAATTGACTTGCTCCTAGGAACCAATGCTTCGGTTTCTGAGGTCAAGCTCGGCCAAGCTAGGTGGACCCGACAAGCTGTGTCCAACCTGTGGGACATAACTTTGAGTTCTTAACTTAATATCGCCTCCTTCATATGAAATCTTTGCTTCTGAGGGGTTCCCCTCATTAAGAAGAAGGGTCTGTAGATGAACACTATGTACGTTTGCTATATTTCTTTGAAGCTATACTGTTATTCAAAATATTCAGAAATCTGCTATTTGTATTTCTTAGTGCCTTGCTGACAGACATAGCCCAAGTAATTCTCAACAGCATGAAATAAAATCTCAAGCCAAGCCTATGGCCTATACTGCAGCAGAAGTGGTGTATAGGGTTTCAGGGCTCCTGAAATTCTCCATGTACTCTGAAATTAGACAATACTTTGCCCCGTATGCAGTAGTTTGGTGCCACCACTAGACGGCACCTTAGATTTTATCTTGCCTTATAGCGGACCCAGCTCCGGCTGTCAACGATGTGCCAATTTGACCACAAGGCTTGCATGAAGGTGTATGAATTTTGTAGTCAACCAGATGATGCCGAGCACCCAGTAGCGCAGACTTCAATGAATTCATCATGGTGAATGGTCAACAAGGTAAATATGATAGAGGATTGAAGGACAGAGACACATCAAGCTTAGCCAAGACAGCCCTTTCAACTTCACTTTTAGGTTTATTTTTCAGATTTGTATCCCTTTTCAGCCTTCTCTGAAGATCCCTGGCACAGTTTCCCATAGTACAAGGGCGCCCCCTGCTTAGAATAGAAAGTCAGTCTCACAAAAGGCTGGCTACAAAGGGTCCGTCACTGCAGACTCTTTGTAACCCAGCGTCATTTGCAACCCTTGTTTTCCTGTTCTGATAGCAAACCAGTTTAATGAGGCTCCTAATGCTTTCACGCAATGCGCTTCTTTTTACGTGGGCGCTGGTGTCTAATAATCTACTATTTAAAGTTGTGGGTTTCATCGCAAGAGGTCTCAGCAATTCCAACAAGTGAAGCACATTTCTGAGTAAGTGGTCACACATGTTTGGATACGGAGGCTGAAGGGAAGGCACTCACCGAAATGGCAAATATCCTGCTTCCAGTCAGTTGCTGCAGCACTGCGACGGTACACAGGCATAGCTACAATTGGTGCAGCAGGTGCAGTGGCACCGGCCCCAGGGGCAGGCACGTAACCCTGATTATTGCTGTATTCTATCATTCAAAAGATGACAGGGGCTCATTTCCTTACTTGCACTAAGGCCTTTGCCACACTGGCTACTGCAACAGTAAGATAGCTAAATGTGCATCTTCCGCTTCATGTAGGAATTTATTGGAGCCCGTCTATTTTTGTCTGGGCTTGCACATTCTGCATATAAGGGAATTCAAATACAGGAGATGTACAGTGTGATGCCCAGGACCCACCATAACAAACCCTGAAGGTCTGGCTTTGAACCTCAGGGTCCTTCTTCAGATCATATTAAATTTAGCCATAGGAATAATGCAAGGTAAGATACCTTGGGTAACTTCTAAGTTTAAATATATTTTTATTTACCATAGGCATAGTGGTTCCATATTGTGCGTGATGACCACCAAGGTGCGAGTAACATGTTGTGGGATGCAGCACTTAGCAGTGTGATGATAAAGAAGTGTGTGGGAGAGGCATGCTGTTTATGTTTGCAGTAATGTCCCTTATAGGATTTCTTATGATCATAGTTGACTTAGCTGAGTAGTACACTGGGGGGTCTTTTTTGAAAAACGTTGCATATTTGGTTTTAGGTCGTCAGGAAGCATAAGTTGGACGGAGAAATGTTGGAGAGAACCGCTGGGTTGGACTTTGCTACTTTCACCTCTTATCTCACTGTTATAGTGAGATTTCAAGAAGCGGCCATAATATGTAACTTTAGCTTGTTGCAAACATTTTACGTCATGTTTGCAATACATTTTTAACGCAAACCCTACACAAAATGTAGTGTTGATAGTTCCAATCCAGCAAAATGTGATTTGCGTTAGATGGTAACCAAAAACAAGACAAAGTTGTGCCAAAATTCTGAAGTGATATTTAAGAGTGAGTTTTGAAGTGATGAGAAGGAAAGCTGGCGGGAATACCTGAAAACCGAAAATTCAGATGCATGCGCAAGAATGCAATAGACCTCTATAAAGTCAATGATATTGTTTAGTCTTTTGAGGATTTCCAGTAAATAAAATATTAGTTGATACTGGTATACATGTAAGTAGTCTGTTTTACAAAAATGTCAAATCTTTTCTCAATGTAAAGAGATTGTAATGCTAAAATAAACAACAGATAATCTCGGTCCGACCTGACAATGTGTCTGACAATGTGTATTGCTAAAACTTACATTTTGTGTTAATTCAGTCAACTCCTCTTTGTTTCCCAACAGTGCACTCTAGCTCCTGGTTTGACCATGTTAAAGGCTGGTACACTCACACGGATGATTATAATATACTTTTCCTCCAGTATGAAGACATGGTCAAGGTTAGTCATTGAATAATAGGCGAGTCTAAATAATATAATACATGCATGCTACTGGTCCAAGTGTGATTTGTGCACCTGCTCATTGAGCCGGATGCTTTCTGCATGACATGATTCGGTACTTATTACTTGTAGGTAATTCTGATTTTGAACTACAAAACACGAGGCACAACATGAACACTGTATCCAAACAATCTACCCAGGAGTTGAATGATGAGGACTGGATACACAGGTGTGTGTGAGTACCTGAGCAGCTCCCACGACACTCGTGCCAATAATTTTTTTCCAAGGCAAGCTAACTATTTCCCTATAGTGTCCTTGTCTTGCACTTTAGTGAAACTGACTGAGCTAAATATCAACAATGTAAGAAGCAAAACAGTTCAAAGAACCAAAGGGTTAAACAACCTCCTCAGATTATAAGAAGTGTAAACATGCACTAACTGAATAACTCAGAAAATTTGAAGGAAATAACATTGAGCTAAGCTGATTTAAATGTGTTATTGTTTTAAATACAAATCAGTGTCATTGACAAAAGTCAATAGAAGCCAAAGTTTGTCTCATGAAAATTGTGAAAACTGTGAGATGGTGAACATTACTCCAGACTCCTGGGGGTGTGACTCCAGACAGGAGTTGGGAGTTTGGCCCAGTGGAATTAGTCACTTTCATTTGATTTCTTGGAGCTCAGTTTGTTATAGTAGCAGGCGCCTCAAACGGTATCCAACAAAGTCTCCACTGAATTTGTCAGCTTTAGCCAGGCATCCCAGCGAAGAGGGTGGAGATATTAGAACACGCTCCCGGTGAATGCAAAGATACGTCTGGTGGCAAATTCAGGACGCATTGGATGGATTTACTTGGTTAGTAGAACTGAGGGAACTTTAAACATTGGGTTGTAGCTGTTCCTGAAATTCTCAATGAGCTTTGGGTCAATTCACACAACCTTTGTTGCCTGAATCGGGCGGAATCCCATTCTGAATTATTAATCTTGCATGAATGTTCAGGGATGTTTGGGGAAGTTCAGATATGTTCTTGCAGGATTGGACATAATCATAAAGATTCTTCATGAATACACATTTAAGTGTATAAATCAAATGGAGGAAATGGAGCAGGAGCCAAAAGAAGAGAGGTTAAAGCTGGATGTGTGTTTAGCATGAGGAAAGAGTTCTCTGCAAGGTATCTAGATGAGAAAGCACACTTGAGATTCATTAACTTGCTATAGAGATCTGTGCGTAACCAACAAATCGAATGGGTTGACTCATTATTTACTTATTTATTTATTTATTTCGATTTATATAGCACGTTATAACCCAGGGGTCTCTAAGCGCTGAAACTTGATCAAATGCATTGAGCTGAGGTAAGCATCTGGGTACTTTCATGACACTTCATATGCTGATGGCAGAGTCAGTTGCATCTTTTATATATGAAGAAGCTTTTTATCCTTCTTAGGTCAATAAAATTAGGTCCATTCAACTGTTTTATGTCTCAATTGGGGAAAGTCCTTCTGAAAGAAATAGCTGCAAATGTGTTCCATGTTATTTCTGACACATTCAGCTAGTCGCAATTTTTAAACAACAATGATTTTTATTCTAGGAATGATAGGCCCATATTTCTAATGCTAAATTAAATCACAAATTATAATACCATGTACTGTTACCTAAAAAGTAAGTGCACACTTGAACACTGCATGCTTACTTAGATTCACGAGACTCACATAGGATTCAATGCCACAGTTCTGAGTTATGTTCCTCATACCTGAGCAGCTTGGACAGTTGGTAAGAATGGGTAATTCTTGATCTGACCCTGAAGCATTCATATGTAGATTCCCACATACATCTCTACTTTGACTCAATTTTGTTCAGTTGTTACATGTAGCTACTGAGAGTCATGATAGAGCCTGATGTCTCTGTTTACCAAAACGTGAATATCACTAATCTCTACATGCAAATTGCCATATTGACTGACAATATTACTCTCAACATTTGTCTAACATACATTTTAAAATGGATGTCATCAAACATCCTCAAAATAAACCATGATAAGACTGAATTCCTTCTTAATGCCTGTGAACAACAATTAAAAGTTAACGCAAATTGGCTTGAGGAACTAGAAATGTATAACCACCCTAGTGAAAGAAGTTAAATCTCTTAAAGTTTGTTTTGATTCATAGCTTTCCATGAAAACATACATCAAGCACATGCTGATTTCGACCAGAGCAGTGCTCTTTGCCCTAAACAAAGGTAAACCTTTAGTTCAAGCCGTTGATATTTCAATGAATTAGTGAAAAGTCAATTTCATCAAACAACCAGATAACTCCAGTTCAGATTAGACGTCATAATACCATGAAGGCAAGTCTTAAGTTCACCATTGCCTGCCTCATTTTTAAAGCCCTCAGACATCAGCAACGATTATACCTACCTTTCACATTAAATGTACCTAGAGGAGACAAAATGCCTCTGAAGTTCTACCTATGGAAAAAAATCCAAATCCGACTATGGGGCAATAAAATTAGTTTTGAGCGCTGCTCCATCAATGTAGAATTCTCTCCGTCTGATTTCGGCATACCGGAAAAGTATTCATCTTTAATCTCATGTATGGTACTCACTAATCTGATGAAGGTCAATCCCACCCCTCATTTGGGTACCCTGCACTCGTGTCCCTTCAAACATACACTCCTTGCTTACCTTTTTCATGTACCAAATATTTTGAACCTGAAATTATCTTTTTGGTTCCTATTTTCAAATGGATATTTCTGAGACTGTGGTCTCAAGTTCAATTCAGACTACATTTTGGGGTAAAACAAAGGCTAGATGAATAAATAAACACCATCAATAAATGACAAGCATGGGAAAACTGATAGGTCTCTCCTATGCAAGAGCTATTGGCTTTGCCAATGTGTTTTAGCCATGTTGTTCCCCAGCGTTGATGTTATTCAGCTTGGCTAAACTTTAGAGGCACAGAGGAGAGTGGCGTAGAGTGGAGTCTCATTGAGTGGAGTGTTGTGGAGTGTTGAAGAGTGTCGTGGAGTAGAGTGGCGTGGAGTGGACTGGGGGTCATAGAGTAGAGGTTTTTAGGGTGGAGTGGGGTGTTGTAGAGTGGTCGATTGTAGAGTTGAGAGCCGTAAAGTGTCATGGAGTGGAGTAGAATGGTATAGAATAGTATAGAGTAGGATGGCGTAGAGTGGAGTAGACTAGGGTGGCGTAGTAAAGTGGAGTGCTGGGAGTGTTTTAGAGTGTTGTGGAGTAGAATAGAGTGGCATGAAGTGCAGTGCCACAGAGTTGCATAGAGTAGAGTGGAGGATCGTAGATTGGAGGGTCATAGAGTGTCAATGAGTGGAGTAAAGTAGGGGGACGTAGAATGGAGTACACTAGGGTGGCATATTGCAGTGTCATAGAGTAGAGTGTTTTGGGGTGTCGTAGAGTGTCGTGCAGTAGAGTGGAAGATCATAAAGTGGAGGGCCTCACAGTGTCATGGAGTGGCGAAGAGTAGGGTGGTGTAGAGTAGAGTGTGGTAGAATAGAGAGGCCTAGAGTAGAATAGAGTAGGATGGCATAGAGTGGAATAGGGAGGGGTGGAGTAGGGTGATGAAGAGTAGAGTGGCATAGAGTAGAGTAGAGGGGATTAGAGTGTATGGGCTCCTTCTCACAGGTAGGAGCAGCACACTTTCCCTGTCTGCAATGGGTAGGGAGATGAGAGGCAAGGGCACCTCACCTCTCCCAGAAGGGAATGCTGACCAAGTCTCTGTTCATGTTCATGGGGGATGAAGTCCCCGGGGCACTTTAGCTTTGTGGCAGCCTTGGGAACATGTGTTAATATTGATATTGATGTAAACAATGATACATGTGTGTATAAAAAACGTAATTGAATCAAATCTGTCAAAATCCTCCAATATGACCACTCAATCAGCCCGAGTTAAAAAGTTCCCAGATATCATGAAGTCACCACTAAAACATATGCAAACTAGATTCCCCACACAGATAAAAAAACGTAGCAAGTATTGCAGCAAATAGCATGCACACACTAAGGTACGTAAGTTTCCTTGGCTAGAGGGGGGAACCTTCGACACCAACATAATCGAATACACAAGAACCCACATTTGGATCAAATATGTAGGACAAAAGAAGACCAGGAGAGAGGCACTGCTAGATGCATGGGTCATCTTTGAGGAGGCCCAGATCGTCAATCCAAACCTAGAACCTGAAAGCTATGCGTCTGCGCCTCCCCCAACATACGTAGGAATGGCTGTGCACTCTCCGATGCCTGCCATTCCCGCATTAGGTTATACCAATAGACCAGTTGACAGAGCCATGGGGCCCTCCACGGAACAACCAACAACTAGATCTAAAAGAGGGAGGCAAGCAGGCCACCAGCTCCAGGTGATCCCAGTTTCCCCCCAGTCTAGTGCTAGAGCCCCCCGAAGCTCAACCCACTGTCTGTCATGCTACACCCATCAAATCCCTGCATTGCATAGAAAATGCACTCTCACTAGTTCAGGAGAACATGGTCAGGTGAGAAAGAGATTCATAGCAGTACTGGACAGTAGGGAGTCCAACAGAACAATCAGTCATCCCATTCCAATACCCGCATCAGGTGAAATTTGACGAGTTCGGGCCTCACACTGGACTCTCCATTGAGCAATATTTTGCCTCCTCTTTTCCCTGAAAGTTCTCCGAACACCCATAGCCTTCTTGTCAGGTTATTTCCCTCCAAAACATGGAAGGTAGCTGGTCACCAGTCAGAAGTCTCTGGCAATAACCGGAGACAGCAGACTTAAAAATCTCAGGTAGTACATAGTCGATGGTAAAGGGGGTGCTGGGAAGGAGAAAGTCTGCAAAAATCCATCACAGCTCCATGTGAGGTACTCAGAAATAGTCTTACTGCCACCTCCAGCCTAGTGATCAAGCTGACAACACACAAGGCCTCACACATGTCATCGAGGGAAGCAAATAAACCCAAGTATGAACAACGCCACACCAGAAACACATGGGGTTGTGGGGCAGTTCTCTGACTCCCTCCAGTAAACGATAATGGAAATAACCAAATCTCATGAGAACCTAGGGAACAGCCCAAGATACCAGTAAAAAGAAGCTCAAAACTAGCCCAAAAAGAAGCCTCTAGTAAAATGGCATAGTCAAGTCACCTGGAGCCGTTAGGGAGGGTTCTACTGCACACCACATGCTTAGACTAGAAGAGTATACAAGTGACCCCAGAGCAAGCTGATATTGCCCAAAACACCTGATTACGGCACACCCTCCTCTGTACACATCTCTCCCTGCATGTGTAGGTCAAAAGGCAAGACCAGCACTCCCTTACTAGGGAAGGCAGGTTATTATATATCAAGTGACACTCATGCAACATTATTTTAGAAAAAAAACAGAACATTCATAGGCTCACAAAAACAACCCCTTAACAAATTATATCCTTTCCTATTATGGTGAGGAGGAGAACGGATGACCCGTCGCAAGAATTAAGGTAACCCATGAATAAACATCCATTGTCTCCAAAAAGTAGACACGCTGATTGGGGCCACCTTCCAGTGCCCACCAAAAGGAAGACGCATGAATGTAGAAATAAACCCCTAAAAAGAAAGGTACAGGAATCCCCAAGAAGGATTGATGATGGTACATAAGTTTGCAAATGTTTTCTAAAACGTAAGCAACCAACCACAGCTTTTATCCAACAGGTCTGCAATTGAGCCGCAATGGTTCACCACCCTTACAGCGGCCCGCCATGTCTCCAGCAACCACTTGCATAATCCTAGCAAAGACCAAAGCATGCAAGTCCAAGCCTTCAACCCTTTATCAAACTGTTTGACACCGAACTCGTTCAAACTTTTCCAAACTAAAGAAATATCCCAACCACTGTAGGGGAACAGACATCTTTCCTGGATCCATCCCCAAGATCTACTATGATCAACATGTACAGTTGTATACACTCTGTTTACTGTGAGTGTGTCCGCATCCACATGCTGCCAAAGATCTGCCTAGTCAAATGAAGTCCACCGCAACATTTGTACAGTGGTGGGGGTGAAAAGAGAGGCCCCAGGCCTCTGGAACCAGATGATGATGGGGTAGGTACAGAGCATTGCTCAGGGAGGGATCGAGGCAGAAGGAAGGCTTCTGCTGGGACCAGAGCCTCAACAGATCATCAGAGTAGAAGAGGGGCTGACTAGGTGAAAAGGGATCAAGGTAGCCTGGCACAGACTCAAATAAGAAGTAAGAGAAGCAACATGACACCTTTACGTGTGCATGAGGAAAGCAGCAACGAAGACATCCACCACTCTCCCCGAATATGCAGTATAGACACACTGACTCCAGGGGAGATAGTGACCAGAGAGGAAGGCGAGACCTTCCTGTTAGCATTTTTCCACCTGCTAGCCCGCTGGACTGAAAGGGATGGCCTGTATGATAGACCTTTGTTGATAAAGGATCCTTCGAACCAGAGGCCATGGCTATTGTGGAGGACTATGTCCGGCACAGAGGGGAAGATCCCAAGTGGAACTTCCCCTACATGCCGAATTGCTTAAGGAAATGGGAGCTCTATGTTAGAAAGAATCCCACAGCAAGAATCCCTCAGCGCTGCCCCAAGCCAAAATGTGCCCGCTACTGCAGAAGGCACGTCAGGGACAACCTATGTGCCGTGGGCCCAGATGGCTAAGGAAGGACTCAGAACCAAACTGCCACCATTGATGGATGGGGTGCGGGAGCGGAGCTCCTGTTTTGGAGAAGAACCTCGCAGTAACAAAACTAGCAATTAACAATGTCAAATATCTGCTAAGGAGTATCATCGAAGAGCCGACTAATATTCTGTTCGCCCCTTGCCTGCACCAGCAGCCATGCTGGCAACCACAGAGCATGACGAGCTGCATTCATTTCATACAGACACCCAATATGGACGGCCCTGAGGGAAATATTCCCTGATTGCGCAGATGTAGGAGGGGTTGATGGCAGAAAGTATAAAATCTGGGGAGCCCAAAACAAACTTACCAGAAAGAATGAGGGAGTGGTGGGGACATGAGACAGGCCTGCCTTGCACCGATACGGGCCCCCAAGGCGCATTCTTCTACATCCTCAAAAAGAGGCTACCCATCGAAATTCAAAGTGGACGTCAGAGAATGTTATTATTGCCACTGAATGGGCCACATGGCTGAGTGAAGCCTCTTAAAAGCTTATCATGAGCAGCAAATGATACATCTGGGTCAGACCTCTCAGTATCCTCATCCCCAGAACCAAACCGAATGCACTATATGGTCAGCCGCAGCATGATCAGACAGCCATTGCACTACCGCAGCAGGTACTCCATTCTCGTGCCTCACGCCTGGGGCCCAAATTCTTTCATGGCATGTGGTCTCAACTGCAGCCAACAGCGTCCAAGCCTATGGAGGCCCCTTTTCAGCTCCAAAATGAGGAAACATTCCAGTGTCGGGAGCCAGGTCTCCTGAACACTAGGGATAATGAAGACCCCATAACGTCCATAGCACCCACAAAACTCTGACTGTTCAAAAACCACAGACTAATGCCGAATTAGTAGGGAGCCCACCAGAAGAATCAGTCATCCCATTCCATTACCCGCCTCGGGTGAAATTCGACAAGTTTGGGCCTCACACCAGACTCTCCATTGAGAAACATTTTGCCTCCTCCTTTCCCTCAAAGTTCTCTGAACACCCAGAGCCTTCTCGTCCGGTCATTTCCCTCCAAAATATGGAAGGTAGCGGGACACCGGTCCGAAGTCTCTGGCAACATCCGGAGTCAGCAGGCCTAAAAATCTCAGGTAGGACATAGTTGAAGGGAAAGAGGGTGCCGGGAATGGGAACGTTTGCAAAAATCCATCACAGCTCCATGCAAGGTACTCAGAAAAAGGCTTACTGCCCTATCCAGCCTAGTGATCAAGCTGACAACACACAAGGGCTTAAATATGTAATCTAGAGAAGCAAATAAACCCCATTTCGAACACCGCTGCATCAGAAACACATAGGGGTTGCGGGCAGTTCTCCGACTCCCTCCGGTAAACGACAATGAAAATAACCAAACAAAATGAGAACCTAGGGAAATGCCTAAGATATTTGTGAGAGGTTGGCCTGGTATATGCTGTCCATTAATTAAAGTGGGCACCTTGCACCAGTCCAAATGACCCTTATGGTGAAGTCAAAGATAACATTTATGAAACCTATTGTAGTGGTAGCTATGGAGAGCAGCCTTCAGACTACGTCTTGAAGGAATTTAAAGAAGCTTGTTCTACCAGAGCAGAACCTCCTGAGTGATCAAATAAAAGGAGAACCACAGAAGTGTTACATAAAAATATGCATTTATTACTAAACACTCTCTACTAATCTCTATACGAGATTAGAGCACAAAGCACACAATACTTAATCAACAGATCAACAGTAAATAGCGCAATTCACAGCGGGCTCCTGGGGAGACAGAACCATATACAAAAAAAATGGTTTAACAGCAATGACTTCAATAGACACATGGCCTAGAGCCTGTAGAATTACTGGGACCCCAAGGAACCACCCAAAGGAATGATACAGGGAGCACATGGAGGACGGGTGCAGTGTGGAGACACAGACGTGTGCTCCGTACAACTCTATGTGAAAGTCGCGGTTGTAAAATTTCAGTTTAAGGTCACTTCGGAGAGGACTTCAAGCAAACCCTTTGGAACATGGAAGGTTCTAAGGCCAGCACCCTTGTGAGTACAGAGGTACCCGTGTTACCTATCCCAGAGGAGCCGGGTGCCTAGGGATCAAGTGGTGTCGGAAACCCTCGTCGTTTTTAATGGCATGATACGAATAAGTACTGCTGCCCGGAAGATGAAAAGTGTCCAGTGGAATCCAAGCCTGGATCCGAACCTGAAAGCAGAGGGGACAGAGTCTGGGTCACTTCAGGGTGACCAGGGGCTTGATAGACGAATGCCCACCAATGTCGGGTGCTTCAGATGGGAAGATAGGATGCTTGACTCTGCAGCCACGGGGACCAAGAGATGTTGACAATGACCAAAGTCTGGAGATGAGCTGTGCCACAAAGGATGTTGAGTGCTGAGGGGTCAGTGTCTGAATTAAACACCAACAAACCTTGGCAAAGGCAACTTACTTGGGATGAGTAAACAGGTTCCGGTGAAAAACAGCAAGGTCCAGGAAACTCCCCAAGCTATGGAGAGTCAGGGCACGTCTGGAGCAACCAGGGAAGCCCAAGGAAAATCAAAGGGACCCTCGCGAGGACCCACAGGCCAAAGGACCAGGGAACGCGAAGGGACCTTGTGCAGAATCACAAAGCACCAGCCCACAGAGCTATCGTGGAGTGGAGGTCGGAGATCTTCAGTGGAAATACTGCTCGGGTCATGACTACATGAAGGCCAAAGCACAGCCTCAGGGAGTGCCAAAAAGCATATGCTTCTGCAAAAGTACACAGTGCACAGAGGTTCGTATTGCACGGTCCCCACAAGGGATACTGCTCTCAGAATTGCTGAGAGAGCAGAACGACCTCCGAGATGCTCAGGAACCCACCTCCTGTGCTGCAGAAATCTTTGAAGTCCTCAGGAGCTCTAGAGATGCAAACGGGTCAGATGCATTTAGGTGCCTGCTGCTGCAAGGGAGGAACTCCTTTACTCCAAGGGAGAGTCTTCTGTAGTCCAGCAAAGTGTAGACCGTCGAGGTACTTGGTTTCTGCTTGCAGAGTTTAGTCCAGGTAAATCGAAAGTCCTGTAATCAGGTTTCCCACTTCATACCCAGGGAAAGGGCTTAGGCTGACTCTGGGGACCCTTCTAGGGAAGAAGCAAGACAGAGGGGTTGCTACACCCATGTCCTTTGTCCAGTTTCATGCCAGAGCAGGAGCAAATGGCTTCTGCAACCGGTTTGAGCTGGACTATGCATGGGGACAGCAAATGTGCCCCCAGTGCAGACTTTCTGGCACTCTAAGAGTGCACCCACCCAGCCCCAATACACTAAAGCTTGTCTGGGAGATGGTCACACCTCCCTGTGACAGGAAACCTATTGTCAGGCCTTACTCTGCTTGAGCTTGGCTCAGCAGCAGGAGGGCAGACTTGGGTTTGTGGCTGGCAGCATCCATTTTGTGATGCCCAAGTAGAGAAAGCTGGTACAGGGTGTTTCTAAGCAGCTGTTTTAAAGTTAGCATTCACAGCGAGGTTATAATGCACTTAAATATATATGGTTGGCATTATCACAGATAACCCTGGAAAATAGGTACTGAAGGCTGCTTTGGGGCCCTACTCACGCAAGGGCACCCTCTCACATAAAACCCAGCACCCTGCCTTCAGGATTGTTAAGGCCTGCCATAGGGGTGACTGATAGGTTCCTTTCTGATCCAGACCCTTTGGTGGCTGACAACAACTTTACCAACTGGCTGAATAGCTCCCTCGACTTAGTCCTACCCAGGAAAAAAATGGAAAAGAAGAGCAGGGCCTTTAAATCACCATGGTACTCCCAAGAACTTAGAGATCTAAGGAAAACCTGTAAAAAATTGGAGCGCACATGGAGGAAAGATTGGTCCTCCCATAATAAAGCCGAGTATAGAGCGGCCATGAGGACTTATAAATCATCTCGGAAAGCGGCCCAGGCCATCTTTTTTGAGGAAAAGATTAGAACGTCCTCTAACTCATCCAGGGAGACATTTAAGATCGTGAAGGAGCTTCTT
This sequence comes from Lissotriton vulgaris, assembly GCF_964263255.1. Lineage (NCBI taxonomy): Eukaryota > Metazoa > Chordata > Amphibia > Caudata > Salamandridae > Lissotriton > Lissotriton vulgaris. Next base: position 779,474,224 of record NC_141694.1, read on the forward strand.
AAAATTCCTAGCCCTCCGATGCTGCAGGGTATGTTGGAAGCCAGATGCAACCAATAAGCACTATTCTTTGAAAATAAAATACAAAACATACTAATAACCCTGCCACATAGCGCTCAAACATCTGACCTGACTGAATCCATGGCCCATACTCCTGGCCCTCTTTTAGACTCTTTTGATTGCGTAGCGAGGGAAGACTTCCAAAAAGTTATGTCCTCCATTTAGAGTGGAGCACCCAATGACCCTGCGCCGATGTATATTCTGAAACGCGTGGCATCTACCATCTCCCCCTTGGCTACGGACCTTATCAATGCCTCCTTTTCACAGGGTTCTGTTCCACCTAGTTGGAAACAGGCCATTGTAAAGGCACTATTAAAAAAGCCAGAACTCGATCCCTTTGAGATAGCTAATTTTTGACCAATCTCATTGTTACCAGGCCTTAGCAAGATCTCTAACCAGCAGCTTTCCCACTTCTTGGAAACCAATAGGCTACTCCGCACCTCTCAAACGGGTTTCCGCCCAGGCCAAGGGACTGAGTCCGCTATGATAGCGGTGGTTGAGGAAGCAAGGTGCATCTTGGATTCAGGAGGATCAGCGGTGGTGATCCTCCTGGATCTAAGTGCGGCCTTTGCCACGGTGGACCATAAGATCTTAATTCAGCGCTTGTCTAATCTTGGAGTAGCGGGTACAGCGCTGTTGTGGTTCACATCCTTCCTGAGGAACGGAACTTTCCAAGTCTGGGAAGGCAGCGCACGTTCCAAATTAACCTCCCTCCAGTGTGGGGTCCCACAGGGCTCATCGTTGAGCCCCGCCTTATTCAATGTGTATATGGCCCCACTGGAGGATGTGGTCACTCCCTTTGGGATTAAAGTAATACCCTTTGCAGACGACACCCAACTTGTCGTCTCGCTCTCCCAAGAGAAGGACTGCACAGAAAATCTCTACGGCTGTCTGTCGGAAATTTACTCTTGGATGAGCAGTTTGCGTCTCAAATCGAATGGTGCAAAAAAGGAGCTTATGCTCCTAGGCCAGCAGACAACATCTCTCCCTAAATCCATCTGGCCTCCGTGCCTGGGGGTGCCCCCCACCCCTAAGTGCGAATTAAAAAGTCTTTGGGTATGGCTTGAGCAGGACCTCTCCTTTAGGACACAAACAAAAAAGACTGCAGGCACCTGCGTGGGCTTACTGCGGTCAGCCCGTAAGATCCTTCCCTTACTACCGCCCCAATCAATGAAGCAACTTGTTCAAGGGTTAATTTTGTCTAGACTAGATTATAGCAACGCCCTTTTTTTAGCTGCCCCAGAATCAACTATTAACACTCTTCAACGCATTCAGAATTCGGCGGCCAGGTTGCTTACCGGTACATCCCTTAGAGTGTCGGCTAAACCGGCCCTCAAAGCTCTCCACTGGCTGCCAATACGGGATAGGATCAAATTCAAGTCCCTGTGCATTGCTCACAGATCCTTACAGGATAAGGGACCTCCAATCCTAGGGAGCCTGATCCGCCCCTATAGGGCTGCCAGGTCCCTGCACTCTGACCTCGGAAACTTGGCTATAGTCCAAAAAGTCAAGAAGGCTCGGACGGGGGGACGTCGATTCTCGGTTAACACGGCGACCCTGTGGAATGCCCTCCCTGTTAGGCTTCGCACTGAACCAAGTTACTTAAGATTCCAAAAACTCCTTAAAACGTTTCTGTTTCCCCAGGATGCGTAAACGCTAGGGCCCGCCTCAGCTGTCCTTGTTCCTTAGCACTGTGACGCTCTCGGGCAGCCATGCACTTTATAAATCATTTAGTGATTTAGAATAGATATAGGGAACCTACATCTAAGTAAGAGGTGCATGCATCACCTTACACATTCTGCAGTAGCAGACATGTGGTGTCATTTTGAATGGCCTCTCAGGGGTGGCACAATACAAGCTTCAGTCCCTGGGAGTCCTCTTGGGTACCTATGCCCTGGGTACATGGTGTATCATATACTAGGGACTGATAAAGGTACCCCAGAATCCAATCTGTAGTGTACCTAAAGTACATGCAATCAATTTAGAGGAGAAAGGAGATAAACTGGGGTCCTGAATAGAAGGATCCCAGTCAGTCCAAGTCAAAAACAGTGATACATCAGCAAAAAGTGGGGGTAACCATAAGAGGCAGATCCTACTCTCCTACACAGCCCCCCGCCCACATGTAGGGACATTAAAATAACCTTGACCAGTTGAGTCTTCATGTTCTAAGTGAAAATATCTTGAGAGTCCATCTGCATTGGCATGGTTACTCTCAGGTCTATATTCCACTGTATAGTCCATCACCTGTAGGGAAATGGACCACGTCAAAAGTTTGGGGTTTTCACCCTTCATCTGTTTTAGCAATAAGAGGGGCTTGTGGTCTGTTTGAACAATGAAGTGAGTGCCAAACAAGTATGGTCTCAGCTTCTTCAAGACCCAAACCACAGCAAAGGCTTCCCTCTGAATAGCTGCCAATGTTTCTCTCTAGGGGTCAGCCTTCTGCTAATAAAACTACTGGCTGATCCTGACCCTCTTCATTCAGTTGTGATAACACAGCCCCTACCCCCAACTCAGATGCATCAGTTTGAACAATGAATTGTTTGAAATAGTCAGGACTTTGCAGAATGGGAGCAGTGCACATGGCCTGCTTCAGGTCATCGAATGTCTTTTGACAGCTAACTGTCCACTGAACTTTCTTAGGCATTCTTTTGGAAGTTAAATCATTCAAAGGGGTGACTATAGATCCATATCCTTTGACAAACCTCCTGTAATAAACCAGTCAGGCCCAAGAAAGCTCTGCCCTGAGTTTGGGTAGTTGGAGTAACCGAGTCCATTATGGTCTGGATGTTGCTCTGCAATGGTTGAACCTGACCTCCGCCCACAAGGTGGCCTAGGTATACAACCTTACTCTGCCCTATCTGGCACTTGGTGGCCTTGATAGTGAGGCCTGCTTTTTGCATAGCCCTTAAAACATTTCTCAGGTGGACCAGGTGATCCTCCCAAGTGGAGCTAAAGATAGCAATATCATCTAGATAAGCTGCACTATTGTCTTCCAGGCCTGTAGGACTTTGTTCACCAACCTTTGAAAAGTGTCAGGTGCATTCTTCAAGCCAAAGGGCATCACCACAAAGTGGTAGTGCCCCTTAGGGGTTAAAAATGCTGACTTTGGTTTTGTATCCTCAGCTAATCTGATTTGCCAGTAACCAGCTGTCAGGTCAATGTACGCAGAAATTTGGCAGAGGCCAAAGTATCTATAAGTTCATCTGCCACGGGTATTGGATGGGCATCAGTCCTAGAGACTGCATTGAGACCCCTGTAGTCAACAGAGAACCTCATCTCTCTCTTACGACCCTGGGTGCGAGATTTTGGTACCAAGACTACTGGACTATCCCAAGGGCTATTAGAGAGCTCAATTACTCCCAGCTCCAACATTTTCTGGGCTTCAGTCCTGATACAGTCCCTGACATGGTCAGGTTGCCTGCAAATCTTATTTTTAACAGGCAGGTTGTTACCTGTGTCCAGTTCATGAGTGCACCAGGTAGTCTGACTTGGAGTCAGTAGAAACATATGTTTGAACTGATTCAGGACTTGCCTACAATCAGTTTGCTGCTGGTCAGTGAGGCTGCCTGCTAAGGCTACACCATCAACTGAACCATCAGGGTTCTGTGAGAGCAGGTCAGGGAGTGAATCACTCTCTTCCTCCTACCCCTCATCACTAGCCATGAGCAAGCCCATGTCTGCCCTGTCAACATATGGCTCAAGCCTGTTGGCCCTTGGACAACCAGCATATTTTGTCCAATGGGTCTTCCCTTTACAGATATGACACCAAGGTTTCTTTTTGTGACTCTAGTCCCAATCTTCCCAATTGGCACATTTCATTTACTTGTAAGCCCCAAGTACAATGATACTACATGCATCCAGGGCCTGTAAACTAAATGTTACTAGTGGGTCTGCAGGAGTTATTGTGCCACCCACAGTAGCCCTTTCAACATGTCTCAATCATGGGTCGTGAGATATATAAGTCACTTTGCATGTCTAATGTAGCAAAACAATACCTGATGGTTTTTAACTTTGTAGTTACCTGTGAAAAAGGGCTGTTAAGCCCAAAATGCATTCGGTTTATGTGAAGAAGGCTGCCATGGATGAACGATGTGTTCCTGCTTGCTATAGAAAAAGGCCTGGATAGGCATAACTTTAGCATTAGAAGCAATGGGAAAGCAGGAAGCCTTGCTTTTGGATGGAGAAAGGAATGAAAAAATATTGGACAAAACAATAAAATAAAATTGATTTATATGGATTACCAAATCATAAATAGAGTTTTTTGAATACTTATGAATAATACTGTGTGACTGTTAAAGGGGCACAACTGCACTCCACACCTGCTGGATTTTCTTGTCCTAACCATGTGGCTTCTACAGCCTGTATTCTGAAATACATGACTAGATGTATCTGGGGAATACATGTTTGAAGGATGGGCCATTTCTGACTTGATGATGGGGAGGAGCTATCGCCTATCACACTTACACAACACAACACAGATGCTCTCCTTGAGCACATTAAAAGGAGTTTGAAACTAGTCTTGTATGACCCCAAACAAGTGGAGACCAGGGAGAAGGGCAGGAAATTGATTGTAATCACCTCTGGGGGTGGAAGTCTCTAGAAACTTCTCCTAATTTGAAGTGGGTGCAAGGTATAAATATTAGGACCTCAGACTCAATTATTCAGTACCTCTCTGGACCTTTGGAAGGTTCAGAAGCACTGCTGTGCTACTCTGCAAGAAGGATGGTACTCTGCTGCCCTGATGTCCTTATGCCTGAGGGATACAGACTAGTCCTGCATCTTGAACACAGGACCACCAGAGTGGACTCAAAGGGCTAGTTGACTGGCCAATGCAAAAAGAACAATTGATGAACAGAATGTTGAACAATGTCAAACATTTACACCAGTTCAGAGATCTGGACCTACATCCATTGTTATTTTTGCTCCCCATGCTATTCCAGTTTAAACCCAACCATATGCAAATCAGACTTGACCCTGCTCTCAATGGGAATAGTCCAGCCCAAACTGCCAGGTCCTCCCTGGACTGGAAACAAGCATCCTAGAACCGGGTTTGGGGTTTCAACCCTCATCAGCCAGGCTAGCTTGACTCCAGTGGCATGGAGAGCACAGGACCCAAGTCTGGGCATACCCGTCCAACTCGGGGTGACACATTCAAAAATAACAATTGATTAACAGGATGTTGAACAATGTCAAACATTCACACCAGTTCAGAGATCTGGGCCTAAAACCATCATTCTTCTCTCCCCATGCCAATCTGAAAGTGCTGTTCCTAAGAAAGGTTTCCCAGTTTGGAATAGAACTCCACTATTTAGGGAATACATTCCAGCAGTGACTATGAAAGTGTAGTAGCTGTTTCCTTTATTAAATGTGGGAAGGTTCCTCCTCAAGTTGTTATACCTGCTGAATTTTGTTTTGTTTACACCTTTGTTTGCACCTTTTCATTTTTCTAGGTGGATTTGTTCCCCGCATCAAATCAGGTGCAGTAATGTACTTTACACGTTGCCACCCTTCCATTCAGAGGGTGTCTCACTGACTTATATAGGGTATGAGTGTATAATCTCCGGTCCAGATGAAATGCTATTTGACACTCGTGGCAGACTAAGGCATGAAACATGTTGACTCCACCTTATCACCTTAATTGATATCCATTATGGTACATTGTTACTAGAAGATAGCCCCTCTGTTTTTATTTGTGCAAGGTAACTGTACCCGATAAAAACTCTCCTTGGGATACCTTAGGCTGTTTTATCTACACCCTTATCATCACCCTATTCTTTACATGAGTCCCTCTCATGCACTCATCTAATGGCTACGACAGATCAAAAGATCTCTGACAAAGAGCCCCCAGGCCTGGCAGGCATTGCAGCGCCGGCTTGACAAAGAGCGCCTGATAATGAAGCATGACACCCTACTAGGTGTGTGAGGGTATCAAGATCTGACCTTGTGGATCCCCTGGGATCCTGGTGGTTGGCTTTTCAATTCTACCTGTCTGTGGACTCTCCTACATAGGAGGAACTACTCCTGATAAGTTTCATACCTGTTTCTGGATAATACATATCCCAGTACCCTCACACACCAAGCATTCTGCACCCTAAAGATACAGACACAAGCCCTCTTCCAGGACATTTGACCCTCAACCACAGCACCTAGAAAGTGGTTTATAACTGCCACCACCCTTGTGGAATGACTGAATTTTCCAAGGAAGACAAAGCCCACTCAAAACGAAGTACTCCCCTGACAGAGAGACACCCCTGGGACTCCCCACATAATGGAAGCCATCCTGTGAACCCAGGCCTATCTGTCCTTCCTGAAAACAAGGTCCATGATCCTCCCAATCATGAACTCTCAAGCGCCACCTTGTAAACTGGCAGTGCCACTTGGCACTGTGCAAGCTGTGCTTTACCCAGGTTCACTTCAGGAGACTTCCTAGTGATCAGGCGGTCAAGCAGGAGACCAATTAGGGACCCTAATGGCCCCCTTTGAAATTGGACAAGTCACTCCGTAGGCAGACACTTCTGCTTTCCACCACACTCTGCTGAGGGACTGCCACCACCCGCTGACTTCTTGCTTTGCAAACCAGGACCTGCTAGGAGCATCAGGGCCATGACCCAAAACTTATAGTGTCCTGTTTAGAAGCGGTCTGGAGTTACAGTGGCTGATTTGGCTCTTCTAAAGGGCTGCTTTAGTTGTCAGGGATGAGTTCAATTTGGGTGACATGTTTCTTTCTCATGCACTGGTTATACTGATGTATATTACATGACTTATAGCATGTGAAATCATAGCATTAATAATAACACTTATGACATCACAAATAATCAAATTTTTGAGAACACATTGAATGGTAGAGTAGCAAGTTATAGTTAATGTATTGTGGTGAGTGAGGTGGCAAGATTGTGTTAGGAGCTATGCGACATGGTAAATTGAAGGTGGTGCATAAATTATAAATTTAAGCTAAAATGGGTGGTGCATAAATTATAAATGTAAGTTATAGCTATAACTTTAGAATTTCTAATGTTTGTATAGTTCAAGTTGGGGTTGTGTGGAGTTAATAAATACAGTTTTGCTAACTAGAACTAATCCTTAACCTTTGTTTTTTCATTGAATTGTGTTTTTTGTTTTATTAATAAAAACGTGTTTCAAATTGTACAGTCCAGTGTCATCGAGGGGTGTTTCATTATGTGGGGTGTTGTAGAGTATATTGGAGGAGAGTGTCATACAGGAAAGCGTTATAAAGCGTAGTTCGTACAGTGGAGTGGAGTACAGTGGAATGCAATAGTATATAATGAAGTACAGTGTCATATGGGGACTGGTGCCTCGTAGAGTGGGGTGGAGTGGGAAAGCATGGAGTTGAGTAAAGTGTTGTAAATTGGAGTGGCCTCTCGTACATTACAGTGGAGCACTGTGTCTTAAAGTGTCGTAAATTCTCGTAGACTGGAGTAGGGTGTTGTACAGGTGAGTCAAACACAATATAGTGGTGTACACAGTTGGACAGTGGATTGTACAGGTACAGAGTAGAGTAGAGTCATGTAGAGTGGCATAAAGTAAAGTATAGTTTTGTAGAGCAGTGCTGGGTAGCGTGGAGAAGAGTGCTGAATGGAATGAGGAAAGTGGCATAGAGTTGGGGTAAAGTGAGTATCCTATAGTGGAGTATAGTCAAGTGGAGTCACATTGGATAGAGTGGAGTCACATGGGATAGAGTTGAGCAAAATGTGTCATAGAATGGAGCATTATTTTGTAGAGTAGAGTGTAGTGTAGTAGAGTAGCCTTGTGTAGCATAGAGGGTAGTAAAATGTCTAAGAGTGGAATGGTGGTTGTATAGTGGAGTGGTATGGTGTGTCGTAGAGTCTTTGAAAGTGTTGTAGCTCGGAATGCCGGAGTGGATTAGAGTGTTGTACAGTGAAGTGGCATGGAGTACAGCAAAATGAAGTGTGATAGAGTGGAGTACAGTTGAGTGGCACAAGGTAGTCTAGAGTGGAGTCGTGTAGCATGGAGGGATGTATGACGTTACAACGCATGCCTTTACAACGCGGTTTTTACAACGCATGCCTTTACAACGCATGGTGCTTTGGGGCGCTGGATAGTGAATAGTTTAATTTACTATTCCAACTCCAGTCCCCGTGGATAGTAGAGAAGGTGTTGGATAGTACATTAAACCTATTCCCTATCCTAGAGCGCCCCCCAGCGCAATGCGTTGTAATGGTTTGTGTTGTAAAAGTTGCGTCGTAATGGTAGTGCGTTGTAAAAGTTTTGTTGTAAAGGTTGTTTACCAGCTTGGAGTAGTGCAATAAAGTGGAGTACAGTGGAGTAGTGTGCCACAGAGTCAAGTACAGTAAAGTGGGGTGGAGTGGCATAGAGGGAGTTTTGTAGGGTTTCGTAAAGTGAAGTAGAGTGTCTTAAAGTGCCATAGAGTAAACTACAGTGCTGTTTACTAGAGTACACTGTTATACAGCGGAGTAGTATAGTGTAGTGTATTGTGTGGTACATTGGAGGGGCATGGAGTGCCATTGAGTAGAGTGTTGTTAAGTGGAGTAGAGTACAATTGAGTGGTGTACAGTAGAGTAGTTGAGTATTGTAGAGTAATGTTTCGTAGTGTAAAGTGGAATAAAGTGGGGTGTAGTGGCAAAGTGGGAGTTGCAGAGTGTATCCTAGAGTGGAGTAGAGTAGCATACAGTGGAAAAGGTTGACGAACAGTGTTATTGAATGGAATAGTGCTTTGTACTAGATAGTAGTAGAATGTCATAAAGGGGCATAGAGTGTAGCAGACGTTTTGCAGAATGGAATGAATAGAGTAGAGTATCAGAGTGGGGCAGTTAGAAGGGAGTGTCAAAGCAGGGTAAACCGTCATAGAGCAGAATCAAATGGAGTGGCGTAGAGTGTAGCAAAATGTCATAGAGTGGAAAGGCATTTCATACAGTGGAGTGGTGTGGCTTGGCTTCAAGAGTGTTGGAAACTGTTGTACAGTGCAGTGCAGTGGAGTGGCATAGATTGGAGTACAGTGTTGTAGAGTGGAGTGACATACAGTACACTCCAGTGTGTTAGAGTGTGGTAAAGTGGAATGGTATAGAATGTTGTTGAGTAGAATGATGTTGTTAATGAATTAGAGTGTAGTACACTGGAGTACTGTGTCATCGAGTACAGTGGAGTAAATTGAGATGGAGTAGCGTAGATAGAGTTGCATAGAATATCATACAGTGGAGTAGAGTATCATACAGGGGCATAGAGTGTACCAGAGTGTTATACAGTGACATAGACTGGAGTATAGTGTTGTACAGTGTGACATAGAGTTGAGCAAAGTATAATACACTGAAAGGGCGTAGAGTGCCACACAGTGGATTACAGTGTTGTAGAGCAGAGTAGACTGCAGTGTTCTTCAGTGTTGTGGCGTACATGTTGTTGCATACAGTGTCACGGGGTACAGTGTAGTGGCATACAGTGTGTTTGCATAGAGTGGAGTGGTGTACAGTGGAATAGTGTAAACTGTAGTGGCAAAGATTGGAGTACAGTAGAGCAGGGTGTCAGAGAGTAATGGGAATTGTCGTAGAGCCGAGTAGAGTAATAATAATAATAATAATACTTTATTGCATGATTCAAAAAGAAACCTTTGCAAAGTACAAAAGATAAAATTATGACATTTATTAAATTGATAAAAATGTGGCACTTATTAGGTTAGATAAAATAGAACCCCGGTTCCAGTAATAAAAAGCACCGCCCCCCCCCACATGTCCGAGCTCTCTTGTTGGTGTACTGCGCCGCAGGTGCCTTTGAAGACGGTCCCTTCAAGGCAATTGTGGTCGTGACGAAGGTTGTGATTTGAGTCCCAAAGTTGTCCGGCTTCTATGCCCGTCCCTTTTTTGTAGTGGTTTTGCTTTGACGTTTCCAACATTTTTGCGTATGTCTGGGTACCCGCAAGGCAAGATTTCCTGGTATTGTAGAGGTCCGTGGATCTGCGCCTCTAGCTGAGGTAGCGATTGACATCTCCCCTCCTCTAGTTTTTTTTCTGCACAGTCCATAAACCTCACCAGTGTGTATTCCGTGGGTCGAAGCAGGCCAATACTGCAGATCTGCACAATGTAACACCCTTGTTGTTCCAGGCCCTCCGTAGAAGGGTCCCTCTTTCTTTCAGGAGGCTTGAACACAAGCACAGAACATGAATTATGTCTTCCTTATGGTTGCCAAAAATTCGACATGGTTCCGGGGCTTGTTCTCTTTTCCATTTGGAAAGATGGCAGGACAAGTTGATCACCCCCAATCTTAGTTTTAAAAAACTTGGTGCGTGCGTTGAAAGGAGAAGTTAAGTAGCTCTGAGGTATCAGCTGATCATATGATATGAGGGTCATCCAACCATGGCTTCTTCTTGCAAGACTCGCCTTGTCTTCCATTGAGGAGAGCTTTTTTGCACTTATTTTTGCTAGCCTTTTGAACTCCTTTTGGCTAACGTGTAGGTCCCAAACTTCGCTCAGGCCTAGGGTTTTTAGCCCGCTTGACAGATAGCGATGCCCCACTTGCCATCGTTTTGTATTCAGAATTCAGATTGGACCATAGGTGTTCCGCTAACGTGTCCTCTTTTGATGACCTCAGCTTGTGGCAGCTCATTAGGAAATTCGTCATTCTGCCCAGTGATTGCAGATGCCCAGTTTCAACCTGATTTGTGCCGGTGATGTAAAAGATGGTAGCTGGAAGACTGTTCTAAAATTGTCAAATTGGCCACTATTCAGTCCTTTTAGCACCTCGCTTCCGTATGTTAAGGTTGGGATAACTTTTGCCTGTGCCACCTGAAGTGTTGGAGCGAATGTTGGGCCGAGTAATTTCTTATGGATAGAACTGAGAGCAAATGCTAGCGCTGTTCCTTTCTTTTTTTGCTCTCCCAGGTGGCTTTTATATCTTAAGTAGTGGTTAAAGAAGACTCCTAAATACTTAGGGCATTTGGATTCTATGATGTTTTCCAAATTTAAGACCCATGCCAGCTTTTTAGGCCTTCCCGGGCGAACCGCCAATATTTTAGTTTTCTTGGTATTTATCTAGAGCTCATTCTTATTTGAGTATGCCGCAGTTGCGTCCATAGAAGTATGCTTGTTTGTGTCCTTTTTTTGTAAAAATTGGTCGTGACAGTCTGAAACCGTCGCCAATCTTGATCCTGACCCATGTGTCCTGGTGCAGTAACTGTAGGGCTCTTAGTAAACCGTTTGGGATGTTCAGTGCTGAAAGCTTCTGCCGTAGCTTGGCCCTATTAACGCCAATCTATAGTCTATAAATCCCACGTAAAAGGGTCTGGTGCTAAACTCCGCCTGATCTATCAGACACAAGAGAGTCATAAGGTTAACCGCAGTGCCAGTTTCGCTTGTGAAACCTGTTTGGTTTGGAGGGATTATTGAATGTTTCTCTGTCCAATCCCGCAATGAATTCAGCAAAATCCCTGCAAAGTTCGTAGTTTCATTATCGATAAGAGTGACTAACCGATAATTTCCTGGGGATTTTCTGTCCCCTCCTTAAAAGATTGGAGCAAGAATCAATCCTTTCCAAGAGGGTGAAATGATATTCTTTGCTAAGATGGAAGTGAAAAGGGGAGCCTGAAAGAACTGCGAGTTCTTAGTGACGTCTTGTGTCCAACCTTACGTCAAACTCGGCACCTTCCAGGTATAAATATACCAACATCTGCCTTAAGCAACACACAGTGGTTTGGAGCAGATCAGCTATCTACTTGCCCGATGCCCTGCTGATGCGAGTGAAGAAAGAAGCCGACCCACCCTGCTGACGCACTAAGAGAGACGCTGTCTTTTCTCCTGCCGAGAAATCCAGCTCCAGTGTTTCCCTGTCACCCTTGCGGGTTGCTGGGAGATCGAGTCCTGAGAGAGAGATACAAGACCTCCTTCATTCTATACCCAAGGTACAGAGCTGATTAGACCCTTAGAGAATTCTTGATTCAGATTCTTGGCAAAAAAACTATAACTCATCTACTCCTTCCTACGTACTAGGCTTAGGTTAGGTACATCGGGGTAGGCGTATCTTAGAAACACCAGCTGAGTACGTTTAGTCATTATTTTATCATTGTATGTATTTTATCCATTTTAAGTATCTTATGGCTTAGAAACCATATAAATGCTTTAACAGTATTATTTCATAATACACATTTTACTGTACGCACTTTACTTTATGACAAGTATTGCAATTGTGGCAAATCACTTCTCTTGCATGAGAAAGAAGACTGCTCAATAAATAACCACTTTTATTGAAAACGTCCATCTCTCTATTTCTCTGCATCCTGGTGAAACTAAGCATGAACGATTGACTGAGTGAAATAGCTATATATTGTTTCCGCAACTCTGGAGATATACTCCTTGTTCTAGGGGAGCAAAGTTGTCATGTTTATGCAGTTGTCAGAAACTAATCCCTTCTTGTCTATTCAAGAAAGTTAGCACCTTCCTGTTTACTCGAGAAAGTTTCTTGTGACCTCTGAGCTAGCTGGCATTCATAATTAAGTCTAACATATTCAATAGAGACCTAGTCGACCTCAGTCCTACGTCTACACTATCGTTTATGTTATTCCAATGCGCATAGCCTATTGGGAATATAGGAACTACACTACAAAAGGTGATGGATAAAACCCTGACCTGTTGACTGGGTGTGAGTATATGATTGGTACAGAGACACCCTCCATCACCACACACTATAGTGACACTCCTCACATGGGCTTCTATCACCAGATCATGCAGTTCCTAGCACATAACACACACTGGCTCTCAAGGGAAGTGTCCCACATGTCCACAACCCTGAAAATGCCTAAGCTAATCTGCCTGCAATTGTGAATATTAAAAAATTCGCTGCAATATTGACACACCCTCAACCACATGGGAAATGTGAATACAGTAGTGTGCACACCAAGACAAAACTGAGTTGCACCACCAATACATACATGTTGCACAAATCTATGTGGAACAATCATCTCTGTGAGCCAACAACATAGCCACTAAATCCAACAATGACAGCATTGTCAAGCATCACAGGGTAAGTGCATAGTGATGAGTTCACATCAAAAATTACATACACATCTCACCATTGACAAGGTGAAACAGGCTGGCCCATCACACCTCCCCTGCAAAACAACCCCATCACCCCGTCAATGTGAGTGATACAGCTCAAGTAGCGAAAAGTCACTATCAGGATATCAATAACTGTGCAGCAATTCAAATTAAACCAAGGTTACCTCGTGTGGCAGCCCATCCATATTAGTCACAAACAACCAGCAACATATTCTTCTGATTATGCACACACGCACTGCCCAGTGTGAATATGCACAAGCCAAACATTGTATACATGGACATTGTGCACATGTAGCTAACACATGAGAAATACAAAGTATACCAGGTACAAAGGCCACTGAGGCAGACTCGTGCTGAACTCCATGTTGAGACTCATGATCAGTGCCAAAAAATCATGAAGGGCTAACACAGTGCACAGGTCATGGAACAGGTAAGGTACCAACATGTGTCACAGACCTCCCTCCAACATGATGATGTGCTAAGCAACATGCATACAAATAAATTTCACCCTAGGAGTACATGCGCAAAAATGAAATACCCAAAGCAGGTGACACATTTGGAGGAGGGGAACGGATGTAAAAGAGCATCACCTGAATATGGGTCATCGAAATGATAATGCATAAATTGCCTGTCTGACCACACCACCTCAACTGTGGGAGTGTTATCAGGCTTCTGAGCACTGCAGGTAGCATGTGACACACATGACAACACCAGACATGTACCTACACCCTCCTTGCTGCTGTCCCTCCTGCAACTGCCTATGGAGGTCTGGGAAAACCACTTCCAGGACCTGGAGCATGTGGCGGGTGAGGTGACGGGTGCCGTCATGCCGGCGTGGAGTTTCATGCTTCAACTGGACCCGGGCGATACGGCTGGTCCAGCCCCGGATGTCCTGCCACCTCTTCCTGATGTTACGGATCCTCCGGCGAGGGCCCCCTCACTCTAGACAGCCCTGGCTATGTCCAGCCAGATCTCCCCCTTCTCATAGGGAGATACCTGTCAGGAAGATAAAGTGAAACAACATCAGTACAACTGGTCCATGTCCCAAAGACACACACTTGCACCACATTGACGATGACAACAGGGCATAGGATGCTGACCGGACTTGCATCATTGTCCATGTGAATGTGACCTATGAGCAAACACCAAAGCACTACATGACTTTGAAAGGCAACAGATGCCATAAGGGGTGCAAACCACTCACTGAGCATGGCACACACTGAACAAGATATGCTACTTCAGGGTGGTGGACAGCAAGTGACATGCTGTCACATATCCCACTACACCTAAGAACCCTCAGCAGACCACACATGCACACCCTGGCACAGATCATTTGCTTGTCATTGTCAACAGTGTATACATCACTTTGCACATGTCACACTTTAGAATGATGTGACACAGGAGTCATGCTAACTGTCCAAGTCATGCACACGGCACTGCATACTTGTCACATCAGATGGGTACAGCTGTGGCATACGTCATGCATCAGTGTTTTTTTTATTTATTTTTTATTTCATTATTTTTATTTTTTATTTTTTTGGTCCTCATATGCCACTTAGGTTCTGATTGTGCAATCTGCCGATATACATGCACTGTGCTGCCTCAGCACTTTTAACTGGGGGGGGAGTGTGGAAATGGAACGGGGCAATCATCCCTCAGCCGTAGTGCATAGACCAGCTTTACAAAGACAGAAAACCATATGGAGGTCTTAGGAGTGCAGCCAGAATGCTAAAATAGCATAAAAAATACGCTATACCCAAAGATGGGATTGATGGCTTAATCATTCGACCTGGGGAAAAAAAGACAACATTTTTTTTTTTTAAAACAAAAAAAACCAGATTCTCAATGGTCCCACCTCAGGAGATGCCAAAATGATCTTTTGTCACTGTTCCCAGCTCTAGCCAAATCTAACCTGGAGACCTGTAGGGCAGAGGTATACCAGTCATTAATAGAGGGAGGTAGAGAGTCTTTCCACTTCTTACATATCTCCCTCCTAGCAAGCAGGATAGAGTAGAAAATCAACTTCCTTGCCGATGTTGGAACCCCGTCCACAATGCCGAAGATTACGGAGGTAAGATCTAGAAAAATGTTGGTGCCAAGTGATATTGAAAGGGTCTTACTTATGGCTTCTCAAAACAGAGAAAGATAAGGGCACTCGAAAAACATGTGTGTATCCGCGTCACGCATCAGTGTTGCAAAACATCACATACACAATTAGCCAGGTGACAAAGAACATTCACACTCTTCAATGTCCATGACTTTAAAGCATGCATTTGTCCAACATCCACACAGGTCATGAAAAACAATCATCAACAGTGAGTACATTCATCTGTCACTCTGGAGGGAACACTGTTACACCTCAGTAAATCTTGCCAAAAAATCATGCAAGGTGTGGCACAGCAGAAAGTGTGATTCACATTGCATTGAATGTCACAGTTAGCACAATGCAGGTAAGTAGTAAACACTATTTAACCACATCATTCACTGCGTGGGAGATACCACAATGTACACACCCGACACTCACTCCAAACAACATTGCATCTCTGTTCCATAAATACACAATGGCTGTAGTGTCACACACACAACAGGTGCACAGTCCAAGGGAGTGCAGTCATCACTCACCTGCTCCCCTGGTCTCCCATAAAGCTTGCTGTAGTTTGGCAGGAGGGCATCCAGCAGGGCCTTGTTCTCCTCCTCACTGAATGCAGATGCCCTCTCCATGCTCAGCACAATCAGGGTTCAGGAAATGCAGAGACAGCAGCAATGTGGTCCACTCCAATCTTGTGCAGGCAAGTGACCTCACACAGCCGCATGAAGCCTTAAATCAGTGCTGCTGAGGGGCTGTCAGTCCAAGGAGTACAGAGTAATAGGCCAGATAACTTTGCATCCTATGTTTCATCCAATCCCATTACACATAAGGCCATGACACACATTTGCATGGTTGAAAAATTGAGCTTGAGCACCACAACAAATTTTGCAACATTGTATAGTTTTGCCCAACTCAATTTATCAGAACACCTGTAGAACACACTCAAATCTCGGTTTCCTTGACAACTAGCCTGCATTCTGGGCATTCTACTCGTCCCCTAGATGTTCCCTATGTATTTCCTGGGATCCCCACACAAGTAAGGTGCATTTTTCCATCGCGAATGCAACTTATTCAATAGTGAAACATCCCGCACACACACACGCAATGGCTGGGTACTCTCTGCTCGCGTATGGGTCGAATGTAAAAGTAAAACGACCCGTATACACGTACGTACTATTGTGGTATGCCCCGCTCGCGTATGGCTCGAATGTAAAAGTGAAACGACCCGTACACACGCACGTACTATTGGTGTACGCTCCGCTCGCGTATGGCTCGAATGCAATTGTGAAACGACCCGTACACACGCACATACTATTGGGGTACGCTCCGCTTGCGTATGGCTCGAATGCAATTGTGAAACGACCCGTACACACGCACGTACTATTGGGGTACTGGGCATTTGACACGCTCTAGTGAATGCATGTGTACGGTGCGTTTTATGAGCTCACTCATGTCACCATTACAATAGTGATACCAGGTAAACACATGGCAGGGATGTAGGTGTAAGGTCAGAATGAGGATGTCGATGTATATATTGGCATGGCATCCTCACATCAGTAGGCCCTAGGTGTGGCAGACCGTGATATAGCACAGGGCATGTGATCATGTGGCACAGTTGAGGTGTAATGAGCTGTTGAGACATGTCATTTGTGATGGGGCACTATGTGGGTCACATGACCTTTACACTTGTCACATAAGTAACTTCATGAACATGTTGTGATTCACATCAACACTGGGATTGCACACTATTCAGTACGGGCATCTGTCACATGATGCCAGGGACAGGGGCACTGTCTCACTTGTAAAATTGACGCCCAGCATGACCCTGTGTGATAATGTAATGTGTGTGCCATGTGAATGATTAGGCATGCTGTTTGTATCCTGTATACTTAATCTGCTGTTGGTGCATCTATGATGGGTCTGTGCCGTGATTGCAAGGGTTTCCCATGTACGCACACCATGCCACAGGGCCATTTTAACAGCTCATGTGTGTGATGGCATCATAGAACTTTTGTCCACAAACATACAGGTCTGCATTCTGATAATGGCTGTGGTGTAGTTTAGTCAAATGCACACCTCATTCACAATATTACAGATTTGTGCAATTGATGGCAAATGTGACGTGGGTGTGTGCCTTGCAGTCAGCTGTCTGGATGTGTTGACAACCTTCTCATGCAGGTCACTTGAATTGTGTCACGCGTGTGATACATTGTCCTGCTCACTCAGACCAGACCAGCAGATCATTAGTGTGCATGTCATGTCCATTTCACATACAACAGGTGTATACGTTCTAATGGAGGAGTGCCAGCCAGCTGGCATATGTGTCCTTGATGTACAGCCCATGCCAGACTCAATGGTGATTTGATGTGTTGAAGCATTGTTGCTTGTGCTATGTACATTGTAATAGTTGTTGGCTCACAGGTGTACACCTTTTTCCACAAACATGTGCAGGGCACCCCCTCTGCCAAGGCCGTTGCCAGACTTGGATGCCATGAGGGAACGTGATTGCATCCGCCAATACCGATTCACACAACAGTTGATTCAGGACTTGAAGGACAGGCTGAAACCACATCTCCTACCACGACACAGGTAGCCAACTGCGCTGACACCCAAGGTAAAGGTGATGGCAGCCCTACATTTCTTTGCCACAGGTACGTTCCAATTTACCATAGCTGATGTGGGGGGGATGTCCCAGACCATGTTCAGCCGTGTACTACGTGATGTGTTAGCAGCTATGTTGAGTCACATTGATGAATTCATCAAATTCCCTACTACAGAAGAGTTGACAGGTGTCAAGGGTGATTTCTATACCCTGGGTGGGATGCCAAATGTAATTGGGTCCATTGATGGAACACATGTTTCTTTGGTGCGACCACAAGCTGGCCTACCACAACAGGAAACATTACCACTCCATAAATGCCCTGCTGGTGTGTCTTGCTAACATGCTGATTTCACATGTTTGTGCACGTTTTCCAGGATCGTGCCACGATGCATTCCTCATGAGGCGTAGCAGGGTACCACAGATGATGCTGCAGCTGCGCAACCATCGGGCATGTCTTGTTGGTGGGTTAACTCTGTTTCTCATGCATGTCTCCATTTTATGTATTTCTCTGACGGCATCACATTACACACTCATTGCCATTATGTCAATTTGTAGGAGACGCAGGATATCCCTACATGCCGTGGCTCATGACTCCGCTCCGCAACCCCAGAACAGCTGCAGACCAGTGGTACAACAATGCACATGGGCAGACCAGGCGAGTCATAGAGAGAACGTTTGGACTCCTGAAGAGCCGGTTCATGTGCCTCGACAAGACTGGTGGATCCTTCCCATACATCCCGCTCAAGGTGTGTAACATCTTCATTGTGTGCTGCATGCTGCACAACATGGCAGTTGAGAAGGCCGTGCCACTCATCCTCGATCCTGATGAGCTGGAACATCCTCCCATTAAGGATGAGGGCCTTGGCCAGGATGCAAGCGATGAGGAGGAGGAGGAGGATGATATCCGGAGTCAGCTCATAGCCAACTTCTTCTCATGATGGTGAGTCCTAGTAATATATTGTACAAGCTTGTACCATAGAGTGGCATGTGTAGCATAATGTGTGTCCAGCTGACTGTATGCAATGTCACTTTGTTGTTTGTTGTGCAGTGTCACACAAGTGCTGATGTGATGCCACACACATACGTGCAATGTGTGAACATGGAATGTACAAGTGTAGTACATTGTTAGTGTACTATAAATGACCATGTCTGAATGGAATTATTCTGAACGTGACCCCTTGTGTTACTGTCATTCCCAGGTACCCTGCCTGTTGTCCGTTGGTGTCATCTTAGTCCTCCTGCTATTCCATCCGAATCAGCGGTACATGCACAGACATGTTGAACTGTCAGTTTGGGTAAGGATTACAAACAGGTTGTTATGTGTTGGTATGTTCTCAAATGTGTGGAAAATGTTCATGCGCATGTTGTCGGACCATACATACATGTAACATTACCATGTCTCTAATTTCATGTTGCCCTACTGCCATGACAGGACTGTCACCCTTCTTGACAGTCATCTGTAGTTGAGTTTTGACTCTGGTGAATGCATCAATGTGTGTAAACCTTGACCCTGACACATTGCAAATACCACAGCTTGACATTGTGTGGGACATCACAACCACGGCCACTGTGGGGAATTGCAGCCTCACTGTGTGCAGCAGGATGTGTCAGGATCATCCACTCAATTTAGTGGTCCAGTACAGTTTGATTTACCAAAAACCATGTTGTGTGGGCCAGTGTATGTCCCATATCTTCATTCAACTGCCCTGTAAGTCTGTTTGCATGGATGCATTGCCCCTTGTGCCAGTATGGCATGTCACTGTCATGTCATTACCTCAGTGCCGGTGGAGAACCCTGCTTCGCTAGCCTTCCCTGTGAGTTGATGTTAACTTTCCATTCCCATGATGCCAGGTATGTTGCACTGATGTCATCACAACGTTGGGCTGTAGCAAATGTAAAATCTCCTTGGCACCAGTCGAGTGAGGTTATTCACAGCATCTCATGGTCACGGTAGGCTTATTTTTGTGGCTTTGTTCCTCATTACTCGCTGTTGAGTTTGGTCCCGCCTGCTTGTCAAGTTTAGCATAGTGGGGCACAGTTGCAAGAGCCAATGAGTGGCTCCTGCGGGGCTTCCTTGTGTTTAGGTAATTCCCTTCCTCATTGGAGGAGCTGCTAACGGCTCTTGCGGGTGATGTCTACTTTCCCGTCATGGCCCTTACGGATTCACAGGGCTAAATAAGGATTGTTGGCTTTGTGTCAGTAGCACTGCTACACATTACATTTTCTGGGATTAGGACCTTCAATCATACACTGTGAAAGATGTGATGGCTGCATGGATCTAATTGCATAGTGGCAGCCTTGTGAGCGTTACACTTGCTTTGTTTAGGTGAGAAACTGTACTACCTATTCATGTGTCGGTGTTTAAGCATCAGATCTAGTCTCATTGCTCAATCTGTGATCACACATAGGGTACAGTGGCAGTGGCAGTGGTTACACTTCACAGGTGTGACTGGAACAGAGTAGGTCCCAAGGTATTCTGTGATTCTGTGACAAAAGTGTTGAATTCTTATGGTTGTTTTCCTTTGTTTCAGATCTCCCTCCATGCAGTTCCCATCCTCTCCTTCCCTCGCCTGATCTCCCTTTTGTGTCTGTCATTTGTACTCAGACCAAGGGGCTATTTGGAGATGGAACCCTTTCAGCATCGCACCACTCTGATGATCAAAGGTACGGACAGTCCCTGGCAGTCGTGTGGAGAATCTTCCAGCAGCATTAGAGGTAACATCATTGCATGACTGTTATTGTCTTCAGAGCAATGCCACGGGGCATGTACTTTGGCTAATGCAGCATGGCCTCACAAACAACTATATCCTATTGTGTAGTAAGTGTGTTTACAACAGTACATTGAGCCTCATTTCTGTCAACGCACATCTGTTGCCAGTCTGCATGCGTTCAATATGGCATTGTTTACGAGGATTGTTCATATGTGTTTACATGTACAGTGACAACATGCATGCTGTTGGTAATGGCAAATGTACCATATTGTCCCTGACATACATGGTTGTGTATGTGTTGTTTAGCTTGCTACACATGACGTGCAGGCTACACCTGCTGACGCTGTGTGTCCTGTGCCCCGCTTGGCCTTAGGCTGCCTAATCCTGTGCCCATGATCTCTGGCGACTGTTCACACATGTTGCTAGCGGTGACCCATGGGTAACCAGACACTCCAGCCTTCACATACACATGTCACTTTGTGCCCTGCTTGAATCCTTGGTTTTGTGTGCTTGTTTAGCATGTTGTCTCACCCCTTCTGCCGTCATGTGTTCACTCATTCCTGCTGCTGCATCCCCAGCCACAACACAGCACCGAGTGGCCAGATCCTGCACCACACACACCTACAAGATACTCCTCCATCCATCTATTCTTAAAGCTTGCCGCAGCTCGTCTTTGCCACTGTTGCACAAGCTCCATGACAAAGGCAGGTCCGTCCGCACGGGCAACAAGCACACTGCAGACACGAAGCTCTTTTCCTGACTCATGTGACACAACAGACTCTTGCTCCGCTTTTCCCGTTTTCTTTTCCAGCCGCTGCCTCCCCTGCGGCCCTGCTCCCCCCTGCCCATTCACTGCCCTCTTTCCCGCCTCCTGCCTCCTAGCTGGTCCTCCTTCCCCACCTACCCTTAAAAGGCGTCCACTGCGCGACCGTCTGCGCCTGTCCGCGCCTGGACTGCGGTCAGCGCCAGAACACCTGGTGCTCACACCACCCGCAACGCATGCCACCGCTACGATGCCAGAAAATTACAAAAAACAATTTGATGGACAGAATGTAGATCAATGTCTTACATTCACCCCAGTACAAGGATCTGGGCCCAAATCCATCGTTTTTTGCACTCCACACCACCCTGGGTCAGATAATGGCTTTATGCAAATCAGCTCTGACCCTGTGCCCCATGGGAACAGTCCAGTCCGAACTACAACAGCCATATCTTTCCCAGACCGGAATCAAGCATCCGAGGACCGGACCGGTTTCGAGGTAACACCTCTCATCAGCCCGGCTAGCTTGACTCCAGTGGTGTGGAGGCTCTGGGACCCACGTCTGAGCTACCCCAGTACACTCAGGGAGAAAATTACAAAAAACAATTTGATGGACAGAATGTAGATCAATGTCTTACATTCACCCCAGTACAAGGATCTGGGCCCAAATCCATTGTTTTTTGCACTCCACACCACCCTGGGTCAGATAATGGCTTGATGCAAATCAGCTCTGACCCTGTGCCCCATGGGAACAGTCCAGTCCGAACTACAACAGCCATATCTTTCCCAGACCGGAATCAAGCATCCGAGGACCGGACCGGTTTCGAGGTAACACCTCTCATCAGCCCGGCTAGCTTGACTCCAGTGGTGTGGAGGCTCTGGGACCCACGTCTGAGCTACCCCAGTACACTCAGGGAGAAAATTACAAAAAACAATTTGATGGACAGAATGTAGATCAATGTCTTACATTCACCCCAGTACAAGGATCTGGGCCCAAATCCATCGTTCTGGGAAGGACATGGCTTTTGTAGTTCGGACTGGACTGTTCCCATGAGGCACAGGGTCAGAGCTGATTTGCATATCGCTATTGTCTAACCCAGGGTGGTGTGGAGTGCAAAAAAACGATGGATTTGAGCCCAGATATTTGGACTGGGATGAATGTGTGACATTGATCCACATTCGGTCCATCACCTGTTTTGTTTGCAAATACCGCCATAAGTGCGCTGGGGATGCTCAGACGTGGGTCCCAGGCACTCCACACCACTGGAGTCAAGCTAGCCGGGCTGATGAGAGGTGTTACCTCGAAACCGGTCCGGTCCTCGGATGCTTGATTCCGTTCTGGGAAGGACATGGCTTTTGTAGTTCGGACTGGACTGTTCCCATGGGGCACAGGGTCAGAGCTGATTTGCATATCGCCATTGTCTAACCCAGGGTGGTGTGGAGTGCAAAAAAACGATGGATTTGAGCCCAGATCTTTGGACTGGGATGAATGTGTGACATTGATCCACATTCGGTCCATCACCTGTTTTGTTTGCAAATACCGCCATAAGTGCGCTGGGGATGCTCAGACGTGGGTCCCAGGCACTCCACACCACTGGAGTCAAGCTAGCCAGGCTGATGAGAGGTGTTACCTCGAAACCGGTCCGGTCCTCGGATGCTTGATTCCGTTCTGGGAAGGACATGGCTTTTGTAGTTCGGACTGGACTGTTCCCATGGGGCACAGGGTCAGAGCTGATTTGCATATCGCCATTGTCTAACCCAGGGTGGTGTGGAGTGCAAAAAAACGATGGATTTGAGCCCAGATCTTTGGACTGGGATGAATGTGTGACATTGATCCACATTCGGTCCATCACCTGTTTTGTTTGCAAATACCACCATAAGTGCGCTGGGGATGCTCAGACGTGGGTCCCAGGCACTCCACACCACTGGAGTCAAGCTAGCCGGGCTGATGAGAGGTGTTACCTCGAAACCGGTCCGGTCCTCGGATGCTTGATTCCGTTCTGGGAAGGACATGGCTTTTGTAGTTCGGACTGGACTGTTCCCATGGGGCACAGGGTCAGAGCTGATTTGCATATCGCCATTGTCTAACCCAGGGTGGTGTGGAGTGCAAAAAAACGATGGATTTGAGCCCAGATCTTTGGACTGGGATGAATGTGTGACATTGATCCACATTCGGTCCATCACCTGTTTTGTTTGCAAATACCGCCATAAGTGCGCTGGGGATGCTCAGACGTGGGTCCCAGGCACTCCACAACACTGGAGTCAAGCTAGCCGGGCTGATGAGAGGTGTTACCTCGAAACCGGTCCGGTCCTCGGATGCTTGATTCCGTTCTGGAAAGGACATGGCTTTTGTAGTTCGGACTGGACTGTTCCCATGGGGCACAGGGTCAGAGCTGATTTGCATATCGCCATTGTCTAACCCAGGGTGGTGTGGAGTCCAAAAAAACGATGGATTTGAGCCCAGATCTTTGGACTGGGATGAATGTGTGACATTGATCCACATTCGGTCCATCACCTGTTTTGTTTGCAAATACCACCATAAGTGCGCTGGGGATGCTCAGACGTGGGTTCCAGGTACTCCACACCACTGGAGTCAAGCTAGCCGGGCTGATGAGAGGTGTTACCTCGAAACCGGTCCGGTCCTCGGATGCTTGATTCCGTTCTGGGAAGGACATGGCTTTTGTAGTTCGGACTGGACTGTTCCCATGGGGCACAGGGTCAGAGCTGATTTGCATATCGCCATTGTCTAACCCAGGGTGGTGTGGAGTGCAAAAAAACGATGGATTTGAGCCCAGATCTTTGGACTGGGATGAATGTGTGACATTGATCCACATTCGGTCCATCACCTGTTTTGTTTGCAAATACCGCCATAAGTGCGCTGGGGATGCTCAGACGTGGGTCCCAGGCACTCCACACCACTGGAGTCAAGCTAGCCGGGCTGATGAGAGGTGTTACCTCGAAACCGGTCCAGTCCTCGGATGCTTGATTCCGTTCTGGGAAGGACATGGCTTTTGTAGTTCGGACTGGACTGTTCCCATGGGGCACAGGGTCAGAGCTGATTTGCATATCGCCATTGTCTAACCCAGGGTGGTGTGGAGTGCAAAAAAACAATGGATTTGAGCCCAGATCTTTGGACTGGGATGAATGTGTGACATTGATCCACATTCGGTCCATCACCTGTTTTGTTTGCAAATACCGCCATAAGTGCGCTGGGGATGCTCAGACGTGGGTCCCAGGCACTCCACACCACTGGAGTCAAGCTAGCCAGGCTGATGAGAGGTGTTACCTCGAAACCGGTCCGGTCCTCGGATGCTTGATTCCGTTCTGGAAAGGACATGGCTTTTGTAGTTCGGACTGGACTGTTCCCATGGGGCACAGGGTCAGAGCTGATTTGCATATCGCCATTGTCTAACCCAGGGTGGTGTGGAGTGCAAAAAAACGATGGATTTGAGCCCAGATCTTTGGACTGGGATGAATGTGTGACATTGATCCACATTCGGTCCATCACCTGTTTTGTTTGCAAATACCACCATAAGTGCGCTGGGGATGCTCAGACGTGGGTCCCAGGTACTCCACACCACTGGAGTCAAGCTAGCCGGGCTGATGAGAGGTGTTACCTCGAAACCGGTCCGGTCCTCGGATGCTTGATTCCGTTCTGGGAAGGACATGGCTTTTGTAGTTCGGACTGGACTGTTCCCATGGGGCACAGGGTCAGAGCTGATTTGCATATCGCCATTGTCTAACCCAGGGTGGTGTGGAGTGCAAAAAAACGATGGATTTGAGCCCAGATCTTTGGACTGGGATGAATGTGTGACATTGATCCACATTCGGTCCATCACCTGTTTTGTTTGCAAATACCACCATAAGTGCGCTGGGGATGCTCAGACGTGGGTCCCAGGCACTCCACACCACTGGAGTCAAGCTAGCCGGGCTGATGAGAGGTGTTACCTCGAAACCGGTCCGGTCCTCGGATGCTTGATTCCGTTCTGGGAAGGACATGGCTTTTGTAGTTCGGACTGGACTGTTCCCATGGGGCACAGGGTCAGAGCTGATTTGCATATCGCCATTGTCTAACCCAGGGTGGTGTGGAGTGCAAAAAAACGATGGATTTGAGCCCAGATCTTTGGACTGGGATGAATGTGTGACATTGATCCACATTCGGTCCATCACCTGTTTTGTTTGCAAATACCGCTACGATGCCAGCACCCTCATTGCACTCAACCATGGACACACCCCCAACTGCTACAAGGCCCCCCCAAGCGCACACACTGCCCTTTCACATTCCAGAACTGCAACTTCTCCTGCTACAACGCAGAGACCACCACAGCAACGAACACAACCAACTACGATGCATCCTGCTCAACACCCGCTCCGCACGCAAGCACGCCGTCGAGCTCTGGGACCTGCTCACCACCACTCCACCATACATCGCCTTCTTGACCGAGACCTGGATGAACGATGCCTCCACCCCAGACATCACAGTGGCCATCCACGACGGATACAAGATCTCGCGCAGAGACCGCACCAATGGAGCCGGGGGAGGCCTCGCCATGATCCACAAGAACACAATCAAGGTCTCCACCAACACCGATGACACCCTTGCCACTGCCAAACACATGCACTTCAAGATCCACACCGACCCCAAGACCACCCTCAGAGGCACCCTCATCTACAGACCACCAGGCCCACGTCCCCAATTCTGCAACTCCATTGCCGACTTTATCAGCACGCACGCCCTGACCTCCACCAACTACATCCTGCTCGGCGACCTGAACTACCACATAGAAAACAACAACGACTGCAACTCCTCCACCCTGATCGACAACCTCGCCACCCTCGACTGAGACAGATCGTCACTACCCCGACCCACATCGCCGGTCACACGCTCGACGCCATCTTCACCGCCAGCCCCCACGTTTCCTTCAGCCACACTTCTAAGCTCACCTGGACCGACCACCACTGCGTCAACTTCACCTTCCAGAAACCCCTCTGCCACCATCGCACTCTACAGATCCCCCACCGACGCTGGGGAAAAGTCACCAAGGAACGACTAGAAAAACACACCTCGCACTCAACCCACCGACCAGCCCCACCAACCCCGAGGAGGGTGCCCGCACCCTCAGACTCTGGATGGAGGACTGCGCCAACACCGTAGCACCCATGAAACAACCCACTGACAGAGACACCAGCCAGAGTGCCAACTGGTTCACCCCGGAGCTCCTAGCATCCAAGCGCACCTGCCGGAAACTGGAGGATATCTGGCTTAACGACAGAATACCTGCCAACCGCACAGCTCACAAAGACGCCATCCGCAACCATCGACACCTCATCAGGACCACCAAAAAAGCCTCATTCAAAGACCGCCTCGACCACAACGCACACAAAAGCAAAGAGCTATTCAACATCGTGAAAGAGCTCTCCTCCCCCAGCTCCTGCGCCTACGACATCCCACCATCACAAGCCCTGTGCAACACCCTCGCTGCCTTCTTCCACCTCAAGATCACCGACATCCACAACAGCTTCACCCCCCGGACTCACCCCACGGACCCCGCCACAACGAACACCCCGAGCCCCACCGACCACGAACCCCTGACCACTTGGACCAACGTGAGCAACGAAGACAACCAGGACCATGAGCACCATCCACTCAGGCTCCCCATCTGACACGCTCCCCCACCACATCGCCAACAAAGCCGTCAGCATCATCGCACACCACCTGCGTAACATCATCAATCTCTCCTTCGAGACCGCTACCTTCCCGAAGAGCTGGAAACACACAGAGATCAACGCCCTCCTGAATAAAACCCAAGGCTAACCCAAGCGACCTCATGAACTTCCGGCCCATCTCCCTGCTTCGGTTCCCTGTGTAAGTCATGGAAACAATCGTCAACAACCAGCTCATCCGCTACCTACAAGACAACAGCATCCTGGACCCCTCCCAGTTAGGCTTACACAGCAACTACAGCACTGAGACCGCCCTCATCGGCGCCACAGATGACATCAGAATCCTACTCGACAGCGGCAAGACAGCGGCCCTCATCCTCCTGGACCTCTCTGCCGCCTTCGACACCGTTGGCCACCACACACTGCGCACACACCTCTACGATGCAGGGAGCCGAGACAAGGCCCTGTACTGGACCACCTCCTTCCTAACCGACATAACCCAGAAAGTCTGCCTCCCCCCGTTCCACTCCGGATCCACCACTACCATCTGCGGCGTCCCCCAGGGATCCTCACTCAGCCCGACTCTGTTCAACGTCTACATGGCCCCCCTCGCTCGCATCGCCAGACTACACGACCTCAACATAATCTCCTACGCCGACGACACCCAGCTGATCCTCTCCCTCACCAAAGACCCCCTCACCGCCAAATCCAACCTACACCAGGGCATGAAGGCCGTTGCTGAATGAATGGAGGCAAGCCAACTCAAACTGAACACGGACAAGACAGAGGTCCTCATCTTCGGACCCAAATCCCTCCGCGTGGGACGACTCCTGGTGGCCAGCATCACTGGGAACCCCCCAGCACCAACCAACCACACACGCAACCTAGGGATCATCCTCAATTCAGCTCAGCAAGTCAACGCAGTCTTCTCCTCCTGCTTCCACACTCTCCGCATGCTCTGCAAGATCTACAGATGGATCCCGATGGACACACGGAAAACCTTCACCCACGCCGTCGTCAGCAGCTGACTCGACTACGGAAACGCCCTCTACTCCGGAGCCACGTCCAAACTCATCAACAGACTCCAAAGAATCCAGAATGCCTCCGCACGCCTGATCCTCAACATCCCACACCGTGACCACATCACCCCGCACCTGGGAGACCTGCACTGGCTCCCCGTCAACAAAAGAATCACATTCAAACTCATGACCCACGCACACAAGGCACTCCACAACACCCGCCCAGCCTACCTCAATGACAGACTCTCCTTCTACGTACCCAACAGGAACTCCACTCCGCCGACCTATCCCTGGCCGCCGTCCTGCACATCCACAGGACCACTTCCGGGTGCAGATCCTTCTCCCACCGCGCCACCAAGTCCTGGAACGCCCTCCCCCTCCTCCTACGACAGACCACAGACCTCCCAGCATTCAGAAGACTGCTCAAGACCTGGCTCTTCGACCACTAGCTGCAGCGCCCCCCCCCCCCAGCGCCTTGAGACCCTAGCAGGTAAGCAGTGCGCTTTACAAATTCCCTGATTGGTTGGTTGGTTGCTCCAGCCACCCTCCACACAGTGAACACCAGGCAATCATCCACCTGGTATCACGCTACCACAAACACACCCATGGCAGCTTCTCAGACTGTGTGTGCAACTCATCCTGGCAACACGACGTAGCCCCACATAACAGTGCATCTACATACAACCAGGTCATGTACCTCGTACAGCACACACACAGCTTCCAGCAACACCACATTATACTCGTTACCACGTCAACACAACAGCACCACACATCACCTTCATTACTGTAACGTGGTAGTATGCAACATCAGCACACCACTTCTACATAGCCATCACAGACGGATAGTCAAAAACCCCCAGGGACCACACACCAAAACCAGGATTATGATTGTTCCACCTTAACGAGGTACACCCTCAGAATCACATACAACACCAAGGACACACTCCGCATTGTCAAACATCTGCACATCCGGTATCACACCAACAGCCTGACCACCCTCATTGTAACTATCATCTACAGCTCTCCAATCCTACACACACAATTTGGCTAAGCCATCTATCAAACAATCAATCTATTAATTTTTTGAGGGCCCTACCCACCCGTGAGGGTCTCAATGCGCTAGGGGGGGCTGCTACAGAATGAAAATCCAGGTCTTGAGAAGTCATCTGAAGGCCAGCAGGTCCTGGGTCTGTTGTAGCCTTGTGGGGAGGGTGTTCCAGGTCTTTGAGGCAAGGTAGGAGAAGGATCGGTCACTGACGGTGGTTTTCCGGAAGTGAGGGACTGTGGCAAGAGCGAGGTTTGTAGAGCGGAGTCTGTGGGTGGGTGTGTAGAAGCTGAGTTGGTTGTTATGGTATGCTGGTCCGGCGTGGTTAGGAGCTTTGTGTGTGTGGATGATGAGTTTTGAGGGGATCCTGTTGACAGGGAGCTAGTGGAGGCCTCTCAGGTGTGTGTGATGTGGGCGTGTTGGGGAATTCGACGATCATACGTGACGAGGCGTTCTGGATGCGTTTCAGAGTCTCATGAGTTTGGTTGTTGTAGCTGCATAGGGGGCGTTCTCGTAATCCAGTGAGCTTGTGGAGAGGGCCCAGATGACTGTTTCTCACGTGTTTGAGGTGATCCATTTGAAGATCCTGCGGGGCATTCAGAGGGTGTTGAAGCAGGAAGCTGATATGGCGTTGTCCTGCTTGGTCAAGGTGAGGGAGGATTTGAGGATGACCCATAGGTTGCGTGCATCGTTGGTGGGTTCTGGGGCTGTTCCTAGCGATGTTGGCCAACAGGAGTCGTCACAGGCTGAGGTGGTGGGGCCGGGGATAAGGTCCTCCATTTAGTCAGGATTGTGCTTCAGCCTGCTGTCCTTCATCCATTTGGCAACAGCCTTCATTCTTCTATGGAGGTTTCCTTTGGCAGTGTGCGCTTCTTCGGTGAGGGATATGATCAGCTGTATGTAATTGGCGTAGGAGCTGATGTTGAGGCTATGTTGTAGTGCAACATGGGTGAGTGGTGCCATGTGGATATTGATCAACGTCGGGCTGAGGGATGATCCCTGTGGGACGCTGAGGATGGTCTCAGTGGTCTTGGAATGGAAGTGTGGGAGGCAGACGCTCTGGGCTCTGCCGGAGAGGAAGGATGTGGCCATGGCCAGGTCAATCTCTTGGATTCCGACATCATGGATGCGTGCTGTTAGGGTGTCTTGGCAGACTGGTGATAGGTCCAGAAGGATGAGGGCGGCTGTTTCTCCTTTGTCCATGAGGATGCTAATGTCGTTGTTGGCGGTGATGAGGGCCGTGTCCGTGCTGTGGCTGCTGCATAATCCAGACCGGGATGGTCCCATGATGTTGTTGTCTTTGAGGTAGTGGGTCAGCAGTCTGTTGACGATCTTCTATGTGACCTTTTCTGTGAAGGGGAGATGGCCCTGAAGTTCTTGAGGTATTTGTGGTCCGCATTTTTTATATTCACTAAAACGTTGATCTCAGCATTCTCCCAGATCCCACTGAAGGTAGCTGTCTCGAAGGAGATGTTGATTGTTTTTGGGAGAAGGGGTGCGCTGGCTTAGCTGGATTTGTTGAAAATGTTGAGAAGCCATGTGTCAGATGGGGATCCGGAGTGGATGGACTCCATGGCCCTGATGGTGTCTTCGTTGCTGACGTTGTACCAGGCGGTGAGGTCATTTTTGTAGGTGTTGGTCTAAGGGGGGAGGTGGACTTGTTTGTGTGCTGGGGGTAGTGGAGTGCAAGCTGTTGTGGATGTCGATGATCTTACGGTGTAAGAAGGTGGACAGTGAGTCACACAGGTCTTGCAATGGTGCTATGTCATTGGGGTTATAGGTGGGAGTTGTGAGTTCAATCACAATGTTGATGTGCTGTTTGCTGTTGTGTGCATTGCTGTCTAGGCTGTCCTGATGAGTTGGCGGTGTCTGCGTGTGGCGCTCTTGTGTGCAGTGTAGCTGTATGGTGTTTGGTTGCAGAGCCAGCTCCTCTACAGCTTCCGACAGGTGCACTTGGAGGTCCTGAGGTCTTTGGTGAACCATGCGCCTATGTTGTTGTAGAGATAGGTGATGGAAGTCTTGTGTGTGGGGAGGGTGTCGGCGCAGTCGTTGATCCACTGTTTAAGCTTGATGGCAGTCGGGGTAGGTGTGGTCAGCGGGTGGTCCCAGGGCGAGGGTGGCGGTCAGTTAGTCCATGGTGGCCTTACACCAGCAGCAGCGTGGCATGTGCTGTGTGCGGGGTGGTGTGGTGGGTTTACTGAAGATGAAGTGGAGGTATCTGTGGTCTGGCCAGTGGTGTTCGGTGGTGGTTGAAGGAGACGTGTGGAGTGCGGAGAAGATGGGATCCTGTGTGTGTCCAGCGGTGTGGGTGGGTGTTGTCATGAGTAGTTTTAATCCGAGGTTGACGAGGTTGTCGATCATGGCAGTGGAGTTTGCGTCGTTGTTGTACTCAAGCTGGAGGTTCATGCCCCCAAGGAGTATGTAATCCGTGTAGCCGAGGGCGTGCGTGCTGATGAGGTCAGGGATGGAGTTGATGGATTGTGGTCGGGGTCCAGGTGGTCTGTCGATGTGTGTTCCTCTGAGGGTGTTGTTGGCGCCAATGTGGATCTGTACGTGCATGTGCTAGGCGGTGTGTAGGGTGTCGTTGGTGTTGGTAGTGACTCTGGGAGTGGTCATTAGGATGATGGTGATTCCTCATACCACTCTGTTGGTGGGTTGTCTGCGGGAGATCTTATAGCCTTCTGGGATGGCTATGTCCAGCCTGGTCGAAGTCAATGACACCAGCCAGCCCAACTACAGCAAGAACCTCTACACAGGTACAAGTACCAGACTCCAGGAGTACTTGTGCAACTCAAGGGTGCATGCACACACCTCATCCTCAACATCCCCTGCTACTGCCACATGACCATCCACCTGAGATACCTACAATAGTCCCACAGTCAACTGCAGGTTCACCTTCATACTCCGCAGCCACACTCAGTAGGTACTCCACAGGCCCAGGCCAATAAACTAATATGGACATCTACCATCCAACACCCCGTTGCCCGCAGTCCGTCCTGCCACCCTTGGCCTGGGCACCATTCATGACATCCACAGTACAACTGCATGCAGCAGATAGTTCTCATATCTCCAGACACAGATCCTGGTACTCCCTCCATGGGCACCTACATATTACCCATGATCTGTACACCTCCAAGTGACTCTTCTGTACCTGTCTGTAATTGTAGTATTGCAAGCCACCCCCCTTCTGCATTTTGTGACCATCACAGGTGTGTATTGCCATCCATGTATGTAGTTGTTGGAATATTGTGACCTATGTGTGTCCTCAACCGGACTCATATCCCAGTGTGTAGATGGCTGCAGTTTGTTCAACACTCTGGCATTTTTTACATGTCCCCACACATATGCTTTTTCATCTGGGTACAAAACGTCTCCACCACTGCATATTATGTTATTTATTTTATTTTGTGATCTTGTGCGTGAAACGTGAGTAGGTGCTGTACAAAAAGTGGGGGCATCCAAAGTTCACAGCTGGAGATGTGATGCCTTACAGTTTGAGTCAACAGAGTCCAGGCCACAGTGCTTGGCATCATTGGACACACTGCGACCAGCAAGTCCATGTGGTAGAGTCAATAAGGTGATGCTGTTGCACACAAAGGCAAGATGTCAGACCAGGTGACCTGTGCATAGCCCACTGCCTCACAACGTCTTAGCCGTGGACGACCCACCTTCCTTGGGGGACCCTCACGTGCAGGCCTTGACGATGCCTGGGATGCTCCGTCAGACAAATCCTCCTCCTCTTCCCTCCCTGTGTCTGGTGTTGTTCTTTGCCTTGATGTTTCTGGACTGGTGACACAGGGAGCGTGCTGCATGTTGACAGCAATCTGATAGAGTGATTGGCTTATTTCCCTATGCACTGTCAAGAGCTCATCCAGTCTTGCCTCCATCCGTCCCTGGTGTCGTTCTTGACTGGCATGTTGCTCGACCTGATGACTTTTAATTTGGTTGAGGGCCTCCACTATTTGGCTGAACTCCCTGGTGTCCCGCCGGTATACCTTCGTGATGTTTTGGAGTTCTAGCATACAGGGCCCTGCAGTTTGTTGGTCAGATTCTCGCCTCCGCCTTGCGCCACTCCTACCACCCCTGCCAAAATGAGCCTGGTCTGCGCTTGTGGGCACATGGGATCGACGGGATCCATGAGTGATGGCAGTGGTGGTGTTGTCTGCCACCTCCTGGGTGCCCGGCGAACCTTGTCCCTCATTATCAGACTGGCTCTGTTGTGGATTATGGTCAGGGCTCCGAGCTGTCTGCTGGGATGTGGCGGGAATGGGTGTGGTGGTTGGCACAGATGTGTCTGATCCAGCTGCTGCATGGGTTTGGGATCCAGAGGGGCCAGGTTGGTTGGGGTCAACCGCGGTGTGTTGAGAGGCATCGCTGTCCGTGGGGTCAGGGTCCTGCTGAGCCTGGGACTGGGATCCATCTCCCCCTGGTTGGGGGTAGTTTCCACACGTTGCCCTGTGGGTGTGAGAGACAGACACTGTTAATGCACTATCATGCGACGTCCAATTTCGTTATCCATTTTCATTAGCACTGTTCCACCTGCTTTGGATTGTTGTCATGGTTTACTTGTGTATGGGTATGTTGTTGAATCAGATTGACATGTGCTCAGGGGTCATTGACATGTTCGGTACTGTTTACGATGACTGCCACAGCCATTGCTGTGGCTTGTGTCACCAGCACGACACACATCCAGCTGCGCTCTCTGTGTGTCCCAATCTGCACAATGCAACATCAATCCTTATGCCTGGTTCAAGCATGCACAGGGTTTAAATGCAGCATGTTTATGATAGAGACAGAGGAGAAGTTTTTCTAATTTCAGTCAGCAACTTTTGTAACAACCACCCACTGCCAACCCCCCTGGACCAGTACACCTACTTGTGGCACAGGGCTTTAGAACGTGGCACTTCTCAAAGATGCATCACCTTGTCAATGCACAGGTCCATGGTGCTACTTAAGTGCATCCACAGCGTCCATAAGCTGTGGCTACAGCATTGTGTGAGAGGCACAATGGACTTGTGATTCTGCACTGTACTTTTTTATCTTGGTTACGTCATCAGTTCAGTATTTGTTTTGTTGTGTTACATGACGATTGTGACAGTGGTGCACTCCATTGCCTGTCGTCAGAGGCTCTGTTTCTGTAAGGGATGTGTGTGACAGGCCATGCTAGTAATTTCAGTGTGATTTGCAAGTGGACGTCCCTCGTGGTGTGTCTGACCCTTCATGAAGCTTGCTGCCATCCATGACGGTGGTTGTGAGTTCCTGTGCAGGATATCTGACCTTGTCCTGGTGTTTGTGTTTGCACTGGTCACAGGAGGGCCTTGTTCTGCCTACACCAGGGCCCAGTGTCAGCTATCTTGTCAGTACTTTCACACTCCCTGTGCATTGGCATGGTGCATGGGTGTGTACCTGGGCCATATGGGATGAGTGCAGCCTCCTAGCCTACACCTTGCACCCTCTCACTCTCCACCTTCCAGCCTTCTGGCACTCCCTTGCACCCACCCCATACTGTTAGGCACTGCTGGGAGTCATGGCCACCCACCCACATACCACCCCATACTGTTAGGCACTGCTGGGAGTCATGGCCACCCACCCACATACCACCCCCATATTGTTAGGCACTGCTGGGAGTCATGACCACCCACCCCCATACTTTTAGGCACTGCTGGGAGTCATGGCCACCCACCCCTGTACTGTTAGGCACTGCTGGGAGTCATGGCCACCCACCCACATACCACCCCCATACTGTTAGGCACTGCTGGAAGCCATGACCACCCCCCCATACTGTTAGGCACTTCTGGGAGTCATGGCCACCCACCCATATACCACCCCCATACTGTTAGGCACTGCTGGGAGTCATGACCACCCACCCCCATACTGTTAGGCACTGCTGGGAGTCATGGCCACCCACCACCATACTGTTAGGCACCGCTGAGAGTCCTTTGCACCCACCCACATACCACCCACATACTGTTAGGCACTGCTGGGAGTCATGGCAACCCACCCACATACCACCCCCATACTGTTAGGCACTGCTGGGAGTCATGGCCACCCACCCACATACCACCCCCATACTGTTAGGCACTGCTGGGAGTCATGACCATCCACCCCCATACTGTTAGGCACTGCTGGGAGTCATGGCCACCCACCCCCATACTGTTAGGTACTGCTTGGAGTCATGGCCACCCACCCACATACCACCCCATACTGTTAGGCACTGCTGGGAGTCATGACCACCCGCCCCCATACTGTTAGGCACTGCTGGGAGTCATGGCAACCCACCCACATACCACCCCCATACTGTTAGGCACTGCTGGGAGTCATGACCACCCACACCCATACTGTTAGGCACTGCTGGGAGTCATGGCCACCCACCCCCATACTGTTAGGCACTACTGGGAGTCATGGCCACCCACCCACATACCACCCCCATACTGTTAGGCACTGCTGGGGGTCATGACCACTCACCCCCATACTGTTGGGCACTGCTGGGAGTCATGACCACCCACCCCTATACTGATGGGCACTGCTGGGAGTCATGGTCACCCACCCACATACCACCCCCATACTGTTAGGCACTGCTGGGAGTCATAACCACCCACCCCCATACTGTTGGGCACTGCTGAGTCATAGCCAGCCACCCCCATACTGTTGGGCACTGCTGGGAGTCCTCTGCACCCACCCCCATACTGTTAGGCACTGCTGGGAGTCATGACCACCCACTCCCATACTGTTAGGCCCTGCTGGGAGTCCCCCCATGTTACATGAGTTGTTTGGATACTCACCAGGCTCCACTGCTCCTTCAATTCCATGAACTCCCACCGGTGGTAGCAGGGCCATGACTTTCTCCTCCCAGGGCTGGTATTGGGTAGGTCTGCGGGGACTACCACCTCCAGTGTGGTGTGTATTGGCGTAGTCTTCGTCCATCTTCCTCTTGACCATCCTCCGCAGATCGTACCACCTGGCCTGGCAATCACTCTTGGTGCGCCTGATGGGTGCAACAGCATTGACCTTACTGACGATCTTCTCCCACAGGCGTGTTTTTTCTGCAATGCTATTCTGTCTGACCAATGCACCAAACAGCTGTGGCTCAACTCTGATGACTTCATCTGTAAGGATCTCCATCTCCGAGTTAGTGAACTTTGGATTCTTTGTTGTGGTCATGGTGTGGGGTGTATGTGATTGAGGGGTGATGGTGTGTATGGATGAGGGTGTGTGGGTCTGATTGTGTAGGGGGTGGTGTGGGTATGAAATAGGATGTATGTGTGAAGGTGTATGGGTGGAGTTGTTGGTGTCCTGTCAGTGTCTTTGTGCAAATAGGAATGTTGCAATGGATGATGTGTTGTATGTGTGGGCCCTTTTATTGGTCCATTTGTGGGTGTGGCTTATTTTGAATTTTTGGTGGGTGTGTTATAAGGGGTGGGTGTGACTTGGGCCCCCTGTTTGGCTGTTTGGATGTGGTCAGGACATTGTTTTAAAATGGTGTGTACACAGGAGACATGTTGTGTGGTGTTGTGCAACTAGTTTTCACACTCCTTGTGCTGGTTTAGGGGTTCGCGTGCTTTATTAGTGGGGGGTGTACGTTTCGTTTTTGTTGGTGCTGCTGGCTCTTACAGGACATTTTTGGGGTGTTCGCGTAAGCTTCATTGACTGGTGTGCGGTTCGTATTTGTTGGTGCGGCTGGCTGATACGTGCCGTTTTCGGGGTGGGGGTTCGTGTACACTTTATTGATTGGTGTGCGGCTCGTATTTGTTGTTGCGGCTGGCTGATACGTGACGTTTTTGGGGTGGGGGTTCGCGTGCGCTTTATTGACTGGTATGCGGTTCGTATTTGTTGGTGTGGCTCGCTCATATGTGCCGTTTATCGGGGTGGGGGTTCGTGTACGCTTTATTGAGTGGTGTGCGCTTCGTATTTGTTGGTGCGGCTGGCTGATACGCGACGTTTTCGGGTGGGGGTTCGCGTACGCTTTATTGATTGGTGTGCGGTTCGTATTTGTTGGTGCGGCTGGCTGATACGTGCCGTTTTCAGGGTGGGGGTTCGTGTACGCTTTATTGAGTGGTGTGCGGTTCATATTTGTTGGTGTGGCTGGCTGATACATGATGTTTTCGGGGTGGGGGTAAGCGTACGCTTTATTGAGTGGTGTGCGGTTCGTATTTGTTGGTGCGGCTCGCTCATACAAGACGTTTTTGGGGTGGGAGTTCGTGTACGCTTTATTGATTGGTGTGCGGTTCGTGTTTGTTGGTGCGGCTCGCTCATACGCGATGTTTTTTATACGAATCATGCTTTAGGCACGACTAGGTTTGCCCGTACAAATCGCGTACTCGGTCCCCGGTCTGGATCGTACTTGTTTGGTCGTACGGCATGTTTACAAATCATACGGTTTGGGTCCCGACACCTTTTCGTACGGGTCTTCCATTATGGTTTGTACGGTTCGCTGATATTCGGACGTATTTACGGGATACGGATCGTACTACGCAGTTCGGACGGTCTTTTTCCATTCGTACGGAGACGGCTACAAATACGAGTCGTATGACTTAATTTTTCCCGAATCAGAATCGGCTCCAAAGTGGGACTCGGGGAGGGGTGTTACATTTTATTTAGCACTGTAGTTTGAAACCACTGTTTTTAACTTTTTTATACTGATTGTTTCTACTGTAAAGATTTTAATAATTATATCGTTAATAAAAAAAATTCTATTTCAAAGCGCTTTCTATGGACATCTGTAATGTGTGCATTTATTTTTCCTTTTTTTAATATTACTTTTAGTTATTTTCGGTGTACATTTTTGTGCTAGTAGTTATTCAACTTTCACTTTTATTTCTACGTGATTCACTTGCAGAACTTGTGTGCAGTCATGTATAGTGTGTGACTTTATTGCAAGGCTTGGCAGGAGTAGATTTGACCACGTTTGGGCTGTAATTGTGGTTGTAACTTTAGCAAGTTACAACTGACTTATCTTTTTGCGTTTGGGTTTTTATGTTTGCATCTTCCTCCCTGGGGCCTTCCTTAATTTCTTTTTTTTCCTTCCATTTTGCAGTAGATATTCCCCACTTTCCAGCCACTCCTCTTGACCACTTCCTTAATCACACCTACAACATACAACAATGTGTGCGTAGTTCAACTCTGTTTCTCAGTGGAGAATTCCATACAGAAAGTTTAATGCCAGTGTAAGCATGGATTAACCCTGCATCTGGGGGGCAAATTGCATATTTGACTATGTGAATCTGTACTAAATGCAGAGTCTGAATGGTCTATTAGGCAATCTAGCTGTGCCAGAATGGCTGGTCTGATTGGTCAGTGTGGGATATTTTTTCTTGCTGTTTGTGAGACTGTTTTATGTCCCTGTTGGGCTCGTTTTTACAGTTGGTTTTCCTGATATTACCACAATCATTGCCTACAGCAAGAACAAATGCATCTCCCATACCTTGCAAAACAGATTGGGGCTGATTACTATGTTGGGCGTCCGCCTGCCACCATATTGGTCTGGAAACGCTCGACCCTAAAGTCGGCAGTTCTGACCTCAGGATTAGGATGCTACCGCCCATAGGGCGGTCGCAAACATTAATTATCCAATGAAAGCTTGTGCAGCGGGCAGAAAAGGCCCGCAGCACAAGCTTCCATTGAAAAATGGTTCTTTGTGAACATCCCTGCACTGTATGGCAGGCACCATGCGGTGCCTGCCACACTGTGCAGGGATTTTTAGGGGTACACCATGGGTGCCCCCCAGGACCCATACTGGAGTTCCAGGGGGGAAAAGGTCCTGCTGGGGGCCCCCAAAGTCATTTTCCAACAGCCTTTCCATGTCGGAAAGGTCAACATGGAAAGGCTGTCGGAAAATGAAATCATGATCCCGACGGCGGGGCTGCAGTCATCATGGGATGATGAGCATTTTCCAATGCTTTGACAGGCTCAAGGAGCCCTTCGAAACAGCAGCGGAAGGTCCCTTCACCTGAAGCCTCCACCTGTTGCATGGCAGTGAGGCGGGAGGACCGCAGGGGCAGATGTCAATGTGCCATTGGTGTCTGTCCCACCGACATCGTAATTAGGCCCTATGTATTTACAAACGTGGACCACTTCTTTAGCTATGTTATTCACTATTGGGGACCACTTTTATTTTGTTGTCAAGGTCTATTTTTCTTCTCAGCCCACACCAGACTAAACGAGTACTACGCTACTTATTAGAAAATGCCTTTATGAAGGCACCCCCCCCCCCCCCCCCGCCCCAACATGTTTTCTGCATTTAAAAGTATGCCTGGGTTATTATCAAAGTTTACACTTTGTGAGATACAGATGATGGTTTCTAGATAAATCACTGGTTTGTGTAGAGCACTTGTGATGCAAAGTAAACACCTGTCACATAATTTTGATTTTGCATCTGTGTTTTGTGGAAGTAGCTTATTGTCGGGCTTCCAAAAGTAATACAGGGAAGTTATAGATCTTTGAGGGTGCAATTTATAAATAACGAAGTAAACTGAGTTCTGTTCCACCCAATGAAAAAACACTACTGATGTAGTAATTAATCATTTTAGGATCTGCGAGGTGCTGTACTGAAGATATGTAATTTTGTGGGAAAAACGCTTGATGATCAAACGGTTGACGCCATTGTGGAACGAGCAACATTTAAGACCATGAAAACAGATCTGCTGGCAAATTTAGAGTACATGGGAAATGAGCTGATACAAAGCACGGAAAAATTGACTTTCCTTCGCAAAGGTAACTGAGAAAGCAACAGCAAGTTTGATGTTTCCTAATTATTCAATTTGAAAGTCGCAAAAGGAAATGTACTAATGTGTCTCAGACACATTTTGCGTTTCCCAGTGGGATTGCAGATTTCCTGCCTCGTCAATATTCATGAGGCAGGCTACAATTTTTTTTTAAATACAGCCCGGTTTATTTAAAGCAAATCAGGATGTGTTTCAAAAACAAAAATTAAATGTGTCAGTTTAATTTTTTTTAAAGTAGGCAGTGGTCCGTGGGAACACTGGCTGGTCTTAAAAAAGTTTGACTGCCAATTAAAAAGGAGAAAGGGCCCCATGGGAATCCCTTTTTGTTTGTATGTGGCTTACCACCTACTTGAAGTAGCCAGTACACTGTGATTGTTTTGCAACAGCATTCTGGTAACAAAACAGCCGTCCATCCCCCAGCGACTCGCTATTAGAACATCCTTGACACACCCCTTCCTAATAGGTGACTAACTCACAAAATAGGGTTGACCGTTTTTAGCGGCTGCAAACGACCCAAATCTCCATTTGCCACTGCTAAAAACGGTCATAAATATGGCCCTACGTTACTTTCTAGCTAGGCTTGATCTCAATAGGCACCTGCACATTTACTCACAGGTGCCCCTTCTCAATTTTTCTTTCAAATTAAGGGTCAGGCCAATTTTGTGGATATTTGCTAATAGTTGTGATTTGTGGCTTCTGCTGGACAGTTTCCACAAATCGCTTGTTTTTTAGAACAGAATGCAACACAACGTGCGCAACATAAGATAAAATATTGGATTGCTTTTCTAAGAAAATAAAAAATGGGAGTCAGGTGAAAAAAGTATTTTTTTTTATTTCTTTAAATGATTGTATCACCTGGAGTCTGAGGAGGGGGTCACGCCTCATTTCTGTAAAAACTGGGTCAGGGAAGAGATACTGAAATAATGAAGATTTTGAGTAGGGGCCATTAATTTGGTTAATAAATGGTCAATTCCAAGCATTGGAACACATATGGCCACATCAATAGCTTTGTATGAATAACTGCATCAAATTTAAGTGTAGAACAGCACCACTTGTCTTTTGCTACTATTATTTACAAGAAATCAAAATGTAATGGTTAAATATATATTTATATATATTTACAGCATCCAATAAAAATCATGACTTCAGCTTGTCATTACAGCTATGTATGTAATCATTGCTTATTAGTAAGGAGAAAGTTGGCTTTATTTTGCTTGTAGGTCCACAAAAGTCATGGGACTAGAGAAGACGCATGTCCAGATATACATAGAAGTCATGAAACGAAGGGCAGCAAGCAAAGTTGGTGCGCTGTGTTGTGTGAAAGGGAGAGAGCAGAAAGCCCCATACCTCCCAAGATGTGGCTCTGTTTGGCTATTTCCCTATGCACTTTTGGCTGATATATGCCAACGTAGACAACCTTGTGGCATAGTACACAGGTGTCTGGGTTTTAGGAAGGATAGGTTAGGTGATGGAAGGGGCATATTCCACTATCCTTTAAGGTGTTTCCCAGTTTGAAAATGTGCTCTGCAATGCAGCACACATTAAAAGCGGGAGAAATATGGAGAAACGCAGGAGATTAGTGAAAATTCCTGTCTACAATCCTTTGTAGATAGGGATTTGCAGAAAACCCATGGGTGGTTGCATTAGAATGTCTGTGCCCCACCCACAGGATGCCACTTCACACAAAGTAAACCAAGGCAGCACATTGGGAAACTTTGCATTATTTTTGGATACAATATAACAGAAATCACGATTGTATTTGGATTGTGAACAACACCACAATAATTTGTGTTTTTAAAAAGGTAATGCAAACCCGACGCAAAATATTTGTAAATCTGGGCCCAGATAGCCAACTATAAATATTGTCTCATCGTATTTCCGATGCAATTTGGATGCAACAAACTTACAATTGGTTGTTGTCTGCACGATGTGCTGAGCAGACTATAAGTTGTATTTCCCTCTGTTAAATTAAATCTGGTATGCTTTTGCATGTTTTCATGTTGTTCAGTGAAGTGAAGGGGGGGGGGGGGGTTTGTTCAAGTTTCAGAAATCTCTTGCTTGCACATTC
Organism: Lissotriton vulgaris; assembly: GCF_964263255.1. Lineage (NCBI taxonomy): Eukaryota > Metazoa > Chordata > Amphibia > Caudata > Salamandridae > Lissotriton > Lissotriton vulgaris. Next base: position 779,515,997 of record NC_141694.1, read on the forward strand.
TCACCTTTCACAGCTCTGAGCCCAATACAAATCAACAAATATATATATATATGTATATATTTTTTTTACTTTCTTTATACATTTTCCAAATTAAGAAAAACAAATTGCAAAAAAAAAAAACATATTTTGCAAGCCCGTATATGCGGGCAATGTTACATCGGGTTAAAGTATATAGAGTCAGAGAGAGTAAGCAAACAAGAGAACTGCATAAATTTGCAGTCTAATCCAGTCCAAGCATTCAAGGACGGTTCATACATCGGCACTGATTAGTAACATCAAGCAGAACACATTTGTTCAGATATCACAGTGAGTTGTGCATTTGGACATGAAATAATGATCAAGGGAAGACTCTGCTCCATAGTTAACAAATAATCCCAAAGTGTATGCCAAATGTCTGGACGAGAGGTGGGGAAAGTAATGTTGACCATTAAGGACAGGTGTTCAAAGACTGCAGTCCAATAAACCTCATTGTTAGAAATGGGATCTCCGGTTGGCTAAGGCTGGCGCCAAAACCAGGCAGAGACCACCACTCTACGTCAGGGCAAGGGAGTTACATGCCAAGATAACCCCTGCTCAACCCCTTGGTAACGTGACATGAGCAGTAAGGCTAATCCCAGAGGTTTTGTAAATTAAGCGTTTGCGCGTGCACCCAGCAACAACACCCAAGGCCCACCACAAAGGAAACTCCACACAAGGTTATATGTAAAAAAAGCCTTTGTATTATACCAAACACATTAGATAATAAACACACACTTTACAATGTGCCATAGGCACGGGCAGAATTTACAGCGGATTATGTACACGGGACTGGGCCACATGGACCACTGTCAGGAATAAGCACTTTTAGAACTAGCACTTGGTAGAATTAGCAGTTTGTAAGAAAAATGCTTAGCACATAGAATATATATTAACTGTAGCACCAAATAGCAAAATGTAGCACACAACCAGTAACCACTGGTAAAAGGTAAGTACCACCCTCGCAACCCTAACCACCTTAGAAAAACATCACGCAGGGAACCATGAACTCACTAGTAGAACCTATACTAGGAAAAACAACCTCCTAACACAACCTCCTAAGTATGAAAACACATTCAGAGGTATAGACAAGAAGCTTTGCACATGATGCAGTAAAACCCATTCAGAGGTATAGGCAAGAAGCTTGGCACAAGATGCATAAAAACACATTCAGAGGTATAGGCAAGAAGCTTGGCACATGATGCATAAAAACACATTCAGAGGTATAGGCAAGCAGCTTGGCACATGATGCATAAAAACACATTCAGAGGTATAGGCAGGCAGCTTTGTACATGATGCATAAAACACATTTAGAGGTAAAGGCAAGCAGCGTGGCACATGATGCATAAAAACACATTCAGAGGTATAGGCAAGCCGCTTTGTACATGATGCATAAAAACACATTCAATGGTACAGGCAAGCAGCTTTGTACATGATGCACAAAAACACATTTAGAGGTATAGGCAAGCAGCTTTGTAGATGATGCATAGAAACATATTCAGAGGTATAGGCAAGCAGCTTTGTACATGATGCATAAAAACACATTCAGAGGTATAGGCAAGCAGCTTGGCACATGATGCATAAAACTCACATTCAGAGGTATAGGCAAGCAGCTTTGTACATGAGGCATAAAAACCCATTCAGAGGTATAGGCAAGTAATCACAAATTGCGCAAAAACCACATAGGGCCTAAACATGTACCCCACACAAGGGCCCAACACATGAATTGTCCCCCAGGCCAACTTGGCCTCTCAGGGGCTGAAACGCCCTGTGTCCAAAATGTTAGGGCAGGCTTCGCAGGCAGCCAAACAAGAGGCACAAGGCCTAAACGAAGCAGCTGCCCACTAAGTGCTAGGCAGCTGGAGAACTGAGCCTGGCACCAGCGTGCCTCCTGGCTCTCTTTGGGGGCTCTCAATAAACAATGTGGAAGCCTCCTGGGCTCTGGCACAGCTGTGCTCCAAACACGTGGGAGCCTCGCAGGCACGAGAAAGAAAATGCCCCCTTGGAGCTTCGTGGGCTCTGAACAATTAGCTGTGCCCTCAGGAGCCTCAGGGGCTCTGTATCAATGACTTGGGCCTTAGGAGCCCCTGTGGGCTCTGCACACTGCAGCCTCGCTGGGGGGAGCGGCCGCTGCCTGCCAGGGCCGCTTTACCACCCCAAAAATGCGCCCAAGAGCCTCTCGGGATTGAATTAAAAATGCCTGCTTCATTGGAGCCTCTCGTGGGCTCGGAGGAAATGGCCCCTTCATTGGAGTCCCCCTTCTGGGGACTTGGAAACAGAAAGGCCCCCAACGTCGGAGTCCTGCTATGGGACTTAAAATAGAAAAAATGCCCCCTGGTTCGTGGGAGTGGCCCGCTATCTTAAGGGGCCGCTCTCCTACTTGACTGAAACTCCCCTCACCCCGAGGTGCCCGCACTCACCGGCTGCTGCAGGCGCGTCCGGACTTTGATGGGCTTCCTCTGTCGGTGGTAGGGGGACTCCCTCACTGCTGGAGTCCCGCTCGCCGGCTGCTGCTTCTACGAGAGCTCCTGCTCCTCAGGGCTCTCTGCGGACACGGCGCCTCTCCTGACACGTCCCAGCGCGGGGTAGGCTCCTGCCTGGGTACCGAGGGTGTTGCTCCTTTCCCGGTCCGGCCCAGCGTGGGGTAGGCTCCCGTCTGGGTCTCCTCCTTCGGTCACACGGGCACCACGTCCTTCTTCCTGTTACAGGAGCGCGGGGTGGGCTCCCGTCTGATTCCTGTTTGATGATTTCCCCTTCCGGCTCGCCGTGGGCAGAGAGGCGGCCTGCATGTTAAGTCCTTTTGCCGGCTGCAATGCGGGGTAAAGCGAGGGGTAGGCACCCTCGGAAATTTAAGTATGAAAAAGTGGCAAACCTGCAGGGTGGGCACCTGCTCAGATTATAATAAAAATCCGGCCAAATGCAGGGTGGGCACCTGCTTAGTTCGGTAGTACCTGGGAGTCCCTCTCTCTCTCCCCCTGCAGTGCGACGCTGCAGAGAGCCTCCCAGAAATCAAGGTGGAGCGCTCCCCAGGGCAAATCCCTCAGGGCCCAAAGTGTCGAGCCCGGGCAAAGTTCAGGGAAGGCAGGCAGGGGGGGGCAAAGGCTGGGTCCAGCGTCCAGCTCACAGGGCCCTCCAGGCAGGGAGGCAGTCGCAGTGGTGGTCCTCCTGGCGCCCAGCAGCAGCAGGCCCCCCCTTAAGATTGGATCCAGGGAAAGAACACTTTGCATGGGGACACAGCCCCTTTTTAATCACCTAACTCTTTTGTCTCAGGGTGCAGGGGGGAAAAACCAGTCGCAGCTGGTTTTGGAGCACTCTGATGTGCTCAGCCCCTCTTCCCATTCGCTGACCAGGCTGGGGTCATCAGTCGCACCACAGGGGGCGGAGCCAGCATTGTGTGGGGAAACCCCAGCCCTATTCAGGTCCCAGGTGAACTCCTCCCTCACAACAATCATGCAGATCTCTCCACTCACCACCGGGCAGACCCATCCTAACTCCTGGAGCCAGGCTGACCAGCCAGCTCCAGCCAATCACAAGCCAGACAGTCACTGCACCTTTATTACACAGACATGCCAACTTCTAGAAGTGGCACTTTCACACAAGACACAATAACGCCGCACACATCATCACGCAGCATTTAATCACACGAGTCTGCACATACCAAACTCGAGCTTGCACTCCCCACGCATCAGGAACTACAAGGGACACATATATTCCCTATGCATTCCTATGGGAGGGCAGGCCAACCTCACTACATGCACGCACTTTACCCTGGGACACAGTGGTAAAGTGCGCAGAAGCCAAAAATCACTAACACCAGCTCGCAATTCAAAGCAAAAAGTTTAGGGCTGAACCTGCCAGAAGGGCCAAGTCCAACACAACCCCCTTCCAGCCAAAACGCAGGGTAGACCAATCACGACCGTGATGGGCTTCCCTGCTTGGGGCGATAGAACACGGACTCGGGCCCGCAACTGCAGGGACATCCTCCTGTTCTACGCCACGGTGAACCCATGGGGCTCCTAAAAAAACGGTCTGGAACAACTGGGCTACCCCACTGGTACTCCCAAGCTGTCCGCGGCCAGGACCAGGCCCTGGGCCACCCAGGTGCCACTGGTCCTTGCCTATTCACAGAGTGGGGGGTAGGAACCCCTGGTACGTAGTAGCCATTCTCCACTCTTCCTGTCTGTAGGACAAGGCTAGACCGCCACTGATTCTCCAGCCTAGGGTCTACACCCTCAGGTGGACCAGGAGTCACAGGGGAGTGTCTCCTCCCTCTACCTCTCCTTCTAGGGATCCTCCTCCTCCTGCGAGGGGTACCCTTAGAACACCACTCTCCCAACCTAGGGTTAACCCCTCAGGTTGCACCGGGGTCAGAGGCGGGCTCTCCCACCCCTTCCAGAGTTCTGCACCCTCCCAACGGGAGTGGTACCCCTGGAAGATGAACCGGTCAGGACGCTGGTTACAGACGTCCTACCCTTTAGGTCAGGCTGATCCTGAACCTGGCCTCCCAACCTCTGGTCTAAAACCTTTGGTGGAATACTTGCCTGGCACTGCTGGACTTCTGGGGACATACACACCATCCACCTGAGTCTAACAAATGACTCATATGTTGTGTGACTGTCTGTGTGGCGCAGATCTCCCATTCCCTGCCCATCTGACAGTGCGTGAAGACCCCCCAGAACAGAATTGTTGTAACCCTGGTCCCCCCAAGGGAATCTAGCCCAACTGGCTAGTCCCTGGTTCACTGGTTCTTCCACTAGGGCACTCATCCCCCAATCACTCCTCACTTCGTACTCCTGTGCCCTCCCAACTGGAGTGGCACTGCCAGACATTAGAACCACTGGAGCTCTATTTACAGATGCTCCAGGTCCTCTATACACTAGGAGATCCTCCTCAAATGGACTAACAGGACAGCCTAGGTCCCCAACCTGGTGTTCCCTTAAGAAAACATCCAGGCTCTGAGGCAGGGCTTCGGGCGTCTGGGGACTCTTGGTAACCCACGCACTCCCGCTCCACTGACACAGGTCGTAAGCCCGTACACCCCCCTCGCTACACTGGGACCTAGCTGGGCTACTCTGAACCTCTTCCACCACGCTGGGCTGGATGATACCTGAACCACTACTTTTGGAATCACTCACTAATGACTCTTCAGAACCTCTGGCCCTTTCCCAGAGGTCTGCTTCCTTTGCAAGCTCCCAAAGATTAAACTTTTCATACTTCAACAGGTGCTGGCGCAACTCCGGCCAGCAGCGACTGAACAACTGCTCTCTGAGAACAAGATCAAACAATTTGTCCAAATCAGGTCCCGTGTGAACCTCTAACCACTCAACTAGGGTATCTTGACATTCGTCCACAAACTCCTCCCAAGACTGGTGAGGCAGTTTCCTACTGCTCCTGAATTTCAACCTATACTCCTCGTCTTGGGAAACAGGTACCATACTCTGGGAACTGGGAATGGAATTTCCTGCACTGAAGTCTATATCGCTGCCACCACTGGACTCAACCCTCCCTGGGGAATACAGAAAACTACAACTGCGCTCAAGGGATAATCTACCCTCCAGAGCTAATTTCTCCCTGGCAAAGGCCCTCTCAGCCTCTGCCATCCTCTCCTGCACACCCAGCTGTGCTATTTCCTTGGCATGCTCTAACCTGAGCTTCTCCAAAGCCAGCTGGGGCTCCCTTTCTTCCCTCCTATCTACCCACTCCTCTGGGGACAGGGAAAGGGATGAGGTGCGGCTCCCGACACTGGACCCAGCAAGGGACTCCCTCTCTTTGAGGTCTTCACTATCTACTGGCGTCCAGGCAGAGTCATTTTCTCCCTCCTCACTGCGCTCAAGATCCCATTGATCCTTTTGCCATAGGATCAGGCTGTTCCTAAGTTTGGACTGGGTGTCTGACTCACCCATCTGTATGTCTCTCTCTACACAGAACCTTACCAACTCTAACATACTGTATCTAAACAGACCACAGGAATTAAAAGCAGACTCCATTTTGGCGTACGTTCTTGAGAAAAGTTTAACACAAGGAACCTAGGAGACTGAGCTAAAAACAGGAGTACACAATTCACAAAGGACACCTTTAGGAGAAGAAATAATGGAACTTCAACAAAACAATAATCCCTAAAATGTGATTATCTAAAATGCAGAGTTTTGTGGTGCAGCCAGCTGCCGCTGTGGTACAGCGCAAAAGCAAATCCTCATCCCTTCCGCTGCCACCAATGTTAGAAATGGGATGTCCGGTTGGCTAAGGCTGGTGCCAAAACCAGGCAGAGACCACCACTCTACGTCAGGGTAAGGGAGTCACACGCCAAGATAACACCTGCTCACCCCCTTGGTAACGTGACACGAGCAGTAAGGCTAATCCCGGAGGTTTTGTAAGTTAAGCGTTTGCGAGTGCACCCAGCTACAACACTCAAGGCCCACCACAAAGGAAACTCCACACAAGGTTATATATAAAAATAGCCTTTATAATATACCAAACACATTAGATAATAAACACACACTTTACAATGTGCCATAGGCACGGGCAGAATTTACAGGGGATTATGTACATGGGACAGGGCCACATGGACCCCTATCAGGAATAAGCACTTTTAGAACTAGCACTTGGTAGAATTAGCACTTTGTAGGAATAAAGCTTAGCACATAGAACATATAATAACTGTAGCACCAAATAGCAAAATGTAGCACACAACCATTAACCACTGGTAAAAGGTAAGTACCACCCACGCAACCCTAACCATCTTAGGAAAATATCACGCAGGGAACCATGAACTCACTAGTAGAACTATACTAGGAAAAACAACCTCCTACGTATGAAAACACATTCAGAGGTATAGGTAAGAAGCTTTGCACATGATGCAGGAAAACACATTCAGAGGTATAGGCAAGAAGCTTGGCACATGATGCATAAAAACACATTCAGAGGTATAGGCAAGCAGCATGGCACATGATGCATAAAAACATATTCAGAGGTATAGGCAAGCAGCTTTGTACATGATGCATAAAAACACATTCAGAGGTATAGGCAAGCAGCTTGGCACATGATGCATAGAAAACACATTCAGAGGTATAGGGAAGCTTTGTACATGATGCATAAAAACACATTCAGAGGTATAGGCAAGCAGCTTGGCACATGATGCATAAAAACACATTCAGAGGTATAGGCAAGCAGCTTTGTACATGATGCATAAAAACACATTCAGAGATATTGGCAAGTAATAACAAATTGCGCAAAGACCACATAGGGCATAAACATGTACCCAACACATGAACTGTCCCCCAGGCCAACTTGGCCTCTCAGGGGCTGAAACACCTTGTGTCCAAAATGTTAGGGCAGGCTTTGCAGGCTCCAAAAGAAGATGCCAAGGCCTAAACGAAGCAGCTGCCCACTAAGTGCTGGGGAGTTGGAGAACTGAGCCTGGCACCAGCATGCCTCCTGGCTCTTCTTTGGGGGCTCTCAATAAACAATGTGGAAGCCTCCTGGGCTCTGGCACAGCTGTGCTCCAAACACGTGGGAGCCTCGCAGGCTCGAGAAAGAAAATGCCCCCTTGGAGTCTCGTGGGCTCTGAACAATTAGCTGTGCCCTCAGGAGCCTCCGGGGCTCTGTACCAATGACTGGGGCCTAAGGAGCCTCGTGGTCTCTGCACATTGCAGCCTTGCTGGGGGGAGCGGCGGGCCGCTCTACCACCCCAAAAGTACCCCCAAGAGCCTCTCGGGCTCGAATTAAAAATGCCCGCTTCGTTGGAGCCTCTCGTGGGCTCGGAAGAAATGGCCCATTCATTGGAGTCCCCCCTTCTGGGGACTCGGAAACAGAAAAGCCCCCATAGTCGGAGTCCCACTATGGGACTCGAAATAGAAAAAATGCCCCCTGGTTCGTGGGAGCGGCCCGCTATCTTCCGGGGCTGCTCTCCCACTCGACTGAAACTCCCCTCACCCGAGGCGCCCGCACTCACTGGCTGCTGTGGACACGTTGGGACTTTGATGGGCTTCCTCTGTCAGTGGCAGGGGGGACTCCCTCACTGCTGGAGTCCCGCTCGCCGGCTGCTGCGTCTACGAGAGCTCCCGCTCCTCGGGGCTCTCTGCGGACACAGCGCCTCTCCTGACATGTCCCAGCGCGGGGTAGGCTCATGCCTGGGTACCGAGGGTGTTGCTCCTTTCCTGGTCCGGCCCAGCACGGGTAGGCTCCCGCCTGGGTCTTCTCCTTCGGTCACACGGGGCACCACGTCCTTCTTCCTGGTACAGGGGCGCTGGGAGGGCTCCGGTCCTCTTCCTGTTTGATGATTTCTCCTTCCGAGTCACCGTGGGAAGAGCGGCGGCCCGCAGTGTTAAGTCCTTTTGTCGGCTGCAATGCGGGGTAAAGCGAGAGGTAGGCACCCTCAGAAAATGTAAATATGAAAAAGCGGCAAATCTGCAGGTTGGGCACCTGCTCAGATTATAAAAAAAATGCGGGCCAAATGCAGGGTGGGCACCTGCTTAGTTTGGTAGTACGGGGGAGTCCCTCTCTCTCTCCCCCAGCAATGCTACGCTGCAGAGAGCCTCCTAGAAATCAATGTGGAGCGCTCCCCAGGGCAAATCCCTCAGGGCCTAAAGTCTCGAGCCCAGGGCAGAGTTCAGGGAAGGCAGGCAGGGGGGGGCAAAGGCTGGGCCCAGGGTCCAGCTCACAGGGCCCTCCAGGCAGGGAGGCAGTCCCAGTGGCGGTCCTCCTGGCGCCCAGCAGCAGCTGGCCCCCCTCAAGATTGGATCCAGGGAAAGAACACTTACACGTAACTCCTTTGTCTCAGGGTGAAGGGTGGGGAAAAACCAGTTGCAGCTGGCTTTGGAGCACTCTGATGTGCTCAGCCCCTCTTCCCATTCACTGGCCAGGCTAGGGTCCTCAGTCGCACCACAGGGGGCGGAGCCAGCATTGTATGGGGAAAGCACAGCCCTATTCAGGTCCCAGGTGCACTCCTCCCTCACATCAATCATGCAGATCTCTCCACTCACCACCGAGCAGACCCATCCTGACTCCTGGAGCCAGGCTCACCAGCCAGCTCCAGCCAATCACAAGCCAGACAGTCACTGCACCTTTATTACACAGACATGCCAACTTCTAGAAGTGGCACTTCTACACTAGACACAATAGCGCCGCACACATAATCGCGCAGAATGTAATCACACAAGTCCGCACATATCAAACTCGAGCTTGCACTCCCCACGCATCAGGAACTACCAGGTACACATACATTCCCCATGCATTCCTATGGGAGGGCAGGCCAACCTCACTACACGCACGCACTTTACCCTGGGACACAGTGGTAAAGTGCGCAGAAGACAAAATACACTAACACCAGGTCACAATTCAAAGCAAAAAGTTTAGGGGTGAACGTGCCAGAAGGGCCAAGTCCAACACTCACTATGTTGGCAAGTCCATGTAGGTTGTGCAAAGTCTGTGTTTGGTGCATTACCCTTCAGGCAATCTGAGGATCTGGTAGAATCTATTTTCACAAGTGCGCTTGGGGTGGCATATGTCCTATGCAGAAATTTAAAATGGAGGAGTTTGTGGTGGTGATTGGGAGAAACAAGTTAAGTTTGTGTGCAGCAATAAAGCCACTCCTTATCAGTCAATGCACAGCCTGGATCATTTTCCCACAGCTCCCTTACTCTTCCATCAGTGATATACAAGATTTGTATAGTTTAGAAACCAGTCCACTCCTGTCTGAGGTAGAGAGTAGAAGAGTAAAATGCAGCAAGTCTTTGGGGACTATGGGGTGGGAGGGGACGCATGTGTGAAAAGCAGAATGAAGCTGGCGTAGGATGAAAAGATCCATTGGTGTGGCCTGAGAGAATCTGATAACATCAGTGTGTGAAATAGCATGATCATTCGGGAAGAAGTCGTCCTTCGTTTGTAGGTCAAATTTGTTAAGTGTACATTGCACAACTTTTTCTGGGTAGGTGGGACCCATGGATTGTTGGTCAAAGGCAATAGAGGGGAATATAATGAGCGGTACCTAGCAGATGATTAAGTTTTCACCATGCCACTAGGCAAAATTGGGGATAGTGGGAGAACGGCAGTCTGGTCCCTTTCGGCAATGGAAATGGGTGGAGCCAGCTGCGGTCGGCAGTGGGAGTACCTGCAGGGCGGTGAAGTGGGGAGGGGGAGGGGAAGGATGGGAGGTAGTAATCTATGGATTTCGGAGGTTTGCAGGGAAGTAAACATATAAATAAATAAAAGAATTTTGTTGTGCCAATGCATCGTATTTGGGGATGCAGTGCGCGCAACGAAATTCATTTAATTTATTTATATGTTTACTTACCTGTAAAGCTCCGTAATCCATAGATTACTACCTCCCAACCTGCCCCTCCTCCTCCCCATGTCACCGCCCTGCAGGTACTCCCACTACCGACCGCAGCTGGGTGGAACCAATAGAACGCAAACTTTCCCTGTGTGTCTAGATAGTAGAGTTGAAAGTCCAGGAGTCCAAACCAGCAACCTGTCATAGGGGGAGAACCATTGTGTCCCATCGAATCCTGGGGTGTCAGTCCCCAAACAAGACGCAGTAGCAAACTCCAAAGGGTACAAAAAATGAGTTTGGTAGAAAGATTGGAAAATTTAGAAAAGATAAAGAAACCAGGGCAACACAATCATTTTAATAATTACTCTTCAGCCAACCATTTAAAGAAGAAGCTGCATCCACTGCTCGATATGGGTCATGAGTCTGTCAATGGCGGGCTCATAATTTAAGCTGATGACTTGTTCTTTACATCTATGAAGTATCACACAAAGATCTTTAGTGGAGTCACCACACCGCTTCAGTGGAAATTCACCTATCACCGTTGGTGTAATGTCTATCAGGGGAAACACTTCTGATTTTGCCCAGTTTACCTGAGGGCCTGATAATTTCCTGAACCAGGCAATTTCGAAGAGACCAGGAGTATGGTTTGGGGTTGGCTGATGAAGAAATATTAAAATATCATCAGCACACAATAAAATGAGCAGTGAGCAAGATCTGAAATGTAGACCCTGAAGCATTTGTTTGGCCTTCTGGTGACGGACCATAGGGTCCATTGCAATAATAAAAGGAAGAGATGACAGGAGGCATCCCTGTCGCATACGACTAGTGACCCTGAATTGGTGAGTTATAAATCCATTCACCCGCAATCGAGTTACAGGTAGGGAATAAAGGAGAGCAATTAATGCACTAAAGCCCTTAGGCAGGGTGATCTTCTCCAACACTCCCCAGAGGAGAGGCCACTCCAGGGAGTCAAAGGCCTTCTCGGCATCCTAGAGTGTGACAGCCGCTGAGATCTCCAGGGACACTCATTTGAATACAACAAACACCGTAAGTAAATTGTGAAATGTGGACTTGTGGGGGGCAAACCCAGATTGGACTGGATAAATGAATTGGTCCACCACTAACACCAGTCTGGTGGAAATTATTTTAGCCAAAATTTTATTATCGAAGTTTAATAAAGAGAGAGGCCTATATGAAGCACAGAGATGAGGGTCCTTGCCAGCCTTGAGCAGGAGAATGAACACCGCCTCTCGCAGAGAGGGTGGCAGCACTCCGTCCTCAAGGGCCTCCGCATAGATGTCTAGCAGACAGGGTAAAATGGGCTTGTATGTTTTATAAAATATGCTGGTTAGTCCATCTAAGCCAGCGGCTTAAGAGCTATCCAGACCATCAATAGCTTGCGCCACTACATCCTCAGTTAAGGGTTTACTCAAGAACTGATGCTGTGCGTCTGTCACCCACACCATTGTAATTTCTTCAAGGTAGGCCCTTCTATCATCCTCATTGCTTGTAACATTAGTGGAGTATAGTAGCTAAGTAAAGTATCAGCATTGGCTGTGTTGGTGGTTACCTGGCTGCCAAGAAGCTCCGCTAGGTAGACAGGACCTGGATTGGGGCGAAGTAGAAGTGCCAGGGTGTGCCTGGGGTGCTCGCCATCCACGTAACGTTAGGCCCAAGCATACCTGCCAAGATAGGAAACTTCTATGTAGGCTAAGGATCAGAATTCATCAAGACAGTGTGTGCATTTTATTAAGAGACAGTTGTTAGGGTGTTGCGTATTAAGGGAATCCAATCTCGCCAAGTCTGCTTGTTGCGGGGATTCTGCACATACACAGAACTATACACAGAGAAACAGGACCTCAGTGAATAGGTGGTGTACCAACCTACCACATCCGTACCTAAAATCCCTAACCAACTAGCAATAGTGTCTCAGTCATTCTCCATCTACAGCAAAGCTACCAGTGATTAGACAACCCAGGACACGTAACTCTATCTTGGGAATCGCGGAAGCCAGGCACTCTTTCGCTTAGCCACTCATACTTGTCTACAATGTAAATAATCAGAGACGCAGTATAGTTTAAAATGTTTACTTAAACTAACATGTTCTATGGTGCAATACACTAGCAGCAGAATGCATAAACACAATATAGTCAGCATTGTTACAATTACATAGAATACAAACGGGGATGTCATGTTATGGAAAACAATGGAAAAGGACAGAACGACCTAACCACCATCCCCGTGACAAGAGATAGTTTATTATAAAACAGAAGACCTCTGAGCTTTGTCAGCAGACTCCCATACCTCAAGGTCTAGATGCAATGTTCACATCGTAGGACAAACACGGGTTTCTCTCTTGAAAGGTGTCTCTCTGTGTGTGTAAAAAGCAGGTTTTGCTCGCAATATTAAAATACACGATTTCCAGAAATGCAGATATGTGTAGCATGTTATGTCTAGTGCTGAGGGACAGATCAGAACAGAATAAAAAGGGGCATTGTTGTTTAACCTTGAACATTGTGTGCAGACTAAATCTCAGAGCACAGCAAATAACCTGCAAGGTAGTCAATTCTCATTTGGAAAGGGGCACAAACAAAGTCTTGTGAAATATATGCTTGCAGTGGCGTGAGCAAAAGCAGCCTCATGGCAGCGAAGCTCATGCTAATTTAGCAATTGTTGACAATGGATATATAAGCCTTACTACACCCTCCCCCTGATATGGCCATTGTATGTAGATCATACAAGAAAGTAAAGTTCAAAAAGTCTGTGCAGATATCAATCAGCGTGTCCATAACATTTGGAAAAAGCAAAAATGAAAGTATGTGTGGAAAAAAAATGGAAGAAGTCAAAAGACAAGAAAGAGAGGAGGAGGTGATAGTAAAAACATTGTTGAAAGCAAGAATCCTGAAACCTAGCTGATGTCTACTAGCAAATGTACCTGATTAATTCATCAAGGTGTAAGTGCAAAAGAATGGAACACCCTGCAGAAGGACATCATTTTGGTCAGTGCCATCCAATTTAGCAAGGTGAAGGAACAAGAATGTTCTTCATTGTCAGGTGCCTCCATTAACATTGATGGATAACTTGTGTGATATTCAATGTGGCTCTGTAGTATGAGATTCTGTGAAGCCTCACAGATATCCCATTGTGCCAAAATGCCAAGTGCAGCAGCACGCGCCATCAAGCCAATCCCAGTACACACCTGCTCATGAGCAACTAAGGGGTCCATTAGACGATCGAAATCCAGGACTGGACTGGACATGATGTGTTGGTGAGACATAATTTCAATGCCCACGTAAATTCACAGTGGAGAAACGAAAACACAGGTTGCAAGCAATTAAAGTAAGCAAAACGGAAGGATAATCCATAAGACACACTGAGTGTCTCAAGAGGCAGTGTACCGAAGCATTCATTCATCCGGTCATGAAGCAGTTGCAGCCGACCTGGCCTGCGCAGTACCAGAAGAGGAGCAGCCATTGCATAGCAGGCACAATAGAAGCAGGATACCCGCTCCCAATGCCAATAGTAACGGTAAACCGCCAAAGACGTTGGAAAAGATAGAATGAATGAATGCAGGTATCACACCAAATATAGTCTGAAAAGAAGTAACGAGTCCAGAATACACATGTTTAAAAAAAATTGCCAGGCCTTGAGTATGAGATGCATTGAAAATGAGATGAATTAACTCCTCAAAATGTAGTGAGAGGTTTGTGTTTAAAAGTGTTTGAATTTCAGACGCCACACTATCCCCCTGGAGCGTGAATGTTTCATGTGTGAAATTCAATGCAACTACTTGTTGCATTAAAAGCGCTTTTAATCTGCTCAGCTTGTTGAAAGCTGCCTTCAAAGTTGAAATTGAAGGCCACACTGGACCATCCAGCAGGCCATGCGGGGGTGGGAAAAGCACTTTATTGCAACAAATTGCTTGCTGGGAAACCGTTACAATGTAAGGAATGCCAGCCTGCAAGCTGCAGCATTTTTAGTTATTTAAAATAAAACACATGCAAGATTCGGAACTGAAAGATTACAAGCCCTGTGGAACTGTATGTTTTTACATACCAAGGAATGTCCCACAGTGAAATCACAATCCTCCCCGGGTAGGTAAACCTCGGTGTTGTCCCTTTAACATCGATAAGTGAAAGGCAGAAACAACAGTTCATGTAAAAAAGTACCTCCAAGAGGTTTAAAATGGCCCACAGGGTAATGTTTCATACAGGATGTAAATTGAAATAGGGAGAACGGTAAACCTATAACCCCATGGATTAACCAAACCGCAGAATGTGATTCCGCTACAGAAAAGGCTAAAGGGTCTATTTTTTCAATGTGCAAAAGAGTGTAAGTTGCATATTTCATGGACATAAATTGCTGTTTGTCAAATTAAATGGGGAAAATAAAGTGGTAGCATTCAAAAAATCCCATGGCACTTTTCCCAGTTTTATTGTTTGCAAAGTCCATGCAAATTGCATTACTGAACGTAATTGATTTTGACCATGATATAGCAGAGAAACATCTGCTTTCACAATGTCAATAACAGAGGAAACAATATTATCTAATGTATAAATGCGGGAAGACAGTGTATTAATGCTGGTGTCGACAACAGCTAAAACGTTTTCAAAGTTTGCCTGGTCTATTTCCCGTAAACTGGATGCTGCTTCTATTTGTGACAGTTCCCACATTTTATTGTAAGCAGCATATATCCATCTCTTTGTTCTAGGAGCTCTCGGTCCTAAGACAAAGTTGGCCAAATTAATATTATTGGACAGCAAGGATAAATGTTGTTTAACAGACAACAGTTTTGAGTGCTGTAACCAATATTGACACAGTTTACCAACATAGTAGGTTGTGACAGTATGTGAATCAGAAAATCTAGGGTCGGGCCTGTCTTGTTTATAACCTAAACTAGAGTTAAGAAAACAGGGTTCGCAGGCATTCCAACTAGCAGGCCTGATTAACCAACCTAGGGGATCCATGGCAGATTCATTCAATGAATTATTTTTCAATAAACTCTGTGAATCTTCAAGAGTATAATTTGTGTGTGAGCGCCAATTACTATATTCAGCTAAAGTCGGAATGGCTGGGGCGTTCATTTGTTTAGTAGTCGCCAAACCAAAACATGTGGTTTGGTAAATAGTATTATTTAAAAATACCATTTGAGTGGGGATGAGGCATGCATGATGTAGGGCTTCGGAGCCTCGCACCTGCCAGTCTTTAGAACCCCAAAATGATTTTAAATCAATGGTTTCCTTCCAATGTTCATAACCATTTATGGCCAGATTATTGCGAAAGGAAGAATAATATATTGATTTACTATTTGTTAACATGAGGTTCTGCGAGGAGGGGCTATTCATTTTGAAATAGAAAGATTCAGGATTGGGCGGGTCAAATTCTGTAAAGTAGGTACACTTTTTCTTTGATGTTTTCAAGCTGCCTTTTACTGGCGTAGGGCAATGCTCCCACTGAGAGTAATTCACGACAGGACATAATGTACTAGTCTTATGTATGAAATGATGCCCATAATGTTGATAACAGAAGAGGTCAGCATAATTAGCAGACTTCATACACAAGTCTTCAGCATTAAAAGCAGCATAATATTTTAAATCTGAAAACAAAGCTTGAATCGCATGCATATCCCAATCATCTGAACGAATGTCTTGTGTAACCACATCTCCCATAGAGCCTCAAAAGACATACGGTATGTTAATCAGCTCTGTCAGACTGTGAATTTGGAAACCCACTTTATCCCAAACGATACCATCCGAAACAGGGAATGCTGCAATGTTAACAAGAGTCTGGTCAGGCTTCATGATGAGTGAAGATGAATGTGGGGCCAAAATTCCATCGACAAAGTTTGCAGCAGAGCATTCAGGCAAGTAGTGACCATTGCTGAGTTGAAAAAATACAGTTAAAAACCTAATGGACATAAAAAGAAAAAGAAAAATAGTGTCAACCAAATGTATGTCCATGAAGGAACCAAATAAGTATTTTTAAACCAAGATAAAAAAAATTGACAATTTTGTCGGGTCACCTGATGAAGTGGAGGATGTGTCAAATGAAATTCTGCCACAGTGTAAAGGAGTATCCGACAAATCATGTAAAGAGTCACTGGTGGGATATGTGTTTTCAGCATCTGTCTTATCTGTTGATACACGAGGGACGTAGGAGGCTCAGTAACAGTGACCATCTGAATGACAGTGTCATTTGGCAAATTAGAAGATGTTATAGTCTCTCGAGTTCTTGAAATTGTAGGACAGGAAACAGCAGGTGTCACACTATTCAGAATCAGCTAGATGTTGTAACTTGACATTGTCCACCGAGATTTATCTGTTGTCTTTGTGACCAGGTAGAGGAGGTAAAATTACTGTTCGAATACCCTCCAGACGAAGCACTGGAACTGGTGCACGATAAGAGGGACCAAATTGTTTTTTGTTCTTCACCTTTTCTCGGACCAGATCTCCAACTTTAGGAAGCCAGCAGACCACTGCATTCTGTAGCGCTGCATTAGTTGCTGAAGACAAATGTTTAGTATTGAGGCTGGCACCCGTGTCTTGTAGATTCTGTAACATAGCTGAATGATTTACTAAGTCAAAATTTGCGGCAGACTCCGCAACGTCTAGACCATCAAGGTCAGGCACAAACATTTTAATGCCAAAGAGCATTTTGTGTGGGGCACGCCCACCCAGAGGTCTTCCAGGGTGATTATTAAGGGCACGTTGGACACCATACAAATGGGCTAACCAGTTCCTGCCAGTACCTAAGACTCTAGCTGTCAAGGACTGCTTTTAGCCACAATTAATTCGCTCCACAATTGAGTTGCCCTCAGGCATACATGGAGACGAAAACTGCACCAGCACCCCCAAAGACTTCATAGCATCCTTGTACGCCTTAGAGGCGAACGCTGGACCCTGGTCGGAATGAAAGGTGCCACAGGCAAAAATCCCTGCAAAGACACACAAATCCCTGATGACAGTTCGAGTGTCAGCACTGCGATGGGGTCACACCCAAAGGAATCTGGTGCATGAATCCACTGCAACTAAGATATATTTATATGCAGTATCTGCAGAAAAAGGACCGTAGTGATCAAGGTACACACAAGAAAAAGGCTGATTAGCATTGCTAAGTGGTCTTTGTGGTGGAGGTGTTACCACGGATGGCTTAATTTGCTGACAAATGTCACCAGAAAGCGCAGAATTGTGGGTCTGTTTTTATATAACCCATGCCAACAGTACTGTTGCTGCAAAATAGAGACAGTAGCAGACACTCCAGCATGTGCCAAAGCCATGCCTTCATGTGCAGTTTTGATTAAAGTGTGTCTGCGGCCTGCGTTGGGAAAAAGTTGTTCGGGAGTTAACGGGTAAGAATATTTCAAAGAATATTACCTCAGATCAAAAATAGAGTATTAAAGGTTGAAAGCACTTGGCAAACAAGTTCCCCTTCACAAGCTCTTCAGATGCTCCAGTACCATCAGAACAGAATTAGAGATGAACAGGAACAGGAGAAAAAGAGGACAAAAGATACTAAAATGAAGGTATTGGTAGCACAGACCAATAAAATTCCTCAGACTCATAAGCAACCTACAGTAACACCAGAAAGGGTTACCTGTAATTATTGCAAAAAGCCTGGCCACTTTGTACGTGATTGTCGAGTCTTACAACACAATATTGCTACTGGAAAGACACAACCTCGCACCTATACCACTCGTCCCTCAGCTCCAACATCAACTTCCCCAGCTGATACTAAATTAGCCACACAACTCTATCAGTATCCAGTGTCATCCTATCCTGAATTCCCTACGATTTCATGAGACACCTGGGAGGAACACGATAGTCGTCCACTGATCCCGGTCCCGGTCGACCAAAAGGGTCCCTATGTACATGCTAAGCTCCTAGGTAAAGAAACAACATTTCTGATTGACACCGGAGCCAAGTAGGACGACAGTACAACACAACGAAGTTCCCAAGGTACCCCTCTCTGGCTCAAATAGTATTTCCTTGGGTTTTTCAGGTACACCCGTCATTAACAAAGTTTCTGAACCAGTGTCACTTCAGGTTGGCCCTCTTACAGCTTCCACCGATTTGGTACTTACTAAGTCCTGTCCCGAAAATCTACTTGGCATCCAGACATTAAAGGAACTGGGTGCTGTGATATGCTGTTCCCCGGAAGGAATCCGACTATTCCTCTGAGATTTCAAAGGTCATTTCACCACACGAGAGTTAGATGTCAGATTGAGGGACATTCCTACTACATTATGGGCTATGGATCCAACCGACGTAGGATTCATGGATATTACACCACACATAGTCACGTTAAAGGAAGGTGTTGTCCTACCTCGTGTCCGCCAATACAAGTTACCTCCAGATGCGGAACAAGCCCTTATTCAAATTATCGATGACTTGATACAAAAAGGAGTAGTCAGAGAGGTACCTTCCAACATATGTAATTCACCAGTTTTGCCAGTGTGAAAGAAAACAGATGACGGTGCACCACCAGTTTACAGACTTATGGTTGATTTACGTGAGCTAAATAAATAAATGTGTGGTACCACAGTACCCTGTGGTCTCAGACATCAGTACTCTGCTAACAACTATAGATCCTGATGCCACACATTTTACAGTTATTGACCTTAAGAATGCTTTCTTCAGAATACCCATTCATCCAGACAGTCAGTATCTATTCGGATTCTCACTGCAAGGTCGTAGTTTCTGTTTCACAAGAGCTCCTCAAGGGTATACAGAAAGTCCCAGTATCTACAGTCAGGTACTTAAAAGACAGTTGAATGACATTGTCCTGCCCTCCAATACGACATTGTTACAATATGTCGATGACTTACTGATCACCGCACGTTCCGAACCGGAATGCGAACAAGCCTCACGAATCGTCCTAATGTTTCTTGCACAACATGGCCACAAAGTATCACCCTCTAAATTGTAATTCTGTTTACAGCAGGTGGCATACTTAGGACACCTGCTGTCAAAGGAGGGTAGGGCACTCACACCTGAAAGAATCCAACTCATTTTTAACATTCCTGTCCCTAAGACACAGAAAGAAGTCCGTGCCTTTATTGGCCTCACTTCCTATTGTAGGCAGTGGATTCCCCAGTTCGCCTATTTGGCCAAACCCCTGATAAAATTAACGACCTCCAATTTTGCCACCTCTTCTCCATTGCCATGGACACCTGACCATACCTTCGCTTTTGACACCCTTAAACAAGCATTATGCTCTGCACCTGTCCTAGCTATACCCGATTATGCCAAACCTTTTGTCCTCTTCGTCACGGAATGGGAAGGTACAGCCTTGTCAGTGCTCACAAAAACACAGGCCAATAAACATCGTCCCTGTGCTTATTTCTCCAGTACTCTTGACCCTGTTGCACAAGGTTTGCCTGCCTGTTTAAAATCTGTTGCAGCTACGGCTCTGGCAATTCGACAAAGTGATTCCATAGTGCTAGGACATCCTCTTGAGGTACAAGTCCCACATGCAGTAGAATTACTTTTGACTAGGACACAGACACAACACTTGACCATAGCTCGTCTCACAGGTTATGAAGTCACATTATTCCAACCCCACATTATCATCAAACGATGCAATATCCTCAACCCCGCTACGTTGCTACCCACTGTTCCAATAGACAAACAAACTCACGACTGCTTAGAGATAGTCGAACTAGTCACAAAGCCCCGGTCTGATCTTGTAGACCTTTAAGTGCACCCGAACACACACTGTTCGTAGATGGTTCCTGCATGCGCCTCCAAACAGGCGAACTTTCAGCAGCTTATGCTGTCACTACAGAAAATACGGTCCTCCTAGCAGCCAGAATACCCGTGCATTCAGCCCAAGCAGCAGAACTCATAGCCCTTACACAAGCATGCGAGTGGTCAAAGGGGAAACGGGTTAACATCTACACCGATTCGCAATATGCGTTTGGGGTAGTCCACAACTTTGGAATTTTGTGGAAGGAGAGAGGTTTTCTGACCCCTCATGGAACTAAAATACAGCATGGGGATCTTATTCTTCAGCTACTGGAATCAATACACAGACCCGCAGAAGTAGCTATACTGAAATGCAAGGCACACAAAAAAGTCATGGACTCAGTCACCCGATGTAATGCTCTGGCGGATGCCACAGCTAAACACGCTGCTCAGACAGGAACACTGAATACTGAAACTATTATTAAGACTGTTTATCCAGTTATCGGTCCTACCAAAGATGTAGTAGACATCCAAAACCAAACTACAGAGACCGAAAAGAGGAAATGGGAAGAAGAGGGAGGTTCTCACACAGATCAGGGCTTGATAACAAAGATAAGTCCAAATGGTTTCTCCCTGACATAATGGTTTCTGTAATCATAGAAACTGCCCATGGTCCCGCACATCTAGGAGAAAAAGGAATGTTGGACAGTCTAAATTTGGTATGGCATAACAAGCATCTGCGTTCAGCGGCCAAACAAAAAGTACGAACCTGTATGATTTGCTGTCAGTTCAATTCAGGGAAAAGTGTCTCGGTTGAACAAGGAGGGTTACATCCCCCAAATTACCCCTTTGAAGTCCTCCAAATGGACTACATACAAATGGAAAGATGTCGGGGACATAAGTATGTCCTCGTAGTAGTCTGTACCTTGACCCGATGGACTGAAGCATACCCCGTCCCAGACTACGGTGCCCAGATGACAGCTAAACAATTGGTGAGGGAATTTTTCCCCCGATATGGGTTGCCAAGAGCCATATACTCTGACAACGGCCAACCCTTTTCTTCTAAACTAATGGAGGCTGTTTCCTTACTGTTAGGATATACCTGGAAATTCCACTGTGTTCGACACCCCCAAGCGGCAGGCTTAGTCAAACGACATAATCAGACTCTAAAGACCAAACTAGCTAAAATATGTGCTGACAAACAAATAGACTGGGTTACAGCCCTTCTGGTTGCTCTCTTCCATATGCGAATGGTGGCACATTCCAAACGGGACTGTCGCCCTATGAGGTTACATATGGGAGACCTCCGAATATCTGGGGCGTCCCATCCCCTAGGAAGTTAACTGATATTGATTCAAATGTTCTGACAGATTACCTAGCTTCTTTGATGTCTGCACTACGCTCTTGCCTTTCACAGGTGGCTGCAGCCTTTCCAGACAAAATGACGCCCGAGGAACACACCATCCAACCTGGGGACTGGATACTGATCCGCAATTTTGACTGCGCCAGCCACTGGAAAGAAGGTGGACATCTCCCAAGTTGGTGCTACTCACTACAAGGACTGCAGTCAAGGTAGAAGGAAGAAAAGGATGGCTCCATGCCAATCATTGTAAGAAATTCTTCGGACCAACTCCTACTGACATTTTTGCTAACCCCGAGGATATAGACACTGAAACGACAGACTTTATTTCACCCCTTCCTGAACTTTTCCCTCAAGAAGAGTACAGTACAGATCGCGGCTGCGATCCCATCAGAAACAAGCTAGAGACATTGCATCTGACCTCGACCTACCGGTAGCTAATTAAGTCCAAGACGAAGTTATGGTGAAGCGGTTGCTGGGAAGTGTCCGGTCACGTATGCATAATTGACTCAGACTAGCAGCCAATCATGGAAAATATGTTTAAATAAGTAAAATTATTACATAACAAAGTTTCAATTTTCCTCTCTATGATGATTCTTATTTTTTGTATCACGGCTTGCCTAGGTTGGTTCCTTCATCTAGCTTTCCCACCTTCTTCCCCCACGCGTTTGAATAACACAGCTATGCATTCACATGTAGATCTCCCTCCACATTTCGAAAATAGAAGAAAAGAATTTTTCAATAACACATTCATCTCCACACTGCACCAACACCAAATGGTTATTAACAAAACCAACTGTTGGGTATGTGGTTTAATGCCACATTCCGCACACGGAGGAATGCCTTTTACTCCTCTCCCTTTTGGCTATGCTGGATCTACCTATGCACTTTCTATGATATTCTCCGCTTCAGTTAGAAACATTCCTGAGATCAAGGCCAAGAACACTAGTACCTGGCACGAGATAAAAACAAAGACAGTACGAGCCGTTGAAAAGATGGTAAATTTCACTGCGACATGAAGACGAGCAGATAATAATGAAAATACCAGTTATTCCCTTTTTAACGACACTACCTCCTTTAGGGAAACGTTTTCCGTCCAAAAGAGACAGACAGAACAGGGAGGATGGGCTGTGCCCCATAAGGGCCTATTTTGTGTAAGAGGAAAAGGCAAGGGTCAGAAAATGGGAGACAGCAAGTGTAATAAGACATGCACCCTCCCTGACCTAAATTTCCCAACGATGGCCACTGCCCCCAACACCTATTTTATCTGTGGACCTCACGCACGTACTTGGCTACCTCAAGGCTGGTCCGGGAAGTGCTACATTGCATTCCTCCTCCCCCCTACCTACACCGCCCCAGCAGATTACCATCTAAGTGACCCTCCGACCGTAATTAATAGACAGCGAAGGGGGGCCATAGATGCAGAAGATACAGCGGACCAAGAGGCTGGCGATTTTTTTAAGTAATCATCCCTTTCTGGGGGCCTATGATCAACAGCCGCCACATAAGACAACTGACTCGTGTAGTCCAGGGAGCCATAAACGAAACCGCTGGTGCATTAAGCAACATCACGGCTGAGATGGCTGCCGACAGACTCATGACGTTGCAGAACCGTATGGTTCTAGATATTATATTGGCCGACCATGGTGGCGCATGTGAACTGATCGGGTCCAGCTGCTGTATATATATTCCAGATAATGCACCCTCGTTGTATTCTGCTATTTCCCGCCTTCATGTACTTTCCAGAAAACTAGATACTGACACTGATGCCTGGTCCCTGACGGGATGGCTCTGGGGCCTCCTGTCCTCATGGGGATGGAAGGCACTTACAATCATAGGTCTCGCTCTAGCCATTCTCTTTACCTGTTGCCTCTATATTCAATGTGGCCCAGCACTCTGTAGTTTCTGTATCACTACCTGCATTCCCAGACCCCAAACTAGAAAGAAAGAGAAGGAAGAGATCATGTTACAGGAACAAGTGGACAACCTAATGAACATAGAGGTCGATTAAGAAAGACAATCTTAAAAGGGTATATTATGGGACAAGGAGGGAATGTGGAAAATGGATATTTTTCGTTATTTATGTCCCATTATACACCCTCTCTTTCACGTCCCGAGCTCATCATGATGGTAACTAGAAAACCCGGGTACATAAACGTAAGGTTGCACACAATGCGCCTCTTCCTCTAACTGCAACCACGCATTCTTATGTCCAAGCCGATTCAGAGAAACGAGCCTCGTTGTAACCACACACTCTTATGATCAGGCCGATTCCGAGAAATAAGCCCCCGTTTGCCAAGACACAACGACCAATTCCGAGAAACCAGCGCCTGTTTGCTAAGACATGACACCAGACATCCTGTCACAACCATTTCTCTCTCTCTCATCTAAGGAACCAGCCTAGGGCTATTTCTCAACACTCTGCTTCTACCGTGTCTTCCTCACGATTATGACACAGTCACGTTGCTCCTGCCATGACTTCTGTATGATTACAACACGAATAACTGAAATTTGCTCAAGGGAAGCTCCTTCCTTTTTTCTATGTCAAGAATGTATAAATGCCATGTTTTCTTTGATTAAAGTAGAGACTATTCCCGAGCCTCCTTAGGTGACGGAGCTCTCCCTTAACTCGAGTTACTGAATAAAGACCCTGAATTCTAACCACCACGGACTCTGCTCTTCATGCTTGACCTTATTGATATTATAGAAATTCCGATGAAGGTAAATTTTCTAAAACATTTACCACAAGTCCCAAGATGAGAGGCAGGCAGCCGAACACAGAGTGCACGAAATTTGGAAAAATGCCGAGGACTGCCTCAAATGGTGTTAACAGTCCCGAAAAAATAGTCTTAAATACATGTGCGATGCCAGCTAAATTTAGCTGACATTTCTAAATCTGTCATCATGTTATTAACAGTTTCAAAGTCCCAATCATCAAAAAACGTGCTGGATGATACAAAGTCACTCAAAGAAACAATGAACTGGTGTGAAATCTTCAGCAGTTCCACCGGGCCATAGATGTCATAATCAGTTCTGTCCCATGTTGTACCACCAGGTATAGGAACGGCTATGATGTTTACTGAGGAGAGGTCTCTTCGTTCACGATGAGATGATTTGTGAGGTTTCAGGAGCAAGTTGATTGTCTTACTTGCTGTGTCCATTGTACTGTATTTTCCATCTATAACCCTTCCTAGACTACACAACCAGTATGAGCCAGAGCAGGAGGAAAAGTATGCCCAACACAATCCAAAACTCAACCCATGGTGAAACCAGATATGTTTTTTCAAGTTGATGAAAGAGTTCTGTTATTTTTTCTTTGAAATTTCTGTTTGTTGGCTTTGTTTCAGGTTCACTGGGATCCTCAGAAAATGTATCAAAGTTGATGAAGTAGCCAGAGGCAGTTCTGTCAATTGTTGGAATTGCATCAGGATTGTTCCGAATCGCTGGAGTTGCTTCTTCCTTTGTTATGTTTGTATAGTCCGATGCTACTTCATTGTAGACTGGTGTATCTTGACGAACTGTTATTTGGGTTTCCAGAGGCACAAGTTCCATGGTTATGTTGCATAGTCCTTCTTTTCTTACTGCAGGTTTATCAAAGTCTTTCAGTTTGAACCTCTTGGATTGTAGCAAGATTTGGTCGTCTGCTACATCTTGGGAGTCCACTGGGCCTACTACTTATTATCGGCCACATGATGTGGTTCGACCAGGTCGATGGACACAACTCTGTTCTCCCTTTTACCAGCCAGGAGCGGTAGTAACACTGACCTTGTACCGTGGATTGCCAAGACAGGTACTGTTTTTCTGTACGAAGACCCAAATTCCTTCTTTACCGCGATCTTTTCTCTGACTAGATCCCCAATCTTTGGAATCCAGACAGGTCTTGCTGGGACAGGTGGCTTCTCTTCAGTGGTTGTTGGCTTCTGTATCGTGTTACTCAGACTTCTTCTTGTTCCATTTAAGTCCTGTAAAACAGCCATACGATCTTTGACATCAAAAGGTTTTTGTTCCACCATTGAAGTTTGACAATCGAGGTCTTCGATTAACATTCCAGTACCAAACATTAATTCGTATGGAGTGATTCCACCTAGAAAATTTCTTGGCAGATTGTTAAGACTACGTTGGACACTTATTAGATGTTTGACCCACCCATCACCCGAACCTAATACCTTAGCTGTAATGGATTGCTTTATGTTATGTTTTTTTCTTTCCAATACCGCATTACCCTCAGGATGGAAGGGACTAGAATACCGCAATGCAACGCCCAAGCTAGCCATGGCCTCTTTGTAAGCTCGAGAGCTAAACGCAGGACCCTGGTCAGAATGTAGCGTGCCGATTGCGTATGTGCCGATAAAGGCTCGCAAATCCTTTATAACAGTTCTGGCATCAGCCGAGCGCTGGGGCCACATCCAAATAAATCTTGTGCAGGAATCTACTGCGACCATGATATATTTATAGTTACCATCCCTTTGTAAGGGACCACAGTGGTCCAGGTAAACACATGCTAATGGTTTATCTGAAATCAGAAGGGGCGTCTGCGCAGGTCGTTTCACTGTGGAAACTTTAATTTTTTGGCAGATCTCACATTCCAAAACATAGTTTCTAGTTTGTTTCCTCATGCGTGGCAACCAATATCTCTGATTTAATAATGATACTGTGGTGGAAACTCCTGTGTGTGCAGAGGCGAGTCCTTCATGTGCTGCTAAGATTAGTCCTAACCTATGTTCCATGTTTGGAATTGCCCTACCCCCCACTCCAGGGATTCGAGCAAAAGGAACATTATTCGCATCAGTTATATATGAGTACTTTACTGGAAAGCCTTTCGGGAGTGTCTTACCACTGTCTTTTACGGAAGCAGTGACAGCTTGCATTATTTTGCTGTCTATTTTTGTTTTTGACCGAGTGATTGCAGCTACGGAAGCCGTTTGCACAGCCGCCTTCGCTGCTTCATCAGCCAATGAATTCCCTTCAACGTGAACGCCATCACACTGATGACTCAGTGTATGAATCACGTGAGCCTTTTGTAGTTCTTTTTGCAAAAGAACTATTTGTTCCCAAAGCATTTTATGCATAATTGTGCCACCTTTTGCTTCTTTGAACCCATTTTGAACCCAGTTTTGCAGGTATTCGTTGTAAGACTGGACGCAGTAATATGAATCACAAACTATTAGTGTGGGGAATTCGCAATCAGTATTTTCAAGTGCCATCTTGAAAGCCTGTAGTTCACCCCGCTGAGCTGTACAGTCTCCGAGTGATTGAGTTTTAGTGACTATAGGTCTAAATTTATCTTTGTGCCAGCGACCTTTAACAATCGCGCACGCAGCACTATAGGTTTGTTTACCCCCAATTGCGGGCTGTGCTGATCCGACTGTATAGATTATACATCCGAAATGTTCTAGAGGAAGAATCTCGGTCGGAAAAGGACATTCGTGTTCGTATTGTAGGAATTCTTGTGTCTTAAAATAGGGGTCAAAGACGTATTCAACGGCTGTTGCAGCAAGAGAGTTAACCCATTGTATACATCTTGGATGTAAAGCCTTAGCATTGGGAATGCTTGCTTTCGTCACTGCCTCTAAGGCAGGTACAGGTGTAACGATCATTATGCGTTTTCCCCGCTCGAAAGCTCTCTCTTTTGCTAATGCAGTTTGAACCGCTGTCAGAATTTTTTGTGTTGAAGTGAATTTTATTTCAGCTTGTGTGTACAAATGTGATTTGTATGCTATTGGTACTTTTTCACCTTCATTAAAGGTCAGGTATGTGTATCCACATCTCCCTGGGATGATTTGGATCACAAGATTGCGCACATTGTCACGTGTCTCTAACTGTGTTTTTGCTAACATGTCTGTTTGCACTGAACGCAAAATTTCTGTATGGTTTTGAGTCTAATTTTTTGGTTTGAAATCAAGTTTGATTAGTTTGTAGAGAGGTTTAACCCTTTCTGCGTAATTTAGAACATAAGTTCTTCCAAAATTCAGGAAACCTAAAATTGATTGTAAGTTTTTCAGCGTTCTTGGAGGTTGGAGCAGCGCACATTTCTCTAGAAAGTTAGCTGCCAGGCTTTTGCTTTCACTTGAAAGTTCGTATCCTAAGAATAGGACGTTGAGGAGGGCAATTCATGATTTCCTAAAATTGAATTTGTACCCTTCAGAAGCGAACCCAAGTATTATGGTGTTCACTCTTTTCAAGTGCACGTCCAAATCATCGTCTGTAAGATAGATGTCATTGTCATCATACATTTGTAGTAACTCTGTTACTCTGGCTGAAGATAACCCTGGACTATTCTTGAATCCTTGGGGTAGACGGCAAAATTGTCGCTGTGTCCCCATTATTGAGAAAGCGGTCAAATGCCTGCTTTCAGGTGCAATGTTTCGACAGAAAAACCCTTGCGAAATATCTGATGTTGTTTTAATTTTTTCCGCACAATGTTATTCATCAATGCTGCACTGTGTGCATTTTGTACTGAAAATGTTTTGCAACAGGAGTTTAAATGTCTGTAATCCAAAACTAGACGATATGACTTGTCTGGTTTGGAGACAGGAAACAAAGGATTGTTCATTGAAGAGGTGCATGTTTCAATCACCCCTTGGTATTCAAGTTGATTTAAAATCTCCCTGACTTGTTTTTTAGCTTCTTGCTTAACTGGATACTGCCTTTGTGCAGTAGGCTGATTTTTCAACTGGATTTTATGGTGAGGAGAATCCTCAACCCATCCTACGTGATTTTTATATAATGCTGGAGCCTAAGCGTCTCCCCATTTTCTGGTGTATGCGTATTTTTTATGAATTGGAAATTTGATTTGAGAAGGCTGGTATAATTATCTCTTCGCCATGTGGGCACTCCCTGACAAATTCAGGTGGCCAGTCTTGCTCAGCTAGAAGAATGTTATAACCCTTTGATAGCTTCTCCCAAAAGAGAGCTTTTATTTTTCTAGGTATGTCCCCCTGCATCGGGAATGTTATCTCATATAACTTGTGGGGTACACTAACCCTGGTGTCGGCAGTTTTACCTTGAATGGATTCATTCAAGTCCACTGTCTCCAGATGATCCTTCAGGATCTTGAGAGCTATGGTTACATCTGCTGCGCTGTCTAGCATTGTCTGGGCCCACTCCCCGTTCTTGAGTTGTGTCCTCAAGATCCTCAGCATGTCTGATCTTTACGCTTGCTACCTACTTCTTGGTGAAATGAGTTTTCTTATTTTTTGGAACGTGCTGTTCGTCTTTGGACTTCACGCGTTCTTCTTTTTGTTCTGATCGTCCTCTCCTCTCAGATTTCTGCGAGGAAGTCTGAAAGGTACGAGAGGAACGTGTATCAGTATCTTGATATCTGTCAGGTTTTCTCAGATTATCCCTATTTCTAAGGTTATATATTTTTTCAGAGGGCTCCCGTTGTGGAGACCTACCTCCCCGTTGGGGAGATGTTCCTATGGACTGAGAACGATTCTCTTTAGGAAGTGTCTGTTTAGTATTTTCCCACTTCTTTTTAAGAGTAGTGAGATTATTTTTAATAAAAGCCTTTTCAGGATTTTCTGTTATTTGGGGTTTTAATGGTTTCCCACCCAAACTATCTCTACCTAGTTCTTCATCTGATTTGTCAATAATTCTTGCAAGCTCATATGGTTGGTCTGTTATAGCTGT
This sequence comes from Lissotriton vulgaris, assembly GCF_964263255.1. NCBI lineage: Eukaryota > Metazoa > Chordata > Amphibia > Caudata > Salamandridae > Lissotriton > Lissotriton vulgaris. The sequence goes on from NC_141694.1 coordinate 779,544,957, forward strand.
TTCTTTTAGCTTTTGGAGGATTGCCACGGATGCTGCTTCACCTTTAATGTTGGCTGATAATATAGCTGAGACCTGTTTAAAATCTTTTAGTACTTTCATACCAAGATTTAAGGCAGGTTCTGGTCCGTATTCATTTTGAATCTGTCTCAGAACGTCTGGTATTACCGCCATAGACGGAACACCATGTGTTTTTGTGTAGATTGAAGCAAAGACTGTGACCCAAGTGTCACAGTCCTCCACATGTGGTGCTATCCCCATTGGTAAATAGATTTTCAGAATTCTGTGTTTCTCATGAGGTGTACTATCAGGAAATACTGCCTCTATCTGAGTAATTTTTTGTGCTAGCCAAAAAGGAATTTGTTCCCTCTTTGCGGGCAATTTACCAATGACTGATTGTATAGTCTGTGGTGTGATTTTGTTTGTGTTCCCCTGTTGAGGGTTGTACTGTGGAATTCTTACAGTAGGTTGGACTGTTAAGGTCCGCATGACATATTGAACCAATTGTCTATGTATTTTATTTAACTGTTTTAGCTGTACTAACAGTTCTGGACCTGTCATGTTTTCAATGTCAGGATGTGGTGTTTAGCTGGCTAGTTCCGGCCATGTTGCTCCTGGTCTACCTAGTGGACCGAGCCTGGTTACGTGATTTTCATGTTGTAGGGCTCCTTTAACCAGAGCTGGTGCTCTTGGTAAGTTAATGGAATTTCAACGTCCTCATAAGGAACGTATTCCGTTGGAGGTTCCTCTACTTTGTAGTAGTGGAACTCGTGTGTCCCTCCATCAGCTGGAAGAAAGTGAATCCATGAATAGAATACTCCTGTCTGCCGATATTCATGTGCCTCTATGACAAAGATTACTTTACCACCTCTCAATGATACTCCATTATTTATGAATTTGTAAGTTATAGTTTTTCTTACATTTACCGGGATGATTATAACATCCGGGTCATTCTTTATGAGATTTCTGTCATCTAAAACTGCTTGAGCTGCAGCTCTAGCTAATTCGTCGCCACTAGTCGACATTTTGTTGACCGAAAGTTTGCAGAACAAGTTTCAAGGAAACAAAGATTAGGTGCACAATATTTTGGAACACTGTATCCTTCAACATTGAACAAACCAAAAACTAATACCTAGGATTTTCGTCCTACTCAGTTTTGGCGGATATTATATCCTTTAACCACTCCAGACATCTATTGGAGTATTTTACGGGAAAAAGGGGTCTGTGTGAAAAGCACGACTGAGTAAGTAAGTAAGTAAGTAAAAACTTTATTGTTCAGTTAATTAAAACCATAACAAATTTTCTTTACACTTGTGTCGTAATGTTAAAAAAAAAATAATAATAATAATTAAAATTAGTTAAGGAATACATGTTCAAAATTTACATCAAGATAAAATTCAAATACTAGTTAAAGGACAAAAAAATGAGGTTTCAGAAAATCACACTACAGTATTAGAGGTATTAGTCAGTCATCAAGCGTTTTTCAAAGGCAAGCAAAAACTTTACAATCTTACAGTTGATTTGTGTATCCGTAGAGTCCAAGCAGCCTATAATGGCTGACCTGCAGGTACGTAATCCTTTAGTCAGAAAGTGATTCTTTAAAAGAAGAGTTCGCTCTTGATTCAGCTGTACAATGACAAATAATGTGGATTATATCCTCTTTTTTATAATCACAGAGCCGACAGGCGATGGATCCCGTGTATTTCCAGGCTGGTGCTTCAGCCAGCGTTGGATACTTTCCGAATCTTAGAGCCATCAACCTTTTTTTAGTAAAAACAGAGTATGTAGAGTCCAAGTAGAGCGCCGGAGTAAGAAGTTTGTAGCTGTTAATTGCAACCCAAGAATGTGAACGATGGGAAAAAATCTCCTTGTCAATAAGTAGAGAATGTAGTTTGGCGGCTTTGTTTATTACCTGTTTAAATGAGTTAACTGGCAGGTTTTTGTTCCATAGCTGGGCGGTGCGTGTTAATTCCAGAGCTTTGGTCAGGAATTTGTTTGCCTCTGATTTGGTTCCCGTTTCAACTTCTTGCCACAAAAATGTATTTAAGTTGTTATCAGTGGCATTCATTTTAATGCGGTACCAGGTTTTAATGCACGTGTATAGTCTTCCCACTGATTCGTTCATGAGACCAAATTCTATGCGCATTTGCGCTGGTGAAGCTGTACGGGGAAGTTAAAAAACTTTCTTATAAATTTTAGTAATCAAAGTATTTAACAAAGCACCGTCCTTGCCATGCATTGCTGCACTTGCATATGTTAAGTTGGGAAGGGCTTTAGCTGCAATTACCGTTAGTAGTGGTTTAAACGAAGGGCCTTCTAGTTTATTATACAAAGAGCTAAATGCAAAGATCAAGGCTCCGGTTCGTTGCGTAAGGTAATGTTTTTGCGCTTTTAGAGTCATCTTTTCGTCAACAAAATGTCCCAAATATTTATAATTTGAGACCCTTTCAAGCCTTTTACCATCTATGCGAATATTATAGTCTGTTGAGCGCCGATTAGAAATTAACATTGTTTTGGTTTTAGACAAGTTCAAAGTCAGTTTGTTTGCAGACAAAAAAAGCGAAAGTTCTGATAGTAGTCTGGTCATACCGACTTTTCTTAGGCTCATTAGTACAATGTCGTCCACGCATGCAAGATGTGAGAGTTGCAGGTTACCTAATCTCGGGGGATGAGCGTTGCAGGTGTTTAGTTTGCCGGAAAGGTCCGAAAGAAATAGGTTGAACAAGTGAGGCGCCAAAACGCATCCTTGTTTTAATCCGGTTCCTGTGGACACTTTTCTTGACAATCGCGAACCGTCGCCTAGCTTTACTTGTGTCCATGTGCCGGTGTAAAATAGCAACAGGCCCCTTAGTAAGCTCTCTGGTATGTCCCATGATCTTAATTTAGCCCATAGTAGGTTCCGGTCCACACTATCGAATGCGGCTTGCAGATCAATAAAACATAAGTTCAGCTCCTGCTTGTTACGCTGGCATTTATCAGCTATCAAGCTTATTGATAGAATATTTGAAGTAGTTCCGATGCCTGCTCTGAACCCCGTTTGATTGAGTGGAATCAAGTCTCTGTCGCCTGACCAAGTAACCAGGTCTGTTAATAAAAGATATGCGAAGTATTTTGCTTCCACGTCCTGCAGTGTTATTAGTCGATAGTTAAGTGGGTTGGTTCTGTCACCTCCTTTGTATATGGGCGTTATTATGGAGCCATGCCAACTATTAGGAACTTCACTGAGTATTTGAACATCAGCAAAGAGGTTCTCTAAAAGGGGGCTCCAGTATTCAGGTGCGTGTTTATATACCGCTTGGGGAATACCGTTTGGCCCCGGGGCCCCGTTACTCTTCCCCTTTCTAATTACTTTTGTAATCTCTTCCGTAGAGTAGATTCTAGATGATATATTCGAAATAGGTGCATTGCTTAGATTGATTGGCGACTGTTGTGTACTATTTTTCACCTCACTTATCTTTTTAATTTGATGTTGCGCGTAGGGTTGATTCGCTGGAATGTTTAATAGGTTTCCTTTAAATTTTTGCTGAAGGAAGATTACCCATTCGGTTTCCTGCACGTTTGATGTAAGAATATTCAGCGGTCTGGTTAATTGGTTTATAATTCTCCAGAATGTAATTGCGTTCGAGGTTTTAGCGCTATGGAGCAACTTAGTCCAGAATTTTTCCTTGGTAGCTTTTTTGTGCTCCCAAACGTTCTTTTTATAGCGCTTCCGTAGAGCCAAGAAGACGTCCATTTGACTAGAGTCTTTATTATAAGTTTGCAGCTTTTTGTGTGTTTTTCTCAGTTCCTTCCTCAAGTCTCTCAAATCTGTTGGCAATGTATTGTTTGTGTTCGTTCCTTTGTCCTTCGTAACTGGAGATTTCATTTTCGTTTTTAGGCTCTCTAAAAAGAGAGACCATGCTTCTATGGCATTCGTGGAAGTGTCACTTAAGTTGTTCATCGTGTCCACTATTGTCGAGAACCATTCAGATTTGTTTGGATTACACCAGTTAATTCGTTTCTGGTTTGATAAACTTAGGTTGCCTTCCACAGTTTGTGAAGATTGAAATCTTTCTACACACAGATTGAATTTAATGTGTTGCATTGCGTGGTTGCTCATGGGCGAGTATTCAATATAAAAGTTGTTTAATAAAGGAAATAGCGAAAGACTCACAATTGTATAGTCCAGAGTTGATTGGGAATGCGGGCCGTAAAAGGTTTTTTTGGGAGGTCGATCCTCGTTTGTCCTGCCATTAAGAACTCGCATGCCTAGATATTCTAACTCTGTCACCAATTTTATTCCTATTCGGTCGATTTTACTCCTGACGCCACCTTGAGTCTGTTCTGGGATGCTCCAGTGCATGTTGTTCGCCGTTAGGATGTCGTCCTCCTCCAGGGAGTATATCAGGTTGGAGTTAAAATCTCCGGTTAGTATAATGTTCCACGCTGGCTCAGTACTACGAAAGTCTGTTATTACCTCACATAATAGAGTATTTTTTGTATTTTTCACTCGAGTTTTTGGTTGCGTGTAGTAATTGATCAGAATTGTTGTCATCTTGTTATTTGCATTTAATCCTGATAATTTAACTATTTGGATGCTTGGGTCTGGAGATTCAAGTTGCTCTGAGTTAATTTGTAGAGCAGAAGTTATGTAAACTGAAAGGCCTCCAATCGCTCTACCGTAGGATTTACATTTCTCTGCGGCTACATGATGGTGTGTAAAGCCTGCCAGTGCGATTTCTTCTTGCTGCCAGGTTTCTTGTAAAGCAATTATATCGCAATCCACCCATTCATCTAGGGCTATTCCGTCCTCTAATAGTTTTTTCGCTCCAGCGAAATTCCATGATACAATGTGTATTCCTTTTTTGTCAGTTTGCTTCGTAGTGTCTTTCTTCCGTCTATTTTTCGGCTTTGCGTTTAACAAACTAGGAAGCCATTTCCAATCCTCTGTGGGAGATCTAAGTTCTCCCCCTCTTTCTTCAACCTTCTCTTCCTGGGAGAAGACTTCAGTGCTTCTGCCTTGGGCGTTGTGTAGAATTGAATAAACGGGCTTTTGGAGAGTCGCTTTGACCGCGTTCCTAATAATTTGCTGGCTTCTGATTTTTTTAACGGAAACGGGTAACGGGGCGTTTCTGGCTGAGATAATAGAATGCCCCATTTTTTAAATGAATCTGATCTTTCCAATATTGATTGTGCTATCCCGGGGGTCTTCCATGTTGTCAGTGTATGTTCATTTGTTGAGTTTGTAGATCCTGCTAGGAATTGCACTTGTTCGAGGTCTGTGGATCCAATATTTCTTAACTCACTAATTTCGGCTATTAGTTTCAGGACATTGCATCTGTTCAGAATGTCATGACAACCCTGTGTCTTGTATTCGGGTGCCCAAATAATTTGACGACTCTCGAGATCGGGCTTAGCTGAGTCTAGCATTTGCTCGTTACAATCTGTTTGAATTAATTGTCTGTTATCCTTATTCGTTACATTAAATCTTAGATTGCCCTGAATCTGATTGCTCTGTGATCTGTTTGCTAATGTTATGTTGTTTTCAGCCATACCCTGGTCTCTTGTTCCTAACTCAGTTTGTGTTAAGGTGGTAGGGTTTAATTGAACCCCTGTTTCACTTCGATGCTCCCTGTGTTGCAAGCTAATACCGCTGGCTGAGACTCCTGCTTTGCAAGCAATTTGATTTGTTATTTGCAAAATTTGTGGCGTTGATTCAGTTTCTGTAGCCTTAGTTTTTGTTGGCCCCTCTGTGTTATCTTTTTCCGATATTGGAGTGGTATCTTCTTGGAGCTTACTTGATCGGCAAGTTTTTAGCTGTATAATTTCATTAAGCTGAGTATCACTGTTTTTTTTTGTCAAGTCTACAGTTTTAATAGTTTTATGTCTAGAGTCGATGTCAGACAAGAATTTCGCACTCGGAAGCCCGTCTTGCTGATTTTTACCCGTGTGTAAGGATGGTCTCTCGCTTCCCAATGATTGTAGACTCTTGATTTCTTGTTTGTTTGTTTAGTAATTGACCGTTAGCATAACTGGTGTCTATTTCAGTTTCTTCCGATTGAATCTCCAAAGTAACCTCTTCTTTTGTTGATCTTGATTTTGTATTTAAAAAGATGGGGAAGAGTTCAATTCCCGTCTTTGAGTCATTTGCGCATCTCTTAGTCCTAGCCTTCCTTTCCTTTTTTCTTTGTCGCTTTGATAATCCTGGCTTTGTTGGTTCTAGATAGTCTGCCTCGGTTAAGATTGCCTCAGTTGTTGTTGTAGCTTTAGAATCGTCAGCTTTAATTGCACTACCGGCTCTGAGTTACTCTAGTATCTAGTGTTAAATTATCACCTTACCAAACGTTGGGCATCATGTAGTGTAGTTCCTATATTCCCAATAGGCTCTGCGCATTGGAAAAATATATCCTGTAATTTAGACGTAGGACTGAGGTCGACTAGGTCTCTACCGAATCTATTAGACTTAATTGTGAGTGCCAGCTAGCTCCGAGGTCACTAGAAACTTTCTCAAATTCACAAGAAGGGATTAGTTTCTGACAACCGCATAAACATGACAACTTTGTTTCCCAAATAAGAAATCAATCTCTAGAGTTGCGGAAACAATAGATAACTATTTTACTCAGGAAATCGTGCATGCTTCGTTTCACCAGAGGTGCTGAGAAAATAGAGAGACAGGCGTTTTCAATAAAAAGTATTAATTGAACAGTCTTCTTTCTCAAGCATAGGAAATGTACTGCTACAATCGTAATACTGGTTATAAAGTACAAGGCATATAATACGAAGAGTATTATAAAATAGTACTGTAAGAGCATGATATGGTTTCTAAGCCATAAAATACATAAAATACATCAAATACATACAGTGATAAAATAATGACTAAAAGTACTCAACTGGTGCTTCTAAAATACGCCTACCCCGGTGTACCTAACCTAAGTCTAGTATGAGGGAAGAAGTAAGTGAGGTGTAGCTTAAGTTTAGTATTTATTCTGCCAAGAATCTAACTAAGAATTCTCTAAGTGTCTAACCAGCTCCGTACCTTGGTTGTAGAATGAACGAGGTCTTGTATCTCTCTCTCAGGACTCGATTTCCCAGCAACCCGCAAGGGTAGCCTGGAAACACTGGAGCTGGATTTCTCGGCAGGAGAAAAGACAGCGTCTCTCTGTGCTTCAGCTGGAGGGTCGGCTTCCATCGGCACTTGCTGCAACAGGGTGCGTCGAGCAAGTAGATAGTCGATCTGCTCCAAACCACTGTGTGTTTGTCTGGGCAAATGTAGGCATATTTATACCTTGAAGGTGCCGAGTTTGATGTATGATTGGACATAATAACGTCATCAAAGACTCAGTTCTTTGAAAACTCCATGATTTCCTAGATAAATTAGTATTCAGGCAAGGGGAAGTTCCAAGCTGCTGAAGGCGGGTTTTTCTAAGAAATCGTTATGGATTTTCGGAATTTAGTGGAAGTAGCCATGCCGTATTTGGGCTGCATAGGCTTAGTCTAAATAAGGGTATGATTTCTATGCCTATATAAGGATCAGGTGATTCATACCTATATATGGGACATGAATCGGGAAAATTACACTAGGGTCCTGAATTCGTACATAACAATTTGAGCATAATGCTCAATATATAGTTAAACAGCCCAACAGCATAAAACAGATAGATAACAGTATAAATCAGATCAAGGTACAAGATGCAGAAAATTGGAAGTAACAGTTTCATAAATGAACTTCCCTAAACTAAATAAGGCACCTAATGATGGCAAGGGGAAATCCTAAGCAAAGGGTGTCAATTTGAAGTGAACTAAATAAAGGCTCAGGGCAAAGAAAGCATAGGCGTTCAAGAGTCTAGCTAAAGAACTAGGAATATTGGGTCTAAGATAGCAGAGCTAGGGAAAGGTCTTTCCTCTGCACATTCAGGACAGGATTTCCAAACACCTATTTTAAGACACACAATTAAATACATGGCATTATGCCCAGAGCTTCTTCCCACCAACTCCTCTGAACTTAGACCAATCAGGTTGCACCGTCTCCTTGGAACAGGTAAACTCCCCTTGTTTCCATCATCGAACAAAGCCATACACAGCTCGACAGGATGTATAATCGGTCCGAACTGCATGGTACAGGAGGAGCTTTCTCATCAATAAGAACAGACTTTCAATTAAAATTATCAACTCCATTCCTAAAAGCAAACAATGAGCTACTTCTAACTAAGCTTGTTATCCTGCTTCTGTAGCAATACCAAAAACGTGAAAGCAGATTTAAAAATAAATATTATGTTTAGCAGTAAAAAATGCATTTGAGCAGCATATGCCTACTTGCAGTTAGGCCAACATTAAGAATGCACATTTAGTTTAAATGTGAATATACTATAAGCTGATGATTATAATTCACTTCCATGAAAAAGTGGCTTTTTTAATGTGTAATGGGCACAGATTAGCAAATAGAGTGAGTCACACTAGTCCGTGGCATTAGACAGCAAATAAGACACACACAGACACCAAAAGTTTCTTGGTCTTGATGACAGCGGTAGCTCTTCGGCGTAGGTTTCGAGTTGGACTTTACAATATGCTAGGTCTTGGAGCCAATCGATGTATCTCTGTGGGATCACTGACATAATATAGAATGACAAAATATAACCTTACCAAAATATAGTCACCAAAATATAGAATGACAAAATATCGAATTCCTATCTACAAACAGGTAAGTACAAAAATATCGAATCCAAAATATAGTCTGTAAAAAATATAGTCAGTCAAAATATCGAATTTTTTTAAATGTCTTAAAAGTAATTTAAAAATAATGAAATAATTAATATAATTAACTAAAACATACTTAAAAATACTCAAATAACCTTAAAATTAAGACATAATTAATTTAAGTTATTAATAAAAAATGTACAATATTTTACCGTAGGATAGCAGGAGGGTAACATTTAATATTACCACTCCAGTGAGTGCAACAGTAGGGAAAGCGTTGGATAGCGTAGGGGTAAAAAATACTATTCCCACTCCAGTGAGTGCAACAGTAGGGAAAGCGTTGGATAGCGTAGGGGTAAAAAATACTATTCCCACTCCAGAGAGTGCAACAGTAGGGAAAGCGTTGGATAGCGTAGGGGTAAAAATTACTATTCCCACTCAAGAGAGTGCAACAGTAGGGAAAGCGTTAGATAGCGTAGGGGTAAAAAATACTATTCCCACTCCAGTGAGTGCAACAGTAGGGAAAGCGTTGGATAGCGTAGGGGTAAAAAATACTATTCCCACTCCAGAGAGTGCAGCAGTAGGGAAAGCGTTGGATAGCGGGAGTGTGAAAATTACTATTCCCACTCCAGATAGTGCAACAGTAGGGAAAGCTTTGGATAGCGTAGGGGTAAAAATTACTATTCCCACTCCAGAGAGTGCAACAGTAGGGAAAGCGTTGGATAGCGTAGTGGTAAAAAATACTATTCCCACTCCAGAGAGTGCAACAGTAGGGAAAGCGTTGGATAGCGGGAGGGTGAAAATTACTATTCCCACTCCAGTGAGTTTAACAGTAGGGAAAGTAATGATTTAATATATTATTAAAAATAAATTAAATATCAATCTCAATAAAACATTAATTGAAATTAATAACCAATTTAATATTATGTAATAATTAATTAGAAATACAACTACATATTAGTTAATAAAAATTAATAACCTATTCATAATTATTTAACAACTAATTAATTTTCAATAACAAAAACTAATTAATAATATAAATTAATACCAATTAAATATTAACAGTAAATTAATTATCAATACACAAAAAGTATTTTTAACATGTAATTAATTACAATTACATTACTTCCCACCCTATTCCCCTATAAACCCACATCCCACTACAGAAAATACATTAATACAATTATCATAATTATCAAATATTTAATTAATACAAAAAATTTAACAATTAATAAAAATTAATTGCCAATTAATAGAAATTAATTACCAATTAAAAATTAATTAACAATAAATTTAAAATCAATACCAATGAATGAAAAAAAATATTTACTTAATTGCAATTAAATTACTTCCCACCCTATTCCCCTATAAGCCCACAACCCGCTACAGAAAATGCATTTAGAAAATTAACATAAGTAACAATTAATCAATTAATACAAATGAATTGGCAATTAATAAAAATTAATTACCAATTAAAAAATAACAATAAATTCAAAATGAATACCAATAAATAAATAAAAATATTTAATTAATTACAATTAAATTACTTCCCACCCTATTCCCCTATAAACCCACAACCCGCTACAGAACTAAAAAGCAAAATGTAATTAAAAATTAATAATAATTGCTACAAATTAATATTTAATTTAATATAATTAAATTACTTCCCACCCTATTCCCCTATAAACCCACAACCCGCTACAGAATTAAATTACGCAAAAATTAAATAACATAAAATTCATTACTTAAAATACAATTAACATACATTACAAAAATTAATATACACTTTTCACACATATACTAACATACAAAACACTTTAAAAAAAATTATATTATTAAAAAATCGATATATTTAATGCCTATACTTCGATATTTTGACTTCTATATTTTGAAAATCGATATTACTTACCTAAAATTCGATATTTTTAACCACTATATTGTGTCCATTCGATATTTTGTCCATTCTATATTTTTACTTCGATATTATGTCCATTCTATATTTTGGAATCGATATTATGACTGTTTACCATCTCTGTGACCTACTCCTGCCCGAAAACATTGATACTCTGCCTTTAGACATTAGCAATGACACCGCTACTAGCTTACGATTAGTGGGCTGGAGCGATTTGATAAGGCCCAGTAGGCACACTTTGGAGGAGCAATCTACCTGTTTTTCTATTATCTTTGATTTGGTCTGTGTGGCATGCATCCAGTACAAGGCCACAGGGCCGCACATCATCGCCAGATGCAAAAAAAAGTCTGCTGCAGCAGCCCCGCGCTGCACTGCACACTGCTCGTAGTCCAAATTTGTGAAGTTGAAGGAGGAAGTAATAGGCCTGCAGCAGATATGATCCTGAGATTACAGTTGGGTGTGAGTTTATCAATAAATAGAATACAGCAGAATTCCCAGTTTGCTTGCGTTAATGGGATGTCTAAGATTCCGTTTCATTTATCCCTGGCAGTGTCTGTGAACCAACCCGTTCACCCTGTGAGGAGTCATATAATTTGGTGATGAGTTTTTTTCCGATCTGTGCTTGAAAGTAGGGCCTGTAGAGAACGCAGCTTGGGTGGTTCTTGGGGAAAGGAGGTGTATAGTGCTTTCATAGTCTATAATATACAAAGCTCTGTAGGGGGGTGCACAATTGCTTAAGCCATCTTCTTCTTGGTTGAGCATACTCCTGGCATTCAAACAGAAAATGTGCCACTGACTCTTGTCTGGATATGCAAATAGGGCAAAATTCTGTGGTCTGTGCTGGGGGTTTCCACCGAGATGTAAAAGCGTGCAGTGGAAGAGTCCCAGTCCTAAATTTAAAATAAAGGGTCCTGTCAAATGGTCTCTCAATAATGTCTAAGTAAAGTTCCCGGATCGGCAAATCCTTAAATTTCAAAAAGTCCTCCGTGAGTCTACCCAATGTACAGTTAGTGCTCCGTTGAGTCACAATCCAGTTTCAATACAAACTCTTGAGTGTTGCCTTTGGGGGGGAAGACCTATTTGCCCAGGCTTCGCTTAGACCCAAGTTACACAGGAGGGCTTTCATATCTCTCAGCCATTTTATCCGGTGCCACCCCGGTAATGACATTACTTCAGAGAGCCCTTTAGCATATTTGGCAAGCTCCGGGACTCGCCACAGCCGGGCCCATAAGCGTAAGGGCCGGAACTTTGCCAAATCTCCAATAGGGCGGCAGCCTAAATCAAGCATTAGTGGGATCATAGGAGTACCCTGGGGAAGTGACACGATGGCCCTACAGAACTTCCTCTCAGATCTTGACAATTCGCTAGTGTTACATGAGCCCCATAGCTCTGCCCCATAAAGAGCAGAGCTAACTCCCCTTGCTGCATAGATTTCAATAACAGGGGCTATAGGTCTAATTGCACAGGAGCGCTGCTCCTTCAGAAGAGCCCCTGTTACCCTCTTGTGGGCTAGCAGCATTTTATCTAAATGAGGAGCCCACTGCATATTGTGCGACAAACGGATGCCTAGGTAATCAAATACATCCACCCTCCCCAAAGGTACAGCCTTCAACTTTGGGGGACGCACATATTTTTTGGGGAGATTCATCACAAGGTATTTTGTTTTATCGGTATTGATTACCAGGCCCCGTTCTGCACAAAAAGACTCGAAGTTAATGAGTAGTTTTTGAAGACCCATTGGGGATTTGGATAGCAAGAGCGTGTCATCCGCAAAGAGAAGGGTGGGGATAACCTCCCCCGCCAGGGATGGTTCATCTGAAGGATCTTTCAACAGATGCTCAACCACACCGTTGACATACAAGGAGAAGAGGGTGGGAGCTTGAACACATCCCTCTGTACCCCATCTTATCTGGGCAAAGCTGTTCTCATGGAACCTTACAAGTAACAGTAGAATGTATTGTGGTATCCCCATGTGGGTAATGACAAAGCATACAGTAGAGTTTTTATGCATATGTGGCGAGTGCCTGCCATGCTCTAGTCGTGCTGTTTATAGGACCAACTGTCTTGAATGTATTTGTCTGTTTCACATACAGTGAGGGGAATAGTGTGTGCTTCATCATGTTTGATAGTGGTGTGTGACGTGTACCGCTGAGGGTGATACCAATAATGAGCAAAATGGGCTTGAGCACACAAATACTATAGATGAAAGTCCGGAGCATCAAATCCTCCTTGAATATAAGGGCGTGTAAGTGTCTGACAACTGATCCAAGGCTTTTTACCAGCCCATGCTAGAGTTGTCATGCAGGATTGTACTGATTTAAAAAAAAAACTGTGTCAGTGGAATAGGGATGTTGATTAAAAGGTATAAATCTTGCTAACAAAACCATCGTTATGATTGCTAGTCTGTCCACCAGCGAAAGGGGGAGGCGGGTCCAACGGGCCACTTGGTCCAGCAATTTTGAAATGGCTATGCCTCAATTTTGGTGGATTACAACTTCCATTTCGTGATGTATCCATACCCCCAAGTATTTCAGGGGTTCTGTCCACCAATTTAACAGGTACCGTAGCACATGAGGCACTGTGGCAGGGGTTAGTGAAAAGATGACCGATTTAGACCAGTTAATGCTTAGGCCAGAGTACCATTCGCATTTAACATATTCACGCACCGTCTGGCCGAGATTCATGCTTGGTTCCCTCACATACACCACCTTATCATCAGCATCTAATGATATGGCCAGGGGGCGTTGGCAAAAGCGCAAGGCCATAAACGAGGTGCTTTTGTCTGATGATGTAAGCAAGGGCTCCAGTGCCAGGGTGAATAAAATCGGGGAGAGCAGACAGCCCTGCCGCTCCCCCCTACAAATGCGCATGAGATTGGAAATTATGCAGTTCATTCGGATGTGGGCAACTGGAGCTGCATATAGCAGAAGGATCAAGATAGGAAGGCTGGTTGTATCCCCATTTGAGCTAGCACAGTGAACATGTATGGCCATTGTATAGAATTAAATGCCTGCAGTGCATCTAGGAAAACTGCTGAAGCGGGCATTGATGGATTCAATTTAAGTAGGACTGCAAATAGCTCGCGACATATCAGCAAGTCCGTAATCCCCCATTCCTTCCCTGAACACTCTGGCCACTTGTTTGTCCTGCCCTGATGAGACAGCAGACCAATTCATGTGTGGGTCCAGTGGGGAATTAAAATCTTCACCCCAGATAATAATAGAAGGTTGTAGGTCACATATTCGGGTGTAGAGTGTTGTGTAGCATTCAGGGTCATCAGTGTTCGGGCCATATATGTTGATAAGGGTCAGGATTGTCCCTCCACAGTTACCCTGCCAGATAATATATCTCCCTTGATCGTCTGTTTCAGAGTGTATCATGCTAAAGGGGGTGCCTCTATGGACCAGGATGAGGACTCCCCGCGAATACAAAGAATAGGAAGAGGCCAGTCTTGTGTGGGCCCATCGCGCCCCAACATTGGTAGATGATTGTATAGTGAGGTGCATTTCCTGTATGACTGCAATGTGGACTTGAAGGCGACCCACGTGATTCTGGCATTTTGCACACAACATACAACAATTTAAAAATATACAATTACAGTACAGTTGCCTACCTAAAGCATTTCTGTTATATGAAATTGTATTTATTATATTTTCAGAACTTGTGACAACGCACAGCATTAAAATTATCATTCGGAAATAAGCTGTAACACTGAGCTACTAGGAAGATGTTTTTCAACTTATTTGATATTTAGAAAGTGTCCACAGCACTCTTCTCTCTAAAATGTTGCACTTTTAAGGGAATCAATTATAACCTTAATGAGACTTTCCCAGTCATCAGTGGGAATCTTAGTTTTTGATAACATATTTTTCCACAGAGCAAAATGTCAATCTAGTATAGCTGCTTACAAGATATTGTGACAGCCTGCAGTATGTTTATTATTTCTTTACAATTTTTGCAAGTTCTGAATATTGTCTCTGTCTTACAGGCACCATTGGAGATTGGAAAAATGTACTCACTGTGGCACAAAGCGAAAGATTTGACAAAATATTTCAGGAAAAGATGCAAGATCTGCCAATAAAATTTATTTGGGATATTAATGAGAACATATAAACTTGCAGACAAAATTAATAAAATACCTTGTTAGAATTAGATGGTTAAGTTTGATTTTACCAACTACAAATCTTATCCTGATTTGACTGATAAATCTAAAATATTGACGTGATCTTTGAGTTTTATATTTATGTACCACATTCCATTTGATATATTTGTGTATTTGTGTGCACATTTTTCATTTATAAAGTAGTTCTGCCGTTAGTACTGATTGCACATTTACAACATATAACATTTGTCTTAACACAATTTGATAGTACATCATTTATTCATATATGTATCAAAATGTTTTATAATGTCTGATAGAATGTAAATAACTGGCAAATTAATTAATATGCTTATTTTGCATGTCACATCATTTATCACAAAGCCTGGCCTACCCAAAATAATGATAAAAGTCAATTTATGCCACGTACAGACATGTATTCGGCAAAGAAGAGGTTTCAAGTTCCTGGGTGACTGGAAGCTCATGCAAGCTGAGCTGCAAACATCCCAAGCAAAGGCCATCAGCTCTTCCGAGCCAGCTTGCCTTTATTAGCTCAGGAAACACAAAATCTATGACAGAGAGCAACCTACTTGAAGATCAGAATTATATGCTTGGTGTCCATCTAAAGTATGCAGGCTAGAGGCCACCTCCAGAAACTCGGGCTGGTCTGTTTGGTACAATGGTTGCTTAGCTAATGGTTAAAAGGGAGGGGTTGGCCAACAAAGACTGGTTCTATAGTTCAAAGCAGTGAATTACTGAAACACAATCACAAGGTGACAATTCTTCTTAATATTTTGCTTATTAATTGCGTTCATTGCCACAATTATGCTTGTTTTTATAGTTACATGTATACACTAAATCTGCACTATTAATTTTAATAAAGTCTTTAAAATATATAGTGTGGATTCTTGTGTTTGCACATCCATGGTGGAAGGGGTTTGGAGCTGACAGATAAATAAATAATCCTGTAAGTCCACCAGGACTGATTGTTGCCAAGAACATATACTCTTCATGAAATTCATTTGTGGTTGGTGAGATGCAATCTAACAGATTTCTAGTGTTGGGAGGGTGTATTGTGTGTGTGTGACTGTGCGATAGCCAGTAGGGCTTGAGGAGTATAAAACCTGGCCGTACTTTGCAAAGTTGTAAATAATGTATCTACATACAGACATTTGATAAGAAAATGTATAGAAAAAAAGGAATACTTGAGTCACAGTTGGTAATTCTAGGTTATGGCCGTGATCATACAATAAGTTGTTTTTTTCATTTGTGTACTCTGCTTTAAACGTATTATTTTGTTTTAACAAGAACACATCAAGATCAGTGAAAATGTCACTTTTCAGGTAAATCCTCTGGTCTCAGGATGAGTGTTTGAGTAAGGGGCTTGGTATTTCTACACAGCAGTTACTTTTATCATTGAGGATGAGTAACTCTGGGTGGGAAGAACAGCAGAATCACAAGTTGATTCTCAAGGGCCTCCTTAGAATTAAGTTGTCAGCAGGGTTGATAGGGAATTACATATCCAGTTGCCCTGACACTTCCTCATTTGTCTCTGAAGTTTCATCCCGAGATCTCCACTGCCAAGAGAAAGGTTCTAGATCTTTTATGTTCCACAATATCTTATTATTACTATGGCACTCCTCATAAACCCTAATAAGGTAGACGTGTTTACAATAATACTTATGGAGCTGTATTAGCAGTACATGTTGGAATGATAATTGATTCATGTGTCATGTATGGACCCACTTGATCCCTCAAACAAGGATGGTGATGAAATCTCTTACGGGGCATATACATTCATAAATGTCTTTACAATTTGGGCTTGGTTCAACAAAGGGGCAGAGAAGGCAACTGAAATTCTGTCAATAAGTTTCATTTCCACCTTACACTTTCAACACTTCCCAACAATTAACCAAAGCACATTTTGTAGTGGAAGGTGAAAACGTGCATGTTCCAGTTTCATATTCACATTTGTCCAGGTACATGCCAAAGAAAAAGTATAGCATTTAGCATTGGACCTGCAGGTAAGGTTAACATCCATAAGTAGCCTAATTTATGAGGGCTCATCCGTTTTTCTTTTCATGAAAGCTAGTTATGCATGTTCAAACGACTATAAGGACAGTGAGATTTCTGTGTTAGATAATGTACTCCCCTGGATGCGAAATTGAAGTTTCTGGGCATGAATGGCCTGAGTGGTGTGATCACCTGTAAACTAAACGAGTTGTGGGTCATTGTAAGCTCCCCTGAAAGTCCTTCTAACCCTGGAAATGGCCAGAGGTTTTCACCAGGAGTAAATCAATTTCCAGTTTGGGGAAGGAACACTTACACAATTGGTGGAGGTGTACAGAAAGGTTTTTTTTTATGGTAAAAAAACATATTTTCTCCATGAAGGAGAATACCAAGTACATTAGCACTTGCGTGTTTATTTTCTCTGCATGTAAAAATAGAAGTCTGTATATTTATGAATGCAAATAAAATGTTATGTTATATTATTGATTACTTGTAGAGCACACGATCACAGGGTATGTCTCTTGGTGCTAGGTAATGAAAGAGACGAGGATTTCTACTATTTGTAAGCTTGTGTAAACAACCATGGGGCATATTATCAAGCAGGGCATTAACATTATCGCTGCTTTAGTGGCAGAAAACTGCTGCTAAAGCGGCGATAATGGGCTTGATAATACGCCGTAGAGAATTCCCATAGAAGCCCATGTTTACACCAGAACATGGGCTTCTATGGGAATTCACATGGGTGTATTATCAAACTCATTATCGTCGCTTTAGCGGCAGTTTTCAGCGATAATGTTCACGCTGTTTCTTGATAATATGCCCCCATGTCTTTAGAAGTTGCCTGAATTTGGTGTAGAAGGATGCCTGCCTCATTTTCAATTGAAGGATGTTCCATATGCTAGAAGCTATGATAGAGAACCTACGTCCTCCAATCCTAAGTTTCTTGTAAGTAGAGGTGACTAAAAAGTGGAAGGTGGCTTGACCATAGATTCTCTCGTTGGACAGTATTTTACGATGCAAACTTTTATGAAACCCAGGCATCTCAAATGCAGCACCTTTGAACACCGTGCAGCATGCCTTAAATCTGCATCTCTGTGTCACCGGCAGCCAGTGGAAGTCCCTAGTCGCCTGCGTGATAGAGCCCCCTCTTGGAAGCTGAACTATCATCCTGGCAGCCTGGTTTTGAATTAGCTGAAGCTTGCACAGGAGGGATTTTGGGAGATCCAGGTAGAGGGAGTTAGCGTAGTCAAATCTTGACATAACCAGTGCCAAGATAATTTGGATCAAGGGCTCTCTCGTCATGAATTTCTTAATCTTTTTTATCCGCCGAAGTTGTAAGAAACACGCTGAGGTCACTGCACTGGCCTGCTGTTTACAAGATAGATCCTCATCAGTGATCACACCCAGGCTTTTTACTGCCCTTTTCAGGGCTGGAGTAGATCCCATCTCACTAGGTCACCACCACGGATTCCAACCTACCGTTCTACTCTTAGTGAGGACTATCTCAGTTTTGTCTGAGTTAAGTTTCAGTTGGTTATCATTCATCCATCCATCCATCCACTGATGAATAGCATGGTGTTTTGGAAGTGCAATCTAGCTGCATCGCTGTCGTTGATTGCAAATAACAGTTGCATATCGTCCGCGTAGTTGAATATATTTACTTCCATCATCTTGAGCTATCTTGAGGGATCTGACCAACGGTTGGAAGTAGATGCTGAATACGTGGGGGGAGAGAGAGGACCCCTGGGGCACACCACAGCTCACCTTAACCTCTTTTGAGGAAGAAAGAGCGAGTCACACAGATTGGAATCTATCCTTCAGGAACTATGTCATCCAGTTCAATGCTTCGCCCCGTAATCCCAAGGCCCAGGCACGGTCAGCCAACAGAGCATGGTCCACCATGTCAAAGGCCACTGACAGGTCAAGCAGCACCAACACCTGGGTGTTCCCCTTATCCACTTCTCTTTGCAATTTGTCCAGCACTGATGTAATCACTGCTTCAGTGAAATGTGCTGGTCTAAACCCTGCATGACAATGGTCCAGAAACTCTGACTTCTCTAAGCCTTTTTAAAGGATTTAGGTACCCGACCCGAACTGATAAAATAATTAAGAAATTGTAAGAAACTGTCTCCGCCATAGGTTGCCACCTCTCTAAGGACTCTTGGGGAACAGATGTCGTTAGGCGAACCAGATTTAACCTTCGTCATAAGTTCTATCAGGTCATCTTATGATACATTGGGAAGGGGGAGAACGTGATGCTGTTCATGTCTCCCGGCGAGGAGTCTGGAGCAGACAAGCCCGAGGGGATACTCCTTTTTACTGCGGCAATCTTGTCCACAAAATATCCATTGAGAGTTTCACACAGACTCTGAGATGGTGGATTTGGGAGAGTCACCCTATCTAAGTTAGATAATTTGTTGATGATTCTGAAAATTTCTTTAGATGTATTCGATGACTTAAGGATTTTATTTGTGAAATGGCTGACTTTAGTTTGCTTTACTAGAGACTTATACATTTTCTTTTTAATATAGCAGGTTCTCGGGGCTGGCGAATATTCCGAACACCATTTCCTTTCTGCGCGTCACAAATCTTTCAAAGAATTAGCCCTGGAAAGCTGTAACTCACGTAGATTTTGAGACATAACCATGGATAAAGATTATGAATTCCAAATTGTATTAGGAAACCTGTGTGTGCTGATTTACTACTCTGTACGTAAATGTTGCCTTACATGTTTAGACAGAGTGCTGCAAACAGCTAATGAAACACACGTCCTATTAAAGGAACTAGAGGGTAATTAACGGAGCAAAGGAAAAACAAAATACAGTAGGGAACATCATTCCAAGGTCTAAAAAAAGAGCTCTCTGTAAATGTGGGTGTGTCGGATATAACAAAAACAAACGTAGAACATGACATTTAAAAAGTACACCACCACTGGGTAAAATTGTACTTTAGGAATGCTAGCTTGCACATTTTTCTCTAGCAGAGTAACCTACATAGGGCTGATGAATAGAGGCACAGCAAACACTAGTGAAAAAAGCAGTACTGTAGTGGGGAGGGAGGTACCCAGAGTGACAGAATAACATTTATGGAAGTATGCCATAGCTAAACACATGAGATGTCAGACGCAGTCTTGCATACTCGTTTTCTTTTCTCACCTTCTCTGGTGGATAACCAACTATGCATCTGTTAATGTTGCAACTATTCATTGGAATCATTATACAAATAAAGGACACCGTAAAAAAAGCCATTTGGGGTACAAAAAAGTACTGCTACTTTACATACTCAAGAATGCAATCTACAAACCTCCACCTGAGATCTCTGCATGTACGGTGGTATGGGATTTAAACATAGATGGGAGTGGTCAAGGGGCAGTGGTTGGAAAAAGGGAAATAACAAATTCAGAATGGATGGTGTTAAGGGAAATTATCAATCAATCAATATGCATTTGTAGAGCACACAACTCCCTCAAATAGAGGTGTCCTGGCCAGGTTTTTAAGGTCTTCCTGAAATCTTGTTCTGACTCTATCTGGCGCAAATAAGGTGGCAGCGAGTTCCAGAATCTGGAGGTCCTGATTGCAAAAGATATTCCCCCATGTCAAGACTTAGCAAAGCGAGGGGCACAGAGCAGACACGGGTAGTTTGATCTCAATATCCATTCCTGACGATACGTGCTGAGCCTAAGCTTAAGGTAACCTGGGCCCAAGTTGTGGACAGCTCGGATGGCCAAGGTTACCAGTTCCAAATCGAATCATGTTTAAAATTCTTGTGTTGGCATTCAGAGCAGTCCATGGCCAGGGACCGACGTATTTGCAGAAACGGTTTTCATTCTACACTCCTAACCGTGCCCTAAGATCGGCTAATCAATGCCTACTGGCCACCCCCAAATACAAATACGCCCGTCTGGGAGGCCAATCTATTTCAGTTAAGGCAGCTTCTGCTTGGAATGCTCTCCCCCTGTTCCTTAGAGCCTCGCCGACCATTACTGTTTTTAAGAAGGAACTCAAGACTTATCTGTTCAATGCCCCTCTCTAACAGTTCTTTTAGGTTCTGATCCAGCACTCTTGATGTCTAATTACTCACCGCGCCAGGATACCCCGTGGTAATAGAGCGCGCTATAAAAGTTTTAATAAACATAAACATAAACATAAGGTCAGAGCCTTGAATTCTATCCTCTTAATTACCAGGAGCCGCCGAATTAATCTTGCAGCCGCGTTCTGAACGATCTACAGTCTATAAATAAGGTAGGCTGGCAGCCCCAGAAATAGACTATTGGCGTAGTCTAATTGAGAAGTCACCATTGCATGGACTATGATCCTGCGGCTGTCCTACGGTAGTAAGTCAAGGAATTTCTTTATGATTCTCAGATTCTCAAAGCAAGCTGAAGAGATCAGGCATACTTGAGCCATAAAAGATAAATCTGTTTCTCATTTGATGTCTAGCATTTCTTGCTGTTTGTGCCGAGGCCGGCGGTGACCCAGTTCTACAGGCAACCAGAAGCCTGCAGGGGGAGGATGAGCCTGACTAAAGAACAGGGCCTCAGTCTTATCTGAATTTAATTTTAGGCAGTTGCTGTTCATCCATCTAGAAATGTCCTTCAGGCACGCACTCCTTGAATCTGAGGAAGGCGGCCTTGGAATGTTCTTTAATCGAGAACACCCACTGAGTATCATCCGTATAGAAAAATACTTTCATCCCCCCATGATGCAATGAGAGTAGCGAGTGGCACCAGGTAGATATTAAAGAAAAATGGACTCAAAGAAGAGCCATGAGGCATTCCACACTGCAGGGGTTTTGATGCAGATCGAAAAGGTCGAAGAAAGACCTGTTGGGAGTGGTCTTTAAGATAGGACTGAATCCAGGAGAGCGCCACTCCACAAATACACATCTGATTTAGTCTGTTCAGTAGAATTGAGTGTGCTACTGTGTCAAATGCTGCTGATAGTTCTGATAAATCTAAAATGGCAGAGGTGCTAGCATCCAAAGGCATTCTCGTGGGTTCTGCGACTTCAGATAAAGCTGTCTCAGTGCTGTAACCCAACCGGAATCCAGATTGACACTCGTGCAACTGGTCGTGTGTTTCAATAAACTTGGCTAGCTGATTTTGTGCCAATTTCGCTAGCATTTTTGCAGGTGCTGACAAGAGGGAGATCAGTCAAAAATGGCTGAGCACAACTGGATCCACATTAGATTTTTTCAGTAAAGGTAGTAAAAACACTGTTTCCTGATACCCGAAAAAGTGCTGTTTTTTAGCGGGGTGTTCCAGATCTTGTTTATTACCAGATTCAGCAAGTGGGCCAAAGATCTAAAGAGCTGGGGAGGGCAAGGATACTCTGGGGAGCCTGATTTGGATCCTAGGATTTCAGTCAGGGATTCCTCGACAGTTATAGGGAGAAATTCTGAGAAGGAGCCATGGGAGTTCGAGCTTACAGTTTGCTGCATAGACGAAGCATCCGCCCCAGCTGGAAGCAAGGAATACACTCTTAGGGATTTTTTCCTCGAATAAGTTCGACAAGCTTGTGCACAGGGAGGGGGAAGAGTTGATGATATCCTCCAAAGCTGACTGATTGGTAAAAGATCTAACAATCTTAAAAATGTATTTTGCTGAGTTCTCCAAACGTTCTATGTGCCTGACCAAATAATCTCTCCTAGTAACCCGCATCAGTTTACGGAAATTCTTCAGCGCCTCCTTATAGGCCATTTTGTTTTGTTGACTGAGTGAAAGTTTTCCTCCAGCAGCGCTTAAGCCTCTTTCATCTACTCTTTTTTGTTCTAAGGTCTGCTGAAAACCATCGGGCAGAGACGGATCCTCTAGGGGTCATGACTGGCCTAGAAGGTGCTACTGTATCCAAAGCATATGAGATTCAAAAGTTAAATGAGGAGGAGTCAATGTCGGGATTGCCTGACAGTTGTGGCTCCATTACTTATAAAACTGACCCCAGGGTGTCGATTGTTACCTTTTCCGATTCCTCTTTAGTTCAATGTGTTTTCTCTCCGATGGCTGTTTAGTCTCCAGCCTGAAGGAGAAGAAGATGAGGAAATGATCCATCCAAATCATGTGGAGGGGAGCCTCCACTTCCATATTCTGGAAAATTAGATCTAATGTATGGCAGCTCTATGAGTGGGTGAGACAACGAGCTGAGTGAGGTTAAAGCCATTGAGTGTCGAAATTAGCTGAGACGCCTGGGAGCAACTGGGATTTTCTACATGGAGATTGACATCAGCTAGGACTGTAAAGTTAGCATAGTGTAGTGACATTTGGCCAATGACTTTTCATAGTTCTGGTATGAAGCTAAAGGACAATCAGGTGGTCTTCATGTCATTAGCCCTGCAAAGGAAAGAGCTGGCAAGATCTTTATACAGAAGCTTATTGCCTATATTACTCAGCTCAGATGAAGAGATCCCCAAGTATCCTTCAGAATAACTGCTACTCCTCCCCTCATCCAATCTCTACTCAGGTTAACACAAATGATTTGAAAGCCGGGAGGAATTGCCTGGGTTATATTCGGCTTAGATTCCTTTTTTATTAGTGGAGTTTATGGAGAGGCATACTAATACAGAACACACATCCATATAGGAGTGAACAATCAATTGCAATTTGCAGAGTACACATTTATATGTACTTCTGCAGTACCACTGATCACACAGGCTCCCATGTTCTCCAGCCCACCCTTGAAATAAGTTAAGCACCACACATGGCAAACCACTGGCAGTTCAGCACACTCCTTTACAAATCAATAGAGAAATGCAAAATACACAAATAAATAGGAAAACATGTAAAAATATTAATAGAATTTTAAATTACATTTGAAAATATTTTTAAGTTGTTGATGACTTGTTTCTCAGCCTCACAGTCCCCCTTCCCCAGGCATGGGGCCATTGCCTATCCTCCGTCTTCCCACTAGGGGGGATATTCACATGGACACAACTCCGATTTATCCCCACCCTTACGCAACAAATGTGGCGATAGATTTAACACCCCATTCACAAGCTGGTGCAAACTGCAGACACTGCCTGTATTCCCGCGATAACTGCCCCCAAAATTATCTCCACGGTGGACACCAACAACTAACCCTAATGAGATACAGAGTAGGCGTACCAGTGCAAAAACACATGAAAAATCCACAACACTACATTCACAACGAATTGCCTCATCTGCGAAGCTAAACAAAAGCAGGCGATAAGCTGCGGTAGCAGCAGGGAATTAATACCTGCCTTCTGCTGGTGTTAAGTAGGACGACTACCTGCAGCATGAAATGGAGCCCAGCCAAGAGCCACACCTGAAGACCCACACATGCCATGGAGACAAGGATCATGCAAAGCGGATACCCATGAGGGCCACAACACCCCCGCAACCACCCCAGGCCCCCCCCCCCGGCCCTCCCCCGACATACAAATACTGTGCACAGCACAAAAGCCACAACAAATGCACGATGACGCACAGTGCCAAAATAAATACACACATGTGTGGCCAGAAGAACGAGAAACAGTCACACAGCAGTGAAGTAACTAACAAAATCTTTATTGAAACACAACACAAAACAGCAATGTGGAAGACTCCTGTCAGGTCCGCCAGGGACAATCTCGATGACACAGCCTAGAAGAGAAAGGACAAAATCAGGACGTGTGTCATGCGCACATCAAAGGAGCGAGACACAGAGAAACAGAGAAGGAAAGTGAGCCAGAGAGAGAAAGGGAGGGAATGAAACGAAGGGAGAGAGAGAGAGAATAAGAGAGAGAGAGGAAAGTGAGGGGAAGTGCGAAAGAGAGGGGGAAGAAAGAGAGAGAGGGAAGGGAGATAGAGAGAGAGAGAGAGAGAGAGAGAGAAAGAGAGAGAGAGAGAAGGGAGATAGAGAGAGAGAGGGAGATAGAGAGAGAGAGAGGGGGGCAGGGAGAGAGAGAGAGAGAGGGAAGGGAGAGAGAGACACCGCCTACCCCTGTGCACACAGGCCCCACTGCTCACCTGCTACAACCGGTGTGTCCATCTTTAGGCACACCTCTTGCCCGTGCAAGCTCCAGGCCCCAGTCACGCCACCAAGGCCTGGTCCACATCATGCGGGTCCGCCCCGCAACCCAGCATGTCCCACACAGGACGCTGAGTCTTGAGTCATCAATGGCGGAGACCACATCAGTGCATACATCCTTATCGCAGGCTGCACACCTGCTCAGCAATTACGTATGCCACCAACCCTGTGCAACGCCAGTCAGCGCCACGTGGTGGTAGGCCCATGTCAGCCATAAGGCCTTGGGTGCCACTAACCCTGTGCTATAACAGTCAGCGCCGCTTGTTGGTAGGCCCGTGTCGGCCGCAAGGCCTCGGGTGCCACCAACCCTGTGCGCAGCAAATCATAGGCCTTTTATGATTGAGTACCGTGGAGCGTCTGTCATCCAGTCACCACTGGCAGAGGGGAATGTGACGTTGTCAGCCCCTTATATTTGTGGGGTCACTTGGCCTGTGAACCCTCTGCCGGATGAGTGTGGTGTGTGTGCAGACCTGCCTTCAGGGAGTGGCCGTGACATGCTGAAAACTAGACCAGTGACCTGCACACCACCAGAGAGTATGCCTGCGACAGCTAGCTATGTGGGCCCCCCTCAGAGCGTAAGCAGAGAGGTCTGGCCTGGCATATGCCGGAACAGCAAAGGGCTTGCAACAATGACTCGGGGGATCAGGGACTGGTTCAGTCCATGTCCGGACACGAAAGTGACTAATGCGTGTGTTTCTGTTGTAGTGTCCACGACACCCGGGACTCAATAGGCAATGTAGCACACGGTGACAGGCATCCCACTAGATGAGCATCATTGAGGTAATGGAAATCACTGTCCCCACTTCCACCCACACATACATGTAGGAATGATGAAAGACATGACACAGCAGTGTGTTACTGGATGTTTATTGCACATCCAGTGGAGTGTTGCAGCTGGAGCGGTAAAGGGCCTTGCCAAGCGCACCACACAATATCGGCCCATGGAGGGCCAGCCAGATTCCATCCAGGGAGGGCAGGTACTGCAGAAGAGGAAGAGAACAGTCCGCAGTCTGGTTGCCGTGTCATTGATCATCAAACAGGATATGGCATTCCATGTCGTGGTCCAAGGTGAGTGCAGCGGAGTGTAATGGGGGTCAGTGGGAGGTCAAGAGGCCATGTGCGACACCAAGCAGAAACAGGCCAGGTGGCGGAGATGAATGCTACTGCCTCCTTCTGACAACAATCCCATCCACGTCCTCTTCCCCGTATGTGTGCTCTGCCCCACCTGTGGGTGTTGCAGTACCGGCTGCGACACTGTATGCCACTGAAACATCAGGGTCTGGAGGTGGATTGTCGGCCGCACTGTGTGGCAGTGGCACATCAGGTGCTGGAGTGGATACGCCTGCCACACTGTGAGGCACTGACACACCAGGGGGCGGAGATGTGGACGGTGTGGGGGCAACAACATTCACCAGCACCACGCCTTGTGGTAGCAATGCCATGATGAGGATCTGAGGGGCATGGTAGATCCCAGCTACATTTCACTGATGTGCAGCGGTGGCTGCCATCCTTTCTGCCTCCATCCACACCATGTCCTCCATGAGCCTCCGCAAGTGTGCCAGCTCATGGCTGGACATCGCTGGAGCCAGTCTGAGAGGACAAGTGTTCTTCTCTCCGCGTCATGACTTCAGCGATGTCAGTCAGGGCTCCTTGGAGACCATGGAGCGGGCCGTGGGTGTCCGTTAGGGACTGGAGCTGGTCCCTGATGGGACCTAGACACCCATGGATGGCGTCCATTTTGGTAGCCATAAGGCCGAACTCCACCTTCACCTGCTTAGCCGTCTCCCTCTGGCTCTCCAGCACATGACATTGGAAGGCCATGGTTTGTTCCTGGGGGTCTTGGGAGAGTGCCAGGACTGTGCGTGCCTCCTGCTGGAAGCTTTGAGTAGTGGGTGGGGTCTCCTTGGTGTAGCTGGGCTGCCCTGATCCTGGAGGTGAGTTGCGGATGATGTCCATGATGTTTTGGAGGGTTTGGGTGTCAATCTGTTAGGGTTTGTGCACAGCAAAGAGCATGTCCCATCTCATTGCGCTAGTGGTCTCTGTAATAGCTCTCTTTAAACATACTACTGAAAGCCTTTCTTGTTATCTCAGCCCCTCCCTAAGACTTCTCTGTATGTTGCTCAATGTATTCACAAGTTTGGACATTGCTGTCTTGTTTGCACATTGGACCTTACTTTTACCAAGGTTTATTTAGAAAACATTGGACCTTGCTTTTACCAAGTCTTATTTAGAACACTCCTCCCTAGGCCATGTGTTACTTCAACTCATTAACATAATAACTGAAGCTCTGCACACCTGCTTGTGAGAACCACACCCAGTTCTTCGAACCACACCCAGCCCTGTCTAAAAAAGGCGGCCCCTGAGCCTCACCCAGTGCTTGTGCTCGTCTACCTCCCACTTACCTGAGAACAGATCCTTCTGCGCTGGCACTCTTGCTCTCTCCAGACCTTCATTGACTTCAACGGGCGCAGCTTCTGGCTCTTCCTTCTTCTGGTTTCCGGCTACTTCTTGCCTCAGCCCCTCTTCTGTCCACTGCAATCGACCTGCAAAAGAGAAAGAGGTCAAGGTTAGACTGATCAATATCCCTTTTCAGCAACAAGTAAGTGCAAAACCTTTTATTACCTGAAAGAACTTTATCAGCGATTTCTGGATTCATGTAAAGACAATTTGGAACAAGATACCTCCCACGAACTTTGTGGTTCAAACCCTTTGATACAAGAATACTTTGTGGAACTTTGTGAAATAAATATTGTTTTACATGGAACTTTTTAAAGAATCGAACAGAGGAAACCATTGACAGCAAGGCAAACAGTAAATCAAGGACTTGCACAAATTACCTGCTGTATTTTGATGTAAAAGTACAGTATTTGTTTTATAAAAAGTCTGGACATGTGTGAAAAGTGAGTTTGCTATTAAGAATTTAGGCTTTAGTTATATTAAGGTGAATGTTAGACGTTGGTAATTCTGGTAATGATATTCGTTTGATCTTACAGAAGTTTTACAGTAATAGAAAGCACATCCCAGAACAGTAACACATTCCAAACCTGGAAGCTTGAGACCAGGATCCAAGAGGTACTTTTAGAAGAGAATTTCTAATAAGACTAAGGTTTAGTCAGGAACACATTTAGGGATAGGTTGCACTTATCTGTTCTTTGTTTATGTTTCATTAGGCACCAGTTTCTACAGAAGTCAGAGAGGGCCGCAGATTTTAGCAGCTCCTCTACAGTGGAAACGCAAGAACGGTGTTGTCTCTCTTTTTTTATTTTATCCACTTCCCCCCTTCCCTTGAGCTTCTGGTTCTTAGTGCACTGTTTTAAAACTAGTGTGCTGGAACAAGCAGTTTCAGGGTGGGGTCGGACTGTCTTCAACCTCCATCTGAACTGAACAGACACTCAGGTGAGCTCGGCTTTGACACAATCAGTGAAGAGTGGCTGGGACTGCTCTGCAGGGGGTGTTGAAGGTGCTCCTGCAATGTGAAGGGGAGATGGTGTATTATAATGTGTCCACATGTATGTAGCCGCATGGTACATGTTGACATTCAGACAGCATGGCATTGTACATTGTGACAGTGTGTGGATCAGGGCCATGACCCAGAGTCATTGTGGGTGTGCACTCTGCTATGCTTGATTGTGCATGGGGGCCATTGTGGCCCTCTCCACCCGTCCCTCCAGAACCTGGTGGTCACTCACCCTGTTGTGGTTGTATTGTGTCCTGTTGAGCAGTGTCCGGTCCCCCGACTCCGGCCACAGTCTCCACACTGATGACTGTTGACACCAGCTCCTCCATGTCATCCAGCACGAGCTATGGTGCTGGGCTCCCACCTCCAAACTGCATTGCTGCCTTCTGGTTGGCTGCAAGTTTCTCCTTAGTCTTTCGCTTGAAGTCAATCCATCGCCTCTTGGCATCGTCCATTGACCTCCTGTGCTCTCCGACGGCATTCACCTTGTCCACGATGTCCGCCATATCCCATTTTTGGTTCCCAGTGGAGGTGACCAAACAGTTGTTGATGGTGTTCCATAACTTCCGTAATCAGGATCCTGTTTTCCTGTGGACTGAACTTCGTCTTTCTCTTCTTCTTGTCCTTGCCCTTCCCTGTCCCCGAGGTCTCAGAATGGTTGTCCGGGGTGCTTGTGATGTGGCTCTCGTCCTCTGCACCTTCTCCGGCTGCCTCCATGGTGCTTGGTTCTTTGTCAGTTTGTGTTTGAGTGTTTCTCCCACTTTTATAGTGTTTTTTCCTACCTGCCATGTGTGTATTGCAGGCCTGGCGCTGCTCATCGCTGATTTCCACATCACACTTTGGCCCATCGCATGTTTTCTTGTGTTGAGGTTTGTGTTTTTATCTCCGTCGAGGTGGTTGTATCGCGGGCATTGGCTGCAGTTTCGGCAGACTATCGCATGCTACCGCCTTGCTGTGCATTCCACATTAACACGGGGTTATTTTCCCGCGTTCGGCTGCAATGTGTAAAGGTGAATTACCATTTTTTAGTGATGTTTAGCACACGTTCTTTTGAATATACCCCTAGGTCTCATCACCTCGTTGAAAGAATGGCTCAATCCTTTAAAATTCCTCCCTGAACTAACCTGTACAAATAAGTACAACAAACAAGGTGTCAACGATGTCTGTTCCCTGTCTAGGACAACAACAGGCCAATGGGCCAAAAGTCACTTCCTTGATGTACTGAAGATATTTACCTTCCATCTAGTTGAGCCTCCGTCTCGCTTGAACCCTGCTCAGCTCTACGCTCATTGCTGTTTCTTTAATATTTCTGGTTCCCATCATTACTTCAATTAGGATAGAATACACCAGAATACATCACTATGGGGTCAATGATTGGTTTTGTTTGTCAAGTCTTCGAGTTGGTTAAGGAGTGCTTGTCTCTCTTCTGCCATTCTATCTGCTGGTGGCTTCATTTGCTTCTTGGCACTTTGCACTCTCTTTCAGCAGAAAATAGTTCTGCAAACAAAGGGGATGGTGCTGACTGTCCCTCTATCACCAAGTCCTGTCAAGCTTCCATAAACGATTTAAGTTGATACAGGGTCCCTTTCCTATGTTAAGATAAGGCTCACAGGCTGGCCCCACTATATATTTGACTTTGCTATTGGATAGAATCCCATGACTGCTTAAAATGCACAGCATTTTTGCAATATAGCACAGATTTTCCATGACGAAGCAGGTCAACGCCGTCTCCTCCTCCTGCTTCAACACCCTCCACATGCTTTGCAAGATCTTCAAGTGGATCCCCACCGAAACAAGAAGGAGGGTCACCCAGGCCCTCGTCAGCAGTAGACTGGACTACGGAAACGCACTCTACGCAGGAGCCCTGGCCAAACTCCTGAAATGCCTCCAACGCATCCAGAACGCCTCCGCACACCTGATCCTCAACATCCCTCACCGTAGCCACATCACACCCCACTTGAAAGACTTGCACTGGCTCCCCATCAACAAGAGGATAACCTTTAAACTCCTCACCCACGCACACAAGGTACTCCACACACCGGACTAGTGTACCTCAACAGCCGACTCAGCCTCTACACCCCCACCCGTCAGCTCCGCTCCGCAGACCGGGACCTCTCCACCGTCCCTCGCATCCAAAGAGTGACCGCCGGCGGCAGATCATTTTCCCACCTTGCCGCCAAGACATGGAACACCCTCCCCATCGACCTGTGGCAGACCGAAGATATATCTTCTTCTCCCAAGCTCTGTAGCACATTTAAAAAGTCTCTTAACAACATCTTCTAAGTTGTTCTCTTCTCCGAAATGTTGTACCCATGTGATTTAAATGTTCTGGTTTCTAGAACAGTTCTTGTTGTCTTTTAGATATCATGCAGATCCTTTGTTTGTTCTCATAATTCAAGAATCTCCTCACGTGTATCTCTGGCTCCATCCAGCATCAGGACCCTTTTGTCAATCTCTTTTTTGTCTTGCCTGAGGGTCCGAATGTAGAGTTTAATTTCCACATGCCATGCTACGAAATCCACACGCAGACAGTGGAAGAACTTCCCCATAAACAAGCATATCAGCAGGGGTTCCACTTGCACATTCCCAAGGCTAGGTGGGTGATCTTTAATCAGGGAAATCCCCAGCAGACTTTGGCACTGTGTCATGCCTGATTGTGCCTGATTTGGACAGCATATTTCTAATACTCAAGTCGTTTTTGTCTTTAGTGGTAGCAATTGTGGTTTATCCCTGACTTTGAACGTGTTGGATGAAGCTGCTAGAGGGCTGGCCCTTGTTGTGTGACAATCGGGGCTCTTTTGGAAGCGATAGTGGACAGACTCAGCAATCCAGATCAGAGGCATTTCACAGGCTCCAGTCTTGCCACCCTGGGTCCCCAGTCAACAACGTCTCTTCACTCCTGCTGACTTATACTCCTGCATAGCCCACCACCCTCCATTTTCTCCATTTTTCTTACTTGTAGGTAATAGGCGTCTGTGTCTGCATAGGTTAGCTGTTAGAGTCCTCAACACTTTGCTTTGTGGTATACAGTGCATTCTTAATGCAGCCCATGTGGCCTATTTCTTCATGCATGTGGCCAGGATTCACTTCTACTCTCTGTCTGGCCTATTACTGCAACTCCTAACTCCAGTGACCTTCCCACTCGAAACACTCGCCCTGTGGGCCAGGGGCCCCCGCTCTGTGCAATGTCAAGCCTGTGCTACAGGCATGAAGCGTGCCACTGAAGCTCTCCTGTGTCAAATCTGTTCTGGAGCCCAAACCTCACATGTGCGATGATTACATTCAAGTCTCCTTGGTCACATGTCGACCTCTTAACCCTTGGATCTTCTTTCCCACCGGGCCTCTTGCCTAGGTGCGTCTTGGCGAGTATTGCAGAACCTTCTGGCCCTCACTTTCTCCCATGTACACACTGCCCTTATGCTGGGCCTTCGGGCTTTTGCTGCAATTCTCAAAAGGCCTGGGTTAAATCAAGAGGAACCCCCGAGTCGTCTGGACACAGCTCGTGGTATGATCAGTCCCGTACTCTGCCATGTCCACATCTGCTTTCTCTCCAAACTTGCTCTGCAATGTCCTTGCAGGGAGAAGAGCAAGAGTATACTGTTTGGCAGTATCCATGTTGCTCTGGGGAGTGCTTTCTTACAAAAGGGCTGAAGAGAAGCTCAGCCACTTGCTCATTCGCCTTCTTGGCCCCTTCTGTATAATGGTACATAAATTGATTTTAACTTGACCAGAACTTTAACCATCTTAAATCGTTTTCGAATAGAATCGTGTGCTGACTAAGTTGTCTTTCCTAATTAAAGTTCTATATTTTTTATCGCCAGAATTATACGTTTCGCAGCTACACTGTAGTCAGTTCTCCAAATGTTTCCTAAGGCTGTGCACTGCCATTTGCAGAGAGGTAATATATCAATAGAGCACAGAGCTGATGGAACACCTCTGTGAGACGTAAAATATGTATGGGGCAATACCATTAAGTGAAAAGGTAAGGGTATTTTTAAGAAGTTATGTCATTGCCCCAAGTTATTGAATGGAAATGTTCAGTTAATGGCAGGATGGGAATTGCAACCAACATGTAGATGAAACATGGGTTTGAGGCTTAGAGCAGTCCATAGATTTGTGAGTGAAAGACTGTTGTGATCAGTCAAGAGAAAAGGAATTGCATGAGATAGCTTTCAATCCTTGTGAGATGAAAAAAATACAATCCAATATGTGTCCTGTTAGACCTGGCATCATTGGTGTGGGTCTCCCTTCCCCTCTACTCTTCCTATCTGTTTTGTTGGCTGGATTTAGATGCTCTGGGCGTCGTGCCACTGCTAATCAGTGCCACAGCACGAATGCTACCTGTATATAAATGACTGTATGAATTAGGATAACCATAATACCTACATCTGTGTAGCTTGTTCCAATAGTGAGTTACCTTCCATTTCACTGTCACTATTGTGAAATGATCCGTTCTCATAAGCCAGGATGGGCCGGTTAAGGATTACTTTCTATCATCCTATCTGGCCCTAGGAACCGGATTGGAACTTCGAGTTTGATACACTTATGCTCCGGACATTGAGGGACACCTTTTAGCAAGGACCGTTTATATATCAAATGTTTTGAAATGCCTCTTCCCAAGCTTGCCGAAGATACTACCCGAGGGCCTAAATCGAGAGCACCTCCTGCAGAAGTCGCAGGGACATTAGACTTCACCCAGTCAGCCACCAGAATTCCTGTGCAAGGAATTCTACTTGCAGGTGAGGCCTCCGTCGAGTAATCCAGTGCCTCTAGTTCTACTGTGAGGACCGCGGACTGGGCACCTTTGACACTTTTGCTGATCCTGTGCAGGCCGCTGCAGCTAAGAGAGAGCTCCCGCCATTGAGAGCCCGCCTGAATCTGAATTTGAACCTTCTAAACTTTTACTGGATCTGTGTGGGCCGCTGCAGCTAAGAGAGAGCTGCCGCCCCTGAGAGCCTGCCTGAATCTGAACCTTTGAACCTTTTGTTAAACCTGTGTGGGCCGCTTCAGCTAAGAGAGAGCTGCCGTCGCTGAGAGCCCACCTAAATCTGCACCTTCAAACCTTTTGCTGGATCCGTTTGGGCCGCTGCAGCTGAGAGAGAGCTGCCGCCGCTGAGAACCCGCCAGAATCTGCACCTTCGAGCCCTTCGCTGAATCTGTGTGGGCCACTGCAGCTAAGAGAGAGCTGTAGCCGCTGAGCATCCACCGTTGTGTCCGCCTGGTCAAGACCATCCTCTGTTGTGTAGGCCACCACAGCTGAGAGAAAGCTGCTGCCGCTGAGTGCCAGCACCGTTGCCAACTTCTGCATCATTAGGGCTCGTCCTGTGGGCCGCCGCAGCTAAGACAGAGCTGCGGCCACTGAGCACCCGCACCTTAGGCAACTTTGCATCCTTGGGATTTGTCCTGTGGGCCGCCGCAGCTAAGAGAGAACTGCTGCCGCTGTGTGCCCACACCTTGTTTGCCCTTGTTGTGGATTGTCACTATCGTCTCGTGGGCCACCGTAGCTAAGAGAGAGCTGCTGCCACTGTGAGCCCACCATGGAGCTGCATGACAAGAGTTATCGCCACCACCAGTCCGGGCAGCAGCAGCCGCGTGCTGCTGTCGCGGAGCGCCCGCGCCCGAATCATTGTGGGTGCACGCTGCAGACCGCAGCAGCCAAGACTTGTGGTCGCTGGAAGTCCGCCTGTCACTGTCTCAGTTTCTTCGAGAAGCTGCGTGCTGTGTCCTCTTTTAACGACTGGTATCTGGTGCCCCACGGGTCGCGTAGGCCAAGGCCCTGAACTCAGTCAGAGTCACGCTTTGGTGAATATGTTATTGTCTTTTTGAGTCCCTACGGGTTGATGTGAATTGTAGTTGTTGAAACGCTTTGAGAGCTTGGAGGTAAACTGTTAAATAAAGATAATTTTTTTCTGTGTCCTTTTGTTTCGTCATTACTGCCTTGTTGTATGTGGTCATAAGCGCTTCACACACTGCCTCTGAGATAGGCCTAACTGCTCTTGCTACGTTACTTACGGATTAGCAGGGACTGTCAAAAAGGGGTAGCCCACTTGCCCTGACTCAGGAAGAAGGGTCCCTATTTGGATAGTGGCGCCAGCCATTGCCAACTAGAGACCCCCATTTCTAACATGTCCTGTCAAATGACTACGGAAAAAAACTAATTGTTTGAGGCCAAGAACAAACAGCAACTTAATCAGTACGAATGTAGCTAAATGAAAAGATCCCATAGCACTGTTAAATTGGACTGGCGCAAATTAAAAAGGGGAAGAGACCATGAGAATTAGGAGCCAAAATAATAACAGGGCCTGGAAATGGATAGGCTTGGGGACAATAAATAGGAACACCAGTAATGGGAAATAAAGTTATTGAAGCCATTAAATGAAGAGGCCCTATCTCTGTAGCCACCCCATTCCCAAAGTGGAGAGTTCTTTTTTATATTTTCCCCCAAAACTGAGAAAATGGCCAAAACATTTAGGGCCCAATTCACATAGTCTATCTGAGACAAAAGTCTAACTTTACGACTTTTGGTATTCACAGAGGTTATTTACGAGTCTTATCTTTAAATCTGCAGTAGGGCCGGAATCTACGGCTCAGGCTGTACTCTCCGGCTCAAGCCATACTCTCCGCACCCGGGCCGGTATCAGGCAGGGTGAAGAATAATCAATGGGCTCCAATGCAATTATTACAAAAAGGAACATTAGGAACTTTAGATAAATGATAGAGGAGGTCATGAAAATCAGTTTTATGTAGGGAGAAGGATATGACCAGACACAACATCACATCCCAAAAAAAGTTTGTTTCTTTGCATCATGGTACTTGACAGTTGCGCTGTTGATCGTGGTGTTACACCACACTCAGTGTTGACTGTAGGGGGAGTAGAAAGGGAGCTAGGCCCCCTGAGCGCAGATTAAACTGAAAGAGTCAAAGCCTTAAGGCTTCAGCTATTTCACTTTCACTCACACCAGCACCCTCTGCAGGCTGTGCATCACTTAAACTGAAAAAATACATGATCAAAATAACTTTATTTGGTCTAAATTAGGCCATAAAAGTGAATAATAACATAATTAAAAAGATAACTCAGTCAATAAAACAGAATGCATTGGCATTATTTAGATAAAATCAATAAAAAGACCTAATACAGGTTAATTCATCAGGTGAAAGATAATCAATTCCATCCTGGACTATCTATATAAATATAAAATGAACATGATAAGACGATTAGCCAAAAGTAGGCTTTCCTATTTTCAGTTTCTATTTTGGGTACATTTTGGTGGGTTTTTTCTGCGTTTTCCAGTGGTTTAAAGTCCTTAAAAAACAGTGGTTATCAGTGGATACACATTTTTGCACCATTAAAAACAACAGTATGTCCACCGCCCGAGACAGTCGATTGACAGAACCCTGCAAATCTTTCATATATTTGGGGACTATTTGAGCTATCTCGTTAATTGGACTAAGTCCGTAATGTTCTCATTGGCGGGGGAACAGCTAGCCTTAAGTTGAGATGTGAGGTCCTACTGGAAGTGTTCAAATACTTAGGGGTTAATATTACATGGGATCTCCAGCACTTCTATGAGAGAAACCTGCTACCCCAGTTAGACAGATTTAAAAGGGATGCCAAGAGGTGGAGGACGTTGCTGCTAACACTAATGGGCTGGGCTGCTCTATTTAAAATGATGACGCTCCCTCGCTTACTCCATGTCTTGCAAAACACCCCAAACCCGATCCTGTCATCGTGCTTTGGACTGGTGGAGACTGAACTGCCATCCCTTCTTTGGACAGGAGGTGTGGCACGGATCGCCCTAAATAAATTACAAAGAGGCATTTATGACGGAGGACTGGCGATACCAGGAGCAAAGTTGTACTACTGGACTGCCAGCTGATTACTGTGAATGATTGGATGTTTGGAGACAGGACGGAACCTGCCTGTAGAGTGGACAGAGTTTATATGGGGTCTAGGAGCTGCTCAGAACTGCTAAATCTAAAAGAGCGCATTAGGAGTTCCCAACACACACTCAGACGGTGAGTAAAGCCTGGTGAGAGGCATCAAAATAATGAGGTTGGGGGGATAAACGGACGGCGATGAACCTTCTGTGGGGAAACTAGAGAGGGTAGGCAGACTACAGGGCCTGGGGAAATGGGAATTGCTGGGACTGGAAAAACTCAATGATGTTTAGAGGAACCAGGCGTTTGTTAAGTTTGATACCCTCCAACAAGGTCGAGGCCTCTCCCTTGGAGGATAGACTCCTGAAAGAATCCTTGGAGGAGAAGGAGATACCGTTAGTATCCAAAAAACTAGTGTATAACATACCAGACCCTTGGTATCGCTGAGAGCCACTTGGTTGGGAGATGTCAGTCCGATAGATGATGAAGACTGGAGAATGACTATGCAGGAACCGAAGGAGGTAGCAATTAGCTCCCATTTTTTATTAATCCAGATAATGCGCATATCGCTCCTGGGGGCTCCTGCACCACATAGGTAGGGCTGAGTCATCACGATGCCACAGAGGTTGTGGCCAGGAGGGAACTTTTAAAAAAAAAAATTTATTGGGTTTTCAGAATAGACAATCACCAAAATTGCCATGCAGGGCAGGCTTGCAATACAAAACAAAACATGAACACAAAAAACAACATCTGTGATTGGACATTTCATACAATGTTAGCATTTGAATTCTCGCAATATAAGGTCCGCTTGTGCTCCAAGTAAGACCTCTATAGAACCTTACTCATGGACGTCTTTTCTGCGTGGTGTCATTTTGGGCTTGGAGTGATAGATATTGTCGTAGGGGTTCCCAAATATCTTTAGGTCTGGATTTCATTGGTAATTCCTCTGCATATAATTCCAAATTTTCTCTGCAGTATGCTAGATCTTTGACCCAACTCTTAACCTGTGGTGCTAATTTACTCTCCCCTGTCAACGCTATGCGTCTTTTTGCCAGTAACAAAGCAATCCTCACAAATTTCCCTATTGCGCCCTTTACCTGTGGTACATATCCAAGTAAACATACCATGGGTGTACATTGTAAAGAGGTTTCCGTCATGTCGTGTATGCATTTTACCACTTCTTCCCAGTACGATAATACCAGCCTCAGCTCCATGCTAGGTGATAAAAATCAGCGCTTATCTGACCACAACGTGTACATTTGCTTGAATTTCAGAGACCTATTTTATAAAGTTTAAGAGGGGTGTAATATGCTTGGTGAATAAATTTGAAGTGAATGATTCGGAGGTTGCCTTTGGGTGTGAGTTTACCAGTTAATGTGCATATTTGTTGCCATTCAGGCAGTGTTAATTGGTGTTCTAGTATTGCATTCCATCGCTCTAAGCTTTTATCCGCTGGTAAGATCATTTCGTCCTTCACTGTTTTGTATAGTTTGGTAATTAGCTGTCGCCTGGTTGGGACTACTAATAACAGCTGTAGAGAGTTGAGAGGAGGGGGTTCCTTAGGAAAGGATGTGTAGTGATCTCTGATATCCAATTTTAGGCAGTGGCATGCAAATTGAAAGAGCGCGGTAGGATTAGTGATGTATGCAAGATCGTCTTGAGTGATAAAATCTCCCTCTGGGTATATATCTTGCATATGAACCAACCCAACCTCTGTGAGAGAACATAAGGGACCTGCTTCCTGTGTAATGGATAAAGCTGCATAGTGCGCCAGAGGCAGAACCGGACCATATACAGAGAGTTTGTCTGAAATTTTGCCAATAGCCTGCCAGGCACCAATTGTAGTGTCTATGGTACTAATTTAAGCTTTAGGTGCATGTTAATACACCAGCTAGCGGAATAGTAGATGCATCCCTGTCTTCCACTACAATGTGTGGAGTAAATTTGTGAGGACGATACCAGTAATAGGTGTATTGTACTTGTGCGCAAAGATAATACACAAAGTCTGGTGCACAGAAGCCCCCCCTTGCATAACTCAGTGTTAAAGTGTTCCAGCCTATTCTGGCTTGTTTGCCCCGCCCATATAAATTTGAGCAATTGAGTTTGCAAGGTCGCGAAAAATTGTTTTGTACGTTTTATGGGGATGTTGCAGAATAAATATAAAAAGCGTGGGAGCATTACCATTTTTATTACAGCGATGCCGTCAGCTAAGGACAGCTGAAGGTGTAACCATTTATCCACTTGGTTTTCGAGGGTAGTGTATGCGCCGCCATAGTTCTCTCTAACCACAACCTCCG
This sequence comes from Lissotriton vulgaris, assembly GCF_964263255.1. NCBI lineage: Eukaryota > Metazoa > Chordata > Amphibia > Caudata > Salamandridae > Lissotriton > Lissotriton vulgaris. Next base: position 779,583,301 of record NC_141694.1, read on the forward strand.
GATCATGGTGCACCCATACCCCGAGGTATTTTACGGTGTCAGTTGTTCATATAAATGGGTATTCCATATGTGGGGGAGCGGTGACAGTTGTCAGAGGGATCATGACCGATTTATCCCAGTTAATCATTAAGCTGGAGAAAAGGCCAAATCGGATATATTCCCGTAGAATAGGGGAGAGGTGATGGTGCGGTTCGCAAATAAAGAGGACCATGTTGTCTGCATAGAGAGAAATGCAAACGGGTTGGTGGTTGAAATTGAGTGCTGTTTCCCTATGCCGCTGCCTAATTATACATGCCAATGGCTCTACCATGAGAGCAAACAACATAGACTATAGGGGGCATCCCTGCTGGGTGCCTCTTTTTATGTGGAAAGGGTCTGAGGTGAGGCCTTCTACACGCACACGTGCTGAAGAGTCTGTATACAAGACTTGCACCCATCGTAAGAAGACTTTCGGGAACCCCCTCCGGTTTAAAATGTGGAACATATAACTCCACTCAATGGAGTCAAAGGCTTTGGCCGCGTCAAGCATAATTGCTGCCACCGGCAATGTGGGGTTCAGAACATGAAACATGGCAAGTATGGTCCTGAGATTATGAGAGGTGGAGCGTTCCGGTATAAATCCGGATTGGTCAGGGAGTACCAGACGGGGCATTAAGGGTTGAATTTTAGTAGCGAGAATCTTTGCCAATATTTTCGCATCCAGGTTGATCAACGACAATGGGTGGTATGACTCACACAAGTGAGGCGTTTTATCTTTTTTACGAAGTGTGATAATTAAGGCCTGCCTAAGGGAAGGGGGCAGTATGCCCAATTCATGGGCCTCTGCATACATTTCCAGTATGTAAGTTGGTGAGGAGATCCACATACATCTTGTAAAAGTCCGCCCTAAGACTGTCCAGTCCTGGGGCTATGTTGTTGGGGAGAGAGAGTATTGCCACTTTAATATCGGCTTCGTCTATTGGTTGGCTAAGATATTCGCGGGGTCCGTCCGACAACGACGCGCAGGCTATATCAGATAGGTAATCATTTAAGGCACCGTTATCCATGCTCCCATGCGAAGTGTACACCTCTGTATAGTAATCCCGAAACTGGTCGACTATCTCTTGGGGTGTGAAATGTTCCTTCCGGTGAGTGTCGACAATCTTTGTGATTTGATGATGATCAGTTTGGAACTTTAATCGAGATGCTAAATGTCTACCTGGGCGCCCACCCTCTCCATAGGCTCTGGCAATGTGCCAATGTGATATGTAACGTGTTTCGGATTCTGCTAATGTGTCATAATCCACAAGGAGTTCATGAATGCGTGCGAGAATGGAGGTCGAAGGGGAATTCAAGTATTGCTTTTCGAGATCACTTAACTCTGCTTCTGTTTTGGAAAGCAGACTCCTGATATCTCGCAATATGCCCGCTGATGTACTTATGCAAACCACCTTCACTGTAACTTTAAAAGCTTCCCAAAGCATGGCCGCTGTCCACCGATCCCATATTTTGTGCGAAGTATTGCATAATTGCCTGTCTAAGAGTGTCAACATATGTGGGATCCATTAGAGCTTCAGCCCGGAAGCGCCATGTGAAGGGGTAATGTAGGCCTGTAGAAATTTGAAGATCCAAGCGTATAGGGTTATGATCAGATAGGGTATGTGATAAATTGTGAACGTGTGTAACCCATCTGTTGCCTTCTTCATTTAGCAACAAGTAATCGAGTTGAGACCAGCTATTATATGCTGGGATGACGTGCGTACCTTCTTTAGTGTTAGCATTCCACACACGCCATACATCCACCAGGCCCATCTCTCACATAGCGTCCCTAATGCACTGGGCTACCTTAATAGTGTTGTCCATATTAGGGTCCAAATGTGTATTAAAGCTCCCCCTTATGATGGCTGCTTCTGGCCAAGTACGCAGGATGGTATGAATTAGTGTAAAGGTATGTGGGTCATCTACAATCGTCCATAAATATTGATAATAGTTACCATTGACATTTCTAACTTCTCATGGACCATGGCCCAGTGTCCCTCTCCATCAGTGTAAGTGTCGAGGGGTGTGAAGGGTATACCTCTTTTGAATAAGATGAATACCCCCCTGGAGTAGTTGGAAAATGCCCATTTACGTGCTATTTTAGATTCTGTTATTGGAGTCAAGTGGGTCTCTTGCAAAAGCGCTACATTGACCCAATGTCTATCTAAAAAGGCAAATACCTGGCAAATTATTTTGGGGGAGAATTCAGTCCACGAATGTTCCAGGTTAAACAGATATATTTATGACCCATATTCTATCATGACAAGAACAAATACGATCAGGTCTTGAGTTAAAACACCAACATTTTCATAGATGTTCAGGCAGTGCAGCTGAAATGATAGTCTGATCACCTTGAACAAACTTTTAAAAAACATTAAAGAATCCCCTACCCCCCCCCCTTTGACAACCCCAATTTGCCAAAGCCATATCCCAGCAGTTTAAACTTCCTCATGAAGTTCCAAGATCTGCAACTAACAATATGGGGAAAACCCATTGGTGGACGCAGCGGCGTAATCCACTCCCGATTGAGACAGGGAGGGGGCCGCCATATAGAGTATCGACCTCCTGTGGTGTAACATCGCCAATTGGGAGATATGGTCGTATAGTGATGTAGGCCCTAGCATATCAAAACTATATCATGCTCTCCACAGTTATAACAACTTACCACCCGGTGACCACATAGCCAATACAGCACCCACAAAGAGACATCCTAGGCACACAGCATGTGCAGGGGAATTGTTAACCTGTTAAATCATAGCAAATATTGCAATTGTTCACAATTGTGGAATACAAGATAATACCAATATCTACAATTGACTTGGAGAACTTATATTAAGTGTTTAACTCAGGTTTTTCAATCGTCAATATCTGATGTGTAGGGGCTCGCTTTTTACGGTGTAGAGACTTAGCAAAGTCCATGGCTAGTTTGGGATTGGTGTAAATATTTACCTTATCATTCGTGCCAATCCGAAAGGCCGGCTGGATAGAGCATGGCGTGTGGAATTTGTTCAGCGAGTAGCAATTTTTTAATGTTTTGGAATTACTTCCGTGCCGCCTGGACGGTGGTTATAAAATCCAGATAAAAGGACAGTACATTACCCTGGTAGTTGATAGTGCCTTTGTCATGAGTAATGCGTAGCACTGCATCTATATCTCTAAAATAGAGTAGGCGCGCAATGATGGGCCTCGGTGTGGCGCCAGGGGGTGGCCGGGCTGCTAGGGATCTGTGGGCCCACTCTACCATCAGCAGAGCTGACAGATTATCAGCGCCACATATGTCACGGAGCATAGCCTCAACATAAGTTTCCAAGCGGCCCACATTTGTAGACTCCGGCAGGCCAAGTTTACATATATTATTTCGCCTAGAGTGCGCTTCTAAGTCCTTGTTCTTGGCCTGGATGACCGTTAGTATTTTTTCGATATCAGTGGTCTTAGCTGTGACTTGTTGCAGGCTTTCTTTATTTGTAGAGATGCGTTGTTCAGCCTCGTCAAGACGTACAGACTGGTTATCTAATTTGGATGACATATGATCCATACGATCGTTTGGAGCTTTAATGTTGCCATCAATGGATTGGAGGCTGGCTTGAATGGCCGTGAGAGTTTTTCCAAAGCCGTGGAGGCCGGGGAGGCTGAATCCAGTTCGGAGTCGGAGGCCGCAGTCTGTGATTATTTGCCAGACTTGAGTGTCTCAAAATTGAGAAGCAGTTGATTTTTTTGCGGGCTTAACCATGATGAATGAGAAGCAAGCTAGTCAGGAGGAAGAACACAGAGGGTACACCAAGTCCCATCTATTATAACACTGTTACAAGGAACGTTCTAATACCTCTCAAAAGAGATGCAATCACATGGCAGCGTTGCATGCAGTGTCATGAACAGTCACAAGAGCGTAGATTCATAGTGCCCACACCGCCAGCGCTCGCTCCGCACTGCACATTATTGCACATTATACACTTATATACCAAAGGAAACTCATGAGACATATTTGTGGGAAAGCAGTGCTGCAGGTTTATTTCGTACAACAGGTAGCTGTTAAGGTGGGTCATCTTACAGGCGATCCAATGCGGCAGCCCCTCGCTGACCCGCATGCCTAAGGAGCCATCTTGCACGGCGAGACGATGCTCTGACGGTGCAGTAAATTACCATTTCGTTATACTCCCGCCCCCCCTGTCAGGGCGGAGCGATGAGGCACACCCCCGGTCGGTTCAGGCCCCCCGACCGCCTGAAGAACTAACGGGGCGCCGACGCTGTTTCCTGGAACCTCCTTCGGCTCCAGGTTCTTGGCTCAGGCACCCTTACTGTGCCAGGCAGAGGTATCTAGACTGTATCCTTCTGCCGCAGAGGTACCCCTATTGTCCATCTGCTTCCAGATCGCCCTGTGACTCTGCCTGCAACACAAAACATGACCATTAAAAATTCACAACTTTCACCCCGCCGCTCTGCAGCTGGGTCAGGGTTCAGGGTGGGATCAGCGCAGAGCCTAAGGGAATCCAGGCGCGGGAAAGAGAGGCCGAGCATAGTTGCTGCGCCGCTTTATACCATAAGGAACGCCCCCATCCCCAGGTGAGCCCTCCCTATTGGCTGCTAGCGTAAGGAGGACGGCTCCGGGAGGGGTGCCGCGCTAAGGCCTCTGCTCGCCCGTTGTGTGGGACTAGGGCGCTGGCCCGCCCATGCTCCCCTGCGTGTCGCGCGGTCAGCGGCAGACATCTCCCACATGTACACAGAATGGCGAGACACAACCACTTTTTTAAACAGCCTCCATCACAGTAGTGGGCCTTGTGACAATGCCGTGGTATTTCCCAGCACGTTGGAGTGGCAGAACAGGCAAAGCAGCAACAGCGCATTAAATTGTGAAAGCACCAATAAATTGAAGCAGCAATAAAATCAGTGTAGTCACAGTAGAAACCCAGCTTCACAGGGCGTCACAGTGCAGGTGGACATCGGGCAGCGGGTCTCAAGCAAACCAGTTTGTCAGACCCAGCGTCAGCAATCAGGCTCACCATAGACCATAGCGCGATGCTCATACAATGTACTCACTGTGCTGAAGAATGAGCTTTACGTGAAGCAAATGACATGTGCCGCTTCCTCCAGTCTCCGTGTTCACTCAGCTGCTCAATTGGAAGAGGATGCACCCTCACCACTCTGGTTGTGATCAGGTCCGGGTGGTGGGCTCACGAGTCTTCCAATGCCCCTGGGACAATACAGAGTGCAACGTCATCTAATCACCCAGCCCGGAGCAGCCACAGTACCCGGTGTATCCGGCCCATGCTAGAACGCTGCAGGGAGTGAAGGTTGCGCATGCCAGGCTCCAGATCAGCCTGACGGCAGGAACCAATGAGGTGCTGCAGGGCATCCCCGGCTTCCGTACCCCGCCCATGCAAAGTTGGGTCAGCAGGCACCCCCTGCGTACGATCAGGTGTTCCGGCCGGGGCGCAGTTGGCAGCAGCCCACCAGTTTTTGATAGCTCCAACTCCGGGAGAAGTCCAGATCAGTGGCAGGTATGCATTGTATTCGGGGGTTAACTACTGCAGCACCAGCACGGCCTTCATCCTGTACCCGGGGCCATGCTCAGGCGGTCACGCCACATGCACAACAGGGGCTCCAATAGCTACCAGAGCGCACCAGTCCGATGCCCTGTGCACAGGCACACACCACCAGTTTAAAAGTGGCGTTGATGGCTCCCAGAGAGGCAGTATATCAACAGGATGATAATGGCGGCCGGCAGAGCTGCACTACAGTGCGGCCATCTTGCCGCACCTTAAGCCATGGCCCCCAGGAGGGAACATTTTATCATCTGACATGGGAATGACACAGATATACTGGGGTAAAATAGGAAGAATCATGGTGCAGTAGCAGGGGTGGAGATCCCCCTGGAACTGAAGTGGTTCCTGTTTCTGATCCCTGGGCAGATAGCATGGCCGAGACATACTGGGATTTGGCTGGCACTGGCCGCAGTGGTGGCCAAACGTAACCTGGCTAGGTGTTGGAGTGCCTGAACTCTACCAAAGGTTGAAGACTGGCAGATGGACCTAGACTGGTGCTGGTTGACAGAGCGCACTATTTACCATAACAAAGGCTGTCAGAAGAAAGGGTAAAATATTTGGGGTCATTGGCAAACCTATCAAGGGATGTGAAGGGAACCTTATGCATAGAGAGAGGTGTGTGTAACAATGATGAGATACACGCTTTGGTAATAGTAAGGAAAAGATAAACTAATGGTTCAATTATATGTATGATGATATGTAACAGATGTACTGCTATTATGTTGTTTGCAATAAAAATATATATATATTGTTTTTTTAAATCAAAAAGCAACAGAAACAGTGTTGTTCCGGTGTTCATGGAACATGGAACGCTTGGCTTTTATTATTGCTTGATTCCTGCACTGATAGTGCATGACATATGGACAGTGTACGTACAGTAAATATGAGGTCCAAATTCATTTTTACATATCAAACTTATTGTAGACCACCATACTTCTTCAGTGAGTCTTTGGTCATGCATTCTCGTTCTTTCCTTCCCATGAAAACTTTTATTTGTTAAAAGGCAATCTCAACATTGACAGATGCATGGATGTTTCACAGGAAGGAACCTGTGCTGCATACCTTCAACCATTGGGCTGCAACAGGCAATGGCCAGATCATGGCTGAGCTCAGACCAGGACACATGGGGTGTGGAGGGGTACATCCACAGCAGAGGCCCTCAGTGAGCACTGTAAGGCCGCCCTACTCTAGCGACAGCTGTTCTGAATTTTACACCATATTTATTTGCACTCGAATTCTCAATTAACCTTACCGATTGCAGTAATATTATTACTGCCGGGGGCCCAACCCCCCAAAGTTAGCACCCAACTGTAGATTAAGGCCTCAGTAGGGTCTCCCTACAGCTGGCACCTCTACCAACCCTGCAGTCATCACATCAGAGTAGCTAATTACTCAACCAACCTGAAAGCACCTTAGGGCCAAATTGCTACTACAGAGTACACACTGGGAAGGAGGAGGTAAGATGGCGGCCGCGTAGTTGTGGCCGAGTTGCAGTAAGTTGTGAGGACATGGTCGGAGAACCCCGAAGGAGTACGCCTTGTAGCAGCCGTACGGGAGCTTCTAAAACTGCTGATCAATGTATGCAGTTATAACTTACCGAGTGATCTTGCGTGGTCCGGCGAGCCGTTTCTGCGAGGCGGCGGCTTTGATCCGGGCTTTCCTGTCTCCCTCCTGCTGGCTCTCTGGCAGCACTGGTGGGCGGAGCGGCCTGAGAGGGCTGGAGACAGAGCCCGGAACGGAGCTCAGAGGAAGCAGTGCAAAGCCAAGCAGATGGAGGTCACGGAGCCCTAGGAGTGCCTGGAGCTCACTGAGGAGCGAGAGACAGCGAGGAGGGGGTATGGCCCCAAAAGCGAATGCGGGGGCAAAAGCAACCTTAAAGAAGAAGGCTGGCAATGACCCGATAGTAGGAGCAATGGGAGTGGAGGTTGAAGCACCCCCGAAAGCACAAACACCTTTACAGGAGAAAGGGAAAAAGGCAAGCAAACTACTGTCAGGACCCAACAGACTACAGCGTCCATTGCAGAGAAGTTTACCCGAGGCGGTAAGGAGAAGGGGGCTAAAATAACTGAGGCTGTAAATATGGGGGACTGTGTTGGCATTCAGGAGGTGGAGGGGGCTGACAATGGAATTATATCGGGCTCTGCCGATGGTGTCAGTACTGAAGCCGGTGTAGGCAGTCGACTCCCCCAACATGACGACATTAATGTCCGGTCACTGGGTAAACATCGACATGAGATAGCTGAGCTCATGGAAGAAAAACAACTAGACATTTTGTTTTTAACTGAGACCTGGTTGGACAATGCTTCTGAACCGGACTTGGTTATTGCTGTTCCCCATGGGTTCTCAATCCATAGACTGGATAGACAACGTACGAGAGGGGGAGGTATAGCCATAATTGCACGGGACACATATGCGGTCAGAATTGACGAGATACCGCTTCTGTCTTGCGAGGCTCTTCAATTCTCTATCAAACTCACTCCCTCCATAAATTTTAAAGGTATCCTTCTTTACCGTCCTCCAGGACAAAGGTCGGCTTTCATTTCTGACATCAGTCACATTCTTGAAGTATCTGCCTTGGATGGTTCATTAACCATACTAGGCGACTTCAATTTTCACTTCGACAAAACTGAAGATAGTGACACAGTCGCCCTCCAGGCATGCCTAACCACATTCGGGCTTTCCCAACTAGTGAAAGCCCCAACTCATGAAGGAGGCCATATTCTGGATGGTATTTTTTCCAATTTAAACAACCTTCAGGTTTCTGCAATTTTCCCCATTATATGGTCAGATCACTTTGTTATAACGGCCACTTTAACCAGCCATGCCTCAGGAATAGCTATGGAGAATGATAATAACCGTCAGACCTTCTTGGATTGGAAAAATATTGACAGCAATAGCTTACAATCAGCTCTGATTAAAACTAGCCCGACTTTATCACTTGATCCTAATCTCGCCATTACCCAATATAATGAATGGGTTGCATCTGCTGCCACTCGTCTGGTCCAGTCAAAACAAAGCTCTCGAAACAGATCAACCCCATCTGCCCCTTGGTTCTCGGATACACTAAGGACACAAAAGCAGTTGTGTCGGAAGAATGAGAGGAACTGGCGCAGGCACTATTCTGAAGAGGCCAAAATAATTTACAAGCACTCGGTTATCATATACAAAAATATGATCCTAGATGCCAAGAAGAAGTACTTCTCGGAAAAAATTGAACTTTCTAAAAATTCAAAAGAAGCATTGTTTGAGACAACTAAACAATTGGCTGGTTGTCTACCTAACCTCCAACCTCCCTCCTCCCAACTGTTCTGTGATGCTTTGGCCAACTACTTTTATGACAAAGTTAATGATATCTAAGCTGTCTTTGCTAGCTCCGCAAAAACGCCTGTAAATATTACTTCTGAGAAGGCGAGTCCCTCCACAACCGGTCCTTCTTTATCTCAGTTTAAGGAGGTCTCTATTACTCAGGTCAGGGATTTTTTGTCACCTATTAAATCAGGCTCTGCCCTTGACCCATGCCCTTTTAAAGTATTGCTACCAGTTTTGGAAGTTCTGCTCCCAGCCATCACTAATATATGTAATACTTTGATTACCACAGGAGTCTACCCCGCTGACCTAAAAAAGACACTACTGAAGCCACTGCTGAAAAAACCAAATTTAGACAGGACTGAGCTCAAGAACTATCGACCGATTGCCAATTTGCCCATCTTGGCCAAAGTTGTCGAAAAGGCCTTAAACGCCCAACTGTCAGCCTTTATAGAACTCCATCATTTATTGGATGATTCTCAGTTTGGTTTTCGCCAACATCATGGGACGGAGACGGCCCTGATCAAGGCCACAGAGGATATCCGAATCATTCGTGATGCGGGTGGCACTGCGGTCTTGATATTGTTGGACCTTTCAGCAGCATTCGACATGGTCGATCATGCTATTTTGATCGACCGTGTCGAAGATCTGGGGATTAAGCATAAGGCTAAGACCCTACTGGCATCCTTCCTTGCCGGAAGGACTCAGGTGGTCACCATAGGGCCTTTTCAATCTACCACCCTGTCCCTGCCATGCGGAGTCCCCCAAGGCTCATCCCTGAGTCCGACACTTTTTAATATATACGTGTCGGACCTTGCCAACACCATCAGAGCTCATGGGATGAGCCTTACTTCCTATGCTGACGATACCCAGTTGGTCTTGGCCATCAGAAATGACGGATAAAAAGTGGCTGATAACTTCAATCTGGGCATGCAGGCTATAGGAAGTTGGATGGCCGCCAACTGCCTAAAATTGAACTCGGATAAGTCCGAGGTGGTCATCTTTGGACACTTATCCCCAGATTGGTCCTCCTGCTGGTGGCCACAGTCCATGGGTTCACCGCCCACCCCAGTCAGCAAGGTGAGGAACCTGGGTGTCATGGTTCATGACAGGCTTACTTTTCTTCCTCATGCAAATCAGATTGCTTCCTCCGCATTTTATAAACTACGAATCATCAAAAAAATCCTCCCTTTTCTCCCTACTTCAGCTGGCAAAACCTTGATCACGTCCTTGGTCTTATCCACCTTGGACTATTGTAATGCTCTATTCTTGAATGCCCAAGAGAGAGTCCTCAACAAGCTGCAGACTATTCAAAATGCCGCTGCCCGACTGTTGGGTAATATCCCCAAATTCCAATCAGTCTCGAGCACTATCAGAGAGTTGCATTGGCTCTCCATTAGGAACAGAGCTAAGTTTAAGGCTCTGTGCATTGTCTATAAGGCACTGCACAACCAGGGACCGGCCTTTCTGACTCAACAACTCATCCCCTACCGGCCCGCTAGGTCCCTGCGGTCCTCTGATCTCTTCCAGCTGGAAGTACCCTGTACCAAACTGGTCTCATGGGGTGACAGAAGATTTCTTGTTTCCGCACCCAAGCTCTGGAACTCCTTGCCGCTAATCATAAAGAACAGTCCCTCTTTGTGGTCCTTTCGAAAACAACTCAAAACTTGGTTATTTGACCAATAAGTAGATCCTCCTTTAGGGCTGAATTTAGCAGATATCAGCGCCGAGATGCCCAAGGGCCTTTGTAGCGCTTTACAAATGTTTAAATAAATAAATAAATAAATAAATAAATAAATAAGACGAATGTATCAATACCCCGGTAGCCGTAAGCACTCCCCCTGCAGGGGTTGATAACTCGCTGGAGGTTTTTTCTGGCTTGGTCACGGCGTATCAGATTGTAGGATTGGAAGATAAGAGCAAGGAGGGAGACGGAGAAGGGGTCATTATTCCAGAACAGGTGGCCCCAGTTTCAATATCAATCATGAATCACAAGATCAGGACCTCCTCCATACTCCTGAAGTCCCTATCGACAATACAGGCCCCTTGGGCGCTAAAGGTATCCTGGCTCCTGAGATAGACAGGGAGAAGGTTGCCAGCGAGTGCTTTTTCTCAGTGTCAGAGGAGGCGGATTGGTCGGAGGAGGAAGAGGAGCGCAGCTCCGCTATAGATGACAGCAATGTGGAATCAGAGAGCGATCCTGAGCAGGACCATCCGTCAACAGCAGTGGAATCCACCACTGTTCCGAAAGTACAGGAACAACCTCAAAGGGGGTCTGAGCTGGGACCACTCATCTACAATGCCGCTACAGGGGAGCCCTAGCCTGGAAACAACTCAACTCTCGCTGCTTGAAGTAATTCACCAGGAAATCATAGCGCACAGGGAGGAGACTAGGCAGTGTAACCGCAAGTCTCAAGCAGCGATGAGAAAAATGCAGGGCGTGGTGAGGAAACTGTCCAAAGCATGTGTCAATGTTGGGGACAGAGTGTCGAATCTGGAAGAAAGGGTGGTTTCAATAGAAGCTGAGGTCGCCGCCGCTACCAGTAAGGTCGAGTCCTATGGCGACCAGGCTATAGACATACATTGGAAGCTCAAAGACATGGAAAACAGGCTCAGGAGGAACAACCTAAGGATTTTGGGCATACCCGAGGGCTCAGAGGGGTCGGATGTAAGAGTGTATGTCATTAAACTCTTTGAGCAAGCATTCCCCGAGCTAGCCAGCTGGAGCTGGTCTGGAGAAATCCAGAGAGCGCATCGCACTCCCTTCAAGATACGCCGCAACGCGAAGGAAGGTGACAAACTCAGGACGATCCTAATCTTCCTGGGTAATTTCGTCCTGAGACAGTCTATCGCCGAAAAAGCAATACCAGACGCTAAAAGAGCAAGTGAAGGTGTGCCATTCTTTGTCCGACCGGATTAATGCCATACCACGGTCGAGAGGCGCTGGAGACTGCGACAAATAATTAAGCCTTTCCAGGACAAGAAAATGCAGGCAAATCTGATAAATCCAGCACAGCTGAAAATAATTCATGAAGGGCGGACACAATATTTCGCGTCAGAAATCAAGGCGCAGGAGTATCTGGACTCCTTGGACAGATAATTCCTTTCATGCTTTCCCCTTCTTATGCTCTCTCTTTTCTTGTTCTATTTCATCCAGCATTTGGTTGTCTCTAAGATTGCATAGTATAATTCATGAGTTTAGAAGTAAGGCTGATTGCTTTATTATAATGTTATAGGGGGTAACGAGGTTTCGGAATGAAGTAGGAACTAAGGTAGTCCTCACTACTACGCAATCCATCACATGCACAGACTTTGTCTGAGCGCTTCACGAGGGAGGGTGCAGGGTTCAGGGGGCTAGGGGTGGGGGGTGGAAGGGTAGAGAGGGGGAGGGGTAGGCGGGGGTGGGGGGCTGGGTGGTGGTGGGGGGTGTAAACATAAAAAAGAGAATTTATGACACTAATGTGAATGTAATTGTATTCAGACAATTGAAGAAAGATCCACGGTCCAAATATGTCTCTAGTATGATAATTTGGCTGATTGAAGAGAAGGAAGCATGTATACAGAAGTATGTCCAAACTTAGGATCTGTTCTCTGAATATAGGGGGCCTCAACGATTGGAAAAAAAGAGCAAGGCTTGAGGAATTTGTAAAATCGGTACGGATGGATATCTTGTGTATTCAAGAAACTCACCTGCCTTGGGGGAAAAAACACTGGCTAAATTTAAAGGGCTATGAGAGCCTCTCTTGTTCCTCCCAAACGTCAACTATTAGGGGGGAGGCTATCATAGGAAAGGTGGGTCTGGGGAGAGTCAAACGGTCTAAGGCAGATACTATGGGTAGGTGGGCATTATGTGAAATGAATATAGGTATCACCATCTGTGGGATCTATGGGGGCAATAGCGACGATCCTGAGTTCTTTGATTGTATGGAAAAGGAATTGACGTGGTGGCCATCCCCCATTGTGGTTTGTGGGGACTTGAATATCTCAGCAGACTTTGTGGGGGAACCGTATACTCCGGACGTAAACCCAGGGTATTTTGTGCAGTCTCCTCAATGATGCAATCGCATGGATTGAGGGATGTCTGGGGGAACAGCGAACCAGGGAACCCTGGGTTTACATATTTTTCACACCAATTTCAGAAATATTCCAAACTAGTCTATTTCATGATATCTGCCACAGAGCTGAGCACGGTTAAAATCTGTAAACTACCAATGATAATATCGGATCATAATCCTCTGGTACTAAAGATGTATACCAAGAGGCCGGTTAAAAAATATAGGCCCTGGACCTTTGACAGGAAGCTTTTAACAGATAGCACCTATGTGGAGTATATTAAGAACTGGTCACAGGCTTTCTTTGATGCAAATAGATACAGCGCATCACGAAACTCCGTTTGGGCTAGTTATAAAGCTGCTTTAAGGGGAGAAACCACCAGCTATACCGCTCGAATCTGGAAAAGGAGTCATTTAGAGAGAGAACAATTAATGAATAAACTGACGGAAGCTGAGGAACAGCATAGGAAAGATATATCTCAGGGGAGGCGGGGTATAGAAAGCCTAGAAAGAGTAAGTTTTATCAAAGCAGAGATACAGAATCAATTGGCTAAAAAAGCAGCCGCGGAATACCAAGCGCAGAGAGGCAGGCTTTATGAAACAGGGGAACAAGCAGGGAGGGCACTCACACTCAGCATTAGACAGGTTGCCTCCAAAAATATTTTTACACGTATCAAAGAGCAGGGTTGGAGCTATGAGGAGCCAATGGAAATCTTGAATGTTTTTAAAAGATATTATCAATTATTTTATCAGGAGGAATTAACTGCCGAGAGTCCAATGACAGAGCAGGCGGGAATGGGAACTAAATTGGTCGAGGGCGACAGAGAAACCCTTGAAAAAGCTATCACCCTCGACGAACTATCGGTGGCCTTACAAGATCTAGCAGCAGGGAAGGCGGCGGGCCCCAATGGCATACCCCTGGAGCTATATAAAAAGTTATCAGAGGAAACAACCCCACTCCTCCTGGACCTATTTAATGGGATCAGAAATACGGGTGAAATCCCGTAATCATGGATGAGCACCAATATAGTGGTATTCCACAAAAAGGGGAAGCCCATGGAAAATCCAGGCTCATACAGGCCCTTATCCTTGATAAATACGGATAACAAACTATATGCCAAGATTTTAGCCACCCGCTTGGGGAGGATCATTGGGACCCTGGTTTCCCCCTGGCAGCATGGATTTATCCCGGGTAGGGGCACCACGGACCATATTCAACATCCATGCTGCTGGGGAGGGGGTCGCAAGGATCCTCCTCAATGCGGAGAAAGCTTTCGAACGTGTCAGGTGGGATTTTCTATGGGGAATGGTTGAGGAAAGGGGGTTTGGACCAAGATTCCGGAAGGCTATTCAGGCAATGTATTCGAGTCCAGTTGCAAAGATCTAAATGATGGGGGAACGTTCTGAGAAGATCTATATTACACGGGGGACGAGGCAGGGGTGCCCGTGTTCACCCATCTTATTTGCGTTATATATAGATACCTTAATACACCAGATAATGAATAACTCTGTAATTAAACCAGTAGTCACTAAGGGACTCCAAACAAAATTTTTGGCATTTGCCGATGATTTGGCTATCATCTCTAAAGAACCCGATGCAGCCCTGCGGGAAGTGGTTAGCATCACGAAGCAATTTAGGAGACAATCAGGTTATCGCTTAAATGAGGGAAAGACCCAGGTGCTGGGCTCACAGAACATAGCCAAATCAGATTCTAGGTTCGTGGACTCTGTGGTGTATTTAGGGGTAACGATCAATGCCCAGCCAGAGTATATTATTAGAGATAACTTCACCCCCCTAATGAAATCAATAGAGGCAGAATTCAAAAGAATTGATACACTGCATCTTTCAATAATAGGGCGAGCCAACGTCATTAAAATGACTATGTTCCCTAAGATCTTATACAAATTCCGGGCAATCCCCTTCTTGATAGAGGAAAAACTTATCAAAGGAATAGAAGCCATATTTATGAATTTCCTGTGGCAATATGGAAAGGTTAGAAGATCTTTAAAATGTATGTCCTTGCCACAGGAAAGAGGAGGCTTGGGGTTGCCGAATCTCAGATACTATCATTGGTCCTGTCTCATGACGCAGATGGCTATGTTATTTAGTTCTGTGGGAGATGAATCAAACACTTCCAACAGGCAAGATGTTATACCCTCTATCTTCGAGCTGATATTAGCTAGGGAGGCAACCAGTGTATTATTAGGGAGAACAGAGAGACAGTATTATAAAAAGATGAGGTATAAAATATTGGAAAGTATTTGGGTGGTCTGGGTGGCAGTTCAGAAATTCTTGGGAATTCCTAGATTTAACCCTCACACTCCCCTTTGGAACTCTGGCCTTTTTCCTAATTTGTGCAACGATGGTTGCTGGAAACATTGGGAGCGACAGGGTATTCTGACAATGGGGCATATCATGGTTAGGGATGAGATCAGATCTCTAGAAGACCGGAAACAGAGGTATTCCCTCCATGGTAGTCAGGATTATAAGTATGCTCAAATGGTTAATACGATTAAATCAAGGAGACCTCACATTACTCTAGGTAAAAGGTGTAGTATTTTGGATTATCTGAAGGGGGAGGTCGAAGAATCAAAGGAATCTATAGGATATTTATGGAGAAAACTCAGGATGACATGGATAAAACAGAGGCAGCTTGGGCCGCTAAATTGGAGGATCCGGACATAGACCTTGATATAGCTCTATCAATGGATAAAAGATTCTTATGTTCCTCTAATCTAAAAGCTCAACATTTTAAAACGCGGCTCAACCTATATTACACCCCCTCTAAGTTATTTGATTGGGGCAAAAGGTTAGATAATAGTTGTCCCAGATGCTTAAATGGTCCAGCTGATCTCATACACATGTTCTATCAGTGTGAGAAACTTGAATCGATTAAAAAGGAGATAGAGGCATTCTGGGAGGGGCTGCTAGATGTTAAAATAAATCTATCCCCAACACTGATGATGGCAGGATGCGAAAGTAAACTGGATCTTAATTTTGAGACTAAAGCTCTGGTATTTATTTCTACAGCCGTACTCCGCATTCTAATCTCACCTACTTGGAAAGATACGGAGGCTCCAACTTTTCAAATGTGGCTGTCCAGATTCTTAGGAATGCATAATGTGGAGGCGGCCCTGTATGAGCTCAAGGGTAAAAAAACAAGAGACATGGGGCTAAAGGTCTGGGCTCCTGTGGCCGCCTGGAGGGCAACTAGGCTGTAGGAGCTGGATTGTGGGATTAAAACTGTGTCAGAGTGTATGATAATGTATATAACTGCTGCTTTTTGCCTTTTTGCCTTCTCTTTCGATATTTTTTTATCTCTGATATCTTAAGTATCAAGTTTTATCCTGACGCCCCATCGGCTTTAAGGTCCCTTGCTAATCAATCAATTCAATTAATTTAATCAGATTTTAACCAATCGGATTTTAATGCCTCTCTATAGCTTTTGTATTCCTCTTTTTTCATATATTGCTGGATAAATGTATTTATAATGTATTTATATTTTCTGGTTAATGTGCATACTGCTTTTACATTGTGTCATGTGAATTCTCAATAAAAAAAATTAAAACATTTAGAAAAAGCACCTCAGGGCCTCTACAAGAAGTAGGAGAGCACTATGGCAGCAATAATTCAGTGACATGCAGAATGTGTATGAGCACTATCAGCATATGTCACTTAATGTTCGGTGAAAATTGGCATTCTGTGCTCATTTCTTGACTGCATCAACCTTGAAGAGCTGCCAGTTTGGTCAGATCACAGCCTAGTGCTACCTGACTCTAAATACCAGTCTCAGGTAGCTCAGGCAGTGCAGTAAACAAAAACACTGATCAGCACTGTATGCCTGATGGTGCTGCAGAGTAGCTACTCCACACAAGGCTTGGTGAGATCACTAGTCTGTCTAAGTTTCTGACACATTCCAGCTAGAGATTGCTCCGCAAATCTAGTGCCTGTGGGCAGGCAAGAGTCAAAGTATCATCCAGAGCAACAATATATGATCTCTTCATGACTGGGTTGGTACGATCATAGTTTAGTACCACCTGACTTGAAATTCCTGTTCCTCACAGAACTGAAACAGGAGTGCAGTCAGCATAAAAACACCCTCTCTATGCATAGGTCCACAAGTGAGGCACCAGCTATCTTGTTCATACATCTAGTGTTCCGGCTTTTCTGTTGCCGGCCAAAGACGCTGTTTTTTCCAGGAACTGGCCCATATGGAGGGTGCCCAAGCAAGGGGGTTGATGATGATCCGACTATAGTTGCCGGGGCATGATTGAGCAGAATATGGATAATAAGTTCAAAGTTGTTAAGTGCAGGGGGTCCCAAATAGATACAAGGTGCTGTGCCAACAGATATAATTGCATAGTTGCAAGATACAGCATTAACAGATTTAAGGCACTGTGCCAACAGATAAAAAGTGTAGCAGCAGATACAAAGGCTTGTTACAGCGCCTCGTTTGTTGATGCTAGATGATGGAGTGGATTGACATCAGTAGCAACCACCACGTTCTCTGATGGAGCAGTCAAGTACTGCCAGCGCCAAGACACTCCTACCCCTCTCTGGTCTTGGCGCTGAATGCTGGCGGGTGGGCAGCCTCACTCAGACACTTTATTACTACTGCTTTGTGAGAACCAATTGATGGGGATTCTGAAATGCGTCTTTGGACCAGAAAGTGGCAAGTGATCTTTCAAGAACCTAGCCCACTTTGCCTATTACCAGCCCATCCACAGAGCCTTCCTTTTATCCCTCTCCTATTCCTGCAGCTTGCTGGAGATATTTGCCTTTGGTAATTATCAAGTGCAGTTAATGAAAATGGAAATGTGCGGGGGCTATGACATTTCTTACTAAGTGGTGCATTTAACATTGTTAAAAGGCACAGAACCACCTCTCTGTTAAAGGAAGAGAGGAGGATTGTGCTCCCCTCGTCTCCCTGCAAAACCCAAAGGGATAGCATAGCAGGAAGAATTATAAAAACCAAACTGTTGGAAGTGGAGGTCCCTGTTGCTTACCACCGCCACCAAATGCTGGAGGCGTGCGTCCCCGACTCCTCGCTTCAACGTTAGGCTAAGTAAGGACATCGTCTGAGATAGGCCTGCTCACCCCCTTAGTAACTTGGCATGACTAGCCAGGCTTATTTCCAAGGCATGGGTGTTCTGTATGTGAAACCACGCTCACAGTAACCCCATAATGTCATCACAAATAGACTCCACACGAGTATTGGTAAAATGAATATAATCTTTATATAAGCAATTATACGATACGCCTACACGATACAAAATCAACATATAAGAATGGGTAGTATTCTTTCCGGTGGGTTGGTAGGTTCTAATCCCAACCACCGCTTCTAACCAACAGTTAAGCTCACTTCTCCCAAAAGGTTAGGCAAGACGTATTGCTAGGATCACACATGTTGCAAAAGGAAACAATACTGCAATGCGTAACAATATTCTCTTATACTGTGCAACAGAGAAACAATGCCATAAATAGTGCCACAGTCATGTACTTTGCAATTGAAAGAATAATGCAATGCGTATCACCAACAGCATGCACTGTACCAGGAAGAAACAAAGCAATGCGTCACGCTACAATCCTGTACTGTGCAATGAAGAAATAATACACTGTACCATGTTATAGTCAGATACTGTGCACTGAAGAAATAATGCAATGCGCCACGTTACAATCAGGTAGTATGCAAGGGAGAAATAACGCAGTGCATAATGCATCATGCATAAAGTTCGTCAGGCACAAATGAGGTCATGTGTCATACAACAGTTCGATAGTTCGTTAGCAGCTATAATGCAAAGTGTAATACGACAGTTTTACGTGCTCAGTTAACAGTGCCCCCGTTATGGATCAAATGATGACACAAAAAGTACTGCTTCCCACTCCGGCTCCAGTACTGCCCCATCATGGGTCAGCATGGGCCAGGATCCATGCCGAAGCAACGGCTCGCGCAGCTGACTGAAGTGGGAGGCCAAGAGAGTGTCCCTCCGGGCCCGCACCCCACCCCAGGTGTTGATCTATGTTACCTGGAGGGGCGCAATCCCACTCTCCTCCCCGACATCAGCGACTTGGGCCTTGATCCAAAACTCCATCACGGCCTGCGGCGGACTTTGGCTGGCAGCTCAGTTCTTCAGTGGCTGCTGTTCCGGGCCGCTGCTTATCGACTCTGAGGGCCCTCACTCGACATGCACACCGGGCGTCCAAGACTCGCCTCTCCTCTGGTGCTCACGATGATCCGGCACTCGTCACCAATGATCTGCTTGCACCTCAACACGCACCATGCGAGTTTGAGCATCTCCTCTTCTCCGGGTCCACATGATGTCCAGGCGCTCTTCACCAACGCCCTGGCTGCACCACGACACACAATCTTACGCGTCCGAGCCTCACCTCTTCTCCCGGTGCCCAGGATGTCCATGCGCTCTTTCCTAATGCCCTGGCTGCGCCACAACATGCACTCCCACACGTCGGAGACTCACTTCTTCTTTTGGTGTCTACGAGGCCCCGACGCTCTTCACCAACACCCGGGCTGCGCCACGACAAGCACCCTTGCGCGTCCGAGACTCACTTCCTCAGTTGGTGCACACAATGTCCAGGCGCTCCTCACCAATGCCCTGGCTGCACCACAACACAAACACTGCGCATGCGAGTCTCTCTTTTTCCTTTGGTGCACATGAGGACCAGGCGCTCTTCACCAACACCACGACACGCACCCTTGCGCGTCTGAGCCTCTCCTCATCTACCCATGCACACCACGACCAGACGTTCCTCACCAATGCCTTGGCCTGCACCACGACACGCAATCTGCGGGTCTGCGACTTAGCTTGCTCCTGCGTGCCCACAATCACAAGGCACAACTTCTGAGGGTCTCAAGTGGCAAAAAGCCCTCACATACCGCATTGCTTGGGACTTCTCCGGAAACTTTTGTGATCCTGTATTTACAAACAGGGAGCCAGCTCACCGTGGGCCCTTGGGTTTACAAGACACAGCGCAAAGCACAGTCTTCTTCAAGCAGGGGGACCCAGCGCCTCCAAGCACAGTCCCAAAAGCCTCTTCCTTAGTAAGAACAGCAAGCTGCAGACTAGCCCCAGATCACGAAGCAAGGATTAGTCTATCCACAGCAGTCTCTTCAGTTGTTCCTTCTTTAGCAGAGGTTCCTCTTGACCACAGAAATGGCTCAAGCCTTTTCCGTCTAAATCCATATCTGTTTCATTCCAACATTCAGGGGCTTCAGCTCTCAAAGTTATACCCCTTAATGTCTTTGAAGTTTGTATGTGCTCAGGTGTCTCTGACCACTCCCTAAATCAGTTCTGGATGTCTCCCTCCCAGGGTTACCTCTTTCCCTTTGATACTGGGGGTCTGGATCCTGAATCACTCAGCAGAAGGGTCCATTGCTTTATAGCATCAGCCCAGGCCTTTTAACCTCCCGGGCATCTCCTCCCCCTACTCTCCAGATGCAGGGCATTCTGGTGCCATTTCAACCCCTCCCTGTGTCAAGATCTCTCCCAGCTCCTCTCACCTTTCAGTTCCAGATAGACAATCCACATTTCAGAGACACACAGAAATGCTCAGAGCACAGAACTCAGCCACTTTCTAAAAGAGTGGTTTATAAACACACAGTGATAAAACCACCTTCACAGAAAGATGCATTGTGACACTGAGTCCATACATACTAAACTTCACCTCTCCATTATAAACTGTCAGGAAAGTAGGCTAACAAACACAACACCCAGCCTCCCCCATTCTGTAATATGGGCAGGATGGCCTTTCAGCAGTGAAAAACGAAATGGAGAGTTTGTCACTGTCAGAACATAACACACACCTCAGTTTATGTTCTGCCTTTTACCTACACTGCACCCTGCCCTGGGGTTACCTGGTACCTACCACAGTGGTGCCCCACGTGTACGTAAAAGGGAAAGTCAGGCGTGACAAGTGGTTGCACTTCTCAGGACTACATGCTAACTTAGCATTCTGCGTGCAGGCCCTATACTGAAGGCCTGAGTTCCCTTCTCTGTGCGCCCTTGGATTACTAGCCCTTGCGCACACAGTGCACATCACTAGGGACTTTTACTAGTAAGGCAAACATACCAATCATGGCCAACCAATCACCATTACAATTTACATGGGGAACTCCTGTACTTTGACACTGATCAGCAGTGGCAACGCACCAAAACCATCTAAATTGGCATCTCTAGCTCAGAAAACCGTCCTGGGGGAAATCAAAAAGTTTAGGGAACTTTAACCAAAAAGGCCAAGTCCTACACAAACCATATACATAAAGTCAAAATGTGCATGTGAAATGCGTCCACCCTTGTGACTTGATAGCCACCCGCCCCATAACGCCTTGCCTGTAAGCAACAAAGCGACCCTTTTGTGAATTTTGCTATATACGAATGTACACCTATTCTGCACCCCTATGTAGAGTTATCCGCTTTTGTGTTTTTTTCTTGAGCTATTAAGCAGCTTATTTTGTGCTCTGCTTGCATGTTAAAAAGCTCTTCTTTTGGGGTTCCCAGCATATTGTTTAGCACTCCTCTTGACCGTGTCATATTTTATTATTAACCTCCAAATTGTTACTCGCATGTATATTGTGAGGTACCCCTTTTGCGATGTACGTCGACGCTACAATGATCCCTTAGTGACTTGCTTATATGTTGTACTACACCCCTATTTCTGACTTGCTTGTATATTATTTTTTTGTAATAGGGATTTGCTTCTCTGCTGTGTTTGTATGTTCAAATATATCCCTGGCTTGTGTGAATACTCTAAGGCCAATGTGGCTACCTGTTCAGTGCGCTGTAAAATGTACAGATGTCACCTTAAATGCACCCAAAGCTCTGCCTGAGCAGTTTATTAATATTTTCTAATCTCCGTTTTTATTCACACATCATAAACAGGCGAGGATTATAGTGAATTGTATTTTTATGAGAGGCAGGGGATAAAGACATGCAAAGAAAGTTGAAATACTGAGCCAACAACTACTAACAAACAGTAAGACGTAAATATGATTTTTTTTCTTTTTATTTTTACGGAGTTTTATATAGCACGAACTTGACCCAAAGGTATCGGGTATTAGAGCGCTTTACATAGCACCAGTTGCGTTACATGAGGACACATTCATTTTTGTTAGGCACGGGGAGGTTAAGTAATTTGGCAAGAATCATAGGATGTTCAGTGGCATTGGTGAGACTCAAACCCAGTTCCCCAGATTCGAGGTCGACCGCCCTAGCCGTTAGGCCAACTCCCCTCCTCTCTCATGATTCATGAAATGTTGAGCTAACCATTACAAACTAAAACGTGCTTTGATCTACAACTGAAAGGACCCATTCTTCCTGAAAGACGAGCTCAAGCAGCTGAAATGCTGAGCCAATTTTCTCCTTTTAATCATGTTTCACCTCCCACAAGATCCATTCGTACTTCATCTGTATTTGCCTCGAGCCAAGAGCCCCAAGACGTTTCCCGTCCTGTGAGGTGAGGGCTTCCTTAAATAATCTGATTAACTTAATGCCCTGGTCACCTGCACGTAAGGTTAGATTCCTCAAATCTTGCTCTGTTGGTAAATGGAGTCCCGATTTTCAATAAATGCCCTGAGTGATCAACTGAACCAAAGCCATTGGGCTGCGTATGGGCTCTTTCCTAACACCTAAAGCAGCGATTCCAAATTAACAGCAATAGTTGGAGACCTAAGCAATGAGATGAAAAGCTGCAGAAGGAAAACAAGCACTTGCAATGCAGTAGGTCTCACATTCACATGCGTTTAAGCGATTACCATTGTAAATAACAATACTTTTTATTTATGTTTTGGGTTTTAAAGCATACATGAAAAGTCATTGTCACTAACAATACTAATAGCTTAATCTTGCGCAAATGTGAGACCTATTGTATTGCAAATGCTTGTTGAGGACTAGTGCCATTATGACAAGTATAAGACACACAATTGGTGGACAGAATGCATAACAAATCAAACATTCACCCCCAGTCAAGAGATGTGGGTTAAATTCATCATTCTTTTGCTCACCATGCCACCCCAGTTTAGACCTGGCCATATGCAAATCAGTCTTGACCCTGTGCCTAATGGGAACAGTCTAGCCAAGCCTAGGCCCTCCCTGGAACGGAAACAAGCATCTTAGGACCGGTTTTGGGGTTTCACCCCTCATCAGCCAGGACAACTTAACCTTTTCCATGGGTCCGACGTCACAGTGGGCGTGTGTGTCGGACGGCCAGGGGCCGTCCAAACAGCGCACATGTCATTTTTTTCGGCACTGCAGCGGATGCTGTGGCAAAGCAGATATATCCAGTGGCACAGTGGGCCCAGGACCCACATCTGGGCATACCCAGGCGCACTTAGGGCGAGAAAGCAAAAGACACACTCCTTTGGAATATATGGACATAAAGGAAAAAGTTCTACCATTCTATATATTGTGTATTGTTCTGATGGGGAATTATGGTTTGTTGATGTGGTTGAACTTTAAAGTGGTTATTATTACCCAAGAAAGCAAAATAATTAGATTTATATTGCCTTTGTCTGTACTAATTCACACTGCAAACAATGCCACGTTTCACACTAAATCTTTTTTGTGCTGGTCTCTTCTCTTGTGAACTTAAAAGAAAACATCACCGACAGTACCGCCAAACAGAAGGCCTGGGCAGTCAAAAGTCAGCCCTCCAATCTCTTCCACTTGTGCAGTCTAGTGCTACTGTCAACATAGAGCTTTAAGATGGCCACAAAGAAAGTTGATGCCAAGAAAGTGGTCAGAGTGAAGAAGCAGCTTTCTAACAGTGGTGTGTCGGTCAAAATATTTTTCAGACAATTTGTGCCTGCTGAATCGGCTTCCATGGAGCAAGCGGGGAGCAGCACTCCTGCATCATCAGCACCATCCCCATCCTAAGCCCAGGACCATGCCGGTCAGCCACTGTAATCGATGCAACACTGATGAGCAGTGAGACGCTGAATCTAATTTGTCCTATTTTCAATGTAGTACACAATCTTTTCAGTAAACAGAGCAAATGCAGGACAGGAGGTTAAGCTTCCTTCTGAGCAATAACTTCCTTTTTTAGAATCATGGGCTCCCAGATCTCCAGAAAAAAAAAGGAAGGGTGCACCTTCTCCAAGCACCACTTCCGATGATAATGATATGGACATGGAGTGGACCTCTGCAGAGTCCAGGACAGCACAGGAGAAGCAAAGGAAAAGAAAAGTTCCTGAAAGACCTAGACTTAAGGAAGGGGATGATGTGGAAGGTGAAAGGTGACACAGAGGAGTTCAACATTGCTATTCAACCTACTCCGAGGGATGTGGCACAGGTAGCACCTCCAGATCCCATATTTGCAAATCTCAAGCTGAGAACTGCATCAACCTTTACCTCAGGAGAAGCAGAGAGGCAATCATCAACACACCCACCTATCTCCAGTTCTTCTTCAGGCATTGGCAGAGGCACAGTAAAAAAAAAAAATATCTGCCCGTAACTTTTACGGTTAGCAAAGAGGGGGAGAACATTGCAGTATGCAGCATTTGTCTCACTAATGTTCGTCGAGGTAAGCCTGATACAAATTATGGTACTGGAGGGCAAATGACCAGTATGAAAAAACACCACACAATCAAGTAGGAGGAGCACCTTAAAGACATTGCTGAACGTGGCTTTGGTGGTGAGAGAGCCACAGAACATCAGCTACAAGTCCAATCCTGGTGGGAGGTGATGATGAGGAAGAATAAGGTGACATCACGCAAAGCAGCCAACCCACAGCAGTGCACAAGCGGAGTCACAAACCTCAGCTACTTCACAATGGCACACAACTTGGAGTGAAATAGAGACACCACAGCATACAGTGACTGCCCCACATTGATGCAGATTGAGTCTACCACCACCAGCTTCTCAAAAGTCACTGAGTCAGTGACCCCAGAACTATTGCGGGCATGTTTAGCAGGAGGGGCCCTACGAGAGCAACCACGCAACCACATGTTTGTACAATGGAAAGCTGGCTAAAATGTTAGCGCTGGACCTCCTCACTTTTTCTTTTGTGGAAGGAGTGGGATTTTTAGAATTTGTGGCAGCCATCTGCCCAAAATGGAAGGTTCCAAGTCGGACCTATTTTGCCAGAGTTGTTGTTCCAGCGCTGATAAGCTCTGCAGCAAAGTGTTGTCCACACTATCCAACTGATGACAGACAAGTGAACCAGTTATCAGGCGGCTGATTACATGTGCATTACTGCACACTGAATCTCTTTTGCAGGGGTAAAGCAAAATACATCTACAGGTCTTGGCCCTGAAGAAAGTTTTAAAAGCATTCAGCAGCATGCAACAGTGGCCATATTCACCATGAAGAAATCACATACAGTTGTGAACATCTTGGATGCATTTACCAGCAAGGTGTATGAATGTCTAGGACACATATGTCTTAGAATTGGATTTGTTGCCACGGACAATGACAGTAACATAGTCAAGGTCATGTCAGACGGTGGCTATTGCAGGGTTCCAATGTTTGGTCATTTGCATCAACCTGGTAGGACAAGACTTTCTCAAAAAAGAAGACGTGGTCAGCAACATACTGACCACCTGTAGCAGAATCTGCACTCATTTCAGCCATTCTTTTCAAGCCCAGAAGCAGTTGCAGATTGTCCAGTGTGCTAATAGAGCACCAGTTAAAGCCCTGATACAGGAGGTGGCAACACGCCCTATTACATGTTGCAATATCTGTTTGTGCAGTATAAATAGTTCAAAGACTATGTCATTCAAAGAGGAGGGGATGCAGTTGGGAAAGCTAATGACCATAACTGCAGACAAATGGGGCCTAGTCAAATGCCTGACACCGATGCTACTCCCTTTTGAGGTTTTCACATGGGAAGTTACCAAGCAGGACAGTACGATATGCCAAGCTATCCCATTGTTGCATCTGCTACAGGACCAGGTAAAGAAGGTGCCTGAAAGGTTCACCACCGCAGGTGTGAACGAAAACACATAAGTGCATGCCTTGGTTGAGAGCTTAATTCTTTGCTTGGCTTGTAATATATGGCTGCAACAGGACATCATCTAATCCAAACAGTACATCTGTGCCACACTACTTGAACCACAGTACAAAAATAATCTGCATACTTTCATTCCTTTTTCTGAAGGGGATGTTTTGAAATACAAGAGGTGGATAGTTGAGCAAGCCGTAGACGTAGAAGAAGAATCACTTAAACTTAGAGTCCCACCCACAGTTCTGTCATGCCATCTTAAACTTCCAGAGAGGGCAGTCTTGTCTCACAGCAGCCAACACCACCATCAACCAGAAACCAGCAACAATAGCAACAGAAGGACCGGGACCAACCTCTGCATTGTATTGCTTTCAATCGGCAGGGCTTAAGTCCAGTGCAGAGGCAATGGCTAAGGAGGTTGAGCAGGTGGCAGCACCAATGACCATCTACAGGATGTTGCAGGTGTATCCGGATGATCCAAAAGAGGTCTATGTGGATTAAAACCCATTGATATATTGGTATGGCAAGACGCGCCAAAGGCAGGAGCTCAGCAGGCTTGTCCTGTAGCCAGTGTGTCTGCTGCGCATGTGCTGACTGTTACAGTGAGAAGGACCAGTCTCTCACTTCAAAATGTGAAGAGATTGACTATGGTAAAAATGAACCAAATTTCATACCACACAGTTACACCCTTCCTAAAATAGCACAGAAGGAGTATGATTGGTCAGAATCAACTTCTAGGTGAACCACCTAGGACAAACTCTAATTCCTGGACTGAGTATGCGAGTACCCCCATAGAACCTTTTAATCATTCCTCATTGAATTGCCACAAAAAATAGTAGCTAGTGGAATACAATTATGTTTGTGTTAGATTTATGCTGCCCACCATTTTTCTAGTCACATATATTGCTGGATCACAGTTGGACCAGTGTGAACTGAAGAAGCCTCCACAATTCCTTCATGACATTGGAGACAATGCCTGTCCGTCTCGAATGGCTAACGTTTTTTGCATTACGTTGCACTAGCGGGGCTGTCCCAGAAGATCGGCGATTCATAAGAGTGCCAATACCAAATTCCAATGTGTTGCCTGTGTCAAGATGAATTGGGTACCTATTACCTAACCGGCCCGTGCTTGGATTCGATTTTGGAAGAGGTAACTACAACTACTGCAACAGTGAGTGAGTAATTGGTGAGTGATGACTGATGAGTTGTGTGGTCGCAGACAGTCAAGGAGGGTGTTGAACTGTGATTTGGGAACTTGCTTGAGATGATTTGCAATGTTTTGGACCTGAATGATGTGCAATCATTTTATCCATGGAAGTGATTGACTTTTACTATCTTACTTAGCGAAAATTAATTAACCTGTATTGCCCACTCCTATGATACTTCTGTTTTTTCATGACCTATGAGGGCTGCCCCATGAGATCATTTGATTTGCATGAAAGAAATGTAAAAGCTGAGCTCAACACTCCTGCTTACCTACTGGACCAGTCCAGACAGTCACACAAGAAAGATGGACATTCCCAAGGAGAATGCAGCTACACCACCTATTTTTGCACTACAGTGTAATTTTTCTTTTAACAATCATATTTGGAGAACTGGGTGGGTGGGTTCATTTCCAACCTAGAAAATAGAACATTTAGATATCTGATAGCTTTTGTCTTGAGGGTCAGAAGGACTATTTGCAATGCATTTAACTGTACTGTCGGATACTCATTCCTTTATTTTCTTCCACAATAGGTTGTGCAGCTCATTGCCCAAATGAATGTTGTCCTTGTGTAGTGTTTGTCTTTGTCGAACATTTTCACAAATCCCCTTTTCAATCCATTCATCAAACCCATAACCCTGTTACCCTGGGCTGTGTGACTTATTGAGATGTGGCTTAATTTACACCATCAATGGATGACACACTTGGTGAGGAGATGTGGAGAAAGCAGCACCACCTCACTGCAGGATCTTCTAAGCAACAGCCGAGACAGGCCCCATTTACCCGCATGTGCATAAAACTGATCCATATTATAGCTACAGAATAAAGAACATCTGTCTTCTGCATCATCATTCAGGCCTTGTGTTGCATAACCGTAAACGCATAAGCTTGTCCACTCCAGACTTAGAGTCCATTTATTATGACTCAAGGATTTTGTATGTTACTAGTAGCTCCTCATTGATGAAGTTACTACTATAGCTATTTTTTATTTTAGCACGGTCAGATTTTTTGTTGTGGCATCATGAAGTAGTCTGGTCTCAATTCTTTGTAAAGCTTGGATATCATATAACCCACTAATTCAGTGTTTTCATTTCCATTTAGTTGTCTGTGATGGATAATCATTCCTATTAATCATACAGTTGGAGCTCACCTGGGTGGAAGTGAGACCTTGCTTGTGAAGTTGTGATGCCTTCCCTGCTATTGCTTCATCTGTATTCAGGTAAGACAAATATGGCGTGAAGTGAACTAGTTAAGTTAGTAAGTAACTAACTAACTAACTGCTACTGCAAGTAATCGCTTATTTACGTTGTTGTAGACAATATAAGTCATGGCAGCAGCCCCCCAATTGTCAAGATATTAAGAGGTATAACTCTATAACTAAGCGGTACACTCTACGAACACAAATAGGCTGCGTAGAAACTAAAGGCAGCAGTGCAAAGTAAAAGAAACGACTTCAGGCATACATTTTTATAAAATATAATGTTTCCCATTCATTTTTATTACAAAAAAACCCCACCCTCTCCACCCACAACAGCCCACCCTCTTCCCAAACAAACTTACCCAACCACCAATGTCCAAAAATCTGAACTGTCCAAAAAATACAAAAAATCGGTCCCTACTCCCTTCCTACTCTCGCCACCCACAAGTCCCTCCCACTAAAACAAAATGTTTTATATAGGACGAGAAGAGGGCATTCTGTATTCGGGTGAGGGGCTGGTTCAAGCTCTGCTCCATCATGGCTGGCCGGCTCTCTATAGTGTCTAGCCGCTGCAGGATGTGTCACAGCAATGGCCTGCTATTGTCAGAGTGGGAGGTGGCAGTAGCAGTTGCTATCAGCTGGTGGCAGTGCCGGCGATGAGATGACTGGGAGACTGGAGGCTGAGGGACAGTGGCTGCACTGGGGCCCGCTGAGACTGGGGCAGCTATTTCTGCCTCTTCCTCCTCTAGGACCACCAGCTGCAAGTATTCCTGCTGGATACGCTCCAGCCTCTGCCGCTGCAGATGGGACACTATCTCCTCCCTGTGGGTGGTACAGGTGGACCAGCAAGAGTAGCTATATTGAGAAAAACAAAAAGAATAAAGACACCTTGTAAATAATGCTCTGCACAAACTATTGTTATAAATTAGTGGGTGGCACAGTAGCAGTACATTGCTGGTCCTCTAGGGCCTTTGGAATTTGATTTAAATATGATTCAGAAAGTCGCAAGGACAATTTTATGTTTCACCCACAAATGCCTAGCGTAAAAAAGCCCTGACTGTGTGGCAGAAAAGTATTTAAGCAGAATAACACAGGAATAAAAAATCTGTGATTTGATTTTTTTTTCTTCTAAAGGCTGTTCAAGTAACTAAACAGAAACTATGAATGGAAAAATAAATTAAGTCCCATTAATAAGTAAGGCATTATGAACTATGGAGTGCAAGTTGTGGGTTGTGCTAAATTAACAGCGCTATGTTCATTGCTAATCAGCGCCCCAGGTATTTTGCTACTGTCTGCTGCTGGGGCAGCTGTAGTTAACAATTATCTATTTATAATTCCAATGACCTTGCTCTTCTCCAAATGCCTTCCTCTTTCTACCCTGACTCCAAAGAGGCAGATGAATAATAAATTAGATACTACGCCACACACCTCACGTATGAAATGTGGATATTATCCTTTCTGCTATAAGTAGACATTGGGGAAAATGATGCTCTGGACTACAGGGAAAAGAATGGGCTATATAGATTGTATTTGGAATGTTCATCACAGCTTATCCATACACCAAATTTGACTTGACGTCAAATCATGCACTTACTCGCACTTTATTCACTGGCCTTGCCCTCTACCACATAATATTTCCAACAAATTAATTCACTGGGCAGTAAGGAAAGGAAACTTGACTTACTCTAATGCAGGTTAGGGTAGAGGGATCAGGCAGGCAGGGTAGAGCTTCTGATATAGAATAGAATGGTCACTACACTGATCATCGATTCATCATCTTTGGCTTATTCAGTCACTGTACTAGTTGAACGGGAAAAATCTGAACAGGCGTAAAATAAATCTGTTTTGGGAATCTATGAAATATATTTTGTAAACAATTCACATGGCTATAAAATCAAATGTGGCACATGCCAAGAATGGAATACATTTATTGGGGGTAGGCTGGGACAGACGAATGTAAGGAAAAAATAAAGGAGTAAAGTACTAAGAGGTAACTGAGTGGGCGAAGAAAAACACACCTTGTGTGTTCGGATTGCAATGCATTGAAAGCGTTGTAAATGCCTCATTAACTGAAGCAGATGCACATTGCACAGCCTACACTGCAGTTCCGAATTGAACCTTAGTGCACTTTGGTCCTAGGTGATGAATGATGGGTGGGATATATCTACCTCGCTTAACAAATTCAGTGAGTCAAGGGAGAACAAAATAAAACACCACTTTGAACCATAGCTTCCATAACTGTACATAAACAAAGTAAGTGAAGTAGGTGAGCAGCATTCCCCTCTCAGCTTTGCTTATTCATCCAAGCAATCTAAATATTCATTCATCCTTTGATTCAAATTCACCCATAGCCACCATGATTAAGCTTTACTTTCTCTCATTCAGTCTTTCACCAAAATTTCCAATCCATTACCTATCCATTCAATGTCTAACCTTTCTTCCAACCATCCTTTCGCCCATCCATCCCTTTACCCACCCACGCACCCTTTTAATCATATACCATTTTCCTTTCTTTTAACATTCCATTCTTCCATGTTTCTCTCATGCCATCAGCGCTCATTATGTGAGCCTTTGGTGAGTTGCAGGTAGAAGAAGCCATAATTACTCACCAACCGCTGCAGCTTGCAAATCTGGGCGACTCACAGTATTGAGTTGGTGACGCCCTGCTACTAGCCAGTGAGTATGATAGCAATTGTCAATAAGCAAGCAATAATGTGACTTACCAGTGCCCATCCCAGCCTCCACTTCTCACCTTAAAACTGAGTCTCTTGCAGCGGTAGTACTTGAGCCAGCATTACTGGTGGTCTGTGTAGCTAGAATAAAACTTTACACATAATATTTTAGATGCAAGATACGCCTCCCCTTAATTTTTTTCATCAAACAAAATACGACTACAATACATCACAACAGTTTAGTCGGCACATCATTAACTTCTAACAATAGTATTACTCTGGGTATTTGGTTGGTTGACAATATTAGACAAGCAAGGTAGTGACGTCACCCAAAATAAAATTTTGTAATGGATTGGCAGAGCTATAACCTAAAATGATAATGAATCCTGATGAGTCAGTCACTGAAGCACAATGAAAGGATGGTATAATGGTTAATGAAAGACATATGGTGTTGCTTGGCAAATACAATGGGACCTCATACCTTTTTCGAGCTATGCTGCACTGTCATGGAAACTGCTGGTGTTCTGTGTAAATGAATGACACAGCACCTAACATTAGGGGTGGTGAATATCATAATAAAAGCTTACTTGGGTGTGCAATCTTCACAGTAGACAGGAGAGTACCAAAAATGTGTTCTTCTTAGTCTTACTCTTACAGTGCCACAAGATATATAGGAGAGAGGGAAAGATTATAAACAAAGCATAAGATGAGTGAACTAGAGACTAGAGACCAAAAAAAGTCAAGTATAAAAAAACAATGTAATGTAAGGGAAAATATATAATGCAAGGATAACAGGACTGAAACAATAATTGAATCCATTGTGCCTTGCACAAGTGGATTCGTATCCCGTCCTCATTGCCACATGGAAGGAAAACTGCAGGTAAGAGTGTCATAGCAACTTAATTTCTCACCAGAAATACTAGCCTCCAGGCAGCAACTCCCAACCTGGAAACCAGCACCAACATTCCAATACCCTAAGATTCTACCCACAACCAACAACAATCATAAAACCTAACAATAGGGAAATAATAATATTCAATAATTAGACTTACTGGGGTTAGCAGAGCCACGTCAGCAGCACTGGTGGTCAGCACCTCCTCCTGACAGACTACTCCCGGGCCCTTTGCAACGTCCCTTTTGATGCCCTTGGGTGGTGGTGTAAAAAATGAAGAATATAATAAAAATAGATTAGTTATTCAACTAATCTCCACATAACTTTTGTGACAGGTAAACACAGTCACATAATTGTACTTCGCTAAAACAGATCACCTATAGTACTAGGTTAGAGTCTAATCCTACCATCCGTATTCTAAATTTCTTTTTAACAAAAACTTCCTTTTTAAACTAATGTATTGCACTGATTGATCTTTGATTATATTCTCATTTCTCAATCTCAACCACCTTGATGGGCCAACTCAGTCTCCCTTTTTTGCAATGCATTTTACACATCGTTGTTAGCTTGGAACTGTACGAGCTACATAAACAAAGTCACAGAGAGAACACTAACTTACTGTTATCAATGATTCACTCTGTACACAGGAGGACAGTCTGCAATGGCTTCTCAATTATTCAGCCAAAGCGAGCGTCAATGATGAATACGATTAGGTAGCGCTGAGCACCTGACTAGCAGGAAGTAGAAACTGGATCACATAATAATAATATTTTTTTTAAACGTAACATCTCCAAGTATGAGCTGCTATTCGGAATTTCTTTTTGGCATTGTAGAAACACAGCTAAATGAGTATGCACCAAGCCCTAGAATCATGACACTGAGCAGGTCCTAGTCCCAGTCAAGAATATCCACCCAGCTGTGTGTCAGCTGGTGGACGGTGCATGGAACCTGGCTATTGCACAACATGCACTGGGGCACCCTCCTCTAGTGCAGCTGATGCTCTCACAGGGGGCATCTACAGCCAGACCTACTGCCTACTACCAGTCAGCATACTTCCTTGCTGAAGATCACCCGGGGCGGCACACCTAGGCAGCGGCACCATGCCACGGTGCTGCTTGGGGTAAGGAAAGATTAGAAAAAAAGAAACAGGAAAATAATGGAAAGGAAAGAAGAAATAAGGAAGTAAGGGGAAAAAATAAACAAATTACAAAAAGTCACCAAAGACACACACTAATATAATGAATAAAAAAAGGGGGTAGATATGTTTGATATGGAGAGGATTCAAGAGATTAAAATGGGATTGAAAATTAGGACCAGTACCATAACAGAAAGAAAAAACAAGATGGCCGCGCCCATGTGAACCGTGTGGTGCCATTCGCGCATGCTTTGGAACTTGAGGATGCACTTTGTCTTGCCCATCGCAACACGAGTGGCAACATCTGACGGCCTACCCGCAGAACTCCGCATAGAGCTGCGGAGTGTTTTGTTTACTCCGATGCGTTTCATGTAGAGCAACTCTGCAAACTCCTCAAGGGTCTACTTTTAAGCTTGGAATTATTGAAAAATTGAAGGTGATGCTGTACGAAATGGAGCCACCACCCAGACCCACACAATACAAAGACCTGAATATGTGGAAGAAGGCAGCATGAGACAGAGAAACGGTGAAATAACAGAATAAGTCTAAAAGACCAGTGCATTAAGTTTACAGGTGATGAGGCAAGAAGCACCTCGGAGATGGAGAAAAGCTAAAGTTGAGGTAAATAGACTAGATTATAACCAGCTATTACCACTGAAATGCCTGAGAAATCGGAAAAAAAAATCTTTGACAAAGGAAAAAGACAAAGGAAAAGATGGAAAGAAGGATGAGAGTGATTCTGGAAAACGTTTTAGCCTGAGGTCCTCCTCCTTATGTGACCCCCAACATCTAGTGCCAATAATATTGCAACTGCAACTACTACAGTGGCTAAAGCCCCTGTTGAACCGAGCATAATACAGATTGAGAGACCTTTTTAGACATTCCAGATTCCCCCACACTGATAGTTATCACACCTGGGGTTACTGTTTCCATTATGACTGTTCCAGTACAATTACCAGAAATTGCAACTGTACAGGTGTAGGTCACCAATAGGTATAGTTAGGATCTTGTTTCAATAGGATAAGCATTTTTTTTCTTGCCTATATCTTTGCCGCCATTTGATGAAATTTACCCAAAGAAGTGTGTAGTGATGAGGTCCACCCAGGTAGGTTGTAATTCAGGTAGCTTTATTCATGCAGGTAACAAGTAGTATAGTGCTAGACAACAAGTAGTTAAGTTCTGAAGGAGAGCCCCACCAGGAGCAGCCTGTCTGTTGCTGAGCCCATGTCCAACTGTCACTTCACCTCTCTGTGTCCCAACATTCCGAGGCACATCATGACTCCAACATTCTATTGAGCACAGAGCACAGGCACTGGCAGAGCAGGAGGTGTAACATAAATTACATTACAAATGCAGGATACTACATATCCCCTTTCCTTCCAACAGAGGCACAAATGCAATATATGAATAAAACGTAACAAGAGTAAACCAAGAACAGAATAAAGAGGAGGAACAATGATGTGACAACATAAACACCAGAGAGAAGAGCAAGCAAGGCAGAACGAAGAAATAAAAGGGCGAAGACAAGGGGGAGGCAAAGGGTAAGTAACAAATAGTGTAAGTATACAAATAGAAATATCCCATCCTCTACAACAATGAAATAGAAAGAAGGAGACAGTGAAATGCAGAAGAAGTAACCAGTAGAAGAAAGAGACATAGACGCACCAACGACAACCCCTACGTGCACCGACAGGCCAGGCAGGCAAGCAAGGAAAGAAGGACAAGGCACAACACAAACAGAACAGAAAACATACCCAAGCAGAAGGAGGAGAAAAGGAAAGAACTTCATCAGAACACTGGAGAATATGAAGAACACCACAGACACAGAAAGGCAGAAGACACAGGAATATAACAAAGATGCATAGGGTCCAGATTCCAAAGATGAAAAGGAAGGGAACATCAATAGGAAAGCTGAACCGGAGAAAACAGAGAGGAAGCGAAGAGACACAGACAGTATCCCTAAACTCCTCCCCATTTACAAATGGATAATACAAATAAAGATTGAGTGTAACATTACGTAAATAAAAAGGCAATGTAACATCATAGAAAATGCAAAGGAAATAAAAGCCAATGGGACTTAAACCAATGGCCGTCCTCCACTCCTAAACTGGAGGGTGAGGAGCACTGTGAATGGGACCAAAGCACATGCCATAGCAGGTCGTGTAAAGTCAACCCCCATGTAGAGGAAAACAGAAGCCATGTAAACATGGGACTATAACCCATAAGACACCCTGTGTGTGGGTGACTATGTAACTGTAAGTGGGACTGAGACCCATGAGATGGTGCCCTGTGTAAGGGTACCTGTGAAAATATAAATTGGACTGTGACCCATGAGACACTGCCCTGTGTAAGGGTACCTGTGAAAGTGTAAATGGGACTGTGACCTATGCAATGGTGCCCTGAGAAAGGGTGAAAAACGTATGTAGCCCAAATAGGCAAATGTATGTGTGGAAATGGGGCTAGTACCCAATGGCATCCCTGTGAAGGGAAAAATAAAAATGTAAAATGTACACAAGTGAAAGATGGAGAGGATACATAAACATTCTTTTGAATGGGAGGAATGCCCAAATTACTGAGATTTTCCAAAGGGAAACATAACAAGAAAAAGATTGTGAAGCTGCAATCTTGAGCTTTAAACCACTGTAATAACAGGAAACCCCATGCTACGTTCATGCACATTCAAAGTTAAATAGAGGAACAGTACTGCGTGTGCTTGAGAATTGCCCAGACAGCTAAAGGTCCAAAGCATAGACCACACAGATGGTGGTTTGCAGAACTTGTGAAAAAAAGGCTCCACTGCAGCAAAGATGAGACGACAGACGTTCACCGATACTGTTGACTTGCCCTGAGAAGTTCATATTTGCAAACATACCGCACAACTTTGAGAAGTAAGAAGTTACATTTGACACTCATAGGCCAGCAGAGAAAGGCATATGATCTGTTCCACCGTAGAATCATCCCACCTTTACAGAGATAGAAGCACGCACTGCACGCCATGCCGGATGGCTAGCAGCGAGCAAATGCGCCAAACAGTGTCATTAAGGAAATGCTGACATGGCACACTGGAAGGCTCTAATCGTCGAAATGTCCTGCGCGGCTCTGCAAGGAGGTAAAAAGCGCATGCAAAGTCAAACAGCAGAAAAACGGTTGCAACGGCCGAAAAACAGGCCGAGCATTAACCGATGAGGAGAGCGAAAGGCGATATGTAACACACAGAAGTGGCATTGTGAAGGCTTGTGACAAAAGACTAAGTAGTGGCATGTAATAAAATACATGCATTTTCCTGCGGTGCCACCTGTTGTGATAGACAAAACGTAGGCAGTGAGTAAAACAGCACAAATTCCCTGACTAGAAAAGGATGGTCAGTCAGAACATTGCCCACAATGAAAACTAAACTACAGTCAGGGACAGCTAGTTGACACCCACTCATTGCGATCCTAAACTTGCAATATAAGATTAGTGCACATTAAGGCTTCGTGCAGACAACACATCTCCTCACATCCAGAAGCAACATAATGGACAGTTCAAGAAAGTGACTGACATGTAGATGTAGAAAAATTCACCAGCATTATGTCGCTATGCCCTGTGATGCCAGTAGTAAACCTCAGGTAATGGAACTTTCCTTACAAAAGCACCTCCGCTCATGAAGAAAGGAATATGAAGCACATTCCATGTTTTTTCTTATGGAGGCAAGTTGAAGCCAGCAGTAGACACTGTATTGTAGAAATATTACATTTGTGCTACGTCTCTCGCTGTAGATGATTGTGGGAAGAGGCTATACTTTCCCATTCTCATTGCCAAATAAATGTAGTGAAGAGGTCCACGCAGGTAGGTTGTAATTCAGGAAGCTTTATTCATGCAGGTACCAAGTAGTATAGTTCTAGACTACAAGTAGTTAAGTTCTGAAGGAGAACCCCACCAGGAGCAGCCTGCCTGCTGCTCAGCCCATGTCCAACTGTCACTTCACCTCTCTGTGTCCCAACATTCCGAGGCATATAATGACTCCAACATTCTATTGAGCACAGAGCACAGGCATGTGCAAAACAGGAGGTGTAACATACATCAGATTACAAATGCAGGAGACTACAAAGTGCCCTCCTGATTCTTGTTGTGAATGGAAAGTTTCGGGGTGATCCATCAAGGCGGGGCCGAGTAAAAGGGTGTAAAAAAAGTGTGTTTCCCATGTTAATTCCCATAGGACTTTTAGACTTCGCTAAAGCAAGAACTGCTGGACGGAATTACACCAATTATGCCAGAGAGGTAGATGTTGGTCCAGGGAATTGCCTTTGTGTGATTTGGTGTAAATCGGTTCAGTAGTGTTTGATATATAGTAGGGAAAAGCCAAATTTGTATATATGGGGGGCGGAAGATCCTCGACCCCTCCCCAGATCTTATCGGCTGTACACAAAAGATGTAAGCATAAAAAAAAGAAAAGGGGGCAGAGTAGAAATATCCTGTCCCCCTAGGCCTCTGGGGAGGTACCTCAGGGATCCCAAAGCCCTAAAAAATCATTTCATTTATCAATTTTTAGTGGGATCTGCAGAACCCGCAGAGAATGTAAAAATAATTAAGGGTGGGTTCCCTCCCTTTTTTAACAATTCCCACCGGGAGGATAAGTTCCCAGTGGCATTTGCATAACAAAAGAGGGAAAATGCATGGCACCCCGCATGGAGGATATTAATGCCCTAAAGACCACCAAATCCCTATGGCCTGTTTTTAAATGTGGGTGCCTCTTGGCCCCCTCCATTCCCCGTGGACCACCACTTTCCGGGGTTTTATTTTAAAGCAATGCAGGGAGGGCGCATGGACACTCGTGCAGCCCCAGGGACCACCACCTCCCTGGAGCAAAATCAAGGAAAGGAGGGGGGGCTGCACAACCCCCCTCCTGGAGCCTTACAGGGCAACTGGACCACCACCCCTCGGTACATAGCTGTTTGCTATGGATTGGCAGGAGGTTTACCGCTCCTGCCAAGCCTTAGTAAAGGCTCAGTTTCTAGCAAGTGCGAGCATAAAAAATGCTCCAGGTTGCTAGAAGCCGAACACAATTGCTTTCACAGAGAGGGAGCTGCATCTTCAGCAGCACCCTCTCTGTAAAAATAATGCTGTGGAGGCATTCAGGCTTCCACACAGTCCCCATCAGTTGTGAGTGGGTGCCCTGGGTGGGAACAGAGCACCCACAATAGAGGCTTGGCCCCAGGGGATGGGGTCCCTAGGGCCAAACTTTGAGATATCACCAGTGATGTCACTGACCATGTCATGAGAGATGTAATATGTAAGGTGTGCATTGCGGGGCATAATTCATACTGAATTTCACTGGTTTTGTTCGAGCGAAAACTAAGCCTAACTATAACAGTCCTGTAACCTTTGGCTTTTTCAGTCAAGATATATTATATATATATATATATATATTATATATATTATATATATATATATATATATTCAATGAAAAAAACCATGGGTTATAGACCATATATAGTTAGGAATTAGCATTTACAAAACCTTATTTTACTCACATAAAACCATTGAAATTTCATATATAGTTAGTTGCACTAACTATATATCGCGCACCCGCAATCCACTGCTGATGATGTCACATATTACATCATTCTGAATGTTAGACGGAGACCCGGAGTGTCGGCCGAGGACAGGGGGAGAGGCCTCCGGTGAGGGCCGTCTCCAGCGATCGTACAGACAAGTAACTTCCCCCCCCCACAGATGGACACCACACAAGGATGAGGTCAATACTCTTTATATACGATTCTTGAAGCAAAGTTATCAACGGTACAGTGAGGTCGGGACACGAGGGTCCTCTCAATTCTAGTCTCTGAGGGGGAAAAGGTAGCGGGACAGTCTTGGTACCGGTCCGGTATGGGGGTGGCAAGATGGGTAGCTCACAATCCTCGAGCTTGGAGTTCTGGAAGGTCGGGCCGCGGCAGCGCCAGTGGGCTAGGATGATAAGTCTCGTTTGAGAAGGGCCGCGGCAGCGCCAGCAGGCAAAGGCGATGGTTCACGCAAGAATGGGCCGCGGCAGCGCCAGCAGGTCCCGACGAAGGTGTAGGTTGCAGAGGGCCACGGCAGCGCCAGCAGGCAGGAACGATGGTTCACGAGGATGGGCCGCGGCAGCGCCAGCAGGTCCCGACGAAGGTGTAGGTTGCAGAGGGCCGCGGCAGCGCCAGCAGGCAAGAACGATGGTTCACGAGGATGGGCCACGGCAGCGCCAGCAGGTCCCGACGAAGGTGTAGGTTGCAGAGGGCCGCGGCAGCGCCAGCAGGCAGGATCGATGATTCACGAGGCAGGGCTGCGGCAGCGCCAGCAGTCCGTCAAGGATGAGGTCTTCAAGGTGCCTCTCGACTCCAGGATACAACTGCCTTCCTGCTCTGGAGCTCCCCCAGTTATAGGTCTGACCTCCTTTGATGTCCGGACCCTCGCGCTTGGAGGTCGGGAGGTCCGGGATGAGGGAGTCCAGACACCCAGCAGGGGGGTGGAGCCAGCGCCCGGGGAGGCCGGGGGCGATCGGCACCTGGCGGGGGGGAGCCATCGACACTCCTTTCTCCCATTGACCTGCCAAGTGGTCTCTTCACCTCCCGGGTGGATGGTGGTGCCTCGATGTCGGGGCCTGGCCAGGCCCAGGGTTGGGGTCGAGCTGAGGCCACGCGGCCGCGTGGTGCAGTGTCCAAGATGGCGGCTGGGCCGGGGCAATGCTGCTGAAGGTGGCCCGGGCCGGCCGATGTCGTGGTGTTCGGGAGCAGGCGTCCCGTTGGGGACGGGTTGCGGGTTGCTTCTGTGGGTTGCCGGGGTGGTTCTTCTGGTGACACCGGGAGAGCCGGTGTTCGGGTCTTATTATGCGGGGAGGGAGCGGCCCCTTCACGAGGCCTGTCCAACATGCGTCCCCCCCAGCTGAAGGCAGGGAGAGTCACCCATCTTCTTGGGTACTCTCCTCGCCGAGGCGGAAAAAGCATGACAGGCCGTCCGCGTTGGCGTGGTCTTGGCCAGGGCGATGCTCCACAGTGAAGTCCATCCCCTGCAAGGAGATGGACCATCGCAACAGTTTTGGGTTCTCCCCCCGCATCTGCATCAGCCATTGCAGAGGTCTATGGTCTGTTTGTACCCTGAAATGGGTACCGAAGAGGTAGGGCCGGAGTTTCTTGAGGGCCCATACTACTGCGAAGGCCTCCCGCTCGATGGTGCTCCAGCGCGGCTCTCGGGCCAGCAGGCGTCGGCTGATGAAAGCCACTGGTTGATCGACTCCCTCGGCGTTGAGTTGAGAGAGGACTGCACCAACGCCATGATCTGAGGCGTCCGTCTGGACGATGAATTCCAGGCTGTAGTCGTCGGCCTGGAGCTCAGGGGCGGTTCACATGGCGGCCTTCAACTTCTCGAAGGCCGCTTGACAGTCCGGAGTCCAGTTGACGGTTTTGGGGTTTTTCTTGGAGGTGAGTTCTGTGAGGGGCCCCACAATGCTGCCATAGTCCTTTACAAACCGCCGGTAGTATCCGGTGAGCCCTAGGAAGGCTCGGACCTCGGTTTGGGTGACAGGAGGTTGCCAGGACTGGATGGCAGCGATCTTGAGCTGAAGGGGGGCCACCAGACCGCTCCCCACTTGGTGTCCGAGATAGGTCACGGACCCCTGGCCAATCTGACATTTGCTGGCTTTGATGGTGAGGCCGGCCTGCTGGAGGGCGTGCAGGACTTCTCGGAGGTGGTGAAGGTGGTCTGCCCAGTGACGACTGTACACAGCGATATCGTCCAGGTAGGCGGCGCTGAATTCTTCGAGGCCCGCCAATACCTGGTTCACGAGTCGTTGGAAAGTAGCTGGAGCGTTTTTCATGCCGAATGGCATCACGTTGAAGTGGTAGTGGCCATCCGGGGTGGAGAAGGCGGATCGTTCTGGGGCCCTGGGGGTGAGGCCGATCTGCCAGTAGCCTGCTGTTAGATCGAAGATGCTCAGATAGCGGGCAGCCCCCATGCGGTCAACCAGCTCATCCGCCCGGGGGATGGGGTGAGCGTTGGTGCGGGTAACAGCGATCAGGCCCTGATAGTCTACACAGAACCGGAGCTCGGGGGCGACTCCCGGGGCGGCAGCCTTGGGGACCTGTACGACTGGGCTGGCCCAGGGGCTGTCGGATGGCTCGATCACTCCTAGAGCCAGCATTTTGGAGACTTCGTCCTGGATGCAGGTGCGCACCCGATCTGGCACTCGGTACGCCCTGTGTCGAATAGGTGGACTGTCCCCAGTGTCCACGTCGTGAAGGCACCAGGGGGTGACCCCTGGGGTGAGGGAGAACAGATTCGCAAATTGTAGCAGGAGAGCCCGGCAATCTTGGCGTTGCTCCGGGGACAAGGACTCGGAGAGTCTGACCCCTTTCACGGAGCCATCTTTTTCACGGGTCCTCAGTAGGTCAGGGAGGGGCTCGGAGTCTTCTTCCATCCCACTATCTGTTGCCATTAGTAGGCTGAGCTCCGAGCGTACGAAGTGGGGTTTGAGTCTGTTGGCGTGGAGGACTCGGAGGGGATTCCGGGGGGACTCCATGTCTATTAGGTAGGTGACAGGGCCCTTGCGCTCTATCACCTTGAAGGGTCCTGTCCATTTGTCCTGCAGGGCACAAGGTTCGACTGGAGACATCACCCATACTTGCTGGCCTGGTTCGAACTCGATGGAGGAGGCATGTTGATCGTACCATTTCTTCATGTCCTCCTGACTGGCCTCAAGGTTGGCTTTGGCGAGTTCCCTGAATCGCCGGGTCTGGTTGCGGAGGGTCAGGAGGTACTTATAGACGTCTGGAGGGGTCTTCTGGGGGGCCATCTCCAAGCCTTCCTTGACCAGGCTGAGGGGGCCCCGGACGGGGTGTCCGTACAGGAGCTCAAAGGGGCTGAAGCCGAGGGATTTCTGGGGAACTTCTCAATAGGCGAAGAGGAGGCACGGGAGCAGCACGTCCCATTGGCGACGTAGGGGTTCTTACAGGCCCATGATCATTCCCTTGAGAGTACGGTTAAACCGCTCGACCAGTCCGTTTCCTTGGGGGTGATAAGGGGTCGTGAACCGGTAGGTGACCCCGCACTCCTGCCAGAGAGACCTCATGTATTTTGAGATAAAATTTGTGCCCCTGTCGCTGACGACCTCCCGGGGGAAGCCCACTCGAGAGAAGATCCCCATCAGGGCTCGGCCTACCACGGGTGCTGTCACGGTCCGAAGAGGAATGGCCTCGGGGTACCGGGTGGCGTGGTTCACCAGGACTAGGATGAACCGGTGCCCCTGGGCCGTTCGGGGGTCTAGGGGCCCCACAATGTCTATTCCCACCCATTCGAACGGGGTGGTGACGACGGGAAAGGGCTGCAAGGGTGCTTTGATCTTTCGGCCGCTCTTCCCGCTGGCCTGGCAGGTGGGGCAGGCCCGGCAGTGGTTGGAGACATCATTTTGCATTTTGGGCCAGTAAAAGTGTGTTACCAGGCGGTTGTATGTTTTGTCTTGCCCCAAGTGTCCAGCAAGGGGGACATCGTGCGCTAAGTTCAAAAGGAAGTCTCTGAAGCGGAGGGGCACCACCAGCACCCGACTGGCCCCCAGCTCAGCAATTCTTTGCTCGCTGTAGAGCAGGTCATTGTCCCAATAAATCCAGTGGGCCCCTGCGGTGTCTCCTGCGCTCTGGGCGAGGGCTTGCTGCCTGAGTCCCTCGAGGGAGGGACAGGTCTTCTGTTCTTGTCGGAATTGTTCCTGGGTGGGACCACCCTCTTGACGCCACTGGGCCAGTTCGGGAAGGTCCTGGAGTTGCACGGGCCCTTCTCCGTTTTGCTCTGGGGGATTGGCACTTAGGGCGTCTCCCTCCGGGACGATCGGGGGAGGAGGTTCTGGCCATTCGGGTTCTTCGGGACTGGAGATGGCGCGGGCGGCCATGGACCGGGTCGTTATGCAGGCCCATTTAGGGAGGCCCAACATCCCCAGGTGCTCTCTTCTTTCAACGGCTGCCTAGGGGGAACTTTCGAGGTCGTTCCCCAGGAGGCAGTCCACTGGGGCATCATCGCGGACAGTCACCTTCAGCATTCCGGACACTCCTCCCCACTCGAAGGGGACGCAGGACATCCGACACAGGCTCTCTGAGTTGTCGGCTGATCGGACGGGGCAAAGGACGTTCGGCAAGATCTGCTCCGGGGTCACCAGATGACAGCGGACTGCCGTCACACTGGCCCCGGTGTCGCGTAGGGCTTCAGCCTTGCGCCCATTTATGTTTACCCACTGGCTGTATTTTCTCGTATTGGCGGGTAGGGGAGCCCGCGGAATCATGTCTCTTTCCCCTAGGCAGACCAGGGACATGGCGGCTGGTTCCCACTCGGGCTGTTCCTGTTCGTATTCTTCATAATCCTCTGGGGCTGGCTCTTCTCCCAGGGCGGCGGCAGCGACCTGGCGGGGTATAGGATTCTGGTTCTTCGGGCAATTAGGGTCGTTGGCATAGTGGCCGGTCCGCTGGCACCGGTGGCAAGTAACGTTGGCTCGGAACCCCGGACGCATCGGGGGGTTTCCCCTGCCGGCCGGGGGCGGGGTGTTGCTGGCGGGAGCCGCCGGGACGGCGTCTCTGCCCCGACCCTGGCCTCCTCCTCCTCGGGGGCGATGGGGACCTTGGTTGGTTCGGTTTGGCTCGCTGGGCCCGCTTCGGGCAACTCGAGTGCTTTCCCATCGGTCAGCTTCGGCGGCGAGCTGCCGAGGTTCAGTCAGTTTACTGTCGAGGAGGTGCTGCCTGAGCTCGACGAAGCAATTGTTGGAGAGGTGCTCCCACACAATGAGGTTAAAAA
Source organism: Lissotriton vulgaris (assembly GCF_964263255.1). Classification (NCBI taxonomy): domain Eukaryota; kingdom Metazoa; phylum Chordata; class Amphibia; order Caudata; family Salamandridae; genus Lissotriton; species Lissotriton vulgaris. The sequence continues at coordinate 779,627,052 of NC_141694.1, forward strand.
GTTGTTCGTAGGTGGTTACCTGGCTGCCCTTGATCCACCCCTCGAATGCTCTGCTGAAAAAGTTCACGTACTCCACCCAAGTTGTACCCGGGATCCGTTTGCAGTCGCGGAACCGCTGGCGGTACATCTCGGGCGTGAGTCCGTATCGAGTGAGGAGGGCTGCCTTCATGTGGTCGTAGGACGTCATCTGATGGTCCGGCAGTTGCAGCAGGGCGTCGCGCCCTTCGTTGATGAACCTCCCCCATAACCCGGCTCCCCAGTCACTTCGGGAAATCCGGTGGGAGGTCATGGCTATCTCGTAGGCTTTGAACCATTGCTGGATATCGTCGTTCCGATAATATTCTCTGACGACATCCTTGGGGATGTGGACCTAGGGTCTGTAGTGCCAGGAGTGTTCGGGCGCTCGGGCACCCCGAGATCTTTATTCTGTTTCCGAAGCTCTATTTCTGCTAGATTGCGCTCATGTTCGTAGGCCAGTTTTTTCTCTTCTAACTCTCTCTGTTTTTGCTTCTCTTCCCGCTCCTCTCGGAGCCGCAAGTGTTCCAATGTTATCTTTTGTTCCGCCAATTTCAGTTCTCCGTCCAACCGAAGTCGTGCCAGCTCTAATTCATGGAGTCTGCTTTTCTCTCGTTCTCGGATCTCCTCCGGGGAGAGACCCGATCTCCTTCCTTCTGTCGGAGTGGAGCTTGTATCCGGCGCCTCGAGGTTTTGGTCTTGGGGTACGGCCGTACCCGTCTCCGCCCAAGATTCCAGGGCCTTTTTGAAGTCGTCTTTCGTGCTCAGTCCTGTGGTGGCAATGCCTAGTTCTATGCAGAACTGCTTTAGTTCTCTGTGGTTATACTCTTCTAATTTCTCCATCTAGAATTTTTCCGTGGATCCGCTCTCTTTGGTTGTCATTGTGGTTGAGCCGTGGGGTGAGTTACTCTCTGTACGATTACGCGTTGGTTCGGATCGCGCCGCTGGCCACCAATGTTAGACGGAGACCCGGAGGGTCGGCCGAGGACAGGGGGAGAGGCCTCCGGTGAGGGCCGTCTCCAGCGATCGTACAGACAAGTAACTTCCCCCCCCACAGATGGACACCACACAAGGATGAGGTCAATACTCTTTATATATGATTCTTGAAACAAAGTTATCAACGGTACAGTGAGGTCAGGACACAAGGGTCCTCTCAATTCTAGTCTCTGAGGGGGAAAAGGTAGCGGGACAGTCTTGGTACCGGTCCGGTACGGGGGTGGCAAGATGGGTAGCTCACAATCCTCGAGCTTGGAGTTCTGGAAGGTCAGGCCGCGGCAGCGCCAGCGGGCTAGGATGATAAGTCTCGTTTGAGAAGGGCCGCGGCAGCGCCAGCAGGCAAAGGCGATGGTTCACGCAAGGATGGGCCGCGGCAGCGCCAGCAGGTCCCGACGAAGGTATAGGTTGCAGAGGGCCGCGGCAGCGCCAGCAGGCAGGAACGATGGTTCACGAGGATGGGCCGCGGCAGCGCCAGCAGGTCCCGACGAAGGTGTAGGTTGCAGAGGGCCACGGCAGCGCCAGCAGGCAAGAACGATGGTTCACGAGGATGGGCCGCGGCAGCGCCAGCAGGTCCCAACGAAGGTGTAGGTTGCAGAGGGCCGCGGCAGCGCCAGCAGGCAGGATCGATGATTCACGAGGCAGGGCTGCGGCAGCTCCAGCAGTCCGTCAAGGATGAGGTCTTCAAGGTGTCTCTCGACTCCAGGATACAGCTGCCTTCCTGCTCTGGAGCTCCCCCAGTTATAGGTCAGGCCTCCTTTGATGTCCGGACCCTCGCGCTTGGAGGTCGGGAGGTCCGGGATGAGGGAGTCCAGACACCCAGCAGGGGTGTGGAGCCAGCGCCCGGGGAGGCCGGGGGCGATCGGCACCTGGCGGGGGAGAGCCATCGACACTCCTTTCTCCCATTGACCTGCCAAGTGGTCTCTTCACCTCCCGGGTGGATGGTGGTGCCTCGATGTCGGGGCCTGGCCAGGCCCAGGGTTGGGGTCGAGCTGAGGCCACGCGGCCGCGTGGTGCAGTGTCCAAGATGGCGGCTGGGGCAATGCTGCTGAAGGTGGCCCGGGCCGGCCGATGTCGTGGTGTTCGGGAGCAGGCGTCCCGTTGGGGACGGGTTGCGGGTTGCTTCTGTGGGTTGCCGGGGTGGTTCTTCTGGTGACACCGGGAGAGCCGGTGTTCGGGTCTTATTATGCAGGGAGGGAGCGGCCCCTTCACGAGGCCTGTCCAACAGTCAGTGACATCACTGATGACATCACTGATGACATCACTGATGATATCTCAAATGACATCACTGATGACATCACTGATGACATCTCAAATGACATCACTGATGACATCTCAAATGACATCACTGATGACATAACAAATGACATCACTGATGACATCTCATTTGATATCAATGGTCACATCACTGATGATATCATTCATGTGACAATACAATGCATCTCCTCACACTTTAATATAACCTCTGTTACATCCAGTGTAAAATACAGAATATAATTTTTTAAACCATTGACACACCAATACTAGTTACTACATACGCACTCACTGATTCCTATGTCTACACACACATTCACTCATTCACCCATACAATCATTCATACATACAATCACTCATCTTTACAACACTATCATATGCACTCATACACCTATACAGACACTCACACTCTGCCACTCATCCATGGAGTTACTCACACACCTAGTCAGTCCTGTAAATAATCAATCACACTTCCATTTTCTAATCAATACAGTTAAACAGTGTACCTTACATTTTCAAACATATACTAACACATACTTACTCTCTTATACAATCATTGATACAAGAACACATTGATCTGCACAGAGTCACACATCTCCCAGCCAGCCACACACACACTCATTCTCCCATAGAAATATTTGGACAATCAATCAATAACCCATATAGTTACTCATATAGCTACTGATCAACACATGCAGCAGTTTACAGAACAACAGACATAATGATGCACAAATTAAGACAGTTTAGTCACTAACCCATGCACTCAGTGAGACACATTTAATCACTCATACAGTCAGTCATGCACCTACTAAATCCTTCATCCAGACACTTATACAACCACTCATTCTTCAATATGTAAGACCTATTTTAACTTTACAGAAACAGACAGTCACTGGATGTTGTCATCAGTGATGTCATCAGTGATGTCATTTGAGATATCATCAGTGATGTCACTGACCATGTCATGAATGATGTAATATGTGACATCATCAGCAATGGATGCGGGTGCGCGATATATAGTTAGTGCAACTAACTATATATGAAATTTCAATGGTTTTGTGTGAGTAAAATAAGGTTTTGTAAATGCTAATTCCTAACTATATATGGTCTATAACCCATGGTTTTTTCAGTGAATTTTCAAGGTTTTGTAAATGCTAATTCCTAACTATATATGGTCTATAACCTATGGTTTTTTCAGTGAATTTCAATGGTTTTTTAATAGCAAATATCAAAAGCTTTAAAATGTGAAGTACGTGGTAGGTAAAAACATTTTCGTGTTTATGCACGCTGATGTGCTTTGAACGCTGCCCCCCCTCTTTTCTTTTAGGAGTATTCTCTCTTTGCAGATAGTGAAGGGTAGGGAACGCAGGCCTTTGCCCCCGTTGTAATGCGTCGTGCCTGCTTCCCTCTCCATTTGAATGATTGTTATCCAAGCATTTACTGTTTTAGAATTGGTTCTCTTTGGTTCATTCTCTATTTACAAACAAGCACAGAGTCGCAATACTCTGTTTAGTCTTTGCAGATAGTGAAAAATCGTTAAAAACAAAAGGAATCAAGCAAAATCAGTAGGCCACTAATGGGATCTCTTTTTGGCCTGGCTAAAATAGAAACATTAGGAACAACCCCTCATGAGAAATACGAAACTAGTGAGAGGAACTCAGCTCGACACCATGATGGCTGCAAGACAGCTCTGCTCCGCCGCCCACCCCGCCCAAAATAACGACAAACCCTATGCAAATATTATAAATATATACAACACACCAGCAAAGAAACAGGGTAAAACGTTTTATTAAATAACTATTTACATGGCAGCCTGCTGCAACATCGATCCAAATGCATGCCGCCATTCCCGGGATTTCTCCCCGACTACTCTGTGGCCTACGAGATGGATCAGTATGGGCAAATATACACTTGGGGATTCACAAGCAACAACAATCCTTTGTATTTGGGGCTCAAAATCAACAACAGTGACAGAGAACAGAAGCGAACTAAGCACTCAGGGGCTACGTTTAAACGTAATATCATCTCCCCAGAGGTTCATCACCTTACACAGACATGCACTCTGATCTCCTTGGCCTCAGTCAAACATCAATAGTAAGATTTTCATAGGTGAGTGTAGGTTCATGGTTTTCCATCCACAGACTAAAAGCCTGGAATGGGACTGAAAGAACCATAACTAGGTAAGAAGGAAGGCAGAGGCTGTAGGAAGGACTCTGGATATGGTATGTTGCTTGGACCCTGAGATGCTTCGATGTCACTGCCTTGCACAAATGGCATAAGTCCTGGTTGTTGGGTGCCATAGTTGAGTGTTCCGAGCAGCGCTTGTAACACTGTCTGAAGCTCATTTGCACCTGCTGCAGATTCACTATTCTCAAAGTAAGTGGGGGCTGTTTGATGACCTGACTGCATTGGAAAGCAATGTGATGCGGTGTCTCCCTGAACCGCTTGACGGAGGCCCCCGAGGGGCGGTGTGGTGGCGCGGACTCGGAGGGGGCGCATGGCTCCTGCCCCCTCCCCAAGTCTTGTTGCCCTGGTGTGGCCTGAGATCGCCCCCGACATAGGCGGCCGGCTCCCGGGGTCAGGCGGAACTTTTTGCCTTTTGGTGACTCTTCCATTCTGGACCTTGTCCCACAATCCGTTTGACCTCAAGACACGTCCTGCGGTGCCCTAGTCCGACCATCACATATACCTGCGCCAGGAGATGGCGTGGGGTGCACTAAAAGGGAGAGGCGGCGCAAGCGAGCCTCCCCCACCTCCCCAGGTGGAGGTTTCTCAGCTACACCCCAGCGCTTCACTCAACCAGCTGACTTGCGCCCGTTCTTGCGACACAGTGCCTCGCTCGGCCAGCTGAATTGCGCCTGCTCTTGCTATTACAGCGTCTCACTCGCCATCCAACGGAATTGCATCCAATCTTGCGGTACAGCGACAGGCGGCTGCCACGGAGCTCACAAAATGGCGGTTGGCTCCACAGTCTTGGGCCTGGCCTGCAAGGATGGCTCAGGTCAACCCTGGAACTTGGACGCTTGACTGCTAGGGCATGGGCCCCATTCCCAAAAGCGTCCCCTCAGCCTTGAAGATTCTACAACAGTCACCGGGGCCCCCGACTCCCGCAGACTTCCAGTGGGGAGCGACTGCCATGATTGCTCGCGGAATGGCCACGACGGAGCCACGAGATGGTGGTGTTCTCATGCTGACGCCAGCTTCAGTCTGAAACATCCAGAAACACTGTAGACTACCAATTTGATCAGTTCCGGTGGAGCCCCAACGTGACCCGGTAGAGAAGAACTAGCCCTCCCCTCTTTGACTGATGGTTCTTGTTGCCTGTCCCTTCTGTTGTCATTTAACAGAACTTTTTAGACTGCTGAAAGGGGTTCTGTTCCGACCGCTGGTTGGTGGAGACATTTTGACTATATTCTGGACCTGTATTATCGCGTAATGCGTCATATGACGCGACGCGTTAGGGCACCCGGAAGTGCTCCTGTGCGTGAGGCGCGAAGTGCAGCTTCCCGGAAGCGCGGCGCGGAGCGCGTAACGTAAGCATAACAGGTCATGTGACTTGTTAACTTTTCATTGGTTCATTTTACTATTGGTTTCCTAATGATGGAAGGCTTGGTCATATGACCTAAAAATAACACTTTTCATTGGTTTAGAATTTTTTTTTTCCCCAAATGATGAAAGCCCCACCTTTTTTTTCTCACTCTGACTTGTAAAGCAAAGGACCCAGATGCATTTACAGTTTATCACTAACAATGTTCCAGGCTAATGTTTTTTCCCGGGAAATTTACAACTGCCCTGCAAGTAAAATATTCCTATTTCGAGAAAAAGGGCGTTTCTTCGTCCCATGAGGGAGCCGTTGAGCAAAAGAGGCTCGGCCTGCTGTCTTAGTCGCTGATAGGCCTGAATATCGAATTCTTATCGATCACTTTATGTTGCAGGAGTGGAAAACACAACAGCCTTTGACCATTTATCTTTACTGCTTACCTGCGTATTATACCTTTTAACCGTCATGTAATCGGGCTGCTTTATTTCACTTGCCTTTTACTGATTCGAAAACAGTGGCTATTATTCAAAACTTTACCAATCTAGGTACTACTACCATGTTTTGTTTTAAAAACCTTTATTGTGAAAATGTCAGTATACAAATACGGGCCTATAACCACGTGGGCCGGCCATGGAGCAAATTTTAATCGTATATGATGAGGGGACATTTACACTGTAGAAGAACGTAACGGGCGGGCCATTAGGCAGACCCTCCAGGATATCGCGATTTCGCGATTTGCCGCGAAATCGGCACTTTTTAAAAAATGCCGCGATTTTTACAAAAATGCCCGCGAAATCAGCATTTTTGTAGAAATCGCGTCATTTTTCGCTATATCCTGAGGGGTCTGCTTTATGTGGCAGATACTCAGCAGCATTGAAGCGTCACAGCGGGATGGCAAACCTCACACCTCCAGCCCTTGATGACCTGTTAAGAGGTGCTTCGAAGGTGACTGAGAGGGAGGGGCTGCAGGTTCAGGAGCTGCGACATCTATTCACATGCAAACAGCCCTGAATGTGTCATGTCTCTGCTATTTAGAGGGGGGCTCACACATTCCATTTCTACCCAGGGCCCCAAACACCCGAGACTCGGCCGGATTACACCGAGGCAGCACATGGTTCTCTTCACGGAGCGTAATTACTGTCACTAAATTGTTAGCAAACCTCGGTTCTTCAAACATGCAGTCTATAATTTAAGAAAATACAGAAATGGCACAATCGCACCCACACTGATTGACAGAGTATGGAGGACAATCAGTTCAATCAGTTCTCTTAGAGTATCTCCTGTAAGTACTGTACATCACAGTGGGGGATGGCATTTTGGACAGAGAGCCTGTCTTCTCGTTGTCTTGTGCAGGAGGGGGCGAGGAGCCCAAGATGATACTAGAATACTGCATGCCCACCCCTATGCCCACCCTGGTGGATCCTGTTCCCTCTCCTGTGATGGCTCCTGCCCTCCCCTCAGTGATGGCTCCTGTCCCCCCATGTGGTGGCTCCAGTCCACCCCCCGCCTGTGATGGCTCCTGTCCCCCCATGTTGTGGCTCCAGTCCACCTACACCTGTGATGGCTCTTGTCCCCCCTGTGGTGGATCCTGTCTCCGCCCTGGGTGGCTTCTGTCCCAGTCCTGGAACGGCCCCTGCAGCGAGGGTGAAGTTCTTGATGGGCCTCTTCTCAAAAGGGCTCAGCTCAAAATTAATATGGAAAGGTCGGCGAGTATGTAAGTGAAGGGATGTGTGAATGGCTGGATGAATTAGTGAAAGGGTGAATGGATAAATTAAAGATTGAATAAATGGATAATGAGAGAGGATGGATGGATTGATGAGAGGGGAAGGATGGAGAGAAAATGTAAATAGCTGGATGTATGTGTGGAAGGGTAGCTGGATGATGGATGAGGGGAAAGATGGATGAGGGGAAGGATGATGGATGAGGAGATGGATGGATGGATGGATGGATGGAGGGGAAGGATGGATGGATGAGGGGAAGGATGGATGGATGGAGGGGAAGGATGGATGGATGGATGAGGAGAAGGATGGATGGGTGAGGGGGAGAATGGATGATGGATGAAAGGAAGGATGGATGGGGAAGGATGGATGGATGAGGGGAAGGATGGATGAGAGGAAGGATGGATGGATGAGGGAATGGATAGAGGGGAAGGATGGATGGATGGGTGGGTGGGTGAAAGGATGGATGGATGATGAGGGGATGGATGGATGGATAGTTGATGAGGGGGTGGGTGAAAGGATGGATGATGAGGGGAAGGGTGGATGGATGGATGATGAGGGAATGGATGGATGATGAGGGGGCGGGTGAAAGGATGGATGGATGATGAGGGGAAGGATGGATGGATGGATGATGAGGGGAAGGATGGATGGATGAAGAGTGGGTGGGTAGATGGATGGATGATGAGGGAAAAGGATGGATGGATGGATGATGAGGGAAAAGGATGGATGGGTGATGAGGGGAAGGATGGATGATGAGGGGAAGGACAGATGGATGGATGGATGGATGATGGGTGGGTGAAAGGATGGATGGAAGGAAGGATGGCTAAGAGAAAGGGTCGATGGAGAGAGAAAGGGAGGATGGATGGATGACTAAAATAGTGGATGGGTGGAAGGATTAGTAAGTGAAAGGATGGCTGGATTGGTAAAAGGGTAAATGGCTGAATGGATGAGTGAATGGATGGATGGGATGAAGAGTGGATGGATAAGTGTACAGATGGATAAGGTGAAAGGGTGGATGGATAATGGAGATGAGTGAAAGGATGGATGAGGGGATGGATGAAGGGATGGATGAGTGAAATGATAGATGGAAGGATACATGATGGATAGGTTTGCAAACGGTTGAATATGTTTGGAAATGGCTGGGCTTACTTATATACTATTGCACGACCTCTGATGTGTCTGTAAAACGTACCTATTGTCCTGAAGTTTTGTCCTGAATTTTGAGCTCCTGTCCTGAATTTGTGTCCTGAATTTTGACCCTTGTCCTGAATTTTTACACTCACCGTCCTGAATTTGCACCAATGCCAGTTGGTCACCCTATTCGCTGGCTTGGAGACGGAGCGCCGTGCAGAGATGTCTGTCCCTCAAGATAAACAGACAGAACCACTCAGCCGAGAGAGCTGAGGCGCACACGGGACGGGGTATCTGCAGAGGCGCGCTGGACAAGGGATGAAGTCAGAGGGTTGAGCTCACTTATTGCAGACCATTTCCCCCTGGGAGTGAGCCATGGGAAAAATCCTAGAGGCGAGAAATTTAACACGGGCCTCAAGTGGCCCCATGTCATGGGTGTCAACTTCAACCAGTCCCCGCTTTTAAATCGGAGACGATTTGCAGGCTGACATTTTGCAACGAAACTACAAGTACCAACATGCAGTTCGCTACTGTTTAACAAGTGACCACTTGGCGGTTTTGACTACTCTTTCTCTAGTGGTTAGGTCTGTCGAACGGGCATCCGGTGGGATATCAGGTCGTGTTCAAAATACACTGTACTATTTAACGTGCTTACTAATAAAAGGGACGATAGGTATAGCCATCATTAGTGCAGCAGGTACAGTGGCACCAAGCTCTAAGGCTATTGCAAGACACAAACTGACCTGCAATAGTACGCCTCTTCTGGCGCAGGGCTTTGCAACGTGACGCATCTGGGAGATGCGTCACGTAGTAAATACCCCGCACCATGGTGCATCTTTTGCGCCGCCGCTGCGTAACAAAAGTGACGCAACGGCGGCGTAAAAGCAGCGCAAGGGGCTTGTAAATCTGCCCCAAAGTGTCTACATTGTAAAGAAACCAAATATACATAGCTTCATGTTGTTAAATAACTAAAACAACTAAGATATATGTGTTTGTTGTAGGAAAAATGGCTACATAAAATGCCGCAAAATTGCCGCTAAATTTCCATATTTGTGCCGCTAAATTTCCATTTTTGTGCCGCTAAATTTGCTAATCCATGCCGCTATATCCTGGGGGGTCTGATTAGGTTGCAAGAACTAAGGTGTCTAACAGTTGCGAAATCGGTGGACGTACATTTTATAATTAAAGTACGACAGGGCCAGTTACAATAAAATTATCTAAATATACATTTGCGGGCAAGTACCATGGGTGACATTAATTCGTACTTTCAATAGTACAGTAATCAATACCACATCAGAACTTAATATCAATAGGGATGTCCAAATGTTCAATCAGTACTCGTTCCCGCCCGCCATGTGCTTCAAAACTGCATACGTATCTCGTGATATCAAGGCTGGGCAACCAGTACACAACAAGGAGTTGCGAGTCCCATTTATACCGGCGCCATTTTGGACGAGGCCGGGCAGGTCCAGGATATAGTCAAAATGTCTCCACCAACCAGCGGTCGGATCAGAACACCTTTCGGCAGTCAAAAAAGGTTCCGTTAAATGACAACAGAAGAGATAGCTAACATTAACCATCAGTCAAAAGAGGGGAGGGCAAGTTCTTCCCTACCGGGTCCGTTGGGGCTCCATCGGAACTGATCGAATTGGTAGTCTACAGTGTTTCTGAATGTTTCAGACTGAAGCTGGCGTCAGCATGAGAACACCACCATCTCGTGGCTCCATCGTGGCCATTCCGCAAGCAATCATGGCAGCCGCTCCCCACCGGAAGCCTGCGGGAGTCGGGGGCCCCTGTGACTTTTGTAGAATCTTCACGGCTGAGGGGACGCTTTCGGGAATGGGGCCCATGCCCTAGCAGGCAAGCGTCTGAGTTCCAAGGTGTCCCAGGGCCATTTTAGTGGACCAGGTCCAAATCCAAAGAGCCGGCCGCCATTTTGAGAGTCCTGTTGCAGCCGCCTATGCCTGCACCGCAAGAGTGGGCGCAATTCAGCTGGATGGAGGGCGAGACGCTGTGCCGCAAGAGCGGGCGCAACTCAGCTGGATGGAGGGTACGGCACTGTCCCGCACGAGCGGGCGCAATTCAGCTGGATGGCGGGTGAGGCACTGTGCCGCAAGAGCGGGCGCAATTCAGCTGGATGGTGGGTGAGGCACTGTGCCGCAAGAGCGGGCGGAACTTAGCTGGAATGGTGGGTGAGGCACTGTGCCGCAAGAGCGGGCGGAACTCAGCTGGATGGCGGGTGAGGCACTGTGCCGCAAGAGCGGGCGGAACTCAGCTGGATGGCTGGTGAGGCACTGTGCTGCAAGAGCGGGCGAAAATCAGCTGGATGGCGGGTGAAGCACTGTGCCGCAAGAGCAAACGCAACTCAGCTAGATAGTGAGTGAAACGCCAAGGGGCGCCCCACTGCAGCTGAGGAGCCTCCACCTGGGGAGGCGGGAGAGGCCTGTTCGCGCCGCCTCCCCCCCCCCAGGGCGCCCCACGCCGTCTTTCGGCGCAGCATTGGAGGATGGCCACACCAGTGCGGCAACTTGCTGGACACCACCTCTGTGCAATCCGGATCTCGGCGCGTTGTGCTGCCTTCGGCCTATTCGCACATCGGTCCACTTATTGACGCCGCCTCACAGGCCAACGGATTTTGTAGGCTTTTTATAGCCCAAAGCCGCATAACAGGTCATGTGACTTGTTTATAAAACTTTTCATTGGTTCATTTTACTTTTGGTTTCCTAATGATGGAAGGCTTGGTCATATGACCTAATAATAACACTTTTCATTGGTTTAGAACATTTTTTTTTCCTAAATGATGAAAGCCCCACCTTTTTTTTTCTCACTCTGACTTGTAAAGCAAAGGACTCATATACATTTACAGTTTATCACTAACAATGTTCCAGGCTAATGTATTTTACCGGGAAATTTACAACTGTGCTGCAAGTAACATATTCCTATTTCGAGAAAAAGGGCGTTTCTTCGTCCCATGAGGGAGCCGTTAAGCAAAAGAGGCTCGGCCTGCTGTCTTAGTCGCTGATAGGCCTGAATATCGGATTCTTATCGATCACTTTATATTACAGGAGTGGAAAACACAACAGCCCTTGAACATTTATCTTTACAGCATTCCTGCGTATTATACCTTTTAACCGTCATGTAATCGGGCTGCTTTATATCACTTGCCTTTTACTGATTCGAAAACAGTGACTATTATTCAAAACTTTACCAATCTAGGTACTACTACCATGTTTTGTTTTAAAAACCTTTATTGTGAAAATGTCAGTATACAAATACGGGCCTATAACCACGTGGGCCGGCCACGGAGCAAACTGGAATCGTATTTGATGAGGGGACATTTACACTGTAGAAGAACGTAACGGGCGGGCCATTAGGTTGGAAGAACTAAGGTGTCTAACAGTTGCGGAATCGGTGGACGTAAATTTTATAATTAAAGTACGACAGGGCCAGTTACAATAAAATTATCTAGATATACATTTGCGGGCAAGTACCATGGGTGACGTTAATTCGAACTTTCAATAGTACAGTAATCAATAACACATCAGAACTTAATATCAATAGGGATGTCCAAATGTTCATTCAGTACCCGTCCCCGCCCGCCATGTGCTTCAAAACTGCATACGTATCTCGTGATATCAAGGCTGGGCAACCAGTACACAAGGAGTTGCGAGTCCCATTTATACCGGCTGTTAGACGGGGACCCGGAGGGTCGGCCGAGTACAGGGGGAGAGGCCTCCGGTGAGGGCCTTCTCCCGTAATCGTACAGACAAGTAACTTCCCCCCCCCCACAGATAGACACCACACAGAGATGAGTTCTGCACACTTTTATATATATCTTTAGGCAAGGTAATGAGCGGTACAGCAGGACCAGGATACGAGGATCCCGTCAATTCTAGTTTCTTTGGGGAAAAGGGTAGCGGGACAGTCTGAGTACCGGTCCGGTACAGAAGCAGCAGCGGTGGAGCTCACAATCCTCGAGCTGGAGGGTTCGCAAGGAGGGGCCGCGGCAGCGCCAGCAGGCCTTGAAGATGGTTCACGACGACGAGGGCCGCGGCAGCGCCAGCAGGCCTTGAAGATGGTTCACGATGAGGAGGGCCGCTGCAGCGCCAGCAGGCCTTGAAGATGGTTCACGACGAGGAGGGCCGCGGCAGCGCCACCAGGCCTTGAAGATGGTTCACGACGAGGAGGGCCGCGGCAGCGCCAGCAGGCTTTGAAGATGATTCACGATGAGGATGAGCCACGGCAGCGCCATCAGGCCTTCAAAGGTGGTTCCCGAAGAGGAGCCGCGGCAGCGCCAGCAGGCCGCCAAGGATAAGTTTGTCTCGGTGTCTCTCGACTCCAGGATACAACTGCCTTCCTGCTCTGGAGCTGCCCCAGTTATAGGTCTGGCGCCCTTTGATGTCCGGACCCTCGCACTTGGGGGTCGGGAGGTCCGGGATGAGGGAGTCCAGATACCCAGCAGGGGGGTGGAGCCAGCGCCCGGGGAGGCTGGGGGCGATCGACACCTGGTGGAGGGGAGCCATCGACACTCCTTCTCGCATTGACCTGCCAAGTGGTCTCTTCACCCCCTGGGCGGATGGTGGTGCCTCGATGTCGAGGCCTGGCTGGGCCCGAGGCTGAGGTTGACCCGAGGCCACGAGGCCTGGTCGTGTAGTGTCCAAAATGGCGGCTGGGCCGGAGACAGGGGTTCTGGAAGGGACCCGGGCCAGCCGATACGGTGGTGTTCAGGAGCCATGGTTCCGTCGGGGACGGACCGGGGGTTGCCCCGGCGGGTTGCAGGGGTGGTTCTCGTCCGGGGAACAGGAGGATCAGGGGTCCATGACCCGCCATGCGGGGGGGGGACGGGCCGGCCACGAGGCCTGTCCAACACCGGGGCCATTTTGGGCGAGGCCGGGCAGGTCCAGGATATAGTCAAAATGTCTCCACCAACCAGCGGTCGGACCAGAACCCCTTTCGGCAGTAAAAAAGGTTCAGTTAAATGACAACAGAAGAGATAGGCAACAAGAACCATCAGTCAAAAGAGGGGAGGGCAAGTTCTTCCCTACCGGGTCACGTTCGGGCTCCACCGGAACTGATCGAATTGGTAGTCTACAGTGTTTCTGGATGTTTCAGACTGAAGCTGGGGTCAGCATGAGAGCACCACCATCTCGTGGCTCCGTCTTGACCATTCCGCAAGCAATCATGGCAGCCGCTCCCCACAGGAAGCCTGCGGGATTCAGGGGCCCCGGTGACTTTTGTAGAATCTTCAAGGCTGAGGGGACGCTTTCGGGAATGGGGCCCATGCCCTAGCAGGCAAACGTCCAAGTTCCAAGGTGTCCCAGGGCCATTTTAGTGGACCAGGCCCAAATCCGAAGAGCCGGCCGCCATTTTGAGAGTCCTGTGGCAGCCGCCTATCGCTGCACCGCAAGAGTGGGCGCAATTCAACTGGATGGTGGGCGAGACGCTGTAGCCGCAAGAGCGGGCGCAACTCAGCTGGATGGCGGGTGAGGCACTGTGCCGCAAGAGCGGGCGCAACTCAACTGGATGGCGACTGAAACGCCAAGGAGCGCCCCACTGCAGCTGAGGAGCCTCCACCTGGGGAGGCCCGCTCGCGCCGCCTCCCCCCCCCGGGGCGCCCCACGCCGTTTTTCGGCGCAGCATTGTAGGATGGCCAGACAAGTGCGGCAACTTGCTGGACACCACCCCGGTGCCCTCCGGATCTCGGCGCATTGTGCTTCCTTCGGCCTATTCGCACAACGGTCCGCTACTGACGCCGCCTAACAGGCCGATGGATTTTGTAGGCTTTTTATAACCCAAAGCCGACTAAAAGACAGGCCAAAGCAGCCCATTGTTGCTACTCCAGGGAGGGAGGAGCAAGGACAGTGTCAAACGGACGGTGAATGCTTTGAGATGGATGTTGCAGCAGGCTGCCATGTAAATTGTTGTTCAAAATTTTTTTTTAACGTGTTTACTTTGTTGGAGCGTTGTATATATTTATAAGTTATTAAAGTGTTATAATCCTACTACTTTGTTGGAGTGCTATATATTTGTAATGTGACACATTCTTGTGACGACTTTGATGTACAAAAAGGCATCCCTGGAATCTTCCGCTTCAGGCTCGGTCCCACACACCTTTACAGTGAGAATCCCCTCCCCAATCACAATACAGGATCATTATCAGATAGTAGGAACAGCAGGACATTCTGCCGATTCCCGGAATGCGTGTGGTGTGACGGATCTCATGGGGTGGGGACCTTGATCTACTGTAACACCTTTGAAGAGAGGTGAATCTTTACAGATGGGGCCATAAACTACTTCCGCAGGGCTGCGTAATAGCCTGGGACCGGCCTGGACAATCGGACACAGAGGAAGAGGAGTGTCAGAGGGTGCGGTAGTGAATAGGGTGAAAGGGAGGTGTCGGGCGGGCACGGGGTGTGATTCTCAGGGAAGAGCAGCGCAGATGGGGGGAGGTTTATGGCCCATGCATGAGAGAGAGAGCGGGGGTGACCAGTGCGTGGGGGAGATGCTTGCGAGGGTAGGGAGCCATGCTGTGGATCGGCGGCGTGCAGAGAGTGGGTCTGGTCAAGGCATCTAAAATGGCTGCCGTGCACGACAAAAGTGTGGCATTGGAAAAAAAGCAAGATGGCGCAGACAATGTTTATCAATACGGATTAATTTTCCACAGAGAGAACGGGGGAGGTCAGAGAGGGGGGGTGTTCGTAGCGCCAGGGAGACGCGCTGGGGACCGGCGAGGGGCAGAAGGGCCATAGCGCTTTCAAAATGGCTGCTCCTTGCTAGAGCGTACGTGCCTGAGTGGGGACAAGGTGGCGCCGATTATGTTGACATCTCAAACCAGATTTTAACACTTAGACATGAAAGTGAAAACTGCACCATTGCTCCCCCCCCGACTGACACCCTCCTTTGCCTCAGCTTGGATCATCATTTGCTAAAGTGTTCAAAGACCCCACCGTGAGTATAAGCACAACCGGGGCCTTACTGCACACCCTGAGAAAAACTACGCAGCAAGACAATCTCTACCTTCTCCCTTTTCCATGTTCCAACGCTTTGAAATGAACAATATATTTACTCGCAGTGACAAAATGGCGGTCAACACTTCCTGATTTCTTTCGAATCGAACGTTAACAGGCGTCACGCAGCGGAAAAAAAATTCCGCTCACGCGCAGCCGCTGGAAGACATGTATCAACATATATGAGCATCCTCAGCCACCCTCAGAAAACATATGGGGTCAGGATACGTCTCCCGTGCCCCCTTATACCCATTTCCCACATTGTTTTCCCTCCATCTTGTGATTTAATTAAAACGAAACAAAAAATGGCGAATTCCCGTTACGCTACAGGTTTGCGACCCGGTTCGCGTACCGGGAAGCGCTTCTACCGCGAAAAATCAATTTTTTTTTATTTGCCCCACGGGACCCTTTAATAACCCCAACATCATTCCTAGGGGGTCAAGAGGGGTCTACCTTGCCCCCTTTCATTAAATTCCCCCTTCGTTTTTCTCCTCCTCTTGTCTCTCGATCCTACCGTGAGACAAGATGGCGGCCGTTCCGGACTGTTTAGAATGTTGACAGACACCAGAGAGCCAATCAGCTTCGCTTTGCAAAGTTCCGTTACGCGAAAAGTTCGCGAACCGGAGCGCTACCCGGGACGCTGTCACAGATATATCTGTTTTTTAAAACGTTAATTTCTCAAAATCCACTGGAGCACATATATTGAGACCTAGCAAAGGTACATCGGGCTAGCAGTCCCTACAATTTTGCGCAACGAGGCGCATTTTTTATACCGCTGGTGCGATGCGTCACTTTTCTGTGCGCACTCCTAACGACATTCCAGATGTGTCATATTTAATGTATGACGAATCATGTCGCAAGGAGTTACAGATACGTCAGTATTTCTGACATATCTGTAAACATAAAAGTGACGCATTGCTGGAGTGCGTCACAAAAGTGACGCAACTCCAGTAATGCGTCCTTTCACAAGGGGAAAGCACCATTGCACCAGCGGTGTAAAAAAAATGCGCCTCGTTGCGCTATATTTAAAAAGTGACGCATCTAGGTAGATGGGTCACTTTTTAAAACCCTGCGCCACATTATAGCTGCGTCAGGTATAATGTATGCAGAGGGGGCGTTCCCCCGCAAAAAGCTTGGTAATAACGACGCAGTGAAATCTATGAGATTTCACTGCGTCACTTTTTGGATGCTGTTGCGTCAAAATCTTGCGCCTGCCTCACAGCAGGTGTAAGACTGACGCAAGACCTTTCACATGGTGCTTTCCCCATGTGAAAGGACGCATTACTGGAGTTGCGTCACTTTTGTGACGCACTCCAGCAATGCGTCACTTTTGTGTTTTCAGATACGTCAGAAATACTGACGTATCTGTAACTCCTTGCAACATGATTCGACATACATTAAATATGACACATCTGGAATGTCGTAAGGAGTGCGCACAGAAAAGTGACGCATCGCACCAGCGGTGTAAAAAAATGCGCCTTGTTGCGCTATATTTAAAAAGTGACGCATCTAGGTAGATGGGTCACTTTTTAAAACCCTGCGCCACATTATACCTGCGTCAGGTATAATGTATGCAGAGGGGGCGTTCCCCCGCAAAAAGCTTGGTAATAGCGACGCAGTGAAATCTATGAGATTTCACTGCGTCACTTTTAGGATGCTGTTGCGTCAAAATCTTGCGCCTGCCTCACAGCAGGTGTAAGACTGACGCAAGACCTTTCACATGGTGCTTTCCCCATGTGAAAGGACGCATTACTGGAGTTGCATCACTTTTGTGACGCACTCCAGTAATGTGTCACTGTTGTGTTTACAGATACGTCAGAAATACTGACGTATCTGTAACTCCTTGCGAATTGATTAGTCATAAATTAAATATGACATATCTGGAATGTCATAAGGAGTGCGCCCAGAAAAGTGACGCATCGCTGTTTTCACATAGCGATGCGTCACTTTTCAGAAATGAGGCCTCCAGTTTATTCACTGTGTCACCTCTACGACCCTTTCTTGCGTCAATACATCTCTTTTGCATACATTACACCTGACGTAGGAATAATGTGGCACATGAGTTTACAAAGTGATGTATTTACCTAGAAACACCACTTTGTAAATATGAATAAATAAGGTGCATTTTTTATTGGAATGTTGTGTCACAAAAAGTGATGCTTTGGTGGCGTTAAAGTGATGCATGGCTTCAGGCTGATTGCTTTATTTCGATATGCATATATCATAAAAGCATTACATGAGAAAAATATAAAACAGCACATCGTAAAGGAGACTGTACATTGGAATCAAACAGATAAAAATAGCAATTGATCGAATAAATTAGTTAAAAAAGTATTAAATTGATATAGACAGTCTTTTTAGGCGGATCAACCAAGCCCATTTTAAAAATTTGGATACGGCACAAACAATGGGAGGGGCTGTGTCTGTTAATAGAATCCTTAGAGCCACCAAATACTGACGAGTACCCAATTCTCTACAGAGTGGGTTGAGCCAGTGGGATCTAGGGCGCACATAATCCGGGCATTCAAAGAGAAAGTGTGCCACAGTTTCGGGTCTGTCAGTACATAGGGCGCAATGGCGTGATGCCTGCTTAGACGTATTCCATCTGGAAAGGAGGTCAGCCAGGGGTAGAGTCCCTAGTCTGAATTTGATATAAAGAGCCCGGTCCATGGCGATGGTAATAATGTCCAGATAGGGCTCAAAGGCAACGACGTCTTTGTTTTTCAGGTTTGCTGCGGTGGAATTACAGTGACGCTGGTTGCTTATGAGCTTGGCAGAAACCCATTCCCAATATAGTTTTTTTAGGGTATCCTTTGGGGGAGCTGAGTGTGTGGACCAGCAAGACCCCAACCCCAGGTCCCCTAGCAGAAGTTTAATGTCCCTTAGCCATTTGATCTTCTGCCAACCGTCCTAACGCATCACCTCTGCCAGCCCGTCTGCGTAAGATTTTAGTTCCGGGACCCTCCACAGGCGAGCCCAAAGCAGGAGAGGTCGAAGGCGGGCCTGGTCCTTGATTGATTTGCAACCCGCGTCCAATAGCACCGGAACTGTCGGAGTACTCATCGGGATAGCCAGGAGGTCCTTGATGAATTTATTCTCTGCCTTAGTCAGAGACTCCATGTTGCCTAGGCTCCAAAGCTCAGTTCCGTAGAGTGATGCGGATACAGCTTGGGCTTTATAGATGTCTATTATCGGAGCTACACAGTGTTTTGATGAGTTGTTGTACTCCTTTAGCAAGGCTCCTCCCACCCTTTTGTGGCCAACGGTCATCTTGTTGATGTGGGGGGGCCAGCTCATGACATCACTCAAACGGATTCCCAGATAGTCAAATTCTGCCACTCTTTCAAGGGGGATAGAGTTCAGGTTCGGGAGGCGGCCGAGTTTACGGGGGGGGGTGCATATTTAGGTACTTCGTTTTGTCCACATTAATGACGAGTCCTCTGTTTGTGCAAAAATCCTGGAAGCGGTTCAGGAGCTTCTGAAGACCTTGGGGGGTCTTCGAGATGAGAAGGTTGTCGTCGGCAAACAACAAAGTTGGGATCTTTACGCCACCCAATGTGGGGGCGTCTGCTGGCTCGCCAAGGAGGTGCTCTACCACCCCATTCACATAGAGGGAGAATAGGGTGGGAGCTAAAACACAGCCCTGCCGGACACCCCTCACGACCTGGATCTTATCAGTCTTTTCCCCATTCAACCCCAATCTAACCTGGGCATAGTTGGAATTATGCAGTTTAATAAGGAGGTTTAAGATGTAAGGGGGCATCCCAAGACCATACAACACCCTCCACAGTTCCTCACTAGGAACCAGGTCAAAGGCAGTCTTCAAGTCTATAAAGGCTAAATAAAGACTGCCCTTGCCCAGCTCCACCACCTTCCAGTAAAGTAACAGGAGCCTAAAGACTTGTTCGATGGTTCCTGTGCCTGAACGAAACCCGGCTTGCATATCAGACAATATGTGGTTATCATCCAACCATTGCAAGATCCTCCCCAGAATAGCTTTTCCCGCCACCTTCTGGGTTGAGTCTATAAGGCTTATTGGCCTATAGTTCCCTGGTAGATCCCGACAACCCTTTTTAAAAATTGGGACTACCTCTGCCCCTTTCCAGGACTCTGGCACAGATCCTCCCTCGATAATAGCATTAAGTAGGGCCGAGATCAGTATCCCCCATTCACTTGGAAAGGCTCGAAGGAGGTCCCCTGGCAATCCGTCCGGGCCAGCTGCTTTTTGTGGTGTAAGAGTTTTAATCAGGTTCATGACCTCCCGTGCGGAAAAAAGGTCTGTATCTCTATCTAAGATATAGGGGGGAAGGATGAAGGGGTCGTTAAGTGTACCTTCAACGGCGGAATAAAGTGCCTTAAAATGATTGAACCACGCCTGGGCAGTAATAGTGCAGGGCCTTAGGGTATCATCAGGGCGGTTCCTACTGCCCAGCAAGTCCCAGAACCCTTTGGCATCTCTCACACGACTAGCAGCCAAGAGGTCCTGTCAGTAGTTATCCTCCCACTCCTTCTTAGCGTTTTTTTGACAGTGAGAGTATAGCCTTCTGGCCTCCCTGGCCCTAATTAGTGATTTGGATTTAACTGCTTCTCAAGCAGTGTCTTCGCCTCCCTGCATTTGTGATTAAACCAGCCTTGTCTGGCCCGGGGACGTGGATTCTTCCTATTGGCACTAACTGGGACAATAAAAAGGTCACTAAGGGCCTGGGTTAGGCTACAGAACCTGGCAGGAATCTCCATCAGCCCACCCACAGGAGACTCGAGGTTTTCTAAGGCTGCAGCTAAAAGCTGCGTTATGGAGGATATTTTCTCCGCTGAAAGCGACAGCTTAGCCCACTTTAGCCGTCGACCGCAGTTAGAGACTGAAGACATATCCGGGGCGGGGATACAAGCAGTTCTGCTCCCAGTGCCATCTAGCCACCTATGGGTCAGGGTAAGCGAGAGGAGGTTGTGGTCACTCTCAACAGAGGGTATAATCACCATATCTTTTACCATGCTCCATAGGTGAACGTCAAGAAGAAAATAATCGATTCTTGACGTGTGCGCGGGCCTATTGTATGTATGTGCTCCATTTTTATCGGAACTGGTCCTGCCATTAAGGGCCCTCAGGTCAAATTCCATTATTAGGGAATTAACGTGGAGCACCACTTCCGTCCATTTTTTAATTGGGCTGAGCTCTAAAGCTGGTATCCCCCACCTATTGTCATCGACCTCTTGATCTTGTGTGACTTCAAGGCTAAGGGGCTCAAAGGTGCAATTGAAGTCACCCGCAACCAAGGTGCAGTGCTTATGTGGAGAGGATCGGAGCAAAGCCTCCAGACGGGCTATGGTTGGGGATTCTCTACCCCCCTTCATACCTCGGGCATAGATGTTGAAAATGTTTAAAAGAACATGTCCCTTAGGGTTTTTCAGTGTGATGTTAAGGAGGTCAGGGCATTTAGTGTCCTGCTCCTCCACCCTACAATTAAGAACGGAGGCTACCCAGATGAGGAGGCCACCCAAAGGGCGACCTCTACCAGTCTCTGAGTGGACAGCTGGTAAGTGGTGGGTAGAATATCCTGCCTTGTGTACGGGCTCCTTACTCCAGGTTTCCTGGAACAGACATATGGAGTACTGCTCCACCAGTGAGTTCCAGTCAGGCAGGTCCAGCTTCCTGTCCAGACCAGCCACATTCCAGCTGAGAACCCTAATAAGTGGGTCCGCCACAGCCGCAATGCTACCAGGCCTGACAGGGCCAGATAAGTCCTCCTCTCCCATAATAGGGCAGACAATGGCAGGCTCAAGTGGCACCCTCTCTTCCCTTAATTCCACTATGTCCACAAAGACAGCCTGTTCGTTGGGTAGGTTTGAGGGATCTTTACATGTAGCAGTTAGAGGGGACTGGGCATCGGAACACCGAGCCACCCAAACCTCCTCACGGGGGTCGAAAAGTCAATAACCCCTGGTGCCCTAGCTCGGCAATGGCAAGGCTGCATGCAACTGCGCTACGGTTGTTACTGGGTGCCATTGGCCGTAAGAACTATTTAGGGGTGGGAACACAGGGTGGATAGCTGGGGGGTTTGTGACCGTCCGCGGGTAGAAGAATGTAAGATCAACAGCTTCGACTCAGGTACCGGCCGTGGCCTGCCCTACGCTACATATTGAGTGGGCAGCTCTCATGTCTGGTAAATTCACCACCACACAGTCCCCCTCGAATTATTTTTTCCCCTGACCAATCCAGCCCACCCTGCGTACACCGAGGATCAAGCCATCCACACCCAAAGGAAGGGGTCTGTTGGCTTGCATCCAGTGGATGACCTTGTTCTTCAGTGCCTGATGGGTTTCCTGCTGGGTGTCCTTCAGAGGTGGAACCTTGATAAGGACCACAACGTATGGTTGACACTCAGGGGGGAGATTGACTGGGGGACACTTCCGTACCACCTTTTGTGGTATAACCACTGGAGTTGGATTTTTGGGTGGACAAGTAGTTATGTTTGCCTTTGGAGCCGTGACTACTCCCTTGGCTTCAGCGGGTGGAGTGGCCGATGGTTTAGATTTAGGTTCCGCCCCTCCTTCTTGCCGCTTTTTTTGGACAGGGTTAGACTTAGGTGGTCTCACTGCTGAGGGGGTACTATCGTGGACCTGGACAACATGGGTAATAGTAGTCGGCTTTGCCGATTTAGCACTGGCCAGGGGTGCCGATGGTATAGCCATCCCAGAGGCTTGTGCATGAGCGGACAATGCCGGTGTGTGTTCCTGTGCTGGGCCTACAGAATCCCTTTTCCCTTCGTTCCCATCTGCAGTATCCTCCCTGAGCCTTAACTGTAGTTTAAAAAGGGTTTTCAAGGAGAAAAAATTGTCCCGGGTGGTCTGTTCGAATTTGTCTAGCCTATCCCCCAGACTTTTGACTTGGTCTAAAAGTGGTACCAGCAGGGACTTGACCAATTTCTCGAAGGGCTCAAGGGGGGGCCCCTCGTTTGAGGGTGTAGATAGTGGCGGGCCGAGTAGTGAGACGGTGGGGTTTCAGCCGCTGGTACTGGTGGGGTAATGCTCCCAGATGGTTCTGGCCCTCCATCTACTGGCTGGGTGGGACCTTTTTGGGACTGTATCCTAGGACGCTTATAAAGCGAGGAATAACTTCCCTTCCGTGTGCTAATGACCCTTTTTCTTTTCTTATGTGCCCGGCAAGCTCGTGACTGAGGCAACGGTTTCTGGCCTAGTGTGGGAACCTGGGTAGATAATTGGGAATTGTGACCAGGAGGGGTAGCTGTAAGTGGAGCGGGGCAGGGCTCTGCAGCAACTGGGCTGGGGCTGGAGGGAAGGGGATTGATTATAAGGCTTTCTATCCTATCAATACCTGCCTCTATAGCTACTATCCGTGGCACTCCGGACAGAATCTCAGTCAACGGAGAGTTGGGATGTGTGGAGATTGGGGACAGGGCATGTGCAATGGGTCCCAAAGAAGAACGTTTGGAAGGAAAGGAGTCTTGTGAGAGGGGACGTTCCGTCATCACAATCTCCTTTTCGATGACGGCAGGTACCCTAGTGATAAATGTATCCATTGTGCCAATCATTGTACTCCCCGTGGCACTTTCACCCCCCCTCAAAGCTTTACCAGAGCGGGTTGACATGTTGACCTCAAGACCCGCAGGTAAACAGGTAAACTCCGAGCCCTTGGGCCAAAAGCGATGGATGAAAGAGGGGTGGCCCAGCCCAGCCTCTGTCAGCCCCTGACGGCCACAGACGGCTCCGCCTGGCGCCGCCCGCGCGCGTCCGCAACGCGGAGGAAGCGTCCCTGCTTTGTAGCTCCTCCGGGCGCGAAGAAGGCGGGAGGCAGGAAGTGCCCGCAAAGCTCACTGGGAGCTGTAGTCTCCAGCCACCAGGAAGGAGTAGCGGCGGCGAGACACACAGGGTTCCCCACCCAGGAGCAGGAGCAGGAGCAGCTCGCAGCGTGACCTCAGGAGTGCGCCTGGCCGGTAGGTGGTTGTCCCTTGCTCCACCGAGGGAGCGTCCCTGCTTTGTAGCGCCTCCGGGCGCGAAGAAGGCGGGAGGCAGGAAGTGCCCGCAAAGCTCACTGGGAGCTGTAGTCTCCAGCCACCAGGATGGAGCAGCGGCGGCGAGACACACAGCGTTCCCCACCCAGGAGCAGGAGCAGGAGCAGCTCCCAGCGTGACCTCAGGAGTG
This sequence comes from Lissotriton vulgaris, assembly GCF_964263255.1. NCBI lineage: Eukaryota > Metazoa > Chordata > Amphibia > Caudata > Salamandridae > Lissotriton > Lissotriton vulgaris. The sequence continues at coordinate 779,650,871 of NC_141694.1, forward strand.
CGCCTGGCCGGTAGGTGGTTGTCCCTCGCTCCACCGAGGGAGCGTCCCTGCTTTGTAGCGCCTCCGGGCGCGAAGAAGGCGGGAGGCAGGAAGTGCCCGCAAAGCTCACTGGGAGCTGTAGTATCCAGCCGCCAGGATGGAGCAGCGGCGGCGAGACACACAGCGTTCCCCACCCAGGAGCAGGAGCAGGAGCAGCGTGACCTCAGGAGTGCACCTGGCCGATAGGTGGTTGTCCCTCCATGGCTTCATAAATGAGGCCTTCTACCTTCAACTCCAGCAATGCATCTTTTCTTATCCTTCAACACTCCTGTTCTTTTTCAACATTTTCATTGAATATCAACATTCCCCATATTCACTCTTCTTCTCATAACTTTCTTTCCTAACACTCACCTTCTTTCAGTCCTCCTACTTCACTTCTTTTTTCCTCTCATACCTTTCTGTTCTTTCTTACTCATTCTCCTTTCAATTATCAATGCACTCTATTTCACTAACTCTTTTTCATTTTTTTAAGAATATAGCTCTTTGATGAGAATTGGAGGTAGTTCTGAAAAGAACTTTTGGTTTTCTTCTTTTTTCAAAACAGGAACAAAAACAGGGAATGGAAACTGCTCAACAGGAGCAAAAAAAACAAAAAAAATTAGGGGTGGGAAGGGCAGTGATGGTTCTCCAATGCTCGAACCATGAGCTGGACACTTTGCTCCCCATAGGTGAGGAGTTGATTGCAGTATCTGCATCTGAGGATACCATGGTTAAATGCAGGTTGAATGTTTGGCACCAGCTCCTGTGATAGCCCCCTCCCAGAAGATGTTGCTCCTCCGGTGGATGTAGAGGCCGCATTACTGGGAACCTCTTGTGCCAGAGCCCTGACACTTTCGCGGGCAAAATTCTGGGGGTGCTTCCTCTGGACATGGCGGATCATTGTGAAGTTCACAAAAGAGTACTTTTTCAAAGGGTTACCTCGTGACAGCTCTTCTTTGCAGATCCTGCACTGCACTTTTGGAGCATTTACCTTTTTTTGTCCAGGTGGGATTTCAAAAAATTTCCAAATGAAATGTTCCTTAACTTTTCGTTGAGGAGGCTCTTCATTAATGAATTCTGGGTCATCCTCACTGCTGGATTGTCTGGCAGCCATTGTAAAACCAAGAAATATCCTGGAGCAAAAAGGCAGGTCTTTCAGTCACAAAAGTGAAAGAAGAAGTGAAGGAAATGGGTGGGGATTTCATTCTTTGTAAAAAAAACTGTTAGCAACCAATGAAAAGTGTTATTTTAAGGTCACATGACTCGATGCGCTTACGCTGCGCACCCAGAGCGCAAAAGAAAAAAATTATATATAAAAAAAAAAAGAATACTTAAACAAAACAGTAAATTGTAAAAAAAATAAAAAGGTTAGAAACTCGATATAGAAAGGAATTAGCATTTAAAAAACATTTGAAATTCACTGAAAAAAACATAGGTTTCACACCAGTTATAGTTAGGAATTAGCATTTAAAAAACCTATCAAATTCACTGAAAAAACCATAGGTTTCACACCAGTTATAGTTACCTGGAAATTTTACTGACATAAAACCATTGAAATTCCCACATTATATTTAGTTGGACTCACCATAACTTGCGCGTGTAATGCACTGCTGATGACATCACATATTACATCACTCATGACATGGTCAGTGACATCACTCATGACATCACTGATGACACCTCCTTGTGACAGAGAGACTGACCTACTTTCACTGTAAAGTAACCCTTGAAACACATTTTGAAAAATAAAAAATAACATTTTAAAAAAAAGTGGACATACCTATACTAGATACAACAACCAATTCAGTAATTCCACCATTTATATACATATCCACTCACTCACCAACACTTCTATATAGTCACTCATACATATACTCACTCATCATATGTAGTGAGACACCTATACATCCGTTAACACACCAACAGTCTTCCAAAAGTTGCTCACACACATACTCACACATGCAAATAAACTATTGAACATCCATTTATTTGCATATACAGCTATACACACACTACCACCTTACTTCTAAGGAAACTTACACATACATACTCTCTTAAACAAACACTTATAGAAACACATACTTATTTAAACAAGAACTCTTTCAATCTCTCACTCTCACATATACTTAATTATATACACCAATACTCACATATACTAGATTAAAACATATGTAGTTACTGATAAAGACACTAGTGAGACAGTCATTCACTTACTAACACATACATATACACACTCATTCACCCTTACAATCCTACACATATGCTGTCTTCAAAACACATACAAACAGAGAGTCAGTCATTGATGCATCTATGTGCTAAGTAACACCCCCACCAAATCAAACAGGCAATTATAAAGATACTAAAAAAAAACATCGAATAACCCATATACACACACATGTAGCTACTCACCAACCCATGCAGCCACTTATACACAAAGTGAAACACTGATACATATATTTAAATATTTAAACATTACTCGCTAATATATGTATTTACTAAGATACACTTAATAAGCTAGTTAACCAATCATTTTTTTTTTAAAACATCCATTTAGACACTTATTTAAACATTTATTCTTCCATTGACCTTTACATACACATATATAAAAAATATGTATTTATTTTTCAGAAAGGCACACATTCACTGGATGGTGTCATCAGTGATGTCATGAGTGATGTCACTGACCATGTCATGAGTGATGTAATATGTGATGTCATCAGCAGTGCATTACACGTGCAAGTTATAGTGAGTCCGACTAACTATAACGTGGGAATTTCAATGGTTTTATGTCAGTAAAATTTCCAGGTAACTATAACTGGTGTGAAACCTATGGTTTTTTCAGTGAATATATATATATATATATCATGAAAGGGAAAGTACCTCCAAAAGATCTTGATTGGGTGAAATGTTAGAAATGGGAGTCTCTAGTTGGCGGAGGTAGGTACCTTTTTACAAATAGGGACCCTTGCTTCTAGTCACTGTACGGGGGATACACACTTTAGATAACTCCTGCTCACCCCCTTGGTAGCTTGGCACGAGCAGAGAGGCTTATTCCCAAAGGTAATGTGTAAAGTATTTGCACCAACCTTCACAGTAACATAGTGCAAACACCACAAATGGACACCACACCAGTTTAGAAAAATAAAATATCTTTATCTAAACTTCACAGGACCAAAATTACAAACATTCAACATACACCGTTAAAAATACCACTTTCAAAAGGTTTCATAAACTTGTACCAAAGAAAACTATGGATACAAGACTCTTATGCAAAGTACCAGAAGATGCATAAAAATTCACAAAGCAAAACAGCTGCAGAGAAAGAAAGCGTTGGAAAACACTACTGGGCAGGTGAGGCGACAGTTCTGCTGCACATAGGAGCAGTGATGCATCAAATCCAGACTGAAGGGGGAAGTGAGGCGTTGAAATCCAAGACAATTCTGGTCTGCGGGTGATGCATGGAAAAACTTGGTACACAGGTATGATGTGTGGCACACCAGAGGTGATGCGTCCCTTTGCGGCGTCGGTTCCGAGAATCTTTGCGTGGCTTTGCAATGCTTCAACTGGTTGCTTGCAGACATTAGCTTCAAAACCCACCTCTGAGGCCTTGTAACTTGAAGGAGGCACCTTCGGCAAGGGTAGGACTCACGGATGGCAGAGTCCAGCAGCACCAGGATTTGTAGGAAGTCTTTTGTGTCCCTGAGACTTCAGAACAGGAGGCCAGCATGCCTCAGGTCCTTGGAGATCTCCTTCAAGCAGGGGACACAGAAAACAGCAAAGTCCTTCTCCTTTCCTTGGCAGAATCAGCAACTGCAGGCCAACCACAGATACACAGCAAGGGTGGTACTTTTTTCTCAGCCTCTCCAGCTCTTCTACTTGGCAAAGATTCCTCTTGAATTCCAGGAATGATCTAGAGTCTGGAGTTTTAGGCATGATACTTATACCCCAAAATGTCTTTGATCTCTTTGTGCAAGGGGCTCAGAGTCCAGTTCAAACCAGTTCTGGGGAGCACTCTGAAAGTGCACAACAAAATCCATTGTCATTGTGATCCTTGGCTCCAGACACACCGGGGGGAGGAGCCAGCTTTTCAGAAGGCAAGCACAGCCCTATTCAGGTACAGGTGCTACTCCTCCCACCACTCCAAATGCAGATCAGGCCTATTCAGTCTAGTACTGACTCATCCAGACTCCTGAAGCCACTACACCTCCCCACCCCCTGTCACTTCAAAGCCAGACAGTAAATCCACAAACAGGTAGAGGTACACAGGATGGTTGAACAAGAACATAGCCACTTTCTAAAAGTGGTATTTTCAAACACACAATTTAAAAACCATCTTTACTAAAAGATGTGTTTTAAATCCTGAGTTCAGGGATACCAGGTAAGATATGCTTGTAAAATGTTACAAAGCACTACCCATTCTGTCCTATGGGGCAAGATAGCCTTTTAATAGTGAAAAACGAAATTGGCAGTATTTAACTATCAGGACATGTTACACACTCCAGTACATTTCCTACCTTTCACATTCACTGCACCCTGCCCAGGGGGGTACCTTGGGCCTACCATAGGGGTGCCCTATATGTAACAAAAGGGAAGGTTAGGGCCTGCCAAGTGGGTGCTTTTGCAAAGTCGACATAGTAGTTCACAAACTGCACACAGGCACTGCAGTGGCAGGCCTGAGACATCTTTTCAGGGCTACTCATGTGGATGGCACAATCAGTGCTGCAGGCCCACTAGTAGCATTAGATTTACCAGCCCTGGCATACTCTGTGCACTTTACTAGCGACCTACTGGTAAATCAAATACGCCAATCATGGATAACCAATCACAATAACAATTTACACAGAGAGCATATGCACTTTAGCACTGATCAGCAGTCATAAAGTGCCCAGAGTCCTATAGCCAACACAACAGGCCAGGGAAAAAAATAGGAGGAAGAAGCAGAAAAGTGTGGGGCTAACCCTGCAAAAAGGGCCATTTCCAACAAGTGAAGATTAAAAGAATTTCACAAGAAAGAGAAAAATCAGTGCATGATTACTATGATTACAATGAGCGATTGCTTCAGGTGTTTCACCAGCACAGTAGGATAGAATATCCCAATGCCAGTGACATGGAATTCTGTGTATCTCAGTTTGTTATTGAGTTGGGACTAGAGATCAATGCACATATACAACAGAGTGATCTGCTGGCAGACAAAATCACTTGAGGTGATCCTGAGCAAAGGAAGTTTGAAAGAATTATATGGGAGTCCATGCAATTCTCTGATCATGGTTTTACAGAAGCCCAGAGGTAAATATCGGATTCCGGAGGGTCCCTGATAAATTTATAGCATTTTTGTTCTATATTGTCCCATCAGACCGCATCCAGCCACTATACTTTTTCAGATTAAGTGGTTTAGTGTTATTGATGGTAGTGAGTCCCACAAGGGTATACAGAGAGTCCTCCCAACTTTAACCAAATCTTGAAAAATAATCTAGAGTCATTGCAATTGCAGATGACCTATAAACCAGCACTTGTGCAATATATAAATGATTTACTTGTGGCATCAGAGACACGAGAAGCCTAAAAACAGAAAGCAATTGCACTCTTAAATCACCTGGCTAAGAATAGATACATGCTCCCTCCAGGAATGTTGCAATACAGTGAAAAAGAAGTTCCATATCTGGGACACAACCTTGAGAAAAAAGCAAGAAAGGTTTCACCAGAGAGGGTGGAAGCACTTATTCAGATTAATCCACCTCCAATGCAGAAAGAAGCAAGGATGTTTTGGGAATGGTTGACAATTATGTTGTAGAAGCTTCATGGCATTATCTCAGCACACATTGTGGAATTAAATGTCCTTTGTATGTTGACAGCCCAAATAAAATTGACTGTATTTAAAGGTAGTCAATAGGGCTTTGGTATTGTAAATGATTTTGGGCAGTTATGGTAACAAAGAGGTTTCATGACCTCCTCTGGAACTCCAATCAGAAACTGAGAAATGTATTCAAGGCACTCCAGTTTCCTGCTAAAATTGCAGTGGTTAAATATGCAGCACTCTGGAGTGGCAATGGTTACACTACAGTCAGAAACAGGTACGCCAACAAAGTTGCACAGTAATGTGCACTAGTGGCCTGCACATTTAGCTGAACTTTAGCACGTGAATCTGAGGAGGAAACTGTTTTTTCTATGAGCTCATTAATTGACACATTGCGAGATTAGGTGGTCCCTTCAGCGGAATGCCGATGGACTTTATCAAGATATCGGTTGAAGTATGTCCTGGTCATAGTGTGCATCTTCTCATGATGGGTTGAACCCTACCCGAGCAGAAGAAATTGCATTCCCACTGTGGCAAAACAATTATTGTGAAAATGCAGGTTTCTCTGGAATCAATTGAGGGACACACTTTAACAACCAAGTCCTGAGGATTACCGTATTTTCCGGCGTATAAGACGACCTTTTAACCCTTTAAAATGGTCTCAAAAGTCGGGGGTCGTCTTATACGCCAGGAACAAAAATTTTAGGAGTGGAAACAACGACCAAACTGTCTTGAGCCTTTGTATTAATGGGAAGGCATGGTGTAAAATATGTATCTTTTTGTCAGTAGAGGGTGCTATTGCTTCAGTAAACGTGCCATGGTTGTGTTTGCACGTCGAAGCCTTTTCTGATAAGCATTGGTCTTCTGCAATCTTGTTTGGCCGACTAAATAAGCATTGCTGTTGCAGAACGTGCTTAGTTTGGTTTGATGGTTGTGTTTGTATTCTGTTGCAAAGTTATACACGGCATTATGTACGATGTGCGCTGATGGAATTGTACATGAAAGGGGTTAAGGCGTGTTCTGTATGGTTGTCATGGGCTCCCTATTCGAGCTGAAATGCGCAGAGCAAGGAAATGAAGGAAGCGGTGCAACTTGCGGTAGTGCTGGAAAGGAACCCAGGGCAGACATGTGTGCTATTCACGACTGACACGCTATCACTAGAGTTATGCTGCTCTATAACAAAGGCCACGAGAGGTATGCGGCAGGGGAAGACCAACGTATGTGCAAGGCTGAGCAGAGTTATGCTGCAAGAAATGCCAAGTTATGCAGTATGATGCGTTACAACATGTAGCAGTATAATAATTGTTTGAGCCTTTTAACAACTACTTATGTTTACCGTACATGTTTGATGACATGATGTTGGAAGAGGGGTAGTCTTATACGGCGAGTATAGCATGAAACCTACATTTTATCAAGAAAAGTAGGGGGTCGTCTTATACGCCCAGTCGTCTTATACACCGGAAAATACGGTATATGTGCAGCATAATTGAGCAAAGATTACATTGTACCTATTGACCTGAACCTTCTGATATTGTTGAGCAGTTCAATGGAACTATGAAGACTCATTTGGCCAAAGTGTGTGCCTCAACATCACTGAAATGGCCTGATAATTTCCTTTGGTGCTGATGGGTTTCCAAAGCATTCCTGATAGTAAGACTGGTTTATCGCCGTGTGAGATCCTCATGGGAAGTGCTGAGACTGCCTTCTGCACCCCCAAATGCACTTGTGAGCATCACAGATGACATGATACTTCATTAATGCAGAGGATTGGCTGAAGTGGTTCGCTCTGTCTATTATCGGGTTGCAGCTGCTACATAATATCTGTATCAAAACTGTGCCACAACCTCAATGGGGGGGACTGGATCGTAATCAAAAAGCACGCTGGAAGCTTTATTCGAAACCAAGATGGTAAGGCCCATTCCAGGTGATCTTGGTTAAAACACTGCTAATAACCCCTTCGGTGCTGGTGACAAAGCCAGCTCGTCATGGGCGTTACCTGCGCTGCGCGCATGACGAGCTGGCTTTGTCACGTAACGTGCGATTTTTGAATTTTCAGCGCGCAGCGGGAAAACCGCTAGCGCGCATGCGGTTAAATGCGCTGTTGTCCCAAACTGGGTGCCTGAATCGCACACTAGAAGAGTGAGAAATTCTTAAGAAGAAATTGTGTTCTTTGAGTCTGAACAAACAGCCCTGGTGTCTGCATCACCACAAGGTGATCCTCAACAGAGAGCAGTGAAACCAAGATCACAAAACAACAAGGAGAAGAAAAGGGTAAACTACAAAATGTTACATCAAATCGAGTGTTTGTCATTTCACAGAATAGCATTGACGTCTCTGACAAAGAATAAGAGACAAAACCTCAACTAAAGAAGACTACTGAGACAGCATCAGTAAGAATCGAGGATCCGGGTGAAGGAACAAGTACTGAAACATGATGAGTCACTTGTAAAGTTGAACGGCCACAAAATGGTAATCAAAGAACATTGCAAATCAGTGTATCAGTTGATTGAATATCACAGACTATTACTGAGGAGACAGAGTTGAGCATTGGAAGTGATACAGAGGAAATTGACAAAGACTGAGGAGATCAAAAAGAACAAGAGCGCCTTGTCAAAGGTATTCTGCACCTGTATGAACATACTACACGAACAAGGTACTGAATGTATCACTGGATGAACTGTGTGATGTGAAAACTTAGCTGTTTAAACCTCAATGACATCACTTCAGTAAAAATCTGGATAAAGCAGTCTGACAAATATTTCTGGAAAATAATGAGATATTCAAAATAGTTCAGCCTGCTTACGAGTTTGGCGGACAAGATTACTCTGTCACAAACGTGACGGATATCCAGTCCGCCAAATTAAGATTCCATTATATCCTGTTGAATTCTAATTTGGATGGCAGGATAGCTGTCACATTGTGATGGAGTAATCCTTTCTGCTATACTCATAATCCAGCCCTAAAACGGATTGAAAGGGGCTAAAAGACTGAAATTAAATATTCATTCCTTTTTCCTGTTTTAAGAAGATTTACCTAGATACAATGAATGTTGCAGTAGAAGAGTAGGGATAACATTTTAGAAGAACACAAAGTAGGGCTAAGGTTGTCTTAATGAATTTAAAGGGACTCTGTAAAAAAAGAGACTGTTTGAAAAATCTTGCAAGAAGCATGTTTGGACAAAACTCTGAAATGAGCACTTGAGCCGTTGCTGGTGCTTTGCTTGAAACTATCTGATTTGAGACAAACATGTTGCTTTAGAAATACATGCACGATTATTATGTGTAAAATATTTGTACTATCGGCACTAATCATTGTGATAGTGTTAGTAGGATTCTGTTTAACACTGGACCGAGAAAGATAATAGGTCTACTAATGTAACTACCACCCTTGCACACAACAGATGAAGAGCAATTGAAAGCAGCATTTGCAAGGTACAAGAGAGAAAATCATAGAGCTGATGTTTATTCTAGGTTAGTGCAATAATACACACAAGCTATGGACGCAAAAGATTATTATGTATGAGATGACTTACTTCGTCAGCAACAGAAGAAGTTACATATAATCACATTCCATTGTCATATGCAGTTTCCTGTAGTATATTGCTTAAATTTGTTTATAGGTGAACACATTTTGAATACTTTTATTATAACCATGATCAAATACTTTTCAATGTACCACTAGTATAAAACAGGAATTTATACCCACAAGCAAAGGAGATGGACTCATCTTGGTATTATTTTAGACCGTCTATTCCTATAGACCAATAGATGGTGTTATGGCTTACCAGAATCTTTATATCTGTTTGATGAGACCACTAGAGACCATTTTTATCATGACATTAGAGGAAAGGGACACTAACCTTTCACAGAGTAAGGACAGAGAAAATGATGTTTTGAAAAATGAGTGGAAGTTGAAAGAAGATGCTTTAAAAAAAATGCTTTACCAAAATTTGAAATTAGACATACGGAAAAAAAGGGAAAATGTGTGTCTACAAAAGGTGAACACATACAAGTCCCAGACATGTGTGAATTAGTAGCTGTGAACATACATTTGAATTAATGGGTGGCACACAGGAAATATTACAAGGGGAAGAAATCGCAACCACAAAGTCTATTTTGTTTCTGGACAAGAAGCTTACTTCAAGTTACCTGTTGATTGGCAGCGTATTAGTTATTTAGCTATATTATTTCCGAAGATGTATTATGTATATAGTGTAGATGCATTAACAAAGACACCAGCACACAAACACACAGATAGTACAAAGATTAATCCCAGTTAACCCCTTCGATGCTGGTGACGGAACCATTCTGTCATCAGTCACGGCTGAGCTGTGCTGATGACGGAATGGTTCTATCACAACCACACCCAGTTAAGGAATGTGCAGCATCAGGGGGGAATCGGGGCAGCAGCCATGGTGTTAATAGGTGACATTTTTGCTGCAATCATTTCACCATTAGAAGGCATACTGAATTACAAAAAGAATTGAAAACTGTCAACAGTTGTCGACAAGCTGGCAAGTAGTACTTCTGGAGCTTTATCTGTTGTGAACACCGAGTAATTTGATCCCTGGTTTTGCAGAATTGCTTATCATTAGACTTTACTCGTAGAAAAAGGGGGAGTCTGCCCTATGCTGAAAGCTCAACATTGCCATACATACCCGATGAGAGCAAGAAAATTCAAGAATTTGCGAAGAACATTTCAGACCTAGCATACTAGAAACGCTTAGCATTTTAGAAAACTTTGGAAAGAGAATGCACATAATTGGAAACTGGTTTGCAACTGCAGGAGGAGGGATCCTGAAAGCTATTCTTGTGCCAATACTAATTATGGGACTTTTCCTATTCATATTATTCAAAGGCTGTAAATAATGCATTAATAGTAGGAAGAGCAGAGAAATTAGCAAAAGAAAGGAAAAAGAACTAGCTTGAAACGATTGTCCTAATGACAAGTATAGAATGTTATTACAATTCAAAAGTTTGAAGACATTTCAAATTAATTTGACACCAAATTTGGTTTAATTTAAAACAAATTAAAGCGGAATGTATTACTATATCATACAAACAAATAGTGTAAGATATTGCTATCAAATCAGTTCTCGATATAAAGTGCATTAAGTATCTTTAAAAATCCAGAAAGTAAATTGCTTTTGTAACATAGTGCTTAGATACATGGTAGACTAAATCATCCATGGAATAATTCATAGTGTTCAAGTGCGTAAGTGATCGTTATTCCGTCAGTGGATCACGGGGAGCCGTGTTTCTCCTTGGTCTGTATTATCTTTTCGTAAAGCATAAAAACCTTCATCATCTTACAGTTGTAGGCCTGTTGGATCAAGACCTTTAATTATAGCTGATCTGCAGAACTGCTACAAATACCGAAGGTTTTTGGATCAGTTGCGCTCCAGGTGCACTGCCCGTATGTACGCACACAATACAGATAAACTTTTATTCAGGTGCAATCGGCGAGTGGAGAACCCTAAAACCACTCCAATAGAGTAGAGAAAACTACCCCTTATTTGACAGACTTGGTTGCCGATGCACTCAATATGGTACACTTTGTTCAGTAACAATTTAAAACAGAAAAGTAACAAATGACAGAGGTGTTGGAACAAAAACTCTCATGAGGGGTAAGTCTTGGAGTCTTTAATACAGTATGCAGTCAGCCGACACGTGTTTCATCGCATTCGCGATTCCTCAGGGCTGAAATGAACAAAAATTGACAATGGAGCAAGTATCTCGTAAGAGTATAGTTATAAAAAAGACCCATTTCTCTGGTCTTTACGTACTCAGTTTGTGCCTCTACTTTCGTGAGTGTACAATAATATATTTCAATTTACTAAGTGCAACCCCAACACATTTGTGTCGAAAGTGTGAGAATTATCATTTTTAGCACTGATCGTGAGGGTGAATAGTGAAATCGTGTAGACACATCAGAGAAAAACGGATAATTCTCAAAAGAGACAGAGTCTCAGACTAAGCCAGTGATCTATTTGTGTGCGGCCCAATCATCCAACATGCTAAGTGATGTGAAGCTCTGACTCTTTGCGTCGAGAACGTAACATACCTAGATGACTGTGTCCAGGTCAAAATAAGGTCTGGTTAATCACCAAGGAAAAAGAACAAAAACGAAAACAGGATAAATCTCATCACTAACTGTCCAACTTTCTGTTACGAGGCAGAAAATATCCTGTAATGGGACTGTGAGAATAATAATAGAGATTAATAGCTCACCGCTCAGCTGGTGATACTTCCGACCCAGTCGGGCCCTTGACCGTGAGGATACTCGGTGTGAGTATATATGTAGATAGGTGCGATTCTGTAACCAGATTAGGTAATCTGTGTTAGTTCAAACCTAAATGGCATTTCATACTACCATGACTAAAGCCATTTCATATAACTAGTTTTATAATGAAGCGTCAAAGCATACGACTCGAAATATCTATGTGCGAATAGCGCATTTAGACCCCTCATAAAGTCGACCAGAAATCATGTGAATGAACCCTACTTTATGGGCCTACATGGAGCAAAGGAAAAATTTTATAAGTATATATATAGAAACTTACATAGGTAGATCTTGATCTTTAATCATCAATCTCGGAGTGCATAGTAATTGTAGTTTAAGCAGTTTTTAAAGGTGTTTGCCGCCCATGTCGAACAGGGTATTGTTCTGAAAAAATTGAGCGCCCAAGTAAATCATTTGTACCATTTAACCCCTTAGACGTTCATGACAAGCTCAGCTCGTCATGATGTAAACCTCCACACACTCATGACGAGCTGAGCTCGTCATGAACAATGAGATTTCCAAATCTGCAGCACCGCAGGAGAATACCATGAGCATCGATGGTGTTAAATATTGTCCCAAGCTAAGGTTTCTTAGGTGCCACAGTACGTGTGCTTACCTATTAGGCGGGGAATCACTCGCGTGTGCCTTTGAAGTTGTAGCCTCAATGTACGCTCCAGGCTGAAAGCGGACAAAGATAGGGTTGGAGTCATGCCCCTGAATTGCAGAACGGTCGGTCTCTAAAACGTGAATATTCCTAGTAATGCCATGCCTGCTTACCTGTGTGCAGCGAAGGAGCGGCGCGTAACGTATTCAGACCCCCGAGCCGTGTTCCTGTTTGGACACGTGATCGGGTCCCAGGAGACGCTATATGCGTCTTCCACGTAACGTAATCGGAACACTAGACCGATAAACGTCTCAGGAAAGCCTCCATTTTGGAATCCCAGTGGGTCCATGGAATTCGCCGATTATAATCATAGTCTGTTTATCGGGCGATTGAAAAAATATAAGTATGCTGGTCCTGCGATCAAAAAGCGCTCGACACCAGTATTAGAAGAGGAAGGTAGACAAATAAAAGTAGCGCAGCATATACATATGTGCCGACTATGTGATCGGTCATGCGCTGATTGTAGTAGTACGGAAAACGTCGGATTAAGTTGAAATGTCGTTTTTCGAAGCAAAAATGGCGACGTAAAGATCGGGGGAAATATATAAATCAATCCCCAAGATCAGTGCTAAAAATGATAATTCTCACACTTTCGACACAAATGTGTTGGGGTTGCACTTAGTAAATTGAAATATATTATTGTACACTCACGAAAGTAGAGGCACAAACTGAGTACGTAAAGACCAGAGAAATGGGTCTTTTTTATAACTATACTCTTACGAGATACTTGCTCCATTGTCAATTTTTGTTCATTTCAGCCCTGAGGAATCGCGAATGCGATGAAACACGTGTCGGCTGGCTGCATACTGTATTAAAGACTCCAAGACTTACCCCTCATGAGAGTTTTTGTTCCAACACCTCTGTCATTTGTTACTTTTCTGTTTTAAATTGTTACTGAACAAAGTGTACCATATTGAGTGCATCGGCAACCAAGTCTGTCAAATAAGGGGTAGTTTTCTCTACTCTATTGGAGTGGTTTTAGGGTTCTCCACTCGCCGATTGCACCTGAATAAAAGTTTATCTGTATTGTGTGCGTACATACGGGCAGTGCACCTGGAGCGCAACTGATCCAAAAACCTTCGGTATTTGTAGCAGATTATCAGTTAAGGGTAGCCGCCACGCACAATTTTTTCTGTACAATCTAGAATACCCCTAGATTTAGAAACATAGTTAGCCTGAATATGGATCGTACTAAAGTGGCAGAAGAGTTATTTGACAACTTAGCTAAAGGGATGTCCACGCAATCTGCTTCTACCAGCACTAATCCCCCTCGTATAGAGGGTCTTAAAGACAAATTCCTTAAGTTAGAGAGACTTAAGAAATTGGAAAATTCCAAATGGTGGGATGGGGTGACGCTAAAGCAATATCTGAGATTAAAACGTATTCCGAGAGGGTTGAGAGGTCAGATATTCCCCACCTACGACGACCTAGATGCAGACCTTATGGTAAAATGGGAGGAATCTCTCACTAACAACTCCATCACTCTCATGGAGATTCTGATTGTTAGCTCAGAACGCAAAGTTACCAAACTACAAGCAGAGATAGCTACTCTGGAACAAGAGATTAAAGATCTGAATCTACCCGAACCAACCATTAAGAATTACACTATTTTGGATGAAATCCTCTTAAAACACCAATCCGATATTAAAAATAGGAAAGCTAGGCAACTAAGAAGGGATGAGTTGGACTACACACGTGGCAGAATTTTTACCTTCGATAAAAAGTATGACTCCCTGATCCCGAACAACTCTAGAACTGAGAATAGGAATAAAACTAACCCAGAAGCTACCTCCTTGTCTTCTAGCAATACCTCTCTTAATTCCGTTAACACTATGGGGGGGGACTCAGACAATCAAGAGAGACAGAACATGCCACCTTTTTTTCAGGAAGTTTTACGCATACGAAAGGGCAACAGATACGTGCCCCCAAGAAACCAGTCAGAGCCAAAACCAGGAGAGGGAGGGGCAGCAAGCTCAGAAGACTATCGCAGGAAATTGAGATCAGGGGCCAACAAGAATTAGTAAATGCAGAGAATCAGGAGGTACAGGTCATCAATCTCTCTAAACTACATCTCACTCCCGATATGATCTCTCTCTTGAGTAAGGGATTAAACTTTAACCCATATGCTACTGGGGACATTTGTAAGCTTAAAATTGATTTATTTAAGTTTATTCGGAACCTTAAACTCAAGAAGCATTTCTTTGGATCAGAGAAAAGGGAGAGGGAAAAGAGAAATACACCTGTACCAAGTACTGCTGATTCCCTGTCAATAAAGGATGTGCATACAACTCACCTTCTGTTGTCATTAACTGATATGGAGGATTCTCCTTTGGATATGGATCGGTCATTGGAGGAATTGGATATAGAATCTGATTACAGCATTGTCAGTGGGTTGAAATCTAAATCCAAGTGGATTCCCACACTACCTGGTGGCAATGCCATAGATAACTTTCATAAACGTGTGGTAGAGGATCTGGATAACCTGAATTGTCATCGAAAGGACAGGATGTTCAAATACAAAGATAACCTTACCTATGGGGAAAGACATGCACTCACTACACTGATGAATGATAACACCATAACAATCAGGGAAGCAGACAAAGGGGGCAATGTAGTGATAATGGATCGTGTAGATTATCAACATGAAATCTCACAACAACTACAAGACGAATCCTGCTATGAACGCCTTACGTTTAACCCCATGGGTCCCTTAACAATAGAGATTAATGCACATCTCTTGAAATGGAAACAGTCTGGGTTACTAAACGAGGAAGAGTTTCTGTATCTCAAAGTGTTTAGACCAACCTATCCATGGCTATATACTCTTCCCAAAGTTCACAAGAAACTCCCTTTTCCACCAGGGAGACCAATTGTTTCTGGCATTGGGGGTCCTACCGAAAGGATGGCGGAATATGTGGATCTCTTTTTAGGTCCCCTTGTCAGAAACCTACCTTCCTACATACAGGACAGCAAACATATCCCGAGCACCCTAGCGGACATCCAGTGGCAAGAGGGATCTCTACTTGTCACATTAGATGTAGTCTCACTGTACACCAGTATAGATTTGGATCTAGGCATACAGGCAGTGAACAAATTTCTGCACAACCGACCGGCCACACTGTGGCAACACACGGTGATGCTATCTACAATGATAGAACTAATACTGAAAAACAACTTTTTTATATTTGACAGAAGCTGGTACTGTCAGAAGAAGGGAGTGGCCATGGGCTCAAAAATATCACCCTCGTTTGCTAACCTATTCATGGGCGCACTTGAATCCGATCTTATTTGGAGCAAAAAGGGTGCTCAATATATCGACTCCATAATTTTTTGGGGTCGATATATTGATGATTGCATCCTAATCTGGTCTGGCTCTGAGGAGCTACTGAATGACTTCTTCAGATTTCTGAATGACAATACTTGGAAAATCCAATTCACGATGAATTGGAGCAGAACGAATATTGAATTTTTGGATATAGAGTTCTATGTATCATCCAACTGTCTGCATAGTAGACTCTTCAGGAAATCCACTGCATGCAATGCAGTCTTGCATGCCTCGAGCTCTCATCCCTCACACCAAATAAACGCCATACCCTATGGCGAGTTTCTTAGGGCGAAAAGGAACTGTAGTGAGGACTGTGAGTTCGGGAGGTGTTTGACTAGCATGAAGGAAAGATTTTACAATAGGGGTTACAGCAAAAATACCATTTTGAAAGCAGAGAAAAGAGCCCAAAAAGTTAAGAGAATACACACTCTTACAAGCACACGTAAACCTACCACTTCTGGTAGAGAACAAATTAGAATGGTAACTGACTTCAACTCATTCCATGATGTTTTAAGGAAGAGTTTGACCAAACATTGGGGTTTGCTAAGATCAGAAAGAGCCCTCACCGATTGTATTGCTGAGAGACCACAAATCCCATTTAGAAGAGGCAATACACTAAGAAATAAATTGAGTCCCACAGTACCCAGGGATACAAAACAAACAACATGGATGACACAACACAGCCTAGGATTTTATAAATGCGGATTTTGCAGCATGTGTAAATGGGCTAAACATGGCACAACCAGTTTCATGGGACCAGATGGTTTTTCCTTCGTCATTAAGAGTAATATCAACTGTACCACCAAGTTTGTAATTTATGTTATAGAATGTGATTGTGGTAAATTCTACGTAGGAAGTACCATCAGACCACTGAAAGAGAGAATGATGGAACATATGAGAGCCATAGTAAATTGTGATCCGAAGTATCCGGTGGCCTTGCATATTGCGTCCTGCCAGGGAGATAGGACCAACAAAGTGGTCGAATTCTTTGGCATAGACACTGTCCCTCAAGACGTCAGAGGTGGCAACCGCGAACTGACGCTTAGACGCACAGAGGCAACCTGGATTATGCGTCTTAAAACTGTGGAACGGGGTCTTAATTATGATCAGGAGATGCAATACTTCCTGGGCAACTGAACTGCTTAAGGCCCAACATTATCCTTGGTACTGTGGTACTGTGACAAATAATATGTTATGAAAATCAATAGTACTTTAAGTATTGTATGAATTGTGTAATTGGCAACACACTGAGACTATTCCTTCTTGCTAGAACAACTCTCCCGTATTTTGTTTGACACTAAATCTGTATTTTTTGATTGTTTCACATGTGGTAACCTGTTGTTCCATTCAGGTCTTATATGCAAGAGATCTTAAACACAATGATGTATAATTGTATTACAATGTTAAAATCCACGTGTGACTGGGACAGGCACCTGTAGTCTGCTTATGTTCATTCACGGTGCTCACTGTGTAGCTCACCTTGGGGATTGATTTATATATTTCCCCCGATCTTTACGTCGCCATTTTTGCGTCGAAAAACGACATTTCAACTTAATCCGCCGTTTTCCGTACTACTACAATCAGTGCATGACCGATCACATAGTCGGCACATATGTATATGCTGCGCTACTTTTATTTGTCTACCTTCCTCTTCTAATACTGGTGTCGAGCGCTTTTTGATCGCAGGACCAGCATACTTATATTTTTTCAATCGCCCGATAAACAGACTATGATTATAATCGGCGAATTCCATGGACCCACTGGGATTCCAACATGGAGGCTTTCCTGAGACGTTTATCGGTCTAGTGTTCCGATTACGTTACGTGGAAGACGCATATAGCGTCTCCTGGGACCCGATCACGTGTCCAAACAGGAACACGGCTCGGGGGTCTGAATACGTTACGCGCCGCTCTTTCGCTGCACACAGGTAAGCAGGCATGGCATTACTAGGAATATTCACGTTTTAGAGACCGACCGTTCTGCAATTCAGGGGCATGACTCCAACCCTATCTTTGTCCGCTTTCAGCCTGGAGCGTACATTGAGGCTACAACTTCAAAGGCACACGCGAGTGATTCCCGGCCTAATAGGTAAGCACACGTACTGTGGCACCTAAGAAACCTTAGCTTGGGACAATATTTAAATGGTACAAATGATTTACTTGGGCGCTCAATTTTTTCAGAACAATACCCTGTTCGACATGGGCGGCAAACACCTTTAAAAACTGCTTAAACTACAATTACTATGACCTCCGAGATTGATGATTAAAGATCAAGATCTACCTATGTAAGTTTCTATATATATACTTATAAAAATTTTCCTTTGCTCCATGTAGGCCCATAAAGTAGGGTTCATTCACATGATTTCTGGTCGACTTTATGAGGGGTCTAAATGCGCTATTCGCACATAGATATTTCGAGTCGTATGCTTTGAGGCTTCATTATAAAACTAGTTATATGAAATGGCTTTAGTCATGGTAGTATGAAATGCCATTTTGGTTTGAACTAACACAGATTACCTAATCTGGTTACAGAATCGCACCTATCTACATATATACTCACACCGAGTATCCTCACGGTCAAGGGCCTGGCTGGGTCGGAAGTATCACCAGCTGAGCGGTGAGCTATTAATCTCTATTATTATTCTCACAGTCCCATTACAGGATATGTTCTGCCTCGTAACAGAAAGTTGGACCGTTAGTGATGAGATTTATCCTGTTTTCGTTTTTGTTCTTTTTCCTTGGTGATTAACCAGACCTTATTTTGACCTGGACACAGCCATCTAGGTATGTTACGTTCTCGACGCAAAGAGTCAGAGCTTCACATCACTTAGCATGTTGGATGATTGGGCCGCACACAAATAGATCACTGGCTTAGTCTGAGACTCTGTCTCTTTTGAGAATTATCCGTTTTTCTCTGATGTGTCTACACGATTTCACTATTCACCCTCACGATCAGTGCTAAAAATGATAATTCTCACACTTTCGACACGAATGTGTTGGGGTTGCACTTAGTAAATTGAAATATATTATTGTACACTCACGAAAGTAGAGGCACAAACTGAGTACGTAAAGACCAGAGAAATGGGTCTTTTTTATAACTATACTCTTACGAGATACTTGCTCCATTGTCAATTTTTGTTCATTTCAGCCCTGAGGAATCGCAAATGCGATGAAACACGTGTCGGCTGGCTGCATACTGTATTAAAGACTCCAAGACTTACCCCTCATGAGAGTTTTTGTTCCAACACCTCTGTCATTTGTTACTTTTCTGTTTTAAATTGTTACTGAACAAAGTGTACCATATTGAGTGCATCGGCAACCAAGTCTGTCAAATAAGGGGTAGTTTTCTCTACTCTATTGGAGTGGTTTTAGGGTTCTCCACTCGCCGATTGCACCTGAATAAAAGTTTATCTGTATTGTGTGCGTACATACGGGCAGTGCACCTGGAGCGCAACTGATCCAAAAACCTTCGGTATTTGTAGCAGATTATCAGTTAAGGGTAGCCGCCACGCACAATTTATTCTGTACAATCTAGAATACCCCTAGATTTAGAAACATAGTTAGCCTGAATATGGATCGTACTAAAGTGGCAGAAGAGTTATTTGACAACTTAGCTAAAGGGATGTCCACGCAATCTGCTTCTACCAGCACTAATCCCCCTCGTATAGAGGGTCTTAAAGACAAATTCCTTAAGTTAGAGAGACTTAAGAAATTGGAAAATTCCAAATGGTGGGATGGGGTGACGCTAAAGCAATATCTGAGATTAAAACGTATTCCGAGAGGGTTGAGAGGTCAGATATTCCCCACCTACGACGACCTAGATGCAGACCTTATGGTAAAATGGGAGGAATCTCTCACTAACAACTCCATCACTCTCATGGAGATTCTGATTGTTAGCTCAGAACGCAAAGTTACCAAACTACAAGCAGAGATAGCTACTCTGGAACAAGAGATTAAAGATCTGAATCTACCCGAACCAACCATTAAGAATTACACTATTTTGGATGAAATCCTCTTAAAACACCAATCCGATATTAAAAATAGGAAAGCTAGGCAACTAAGAAGGGATGAGTTGGACTACACACGTGGCAGAATTTTTACCTTCGATAAAAAGTATGACTCCCTGATCCCGAACAACTCTAGAACTGAGAATAGAAATAAAACTAACCCAGAAGCTACCTCCTTGTCTTCTAGCAATACCTCTCTTAATTCCGTTAACACTACGGGGGGGGGACTCAGACAATCAAGAGAGACAGAACATGCCACCTTTTTTTCAGGAAGTTTTACGCATACGAAAGGGCAACAGATACGTGCCCCCAAGAAACCAGTCAGAGCCAAAACCAGGAGAGGGAGGGGCAGCAAGCTCAGAAGACTATCGCAGGAAATTGAGATCAGGGGCCAACAAGAATTAGTAAATTCAGAGAATCAGGAGGTACAGGTCATCAATCTCTCTAAACTACATCTCACTCCCGATATGATCTCTCTCTTGAGTAAGGGATTAAACTTTAACCCATATGCTACTGGGGACATTTGTAAGCTTAAAATTGATTTATTTAAGTTTATTCGGAACCTTAAACTCAAGAAGCATTTCTTTGGATCAGAGAAAAGGGAGAGGGAAAAGAGAATTACACCTGTACCAAGTACTGCTGATTCCCTGTCAATAAAGGATGTGCATACAACTCACCTTTTGTTGTCATTAACTGATATGGAGGATTCTCCTTTGGATATGGATCGGTTATTGGAGGAATTGGATATAGAATCTGATTACAGCATTGTCAGTGGGTTGAAATCTAAATCCAAGTGGATTCCCACACTACCTGGTGGCAATGCCATAGATAACTTTCATAAACGTGTGGTAGAGGATCTGGATAGCCTGAATTGTCATCGAAAGGACAGGATGTTCAAATACAAAGATAACCTTACCTATGGGGAAAGACATGCACTCACTACACTGATGAATGATAACACCATAACAATCAGGGAAGCAGACAAAGGGGGCAATGTAGTGATAATGGATCGTGTAGATTATCAACATGAAATCTCACAACAACTACAAGACGAATCCTGCTATGAACGCCTTACGTTTAACCCCATGGGTCCCTTAACAATAGAGATTAATGCACATCTCTTGAAATGGAAACAGTCTGGGTTACTAAACGAGGAAGAGTTTCTGTATCTCAAAGTGTTTAGACCAACCTATCCATGGCTATATACTCTTCCCAAAGTTCACAAGAAACTCCCTTTTCCACCAGGGAGACCAATTGTTTCTGGCATTGGGGGTCCTACCGAAAGGATGGCGGAATATGTGGATCTCTTTTTAGGTCCCCTTGTCAGAAACCTACCTTCCTACATACAGGACAGCAAACATATCCTGAGCACCCTAGCGGACATCCAGTGGCAAGAGGGATCTCTACTTGTCACATTAGATGTAGTCTCACTGTACACCAGTATAGATTTGGATCTAGGCATACAGGCAGTGAACAAATTTCTGCACAACCGACCGGCCACACTGTGGCAACACACGGTGATGCTATCTACAATGATAGAACTAATACTGAAAAACAACTTTTTTATATTTGACAGAAGCTGGTACTGTCAGAAGAAGGGAGTGGCCATGGGCTCAAAAATATCACCCTCGTTTGCTAACCTATTCATGGGCGCACTTGAATCCGATCTTATTTGGAGCAAAAAGGGTGCTCAATATATCGACTCCATAATTTTTTGGGGTCGATATATTGATGATTGCATCCTAATCTGGTCTGGCTCTGAGGAGCTACTGAATGACTTCTTCAGATTTCTGAATGACAATACTTGGAAAATCCAATTCACGATGAATTGGAGCAGAACGAATATTGAATTTTTGGATATAGAGTTCTATGTATCATCCAACTGTCTGCATGGTAGACTCTTCAGGAAATCCACTGCATGCAATGCAGTCTTGCATGCCTCGAGCTCTCATCCCTCACACCAAATAAACGCCATACCCTATGGCGAGTTTCTTAGGGCGAAAAGGAACTGTAGTGAGGACTGTGAGTTCGGGAGGTGTTTGACTAGCATGAAGGAAAGATTTTACAACAGGGGTTACAGCAAAAATACCATTTTGAAAGCAGAGAAAAGAGCCCAAAAAGTTACTTTTCTGTTTTAAATTGTTACTGAACAAAGTGTACCATATTGAGTGCATCGGCAACCAAGTCTGATCTGCAGAACTGAACTCCCCAATTGTTAAAAGCTTTTTTTCAATAACCAAACCCGAATAGATTTTAAATAGGGACATAAACAGATCAGATGAAAACAATCTTGCATCGCTGCACCACATAAGTTACATGTCTTGAGACCATTTTACTTTCATGTTGGTTGATTGGCCGAACTTGGTAGGACCCCGAACCGGCTAGCCATTAACTTTTGTTTCAGATGAAGTGAATATGTTGTGTTTAAGTATTCTGCCAGACGTGCTGTTGAGTAGGTTTGGAGAACCATCCAGGCGTTGGACCGACTGGCTAATTTACATTTGTCTTCTAGTAGTGAGTGGAGTTTGTCCGTTTTGTTTATCACCCTGTAAAAAATTGGGAAAGAGAAATTCTGAGCCCAGAGTTATTATTATTATTATTATTATTATGTTCTTATATAGCGCCAGATTCGACCCCCGAAGGGGTATCTCCGCGCTTGCCTTGGGAACCCGTCCTGGCTTTTCCCTGTGAGATGGCCCCTACAGGGCATCCCCAAGGTGAAAGCCAGGCATCCCGCCGCGGGGGCCGTTGTGGAGATTAAGCAAGCTTAATGCCCAGAGTTGCAGAGTGTGAACCCATGATTAGGTCAGGCACTGAAGCGAGAATTATCGAGTCCATGGACATTTGAGCTCAAGACCCTGCTGCGTCGGGAATTGAACCCTGGTCCCGGGTCTGACCTCTGCTTCAGGGTCTGCCTGCTCTAACCAGTGAGCCAAACTTCTCCACACTCCAGTTCTGTTGTATTTGTTTCCTTCAGTGCTGTTTTCAAGAATTTGTCATAACTTGAATGAGGATCTTCTTTCTGGGCCCGCCACAAGGCATGATGTATGACATTAAATCGATTTAACCAGATTTTATAGCAGGTTTTAATAGCAGCATATCTTCTCCCTCTCTCTTGCTGCATAAGACCAAATTGCAGTCGCATCTGTGTGGGGAATACATTCTGTGGTAGGCCAAAGATATCTTTGTATATTTTTGTTTGGAGATTATCTACAAGTTTTGCATCTTTACCATTTAAAACAATGCTTGCATTAACTACTGTCTGCAATAGTTGACGGCCATGACTGCCACTATTGAATTAAAAGATGGACCCTTTAATTTCTTTGCAAGTGCACAGAATGCACAGCCTCGACCATTTCCTTTCTTTCTCTAGGTATTGTTTGTAAAATTGGGAATTCAATCGATCATCTCTATACAGCCCCAAATATTTATTAGTACTGATTATCCCTAAGGCTGTTTCTCCCAGCTTAAATGGGTGTTGATGTCTGGGCCGATTTCTGACAGACATGTTTGTCGTTTTTGTGATGTTAATTTCAAGAGCATTGTCCTTAGCAAAAGTTGATAATTCATTAAGTGCTCTTTGGAGGCCAACTCTTGTTAGGCTAAGCAAGACTATGTCATATGCATAAGAAAGATGTCTTATATATAAAGGGCCCAGGAGATAGGTCAGCCATAAATAGATTCAA
The DNA here is from genome assembly GCF_964263255.1 of Lissotriton vulgaris. Taxonomy (NCBI): domain Eukaryota; kingdom Metazoa; phylum Chordata; class Amphibia; order Caudata; family Salamandridae; genus Lissotriton; species Lissotriton vulgaris. The sequence continues at coordinate 779,674,646 of NC_141694.1, forward strand.
TAGATGAGAAGCTAATACACAGCCTTGCTTTAGTCCTATATCTGTCTGTATTTCCCTTGACAGTCTTGTGCCATTAGTTATTTTTATAGGAATCCACGGGCCCATATACAATTGTTTTATGTTTTGTAGTATTGTTTCAGGAAAAGCCCAATATTTTTAGTTTACTCCACAACAAGCTGTGGTCTACAAGGTCAAACGCTGCTTTAAAATCATAAAGCATAGTTGTAATTTCATCTGCAAGTGCTTGCACTTTTCCGCTATTAAGGCCAGGGCTAATATGTTTGTTGTACCAAGCCCTTTGCGAAACTCTGTCTGAATAAGTTGGATCAACTTGTTGTTATTGGACCATTCCACCAGATCCTCCAGAATTAATGATGCATAATATTTGGCTTCAGCATCGTTAAGTTTGATTAGCCTGCAGTTTGCCCGATCAGACCAGTCACCCCCCTTAAATAACGAGTTGATTATTGACCGTTTCCAACTCATAGGGAGAGTGTCCATTGTTCCTAGCTCATTATATAGCCCGACAGCGGGATCGCCCAATAGTTTGAATCATTCCTAAAGATGGCCTGCGGGATGCCATTTGCCCCGAGAGCCAAATTCCTTCATCTCGATTTTATTATTTTGCATACCTTTTCTACTGCATCACATTGGCTATACAGGGCTATTGGGGTGGCTGAAACTGTGCTCACCTGTTCAATGTCTTGAGATCTAATTATGGTGTTTCCTGATACCATGGGCTCCAAATCTTCGTGACTGTTATCCATCTCTTTGTTAACAATTGGTATGGCTCTTTTTAATGTTTTACTTAGTTGAGCTACCCAACCTGACTCAGTCATGCATGAATTGTTATTATTTTGCGGCAATCTCGTCCCATTTATTCTTTCCCAAAATACTCTATTATCGATTTGTTTAGCAAAGGAGAGGAGCTTTGTTAAGAACATTTCCTGTATTGTTTTCCGACCCTCCCAAATTTGCTTTTTGAATAGTTTCCTAAGTTTTTGTTTTTATAATATCCCAAGTGTGTTGTGAAGCCCTGAGTGTCCTGTTGTTTCTGACCGCCTTTCTCAGTTCTTTTCCTAATGAGAAGGCTTTTTTTGAGAGGTTTGAAGTGTACTTGTTCACTGTCTTCCTCGCATAATCGATTTTTGGTGCCTGCATTGCCAAGTTCATTGTGAAAGTTGTCCAAGTCACAACTCGACTGCTTTTTGAAATAGTGTCAGTTTCTACTATCTCTTTAGCTAGCATTCTTAGTTCTGGTAGAGTGTCTGCTGACTATCGTATACATTTCAAATTAGTTGTTGTTAGCTGCTTCAAATCTGTGGGAGGGTTTATTTTTGATTTCAGGAGCTGGTATGAATGGTCGCTTTGGGTTGTATATTTGATAATATTTTTCCCCACATGGTTCAGTAGTGATAGAGTTAGAATTGTGTAGTCTATTGTCGACTGTGCACCAGGATAAGTCCATCGTGGTGGGGTTTCACCATTAGTTCTTCCGTTTATTACTCTTAGGCCTAGATATTCCAGGGCCAGAACTATCTTTTGCCCATTCAAATCCTGTTGTTTTGCTGTGGAGGATGATTGTGGAGGTACTGACCAGAACACATGGTGTGTTACTAAATGCTCATCTTCATCCGGGTTTTAAATTAGATTTGAATTATAATCGACTGTTATTATTATTTCCCAAGCTGGGTTCTCAAATCTAATATTGGTTATTATAGAGAGCAACTTATCATATTGTAAAACCTTTTTCCTCACACTTGGATGCATGTACACAATTATTAGTAGTATTGTTATTGTTGGGTGATTACATCATTGATCCAATTTGATTACTTGTAGGTCTGATGTAGTACTGCAAAGCTGTTCTGACCTGATATTCAGTGCAGTAGTCAAATACACTGCAAGGCCGCCATTTGGTCTCCCGTACAGATGCATTTTTAGAGCTTTTACGTGAAGGTGTGTGTAGCTGGCCACTTCCTTTGGCTCGATTAGCCAAATCCCCAAGAGTTTAATGATCTCATAGTTGGTTCAATTTGTTGGGGGGACATTGTACAGTGTTTCTCTCTTTGCCCCTGCAATGTTTCAAGATATAAGCTTTAACCCCTTGCATGCGTCGGTCGGCCCCCGGCAAAATTCTGGCCATCCCCCAGGGGTTAAAGAATCATTAAAGATGCTTTTTCTTTGTGAAGGAAGTCATTCACATCTCGCGGCATTGAGAGTTGAAGCTATCCATTTGCATTTGTTTGTATCCTGTTCCTGTATTTGTCTGCTCTATATTTTTTCAGTATCAGCCATTTTTCCTCATTCATTTTGTAGCAGTGAGTACACTGGAGCATTTTGTGGGTCAAGGCTATGCCTCTTAGATGGCATTGTCAAAGGTGAAGGGTAACATAGTCTTAAAGGTTTTGAAAGTGTAATGCCCCATGATTCAAATTGTTGTCTGGCGTTCATAACAGATGTCACAATTTCCAAATTTTTCCAAATCAAGAGGATGTTTTATATCTGATTCTTCTCTTCTTGGGGAATGAATTTGATTGATAACAGGTCTGTTGAAATTAGGTGTTTTACTGCAGGAATTTCAGCAACGAATCTCATTATGTTTTCTCTATTTTGGAGATCTTGTTGACCCTGTGAGATGTAATGGGGTGTAAGTATGATCTGCTTGTTCAGACTACCGTCTTGCTGTTATGTTTCGAAGGGTACCCCAATATAGGCTTGAGTAGTCACCTGACCTTTCACCTACATTTACTGCACTATTGTACCACATAACGTTTTTTGGAATTGACCTTTTACCTAGTTAAGCGCTACATAAATGCTATGTGGATATCCCGAAAAACTAGCCTAATTAATTATACACGAGGATTCTCAGAATCACAGCAGGATTGCGATCTTCTGCATAATAACTATGCATTTGGGTCATCGCTTTCGTCATCATCGACCTACATGACAGCAGGGTAGAATCCTCTGAGGGTAACCTTTTGGTATATATACACCATATCTTTTCCGGGCGAGGCAGTGGAGAAATACTTCCATACAGACAAACTGATGCTAGACACTGAGGTTCCTGAATGCAGACACTCCAGCACGCAGTGGTCTGACATCCCTCGCGGGTTGTCCTTTTCAGGACCAAGACGGGGTCCTTCATTCTCTCACACCAGGAAATGGTATTGGCCTCATCCTTGGGGATTCTTGGCTATACACCTACATGCATGCTAGGTACACTTGGGTACATCTAGTTTGGGTTGCATCATGGGAATATGCATTATTAAGGTCATGTATTTATATGCTTGCATATATTCATTGTTTTAGCATTATGGTAGACATCTACCCTTAATTTACTCTGCAGGTGCTTATAATGATTTATATGTGTGCCTATCTTATGGTTGTTTCAGCACACCTATTTTACATTAGAATGACACTGGTTCAATAAAATACTTATTGAAAACGTCCCCTCCGTTTATTGTGTGTATCTCTCTGAGACAAAGTGAGCACAAGTGACTTAGCAAAAAGTACTGGACTATTTACACGATGGGACAGGGTAGTCATGTTCAATAGTTGACAGGAACTATTCTCTCCTTGGTAAGAAGAATCACAGTGGCACTGTGAGCTAACTGATAGGTGAACATACCCGGTGGGGTGTCCGGAATCAGTCTGGACACCAATCCCACAGTTTATTTTGTCTAAACGTGCAGATTCTATACATATTTAGAGGAACTACACAAAATGGTTTATATCAAATATTGGTGGTATGGATAGATATTGTTGCATCTGGTGGACAGAGGTATCCTTTGGAGAAAACTGCAGGCATGGGGCATTCCCAGCGGCCTCCTCAATGCCATCATATCGCTATACACAACAACCTGGGTGAGGGTCAAGCTGTCAGACACTGAGCTAAAAAAGATTAACACCACCCAAGGGCTAAAGCAAGGGTGAGTCCTTGCTCCAATGTGGTTTCATTTATATACAGCAGATATGTCCCTGGGAACTTAGCAAAGCTAATCTAATCTCCCGAAAGGTCGCCAATACAAAGATTACAATATTGCAAAACGTGGATGACATTGTCCTCCTCGACAACTCAAAAATAGGACTCCCTTCACTTATACAAAAGTGTAAACAAGATGAAAGTAAACAAAGCAAAAACAAAGGTTCTATCCTTTGGAAGGACGCTACAAAAAATTAATAATAACTGGTCCCTGGGTCCCTTAAAAATCTCTGGAGCCAAACCCAAAACTATCTGGGCACATGGTTTTCTGCAAACGGCGCATCAACAACACACAAGCGTCACTTAAGAAACAAGGCAGCATTAATAACTACAAGACTGTGTCCAATTAGAAAGGTGCTCAGGGCAGTATAACCATCCGCAATTATCTACGTCAGCGAGGCCTTTCCAGGTCAACTTACCAACACCATCGAAAAATTACATCTAAAAATATATATAAGAGTGTTTAAATTGCCCTATTATATAAGGGGGCACTTGGTGAGACTTGAATTTGGCCTGGAGGGCATCATATGGTCTAGTATGGGGGCTTTCATAAAGCACTACCACAGATGCATCACAGCAATGCCGGGTACCCTGAAATTCATTTTGCAAGACATTTTCAAACATAAACTCAATCCATGGTCTACTTACTTAAGGACAGCAGTAGAAACTCTACAAATCGATCTGACCACTCTAAATACTTTTTCACTTACGTCCACTGCAATAAAAAGTATAATGAAAAAACAGATTAAACTACTTTCCAAGACCACGGACCTGCAAAAAATTAACACTACATCGCCATTAACGGCCCTGGCAGCGTCATACAACAAGGAAAGTCAAGTTGGACTTAGGGCACAACCTTACCTTAACCGCACAAAAGGGAAAGCTTGCCTGACTAAAATATTGGCAGTAAGGATGCTGGCATTACAAATTAAAGACTTTAATCGTAACTGGCCGCTGTTCTCTAAAGTAGTCAAGTTTAGATTCTGCAGCAACAAATCAGAATCTCTTTTACATCTACTGTTCAGCTGTCCGACATAGCTCGACAGCTGTCGAACCATATAAAAGCCACCCTTTTTAATTCATGGTATAAGAACATGCAACAAAGCAATGAACTAGATTTTTAGCACAATGGTCCCTCTCGAATCGGCAAGAATAGGTACATTTTTAAAGCAGTGCAGGACTTCCTTAAAAACTCTAAACAAAGCACTGAGATGATCATGAACTGTTAACTCTTAGCTCTTGGATCACGGACACTGATGCACAGTAGAGTTTCGCCATGCCGTAACGGAGTTCTCTTTTTAGTTAAAACCTTTTATCCATTTTATGGAGGATTTTTTTAACTTACCTTTATTCATTATTTCCATAATAGACAAGGGAAAGGGAAGAAGGTAGAGAGAAAGCCTGTACACCAAGAGTTTCCTTTCCTCTGGCACAGCAAGCCATCAACACTATATGGTCTGGTCAGGAATCAGTATTCTTTTCTGACTTTGTATAATTATGTTTCTTCTTTTTAAACGTTTTCTATTATCATGGTTTTAAGTAATCTACACAATAAACTTTGTATTGACTTGACTTGTTGCACCACCTCTCTAGCCTTTGTCCCTGCTCAAGTCCTTCTGTAAGTTTACTTTTATTACGATCTGATTGTTCTGTGCATCTTCTATTTGTGAACATCTCTGCTGGACCACCTCCGGCCCACATTTGTTCTGATTATTATTATATGTTACTGCTGACACTTATTTGGCGACTGAAAGATCTGATATACATTTATTCTATGTAAATCCTTCCCTGTTTTTTACTTGAATGTTTACTATGGTTGTATTTAGATCTTCCCACCTTGCCTGCTTTGTAGTTATGCTGGTGCATGAATCTTCTTGCCTTACATGTGGTACATTCCTTCTATTCCTAATTTTTGTGTAGGTTGCAAAGCAGAATTTCTTGTTTTTATTTCTGATTGCTCATTTTCAGTTAATCTGCTTTGCATCTGTGCTATCTCTTGGTTGGTCTGTGTTGTATCCGTCAATTTGTCAGTTTGTGGGCTTAGGTTTAATGAGTTCCAAAGTGGGAGCTGTTCTTCATTTACCTCATTTTCATCTTTCATCACTTGTTTTGTACGAGTGCTCAGCATTTCTTACGCTTGTTGTTCTTTTTTGTATCGAAAATGTACATCGGTTATTCTTTCTGGCTTTCCTAGCTCGTTCCTTCTGTCTCTTAGTTTGCAAGCATATTTTTGAATTATCATTTTCAGCTAACTGTATAGGTTGTTGTTTTACTTTCTCACTGTTGTTGGGCTACATCCTAGTGCTCTTTTGTTATTCCCAAACGTTTCAGTTATGACCAGTGTCTTTGATTGCTCAATCGGAGGGAACTGTTGTTTGAGCTCGCATTTCTCGTCAGAGTGGCTTGTGCTTTTTATCTGGTTATTACAGTTTTTTTGCTTTTAATTTAAAATACTTTTTAGAATGGCTTGTATATTATTGACCACATGCACACTCCTTATTGCTATGTATTTACTTCACGTTCTTTAGTTATTAGGTCTGACAGTTTTTACAATTTTGTGTTTATTCCAGCAGTATATGAAGCTATTATGTTCATCAGATCTATCTGTATGTCAAGCTTATCCGACTGCATGTTGAGTGCAGGTATTGATGTTTCTAAGACTTTTAGCAGTGAGGTATTCACCATTGCATGGTTCTCTACATTAGTTTCCTGTATGGGACCCTTCTCTGTGTGTTCTTTTGAAATTGAATTTTTCTCCTTTGTTTAATCTGTTGTTATTATTTTTTGCCCTGTCACCCTTGATTCAATAGGATTAGTGTGTGATGGCATCTGTATTATAGGGTTTGGTTTGTTTCACTCCTGTTTATGCCTTTTCCGAGTCTTGGTTTGGGTAATCTGTTTCAGTGTACTGGATATCTAGATTATTGGCTGCAAGTGCCCTTGTATATGATCACTGATTGCATTATTCATCAGATTAGCCGATTGATTGATGGTTTCAATCTCTAATGCCTGTAGGAGGTCTGTACTGCTTGTTATGATATTGAGTGAAGCCAAAAATTATGTAGTTGATCCTTTGAGCCTTGGTCAATACCTAAAATGACTTGTTTTGAAAACGTCATCTTCCGGCATTAATGTGAGTGCTCCCTCTATTGGCACTGATTTTGGCGAAGAATGTGGACAACCCGAAACTTCTACTTTTGCCTGGATCTCTAGCTGACTGCTAATTGGCTAATCGTCACCTGCAGCCTTTTCTATATTTTGACTATTATTTTGATTGTTTTATGATCTTAAAATCATGGGTTTTAGCTGTAATCATCTTTTGAGGTGACAATAGGTTCGGTAGACCCTCTGTTTCTCCTGTTTCTGAGAAAATAACTGTAGTTGGATCCTTTAGAAACGTGTTTTTTTTTTACTGGGGATCATTTTCTCAAATAGCAAGTGTATTGGCGATATTAACAGGCTTGTTGTTACTTGCCATGATTTTGTCTATGTTTCCAGAACCTCCTTGGGTTTCCTGGTGGCTTTAATTTTTTTTTTTGCGTTGCTTGTTTTCTGAGTTTTCCCGACCTCATGTTTTAACTCTTAATTGTGATGAATTTGTTTGTTTCTATTTATTTTCTCCACTTTCTATTTGCTTGGTCTCCTATTGTCTGGGTTGCTATAAATAATCCCGGGCGGAGTTCATGTAGTCTGCAATGCTACGCGGAGTTCCGCGAGCATGCGGTGTTGCTTGTCCCGCATGCTCGCGAGACGTTTCTGACACTCGACAACGCGGATTGCGTGTTCGGGGGAAGTATCGCACAAACTTCCCCACGCGTCGCCAATGGGCCTGGCCATCTTGTTTTTCTACTCTTTGCATGATTCTGGGGCCTGTTTTTCATCCCTCTCCAATCTTTTTAACCCTTTGTTTCTTACAGTTTTCCAGATTTTTTTTTATTTATCTATCCCTCTCTCTCCCTAAGTGTATATTTTGCGTTTTATTTCTACTTTTACTGCGTTTTTGTACTTTTTTGTATTACTTGCTTTTTTTTTTACTTTCCTACTTTTTCTCCTGACTTTATTTTTTACTTCTACATTTTCTTTTATGCCCCCCTCCCCCCCCTGAACCATGGCTAAGGCTAGCCAGAAGGGGAAGGCCAAGGGGATTGCGGCCATTACAGAAGACTTTGCCCTGAAGGGGTGCAGCCCCGGGTCATATTCTCCGAGGTGGAGGTGGCTGCCCTTGTCTTTTTTGTACAGCACCACCTCCCCTTAACCTTGGCAGCAGGCGGCAGATGTGGCTCCGGCTACACTACCCAGGAGCGTCACCGTCGGTGGGCGAGGGTGCGCTGAGCAGTGTTTCGCTGCTCTGAGGTCCGGAGCACCCACAAATATCTGACTCACCAGTGGTCTGACATTTTGGGCCCGGAACAGGACCTGCTAGACCTGCTAGGTGTTGAGGTTGTGGGGCTAATTATAGTAGTATTGTGTGTACTGTGTTATTGGGAATATAATTTTTTTCCCATATAGCAAGAATGCTGCTGCTTACATGCAGGTAAGTTTCGTTTGAAAATCTTATATTATGTGAATGTAATCCTTCTTGACACTAGACAGGTGCTCGGCGCTACTAATCATACTTGTTTGTAATTTTGCGCTCGCTTGGGCAGATTATGTAAGAAAGTTTAGAGAACTTAAGTTAGGTAATGCTATAGAGAGACTCCTTTCCTTTGCCCTGTAACTAAGATAGTGGTGGTAGGTAGTTTAGTTACTTAGTATTAGTTGGTAATTTTTAGCAGTCCATGGCGTGACGCATCCTTCATCATGTGCTGCTGACTTCAGTCCTTAGTAGAACCTTTTGTAGTTTGTGAGTGAGTAATATAGCAACTCAAAAGCACATCAGCAGCAGCCAACAATTTGGTGTATGCAATATGCATGCATCCATCTATGCATTTTTGAGGACTAAAATAAATGGAAATGGAGACTTAGTGAACAATTAGCCAGTCAAAGGGGGTTGATTCAATGATGATTTCGAATGAGATTGAAACTTAGAAGAAGCAAATATATTTTTTGGCAATTGAATTCATTTCAAATGTCTCTGGAATAGGCGGGCTGGGCTAGGCTAGGTGGTACTTACTTACAGGTTTAGGATTCTGGAATTGAAATGGAACACTGGATTAATAAATAATAACTAAACGGTCCGCAATATTACTACTAGTCGATCAGATTAGAGCGTTTAAAAAAATATTTTATTTGTTTCACACCAATCAATATTTTTCTCTTTATTATAACTTACATGATCAGCATCCAGGGGCAAGAAGACAATGGGGTCGTCTGAGGTGGCACTCAGAGCTGGAGATGCCTCCCAGGGCCAGGATCGCTCCTCTACTGAGGGCTATGCTGCTGGCCCCAGTAAGTCTTCCTATTGTTAATATTAATACTTATATTTCCCTGACTTCTAATGCACCTTATTTTTTCCGAACTATTATTTCCATTTCCTAATTCTTTTTTTTACCAAATCTTCAAACTATCTGTTTCTAAATTCTTGTTATCCCTAGATTACCCACCTTCTTAGTTATATTTTTTCCTAGTGTCTGTTTTGTTTTACATCAATTTAACTGCCGCTGACTCTGTACTACTATTAGTCTGTCTGTAGCTTGCCCAGTTGGCCACTATTTTTTTTTTAAGTTTTAAAACTCAGATTCACCAATAGCCCTAGCCATTGAGTCCAGTCCTCTGGGTTGTCCTCTTCTTAATCTTGAGAGGCTTTTCGACAGTTGCACCAACAAAATGCCTAACCAGATATTTTACTATTTTAATAGGATAGGACATGCAACTGTCTACTCTACTCTAATACCCAATTTGTACCAGTGATGTATGTGGTTTATGTATGTATGTATTGTATTATCTCAATCTTGCTAGTACAAAAAAAATAGGGGGAGGCGTATATGGCACCTAAAAATATGTAATGTTTTATCTTGGCATGCCGACCACCAGTACCGAGGTCAGCGGCGTGGCAGGGGAGGCTAGCCAGGAGGGAGCAGATGCAGCCACTGTTGCAGGGGTGGTGAGCCAGCAGCAGTGGCGGGCGGTGGTAGGTAAGTTGTACTTATATTCCTTACTTATTTACAATAGTTACACATCACTGCAAGGGTGTACTGTACACACTTCACTGTTGGGAGAGACTAAGTTGTTGTGAACAACGGTTGAAGAAGACACCCTTACTTAGCATTAACAATAGCATTAGCAGCGGGAGTTGAGTAACTAATGCCCTCTTCTATCTGACTCCAACTCAGGTGTTAAAGTTTTATGAAGAAGACCAGGAGTCATACGAACTTGATGGATGGGTTGAACGAAAAGGGAAAGAAGGATGAAAGGAGGTAGGATGGGTGACATGTAATATATGACTGGCAGAGAAGGATGCGTGGGATTCATAGGCGGCTGATAGGAATCGGATGCATGTGTGGTTGAGGGATGGGTGGAAGGTGAAAGGTGAAAGAAAGGATGCTTGCCTGGGTGGGTGAAACTGTATGGGTGATAGGAAGAATCCTCATTGGGTTTTTGTAGTATTCTCCTCTTACTTTATATCTCATGTTATTCTCCTCCCTAGCTGCTCAGCCTGTGTGTGTGTTTCTAAATGGAACGTTGAGTGTGTGAGCTATGTGTGGAAGGTTTGAGTGACTGAGAGAGAGTGACAGTTGGATGAGTGGGGCTGAGCAGCCAGCAGGCTACTCCCGGTAGGACTGTGATGTGACTGTTATTTGGACTTATCAAAGACCTTGATGGACTATTTACCTGCATTATCTTTACTACAATAAACCTACATTGACTACATCATACTGGTGTCATCTCGGATTACTACATATTATTTTTGGCGACGACTAGGAGACGTATCTACGCTTAAATCAAGGTACAAGTGGCCTAAGGAACCTGACCATGATCACTACAATGCGCTGGAGTAAAGATACTGCAAGTAGCGGATGTCTAAACAGACCAAAAGGAACAAGATGCGACAGAAAAGACATTCACAAGGCCTCACAGGTATCTTTCTTTAAATACATCAAGCTACAAATGAAACATAAGAAACAAGCACAAAGACAGCGCGCTGTGCAGTCCTACCGGTGTCCATCACATCGGACAGCCCCCAGACAAGTGTGCTGTTCACCGTCTAAACAAGCTACTACTACAAGTCACAGAATGGATGCTGCGCAAAGTGATCTTCAAAGTACAGTAAGGCTTTCCTTTTCTTACATGGATATTGCAAGAAGCTCCTTGTATGCTGCGCTGAGAGAGCATTCAGAGAGAGCATTCACATACAGTAAGCCATTTGTTCTGCTTAATGATTGCTGCGCAGAGAGAGAACTTTCACACAGTAAGCCTTGTCTTTTACTTATTTGACAATACATAGTGAATGTGCTTGGGTACTGCCTGCATCCCTACATAGCTAATCTTCAAACATAATTGGCATAATGGGTGTCTGACAACTCTGTATGTTTAAACAGACTTTTTTTTGCGACATCAGAATATGTTGCTATTCATTGGTAGCTAATCTTCAAACATAATTGGCATAATGGGTGTCTGACAACTCTGTGTGTTTAAACAGACTTTTTTTTGCGACATCAGAATATGTTGCTATTCATTGGTAAAAGTGTTATGTCCAGCAGATAGCGCTTTCAGGATTCACCTTTCTTGTGTTACACGTACCAGCTGTCATCCCTGTGCCATCACTCATTGATTTACAAAAGAATTAACATAAAAAAGAACAGTTTGAATTAAAAACGGCTCGTTCACCCAACCTGGCTCGTCGGAGTGTGTTTCTGCATGCTGTAGCGGTATGGAAGTTATCTCCAAGATTTAACTGCGTTGTTTTCTTTCAACTGATCCCTGTCTATCCTTGGGAAAAGTTCGTTACTCTGGAGCTCTTTACCGTGCAGACTCAAACTGATTGTGATGACGCTGTGGAACTTTCTTGGGGAGTCAGCGATTGTGCTCCATGCGTCATCAAGGATACGAGCCGGTGATTCTTCTTCGACATCTTAGCACGTCATCTCAACGTGCGTGAGGGAAACGTCAAGTTCAGAGGTCAGGGGTCCTCTGTTTGTCTCACGTGAGCACTACCTGTCTGGAGCTGACTGGGAATCTACGCAGTTTCGGGTGAAGTGAGTGTTTTCACGTCTAACACAGTTTTAAGCCAGGTTTCTGTCGATGAGACTGCTTCTCGAGGCGTCACTTCATACAAAGCTTTTAATAAATCGGACTCATCAAGACATTTCACCCTTCTTGGAACATTCACGGAACACTTCTATTACATTTCTTTCTGGTTCCTTGTAAAGCATTTTAGGAACGTTTACGGAGCAATTTCCACGAGTTCAGATTTGGTTTATCCTGCGTTATGGAATATTACTATGCTGTGCAAGACTGCCATCTAGTGGTCTTTTTCACATTTCACTTTTCACTTTCCAGTGTTTCAGTTGAAGGACTTATTTTTTATTATTCAAGAACGTTTTTTGAGTTTGTCAGTGTACAGTTTTCAGCTTTATTATTATTACAAGTACAGTTTTACCTTGCATGAGGGGTGGCCCTACGCTGGTTGCATGAGGGTGGGCCTTATGCTGGGTAAGTGTTGTTTCTAATTTTACGCAGTTGTTGTTTCCTTACATAGGAGGTGCCCCTGCGTCAGGATGTTTTTTAAATCTACTTTAACGTGTTTGTACCCTTACATGAGGGTGGTACTTTGACTTGTTGCAGGGGTGGGACCCTTGCGTTGCGCGATTTGTACGTTTTTCACATAGATTGTCTCCATATAATTGGAGTGAATTCACAAGTTGTTCCTGGTGGGGCTAGACATAGGGTGTAAGTCCTTATGCTCTCATTACATTTTTGTCCCTTTTTGTTTGACGGGGGGGGGCAGGACATTTGGCACTTGTCCTTCTTGTCCACATTTACACTTTTGTTGTCCAAAACACAGGACTAAGCTTTTGTGTCTCTTGGCTTTGTTTAGGACACGACATTGGGGTTTTTAGTCCCTTCGTTTTTTTTGAGTTAATCGTCTCTACATCGAGAATACATATGTCTCTACATGGAGACCATATTCAGTTGTCCCTGTTTTAGGTGGGGGGCAGGACAATGGGTAATAGTCTTCTTTTGTCCACATTTTTACTTACATGTTGGTTGTTCCCTGTTTGCTGGGGGCAGGAAATTGGGTAGACTGTCCTTCTTTCTACGTGTTCTCTACAATTTTGTTTGGTAATATTAAAGAAGGGAGATGGGTATTCTATATTTCATATATTATTATCTTTTCCCTTCTCTTTTTACTGCATAGTTTCTTTCCCTCTAGTGATGTTATTATGTTTACCATCTTTGGGTTTTTGACTATGTTGCCTATCTTTTGACGAAACGACATCCTTTGCTGAGGCGTTTACAACTCTAGGATGTTTGGTACATATTCATCAACTTTTCTTATACTGGTATGTTTACAGTTTTAAGATGTTATATGTATCTATTTAGCCTGTACACTTATTCTTGTAGTTTTAGACTTTATTAGTATTGCCTTATCTTATATCCTTAAGCTTAATGTTTCATGATGTTTAGCACTGTCTTTCTTTTATAAGGAAAGAGGTATGTAGTATTCTCCTCTTACTTTATATCTCATGTTATTCTCCTCCCTAGCTACTCAGCCTGTGTGTGTGTTCTAAATGGAACGTTGAGTGTGTGAGCTATGTGTGGAAGGTTTGAGTGACTGAGAGAGAGTGACAGTTGGATGAGTGGGGCTGAGCAGCCAGCAGGCTACTCCCGGTAGGACTGTGATGTGACTGTTATTTGGACTTATCTAAGACCTTGATGGACTATTTACCTGCATTATCTTTACTACAATAAACCTACATTGACTAAATCATACTGGTGTCATCTCGGATTACTACAGTTTTCATGGGTCAAAATCAAAGGCAAACAAGGAAGGATGCATGGATGGGGGTTAAAAAAAACTTACAAATGTATGTTGTTGGTGAAAGGTTTTTTGAGAGATTATGTAAGAATAATAATAGCCATGTTTACTTTAAATGGATGGATGCCTGGGTGGCACAATCATCATAGCATAGGTGGAGACTGTCACTGGATGAAGACAATGTAAAAGAATAATCAACAGGGTAAGAGAAGCAAAACTAAGGAGAATAGAATGAGAGACTCTAATTAAAAAATAGAACACTAGAAGAGCAATGCAATGATAAATGAAAAAATCGCTAGTAAGAGAAACAAGGACTGTTTTTTTCAAGGTTTTTGATTCAAGGTTGTATTTCAGAATACTACCTTGACTTACAGTAGTTTGCAAGCACACATATATATTCTGTACTTATGTACCCATACACACTCATTATCAAGCACCTCCCTCCAACTCGGAGGCCCACTCCCTAGTCCCTACCTATGTCATTTTCGACTGTGTCAGCCTGCCATGGTTGGCCTATCAGCTGCAGTCATCCCATATGTAATCAATGATCATTTGGATCGAATAAAGTCTGCCTCGTTGGAATACTCAGAATGAAAGTGAAAATGAGCAGTTGACATTGATGTAACAGAGTATGGCCATAATAGACAAATACGATATAATTGTGTAGTTGTAGACTACAGATACTTCACCTGCAAACAGTAGTATATATATTAACGTGAGTCTATGACACGAGTATGTCAGACTAGGGCGCAAGCTGACTGAGCTGGCATGCCTTCAAGGTTAATTTAGCTACACAAGAGAGAGAGAAGAGAAAGACTTGTCTACTCCATAGTGCCTAGTAGTAGTAAAGACTAAAACTCCCACAAATGTTAGAGGCCGAAGAACTGGGAGGATACCATATTTACTGTGCTTGTTAGTGCTACTGTGCCATTATGTGTATAATTAATGTTGTGCTACTGTTCGGCTAAGAGTAGTGGTTACAATTGTCTTTTTTCTTTCTTGGTATAGCTACTCCTTCCCAACCAAACAGAAAGGAGTTAGCAGCCATGGCCCGGGCCGGAAGCTGGAGGTCATCTACAGAGAATATCAGCGGCTGGTGGCTCTGGCAGAGGAGGAGGGGTGGCAGCAGCTACAGCCTCCTCCAATTCCAAGGGTACCAGCCAGGCCCCTCCCAGTGGTATGGCACCGTGGTCTGGCAGCCTTCCGCCTCACTTCATCTTCATTAAACACTGCTGCCCCCCTGTGGATGCAATTATAGAGCATTCAAGCACTGCATGCTCCTCAGGATGGTGCTCCTAGAGGAGTGGGTAAAGGAGGTCCTGAAGATTAACCGCTGACTCCGCTAGAACTCCGTCGCCTTGCCCCTTTTATTAAAGTAGTTTTGGTGGTTGGTAGGGCATAGGGGAAAAGTTGGGGTTTATATATTTGTGGACAATGGACTTTTGGAGTTAACAATCTTTGCATATTGGTTGGGGCGAGGGAGAGGGGTGGGTCAGGTATTGTGGGTTTTTCCAATAGCTTATTTTGTTAGGAGAATAAATTATTTATACTTACTTTACATATGATATAAATGTTTTGTGGGGGGGTTACTTTTTAACTTCACACGTTTCCTTTGCTTCTGTAGGGCCACAGCCAGTTTTGGGTTAAAATAATAATCTGCGATAGTGTAACACACCAAAAAATAGATGCAGAACCTTCACTTGTGACTTGTCCTACTAGTACTGTCAGTCTCTGTTCCTCCTCTATGCAGTCTGCAAATGAACTTGGAAGGGTGTGGGTGTGTGAATTAATTTCCATATAAATTATGCCTCCCCAAACTTCTTTTCTTACCTGTGATTGATGTTTTTTTACACTTACTTGGGCAAAGCGATGGCTGGATGGTGATGATGGTTTGGTTTCCCAAGATGCCATGGTGGTGGTGGCATTAGTAGTAGACAGTGACAGTAGCATTTGCAAAAAAAGAAAATGAGACAGTCAGTTACCTGAGGGAGACTCGGGAACGAGTAGTAAAAGTACAGTACACAGTTCCTTGCTCACTTTGCCACTGGATTCAAGCAAGCCGGGCAGAAGACGGCTGGAATGCCAGAAACCGGCATTTAGCTTAGATTTTGAGCCAGATAGCACTGAGCACACACAAACACACAGCAACATAGCATTTTCTAAATTAAGTAACTAAATCAATGCACCGCTGTCAGTCATACCACTACACTCGCCTCCACCACTACAAAGACATGTAGGTCTGGTGTTGTTGTTGTTGACTTGTTTACCTTTAAGCCACTTCATGAAACGCGCAGGTTTTTCCATCAATCATCTCCGATCCTACCGACTGACTTAGAGTACGGTATGGTCATCATGGTGTCCCACTCTGTAGTATACTGAGTAAGTATACAGAATCGAAAATGCAATGGATCGGCCTGCAGTGGTACAATTTTGGTATTGAACAACAAGAGGGGAAACATTGACTTGAGTCACTTTTTTTGTGTGTAGATTAAGACTAGTAGACATCATGCACAACAAAAACACAAACACCAATCTCTCAGAGTCAGCGTCATTTACCTGTTCTTATGGGCAGTCCCTCTAGGCTCAGAAAGGAGGATAGCTATATTCAGTTTCTTTGGAGGGTCTTGACGAGGCAGGCAAACATTTCACATTTCTTGTACTATTTTTTATCCAATGTCTGGCTTGAGGGAAATGGATTTAGGGTGAGTCAGGACTGGAGCAGGACTCGGAGGAGTGGACTTTCTTCTATACTGACTGCACACAGTTGTAACTATGATCCGGCAATAAAAAGAGTAAGACGGTGGGGATGGATTTGTGAACCAGAAAGACAGTGACACACAAATAATAAAGTAAATAATGTTACTTAGCTATATCTTTTTTTGGGGCGTCAAAGAAAAAAAGAAAGTAACTAGAAATTGAAAGAGCCTAGTTGTCAGGGAAGTAGAGCTCATCCTCAAACATTGGTAGTTCACACTGAAGTAGGTCATCTAACACACTACTTCCATAAGTTGCCGTCATCATCTTCCTGCTGTGCTACTTCAGGTATGGTGTAATCCAGTGGTATAAAGTGCTGACTCATGTGGATCATGGTTAACCTCTCCACGTTTTAGGGCGAGAGACTGGTCCTTGTCACTGTCAGAACGTCACCTGCAGCACTGAAAACAGGCTCAGAAGAGACAATTGCGACAAAGTAAGTCAGATAGTTTATCACCAGCCTGCTGAGCACTGGCCATTGGTGCTTTTTCCCCATACCAATACAGCAATGGGTTTTGATCAATGAAGACCTCTGTTGGGTCATCCAGATAGGCCTGGACCATCTGCTAAATGCTCAGGGGTGCTCCCCTTTGCTTGAACTCTTTTGCCTTTGCCTCAGCACTGGACCTAACAAGCCCTTGCTGTAGAAACCCTTCATGTGCTGATTTTGGTGGGGCTGTTGATCTTGGTGTTGTTGATGCTTTTGACTGCTGTGAACCAATTGCACTGCCCTCAGGCTCTGAAGTTGAACTTGACGCTGGCTGCCCTGCATTACTTGTTGCGTCCTGGAGTATTGGGCCTCTAATTCCAAGACGTTCTTTTTCTAAGTGACTGGCTTCCGCAGCAATCCAAGTTTTGTACTTGGCAACACCCCCTTCTAAAAAAAGAATCAATGTGTTCAGTACTTGTTTGTACCGTGGATCCAGTATTGTGGCACAAATGTAATGGCTGGGTGACACAATGCCTCTTTGCACCCTTGTATTTTCAGATAGGCAAAGGGTTAAGCTCTCCACCAACTTGTATGCTTTTTTTTTTCCTCCACACCTGCGTACATTGCAGACACCTGCTTCAGCTGTTCCTATAGCATATGCAACAATAGGATAGGTTGGCCCATAGTAAAATCCTAGCTGA
Organism: Lissotriton vulgaris; assembly: GCF_964263255.1. Lineage (NCBI taxonomy): Eukaryota > Metazoa > Chordata > Amphibia > Caudata > Salamandridae > Lissotriton > Lissotriton vulgaris. The sequence goes on from NC_141694.1 coordinate 779,692,432, forward strand.
CTTCATGTGTGAAGAGCACGAAAGGAAGGAGCATCTCTGTCCGGCATTTCACTACGCCCTATTAGTCCATCTCAATGATAATGCCTTTCACAGTAGCATCCCATCTTTGCACAACATATTCATTGATTGGCCTGTACTGCTCAGACGTTCTACCATGTAATAAGTTGACTTCCAACGTGTTAGCACCTCCTAACTGGCATTTTAATGCTCATGTTGAATGTTCCTCAGCTGCTTCCGGGCTTTAAAAGAATGGCTGGAATCTGTGCAGATTCTTCTGCAGGTGGTCAGTAAGTTGCTGACCCTGAAATAGCCACCATCGCACATGGCCTTAACTATATTACTGTCATTGTCCATGGCAACAAAACCAATGTTAAGTCCTCTGGGGCACAGCAATTCAAAGACCTTGCTGTCAAAGTCTTCCAAAATGTTTGCAGCAGTATGAGATTTCTGCATGGCAAACATGGCTACAGTTGCGTATTTCAGAGTGGTATTATGAATCTCAGCAGTGTCAACAACAGCTGCTGCAGATATCTTTTCTCTAACCCCCACAAAAGAGATCCAGTGTGCAGTGATGAACATGTAATCAGTGGCTTGGCAACTGGTCCACAAGTCTCTTTTCAGGTGGATAGTGTGAACAGCACTCTGCTGCAAAGCTTGTCCAAGCAATTCCAGCACGTCGTGATGTAGTGCTGTACCAGCAACTCTGGCGAAACAGGACTGTCTGGGAACGTTAGATATTGGGCAGATGGCTGTCACAAATTCAAGAAAACCTACTCCTTCCACAAAAGAAAAAGGGAGGAGATCCAGCGCTAACATTTTAGCCATCTTCTCATTGCACAAACATGCCATTGGGTGGTTGAGTTTGTGCTGCGCCTCCGGCCTAAACATGCTGAGAATGGTAGGCTGGATTTTTTTCTTTTCTAGTGCCACTGATGCAGGAGACTTCTTGATGCCAGATGTTAGGCTCAATGCATCTTTTTTCGTTGCCTGGGACCCCTTGGTGTCTCAGTCTGACTCTTAGTCTAATGCTACTGCGATGCTGCTGATGAGGATGTGGGCGGTACCACTGGGCTACTTTGTGGACCAGAGAAAACGCCTCTCTCTTGTTCACCTTCCACCGCTACGGTATCTTCTACTTCTTTATCCCCACCAATGGCAATGGGTGCAGTTCTTTGTCCGCTAAGGTGCTCCTCCCACTGGATCAAGTGGTGTTTTTTCAGATGGGTTATTTGGCCTCCGGTACCATAGTTTGTACCAAGCTTACCTGGAGTAACATCTTGTCAACAAATGGAGCATATAGCAATGTTCACCTCCTTCGTGCTAACCAAAAAGAAGTCCCAAACTGGGGAGGTCAACTTTACGGCACTGCTGCTGGTGCCACTTGCAGTGCTGGATGAACTGGTAGTTGGGCGTGAAGTTTGACTCTCTGCAGTACCTACTTCTACTGAGGTGGTACTCGTAGTGGATATACGTGGTTCCCGCCAAAATATGGCAGTTGGTGGCAGTGATGGTGGTATGATATGTGTTGGTGGTATCCGTACCACATCCCTCACAGCAATTTGGGATGTGGTAATGTCGGTCTCCACTGGGGCAGGACTAATGTCCATGATGAAAACTGGCTCGTCATCATCTTCATATTCTACATCTACCACCATAACTCTAAGGCTTTCTGGAACCTTCCTTTTCCCTAGCCTTGTCTCGTGGAGTGTCTCACTCTCAGACCGAGGTGATGGGATCTAAGTGGCATCTAGTTCATCAGAAGGGGGGCTTGCAGAAGAAGTTGATGGACTAACCCTCCTTTTCCATGCTAGGGATCTGGGAGACAATGGATCTTCTGAAAGAGTTGTGTGCTCTTCTTCCTCTGCAGGAAGCTCTTTCTTCTGAACTGCCCATACTTTGGGAGGAATGACTACTATTGGGGGCAGTGGCAGTTGTTGATGCCCACTTATCTCAGTTCCCTGCATTTATTGGTTACTGCTTTGCAATAACGATAAGTCAATTTCAACATCACTGCTCGTCGGCGTTGTTGTGATTAGACTGGCTGCTCTGCAACAGACATGTGCTTGGGCCTAGGTTGGTGGGGTGGGTCCACTGATGCGGGGGTGCTGCTCCCAGCTTGCTCCCCGGACACCGTTGCTGCAGGCATTATTTTTGGTTTCCCAAAGAAGATCTTAGGTGGCACACTTGTCTTGATAAGTGGCAGTTTCGCCTTCTCCCTGCCAACTTTCTTGATCATGGAGGACCTAGAACCTTTCTTTGGGGCCATCTTCTTCATATGTCAGCAGCACGCAGTGGCACAAGTTAAAGAGATGTCTGTGGTCACACGTCACGTGAGACTGTGCGCAGCAGGACTTCTGTCTGGCAGTACAATGGGTGATGATGCCTACTCCTCTTTTGTGCACCTAAAAGCAAAGAAGCAAGAAGAAAATCAGTGAAACGTGGTATTAATTGTTGTGGTTCAATTATTATTAGTACAAACAAACTAATATAGTATATAACTGTGTGTGGTCACACTTGTCTTATTAGTCTTACATGTATTACCTCAGTTATTTAAAAAAAATAACAATAAAATGTAGACATTTGTGTGACTGACAAAATCAAGGGCTTTCATGGTTGGTGTACAAGTGTACCGTACATTGAGAAAGATAGGAAAGAAGAAGAACAACAACAAAAATACAAATGTAACTGACCCTGATTGGCATTGTGTATCAAGTGGGATTCAGCATTCAGTGAACTGGAGCTGACAATGGATAGAAGCAATAAGCCAAGAGGAAGAAAGGAAAGAGAAAGACTTGAAGGCCTAATGCAGAAGCACAATGGCTGCCTTCACAAAATGGCAGCCAGCCACATAGCCAAGCCACAACTAAAAGAAAGGGAAGACAGACAATGCAGGCCTATGGCAAACACACACTGGATGCCTTCACAAAATGGCCACCAGCCACATGGCCAGGCAGGCCACAATAAGAAGCAATAAGCCAAGAGGAACAAAGGAAAGAAGAAGACATGAAGGTCTCTGACAAAAGCACTACCACCACCACAAAATGGCCGCCAGCCACATGGTCGCTCACAACAATAACAAGCAGGAAGCCTGGAAAACAATGAAGTCAAGCAGGCCTATTATGGACATAGAATCTACAAAATGGCCTCTGGCCACACGGAGAGGCTCAGCCAAGGAAAATGCTGGCACACTATTACAAGCAAACACACACACACACTGGCCAGACAAAGAAGGCATGCTAAACAACACATATTTAATACAACAATGTCACAAACAAAACTCCACAGGGCTAACAAAGGTTTGCAAAATACACAACAAGCACACACATCCAACAAAGGCATATAACACCCTTGGAAAAAAGTGAAACCCCCCAAAAAAACACATTGTGCATTTCATGATGTTTAAATGCATTAGGCGCCACAAAAACAGTTGTTTCATGCACCCATGAGTAGCTCTGGGCCTACTGGCTGAAAGGCCTATTGGCAGACTACTGGGCTAGTAAATTAAATAAATATTGCCCATTGATTTCAAAAGTTGGAGAAAATGTAGTGAACTTTGCAGCATGTTTCCCTTATAAAACAAAACTAGAAGAAACATTATAAACAAAGAAACAACTAGGCCTCTACTGAAACTACCGTCCACCCATCACATTATATTTTAAAGAAACAATGACGGGTACGAAAAAGTGTAGGGACAAGGCAACAATCAAACAAACAACACCAATTTTCCAAATTACATCTCAAACCCAAAAGTCCTCCAATCCAATAATATATGATACAGCAGACAGAAAAATAGATCAATCCCACTCCAAGTCCAAATGAAAAGTGAACAGGAGATGGACAACACACTGGGAAAAGTCTGCTGGACAGGAAGGGGAAGTTGGAGACACTGGGGCAAAGTTAAAAAAGAAAAATGACTCCTTGCACAAAAAAAGTACAGTCAAATGTCAATCTGAGGAGTTTTTTTAATCCAAATCATTATTTCGAGAATGTTTTGATGCTGCTCGAGAGAGATTCTTCTCCAGATTGGAAATTCTGCGTGTTCGGGATCATGATCTTCAAAAACGTCCACCAGAAGTCTGATGGCGCGCCCCAGTGACTTGTTCGTGATCGAACACTCTCGCGGGACTGTGGGGCCGGCCACCAAATCTTGTGGCGCTTGCGAACGGATGGGAAATCAAGTCAGCGATTGAAGGCATCCCGGTAAGTCGCTCCAGCGTGGGAGAAAACTCATTTTAAGTGTGCAAACTCAAATAAAAACCTCAGTTGAGGAGCAGAGTTTTAAGCCCAGGGTTAGTTATAACTAAGATCTGGTCTGTTATTATATTTGAGTATGTTCAGCTCTAGCTTTCATTTGGTTGTTACAAGGATGAGAGACTTTATGCAACTTATTCCAGTGTTGTTTGGTTAGTTGGACTATACCAAGACCTTGAGAGAATGTTTCTGGCTCACACTTTACGGCACATAACTCCCCCCTTTCCTCACCCCTATATTGGAACTAAATCGTCTCACTTCTATTATTAGGGGGAGTGGTTGTCTTATTATTATCAAATGAAATTCACATGTAGTGGGTGCAGTCTTATTTGTGAAAGCTGGGGAGCTCAGCTGCACACAAGCCCAACCCCTAACCTATTGGGCTGCTTACACACTCATCACGTTTACTTTAACGATATAAAAATATAAAAATATGTAACACTGTGCACCTTTGGTTGTCACAGTTAGAGGAGAAACGTTTTTCCTGCTTTTACCAACTCTCACCTATGTCTCTACTCTCAGTTCTCACTGCTGGTACTGGTGCTGCTCTTTCCACTGGCTCTGCGGACACTCGGCTCTCACTGTTGGTACTGCTTCTGCCATCTCTGCCGACACCTCCGTGATGTCACTCGTCTCCTGCTCTAGCTTCGGGTACTACAAGGAGCAAATGCTGTATTTGTACAGCAGACTGAGCTGTAGGAAATGCCCAGCTGTTGTGCTTCTCTAAGGTCGCTCATGGAGCACAGAATACATTTATACACCTTACCCCCCGCCTTACTGCCGATACCAACGGCTGTGCAGATGCTCTATGCTTCCAAGTGTTGAATTTCACGTTGGTGTCAAGTACCTGTAGTCCAGAACTCTGTCTTCCACAGGAGCAGATGTAATTTCCTCTAACCCCTACCCAAGCTGCCAAGGTCTATTAGAGCCTGACAGCGAGGAGGGGGGAAAGGGGATTGGGAAATAAGAGAAACACGCCAGGTGTTCTTCTGCTGGACTGGTCTTCTCTATTCTTGCATCTTTTCTCCTGTAACAGAGCAGCTAATACAAGTTTCCATATACAAATAATTTCACATGAATATAAATCAATTATTTTCACTGAACCTAACTGGCTTACCTGTCCTAGCAGATAGGCTAACTGTTCTCTTGTGTCTTTTCCTAAGGGTGTCTGATCACTACTTTTCTTTCTATACTCGTTCTTTACCTTGTTGAGACCTTGTATTAATTGTGTATTAATCTCCCTTTACTGAAGTTGTAAAACAAACTGCTATATTCCAAGAAGAGTCAAGGTGGAAGGCTTCTTAAAGATTGTAAGTATTATATATATATATATATATATATATATATATATATATATATATATATATACACACATATATATATATATATTCAAGCTCCAGATCTCACCCTTCAACTGCTGCACTCTGGGCAGGTGCGTTCCTCCGCTTAACATGAGGGTGAAGTCACGAGAAAAATTCAGGCTACAAATGCGGAGCACTCACGGGCTGTGTTGAAGTTGATTTAGTAAAGCAAATGCATTTCAGCGTCTTGCCTTCTTTAGTGCCTATCAACTGACACTCAAACATTGGTCAAAGCAAAAAACGACATGTTTTCATCTATATGCAAGCTATCAAGCACACACAGACATGGCAGCCAGGGAAAGAGGCATTTAGACCTTGTAATGCTCCAGCCCTTCGTCACAGTTAGTGATTGTGTGCCTCTCCAATGAGATCGTTTTTTAGATGTATTTAAATCTGCACAATGTTTGAGTGTCAGTTGATAGGCACTGAAGGCAAGACGCCGAAATGCATTTGCTTTATTAAATCAACTTCAACACAGCCCGTGAGTGCTCCGCATTTGTAGCCTGAATATATATATATTCACTGAAAAAACCATAGGTTTCACACCAGTTATAGTTAGCTGGAAATTTTACTGATATAAAACCATTGAAATTCCCACGTTATAGTTAGTCGGACTCACTATAACTTGCGCGTGCAATGCACTGCTGATGACATCACATATTACATCACTCATGACATGGTCAGTGACATCACTCATGACATCACTGATGACACTATCCTTGTGACAGACCTCCTTTCAGTGTAATGTAACCCTTGAAACACATATTCAAAAATAGAAACTAAGATTTTCAAAAAAATAGAAATACCCATACCAGTTACAACAACCAATTCAGTAATTCCACCATCTATATACACATCCACTCATTCACCAACAGTTCTATATAGTCACTCATACATATACTCACTCATCATATGTAGTGATACACCTATACATCCTGGTACACACCAACAGTCATCCAAAAGTTACTCACACACATACTCACACATGCAAATAAACTATTGAACATCCATTTATTTGCATATACAACTATACACACACTACCACCTTACTTCTAAGGAAACTTACACATACTTACTCTCTTAAACAATCACTTATAGAAACACATACTTATTAAAACAAGAATTCTTTCAATCTCTCACTCTCATATATACTCACTTATATACATCAATACTCACATATACTAGATTAAAACATATGTAGTTACTGATAAAGACACTAGTAAGACAGTCATTCACTTACTAACACATACATATACACACTCATTCACCCATACAGTCCGGCACATATGCTGTCTTCAAAACACATACAAACAGTGAGTCAGTCATTTATGCATCTATGTGCTAAGTAACACTCCCACCAAATCATACAGACACTTATACTGATACTAAAAAAAACATCTAATAACCCATATACACACATATGTAGCTACTCACCAACCCATGCAGCCACTTATACACAAAGTGAAACACTGATACATATATTTAAATATTTAAACATTACTCACTAATATATGTATTCACTAAGATACACTTAATAAGGCAGTTATTCAATATTTTTTTTTTTTTAAAACCATCCATTTAGACACTTATTTAAACATTTATTCTCCCATCGACCTTTACATATACATATATAAAACATATTTATTTTTCAGAAAGACACACATTTACTGGATGGTGTCATCAGTGATGTCATGAGTGATGTCACTGACCATGTCATGAGTGATGTAATATGTGATGTCATCAGCAGTGCATTGCACGCGCAAGTTATAGTGAGTCCGACTAACTATAACGTGGGAATTTCAATGGTTTTATATCAGTAAAATTTCCAGCTAACTATAACTGGTGTGAAACCTATGGTTTTTTCAGTGAATTTAATAGGTTTTTTAAATGCGAATTCCTAACTATAACTGGTGTGAAACCTATGGTTTTTTCAGTGAATTTCATAGGTTTTTTAAATGCTAATTCCTTTGTATATCGAGTTTCTAACCTTTTTTTTTTTTTACAATTTGCTGTTTTTTTTAAAGTATTCATGTTTTTTTTATATAATTTTTTTCTTTTGCGCTCTGGGTGCGCGCTCCGGGAAGCTTTCAGCTAAGCTCTCCGGTAAGCTTTTCCGTGAGCTCATCTGAAAGCGCACCCAGAGCGCTACTGTCGTTCGTGAAAAAAATATGAATGAAAAGTTAATAATAATGCAAAACATTTCGTACCATACAAATAAAATTAGTTTTTTTTAATAAGGAAAATGATTATGCATTTCTGTAAAAGTTTGATGACGTCACTTCGGCGCGCAACGTAAGTGCCCTCGGAAGCGCCTACGTTCGCGGCGCATAAACGCACGCAAAAGCGCCTACGATCGCGCCACGTTTGCGCACCGGAAGCGCCTACGATCGCGCTGCGTAAACGCACCGGAAGTGCTCCGGAGCGGGCCGCGTAAACGCGTCGGGTCATGTGACCCTAAAATAACACTTTTCATTGGTTGCTAACAGTTTTTTTTTACAATGAATGAAATCCCCACCCATTTCCTTCACTTCTTCTTTCACTTTTGTGACTGAAAGACCTGCCTTTTTTGCTGTTGCATATTTCTTGATTAATCATGGCTGCCAGACCATCCAGCAGTAAAGATGACTCCAATGATTTCATTGATGAAGAGCCTCCTCAGCCGAAGGTCAAAGAACATTTCATCTGGAAATTTTTTAAGTTTCCAGCAGACCAGAAAAAGGTGAATGCACCAAAAGTAGAGTGCAGGATCTGCAAACAGGTCCTGTCACGGGGTAACCCCCAAAAAAAGTATTCTTTTGGCAACTTCACCATGATTCGCCATGTGGAGAGGAGGCACCCCCAGAATTTTGCCCGGGAAAGTGTCAGGGCTCTGGCACAAGAGGTTCCCAGAGATGGGGCCTCTACATCAACAGGAGGAACAACTTCTTCTGGGAGAGAGCAATCGCAGGAGCAGGTGGCAAACATACAACCTGCATTTAACCATGGGGTCGTCAAATGCAGATACTGCAATCAACTCCTCACCTATGGGGAGCAAAGTGTCCTGCTCATGGTTCGAGCATTGGAGAACCATCGCTGCCCTTCCCACCCCTAATTTTTTTCTTTTCTTTTTGCTCCTGTTGAGCAGTTTCCATTCCCTGTTTTTGTTCCTGTTCAGTTAAAAGAAGAAAACCAAAAGTTCTTTTCAGAACTACCTCCAATTCTCATCAAAGAGCTATATTCTTAAAAAAATGAAGAGTAAGTGAAATATAGTGCATTGATAATTGAAAGGAGAATGAGTAAGAAAGAACAGAAAGGTATGAGAGGTGAAAGGAAGTGAAGTAGGAGGAATGAAAGAAGGTGAGTGTTAGAAAAGAAAGTTATGACAGTGAATAAACTGGAGGCCTCATTTCTGAAAAGTGACGCATCGCTACGTGAAAACAGCGATGCGTCACTTTTCTGGACGCACTCCTTATGACATTCCAGATATGTCATATTTAATATATGACTAATCAATTCGCAAGGAGTTACAGATATGTCAGTATTTCTGACGTATCTGTAAACACAAAAGTAACGCATTGCTGGAGTGCGTCACAAAAGTGACGCAACTCCAGTAATGTGTCCTTTCACATGGAAAAAGCACCATGTGAAAGGTTTGCTGTGAAGCAGGCGCAAGATTTTGGCGCAACAGCATCCTAAAAAAGACGCACTGCGTCATTATTACCAAGCTTTTTGCAGGGGAACACCCCCTCTGCATGCATTATACCTGACACTATTTTTAAAAAGTGACGCATCTAGGTACATGGGTCACTTTTTAAAACTCTGCGCCACATTATATCTGCATCAGGTATAATGTATGCAGAGGGGGCAATCCCTCGCAAAAAGCTTGGTAATAACGACGTACTGAAATCTATGAGATTTCTCTGCGTCACTTTTAGGATGCTGTTGCGTCAAAATCTTGCGCCTGCCTCGCGTCACTTTCATGTTTACAGATATGTGAGAAATACTGACGTATCTGTAACTCCTTGCAACATGATTCGTCATACATTAAATATGACACATCTGGAATGTCATAAGGAGTGCGCACAGAAAAGTGACGCATCACACCAGCAGTGTAATAAAATGTGCCTTGTTGCACTATATTTAAAGGATGCAACAGCATCCTAAAAGTGACGCAGTGAAATCTCAAACATTTCACTGCGTCGCTATTACAAAGCTTTTTGCGGGGGAACACCCCCTCTGCATGCATTATACCTCACGCAGATATAATGTGGCGCTTGATTTTAAAAAGTGACCCATCTACCTAGATACGTCACTTTTTAAATATAACGCAACGAGGCACATTTTTTTACACCACTGGTGCGATGCGTCACTTTTCTGTGCGCACTCCTTATGACATTCCAAGTAACGCATTGCTGGAGTGCGTCACAAAAGTGACGCAACTCCAGTAATGTGTCCTTTCACATGGAAAAAGCACCATGTGAAAGGGCTTGCGTCAGTCTAACACCTGCTGTAAAGCAGGCACAAGATTTTGACGCAACAGCATCCTAAAAGTGACGCAGTGAAATCTCAAAGATTTCACTGCGTCGCTATTACAAAGCTTTTTGCGGGAGAACACCCCCTCTGCATGCATTATACCTGACGCTATTTTTAAAAAGTGACGCATCTAGGTACATGGGTCACTTTTTAAAACTCTGCGCCACATTATATCTGCGTCAGGTATAATGTATGCAAAGGGGGCATTCCCCCGCAAAAAGCTTGGTAATAACGACGTACTGAAATCTATAAGATTTCTCTGCATCACTTTTAGGATGCTGTTGCGTCAAAATCTTGCACCTGCCTCGCATCACTTTTATGTTTACAGATATGTCAGAAATACTGATGTATCTGTAACTCCTTGCAACATGATTCGTCATACATTAAATATGACACATCTGGAATGTCATAAGGAGTGCGCACAGAAAAGTGACGCATCACAACAGCAGTGTAAAAAAATGTGCCTCGTTGCACTATATTTAAAAAGTGACGCATCTAGATAGATGCGTCACTTTTTAAATATTGCATAACAATGCGCATTTTTTTACACCGCTGGTGCGTCACAAAAATTGACGCACAGGAGGCGCAAAACTAGCAGCGCAAGGCCTTCATAAATATGGTCCTGGATTTTCCCCGTGCTTCGCCGGTGCGCGTACCATGCGCTTCCCCCGCGCAAAACGAAAAAAAAAATAAAAAATTTAATGCCCTGCAGGACCCTATTTTAGCCCCTACATCAAACCTAGGGGGTCAGAGGGGGTCTACTCTTCCCCCTTATGGTCATTTGCCCCTTTTTTTTTCAAACCCCTTGTGTCTCGATTTTACCGAGACACAAGATGGCGGCCGCTCCAGACTGTTTAGAATGTTTACAGACACCCAAGAGCCAATCAGCTTCCTGCGCGCAAGTCGCGTGTCGCGCCTGGAGCGCACTCCGGTGCGCGCACCGGAGAGCGCCTATAGATATATATATTTTTTTGAACCTAAATTACTCAAAATCCACTGCAGCACATATCTTGAGATATAGCAAAGGCACATCGGGCTACCAGTCCCTTCAATTTTGCCAAGTTTGCTGGAAATCCATTCAGCCGTTCGGGCTAAAAGTGAAATCGACCGCCCTATGGAAATTTACATGGGGAAAACGCGTTTTGGGACCCCCCTTTTATCTCGGCCCCCGCTTGACGTATCCCCCCCAAACTTTCAAGGAAGGACCCGAGCTCGACGAGGCCATTTTCAGGAAATTTTCAGGCAGATTCGTCAACCGGTGCCAAAGTTATTCCAAATAGAATTTTGAGATTTAACATTGAAAAAAATCCTAACTATAACTACCTACTGGCGACAGCCAGTAGGTAATATATATATATATATATATATATATATATATATATATATATATATATATATATATCCCGCTCCATTATCCACCTAATGGCGTGCTGCACACTCGGTGTCCGGTGCTCGAAAAAATGGAGGTGGGTCCATTGAAAATGCAAGATCAAGTCTCTGTAGGAAACATACTGCACTCATGGGGTTCCATCAAATTAGCTTTATTCGTGCAAGGACGCGTTTCAGCATTTGCATTCCTCAGCTCGCCTTGAAATAAAAAAGCATGCACCTTAACAATGTCTTTTAAATTGAAAGATGGATTCTCATTGGCAGCAGTTCATGAATGGAGGAAGAGGATTGGTTGTTCATGTCCCAATAGCACAGCTCTTAGTTGATGTCAGGAGCTTTGTTAACTGAACTCCGGGAGTTTGATTGAATTTTTTCTGATTGTGCCACCACATGGGCACCCCCGCAGTTCACAAGGTTCGTACATTCCTCCATAGTCTGCTGCCACTCATTTAAATAGCCTTGTCATGTTATGCCGCTGGCTCCTATGACGGACCCCTAGTCAGCCATGAGGTCCCGTGAAGCTATATATATATAATACACACCTACTTGATGAAACTCCCTTGAGAAATACCTTGCGTCGAAGTTCTGGTGTCTCTTCACCCAATGTCGTGAAGTGGAGTTTAAACTTTGGTGGCAGCTGGATCTTTACACTTACTGGATTTAGCATCTTCTCTACTGAAAAAGGGACCTATAAATCGAGGCTGGAACTTTCGATTTCCCTTTAAACTCAGATTGCGAGTAGAAATCCAAACCTCCTCCCCTGGCTTATAGATCAGACTAGAACGTCTTCTTTTTTATGCCTGTTTCTTATAAGACGCTTTTGACTTTATTATATTATCTGTCACTTGCTTATATACCTTAGTAAAATTCTGAACTACCCCCTCAACTGCTGGAACATCACACTCTTGCTTACCTACAAATGCATTTGGGTGCCTTCCTGAATTTAAATAGAAGGGGGCATATCCCGTAGCGGAATGTTTTGCATTGTTGTACGCAAACTCAGCTGCCCAAAGTAAATCTGGCCAGTCTCCTTCATTGTCCATCAGAAACAAGCGCAGATTCTGCTCCAGTTCCTGGTTTACTCTTTCCGTTTGACCATCCGTTTCCGGATGATAAATGGAGGACAAACGAGAGTCTATATCCAATCTCTTTAAGAATGATCTCCAAAAACGTGAAACAAATTGGGGTCCCCTATCAGAAATGACCACTCTAGGAATACCATGCATCTTTACAACATGCTGTGTGAACAGAGTTGCCTATTGAGAAGCATTTGGAAGGGATTTTAGTGGGACAAAATGGCTCATCTTGGTGAAGTGATCCACAACCACCCAAATGACAGAAAACCCCTGACTTGAGGGTAGCTCAAATATAAAATCCATTGAAATGGTGTGCCAAGGAGATGGAGCTAGACGCAAAGAATGTAATAAACCCTGAGGTGCCATTCTGAGTGTCTTCTCCTTAAAACACTGCGCACTAGAGGTTACATATTGCCCGACCTGAGCTTCCATGGATGGCCACCAAATTTAATGCTGGACTAACTCCAAGGTCTTCTTTACTCCTTTGTGACTGGCCATCAAGTCATCATGAGAATGTTGAATTAGTTTGGTTTGCAACTCTTCACTCGGAATGAATAGTTTTCCGTGAATATATGGACGACAATTCTTAATTTCTCTATTTGCATCTTGCTTGACCCATTCATCAAGATTAAAAGAAACTAATTCCAGATCCAGGAGCCTTTCGAATTCTGGAAATTCAACCACTCCAATAATCTTTTTCTTTTGAGATAATCAGTTCTTTCTTCAATTCAGGAGAGTCTCTCCCAATTTCCAACCGTGATAATGCATCTGCCTTACCATTGATGGAGCCTGGCTAATAAGTAAAAAAACAATGATAATCTGCAAAAAATAATGACCAACGCAGTTGTCTTGGTGTCAAGGTACGCGCCGATTTTAAAAATGAAAGATTTCGATGGTCAGTATACACAGTGACCTCATGTCGAGCTCCCATAAGATAATGCCTCCATTCCTGGAAGGCATCCTTGACTACCAATAATTCCTTATCAGCGATGGAGTAATTCAATTCAGCAGGAGTCAACCTCCGTGAACGATGAGCTACAAAGTGAAGCTGACCGGTCAATCTATCCAGCTGAGACAAAATTCCCCCAACCGCCAAAGTGGAGGCATTAGCCTCGACAAAAAATGGCTCATCTGGATTGGGATGCAAAAGCACAGGAGCGGTAGTAAAGACCCTTTTTGGTTCTCCAAAAGCTCTCTCTGTATCATCTATCCAATCAAATTTGGCTCCCTTCTTTAACAACCGAGAAAGGAGACACTTTCTCAGAAAAGTTTTCTATGAAACGTCGATAAAAATGTGCAAAGCCAATGAAGCTTTGCACTGGTTTCACATTCTGAGGGGATGGCCATTCCAAGATTGTCTCGACTTTGGAGCCATCCATGGAGACTCCCTCTGGCGAGAGAACAAAACCCAGAGACTCCACTTGCTTGGAATTGAATACACACTTATCCAATTTCACAAACAATTGATGCTCCAAGAGCTTCTTCAAAATGGTTCGCACATGTTGAATATGTTCCTGCTCATTTTCTGAAAAGATAAGAATGTCATCTATGTAGACCACTGCAAATCGATCCAAACATTCTCTCAAGACATCATTAACAAAATGTTGTAAGCGGCATTGCAGAATCCGAAGGGCATTACTTGGTTTTCAAACAGACCTAACCTCGTCTGAAAGGCTGTATTCCACTTGTCTCTCTCGGCCATCCGCACCAAATGATAGGCTCCCCTTAAATCTAGTTTGGTATACAGCTGCGCCCCTTTAACCTGATCTAACAATTAGGAAATTATGGGTAACGGGTAGGTATTCTTTTTTGTGACAATTCAAGGCTCGGTAGTCGATACACGTTCTTAAACTTCCATCCTTCTTTGGAATAAAAAAGAGGGGGGAACATACAGGTGACTGAGATGGACGGATGAAGCCGTTGGCCAAATATTGCTCGAGATAATCTTTGAGATGTTGATTTTCTTTCTCTGTGAGGGCATGAATTCGGCTACATGGCAAAGAGGCTCCGGGTTCCAATTCTATCTTGCAGTCATATTCCCAGTGTGGAGGCAATTTGTTAGCTTCTTTTTCATGAAATGCTGACTCTAAATCCAAATATTCAACAGGAAACTCTTGAGTGGCCGTTATGCAAATTGATTTGGCTTGACTAGCCAAAAGTTGAGAGGATGATATTGGTAAGATTTAAGACTTCCAATTATGACAATGACTCTTGCAATATTCGGAATCCATTTCAATGGTTCTTTTGGACCAGTCTATCCTCGGATTATGCTCGGTAAGCCATGGTAAACCAAAAATGAACTGAAATTGGGGAGCGTCACTAAGATTAAATCTTAAAATGCTCACATGCTTACCAGGCCCCGTTAATTTAATCACTTCTGTTTCATGTACAATTGGACCAGAAGACAAATTGGTCCCATCAACTGCACACACTGCTACTGGTCTTTCCTTTCGGACAAATTTTATTCCCAACTTTTTGGCAAATCCGATGTCACAAAAATTGCCTGTGGCACCTGAATCAATCATCACAGAGATTCCATCAAAACTGTTCTCGCCAAATTCAATAAAACCATAAACTACTAAATGAGGAGCTGAGGATTGTAACGTATTAGCTACCAACTGAGGATCCGGAGTTAACTCTTCTTTTGCTTCCACCAGGGCAACTCCCTTTATTGGCGAAGCTTGTCTTTTACTGGCTGATTACTCCTTGGTTTCTTTGGACAGTCCTTCAAAAAATGCCCTGAGTCTCCACAATACATACAAAGCATGCCATTGCGCCTTCTCTCTCTCTCTTCTTTTGAAAGAAGACCACGCACCGAACCTATCTGCATAGGCTCCTCTTCCGAATTTGCTTCTTTCGTTCTTATGTTCTCCGACTTAAATCGATCGAAGCGAGGAGGAATAGGTCTGACTTCCTTTCGTCGCTCACTCCTTCTTTCACTCTGCCGTTGGTCAATTTGTAGGATCAGATCATTCAATTCTGATACCTCAGTGGGTCGCTTGGGTATTTGCGCAAGACTCCTTTAACTCATCTTTTAGACCCCGGAAAAATATTGATGCCCTTTTTGCTTCCGGCCAATTGGTCTCCAAAATGATATTGTTAAATTGCGCCAAATAGGCAACCAGATCGCAATTCCCTTGCTTTAAATCCAACAATTAGTTATCAGTACATTGTCGACAGACCTTCGATCAAAAATTCTCAGGAACTCTTTCTTAAACTCTTCAAAGTCATACAAAATGGCGTCATTGTTAGTCACCAAAGGCATTGACCACGCCGCCGCATCTCCGCTCAGGTGGGACAACATGAAAGCCACCTTGGACTGATCTTCCTTGAAAATTACAGGCTTACACAGATATTGTAAAGAACACTGCCTCAAAAAGGTTTGGGTCTTATGTGGATCCCCACTGAATCTTTCTGGAGCCGCTAATGGAATAGTAGGGGACATTGCATGGATTACCTGAGTGGTCAATTCTGCAGCTGATGGGGCTGGGGCAAAAATCGATGACTTACTTTCCTTGGTTCCCACTAAATTCACTGCCAATAACTCATCTAACCTTCTTCGTAAAAACTGAGTTTCCGGGTTAGATCTCCTAATGTCCTCTCTTAGAGCTTTATTTTCTGCCATAGCATCATTTAATTGTGTTAGAATACTGTCTAACACTGTGGCTAGAGTTTTAAAATCTAAGCCCTCTGCCATCTTGCCCGGGCAGAAGTGTTCTGGGTGGCACTTCAATCTGTCAAGTACCTGTAGTCCAGAACTCTGTCTTCCGCAGAAGCAGATGTAATTTCCTCTAACCCCTACCCAAGCTACCAAGCTCTATTAGAGCCTGACAGCGAGGAGGGGGGAAAGGGGATTGGGAAATAAGAGAAACACGCCTGGTCTTCTTCTGCTGGACTGGTCTTCTCTATTCTTGCGTCTTTTCTCCTATAAGAGAGCAACTAATACAAGTTTCAATAAACAAATAATTTCACAGGAATATAACTCAATTCTTTTCACTGAACCTAACTGGCTTACCTGTCCTAGCAGATAGGCTAACTGTTCTCTTGTGTCTTTTCCTACAAGGTGTCTGCTCACTAATTTCTTCAATGAAGCAGCTCTATGGATATATTTAAATACAAAAGGTTATTTATTCCTTGATAGAAACGTTACCTTTCTTTCTATACTCGTTCTTTACCTTGTTGAGACCTTGTATAAATTGTGTATTAAGATCTCTTTACTGAAGTTGTAGAACAAACTGCTATATTCCAAGAAGAGGCAAGGTGGAAGGCTTATTAAAGATGGTAAGTATTTATATGTGTGTGTATATATATATATATATATAACACACCTACTTGATGAAACTCCCTTGAGAAATACCTTGCGTCGTAGTTCTAGTGTCTCTTCACCCAATGTCTCTCAATTGTTCAATAATTACTTAATAGTGCCCAAAGAAATACTATTCAAGATTCCTTACTCTCAGGAACAAATATGACATGTAACTACTCGAACCGAAGAAACTAAATGCTGCGCAAACACTAACTGGTAAAGTTCTGAGGCTGGTTACAATGTCCTGTACTCCAAATGCTACGCAACCGCTCAGGTAAATATTAGGCTGGATTCATGGTCTTTTTCCATTTGACCGTAACATAAATGTCTTGTTTTGGAAATAAATAATAGATAAGGAACTCACAATTTAACTGGAACAAGTTCAGAAGTCTTCTTCCGTGAATAATTCTACTCACTGCACCCAACCTGAACGAGCTAAGGGCCGCTAGGAAAAAACGACCGCTTTGTCACAAAAATCTGTTGCAGTGCGCAATCCTGAGGGAAAAGAATTGCGTAAACAGCTGCGAGCGCTGCCGGTCTGAAACACTAGACCGGCAACCTCGCAGGAACACTGGCGACCATCTTGGAAATCCACTGCCACCGCTCGAGCAAAGATCTATGTAAAAGCGAAGACCATCGCTTGAAAATGTCCTGATGGGCTTAAAATGTCGAGACTGGTGAATCTTGTAAACCACTGGGAGTAGCTGAGGGTCTAAAATAGGGGTGCCTTGCTCAGTTCAGACAGTTGGGCACTGGGTGCTAGGGGGGCAAGGCTGGGACCAAGGCTAAACACGGAGCTCCGGCGCTCGGTTCAGTTCTCCACTCGCTTCCCTTCCTGCATGTGATCTCCTCTTACAGTAAATCTGGAAGGCAATTTGTTCCTGATTAGTAATGATTTCAAATATTTGCTAGGAACACTATTGAAGAGAAATGAATCTTTATTTCACACATACTAAATACCATACATGAATAGAAAATGTTGATCTTTTAACATATTTTTCTAATGTTATCATGAAGCAATGTGGTGCTGAATATTATTTTTTGCTTTTTTTCCAGAGTTTTATATATCGCAAACTTGACCATAAGGTATACAGTATCAGTTCACATTACATGAACACCAGTTGCTTTACACAAGAACAGATCCATTTTTATTAGGCACGCGGAAATGACGTGATTTGCCCAAATGACAGGATGTTGAGCGTCATTGCCGAGATTCGCACCAGCTTCTCCAGACTTGAGGTTGACCACACTAGTTGCAGCGTGTTTCTATTCCACATAGCCTATTGTTTAGTTAACATACAGTTTATTTTATTAGAGTGTTAAAAAGGTGGTCATGCCCATTGAAAAGAGGTCTAAGAATAGCAAGGCCTAATATGTAGACATATTTTTAATAATGTTTCATACTTTGAGATAATTCTATATAAGCATATTCTGCATAATCGTGAGAAAGGAATCAATCAATCAGGGTATGTAAAGCGTGGCTCACGGCCCTGTGGGGGGGGGGGGGGGGGGTCGCAGCCGATCAGACTAAGTTCTGGGGAAAGGAAGAGACGAGCATGGTCTCAGAAGAGCACCGAAAGCAGATTGGTTAATAAGATGAAACATGAACTGCAACATTTCCTTTTGGCTGTTTATATTATTGTGTGTTCCTAGAGTATTTGAACATTTTCCCACAGCTTTCTCCCCGGACTTAGCCATACCACTTGCTCACTCTGAAGATAAATGTTAATGGCTTAATGCCGAAAGCTGAACACTGATTTGCCATCCTTTTCCAACCTGTTTGATGATTACAGTAGCTACTGCTACTGCATTACTATTTTACTTTATTGGTGAGACTCTACTGAGTTTGGTAAACCTCTCTTTATGGGAAGTTCAGCTGTTAGTGACTGAGTGAGTTTTTAGCTTCATGCTCTATCTCGCATTTGTCTCTTGAACTTGAACTCTTAACGTGTTCCTGCTAACACCATTTTTGCCCCATTCTTTAGTATAGGGATTATTGCCTTTATGTAACGTGTTTGATATGATTTGTTACAACCATATTTGTATTATCAATTCTGTAATCTGACTGAAACCTTTAGCTAACTGAATAAAAAGAAAACCTTTAAAGGAAAATAAAACCCTTAAAACTAATCAAGCTCTTATTATTGACTGTACTCAGAAATTTTATGATTACGATTTTTGTGATGCTTAGTTCCTGACTTTTTAATAAATTATGGCAAACATCTGTTGTAGAGGGGTAAGAAAACAAACACCTGAACATGGATAAACTCTGTTGGTGTGAGACAGAGATGCTAAACTGTTTTATTTAACTTGATTGACAGTCCAGCAAACCGAAGATAATATCTATATGTGGGACTGCAAAATGGGTAGATTAAAATAAGTGTTCTATGGGTCCATGGTTACCCTCTAGTTTTGCAGGCCCCCATAGCAGGCAGGGTATCATACCCGTGTCCTTCTTCAGCAGAAGGAAATAGTGAAAATAAGAAACTGCTTTTTCAGGTTACCCTGTCAATAGCACCCATGGAGAGCAACACTTGCACATCCTACAGCATATTGGGCAGACACTCTTCTGGAATATGCTCTAATGTGTGGGAAAATTTGCAGGGCAGAAAAAGCGTGGCATAACCATGTAGAACAAAAACACATCTGTCATACATAATGAATCACCGCCCTAGGAGAAAATGATGAGTCCGCAAACCGCCCACTCCCTCCACCCCACTGGCTGAGCATGTGCCACTAAGGGCAAAGTAAAGTGGTATGGTACTGTTGCAGCAGGAGAAAATGAATGGGAGGAGCAATGTCGCTGCTGGCCCATGTGCTGCTTGCCAGATACAAGTCAATGGCAATGATAGCACTCAGGTGACTGCTGTACCATTTGGGAAGTCTGTCTATACCAGTACACACGCCACCCCTGTCCCACTCTCAGCCTCGTACTGCAGCAATGGCCTCATCACGCACCACAGTTGAATACATCAAAGAAGCACAATAGCAAGGATGCTAAATCAGTGTTGGGACCAAAGTATTCTGTTATGCAATGACATAGGAGGTTCACCAGGTGCTCATCTCTGAGCCACCAGGGACACCAGCAACATAACCCATTCTGACCCAATTGAGGGCTGTGTATCAGTAACTCCACTGGACCATGATCCAAGATACACCTGGGGAGAATACAGATACCCTTTACAGAGGGCATACCATCGGATGGGATAAAAAAGTAGTAAATTCTAGGAATGCAATGATGAGCGGCCAAGGCATTTGTAAAGTGTCAGACATGTGGATGCCAAGCGTGCCATACATCATCCAGTCCTATTGATTTCATCCTTTCACTATCAACTACCCATCCAAGCTATCGAAAAATGCTGCCAAAAAGCACAAGCATCACATACTCAGGGTTAGGCCCAAAACCTTAATCTCAGACGTCTACTTTTGTACAAATAAAGGTAGTAAAGTGAATTACCTTATTTTCTACACTAGGAAAAGAGCATGCTGGCGAAAAGTCCTCTAGACTATTCTACGAATATCAGGTTCCAGAAAAACAACTTATGGTCTCAAACTTACTACAGCGCCCTCATCCACGCTCAACGCCAATGCCACCATCACCTTCTATAACAAAGGGAACATCCTAACCCAAGCGTCCAATGTCAATCTAATTAAGATAGCCACTATATTCCCATTACTCAAAAACGCGGTCTCAGCGAAATCCATTGAGACCCTCTCTCACCCTGCTATCACTCAGATCATCATCCGTCCTCCCACCTCCACTCTGGGAAAGTCCACACTCTCAATAAATCACTCATCGCCTTTAGATGATCACAGAGCGGCTCTGCCGACTGTTGATGTGCTCCAACCCCCTAAACCCCCAACTCCGATGTTGCGAGACTGTTCGAGCTCACTCGACGCTCAGCCTGCCAGTCTGACTCTATCCGTTCCTGGCTCTGAGAGTTCCCCGTGTGATCGAATATCATTTCCTTTAACGATCGATCCCTCTTCCCTCATCCCTCTCCCCAAGCCCCATACTATGCAGGTGAATGAGCAAATGCCCCCCACTGACCTTGATCGCTTAAACCCACTATTTCCTATCTTGACTGTACCTGACCCTCAGCTCAAGGGTCATATCACCCCTGCGAATGCCACAATCTTGATATCCAATGGCCAAAGATCTCTGCGAGCCCCAAATGATCAACTCCCCTCCCAGGAACCACCCTTTGTCACCCTAGACCTCAAGGACCTACACCGAGGCCCCCCTTCTCCGCTCGCTTTCCCAACACAACCTTTACCCCTCTCAAACCTGGTTGCGCACCTTGATATATCTCTCCAGCTGCACCTTCTCACTACTGAACTACATGACCCGAAGGCCCTCTCAAAAGAGTTTTTCCCCACGATTAACTCCCTCCTCACTGCAGTGAACCTGCCCAGAGCCTCCTTTAGCGCGAGTGAACGCATGGGCCAGTTTTTAGCCCCCTCCGTCTCGCAAACCATTCCCTTAGCTAACGCACCCTCCCACCCCAGAATATTTGAGACCTACCTGGTGTCCAATGAAATCAATGACCTTCACAACTCTTACTCTACACGGTCCAGCTCCAACATGATCCCACAGAGACAAATTCAGACCATCCATTCCAACCCGTTTACCTCCATTCCGAACCACTTTACAACATTGTAGTCATCAATAAAGACAAACTCGTGAATGTCATCCAAACTCACTCCCACACTAATCCATTACGACTTAAATGTGTACTACTCAATTGCAGGTCAGCCAGTAAACACACTACCGACATCTCCGACCTCATCCAAGACATGGATCTAGACATTAATATTCTCACTGAAACTTGGCTAAACTGCACCTCCTCTCCTATCTTAGACCTCCTAGTACCTCCTACTCACAACATAAATAGGCTAGACAGACCTCTGAAGCTGGGGGGGTTGGCCTAGCCTATATTCATAGGAACAGATTCTCGATTTCTCACTTGGAGTCCCCCTCACCCTCCTCCTGTGAATACCTTTGTCTCAGTATCTCAAGCAATAACCTGCAGATTTGAAAACTTCACATCTTCTATCACCCCCCCGGGAGACAATCTCCCCTTCATCGAGCAACGAATGGAAGTCATCTCTGACTATGTCGACTCAGCCGTGCCCCAAATTTTCCTTGGTGACTTCTACCTTCACTGGTCCAACCCCAATGACCAGGCGGTATCCTGCCTTAAAGCATTTCTGAATGATCATGAGCTGATCCTGCACTGAGACAAGCAACTCACAATAAAGGATAAATGATAGACCTCATTATCTCAAAAGGGCAGACCATCACTTTGGTTACCATTATCCCTTGCGATTGGTCCGACCACCATTGCATCCTTTTCTATATTACCAGGGATGTGTCAATGAGGAAGGCTCAGCCAATGAAATCAAAGATCTGGAAAATGGAGCTCAGATCAATATACACAACTGACCTACCAGCCCACTGTAAATAAATCTGCCCACTCCTCCCACGCTGACTTGGTCGAGGTTCAGATACTCACTGACTCCTACAATTTGACCATCTCCAACATCAAGGATGACATTGAACCATTCTGACAAAAAAACTCTTCAACAAAAATTTCCAAACCATGGTACAACGCCACAACCTTAGGGCAGCTGAACGCTCCTGGAAATCCAATTCCTACTTGGAACAACTAAAACTTCTTAGAGATGTTAGGAGCTTCTATAACAAACAAATCAAGAGCGCCAAGGCAGACTATTTCAGACACCAACTAGATCAAGCTGCAAACCGCCCCAAGAAACTTTTCAAATTGGTCAAACAGCAATCAGTGTCAGGTCCAATCCACTTCGAATCCGGAGTCATCCCACCTTCTTGCGATGATCTTGCTGCTTTCTTCAATGAGAAGTCAAGACTCATCACCATTGAACTCGCTTCTAAGAAAACTCTACTGCCATCCCTTGACCTCTTAGATAAGTGCAAATCAATCAGTCTGATCTTGAAGAACCGGGTTTTAGAACCCAGCGGCGCCAGGGATAACGCCTGATGTCTTCGGATTCCCCTGCCTCGGCAAACAGAGACACGGGACACTTATTGATGACGTCAAAGACCAAGTTTATTGGCTGCAACCAGGAACAGAGGTCTACGAAGCACAACACGGGTGGTTCGCTAGAGACTGCACAAATTCAATGAGCGGAGCATGGTCTTTTATGCCAAAAGTCACATTCCAGGCTAGCATCAATTACGTACAAACTGACCAATAGAAACATGATATTTCAAAAGTAGCACATGACGACAATCCCACTTTCCGTTGTCCAGCCCACCAGAAATGACCAAGCACATTCCAATATCCAGTTCGATCAGGCCGGACAAACCCATCATAAAGACCTAGAGCCAAATCAGTGATTAAGCCATAAAGGAAGGAACAGAAACAGATGAGAAGCAATATAGAGGGGTGTGTGCGTGTACCATAAACTCAGCAATGTCCTGCTCTTTGATCTTTATCTGACCAGCTGCTTAACAAGGAACTGGCTCAGCGAGGTCAGCCTCGG
This sequence comes from Lissotriton vulgaris, assembly GCF_964263255.1. Lineage (NCBI taxonomy): Eukaryota > Metazoa > Chordata > Amphibia > Caudata > Salamandridae > Lissotriton > Lissotriton vulgaris. Next base: position 779,715,852 of record NC_141694.1, read on the forward strand.
GCAAGGGAGTCAGTTCGGCCAGGTCACACAAGAGTCAGCTAAGGTGTACGTGTCCTAAGGACTCGTTCGGCCATAGTCATCAACCTATGTGAGGGCAACCACACAAAATGGCTGCCGCACACAAAATGGAACGCGAGGGTTCGAACGAAATCACTGAATACGTAGTGTTCTCATTGATCGATTAAAACGAAAACACTCGTACACACCGCACTCATGATTTGCGGTCTGCTGATACCAAAATCGTCTATTTCCGACAACCTTTATTGAACGGGTTCGGAATCTACGAATCACGGACCCTCGAACTACGGAACCACAGTCTCTAAGAACAATGCATCTTGGGGCACCTTAACCCCATTCAGTGAAAAAGACATCATTTAGCCGCGGTGTGGAAAAAAATGACGAGTGCGCAGTTTAGACGGCCTCCGGCCATCCGAAGTATACGCCTACCGGGACTTCGGATGGCCGGGGGCCGTCGAACGCATGAAAGAGGATAAGATTCTTCAGAACAGCAATCCTTATAACCACTTCAGTGACCCATTACCCCCGGCCATCTTCAAAGAAATTAAGAATGTACTCATCCCCACCAGGACAAGGATTGTAAACACCTCTCTATCACAAGGCAAGGTCCCAGACTGGCCTAAAAGCAGCTCAGGTGTCACCCATTCTAAAAAAGCCGAATGCAGATAAAAACTGACCTAAAAAATTTACACCCAATATACCTACACTAGCCAAATTAGTGGAAAAATGCGTACAACCCCAACTTTGTGCTCACATAGAGAATTTCCAACTACTAGACAAGCATCAGTCCGGCTTTCGGAAGGGGTACAGTACCGAATCTGCTCTCATGCGCGTTATGGATGACATTTTAAAAAAGCTTGACCTAAATGACTCCTTCCTCCTAATCCTCCTTGAGCTTTCCTCTGCATTCGACACGATTAATCATGACAACCTCCTATCCATTTTGAAGAACAGGATGGGTTTCTCGGCTATGATGTTACAATGGTTCTCCTCCTTCCTACACCAGATATCACAAAGAGTCAAGGCAAACCACTCCCCCTCCCAGCCCTCTCCAGTACTCATGGGTACTCACCGTAAGGGGAGCCAGGCGGTGGTTCAGCTAGCAACTTTCCGGCCAATCAATATGGTGGAGACACATCGGGCAATATTGGCGGCCAAATCTGGGTCTCCATTTGACCCTTGCTCCATTGCGCTCCTACATCCGATTGTGGAAGTAGCTAACCCTGTGATAAATGAAATTATTAATACCTCACTGGCCACTGCTAACATTCCTGCTGAATGGAAACTAGCGGCGGTTAAACGCTCAGAAAAAACAACTGCCCGATCCTACCAGGATATCCAACCTCCGACCAATTCATTGCTCCCCCTATTGTGTAAAATCACAGAGTCTTTTGCTAACCATCAGATTACCAAGTGGCACTCTAATCAATCAGGCTTTAGAGCACAGCACTCTACTGAGTCAGCGCTCCTATTTACCATCGATACCATCCGTATGGCGCTGGACCTGGGTAAGAAGGCCGTCCTGATATTGTTAGATCTGTTGGCGGCCTTCGACATGGTCTCGCATGCCATCCTGATTGACCGGTTAATAACATCTGCCATTACTGGGACAGTCCTGGAATGGATTAAGAACTTTGAGTGGTAGGAGACAAGTGGTTACTGTGGGTGAATTTTGCTCAAAGGAAAAACTAGTTACGATGGGAGTGCCGCAAGGGTCCAGTCTGAGCCCGACATTGTTTAATGTCTACACTACCCCTCTGATTAGGTTGATATCATCATTTGGCATCGATGTGGTGGCATATGCCGATGATACTCAACTGATCCTAGTCCTTGATAAAGACACTCAGGACTGGGAAGCTAATCTCAAATGTTGCTTGACGGCTACCTTTGATTGGAAGAGGAGAAACTACCTGAAATGTAATACGGGAAAGACTGAGATCATGCCGATGGGCCCACAAAATGACTTTGTCCCCAGACTATGGTGGCCGGAGAAGGAAGAAATACCGCCTCATACTACCGATTCGGCTCGTAATTTGGGGATCAACTTTGACTCAGCCCTGTCCTTCAAGCAACAGGCACTGAAAATAGCAGGGACATGCTTTGGTATCATCAGGGGTCTACGGAAAGTTTTTTGATCTACTTCCGCCTGAGGCCAGAAAAACGATAAAAGTCGCCCTTGTGACATCAAGGATAGATTACTGTAATAGTCTCTATGCTGGTACTAACAAAGTGGTCACCCATAAACTCCAGATGGTGCAACATGCAGCAGCCAGACTGTTGCTGAAATGGCCGAAGAGATAATCAGCAACTGCTGCATTAAAAATCTTGCACTGGCTACCAATAATCAAAAGAGTCCTCTTTAAATTACTGGTCATCACCTTCAGAGCTGTTCACTCCCTAGGGCCCAAATACCTTCAAAAAAAGTTTGCCAGGTATCATCCAACGCGTACCCTGCGTTCCTCAAACGCGAATCTGCTGTCTGTTCCAGCCTTCAGACTTAGTACGAGAGGGGGTAAATCTTTACCAGTCCTAGGGTCAAAAGCCTGGAATACTCTTGCCCCGTACCTTCGGGCACTAGAGAGGGAAACGGAATTTCGAAAAGAACTAAAAACCTGGATCTTTAAGCTACAGGACACCATAGCTAGAGCTCTAGTGTGAAAGTGGGATTAGTCAACTTTAGCAGCCGGACCGTTGTTACATCACTGGGTCATTCTGTTGGCGCCTAGATGCTCCTTGGAGCGACAGTAGCACGGTATAAAAGATGCTTTACATTACATTACATTACATTACATGGGTGTCCCCCAAGGGACTGTGTTAAAACGAAGTAATAGCGCAGACATCTCTTGTAGAAGGTATAAGTCGATTTATTCACGTAGTAATCAGCAGGTATACAGTTACAAGAAGATCTTAGTAAATCAGGTAGTCTCTGGTAAAGCCCCACCAGGAGCAAGGTCCACTCTGCTCAGCCCATCACACCAACTGAATCTCCCCACATACAAAGCAACCCCAACATTCCACGTGACATCATCGCAGGCTGAGCAGGCAGAGAGAGAACCACAAAGGAGAGACTGAAATGGCAATAAGCACATTACAACACATCCCCCTTCTTAATAATTAAACAATCAAAGGAATGGAAGACAAAGAGAATGTATAATATATAAAACAAAAAACATCCCCTAAACATTCAAAAGAAAAGGAGAAGATGAGAAAGCATTAATAAACTCAACCAACTCAACCCTCCCCTTAGATAATGATCATAAGCACAAAAAAAGAAATGCATAGATGGAAAACGCACTTCCGACAGGAAGAAGAAGACACAGTATCAACACAATATAATACCTCCTTCTCCCTGAAAATGATCATAAACAAAAGAAATACAAAACAAGAAAAAAACATCCTAAAAACCAATAAATCCAAAACCGCACACAATACCTAATGTGCCATACACAAAAAACTGCTGTAAAACAAATAAAGCACAATACTAAACCAGCATAAACTGGGGCAAGACAGGGATCTATAACCCTAACTGCACAAATCCCAAAACTAAGGGTAACAAGTGTGATGAGGGGAGTTAAACTACACTTGAGGTAACTCTCCACGTGTGTACCCGTCACACACAGACTGAGTAGCATATAAACATAACACCAGACAACCAAAAACCTAGGGTATCCCTTAACCCCATGTGTGTAGCATCACACACAGCATGCACACACAAATCAAAACCTAGGGTATCCCTTAACCCCACGTGTGTAGCATGGACACCTAACATAAAGCAAGTAAAAAAAAAAAAAAAACTCAGGGTATCCTTTAAACCCACATAACTTAGGGTATCCTTAACCCCACAAGTGCAATACTCACATCACACACAGTCTATAAAGCATGTAAAATAACTGCAGGGTGTCCTTCAATCCATGACACAGCAAAGACAGACTGCTTTGGCATCCCAAACAGACAACAAAGAAACATTCATGCAAACCAAACAGTCACCAAAAAGCAACACGCGAAACAAACAAAGCAATAAGTGACCTTCCAAAATTACGAAAACATAAAGGAATGGATACACCACCCACAAAAGATACAACACAACAAGCATACAATATACATTAGATCTCATCCAGTTTCAATTAAGATCCAAAGCTCCATTTTAGCCCCCCCGAACAATAACAAAATAGACTAAAATAAATAAAGTAGTCACCGCCGATCATATTTGTAAGGAGGGAGTCGTTCTCCGAATTCATTGCAAACAACTGCAACAGCCTCCACATAACGCGTTGTCAAAAATCCATGTAATCCCAAGATAAATATGTCGCTGGCAAGGTAAACACAGTCTTCGAATTGAGCGCAGAAACTGATATCCAAAATCGCTGGAAATCTGTGTTGAAATGCAGCTCAGCTGAGCTGATCCGTGTAAATACAACCTTCTCAGAACCATTCCGATGTGAAGTAAAATGATGAAACCAATACACACGCAGCATTGTAAACGGATGACGTTATGACGCTGACTAATCACCGAATCCCACTGCAGGATTCCAGTGCGTCATCAGTCAAAACAGACAGGCCCAGCGTGAAGAGCTCCTGCTCCAACGAACTTTCACCAGCCCAGATTCAAAGAATCACAGCGCGAGTACAGGACCAGTCCAATTGCCAAGGTAACTTTCAAAGGCAAAACAGTTTCTATTTAGTTAAAATTGCTTCGAAAATAGTCAAAACAGTCTAAAACTTCTTTGCACAACAGCACTACCGAATGGCTGAAATTAAGTACTTCCCACGCTCGAGGCTCGATTTTTTTTTCATTTCCTCGGGAGACAAACAAACCAAACTGTCAAATCCTTACAGGGATGCAAATTTTCCCTGCACACATTGATGTATCTTTCGCTGCTGACAATACCCAGGGCACTTCGCTGTTGATGAGGCATACACTTGAAAACAGCTTAATCGTAGTGTAGTTTTCCTTTAGCACATGTCATAGCAGTCAATCCATTGAATAGTCAGTCAGAGTCAAAGCAGGGAAACGTAGCAAAGACTTCCAGTCATTTCTCAAAGGCAGCAAGCAGACAAACAGAAACTGGCAGAATCTAGTCAAAAGGGCGACCGTTGGTAGGGTCACTGGTGGGGCCTATTGGGTGCCTAGTTTCCTCCATTCAGCTTATTTGATGTCAATAAATTCCAAAACTTTAAATCCTTTATGTAAAAACGCTTCTTCATCTACTTAAACAGCTTCACTTACTTCAGTTTTAAAAGTCAAGTCCAACCAAGGTAGCTCAAGTAGGTTCTTTTTCAAACGACGCCAGTGTTAAAACGAAGTAATAGTGCAGACATCTCTTGTAGAAGGTATAAGTAGATTTATTCACGTAGTAATCAGCAGTATACAGTTACAAGAAGATCTTAGTAAATCAGGGAGTCTCTGGTAAAGCCCCACCAGGAGCAAGGTCCACTCTGCTCAGCCCATCACACCAACTGAATCTCCCCACATACAAAGCAACCCCAACATTCCACGTGACATCATCGCAGGCTGAGCAGGCAGAGAGAGAACCACAAAGGAGAGACTGAAATGACAATAAGCACATTACAACAGACTGCCCTATCTCCTATCCTCTTCAACCTTTTCTTGGAACCTCTAGCGAAATCACTAAATTCTTCTAATATTCTCTACCATATGTAGGCGGACGACACACAACTTTATTTGAAAATCTTATTCCCAGATAACATAATCTCACTCTACGCTTCAGGCCACACAAAGTTGGTTAACTGAGAACCATCTACTGCTCAACACTTCCAAAACTGAATTCCTTCCCACCTCTCCCCCAAACCACATCCCCAAGCTAGACCTTTGGCTGAATCACCTCACAGCCTTCAACTGCATCCCCCTCATCATTGACTCCGCCTAATTTCTGGGAATCACCCAGGACAAGCAGCTGAATATGAAAAATGATACCAGCAATGTGCGTGAGTGAGTTAACCACTTGATGAGGATCTTGAGGAACATCAAACTATACCTACCACAAAAGGATTTCAAGCAGGTGGTCCAAGCACTGGTCTTGCTGAGGCTAGACTACGGCAGTGCTATGCTCTGTGGCCTTCCCAAATACACCCTGGCTCCACTAAGGACATCACTGAATGCCGCAGCCAGACTGGTCACAGGTGCCAAACGAAATGAGCACATATCCCCAGTCCTAAAATCTCTCAAATGGTTACCCTACGAAGATCGAATTCAGTTAAAGATCGTCGTTCTGACGCACAAAGCAATGCATTTCAAAACTACCAGGTACCAAGCACAAAAGCCTGAATTATCCTGTGGTGGGAGAGACTCAATAAGCGCTAATACTTTCCTCCTGAATCCTCTCATCTTTAGCAAAAAGAGAACTTGTCTCTGAGCCTTCTCTGGCGCGGCCCTAAAGATACAGAACTCTCAAACTGGAAGCCAAAAGATTCCTAAGGGACAAATTCCTTCCTTAATCTGGGCCAAGTCCAATGTTCCATCATGTGATTCTGCTTCTCTTTACCGCATTGTGTTCTCTCCTTGTAACCCGCTATCATCTGTTCATTGTGCTACTCTCCTTTGTGTCATTTGACTGTGAATTTTGCGATTATTCATGTTGTGTATTCTTACTTAATGTCGTTATTGGGTTTTTGATCTTCCTTCAACTTTTTTTGTAAAGCGCTCTGATATCCTTCGGGATCTTGTTTGCCCTATATACAACTTTATAAATAAATAAAATCCATTTAGTAGGTGCGATGTTCTGGAAGTGGTTGAGGTAGAATTGGTGTCTAAAGCTTGATCAACAATAGTGTTAAAGACACCATCTATGATCAGGGTATCCGCTGTGGTTTGCAAGCAAGGGTATACCAAGGTCTGCATAATGGGAGGTACCATCATAGGGAGTTCATAGACACAACAAAGCCCCCAGGGGGATCCCTCCAATAAACCTTCTATAATTATGAAACAGAGTTTCTCTTTCTATACAGTGGGAATGATTTTTGGACACGGATTGCTACACCTCTTGATCTCCTAGTGAAACCTGTAAGATACACCCCAGTATACCCGTATCTGCAGAAGACACTGCAAGTGGTACCCAAAAGGTGCTTATCATACAAATCTTTTAAAATGTCGCAACACCACTCTGCTTAATTCTATCAAGAATCTCAATGCTTTTCTAGATTATTATTCTAATCTGTTTGCGCGAACCCACCTGTGTTTAAGTGATAGTGAAGAATATCGATCAGTACAGTGTGAATGGTGTGCTATAAAATACAACAAACCCTTTTGTAACCTTTGCCCCAGAAATCTTCCCATTCTGAAGCATCTGTCCCCCCAACTTGAACAACTCCTTGAACTAGCACTTGTAAACTATAAACCAATAACATGGAAAAATCTTGCCCCCATGAAATGTGAGGAGAGATCATCAATGCAGAGCATCCACATCCTCAAACAAGATTATATTCTCAAGGTGTACCATGTATCTAGATGTTTAAATAGCTGTTTCCCAACCTGCCACAATCCTAGGCGTTTTCACTAGAGCTAAATATGAGCATAAGGCAGCGGTTCCGCTTATGTTCATGTAAAAAAAAATACATAACTTCTGACCTCATGCCGAGTTCAAGGAGTCTTTTCTGGTGATCATGGCATTGGTTGCTGGATCTCTTTCAGAGCCAAATCCCCGTCTGGGCTACATCACAGTCAGCTGCCTTCTGTACACCTACGACACCCTCATTTAGTTCCCTGGGTCATTGTGACTGTGGCACAGCATCAGTGAAAAGCGAACTCTCTATAGGGCCAAGCGTCTTTAAATTGCAATTCTCAGCAACCCACTCACATGCAGCCTTGGGAGTCTCAAAAAAAAATTTAAATTGACAAAGCATTTTTTGTTTGACTGGAAAAAGGAGACAATATTTTAAGTTGAAAGCGTGGATTTCCCGCATAACTTTTTTCCATTGTTGCTGAATGAGCTTAGTATAGCCTGGGAAAATATTGATTCTGAGTCATATGTGGGGTGGACATGCTTCTTGGACTCTTGAAGGACGGTGTCTTGATCTTTATGGTTAAGAATTCTGGCTATGATTGGCCAGGGATGGGCCTCAGGAAGCTGTCTCACCTAGAGGGTATGACATGCCGTACTGAGTGCGCATGCGTGAGGAGGAGGAGCCACTTTAGCAGCCAGCGATCCACGTAGCAGCAGGAGCCGGAGCAGACCGGAGCAGCGAGCGAGCCGAGAGTCGGTACGGGGAGGAACCGGGGTCGAGAAGTTGAGCGGAGGCAGAGATGCGCAGGTCGAGTTTGAGCAGGTTGGTGGTTCCTCTGCTCTCCCTTGCCCCCTCCCCAGTATCTGCATCACCTCCCCCGCCCCCCCGCCCGCAGTCCACAGCCCGCCCGCTCCCCTCTCTCCTGCCCCCAGGCGCATTGTGCGAAGCAGCGCGGGGGTTTAAAGCTACACCCCATCATAAGGGGCAAGAAAGCAAGCAGGCTGCCCGGAGCGGAGTGGAGAGCCAAACAAAGTAGAGTCAAGCCGGCACAGAGTGAGACGCCGGATTCAGGTTCAGGCAGGGGGGGCTCCGGGAGCCAGGGAGCCCGTCGGCCCCGCAGGTCATTTGGGCAAAGTATCAAGACTCGGCGAGCTACGGGTGAAGTGAAGAGCGCCCGTGGTATCATTGCGCAGGGGACTCACAACCAGGGCATTAGTCGATTGGCAGGCTGCCAGCAGGATCATCCAGCTCGAAGCAGACCATCAGGCGGATCATCGGGCAGTCCATCAGAGGGGCCACAGAGGTCTGGGTGCCCCCAAGAATCATAAAAATCCCCACAAGTACTTAAGTGACTGTGAGAAGGCCGCAGGAGCACAGATCTGTGGACCTCCAAGCCACCCCTAGTACTGAGAGAGCAATAGGGGTTTCAGGAGCAACACGAGCCACAAGAGCGCACACAGCTCTTACACCCCTCAGCTCATTGGGCCCTATATTACCCATAACTCTTAACTGAGACCCTCTCGCCACAGTCACAGCCACAGCCTACGCAAGGGTGGTGTGCGGGGGCTGTGTGGCGGAAAGGAGAAAAGGGACGGGTGCAGGCCCACCAAACATCTGCACTCCCCCTCACCATGAGATCAGGGAAAGACGGAACAGACCCCATAAACAAACCAAAAAAAAGAAACCAACAACACGGCAGAAAAACGAGCGAAGGACCAAATGATCCCTCCGACGAAGACTTTGCCGAGGTACAAGACTCAAATGTCAGCGTCTCCACCGTTAAGACGCAACAGACCATTTCAGGACTTAAAAACTCCAAGACCACAGACTTTCTAATTTCATCCCCATCATCGGCGCCCCTGGCGCTACAAGTACAGAAAACTAAGACTGCCATCAGCAACAAAAGAAAGTCCCAGTCAGTGGGCTCGCCATCAAAAGCATTGCCGACCCAGAACAACGCCTCACGAGAGACCTGTCAAAGCCCCGGAAAACGCCCAAATCAATGCTTAACAAACTAACAGTGAAAGCGCAAATAAATACAAGGGAAGGAGCAAACAACGTTAATGCCCAAAAAGAGTTGTGTTCAGAACCCCCGGAGGCTCTAGAGGCAACAACACCAAATGCGCCAGAGAAGTGTCGCGCATCAAGTCTGGGCTTATACTTTGGCATTGCGGTGCCCGACTCTGGGGCCAGCGATTTACCAGCCCTAAGAATGGACAATACGGTCAAACTGGACAAGGAAACTACAGACAAAGAATTAGCGGAATGGCAACAAGGTGAACAGACGATAGCCAACGTTTACGCAAAACTGGAAAGATGAAGCGCACCGAATCGCCCATCAAGCACTGAGGATCCACCAAAGGATGTCATAACACCAAAATCTCCAATAGACTCGGAAATACAGGTAGTACTCGACGGCCTAAGTGCAAACAGTTCAACAATTTGCCACGAGGCAAATGGTCAACCATCAAGCGTCCCATCAGGGCCACTTCCCTTGCATCATACTACCTTATCACCATCCAAAGTAACTCCACCAAAAGACCCCGAGGCCTGGGGAAAAAAGGTAAAACAAACACCTACTCCAGGTACATCTCAGGGCGGAGACTCTTGAAATTCAGTCCGGTACAAACCAGGGGACAAAACCTGTTCCAGTCCTCAAATCAGCAGCAATCAAACAGACTATTTTCCTCCAGCACAGGCTCCTTTGTGGCCGCCATTTATAAGTATTATGGAAACCATTTCTTCAGCATTACTAAAACACTCTGAAAAACTGGAGTTACAGATTGACCTTTTACAAATTTTGGCATCCCACGTGGTGGGCATAGACAGAAAGATACTAGAGCTAAACTCCCTTATTGAAAGAGTACAGAAAGATCCGCACACAATGTATCACGAATGCCAGTGCTCAGAAACAAAAAACAAAACAAATGAGCAGCACAAAACCATTGAAATTCCCGGTACAGTAAATGTTCTTTAATATTCCACAAGAACAACCGGCTGTGATACAACAACCAGTGAGTATACAACCGTGGACCCAACAGAAGGCTGTCCAACTATTCACTCAGCAAATGTCCAGACAGAATCCTTTGAAAACATGCCGTTCCAAAACATAGGCACTGATGAATCTGTAGATCACGGGAAAGAAGATTCTGGGCCACCAACCAAAGGGCAAGAAAATCAAACTTATCCTTTAACAAAACGAGAACGTAAGAGATTGAGGAAAGCCAGACAAAACAAGCATCAAGGCAAAAAAGTAACAGCATTGCCCAACAGGCATAAGAACCAAGAGCACCAAACGACCAGCAGAGAAAAAACAAACTTGACCACAGTAACTACATTGAAAGGACCGAAGGGCAAATAGTCAAGCAAAAAGGACCAGGAAGAGCAAGGTGAAATTTGGCTGGACCCCCGAATACTAACCCAGACTCAGGCAGTGACACCAATAGAACATCCCAGTAGTCAAAGAGTCCAGAACCCAATAAAAGATAATACAAAAACGCAACCTGCGGTTTGTGTACCCGTGCAGAAGACTCAAGCAGAACAAAAAAACATTTTGTACTACTTTTCAAAAACGGAAAAGGCACAAAAAGAAAATCCTTTGGCCTTCGAGCAGCAGCAAAGAGTCTCCACACAAGGCCCAGAATGTCCAAGACCTTATCAACCCGCTTTCGATACCGAGCCAGCAGCCCAGCCCATCTCTTCAAACCAGGGATACCTAGCAAATCATTAAAAAAAAACACTCTAATTAGGCACTTGGACCAATAAGTAGAAATAGATTCAATCTACCCAGCAGGTGCATTAACACACAAAATTATTCCGCACTATAGCTCCAGGGGGAAGCACGATATCCTCAATCGGAGCACCATTTCAAAACTTACTAATTCGATTGAAACTCAGACATTTCAACACAAATCATATAGAAAGCATTGAATTCAAACCAATCCCAAACGCAAATGGGAGAGAGATGACAGTGGTAACATGGAAGGATCCCATGAAAGCCAAAGAATTTTGGCACCACAAAGAGTTTGCAAAATGGGGAATTGAAATAAGACCAGTAGAAATTGAAAGATACCCGGTCTCGTTATCAATGTTGGCAGAGGTAAGATCACAGCCTGACCGTGGAATACTTCGAGGGACAGTTGATCGCACGGACAGCATCAAGGGAGGTTGGACCAACCTACGTATCATTCATCAAGGCTCGTCAGGAGGTTCCAGCGAAACCCAGAAAGTTCTACCCTCAACACCAAACCCCGCGGACAACATGACGAATGAAGCATGAAAACCGAATTTGAAAGTATGCTGATGGAATATTAATTGACTGGGGGGCAAAACAAACGATGCAGAATTATCAGCATTTCTCAAACAATTCAACATCATATTGTTCCAAGAGACCTGGTCAACAACATCTGACCACATAAATGGCTTCAAAGAAATCCAACAAAACGCAATTAAAAGAGGCATATCAGGCAGGGCAGCTGGAGGCCTATCGATCTATTTGACCACTAGCATTCCTTGGTCCTACGTCACAATTGACACAGGACAAACATGGATCCAGTGCATTAAAATCAAGTTATCGCCTGACCCCAGCCCAGGATCGCAGGGGGCCCAAGAGTCTCGGTCACTGGTCATCTGTAACGTCTACATAAACCCGGAAGCCAGGAAGAAATCAGAGAAAATCCTGACCCTGAAAGCACTCATCAAATCTTTGCAAACCACTTATCCACAGGCGGGAATGGTCGTGTCAGGCGATCTGAACATGTTCCTATTACAAAGGGATCACGCACAAGATATCCAATATAACAAACTGAATGGTAAAACCATTCCTCCAATGTTAAAAAACCATCGGAAAAAAGACAAGCACGGCCAGCAGTGTGCTCAAATGTTCGCCGATATTGGAATGATCACTTTGAATTGCCGCTTTCCGCAAGATCAGCCAGCAGTTCCGACCAGAATCGTCAAACAGGCCCAAGCAGTCATAGATTACACCATAGTGGACCTGGAGGTTTTTCAAACAATCGTCGAGCTTAGCTTTCAACACACAAGGGCCTCAGTATAAATAAAAAATATATGTTTTGATACTTATATCTGTGTATACCCATTTTTAAGGGTGATACCTTCATGGTCTTTGTCTTTTTCACTGTAACGTGATATAATATAAAATAGACAGAACTTTTGAATGAAATATCTAGCTAAAACTTTTCGTAATGATCTAGTATTCCCTATTTTTAGCTAATTGTTAGATAGGGGTCCCTTGCTTCCTAAATAACAACGCTTTTCAAACAGAAAGCATACCCCCATCATGGAGAGGGAGCATTCTGCATCCAATTTTTAAAGCAGGTGTTCGATCAGACCCAGCGAACTACAGGCTGATCGCTCTCATCAATGTAGAGGCCAAAACATATGCATCAAATCTCCTGAGAGCATTGGAAGACTGGGCCAGCTCGAATAAGATTCTTCCAATCACCCAGACGGGGTTCAGGCCTGAAACTTACACGTCATGCAACTTGCTTGCGCTAAATCTTCTTGTGGACAGAGCCCACAAAAAGTCAACAAAATTGTACACCTGCTTTGTAGATCTAAAAGTGGCGTTCGACACAGTCCCAAGGGAGACCCTATGGCAGAAGATGGCTAACTGCGGTATACCATCAGAATTGTTGCCGGCCATCATTAATCTATACACATCCACCAGGGTCAAGATAAAACTAGGCAATGGTGACAGAACAACAGCGAAAATCCCCACCCACATCGGCCTCAAGCAGGGATGCGTATTGGCCCCCACCCTCTTCAACATCTTCACTGCGGATCTCGACAAGTGTATTTCGGAGATACAAAGTGACCCTCCAAAGTTAGCCAACCTCAAAATAAGGAGCATGCAGTATGCAGACAATATCGTACTCTGCAGCCAGACCCCTTCGGGGCTACAACGTTCCATCACAAGGTTGCATGAATACATCAGGGTGCACGAGTTGCTATTCAATTACAAAAAAACGAAGATAGTCTGTTTTGCATCACGGACAGGGCAGCAATCTTTCAAGTGGCATATTGCAGGCAACCTTATAGAGCAAAGCCTCTCTTACAAGTATCTGGGAGAAGTGGTCGACTCAAGGTGGACACTAAAAGATCATTTACTGCACAGAAAAGCTCAGTCCAACAAACTACGGTTTGCTTTAAACTTATTAAAAACAAAATTGAAATTTCCGTCCAATTTACACCTGCTCAAGGTGATCGCGGCAAAGTTTTTACCAGCACTTACGTACGGTTCCAATCTATTCAGAGGCAAAGATGCAAACTTCCTGAATTTACAACAGTCAGAGTTGTTTAAATACATCTTTCAGATTCCGAACTTCGTTTCACAAGTGCAAGTACGTCTTGAATTTGGGTTACTAAATCAGCACCCAGTCAGACAAGCGGCCATACTAAAAATGTGCTGGAAACTAAGAGCAGCACAAGAGGACACGTTGATAGGTCTCTGTTTGATTGAAATAAATAAGCAATCAAAAGCAAAAAATGCATGGAAAACAGTACTTGAAGAAGCATCAGCAAAGCTCAACATGCAAGAGGCATGGAACGCCAATTACACCTTTGCGGCCTTCAAAAAAGTAGCCAACGGTGCGGCAAAGCACAATTCCTGGATTGCAGATAAAGCCGCACTAGCAAAGAAAAAATATGGCTGGATGGTACTGGCCACATACGAGAGATGTGCCCCGCAACCATACCTAGTCAATCACATAACTGCATCCATCCAACAAATGCTTCTACGAATACGGCTGAGAACTTACATTTCAAAAGACCAGATCCCTGCATGGAAGCAAACATGACCGACATCACTTTGCAGACTTTGTGGCCAATCAGAAGAAGCCTTGATCCATATATTGTGCATTTGCTCATCCCTGACCAACCTGAGAAGCTATTATCTTTTCCATACATTTTGTTCTCTTCAAATCAGAACATGTCGGCCTGCTGTCATGTTAGCATTGAACAGTCAACAGCTGCAGACAGCTTGCAGGGCCACCAGATTTCTCCAGAAGGCGAGCCTCCTAATATCGAAAACTGAAAAAACGGCGACTAACAGCACAATACCAAAGGCCTGAAGTGCAACTAAAGGCTCAGAACACTGACAATGTAAATTTGTTTTTGAAAGAAAAAGGACATCATAGAATGTCAAAGTATTTTTAGTCAATGGTATTTTGAATACTTTTTTTGTATCAAAATTGAAAAGGTTTTAATTAACCACACACAATAAAAATTGACTATGATGAAATATGGCGATAGATTATCTTCAGGTATCCTTGATTGAAACCACTGGAGCAGAAAGTGCTCCGGGTGAAGCCTTTTACACCCTTCGGAACCCCCAGAAGACTACCTTCATTGCAGCAAGATCTATTCTCTGCATCTTCTGCGGTATTTAACAGGGTCTTGTTTGAAGAGGATAGTCTGCGAACCTCGGCCTTCAAGTCTCTCACTGAGTCCTTCAACTCTCCCTTCCACCTCAATTTCACTGCATTTCTTAGGTCTCAGAGGAGAAATATCGGATTGCACGATGTGAGGTGCGATCTGTGTTCTCAGTGTCCTAATAAATGGTCGCATTGTCAGTGGCCTGAGCCACCTTCCCTCACTTCAGCACTGTGATCAGTCACACCCCCATCGCAGTTGTCCATGCCTCATGCAGGAAGCGACTTTGCAAATCTTTTCAATTTTAGCTTGGTGGTAGCCATATGCTGCCTTATTCTTTCTGAACTCTGTTATCCCCAATATAGGAGCAGAGAGGGTACAGATCCAAGCAGTAGCAGTGATGCAAGTCACAAAACTGACCAAAGGTAGAAGAGAAATGGAAAGGGGAGGCCTAGAAGCCTGCAGGGTTGCTCTAGACAGCAGAAGCTAGTGGACCCGGAGGGGGCAGCAATAGTGACCAGTGTGCGGACTCACCCCTGGGATCAGCTCTTCTCAGATCAGGGCCACAGCTCATGGCCAGCAGTTCTACCCAGGAAGGGGACTACACTGGAGAGCGACTGTCTCCAAAACCCCATCACACAGATCCGGCAGGGCCCAGTGTGCAATTTTCCCCATTCATGAGCCCAAGCCAGGGCACCCCCACTTTTCAGTCTGGAACACACCAGAGAATCAAAACGGTCTATAGTCTCCTGGGAAATAGATCTGCGGAACGCTGGACACCAGGCCACACCGCCAACAAGGTCACATCTCCTCCAATCTGCTTTTCAGATCTCTGAATCTTCTGACGTCAACAGGGCAGTGTCCCCAGACAGGTGTACATACACACCCAGTGCGGAGTTCGGATTGAGCCAGCAAAGTGCCTTTGGACCGCTGAGTGTCTCCCAGCAGCTGCGACTCCCACTTCAGCCAGCTGGAACCCACAGTGAATCAGTCTGGTCTCTTGTGATTGTTTCTGCCAGTGGTGCGGTAAGCCAAGGAGTCAGGCAATCTTCAGGCGATGGGAGAATCAATGGAATCCTCTTTGCTGCCTCCATGCTGCCAGTAGCTGGATTTGTCTGATGCACATTCTGCCTACCTGTCCGCGGACTCAAAGCTGTCTCTCCAAAAGGGATACTTGTTAACGTCGATCAGGCCCGTACATCTGGCCCACCATGCATGCCTCACCTATACAGGTCGATAGCTCTGGCAATCTGCACCTCTGCAAGGTGACAGAGGGCTCAAACTAGTCCAGTTATGTGTAGTATTGTTGTTGCATGGGTGGGAGCTACCCTTTTAAGCCACCATCATGACAGCTGCCAGGCCACACTCACCCAATTTTTGACACTTCTGTACTGCAAAGTTATGGTAACATGCTTCAGCTGTACATTGGTGTGGACTTGCTCAGTTACATTTTTCAGACTGATACCCTTAATTTCCACAAACTGGAACTGTCACAATGTATTGAATCTTTTTTAAATTATCGTCACTATCGTGGAATTTCATTGGTATCATTACTGGGTACAGCTTCTTTGATGAAGAGGACACTTCATTCACAATCAAGCTTCCATCACTGCCAGTAACATTTTTACTGTCTCTTCCTAAAAGCATCTTTGAAGAATAACCTTTTAATTTTTTGGCAAGCACTCCACAGAGAGCGAAAATTAGCTGGTCTTTGGTGCACAAATAACGTGTTCTACCTGCAGTCACTGTAATCCATCTTCATTGGTATTAGACCTGGCACCATTGGTGTGGGTCTCCCTTCCTTTTTTGTGCTGTTGCCTCATGTTTTTGCTGGGTTTAGTTGCTTTTGGGCACTGTGCCACTGCTGTTCACTGCCACAGTGCAAGTGCTCCCTATGATAAATTGATGTATGAATTAGTGATTCCATGATTGGCTTGTTTGGTTTACTTGTCAGACCCTAGTACAGTGCACTGCGTGTGCCAGGGGCTTGTAAAGCAAATGCTGCTGGTGGGCTTGCAGCACTGATTGTGCCACCCAAAGGAGCAGCTTGTAAAGTGTTTCTCAGGCCTGCTATTGTAGGGCCTGTGTGCAGTCTGGTATTGCCATGTTGACTAGGCAAGTGCACCCACTTGCCAGTCCCTAAACCTTCTCTTTAGTCACCCCCTAATGTAGGCCCATTGGCAGGGTGAAATGTAGGTAAAAGGCAGGCCATATCCTGATGTGTGTGGCATGTCCCGATCGTGAATTACAGCCATTTTCGTTTTTCACTATTCCAAGGCTACTTGTTCCGCATAGGCCAGAATGGGCAGTTTTTTTATAACATTTTATAATCCTAACTGACTCAGTGAACAAGGTAGAAATTCGAGTTGACTATGTCTGAACTCAGAATGATAAAATACATCTTTTAGTGAAGTTGGTTTTAACATTCTGTGTTTGAAAATACCACTTTTAGAAAGTAGGTATTTTCTTGCCTAACTGTTCAAGCCTGCCTCTGCTAGGTTGTGTATTCCTTGTCAGGTTGGGAGTGACAGGGGCGGGGGGATTCCATTAGGCAGGGTGCATCAGCACAGGGCTGAATAGTCCCATCTGCATGTAGCGTGGTGGGAGGGGAACACCGGGGACCTGAATAGGGCTGGGCTGGGCCTGCCTTCCACAATGCTGGCTCCACCTCCTGTGGAGCGTCTGATGTCCCTAGCCTACACTGTCAAAGGAAGAGGAGTCCTGTAAACAAAGTGCTCCACGACTGCACAGAACTGGTTTGGACTAGGCACAGACACTCTCTACCTTCAGAGACAAAGCATTTTGGTGTATAAAAGAGGGGACCCAGACCCCAGAACTTTAGATCACTTCTGGGAAATAAAGATGAACCTTTGCAGAGGAGAAGAACCGGGAAACTGAAGGAAGAGACTACCCCTATGCTGCATGTTGATGGGGTTGGCATGCAGGGGTGGCTTCATTGCCTAAGAAAGGAGAAAAAGGACTGTGTGCTTTCATCATCTTGAGGAAGATCTCCAAGGGATTGAACTGGAGCCTGCCTCCTGCCTGAAGTCTCAGGGATACAAGACTTCACCCCTTCTGCTTGCCTGCATCTAGAACTGCGGTTTTAGCTGCTGCAGAAGGAAATTGCAACACCGACACCGGCGAGCGACGCAGTCTTCTGCGCCGAAGCCGTAAGCGCTGCTCCAACTTGCACCGTAGACCCGACGCCGGCAGCCGCGCCACATCGACACCAACAAGCAACACCGTAACTTGCCCAAAGCTATGAAAGCTGCTCCAACTTGTGCTGTGGTCCCGACGCTGGCTGCTGGGCGGCATCAACTCCGAAGCTGACATCGCGGAGCCCATCCTCGAAGTGGGAGACTGAAAATCCATCAACAGCACGACATCGAAAGGAACCGTGGTTTCGGCGCCATCGTGACCTCACCTCCCCGACGACAATAAGGCACATTCGTTTCACCTCCCCTGGGCTGCAGTAAGGAACTAAGTCTACACCTCCCCTGGGGTCGTAAGGAACCAACGCCGTGCAGCGCCAATGAAGCCGCACCTCCCTGATGCCGAGAGCTGTCTTTGTTTTTCATCGCTTTTCCAAGGTACTGTTCTTTGGGGGTCTGTTTGACTCAGGGACCGACGCCGCGCACCTCGCGTTCGGCGCCGTACTTTGGGATTCCTCCTGTCACGACGTTGTGATAACTCATGCTGGAGTTATCCGTTGCTAGAGACTGATTTTAAGTGAATAACCTATTTTTAGGCATATCTTGAGTACAGTATTGTGGATTTTTGTCGTTTGGTCTTGTGTTAAGTCTGTATAAAAATACTTATTTTTATGATGCAACTTGTGTGGTGTCCATCTGTAGTGTTCTCACTGTATTACTGTGTTCACAAATGCTTTACATACTGCCTCTGAGATAAGCCTTCCCGCTTGTGCCAAGCTACCAAGGGGATGAGCAGGGGTTATTGAAGGAGTGTAGCCCCTTACCCTGTTTAGATGTAAGGGTCCCTATTTGGTCAAAAGGTACCTACCTCTGCCAACTAGAGACCCCCAAATCTAACAATTGGCCTTTACTAACTTTGGGCCAGATGTATCAAACAATTTATCCATTTTGTCTCTATGGGGAAATGTATTCGTACATCTGGCCCTTTATGCTCATGGTTATTACAGGTAGTGACCCCCCCTATATTTTGGGAATTGTACTTTGCACGTCATGCTTTTCCAATTGGCTACTAGGAAATGTTATGTGCCATCAATTTGAAAACATATTAAAGTGAGTTTTCGGAAACATTACATCGTCTACACTTCTCTACATTAGAAGGGAATAATACTGCACTGTGTTTTGTCATATATGTATATGCTCGCAATTGTATTTCGCTCAAATATCTCCAAGCTTCCAAATGCACTTTCATCCGGATGTTGCAGAGTTTGATTTATGGGTTATGAATTAGGATGTCTGGGCCTTGCCCGTTGGTAATTACTATAATATGGTTTCTTTCATTGTAACTTTCCATTATGCAAATTTAGTGTTAAATATTTTTCTTATGCTTTCATATATATTTATATATGTAGGAGCAATATTACTAATGATTTTAGTTAGCAACAGTATAGCTCTGCATTGTGCTCTTCAACATCTACAATTCACATGATATATTCTCACTGGTTTACACATGTACATTTCTCAAACTGCAATCACATATTAAGCATGAGAATTAAGGGAAAACTCATGAAATCTTTTCTGTAAATCACTAGGTAAACATTTTGTTTTACTTGCAACTGAGGGTTGTTCTATGTGGCAGACTGAGTTTCACAGTCCTAGTTGTTACCTAAGATGACCCATTCTGAAACTTTATCTTTCGGCGTTAATTTGAGTGCTCCCTCTGTTGGCACTTATTTTGGCGTGGACTGTGGACAATCCTAAACGTATACTTGTGCCTGGATCACTAGTCAACTGCCAATTGGCTGATCGTCGCCAGCAGCCTTTTCTATGTTTAGACTATTATTTTGATTGTTTTTAATCTTAAAATCATGGGTTTTAGCTGTAATCATCTTTTGAGGTGTCAGTGGGTTCGTTAGACACTCCGTTTTTCCAGTTTCTGAGTAAATAACTGTAGTTGGATCCTTTAGAAACATGAATTATTTTACTGGGGATCATTTTCCCAAATAGCGAGTGTATTGGTGTTATTAAAGGGCTTGTTGTTACATGGCATGATTTTGCCAGTGTTTCCAGACCTCCTTGGGTTTCCTGATGGCTTTTTTAGATGTTTTTGTGCCGCTTGTTTTCAGTTTTCCTGACCTCATTTTTTTTCTCTTAATTGTGATAAATGTGTTTGTTTATTTTCTCCTCTTTTCCTTTTTGCATGGTCTCCTATTGTCTGGGCTGTTATAACCGAGATCTGTTCTGCATTACATTTGAGTAAGTTCAGCTTTACCTTTTAATTGGTTGTTATACGGAGAGACTTTATGCAACTATATTCCAGGATTGTTTGATTAGTTAGAATTTATCAAGTCTTTGAGAGAATGTCTCTGCTCACAGTTCATGCCACACAACTCCCCCCCCCTTTCCTAACCCCTCAATTTGAAATAAATCACCTAACTTCTATTATTCGGGGGGAGAGGGGTCATCTTCTTATCAAATGAAATACCGTCTTATTTGGGAAAGCGGGGGTGCTAGGCTGTTCACAAGCCCAACCCCCTAACCTACTTGGTGGCTTCCGCACTCACTGAATTTACTTTAACTATATAAAAATATGTAACAGTGTGCACCTTTGGTCGTCACACTTAGAAGAGCTAAGTTTGTTTCCTGCTTTTACAGCTCTCACCTGTGCCTCTACTCTCAGTTCTCACTGTTGGTACTGGTGCTGCTCTCTCCACTGTCGCTGTTGACACTCAGCTCTCACTGCTGGTACTGCTCCTGCCGCCGCCGCAGTGTTGCTCGTCTCCAGCTCTAGCTTTAGGGAATTCAAAGAGCAAACACTGCACTTGGGCTGTATAAAATACCCACCAGTTGTGCTCCCTCTGAGGTTGCTCACGAAGCATGAAATATGTTGATAAAACTCGCCCCCCTGCCTAACTGCTGATACCAAAGGCAGTGCAGACGCCTGATGCTACCAAAAGTTAAATCGCATGTTGGATGCTGGGGCTTGGGGGGGGGGGGGGGGGGGCAAAGCTGAGGCCAAGGCTAAATCTGGAGCTATGGGTGCTCATCTCAGCTCCTGTATGCGATCTCCTCCTACAGTGAATCCTGAAGGTTATTTGTTTCCAATTAATAACATTTTGAAATATTTGCTAGGACATTGTTGAAGAAAAATTAATCCTTATTTCACGCACACTAAATACAATGCATGAATAGAAAATGTTGACCTTTTAACATATTTTTCTCATTTTATCATAACTTTTTTCCATTGTTGCTGAACGAGCTTAGTGTAGTCTGGAAAAATATTGATTCTTCTGGGGAGATATGTGGGCTGGAAACGCTTCCTGTACTCTTGAAGGATGGTGTCTCGATCTTTATGGTTAAGAATTCTGGCTATGATTGGCCAGGGAGGGGCCTCGGGAGGCAGTCTCGCATAGAGGGTACAAAATGCCCTCTCGATGATGAAAGATGGCTATTGATTATCTTCAGGTATCCTTGATTGAAACCGATATTGCAGAATGTGCTCCGGGTGAAGCCCTCTACTCCCTCCAGAAATCCCTGAAGACTAACATTATTGCGGCCGGATCTATTCTCAGCATCCTCTTATGTATTTTACAGGTTCTTGTTTAAGATCGGCTTTCAAGTCTCTCACTGAGTCCTTCAACTCTCCTATTCTGCCTTCCACCTCAGTGACTCTGTTCACTGCGTTTCAGAGGTCTGAGGGTAAATATCGGATCGCACCTCACCAATCTAGTCTGGTGTTCTTAGCGACCTGCAAAATGGTTGCAGCATCTGCAGCCCGAGCCACCCCCTTCATGCAGTCTGATCAGTCACACCCCCATTGCTGTTGTCTATGCCTCAAGCAGGAAGCAACTTGGCAAAATTTTAAATCTGGGTCTGGTAACACTGAGCCAGTTGTGATCGGGAGAGCTGTAGCCTGCGCAGGAAATATCCATACCCCAGACTTGTAATACGGCCAATGCTGGTAAGATGTAGGAGGATCAAAAGAGTAATATACCATTAATTTGAATGCATGGTAAAACCTGAAACCTTTGCTAAAATCTAGACAACTTGAAAAGGCATTTAGGAAATTTGAATCGCTCTCCAAATTGACAGTAAATACAATGCAGAATTGGGTTAGCATGTTTACCTTGGCTAAAGGGCAAATTATCATAATGCTATAATTACCTTTTTATACTATAGGTTAATGTATAATAAAGAGGTTTACATCAGGGAGCGGATGTGGCATAACGGCCAAAGTGGCAGACCTTAAAGCCGGGGAACCAGGTTTGAGTCTTGGTGAGAGGCTCAAACATACTGTGGGTCTGTACAAATCACTTATGGACAGATGTAGGACAGTTTTTGCAGTCACAAACGGGAAATCAGCCCATTTGCGATTGCAAAACATGTCTGTGCAATGTACAAACCCTATATTGAGTAGGTAACTTATTAATGACTCGCTAAAGAGGGTTTGTGACTCCCTATTAGGAAGGGGCGTGGCAAGGGGCGTCCCTTCCTAATGGTGTCCACAATTCTATGTACATTTGTTTTGCGGTCTCAAAACACTTGGTTTACCACGTATTTCAAAAAGGTGGTAAGCCACTTGCAAACGAGAAGGGGACCCCTTCCTCTTTGTGACTGGCAGCGAAAGTTGTCTACTCTTAACCCACTTTTACATGGCATCTTTTCAATGGGAAGCACAGTTAAAGTACATTGCATATATATCAAGCATCCATAGTTGAGACAACATCAGCATCATTGGTCCATAATGTCTTATAGTACCTCCTAGACATATTGCCAATCAAGGCCTACTCCAACATATACTTTTGAAGTTATCCCATGGTGCAATGCTTCCTTAATTTAGAGCCTCCCGCATATTCCTACCCTGTTCTCCCCATCCCCTAACTCCCCCCACCGGTGTGCTCCAACAACATAGTCAATAATAATCTAGCGTCTTTTCATGTCAGGGAATTCACGTTTCCGGCCTCGCTCCAGTCATTCCCTCAGCTACGCGAGTTCTGCACCCCGCTCCCTTGAGGACTACTCATAGTTCCCTCAGAACCCTCCAGTGAGTCTGCGTTTGAATCCGCCTCCGGGTGTGTCAACAGCTCCACTAAAGCCTCCCGAGCCTGTGCAGTTTCCATTGCTAAGTCATTATTCCTTCTCCTGGCCTGTTGAAGTCGAACCATGCGCTCACTGGATGCCCATTTTATAAACTCCTCTCTCCATCGTTCCACACTAGGGCCCTGTCTGGATTTCCACTGCCTTGTCAATTCTCGCTTAGCCAGCAATAATCCCAGGTCTAAGAATTTACTTGTGACCTTAGTGCGCTTTGTGTGGAAACCACTGCAGTACGCACGCCCCCATGTCAGGCTCTACCTGTCTGACCCCATTCAGGACTTCCATCACCTCCTCTAAATATGTTCCGAGCTGCGGGCAGCTCCATATCGCATGTTGAAAATCCGCTGCTTGAGTGCTGTGTCTGGGACAGCACGCAGTCTCTACGTGAAAGTATTTAAATATCCTTTCAGGGGTTAGATAGGCCCTATGTACAATGTAGAAATGAATGAGCTGAAACCTGGGATTCCGTGTACCTTTCCATGCCTTTTCTAAGATTCTGGCCCATGCTGTCTCAGGAATACCCCCTTCCCAGATCCGCTTCCCATTTTTCACGCAACTGTGTCAGTGGCTGCAGTTCCTCCCCCACCATTCGCCTGTATAAGCATGTCACTGCCTTTACCGTCCCCGCTGCACTTACCACATACTGACACGTCAATGATGTCTGGGGCTCCATCCGCCCAGAGCTCCTGAATCGCAGCCACCAGGGTAGCATGCAGCAAGTAGCCACCTCTAGGCAGGTTGTATCTATTCTGGAGCGCCTGGAAAGGAAGTATGGCTCCCTCTTCATACAAGTCTCTGATCATCTGCAACCCTAGATCCTCCCACTCCGCCAGCACAGTCCAGTGCCCCCCATGCGGGAAGGCTGTGCACATGCCCAGGGGAATTTCCGGTGCATACAGACGCGGAACACCACTCCTGCGCTTATATTTGTTCCAGATGGCCCTGAGCGTTTTCTCCTCACTAGTCAGAGTCGAGTCGCAGTCGCTGCCCCAGCACTATGAAGGAAAGAACATGCCTTTCACAGCCACCTGTCCTATAGTCCATCCGGCCACCTAAATTATCTGGCTAATGCCTGCGTAAGCCACCGCAATTGGGCCGCCAAGTAATACCCCTCAAAATCAGGGACTGCCCATCTTCAGCAACGCCACCCTACCCTCTACCGAAAGCAGGAGTGTACTCCAGAAAGCCATGTTCCCTTTAATCCCTCGCACCGCTCTGCTCACATTGCCCTCCAAGAGGTCCGCCTGTTCATGATAGATGTTAGTTCCCAAATATTGCAAGCAACAAGGCTCACACCGCAATCTCGCCAGTACACACAGGGAAAAGGAAAATCTTCTCCCAGTTAACCCCGAGCCCTGACACTTCCCCAATGCCCGCAACAGCTCCATCGCCCCAGTATCCACTTCAGCAGTGTCCGCCAGAAACATCAGCAGACCATCCGCATAGAGCGAGATATAGTGTACCTCCCCACGAACCTCTATTCCAGTATAGTTCTTCCCTGATCTAGCCCGGATCGCCAGTGGTTCAATTGCCAGGGGCAAATAGGAGCGGGGAAAGTGGGCAACCCTGCCGCGTCTCGTGTCCCACCGAACAGGGCCCTGACACCGTCCCCCTTGCATCATGTTTTCCCTTAAGAAAAACGGGATGCATTATAAAAAAAATTGCCTCATTTTGAAAGCAGACACAGACATTGTGGTCTGCTGACCCAAGCAGGCCACCATCCCTGTGAGTGCTGGCCATTCCCTTTATAGTTGCAAATTCGACTTGCCTTATGAATATTAACGAGGCAGGTTGTTTGCAACCCCATTGGGAATCGCAAACAGTGTCTGAGACACTGTTATACATTCCATTTTGCGAGTCCCAAATTGCTAGTCGCAAAACAACGCAATTTGTGACTCGCAAAACGGAAGGGTCGTACATCGTGCCCCAAATCCCCTTGTGCCTGAAAAATTAATGTGTCCGTCTGCAATGCAACTGATGCACATGTAAAGCATTCTGATACCTTTGAGTCGAGTTCACTTCATATAAAACTGGAAGAAAAAAAACCCTCATTGTGACTTTTCAGAGCCACAACGGGGGTCCCCACAATAACCAATCACTCTGGGCGGTAGGCATAGTCTTCATATTGACCCATACCAGTGATATAGCCCAGAGGAAGGCGGGTGAAGAATGATTTTTTTTTTCCTTTTTAGTAAGCCCAAATGCTATCTACAAAGGACTGAGGAAATCTAAAGGAAATCTTTCTAAGGCCTAGAGGGAACAAAATCTTTTGGCTTGCATCAGGGTGTCTGGATACGGGGAGCCAATTAAATGTTTTAAACATTGGAATGATGCAGCCACATGGCCAAAGATGCAGGAACTATTTTGCTTTAACAATTTGGAACTGGTCACAATCTGCAAAACAGCAAGATTGGTGCCTTAAGGTTTATACCATTTTCACTGCTTATGAACGACATGACAAGAATTATAACGACCTGTCGTTTCTGCAGGTAGTCGAGGTTTGGGAAGAAGCCTCAAAGTGTGTTCTTTATGCAGAAGGAAGTCCTTGTGACATGATTCACTTGAAGGATCAGAGTACAATTTTAGACACTCAGTCCAAGAGTTTTTACTTCTTTTGACATCAATGGTGGGGTCTCTAGTTCCTTGGTCAAGTTGAGTAGGTTGTTGGTTCTCCATTTAACACAGGTCAGGCTCTCAGTTTTCAAGAAATATAATTTAAGATGACTGGCCGGCATACATTCATCAAAGTCTTGGCAGCTCTAGGTCTGTTATGTGCCCGGGTTAGGCCCAAGTAACCGAGCTACACTTTTTTCTGAAATTGTCCCAATTTTGCACAATAAAATTGCCGCTGTGACCTTTTGCACATATTTGCATGTACTGAAACTACTTTGTTTACACATCTACCTTAGCAGAACAATAGCACGATGCCTCAAACACCATGTGCAAGGCCTTTTGACGCACTATGTACAAATGTTGTTCTATCTTCATCCACGGGCGAAAGGGCTATTAGCATATCTAGAACATCGCTAACAAATAGATATATATCTATCACAAGGATGCTATCTATTATAAATAATGAGCATCTCAAAAGATTAGCAGAGAAGGCACTTCGGCTGACATGGAGTGTCCCTGCACACTGAGACTTCACTATGCAGTGGTCTGACATCTCCATGAGGCGATTCCAGTTTGTGACCAAGACAGGCTCCTACATTCTCTCTCACTGGGTAATGGGGTTGGATTGTCCCTTGGGGGGAAGAACAATAGTTACCTGTAATCTGTGGTTCTCCAGTATTGGTGTCTTTCATAGATTCACATGCACGAATCATTCCCCGTCGTCGGAGTGCGAGTCCCACGGTACATAAAATAGCAATAATATGCCATAATATCATAGTAAAAACTAGTAATTCCCAACCAGGAAGTAAAGTAGCCCAAGCTACAGGAGAAAAAGCTTTCAAACTCATTACTATCCTAGTCATTTTGTATAGACCAAACTGCAGCCAATCAGGCGACAGCACCCACCAGAAGGTTCTCCCCGAGGCTCAGGCTCTCAGATTTTCTCGCAAGGAGTGATGGTAAACCAATGTAGCCTAAGAGCCTCTGAGGGGAGGTGGGTGGGTTGCATGTGAATCTATGAAAAACACCAATACTGGAGAACCACAGATTACAGGTAAGTAACTATTGTTCTTCTCCAGTATTAGGGGTGTCTTTCATAGATTCACATGCCTTAATCAGAGTAGATAGCAGTACACATCTGTGTCTGGAAGACGCTCTTTGTAGCATAAGCTGGTAATAGGAGATGCACATAACCATGAAAATATAAAATATATATATATACATATATAAACATATATATATATATATATATATATCAATAAATAATCACTAAAAGCATGAAAAAAGCAAATACTTGAGCATGTGCACAACAAAATAAGCATAACAGCGTCTGACAGCAGTAATAGGAGATGGGAAACAGAGGCTCACCTTATTTGAAAAGATTACGCAGGACTGCTTGACCCACTGAAGAATCTGTTTCGCTGGCTGCATCCAAATAGTAGTGTTTGGTGAAAGTATGCCGACTGGCCCAGGTCGCTGCTCTGCAGATGTGCTGGAGAGGGATTCCAGCGAAAAGAGCAGTTGAGGAAGACACTGCCCTTGTAGAGTGCGCTCTAGGAGCTGCTTACAAAGGTCGGCCTGCTTGTGTATGCTAAAAGTCAATAGCTGCAGAGATCCATCTCGCAATTGTTTGCTTAGAAACTGCTTGGCCTTTACGAATCGTACCATAAGTGATAAATAGTTGATCAGATTTGCGCAAAATAGAAGTTCTCTGCAAATAGAACTTTAAACATCTCTTAATGTCCAGTGTATGCAATGCCCTTTCGGCAGGGGATTGTGGATTTGGAAAGAATGTCTTTAAGATGACAGGCTCTTTAAGGTGGAAATCGGAAGGCACCTTAGGTATAAATTTTGGATTTGTTCGGAGCACCACGGAGTTATTTGTCAATTGTAAAAAAGGATGATGGACTGTGAAAGCCTGGATATCACTGACTCTCCTAGAGGAAGTCAAAGCCAATAAAAGTGACACCTTCCACGTAAGGAATTTCAAATCTGCTTTGTGGATGGGCTCAAAAGGATTGAGCATGAGCTGCGCTAACACTACATTAAGATGCCACGATGGTGGTCGATTACGTACCGGAGGGAACATTCTGAAAAGACCTTTGAAGAATTGTCGTATAATTCTTGAAGAATAAAGAGAAGTGGTCCCATCTTGTCGGTATCTTGAAATCGCTGCCAGGAAAATCTTTAGGGTTGCATGAGACAATCCTGATTTTGTCAGATGTAAGAAAAAAGGTAAGACTTGCTCTGGTTTAGCCAAAAGAGGATGAATTCAAGCTGAACGACACCAGATACAAAAAAGTTTCCATTTGAGACTGTATGTCTTTATAGTAGCAGGTGCTCTCGCATTGACTAGTACTTCCTTACAATCTGCAGAAATGTTTAGGTGGGCGAACTCAAGGTACTCAGGCGTCAGGCCGCTAACTTCAGAGATGTCGGGTCCGGATGGTAAATCTGACCGTCCTGTATGGAGAGCTGGTCTGGAGTTGGACGTAACTGGATTGGTTTGCACTCAGATAGGAGAAGGAGCTTGGTGAACCAGTATTGGCGAGGCCACCTGGGGGCAATAAGAATCAGCCGACACGGTTCCTTCTTCATCTTCCGCAGGACTCTAAGAACTAGCGGTATCGGTGGAAAAGCGTAGGCATATATTTGTGACCAGTTGATCGAAAACACATTGCCCTGAGAGTCTTAGTGGGGATGCCAACTTGCAAATAACCAGCATTTGCTGTTCTTCTTGGTCGCAAAGAGGTCTAGATCTGGATGACCCCACTGCCGAAAGATCCGATCCACTGTCTGCTGATGAAGTTCCCACTCGTGAGTGGACACTGTTGTCCTGCTGAGGGTATCTGCAAGAACTTTCTCTGTTCCCGGTACATGAACCGCCAGAAGATTGATTCTGTGCCGTATTGCCCATGCCCATAGCTCCTGGGCTTCCTGAGACAATAGAGACGATTTTGTCTCTCCCTGTTTGTTTATATAGTGCATACTTGTCGTATTGTCCGTGCGAACCAATACAGTGGCTCCTTGAATGATTGTTTGAAATGATTTGAGGGCAAGGAAGATGGCTCTCAGCTCCAACAGATTGATGTGCCAACGTTTCTGCTGGGGGCTCCATTGGGACGCTGATAGTCAGTCCCTGAAGATGAGCTCCCCAGGCCTCGAGGGATGCGTCCATGGTGATTGTAAAGTTTGGTGCGTCCTGAAGGAACGCGCAGCCTTGTTGTAGATTCATTCTTTGCTTCCACCAGAGAAGGGAACCCCGCATGCAAGGGGTGATCCGGATGAGGTCCTCGAATGAACCCGAGACCTGCCGCCCTTGTAAGCGGAGTTCTTCTTGAAGAGGTCTCATTCTGAGACGGCAATTCGGTATCAACGGAATGCAAGACGATCCCATCCCCAGAAAGGATTTGAACAGTCGGACTGAAACTGACTTTTTTGAAAGTAGTAGTTGAGCCATGTCCTGTATTCTGATTTGTCTTTCGTCCGACACGAAGGCTTGGAGCAGCTGGTTGTCTAGGGTATCAACTGGGACTTGCTGACGTTGATGGAAAGGCCCAGAGATTGAAAGAGATCTAGACACTGTTGTAAATGGTTGTGTTTGTCTGCGTAAGAACTGGCCTTGATAAGGCAGTCGTCCAAATATGGAAACATTTGTATTCCCTCCAGCCGGAGGTATGCTGCTACCGGAGCCAGGACATTTGTAAAGACCCTGGGTGCCGAGCGCAGTCCAAAGGGAAGGACTTTGAATTGATAATCCCTGCCAGCCACTCTGAATCGCAGGTACTTTGTGTGTCGATGGGGATGTGGAAATACGGATCTTGGAGATCCAAGGTGGCCATGTAGTCTCCAGCCGATAGGAGATGCAGTATTTACTGTAGCGATAACATTCTGAAGGTTAGCTTCTTCAGATATTTGTTTAGGACACGGAGATCTAGAATTGGACACCATTCTCCGGACTTCATCTTTATCAGAAAAAATCCTGTTCCCCTCAGCGTTTGAGGAACCTTCTCGATTGCTCCTTTCTTCAACATCAAATTGATTTGGGTAAACAGCTCCTTTAGATGAGCTGGAGGTGATCCCTTTGGTGTAAAGTTCGGAGGAAACTGTTCGAATTCGAGGGCATGGCCCTTAGCCACAATGTCAAGGACCCACCTGTCCGATGTTATCAATGACCATTTTGAGTAGAATTTGGATATTTGCCCTCCAATTTTTGCATGAGATTGGGACAGAAGCGGTGGCAGGTGATAAGGCTCATTGTCGTTTATCCTTTCCGCGGTAGGCCTGTCTTCTCTTGTTCGGGGAATAATTATTGTTTCGTTGACCAAAGGACTGATAACGCTGTGTTTGATAGCGTTGATTTCCCTGCCTGTAAGAGGACTGTTGTGAATATCCACCTCGATTAGAGAACGATCCACGTCCTCTCGCTCCTCGAAAGGGCGGCGTACGAAATTGCAGGGTACTTAAGGATTTAGCGGTTTCTGTATCCTTTTTGATTGTCTGCAGGGCTTCTTCCACTTGCGGACCAAACAGAAACTCTCCGTCATAAGGCATATCCAATACCTTTGTTTGCACTTCTTGACGGAACGAAGTGGAGCGTAGCCAACCTTGCCTACGTAGGACAGCAGCACCCGCCAATTGCCTGAAGCCAGTTGAGGCCACATCAACAGCACAATCAATCTCAGCCGAGATTCTGTCACCTTCCTGTAGGATCTTTTGCGCTTCAGACTTGGAAGGTTCTGGAAGTTGGTCTATGTATGGCGAGATATCTGACCACATTTGCCGGTCATATATGCCCAGGATGGCCAGTGAGTTAGCAGCTCGGACTGTGGTAGCTGCCAGAGTTGAAACACGCTTGCCAATGGCATCCAGGCGCCTACCGTCTCTTTTAAGTGGAGCCGCCATTGGAGATGAAGGGTTCCTAGATCTCTTTTGTGCAGCTTGAACAATAACTGAATCCTGTTTTGGTTGTCCTATAAGGCAAGCAGGGGACTTCTCCGGAGCCGTATACTTTTTATCAATCCTTGGCAGGACCGGAGGAATGGAAGCCGGGTTAGCCATGACCTTAATTCCCTCCTTCCAAATGAAATCTATAATAGGTATAGACCCTGCTTGCTTCCTTGGCTGGTCTTTAAAATCATATAGGAAGCATTCCTGTTCTGTATGCTCCATATGAATGTGGAAGCATTTCGTGGCTAGCTCCATTAAAAGGTGGAATCCTCCCACATCCACTGGAGGTGAATCTGAAGTAGCCGGAGGCAACGGAGAAGGAGTTTGAACCTGGTAGCCGTCCCACTCCGACATTAATGACTCATTATCGACTTCTTCTCTTTCCTCTTCGTCTGAAGAACGTTTTTCGGCCGGCTGATTATATGATGCAGGTGGAGGCGACCTTGGAGGTCTGAGGTCAGGCAAAGGCGTCTCAACCACAGGTGTAGGAGGTATAGAGCCTGCTGACTCTGCTGGCGGAAAGCGCCTATAATAGTCATCTAGCATGCATTGAAGGTTGGTGAGCAATGCTATTGGCACCTGAGCTGAAGGGACATTTGTCACAGTTGATGTCATCTGCTCAGGCGAATGCTGATCTTTTTGGTTGTCTTCTTGATATTTTATATTCAATTCGGAAGGACTTGTTGCCGTTCCCAATGTATCCTCAACAACAGAATCCTCATCACCGTCCTCAGAATCCAGTAGCTTGTCTGGAACCTGTAGAGGTATTTTCTGCGGTGAAATATGTAGAGGAGATAAAAATTCCAAGGCTGAACCACGTCTCTGAAGTAAAGACTGTTTTGGCGTCGACAGAAAAGCCGTAGACGGCGACCACACCTGCAAAGTGGTACAAGAAGATAGCTGTGGCGTCGATGGGGGTTTAACCAAAGGACTCGCCGACTTGGATTTGATGGTAGATGACAATGAGGTCGTCGTCGACGGAATAGTGAACGTCGTCGACAATAAAGGCTCCGTCGACGGTGGTGTCTTCGTTGACGCTGTTGGCTTATTCGACGCTGTTGGCTTAGTCGACGCTGTTGGCTTAGTCGACGCTGTTGGCTTAGTCGACGCTGTGTCGACGATGGTGTCTTCGTCGACGATGGTGTCTTCGTCGACGATGGTGTCTTCGTCGACGATGGTGTCTTCGTCGACGGTGTGGTAGTAGTCGACGATCCCGTCAACGGTGGCTTCTTCGTCGACGGGAGAACAAGCGTCGGCGGTGACGTCGACGGGAACTTCTTAAACAGGGGTCTCCAAACCGGTCCTGGAGGGTCGGATCCATGCCAGATTTTTAAAATTACTACATGTATCTCAATGGGGATATCCAAAAAATCTGGCATGGATCCGGCCCTCCAGGACCTGTTTGGAGACCCATGTTCTTAAATTTAGCCGTCGACGAGGCCCTGACGATGGCAGAAGATGAATATTCTGCTGTCGACTAGATAGGTCTAACAGTAACATAGACCATCGTCGGCGATGAAGACGTCGTCGACATAATCATCTCAGGCTTAGGAGAGGAAAAAGTTACCATTGACGTAGAATCGACTGAGATCTTCGTCAATGACGGCGGCGTCGACGACAGGGTCTGTTTCTGAGGTAAAGTCTTCTCAGAAGATGTTTGAGGTAACATCTTTGTGGATTTTCTCGGGGGCGTAGATGGACCACTTTTCTCCTTCACAGGGGGAGTAGCCTTAGATGTGGAAGGCCTCTCAGACCCCTTAACAGGTTGGTGCTTCCTCTCAACCTTAGCCCCAGGAGAAGTTAACACCTCATCAGCAGCTCTCTTTCTAGAGGCTGAAGTAGACCCAGAGGCAATGCTGCCTACCTCAGAAGCAGGATAATCCGAATCCTTGAGCTTTTGTAGCCACAAAAGCAGGCAGCCCTCTGTCCCGGAGGGTCTTCTGAGGGAAGGTCCTACAGATCTTGCAGTCCTTCACTTGATGTTCAGGATAGAGGCAGTAAATGACCTTCTTGTGGGGATCTTCTTTAAAAAGCAGGAGCTTACCACAAGAGTCACAAGGCCTGAACAAAGATTTCATGGTTGACATCTTCAAAACACTAGATTCCAGAAGGAAAATAGAGAAGTACTGAGCAGAGCTCAGGGAGTCTCCCTTCACACGACGTGCAGTAGAAAATCTGAGAGCCTGAGCCTCTGGGGAGAACCTTCTGGTGGGTGCTGTCGCCTGATTGGCTACAGTTTGGTTTATACAAAATGACTAGGATAGTCATGAGTGTGGAAGTTTTTTCTCCTGTAGCTTGGGCTACTTTACTTCCTGGTTGGGAATTACTGGTTTTTACTATGATATTATGGCATAATATTGCTATTTTATGTACCGCAGGACTCCCACTCCGACGACGGGGAATGATTCAGGCATGTGAATCTATGAAAGACACCCCTAATACTGGAGAATCTTGGCTTCACACCTCCACAAACAATCTAGGTTCACCGAGAGTAGGGCTTGCATAGTAGGAGTACACCTGATTACTGCCTTGTTGATATGCCTGCATATATACACACTGTTTTAGCACCATGGTAGAACTATGTCTACAATTTAATCATTTAATGCTTGTAATCACTTTCTTATTCTTCGGTCTACTGAAATGCAGCATATGTATTCTATACAAGAATAACATTGGTTCAATAAATATGTTGAAAATGTCCCACTGTTTATTCCCTGTATAGTTCTCTGAGCACATGTAAGCATGAGTGACTGAGCAAAAGGTTCTGATATGTTTCCACGATTATATCACAACAAATAATATCTGGGGGTCAAAAAAGAGAAAGGAGAGTTTGACAGTAAGAACCACTATACCAAATGCACACAGAACAGTATCAGTGAGAAATAATAGTTAGTAAATGGTCAAGTCGAGACTCAAGAGTACAAGGAGAAAAATGTATTGTTCCCATCAGAAGCCACACTGTACCGCCCTTGTTGTCATCATATGGGATCTCCTTACCCAGGAGACAAGACGGCCGGTAAACATTACCGTGACCGAAATGTGATATGAGAGCAGAACAGAGGAGTGTGGTAGTGGCTAATGAAAAAAGCAGTGTACGGTGATTAGAGTGGAAAAGTGAAGGGTAATACTAAAATTAGGTGAATGGGTGGAAAAAAGAAATTTTATTAGTATCCCCCAAACCCTAAGGTTAAAAGGCAGGTGTGGGTGCAGGTTTTAAATAATAACCGCACTTATTAGTGGTCGACATGTTTCAGCATTTCATAAGATTTTCTTAATGCATTCCTCAGGACCTATACAGGAT
This sequence comes from Lissotriton vulgaris, assembly GCF_964263255.1. NCBI lineage: Eukaryota > Metazoa > Chordata > Amphibia > Caudata > Salamandridae > Lissotriton > Lissotriton vulgaris. Next base: position 779,749,833 of record NC_141694.1, read on the forward strand.
ACACTACTGCTTTTGTAAAAAATAAATAAATTATGAAGATATCACCTGGACATCCAGGCGTGCTCAACCGTATACTGTCAGTGCATAATGGTAAGGGATCCAACATGTAAAACAAACGAACAAACAAACAAATAGAACACGTAAAGTTATTCACATCGTTATTGTTTGTATTCATAATGACATTGCAATATGTTCAATCATACCTGGTCATTATTTCAGGTATGCACTCACCCTTGCGTGTAGGTTGAGGAGCTTCACCCCACCTGGCTGCAGCGCAGGTAAAAGGAGCACCGCTCTGTGAGAAATCACATAATGTTTACAGAGCGGCTAGTGATATGACACTAACCAAATTAACAACAAAGTATACTTCGAGATGAGAGGTTGTCTGAGTCTCTTGTAACCAGGCTAGGCGTGAACGCCATAATCTGTCATGACTCGAAAACGATGACCACCCAGTAGGGACAAGTAATGCATGAAAGCCGATCCGTGTCAGTTATGTTTAAGAAACGCACACGAGATACGCTTCGTGTTATTGATGGCGGAGTAGCCTCTAGCGGCGTATCCGCACAGAATGAAACAACACAAAGTCACGCATAATGCGTTCACTCACCTTTCCGTCGGCGTCTCCAGGCAGTCTTCAGTACTGCTCGGGGGGGCGCCGACCGCGGAATGAGGTAGTGTGCAAAAGATACACCATGGCACAATCTTGAAAGAAAATCCATTCTATCAAATAGAGGCAGTACTGGGTAGCGAACTAAAATTCCCAGAAGTCTCGCCGTCACGTGACTGCTCACATTACGTCTTGTTTGTAGAGCATACAAAACACTACCTCATTCCGCGGTCGGCGCCCCCCCGAGCAGTACTGAAGACTGCCTGGAGACGCCGACGGAAAGGTGAGTGAACGCATTATGCGTGACTTTGTGTTGTTTCATTCTGTGCGGATACGCCGCTAGAGGCTACTCCGCCATCAATAACACGAAGCGTATCTCGTGTGCGTTTCTTAAACATAACTGACACGGATCGGCTTTCATGCATTACTTGTCCCTACTGGGTGGTCATCGTTTTCGAGTCATGACAGATTATGGCGTTCACGCCTAGCCTGGTTACAAGAGGCTCAGACAACCTCTCATCTCGAAGTATACTTTGTTATTAATTTGGTTAGTGTCATATCACTAGCCGCTCTGTAAACATTATGTGATTTCTCACAGAGCGGTGCTCCTTTTACCTGCGCTGCAGCCAGGTGGGGTGAAGCTCCTCAACCTACACGCAAGGGTGAGTGCATACCTGAAATAATGACCAGGTATGATTGAACATATTGCAATGTCATTATGAATACAAACAATAACGATGTGAATAACTTTACGTGTTCTATTTGTTTGTTTGTTCGTTTGTTTTACATGTTGGATCCCTTACCATTATGCACTGACAGTATACGGTTGAGCACGCCTGGATGTCCAGGTGATATCTTCATAATTTATTTATTTTTTACAAAAGCAGTAGTGTATCCTGTATAGGTCCTGAGGAATGCATTAAGAAAATCTTATGAAATGCTGAAACATGTCGACCACTAATAAGTGCGGTTATTATTTAAAACCTGCACCCACACCTGCCTTTTAACCTTAGGGTTTGGGGGATACTAATAAAATTTCTTTTTTCCACCCATTCACCTAATTTTAGTATTACCCTTCACTTTTCCACTCTAATCACCGTACACTGCTTTTTTCATTAGCCACTACCACACTCCTCTGTTCTGCTCTCATATCACATTTCGGTCACGGTAATGTTTACCGGCCGTCTTGTCTCCTGGGTAAGGAGATCCCATATGATGACAACAAGGGCGGTACAGTGTGGCTTCTGATGGGAACAATACATTTTTCTCCTTGTACTCTTGAGTCTCGACTTGACCATTTACTAACTATTATTTCTCACTGATACTGTTCTGTGTGCATTTGGTATAGTGGTTCTTACTGTCAAACTCTCCTTTCTCTTTTTTGACCCCCAGATATTATTTGTTGTGATATATTGAGTTAGGGGCTTATATCTGGTTGGTCGGTAAACCTGCCCTTAGACCCTCCCCACTTGTTGTTGAACATGTTTCCACGATTGCCAAGGGGTCAGAGTTGTCATGTTCAGTGGGAGCCAGAAACTATTCACTCCCTGAAAAGGTTAGGGGGGTTTATGGTGGCACTGTGAGCTAACTGGTCTCTAGGTCAACATATCCTGCGGAGGTACCCGGAATCAGTCTAGGCACCTCGCCAAAAGAATATGTTGTCCAACAAACGTGCATGTCCTATGGATTAGTGGAAACTACAGGACAGGTACTTAGGTTTTTTCAAGTTTTAGGAATCGGGGTCTTCAAAGTCAATGCTGCAGTCTATAAGGTGTGGTAAGGGTGCGAAGAAGAGGCTGAACAAGCAGCGGAGAGATGATATAGCCACATAGTACACCACATTAACTCAGATGGATTTCAAGGCAGAGTTTGTGCCTCAAAACAAATTTGATATACGAGTATATGAAAATACGATCTTGAGTGGAGAGATGACATAGCCACATAGTACATCACATTAACTCAGATGGATATAAAGGCACATTTTGTGCCTCAAAGCAAATGTGATATTGAAGTATATGAAAATAAAGATCTTTGTGTAGGCACTTCGTTCAGTTTTCCTAGACCTGGGCCATGAGAGAATGGTCTGTAGCTAACTGGGACGAATGGATCAAGGTTTAATTTATTCTGAAGATCAGTCTGAGGAAGGAGGTCTGAAGTTTGGAGGGCAAAATACTTGATTGTATAAATTTGTGGAGAATATTTATATCTGCAGACAGCAGATGTGGGAAGTAAAATGACTTTGACAATTGTGCCAGAGTGCTTCTTTTTGCTTAAACAAATCAGTGAACTTAGCATCTGAGAGCTGTAAGGAAGTAAGTCAGATTGTTAACTGTGTATGATTTGTTGTTCGTGTTCTGGGTATGCTCTTGGATGTCTTCTTTCAGATGTAGTCTTCCAGTTCTTTTATTTTGGAGACAGGTTTGTGGTTAAGGTAACCTAGAAGGCTTGTAAGTCTGGTATTTTGGTTGCAGTTCAAATCAGACTGCAGAATTCCGAGAGGATCCTATGTAGTTCTTTTCACGAGGATTATGCAATGCGGAACCAGACTGAGTAATAAGTACTTTTGCATTCAGGATTTATATTGAATGTGCTACTTACCAGTATGCATCTGTTCTTGGCATGTAGGGCTGCTAACATTCATATCTTAGCATTAGATCGCCACCTAGTGTTGGGTCCGGATGATCGCACATTGTTGTCCTGGAAGAGTCTTCGAAGTATCCTGAGATGGGTGGCTCCTCCCCTGGACTACAGTGCGCATGGGCATCGGCTCCATCCCCAGATTGTTTTTCGCCATTGTGGCAGAGGATGGAGTGAAAAGTGTAAAGGATGCCCATGCTAATGATTGAATACAATAGTATATCTGCAGCTGCGACAGGCACCGGGGAGGAGGGTGGGCGATATGAATGTTAGCAGCCCTACATGCCAAGAACAGATGCATACTGGTAAGTAGCATATTCAGTTCGAGGCATGTGGGCTGCTAAATTCATATCTTAGCATAGAATACATAGCAGTCCCTCCATCAGCGGCGGTTGCCCGTGCCAGCTGCAGAAACCTGAAAAAGTGTCTTGAGAACAGCCTGCCCAACAGCCGCTTGCTGTTTGGAATGTACATCAACACAGTAGTGTTTTGTAAAGGTATGTGGTGTAATCCACGTGGCTGCTCTGCAAATGTCCTCTAGAGGAATGTTTCCTAGGAAAGCCATGGATGCCCCCAACTTGCGTGTGGAGTGTGCTTTTGGGGGTATTGTTAAAGTGCGCTTGGCTTTATGATAACAGATTTGAATGCACTTAACAATCCATCTGGCTATTCCAGCTTTGGAAATTGGGTTGCCTTTGTGTTGTGGTGAGAAGGCAACAAAGAGTTGTTTCGTCTTCCTAAAGTGTTGTGTCCTGTCTATGTAGTACATCAATGCCCTCCGTACGTCTAACGTATGGAGCATTATTTCCGCCACCGTTTGTGGGTTCTGGAAGAATGCCGGCAAATCGATAGTTTGGTTGAGATGAAAATGTGACACCACCTTTGGAAGGAATTTGGGGTTAGTACGTAGCACTACCCTATTTGGATGAATCTGAATGAAAGGCTCTTGTATTGTGAGCGCTTGCAGCTCACTAACACGCCTTAGTGACGTAATAGCAATTAGGAAAGCAACTTTCCACGTTAGGAACTGCAGTTCACACGAGTGCATTGGCTCAAATGGTGGTCCCATCAGTCTGGTGAGGACCACATTGAGGTTCCACACCGGAGCTGGCGGTGTTCTTGGGGGAATGACTCGTCTCAGACCTTCAAGAAACGCTTTAATGGCAGGCACCCTGAAGACTGAGAGGTGCTGCCTATTTTGAAGGTAAGCTGCGATGGCGGATAGATGTATCCGAATAGAAGTGAACGCTAGCTTGCACTTATAAAGGTGTAACAGATAGCAAATGATGTTAGGGATAGATGCATCTAGCGGGTTTATGTCATTGTCTGCACAGTAAATGACAAAACGTTTCCATTTTGCGGCATAGCATGCCCTGGTTGACGGCTTCCTCGCCTCCTTGATGATGTTCATGCATTCAGGAGGTAGGTTGAGGTATCCAAACTCTAAGACTTCAGGAGCCAGATCGCTAGGTTGAGCTGTTGCGGATCTGGATGCTGAATTTCTCCATGGTTCTGCGTCAGAAGTCTGGGCGTGAGGCGCAGTCTTTGATGCGGCACCACTGAGAGTTCGAGGAACGTGGTGTACCAGGCTTGGCGCGCCCACGTTGGAGCAACTAGGATGAGTGTCATCGAGTGTTGCCTTAGTTTTCTCGCCACCAGTGGTATCAGAGGTGTCGGGGGAAAAGCGTAAGCAAATTTGCCTGACCAGTTCATCCATATCGCATTGCCCTGCGATTGGGGGTGTGGGAACCTGGCGGCGAAGCTTTGGCATTTTGCGTTCTCCCTTGTGGCGAACAGGTCTATGTCTGGACGACCCCACCTTTGGAAGTACGGCTGGAGTACCGATGGATGTATCTCCCACTCGTGCATTTGATGACTGTATCTGCTGAGCAGATCCGCCATCTGATTGTCCTTCCCTGGGAGGTGTTCTGCCATGAGGAAGATGTTCCTCTGAATGGCCCACTTCCACATGCTCTGAGCCAGGTGAGACAGCTGTGGTGAGTGGGTGCCTCCCTGCTTTTGGATGTAGTACATCGCGGTCATGTTGTCCGTCCGGACTAACACCACCTTGTTGCACAGATGTACAATGAAGGACTTGAGTGCCATGAAGATCGCCATCAGTTCTAAATAGTTGATGTGCATCTTCTGCTGCTGCGTCGTCCATAGTCCCTGCACCGTGTAAGTGAGCAGATGAGCTCCCCATCCCTGGAGAGATGCGTCCGTTGTCAGGATAACCTGTGGCACTGGCTCCTGGAACAGTCGGCCCTTGCAAAGGTTGTGTGGAGTCCACCAATGCAGAGAGTTGTATGCCCGACTGGTAACCAACACTAGGTCTGTTAATTGTCCCTGAGCCTGTGTCCACTGATTTGCTAAGCACTCCTGGAGCGGGCGCATATGCAACCGTGCGTGAGGGACTATGAAGATGCAGGAGGCCATCATGCCTATCAACTGCATGAACACTCTTGCTGGAAGTGAGTGTCCCGGTCTGAACTTCTGGATTAAAGACTGTATGCCGTCTATCCTGACCTGGTTTGGTTGCGCCTTGGCCGTCAGGGTATTGATTGTCGCACCCAGAAACTGCCGGACGTGTGCCGGCTGAAGGTGTGACTTTGGGTAATTCAACGAGAAACCCAGGTCGTGAAGGAGGTGAATGGTAGTCGACATGTCCGCGGCGCACTGCTGTTCCGACCTGGCTTGAACGAGCCAGTCGTCGAGGTAGGGGTAGACATGGATGTTCTGCCTCCTGAGGTGCGCTGCTACTGTCGCCAGACACTTGGTAAACACCCTTGGGGCAGTTGTGACTCCGAAGGGTAGGACTTTGAACTGATAATGCGTGCCTTGGATAGTGAACCTGAGGTACTTTCTGTGGGACGGATGTAGCGGGATGTGGAAATAAGCATCCTTGAGATCTAAGGTTGCTAAGAAGTCTCCTTTGTTTAACATAGGAAGGATCTGTTGCAGTGTAAGCATGTGGAAATGCTCTGACAGTATGTACAGATTGAGGGGACGGAGATCCAGAATTGGTCTGAGAGATCCGTCCTTCTTTGGAATGAGGAAGTACAGGGAATAAACCCCTGTTCCTTCCTCCCCCACTGGCACGAGCTCGATTGCCCCTTTTTGCAGCATCACCAACACTTCCTGCTGCAATAAGTGCAAGTGCTCTGCGGACATAGGTCTTTGCCTTGGTGGAATGTTGGGTGGAGTGGACTTTAACTCTAGACAATAACCGTACTGGATAAGCTGTCGCACCCACCTGTCTGTGGTGATGTTGATCCAGACGGGCAGGAACTGCTGTATTCTCCCCCCGACAGGTGTTAAATGGTCGGGGGGCAGTGACAGAGAGTCACTGGTTGCTTGGGGCAGAGGAGCGTGAATTGTTGCCTCCTTTGCCACGTCCTTTGTTGCTGTTTCCCCTGTAGCCCCTCTTGTTTTGTTTGGGGTACGAGGACTGTGCTCCACCTCTAGGGAACTGTGACTGTTGACCCAACTGTCCTCTGGTGACTCCACGGGCACCTGAGCGACGAAAATTATTGCCACGAAACTGCTGTGATTGTAGGGCCCCCATAGATTTAGCAGTTTCAGTGTCTTTTTTAATTTTTTCCAGGGTGGTGTCAACATCTGGACCAAACAGTCTATCCGGATTGACTGGTTGATTAAGTATGGTTGTTTGAATGTCAGGTTTGAACCCCGATATGCGGAGCCAAGCCTGTCTTCTGAGCATGACACTGGTGTTAATGGCCCTAGCGGCTGTGTCCGCGGCATCAAGTGCACACTTTATGGCCGCGTTGGAGATCAGTTGTCCTTCTTGTATAATCATTTTGGTGCCCTCTTGAAACTGCGGAGGCAGGTGTTCCACAATCTGCTCTAGTGTGTCGTAATGTGATCTATCATAACGTGCCAGTAGTGCCTGTGTATTTGCAATACGCCAGAAATTGGCAGCCTGTGCCGCCACTCTTTTGCCTCCTGCCTCTAGCACTTTGGACTCCTTATCCGGGGGAGGAGCTTCACCCGTTGTTTGGGAGTTGGCCCTCTTGCGTGCGTTTGCTACCACCAGGGAGTCAAGCGGCAACTGTCCTCGAATGTATGCAGGGTCTGCAGGCGCTGGTCTGTACTTTTTTTCAATACGTGGGTTGACCACCCTCGCCCTGGTAGGCTCTTTAAAGATGTCCGCAGCATGCTTGAGGACCCCTTTGAGCATAGGCAGGGTCTTTACAGTTCTTTCCGAAACTGAAAAGGTGTCGAATAGAAAGTCTTCCTCAACTGGGTCAGCATGCATGTCCACATCATGATTAGCAGCTGCCCTCTCAATGAGTGCATGAAAACCTGCAGAATCCTCTGTAGGGGATGCACGTGTACTGAAAGTCTGTGGGTCTTGTCCTACATCTTGGGTGCCTTGGTCCCCCATGACATAATAAGAATCTGGCTGTGCATCAGGTTCATTTACTGGGAACGTGTATTGTTCATCTTCACCATAGCCCTCACTTTCCGAGTGGTCTGGAGACGGTGTTGGGCTCCTTCCCAGAGGAGGCTGGATAGGTTCCATGAGGCCTGAGGCGTCCTGTGGAAACTTCTTCTTCTTTAGGGGGATGACATAGGATTCCACCGGCTGCGAAGTGATCTTCCTTTTGTAAAGGGTTAACTTCCCCGTGTCCGCGTCTATGAAACACTCCGAATCCTCTTCTGGGTCGAGCACTTGACCCGAAGATGCCCCTGCCGTAGAAGATTCCGACTTCTTTGGCGTCGATTTCGATGAAAAGGCCTTCGGCGCCACTTTTGGCGGTAGAAGGAAGAGGAGTTTACTTGCGGGCTTGACCGGGACGTCTGCCGCCTTCTGCGTCGATGGCGTTGGCGTCGACGAAGAGAAAGCCTTCTCCCTAATTCTTTGCAGTGAAGCAGCCACGAGAGATGCGTCGGTGACCGATGTCTTTGGCACCGACGAGGTGGCCTTGCCTTCGGATGCGACGCTCCGTTGGTCTTGTGGAGGGATGGACGGCGCCGACCCCGAGTCCTTGGAGCGATGCGCAGATGTCCCCGTTGGAGCCGGGGCTGTGTCTGTTGCCTTGGCTGGCTTTGCCTGCGCCGGCGCGCTTGTCTTGTGCGTGCCACCCTTCTTAGAGGATCTCTCCTCCGGCGCCGATTTTGACCCTGTGGAATCGCCGTGTTTCTTCGGCTTCTGCGGACCGGAGGTCGACGGAGTCGATGAGGCCGCCGGTTTATTTGTTTTTGCCGTTGCGACCGCCATCTTAGGGACGATTGAGTCCTTTACTTTCGGTTTCGGGTCGGCCATTTTAGGTGCAGTCGAGACCGTTGCTTTCAGTTTCGGTTTCGAAACCCTCGGCGCAGCAAGTATGTCCGTGGCCGGGCCAGCAGGCGGGGCCGTGGCTTGCGCTACAGGGTCTTGGGTAAGGCCGACAGGCGATCCCGCGACCCTCTCCAGACGTCCGCCAACTTCGGGGCATAGCTCGTCCCCTGAGCTATCTTCCGCGGCCCCATAAACCATATCGTCGTCCCCTACCTCGTCGACGTATTCAAGGCCTTGACCCACGACTCCGTCGTCGTCATATTCCGGATCAGCCTCGACCTCCGTCTCAGGCGGGGAGATTTGAAGATGATGGCTCTGGTCCTCCTCTTCTTGGTCGTCGAAGATGTTCTCTGGATCCGGGGCCGCCTGTTTGGCCACAAGGCGCACCGCGCGCCGAATCGTGAGAGTTTTCTTCGACCTGAAACTCGCACAGGCCCTGCAACTTCCTTCGTCATGGTCTGGCGAAAGGCATTTATTACAGACCGGGTGCACGTCTATATGTGGGTATTTGGACCCACAGAGCGGACAGAGCTTAAACGGGCTCCGCTCCATGTTGGGAACTTAGTGTCGAGTCGCGATGAGAAGGCCTCGATGTCCGAAGAGTAGTAAAAACTCCGCTGATTCCGGCTCCGAGAGACGGAAGAACTCGAGACCGTACGCAAACAATACCGACGTAAAGAACCCAAAGCCTTTTGGCCGTTAAATTAGATGTTTTTTCGGTTCCGACGGAGAGACGTCGAGACCGCATCCGAACCCAATGGCGGAAAAAAACAATCTGGGGATGGAGCCGATGCCCATGCGCACTGTAGTCCAGGGGAGGAGCCACCCATCTCAGGATACTTCGAAGACTCTTCCAGGACAACAATGTGCGATCATCCGGACCCAACACTAGGTGGCGATCTAATGCTAAGATATGAATTTAGCAGCCCACATGCCTCGAACACCATGTTTCTCCATCAGAGTGCGAGGCACCCACTTCTGTTCATTTTAGCTTCTTTAAACTTTTGTTGGCTCAAGGGATTATTTTTTATATTTAGGTTGTAAGGTGTTGATGATTATGTGTTTGTAATAGACTGTAAAGATTTTTTTGAAAAGAATTCATATGGTGGTGTTTCAGGTTAAAAGGTTGAAATGGAAGATGAGATGACAGTCACCCAGAATATGGGGACGTTTTCTGTACGTACGCTAACACATTACAATATAAACAGTTTACAACATACTTGAGACTTTATATAAAAAAATGCACTGCAATATTAAATCCCAGCATGCCAATCAAGTAAACTGTTAAAATGTTTGCCAAAATGGTAAATGTGAGCAACCAGTTCACTCAAGGAACCAATGTAAATGTGAAATGTACACATTCGCTCAGAATTTTATTGTGCACTACATGGGTCAAATCAGTCAAATTTATTTTAAAGATAGAACAAAAATATTCATAGCCAAATAGATATTAGTCAATTTAGAGCGGTTGTGTGTCTTTAGATGCACCAGTATCCTGTCAAAATCACAGCAGTTCAATAGGTCTACCTACGTAGCAAGTTATGCATACTGGTCAAGGCTGCTGTGTGACCTACGACTAATAGGATTGCATCAGTCTTGGTTCAATAGCCTCTAACACCGGATAAGCAACAATCCTAAAAATACAATTGGTTAATTGATAAGATGGCCATGCAATTCCCACAACTTAACAGTGGTTCAGAACGAGCACCGTCTTAGTGCCAATTGTTGGTGGACCAAAGAGGAAAATGTTCACTTCCAAGAGTATGAACTCTTGGGCAATGCACAACTTCCTTATACAAGAAAATAAAATGTGTGATTTTGGAACAAATGGCTAACTTGTGGCTGTAGCGCAAAAAAATGTTCTCAATAGTTGATTTGCTAAAGAAGGATACTTAATATGCCTTCTACGTTAACCTACCTGGAGACACAGAGAACTCTTAACTTGTAAATTATAAATTGTGTATGGGAAGGTGGATCCTCAGACAAAATAATGAAGGATCTTGACAGGTATGTTGCAAAACAGGGTCCATTTGCTGCCAGCCCAGATTATTAAGTAGATTTATTAAGCAACAGTGATGGATCGTCAGAAGAGTATTCTCCTGAAAATTAAAACTTTTTTCTTGTTTTGTAAAAATGAAAAAGTAAGCTAGTTCTAGTCACAGATGCTGTGACTTTCCAGCCTCCAAGAATGTGCCAGTCCAAGAAATGAGTTAGTCACTGTCTAATACAGCAGGATTAAAGTCTGGGTCATCTTCATCATCCAGATCCAAGTCGTCCATATCTTGGAATAAAGACTCATCCACTTCGACACTGTTCCCAGCTGTGGAATTAAAAAAGAGAATATCTCACTTAATGACATGAATCCACTATATTGAAGAAAGTTAGTTTGTTGCAACAAAAAGAAAACATTACTTACATTCAGTAACAATATATTTGGTGGATACATGGTCCTCCAACAAATTCCTCAGCTTAACAATATCTGCACAAGACATCAGATTGGTCCTCAAAACTTTTCCCCAGCAAAAGCAATCCAACACTGCCAGGTGATGCCACACAACTTAAGCTGGGACCTTGCCCACCAGACATTACAACATCACTAATATTAGGTGCCAACTGGCGTCAGTCCATGGGACTTTTTATGAGCCCCATCGAAGTGTGTTGAGAGAAACTGAAAGAGCATCCACAACAGAGACAATTACAGCACATACGTTTGCATACCTTAAGATATTCTTCTATTCTTCACTACCCTAACTCAACAGACAGGAGAGGTGAGAGGGCAGTGAGGAGTCCATGGGGAGAGAGAAACTGTTACAGTAACCTCTTCTATTGGATACAACTTCCTGCAGAATCTTTTCTCAAAGAGTAAGCCCCAAAGCAGAACATCCCCAGGTTGTGGGACTTAAGAGTGCACTTTAACAAAGAAAATCATGCAACAAAAATGTGGCAATGTACCCGCACCGGCAGGCACGTGTTGTGAGGTAGTAACATTGGTTATAAATATGCAAGGATCACCAAGTGACCGCCTACAGATAGCACATGAAATGAGGTGTTGACCCAGCCGCAGCCATAGTAGAGTGTCCACGAATGAGAGGATCTTTCTTGGCAAAGGTTTAACAGATCTTGTCACAGAAGATGACCCAATGAGAAATAGTGTTTTTAGTCACCGGCTTCCCTTTCTTGGCTCTTAAAAAGTCCACGAAAAGCGGGTCATCAACTATGCCCAGTCAAGTGCAACTGATCTAGTAGGACACAGCTGAGCTGTGATCCACTCAAGGCAACTACTTCTACTCTTTGGTGGGATGAGAAGAAGGATGAAACCATAATGAACTGACCAAAGTAAAAACGAGGCACCACCTTGATTGGGAAGGCTGGATAGGTATGATAGATCAACATGGTGAACACCAGTTAAAGATTAATGCAAAACGAGGGCGTAAAGATGTCTGAATTGGCAACTGTACAATTTCTCAGACAAGGATGACAGTAAAAGTAAACAAAATTCAAATAGCACTAAGGAACAATGAAACGAGCGGGCAGAAACACAGAAAATAAACCTTTTACAAATGCAAAAAATAGAGATCTAAACAAGGATGGCTGGTCAGGAAGACACATGAAGGCAGACAGGACAACCAAACAGCTTTTAAATGCAACCACAGCCAGACCTTGCAATGCAAAAGACAGTGTGAATTGTAAGAAAATGGAAAGGTGGAATTTAAAGGGATACCATCAGGTCTAGCGACATGAGTCAATGGCTTTTAGAGCTGACTTTATTGCCAACAAGAAAATGCCTACAAGCTCAACAAGCTGGCAAAAGAATTCTAGCAGGGACAACTCAATAGCGGTAGTAGCATTTCGGCATTAGGCTGAAAGACCTGACCATTCTGCTGTGGGAGCATATACACTGTGCGGGACAGGGAGAGGGACTGGGTGGCAACAGATTGGTGTATCGGGGACATTCTGGATTCCATCTTCACCTTTCATTGGTCATAAGAAGAGCTGAACCTGATGGCACTCCCCCAAAGAACCATTTAGAAAGAAGTATAGAGTACAAAACTGTGGATACTTTCTGCTCTGGAATATGATGAAAAGATCTGTCTATTGACACCCCAATCCAGAGAAGAGTGCCTCTGCCACCCAGGGCTGTATTTCCCTTTGGTGGTCTTCCAGTGAGAGGCAGTTGAGCATTTGTTCTCACTGCGAAGGATCCTGGAGCCTTCAAGATGAGGTACTACTGAGAAAATTATTCTACTGCTGCACTCGCTGCCACAGGAAGTTGCCTCCCAACACAGATTCCATGACGTCATCACACCCTCTCTGTTGAGAGAAGAAAATATGAATTGTGTTTGAAGAGATAAAATGAATAAATGCCGTCACGGAAAGTCAGACTGCCCGCAGCTTCAGTATATTTATGTGCAGTGGCTGCTCCTGCAGGTACCAAAAGCCTAACTCCTTAATTTAGCCCAGATTGTCACTCCAGAAAGCGAAAAGCACCTGTGACTATGGCAACCTGTGCCTGTGTATGGATCAATAGGCAACCAAACACTAGGATGGAGGATTCCATCCACCAGTACAGATCTCCGTGAGTTGATCAGAGGATGTTCACATGGGGAGACCTAGATGCTCGAGCACTACCTTAGACTCTAATAAAGCGCCCTCATCCATCACCTGCAGAACCAGGAACTGTTAAGAGTCAGCAGTCTTTAGATCATCTCCTGAATATCCACAATTCTCTGAGGAGTAGGAAAAGCCTACATGCAGACCCTGCTTAACAACGTTCTTGTGATGGCTCACTTCAGTGTTGAGTTTTTCTGGAGGTGAACCATTATGCACTGAAGTTGTTCGCTGAAGAGCACGGAGGACTGTCCATTCAGAAGCCAGTCATCCAAATGTGGAAACACATGGACTCCTGACTGCCTCACTGAAGTCATTATAACAGTCAGCGGTTTTGTGAAAATATGAGGCAATGTTGTGAGCCCACAAAGCAAGATCGTGAACTGATAGTGCTGGGATCACAAAGTGAACTTTGGGCACCATCTGTGGGTGTGGATAATTAGAAGGTGGAAGCAGGCGTTCTGGTAGTCCAAGGACCCAAAGCAACATCCTGCATTCAGGCACTCCAAGGCCTGGCTCGGGTTTAGAATCTTGAACTCGACCCGCTGAAAGAACAAATTTGGAAGTTGAAGATCAAGGATGTACTCTAGATTAAAGGTATTCCTGGAGACCAAGAAGTAAAGGGAGTGAAACCCCATGCCCCTTTCATCTAGATGCATCAACATAATGGCCCCTTTGCTTAGCATGGCAAGAACGTCCGTCTTCAAAACAGAAGTGTGTTGGATAGCACATCAAGATAAACGGAGGATTGTCTTGGGGGAGGGAGGAGGAGGGTAGGGCATATCCCTTATACATTAGTTGGATGACCCACTATATTTACAACGACTGTCTCCCAAATGGGGGGAAAATGGGAAAAATTGAAGAATCTCTCCCTCCAAGTTGTTGAGCAAAAGATGGTGATGTAAGGTGGGGAGAGAAAGTCAGAGAGGCCTGAGACAGCAGAGCTGCCAGAGGATGCTTTGAAGGTCATGTAACTGAGGGTTGCCAGCACATCTTCTGGGAAACCAGAGGAACTCATCCAAGCCGCACTCCTGGATCTGGATGCAGTGTCAACATACTCTAGGCCACACATCTAGATCTGCTTTGAAGCATTCAAACTCACACGAAACTAGATAGAAAAGAGCTACTTCATATTTTTTCAGAGACAATGGCCAGTTTCACAAATTCCCACAGAATTACGGACACAGCAGCCCAGAAGGCATGTAGCATTGATCATGCAGAGTGTTTACAGCAAAGACAGGTCTATGCCACATGGCAATATGTCTATGTACTGCTGGTCTGATAAAAAAGTGATTTCCGAGGCAGCCTGGAAAGGTGACACTAATGCCTTGTTGACGGGAAGCAAAAGCTCAGTAACTGTGGAGGAAGGCAGCACATTTCTGTCAAATAGATTTGTTCATTGCACTACTGCTATGAATGAACATACTTCTGAGAGAAGACCCAAAGGTTAAGGAATATCGCCCTCTGGTGATGTATCCAGGACACTTGTGTTGTGAGATATTTGTAAGCTTCATAACAATTAGGAGGAAGGACGTTGTTGGGCTCTAAATAATTATTTGCTCCAGGCTCACAATCGGATAACTGTTTTGACGATCTACCGGACAGCAAGGGAGACCTAAGGATCCTTAGTGATCTAGGGTAATAACTACAACAAAAAAAAGGAAAATGCTACTTACCAGTATGCATCTGTTCTTGGCATGTATAGCTGCAGAGTAGTGCACTTAGCATTAGATCGCCACCTGGTGTTGGGCTCGGATGATTGCATGTTGTTGTCTTGGAAGAAGTCTTTGTAGTCACGAGATAGGTGACACCTCCCTTGGACAATAGTGCGCATGGGCATCGGCTCCATCCTTAGATTGTTTTTCGCCATGATGGGAAATGATGGAGTTAGTAGAAGTAAAGAAAAGATGTCCATGCGTGTGCATCTAAGTAAGATAAACTGGAACAGATACAGGTCCCGGGGAGGCGGGAGGGCGTGTACTACTCTGCAGCTCTACATGCCAAGAACAGATGCATACTGGTAAGTAGCATTTTCCATTCGAGGCATATGAGCTGCATATAGTACACTTAGCATCGATTGTGCAGCAGTGTCTCCCCTAGCGGTGGTCACCTGTATCTGTTGCAGTTGCTTGAAAAAGAGTCTTAAGGACAGCTTGGCCTACTGCAGCTTGCTGCTTGGATTGCACATCAAAACAGTAGTGTTTAGTGAAGGTGTGTGTTGTAGACCATGTTGCTGCTTTGCATATGTCCTCTAGGGGGATGTTTCCTAAGAAAGCCATTGAGGCTCCTAGTTTGCGTGTTGAGTGCGCTCTAGGAGGAACAGTTAATGTACGTTTTGCTTTTTGTTAGCATATTTGTATACATTTTACAATCCACCTTGCAATTCCACCTTGAGATGGGGTTGCCTGCCTTTGTGCGGTGGAGAGAGACACAAACAGCTGTTTTGTTTTTCTAAAAGACTTAGTTCTATCTATATAGTAGAGAAGAGCTCTTTTAACATCTAATGTGTGTAGAGCCCTTTCTGCCACAGAGTCAGGGTTTTGGAAAAACACAGGTAACTCGACAGATTGGTTTAAATGAAAAGGAGCTATTACTTTTGGAAGGAATTTTGGATTAGTTTGTAAGACCACTTACAAACGATACAGTTAGAAAGTACAGCGAGTAAACCCCTGTTCCTTGTTCTTGTAAAGGAACTAATTGTATTGCGTCCTTTTGTAGAAGTGACAGAACGTCTTGTTTGAGCAGAGTAAGGTGTTCTGCAGACATTGGACGCTGTCTGGGTGGTATGTGTGGAGGGGGTGCTGTAAGTTCTAGGCAGTAACCATACTGGATAATCGGTCTTACCCACTTGCCTGATGTGATGGAGTTACAGACAGGCAGGAATTGCATTAATCTGCCCCCCACAGGAGTGGAATGCTGTTTGGGAAGCAGAGGAAAGTCACTGTTTTGAGGCGGAAGAGGCTCGATTACTGTGGTTACCAAGACCTCTTCCTTTGTTGTTATTTCCTCTATATCCTCCTCTAAAGTATCCCTTGTTGGAGGAGGTTTGTGTGTTAGATTTGAAGGATGTTGTATTATCTGCACCTGTTTGTTTGAAGCCCCCTCTACAAAAGGAGCGACGAAAGGAACCTCTAGTTTGTGCGAACTGTAGAGCCCCCATAGATTTGGCAGTGTCTGTATCCTTCATTTTTTCAAGTGCTGTGTCTACTTCAGGTCCAAACAATTGGTTTTGATTAAATGGTTGGTTTAAAATGGTAGTTTGGACTTCCAGTTTAAACCCTGAAATGCGTAGCCACGCAGGTCTTCTCAGTACGACACTGGTATTCACAGCTCTAGCTGCAGTATCTGCTACATCTAGTGCGCACTTGAATGAGGCATTTGAGATAAGTTTGCCTTCCTGTATAAGATCATTTGCCTGTTTCCTATATTGGTCAGGTAGATGTTCTAGCAGTTTCTCTAACTGATCATAATGAGCCCTATCATACCGGGAAAGTAGCTTGTGTATTAGCTATACGCCATTCGTTGGTAGCTTCCGCAGCTATTCTTTTGCCCGAGGCATTTATGACCTTGGATTCTTTGTCAGGTGGGGGTGCTTCACCTGAAGTTTGTGAGTTTTCTCTCTTCCTAGCATTTGATACAACTAATGAATCTAATGGTAGTTGTCCCTTAATGTAGGTAGCATCTGTAGGTGCAGGCCTATATTGTTTCTCAATTCTAGGGTTTAAAATCCTAGTACGTACAGGGTCTTTAAAAACTTCTGTAGCATGCTTAATGACACCCTTGATCATGGGAAGAATTTGAACAGATCTTTGCGATTGTTCGAATGCGTCTAACAGAAAATGCTCCTCTGCCTCATCAGAATGCATAGTGACCTTATGGTACATGGCAGCTCTGTTCAATAGGTGCCCAAAGCCAATGTTATCTTCTGGGGGAGAAGGTTTTGATGGAAATGACTGTGGGTCAGGAATGTCTGGTATATCCTGTGGGTTTGGGTACTTCCAGTCTGTATCATGTGTAGGGTCTGGAAAGGCTCATCTGGGTCTATCCCTCCTCCTAAACTATACTCATCATCTTTTTCAGGAGAGTGTGGAGGTAACAGAGGTGAATGAGAAGGAGACATTTGTGGTGAAATGTTAAGAGGAGCAGGAGATAAAAGGAGAAGGAAGTATTGGTGAAGAAGGGTGCATAGGGGATGTGGCAGAGTCCTTCTTCTTGGCAGGAACAACAGGTGTGGGTGTGTCATCTACCTCCCTCTTCTTGTGTGGTGTAGTGGACACATGACCTGTCTTTGGGTCAATGTAGATCTTCTTTCGGAGAGTTTCTGGCTGGAAGAGTTGTTTTCCTTGAGTAACCTTTGTCGGTGTCCATTTTTTCGGTACCGGATGAGGTTGCTGCTTGTCTTTAGCCTTAGGAGTGGATACAGTGTCCTTTGGCGTAATTTTCGGCACCAAAGGTGTTGTTTTTGGTGTCGTAGGCTGTTTTGAGGGCTTTGACGTGTCGGAATCAGGCCTTGTCAGTTTCGGCACCGTAGACGGTGTCTTTGGAGTGGAAGCTGGTCTCGTCCGCTTTGAGGCGTCGGACGCTGGCTTCGTACCCTTGTCTTTAGAAGTTGACGGATTCGGAACCGAGACTTCTTTCGGTTTCAGTGCCAAGGGAGCTGGTGGGATCGGCACGTGCGGCTTGCTCAGTACCGAGCTACCAGAAGGCTTAGTTATTTTCTTCGGAGCCGGGCTCGATGGCGGGGCTGTCGAAGTGGATTTACCGTCACGACTGGGCCCCGGAGGCGGAGTGTTGACCTTTGCCTTCGATCTGGATGCTGTGTGTGGTGCAGGGGCAGTAGTACTCAAGCGCTGTCATGATGGTATGAAGTCATCTGAGTCGTCTGCCTCTAATACGATCTGGAGATTATCGGAATCTTCTTCGGGAACGAGAGTAACCTCCTCGTCGAAGTTATCCACCGGTTCCGGAGTTGATCGCTGCATGTCGTGTCGACGGGCCCTCCGATCTCGGATGGTTTTCTTTGATCAAAAGGGCGCGCAGGCTGTACAGCTGGATTCGTCGTGCTCTGGGGATAAGCACATGTTACAGACCTCGTGGTGGTCACTGTGTGGAAACTTTGCTCCACACCCGGGGCATTTCTTGAATGGCGTCCTTTCCATGTGGTGTAGGCCTCACGGCGGGGATAGGCTCAACGGCCCGCATCAACGATCGTAATCGAGTTGATGGAGTCGAAACAATGTTAGTCGATATCGAGAGTAGTGTGGAGAGTTTTGGGAAGTTTTTTTGCGCTTCGAAGTGCTTGAAAAGTCTATTTCTAGCCAGAGCTGAAAACTTTCATCCGAACCCAGTGGCGGAAAAAAACAATCCAAGGATGCCCATGCGCACTATTGTCCAAGGGAGGAGTCACCTATCTCGTGACCACAAAGACTTCTTCCAAGAAGACAACAACATGCAATCATCCGAGCCCCACACCAGGTGGCGATCTAATGCTAAGTGTACTATCTGCAGCTCATATGCCTCGAACACAATGTTCCCTAGTAACATAATTTTTGCGCGAAGAATCAAATGGCATATTCAATGTATTCAAAGGAGTTTATGAAAAACTATTTCAGGACACATAGCACCATAGAGAATATAGGTGCAAAACAAATATGCTTAGTGCTCTCTTTTGAGGGGATACTCTCAAGTGATAGATCATGATCAACAATGTAGGAAGGTGGATATCCGACTATATGGTTACCCCCACTATTTGGCTGGTTTTTTACTTAGTTGGATTGGGACCCTGCTATTCAGGACCCAGTCTATATGCTTTCTCTATAAAAATGGACTCCGTGTACTTTAGGTACCTACCAGATTGGTTACTGGATCACCCTTGTGAGCCCCTGTATATGGTACCTTAGGTACCCAGGGCATAGGTACACCCTAGGCCTACCAGGGGGTGCAGCATGTATTGTGCTACCCCTGGTTAGCCTTCCAAACTGACAACACAGGTCTGTACTTACAGCCTTGGTAAGGTGGTGTAATCATCCCGTACTTCGATATAGTTTATCTATATCTACCTTATATATAGACACATAGTAACCTATAAGTCACTCCTATGGCAGGCCTTGACAATCCTGAAGGCAGAGTGCTTGGTTTTGTGTGAGAGGGTGCCCTAGCATGAGCTGAGCCCCTCTGCAGCTTTCGGAACCATCTCTTTATAGCTGTTCTATGATATAGCCATACCCTATACTCTTAAGTGCATTATAATCCTCGCGGTTAACGCTAACTTTGGTTTGGCTTTATCAAAACATGTCGTGTAAGGTGTCAAACACTTTGGAATACTCCCCCCCTCCCTCCCGGCAATTCTGGCGGCGGGGGTAGCATTCCACCTTCTAGAGTGAGGAGACATGTAGTTACTGTTAAACCCGGTTAAAGTTAAACAGAGCTCTAGCATCACAAAATGGATGCTGCTGAAACAGACACGAGTCTGCCCTCGTGCTGCTGAACAAAACTCCGGCAGGGGAGGCCTGGACAATAGGTTTCCTGTCCAGGGAGGTGCTGGCACCTCCTCAGACAGGCTTTAATGTATTGGGGCAGGGAGGGTTGCATTCAGTGAATGCTTTTCAGACACTGCCTGGGGCACACAAGGTGCTCCATGCATTTCCCAGTTCAAACCGGTTGCTGTGGCACTCAGCCCCAGCGCGAAACTGGACAAAGGGGAAGGGGTGTAACCACCCCCTCCCCAGGTCCACCCATAGTAGGGACCTTAGAGTTAGTCCAACCCCTAAACTTACTATAAGCATAGAACCCCAGTCCCTAGGACTTTAGATTGCCCTGGACGAAACTCTGCAACATATATCTTGGACCTTCGACATTCCATATTGACTGGAAGACGGAGGAGATCTCCCTTGTGGTCAAGGAGTGACCACCCTGTTCACACAAGCACCAACTGCATCTTTGCCGGTCTGCATTTTCGAGGCTCCCGCCGGATCCCGAAGGATCTGCGACACAGGACACAGACTTCCAGACATCTCTGATGCGGACCTGCGCTCCCAGCAAAGCTGAGACATGTGGCGGACACGAGAGACGTGGGACCGGAACGCCTGAACATCCTGCATTTTGCAACCTGCACCTACTTTCCGAGGTATCACGAAGTTGTGCATTGGGGTGCTTGAAGCCCTAGCCCCGAGCACCTTTTGCACCGAAGCTCCGAGGCCCACACTCCATGAGAGTCCCATGGGCCAGTTTTGTGCATTTCCGCTCGACGAGTCTTTGCGGTTCCTAGTCCATTGGCTAGTGAGCTCCCAAGAAGACCAATCCTTGATATACTTTGCTTTCCTGGTTGCTCCCGGCTTGCTTTAACTCCTCTCCGAAAGGGGAGTTCCTCAGACCTGGCTGGTCTGCACCGAAGCCCATCTCGACATCTTGCGTGGATTGCGTTTGCCAAGGCTTGTTGGGTCCAATCCGGATACCGACACCGCAATCAACTAGATCCTTCGTGGGACAGCTCGAATCCAGCTCCTGGTTGTCGTCGACGCCTCCTGGTCCTCGTGGCTGAAGAGACAAGCTTCACCTTTTCACCTGAAATCACCAGACATTGGCTGGCATCTTCCTGTCACCATCCTGGTCACTGGCTAGTGGCCCAGACTTTGTCTCCTCTGCTTTCAGGTTCTTCACATCTTCGATCCAACCTTGGATCCACCTGGACACTTTTCCTCTGGTTGCCTGCAGCACTTTTTCGCAGCTCTCCATTGGAATATACGACAAAACACGACACCAAAAGGCACCTATACACCCGGCTTTCCTGGGTGAGGTAACACGAGTACTCCGGTGCTCCCGTAGGTCTTGACTCTCGAAGTGTCCTAGTCTAAAAGGGTTCCATCGTAGTTCACCTAGAAGTACCCTTAAACTGTAACTTTGTAACTTGTTTGTTCTCCGTAGAAAGTCAATGGTAACCCGCGGGTGTGTTTAGACACTGCACGCGTCTCCCGTTGGCCTCCTACATCCTAACCTTTGGTGGTTCTAGGCAGCCCCAGCGATTCCACAGTCCCTGGGCCTGCTTTCTAACTCATGTTGTTCTTATACCACTATATTAGTATATAGTTTGTGAGGCCCCTAGGGCATAACATATACTGTGCAACTTATTGTATGCCGATTGAGTTCCTTGTATTGTACTTTTACCTCTGACCTCAAAGAGTGCAGAGGGGTTGTGTTTAGAATAAATACATATATTTTTGATATATACCTTGCGTGGTGTGCTTTCATTTGATCATTCAAGAGATTATACTTGGTAAAAACTTGCTTAACTCATCTCCAAGTCTTAACCTGAAGGCTGCTCTCCACAGCTACCACTAGGATAGCTTTCTATAAGGTTGACTTTATAACCTACCATCAATAAGGGTCGTTTGGGCTGGTGCAAGGTGCCCACTAGAATAGTGGACATCAAATACCAGGCCAACTTCTCACATTGGTATGCAGTGGATGGGATAAGAGCTTGCATTGTTTTACCAAATAATCTTGAGAATATCATTTGAAAAATCTCAGCAAGGTACCAGTAGGTACATATAAATCAAGCTCATAATACATACGTTCTACTGAACTTAGAAGTTGTAGGTGGTAAGGGCCTAGCACACCCTGACTACAACTCCTAGAGAGGTTCTAGTAGGAAACCAAGTAGTGTAGGTAGGTGCACACACCACACCTCACTATTCATGGCCTTAAGAGCAGGAGCTAGTGTCTCTCTGCCAGATGTCAGCCAATGTGCAGACATCTAAATATGACACCTTTTCTTTCCAAGATTTAAGAGGTTTGTGTGCCATAAGGAAATTAAGGCAAGGACAAAGTCCCATCACCCAACACCTCATAGATATCTTAGTGGCAGATGACTTGGACAAAGCAACAGATCCAGATAGACTAGGCAATGGGAGGGGGGGCACATCCATCATCAGAAGATCCTAGTGGGGCTCCCCACCAGGACTCTGAGGATGAGGAGGATGCAGACCAGGAAGTGGTTAATGAACCCAACCTGGCAGACACAGGGCTATCTGGGGATGGAAATCAATCAATCAATCAGAAGACTTGTAAAGCGCACTACTTACCCGTGAGGGTATCAAGGCGGGGGGGGGGGGGGGCAGCTACTGATCTTCTGAAAGCCAGCAGGTCTTGGGTCTGTCGTAGATTGGTAGGGAGG
Source organism: Lissotriton vulgaris (assembly GCF_964263255.1). Lineage (NCBI taxonomy): Eukaryota > Metazoa > Chordata > Amphibia > Caudata > Salamandridae > Lissotriton > Lissotriton vulgaris. The sequence continues at coordinate 779,772,162 of NC_141694.1, forward strand.
GTGTTCCAGGTTTTGGCGGCGAGGTAAGAGAAGGTTGTTTTCCGGATGTGGGGAACTGTGGTAAGGGCAAGGCTCGCAGAGCGGAGGCTGAGGGTGGGGGTGTAGAAGCGGAGTCGGTCGTTGAGGTATGCTGGTCCCGCGTTGTGTAGGGCTTTGTGTGCGTGGATGAGTTTGAAGGTGATCCTCTTGTTGACGTGGAGCCAGTGCAGGCCTCTCAGGTGGGGTGTGATGTGGCTGCGTCGGGGGACGTCGAGGATCAGTTGTGCTGAGGCGTTCTGGATGCGTTGCAGCCTTCTCAGGAGCTTGGTGGTTATTCCTGCGTAGAGGGCGTTCCCGTAGTCCAGTCTGCTGGTGACGAGGGCCTGGGTGACGGTTTTCCTCGTGTCGGAGGGGATCCATTTGAAGATTGTGTGGAGCATTCAGAGGGTGTTGAAGCAGGATGTGGAGACGGCGTTGACTTGTTTGGTCATGGAGGGCGCCGAGTCGAGGATGATCCCCAGGTTGCGTGCATGGCCGGTGGGTTCTGGGGCTGTTCCTAGTGCTCTTGGCCACCAGGAGTCGTCCCAGGCGGAAGGAGTGGGGCCGAGGAGGAGGACCCCAGTCTTGTCTGAATTCAGCTTCAGCCTGCTGTCCTTCATCCATTCGGCGACAGCCTTCATTCCTCTGTGGAGGTTGGCTTTGGCGGTGTGGGGGTCTTTGGTGAGGGATATGATCAGCTGGGTGTCGTCGGCGTAGGAGATGTTGAGGGTATGTTGTTGTGCGACGTGGGCGAGTGGTGCCATGTAGATATTGAATAGCGTCGGGCTGAGGGAAGATCCTTGTGGGACGCCATAGATGATCTCGGTGGTCTTGGAGCGGAAGGGTGGGAGGCGGACGCTCTGGGTCCTGGCGGAGAGGAAGGATGTGGTCCAGGCCAGGGCCTTCTCTTGGATTCCGGCGTTATGGAGGCGTGCTGTTAGGGTGCGGTGGCAGACCGTGTCGAATGCTGCTGATAGGTCCAAAAGGATGAGGGCGACTGTCTACTTTGTCCATCAGGATCCTGATGTCGTCGGTGGCGGCGATGAGGGCGGTCTTGGTGCTGTGGTTGCTGCTGAAGCCGGACTGGGATAGGTTCAGGATGTTGTAGTCTTCGAGGTAGCAGGTCAGCTGTCTGTTGACAATCTTCTCCGTGACTTTCGCTGGGAAAGGGAGCAGGGAGATGGGCCGGAAGTTCTTAAGGTCCTTGGGGTCCGTCTTGGGTTTCTTCAGTAGGGCGTTGATCTCGGCATGCTTCCAGTTCTCCGGGAAGGTTGTTGTCTCGAAGGAGGTGTTGATTGTTTTCCGGAGATGGGGTGCGATTGATGAAGACGTGGTGGGGGCATGGGTCAGATGAGGATCCGGAGTGGATGGAGTTCATGGTCTTGATGGTGTTTTCGTCGCTGACGTTGGACCATGCGGTCAAGCGACTGGTGTGGGTGGGGGTCGCAGGGGTGGAGGCCTCGGCGGTGGGTGTGGGAGTTGAAGCGGTCATGGATGTCGGTGATCTTGCGGTGAAAGAAGGTGGCCAGTGAGTCGCACGGGTCTTGCAATGGGGGAATGTCGTTGGGGTTGGAGAGTTCTTTCACGATGCTGAAGAGCTCTTTGGTGTTGTGTGCGTTGTTGTCTAGGCGGTCCTCTTGGCGGTCCTGATAAGTTGGTGGTGTCTGCGGGTGGCGTTCTCGTGGGCTGTGTAGCTGTCTGGAGTTCGGTCGTGGAGCCATCTCTTCTTCAGCTTCAGACAGGATCGCTTGGCGGTCGGAAGCTCTTTGGTGAACCATGCGGCTTTCTTGTTGGTGTGATTGGTAGCGGAGGTCTTGAGTGGGGCGAGGGTGTCGGTGCAGTCGCTGATCCACTGTTCGAGATTGAGATGGCCTTCAAAGGCCTCTTTCTATCCCCCCATGTAGGCCTACTGTTGAACCTAGAAGGGCAAGATCACCTTTAGTGGAATCTAACAATTCTCTAGGGTCCTCTGCCTCATCTCATAGAAGAAATTCACCTGAGAGGAGGGAACATGAAGCTAGAATGAAGGAAGTCGATCAAGAGGCAAGAAGTTGCCCTTGAGAAAGAGACCCTAGCTCCTGAGAGAGAGAGAAAAAAGTTGGGACTAGAGTCCCATGGTGGCAGCAACATCCCTAGTGGTTGGGATAGGTCTTATGACCATAGAAACCTAAGCAAGATTGTCCCTCCCTATCAGGTTGGGGATGACATCCACAAGTGGATTACTGCACTGGAGAGGGCCTGCAAAGTACAGAAGGTACCCCAGGAGCAGTGGGCAGCAATCTTGTGGCTCCCCTTTGCAGACAAAGGTAGATATATGCTCCTTACTGTTAGATAAGAGGATGCTGACAATTACAAAGTCCTGAAGAGTGCTCCAATAGATGTGTTTGGCCTAACCACTGAACAGTATAGGTTGCAGTTCAGAGACACCCAGAAGACACAGACTCAGGACTGGACTGATTTTGCAGATTGTGCTACTAAGGCTCTGGAATGTTGGTTACTGGGCAGCAAAGTACAAGACTTTACAGGATTGTATAATTTGATTATGAGGGAGAAGATCCTTAATAATTGTCAAAACCAGCTTTTACACCAGCTCCTGGTGGACTCTGATCTGACCTCTCCCCAAGAATTGGAAAAGAAGGCAGACAAATGGGTCTGAACCAGGGTTAGGCCTAAAAATCAGAGTGGTGACCAGAGGAAAGATTCTACCAAACCACAAGAGAAAGGATGGGATAAATCCACAACAGGGCCCCAAAAATCCTCTTAAGGGGGTGGGTCCCAAACTCCTTCCTCTACTGTCAAGAAACCTTATTGCCATGTGTGTAAGACACCTGGCCACTGGAAAACTGACAGCAGTTGCCCAAAAGCCAGCAATAAGGAGAACATTCCTCCAAGTACTACTCCAACACCTCCTATTACTACTAGTAGTAATCACCCAGGTGGCGGGAGTGCCCCCAAAAATGTGGTTGGGTTTTTTTGGGGAACTCAGGTGGACTCTGGCCTAACCAGGTCCCCTACAACAGCACCTCTAGTCTGTGATGGTGGCATGGGGTTTGCCAATTTCACTGCTTGTTCCAATACCTTGGGCAAGTACAGACAGGAGCCCCACATCAATGGTCAGACAGCTGTGGCCTATAGGGACACAGGGGCTAGTATCACTATGGTGACACAGAGATTAGTCCCCTCAGAACAACTTTTACCTGGGTTTACATACCAGGTGACCAATATTGATGGAGTCAAGTCAGATCATGCCATTGCAGTAATAAATCTCAGCTGGGGAGGAGTCACTTGCCCAAAGAGAGTGGCAGTGCCTACAAACTTGCCAGTAGATTGTTTACTAGGCAATGATATAGAGATCTCAGCCTGGGCTGAGGTAGAAAAAGAAGCCTATTCCAGAATGGTAGGCCTTCCTGAAAAGGTTAGTAGGGCTGTGATGGTCACATCCCAAACCCAGACAGATTTTAGTGTTGTGAAGCCTGAAACTATGGATCAATCCACTCAGACAGAGAGCATTGGGGAGGAAGAGTCTCCCTCCCACCAGACTTTAGGTGAGGGTCAGCCTCCTCAGGGAACTGACCCTGCCCCTTGTGAAGGCACTGCCCCAGAGGTAGTCAGGCCTGGCCTGACAGAGCCCCTGATGTAAGTGGACCCTTCCAAGGTGGTACCCAGTCTGGAGCAGGTAGTTTGGTAGTTTGGTTTGCCCTGTTCCCATGATGCACTGGGCCAGGGACAGACTAATTTGCATATAGCCAGGTTCTGAGCTGGGATGGTGCAGTGAGCTAAAAAACGGTGTTGGATTAAGCCCTGATCTCTTGACTGGGTGAGAGTATTCTGCTTAATTCAGAAACTCTGTCCATCACCACCCCCTGTTGTTTAATTATTTTGTCCACTATAAGCGTGGAAGGGTATACTCAGACGTGAGTCCCTTGCTCATTGCACCATCAGGATTCAAGCAAGCCGGGCCGACGACGGCTGAAATGCCAGAAACCGGTCTCCGGAAGCTTGTTTCCTTCCCAGTATAAGAATTGGCTTGTAGTTTGGTTTGCCCTGTTCCCATCATGAACTGGGACAGGAACAGACTAATTTGCATGTAGCCAGGTTCTGAGCTGGGATGGTGCAGTGAGCTAAAAACGGCGATGGATCAAGCCCTGATCTCTTGACTGGGCAAGAGTATTCTGCATTATTCAGAAACTCTGTCCATCACCACCCCCTTTTCCAAAATCGACCTCAGGTGGAGGAGGCAAGGTGAAGCACGACCCCGGGCTCCGGCCATCTTGTAGATGGGGAGCCCTGCCCAATCCCAGCTAGGCTCCTGTCCCCCTCCCACAGTAGAAGAGCAGGCTAGGGAGTGTCCTCACCCCAGGACAGGGACCCATTGGTCCCTGCCCTTGCCCTACCTGTAACGCCCCTAAATTTAGTATTTAGTGGCTCCCTGAACCTTCCTTCCTCAGATCCCAATATCAAAAGAAGAAAGAAGATCAAGAAGAAGAAGACCCGCCGCACAGCTGCTAACAAGACAACAACAACTGGCTTGGCCCTAGCCCTACCGGCCTGTTGATCCTGGAACCTGCTCCTGCCTAACTCCGGCGACCTCCACGGACAGCAACCTTGGGACACCCCGAGGACCTGCCTGCCTTGACCCTCTCGAAAATTGGGACTCCCATCAGCAGAGGCTCTGCTGCAAAATCCCACCAGGTGGCCACCAGGAAGCTCCGGACCAGCCCACTCTGCACCAGCCAAGCCTGGGCCGGGCCAACCCGAGCCAAGACCACTAGAACGTCCCCCCCGGCGACTGGGACAGGAAGTCCAGTGCCGAAAGTCCCCCCTCGACGAATCAGCCGACGCCTGCAGACTCAGAACCAGGGGCCACCCCAACCTCGACAAGCCGAGGGTAAGCTTTTCCGACCCCCGAAGACACCCCTGCACCTGGCACCCGCGGCCCCCTGTGCCTCCCTTTGGGGTACCTGCCTGTGCGCCAAGATCCCAACTTACTTCTCGAATAGCTGGTGGCCCCTGGAGAGTCACTGTCCCAGAGCCTGCATCCTTTGTTCCTTTTTCAAGTTCCTCATTGGATAGCATTGACCTCTCTGTCCCACCTCACTTCCCCCCGTTGCCCTGAGCAAGTGACCAGGAGCCCAGCTCCCAGAGCCGCGTGGCCTGCTAGCCAGCCGCCACCAACCGAAGGCCCCCCTTCCCTCATTGGATAACATTGGACCTACCTACCTCTGCACCCGGCCGCCCCTGTGCCGCTGGGACTGAACTAACTGTACTCACCTGAACCTGGGGGACCCCTGAGTCTACGCCCAGAACCCTAACTTCACCAACCACGTACTCACCTGGAAACCGGTAATTCACTTACCTGCCATTGGATAACACTGACCCATTTTGACTTGAAAATTTTCAAAGTGTGTAGTTTTGAAAACTGAAAATATTCCTATAAAATCAGCCAAAGTCCGAATTCGAAAATACTCATATGTGATCAGGAGAGAAGTCAGTGCTGTACCTTTCAGCCCAGCACTGAACCGCAAAAGTAATCCCTAGCGGGTTTACTAGTAACCTGTATTTTCTCCATAGGAACCCATTTCTGCTTTTCTATGAAATTTCTTCTGTCTACTTTTGAAAACCAAATATTCTTTAAAAATCGTACGAAATACTGAAACGCAATTACCTACCTGTTTTGAGTTAAGCCCTCAGTGCTAGCCCTGGGAGACTAGTGCTGGGTTACAAAAGTAACTCAATCGTACTTTACCGGTAATTTGAATTTCCTCCCATTGGATAACTTTGTCAGAATCACCTTGAAAAGTTTCTAAGTGTGAACTTTTAAAACAGCTTTATATTCAGGAAAATTCATCACAGTAACTAAAACGTTTTTGCTAATCTGGTTTCACCTTAGACCCCAGGACTGAATCTAAGATCTACACTTGGAACTACCAAAGTAATCGATAATGTAATCAACTGTACTTTACTATGAAAAACCCATTGAGCTCAATGCTAGAGTGTGTTTCAGAACTGTGTTTCTTATTATCTATCCTGTAATTATTGTGTGTACAAACTTATTGCTCCTCTGCAAAGTATTTACATGAGAGTACTCGCACCTTGAAAAGTATATTTTTATAACTGTTGGTTCTAAAAATAAAACAACAATATCTGAGGATATAACAACAATTGGCCTGAAGTTCAGTTCTTGAGTGTGTGAAACCTTTTGATGACTGAGTGTGTACAACAAATGCTTTACACTGTCCTCTGGTACTGCCTTACTGCTCGACCAAGCTACCACTTTGGAGAGTAAGGTCAGTTATGACTTTAACCTGTGTTATACCTCTGGGGTTGGTGGACTCTATACACACTGTACTTCCTTCTAGTCCCGTATATATAAAGCCTCTTTCTCGCATTGGTGGATCAGCGGTGGGATACAAACTTGCATTTGTTGCACTACTTGGTTGCCATATGATCACACAACAGAACTCATAAATTGCCTTTAGAATTCTGAAATTGGTCTTTTTCAAAAATACTAAAACTCTGATAGGGCCTTGCTTAAGTCCCATTAGAATTTTGTGAAAATAAAAGTCACTACAAGCCAGGGTAGAGGGTTAGAACTATCAGGTTAGAATGTCTCAACAGAACCCAGCTGTTAGTAAAGATAATACAAACATGGTGGAGGAACTCGACCTCACACCTTACTTGTACCTGGACTTCAAGGATTTGAAGGCTCTATGCAAAGTAAAGAAAATAACTGTAGGTCTGCATCCAACCAAACAAAAGCTCAAAGAGCTCCTGGCTGAGTATGCAAAAGACCACCCCTCTGAGCAGGGTGACACCCAGCCAGAGGAAGAAGGAGGGGATGAGGAGGATGACACTGATAATCCACCCATCATTCTTAGGGAGGAGGGGGTCCCTGTACCCCTGACTCCAAGTATCAGCCTCTGGGAGCCTAGGAACCACACAGGTGGACTAGTCCCCAGGGAACACATTGGGACAGCCCCAGTGAAGAGGACAATTTCCTAGCAAAGTTGGCCAAGAGATTAGACCTAGAGACCAGGCTCCTGGCTCTAGAAAAAGAAAGAAAAGAGATGGGCCTAGCCCCTATCTCTGGTGGCAGCAATGCCAATAACAAGGATAGGGAGCAATCGTATGATCCTAAAATCCCCAAAGGGATTGTCCCTAAATTTGAGGAAGGTGAAGACATCACCAAGTGGTTCACAGCCTTTGAGAGGGCTTGTGATATCAGACAGCTAAAGAAACCTCTCTGGGGGGCACTCCTGTGGGAACTGTTCTCTGGTAACTGCAGAGACAGACTTCTGACCCTCTATGGGCCAGATGTGGGGTCCTATGATCTCACGAAGAACACTCTGATTGAGGGATTTGGACTCACCACTGAGGAGTACAGAATTAGGTTCAGGGGGGCTCGCAAAACCCAGGCCCAATCCTGGATAGATTTTGTAGACTACTCAGTAAAGACACTGGATGGTTGGTTAACTGGACACAATGTGCATGACTTTACTGGATTGTATAATTTGTTTATGAAGGAACACATTTTAAGTAATTGCACAAATGAAGTTACATCAGCATTTGGTAGACCCAAGTCTAATTTCTTCCCAAGAATTGAAAAAGAAGGCAGACCACTGGGTCGAGACTAGGGTTACAAGGACAGCCACTGGGGGTGACCAAAAGAAGGTGGTCACAAACCCCCCCCAGGGGAAAGGTGGTGAGAATCCCCAAGATAAAAAGTCTGAGTCTTCCAAAGGGCCCCAAAACCCTGTTCAGGTGGGTGGGTCCCAATATACTTCCTATGTGCCTCAGCACTATAGGGGAAGAAACTTTGATCCTAACAAGGCCTATTGTAATAACTGTAAGAAGTTGGGACATTTAACTGTAGACAAAAACTGCCCCTACAACAAAGCCCCCAAGGCACCCATTCCAGCTACTCCAGGGACAGTAAATCTACAGATGGGATCAGAGGAGTGCCCAGAGCAAATCTGGGAAAACACTCAGGCTAGTCTAGTCTGCTTGGGGAATAGGGAGATTGCCAGTGTGGCTGGGTGGCCAACCAACTGTAACAAATATATGCAATACCCCTCCATCAATGGAACTAGAGTAGAAGCCCTGAGGGATACGGGTGACAGCATCACTATGGTAAGGGAAAAGCTGGTTTCTCCAGAGCAATACCCGATTGGGAAAACGTACCCAGTCCCCAATGCTGACAGCATTACCACCCAACGCCCCCTAGCTATGGTAACATTAGGATGGGGGGAGGTTACTGGCCTGAAACTGGTAGTGGTCTCACCACAATTGCCACCTGACTGTCTGCTTGGAAATGACCTGGAGACCTCAGCCTGGGCTGAAGTTGAGCAAGTAACCCATGCAGCCATGCTAGGTATCCCTAGACTGGTGTGTGTCCAAACCAGAGCACAGAGCAAAAAAGAAGGGTGAACAAGTGAGGTTGGAGCCTGAAAGTATGGCCCAACCAACCAAGAGAAAAAGCAAGGAGACTGGAGAACCAGCTTCTACACAGCCAGCCTCTCAGGACCCCTCTCCCCAAGGAGAGGACTTAGAAATCCTGGAGGGAACTGAGCCTAAGGAGCTTGAGCCTTAGCAGGCTAGACTCCTGGGCCCAGGGGGAGCCACCAAGGAAGAGCTGTACCAGGGTCAGCGAGACTGCCCTACTCTTGAAAGCCTGAGGCAGCAAGCAGCTGCAGAAGCCACAGGAGATGTCAGTGGTACCCACAGAGCTTATTGGGAAGAGGGATTACTGTATGCTGAGGCAAGAAACCCCAATCCTGGAGCTACCAGGAGAGTGGTAGTGCCACAGAAGTACAGGGAGTTCCTCCTAACTTTAGCTCATGACATCCCCCTTGCTTGACACCTGGGTCACACCAAAACGTGGGAAAGGTTGGTTAGCCACTTTTACTGGCCCCAGATGAACCAAAAAGTGAAGGAGTTTATGAGCTTCTGTGTTACCTGTCAGGCCAGTGGCAAGAGAGGTGGCAAGCCAAAGGCCCCCCTGATACCACTACCAGTGGTGGGGGTATCCTTTGAAAGGATAGGTGTGGACATTGTGGGTCCACTTGAACCTCCCACAGCCTCAGGGAACAAATTCATTCTAGTAGTGGTGGATCATGCTACTAGGTACCCTGAAGCAATTCCCCTTGGCGTCACTACAGCTTCTGCAGTAGGCAAGGCCCTCCTAGGTGTCTTCACCCGGGTAGGGTTTCCTAAGGAGGTGGTTTCAGACAGAGGTACCAACTTCATGTCTGCTTACCTGAAACACATGTGGAAGGAGTGTGGGGTTCAGTACAAGTTCACTACCCGATACCACCCACAAACCAATGGTCTTGTGGAAAGATTCAACAAGACACTGGTATGATCATGGGGCTCCCTGAAAAACTCAAAAGGAGATGGGATGTCCTGTTGCCATGCCTGCTTTTCGCTTATAGGGAAGTGCCACAGAAGGGAGTGGGGTTTTCACCCTTTGAACTTCTGTTTGGTCATCCTGTAAGGGGACCACTTTGTCTTGTAAAGGAGGGTTTGAAGAGGCCTCTCCAAGAACCCAAACAGGACATTGTGGATTATGTGCTTGGCCTAATGTCCAGAATGACTGAGTACATGGATAAAGCATCCAAAAGTCTTGAGGCCAGCCAGAAGCTGTAGAAGCACTGGTATGATCAAAAAGCTGCCATGGTTGAGTTTCAACCTGGGCAACAGGTGTGGGCTTTGGAGCCAGTGGCACCAAGGGCTCTCCAAGACAGATGGAGTGGCCCTTACCCTATCCTGGAGAAAAAGAGTGAGGTCACTTAGTGGACCTGGGCACCAGCAGGACCCCCAAAAGGGTTATCCATGTGAACCGCCTCAAACTCTACCATGACAGGGCTGACCTCACCATGCTGATGGTGACTGATGAGGAACAGGAAGCAGAGAGTGAACCTCTCCCTGATCTCCTCTCTGCCAGCCCAAAAGATGAGTCCGTAGATGGAGTAGTCTTTTCAGACAACCTCACTTCCCAACAGTAGGCTGACTGCAAGCAAGTCTTGCAGCAGTTTGTTAGCATCTTTGCCTTGAACCCTGGTCTGACCAGCTGGTGCACCCATGATGTGGACACTGGTGACAGTAACCCTGTCAAATACAAAATGTATTGACAATCAGACCAAGTCAAGGAAAGCATCAAGGCTGAAGTCAGCAAGATGCTGGCGCTAGGGGTGATTGAACCCTCTGAGAGCCCCTGGGCTAGCCCAGTGGTTCTAGTCCCCAAACCTCATCAACAGGGTGGAAAGAGAGAGATGAGGTTTTGAGTGGACTATAGAGGGCTCAACTCTGTCACCAAGACAGATGCTCACAACATTCTAAGAGCAGATGAGTTGATATGGGCTACAACCTTTTTTGCGAGTGGATCACCCGTGCCTTGGATTCCAGCATCCCGGTTACCCTGAGCAAATGTAGCGTAAGGGACCCTAGCCCCTGGTACGATAACTTTTTGAAGAGTGTGTGCAGACACGCTGAAAGAGTGGCGGAAAGCTTATGACACTAGTAAAAAAGTGTCATCTCTTGCCACTATTAAAGCTTACCATTGCGCGGTCTGCAGAGCGCGTGCGGCTTTTTATTCTCTTGAGTTTCGCAACAGCTCTAACCCCTCCAAAGCTATTTTTAAGGCCCTTAAAGATCTAATGGCAAAAAAGGCCCCTACCAATAAGACGGCCTCCATTTTACACTGTGAGGCATTGGCAAACTTCTTTTTGGAGAAGGTCCAAGCTATCCGTCGTTCATTTTTTATTCCCATTCAGGACGCCGGACCGTCTCTTAGGCCCGAGGAACACACGGTCCTGCATACCTTCCCCTGCTTATCGCCTGAGGGTTTTAATCAATTGGCCCAACATACTAAGTCCGGTTCTCCGGCAGATCCACTGAGATTGGCTCTTTTCAGGGACCTGTTGTCTCTGGACTTTTTACCGGTGTGCTCTTTGATCAACCTCTCGCTCTCCACTGGTACGGTTCCTGCCAGTTGGAAGCATGCGGTGGTTACGTCGATCTTGAAGAAGCCGGGTTTAGATTCTCTTAAACCAGAGAACCACCGGCCGATATCACTTCTCCCTTGGCCAACGAAAGTAGCGGAGTCACACGTGAATAGAGACCTCTCGGACCACCTTTTGCGGGCAAATATCCTAGACCCTACGCAGAACGGTTTCCGTGCTGACCACAGCACGGAGACAGCCCTTCTTTACATGGTGGAACATCTGCGCATGGGGTTAGATTCGGGTCAAACGGCGGCGCTTGTTTTATTAGATCTTAGCGCCGCCTTTGACACCGTCTCCCATACAATCCTTTTCCAGCGCCTGGAAGAAGCTGGTATTTCTGGGACTGCCCTCCAGTGGTTCCGTTCTTTTCTTGCCGATCGATCTTTTTGCGTAGCTATTCCTCCCCATCAGTCCAAATTCCATCCGCTGGACCAGGGGGTCCCCCAGGGATCCTTGCTGAGTCCCACGTTATTTAATCTGTACGTGAGGCCGCTGGCTGATGTCGTCAAGAAGTGGGACTTGACTATGGTCTCATACGCTGACGACACTCAGCTGGCGGTCACCCTCAGCGGGGTCTCTGATTTGGATGCCCCTAGGTTCCAGAATGGGCTGAGGGCGCTTGCCAGCTGGATGAATTCCAACTATTTCCAGCTGAACGCAAAAAAAACTGAGATAATGATCATCGGCAAGAAACCGGAACTCTGGGGCGACAAATGGTGGCCTCCGGAACTGGGGCCTACCCCGACTCCGGTAACGGAGACTAAAAATCTTGGAGTTTGGTTAGACCCCGCCCTTAGTTTTGTCTCCCATACCAAGAGAACTGCCGCCAGTTGTTTTGGCATTTTGCGAGGACTAAGACCAGTACTAAAAAATGTTGACGCCTCTACCAGGCAGCTGGTGGTGCAGGCGACGGTGATCTCTCGGCTTGACTATGCCAGCTCTCTTTTGGTAGGGGTGAACCAAGCTGAAATTACACGCTTGCAACAAGTTCAGAACGCGGCAGCCAGAGCTGTGGTGGGCTTGCCCAGGTTCTGCTCCGTTGCCAACACTCTACGTTCTCTCCACTGGCTTCCAGTCAAGCAGAGGATCCATTTTAAAGTGCTTTGCCAGTCATACACAATTCTCAAGGGCCTCTCTGCCCCGATTCTCACGAATCTCTTGATGCCCTATGTCCCTGCCCGCTCCCTGAGATCTCTGGGTCAGGATTTGGCAGTGGTCCCTCGGTTCAAACTTAGCCGAGCTGGAGGCCGCTCTTTTCGAGTTCGGGCTGCGGCCCTGTGGAACTCTCTCCCCTTAGAGATACGTGCGTCTGATAATCGCTTCTTATTTCGCAGAGCTATCAAGACTTTGTTATTTTCCTGAGCCTGCTCTCTCTTAGTTTATTGTCTCTTTGTTGTGTTGTGTTGGATACCTTGTCAAGCGCCAGGAAGCTCCTTCGCTGGAGCAGCTGTGCGCTGAATAAATATTCCTAACATAACATAACATAACATAACATAACATAACATAGACAAACTAAGGGCAGCCAAATTCCTAAGCACCTTTGACTTGACTGCAGGGTACTGGCAAATTGGCATGGCCCCAGTAGCCAAAGAGAAAACAGCATTCTCCACCCCTGATGGGCACTATCAGCCACCTTCCAGAGGTTGGTGAACCAATTTCTGACTGGGTTGGAATCCTTCAGTGCAGCCTATCTTGATGATATTGTTGTATTTAGCTCTACCTGGCAGGATCACCTGATCCATCTTGGGAAGGTTCTACAAGCCCTGCAATCTGTAGGACTGACTATCAAGGCATCCAAATGCCAGATAGGCAGGGCACTGTGGAGTACCTGGGCCACCTTGTTGGTGGAGGCCAGGTCCAACCCTTACAGCCCAAGATCCAGAGCATCCTGGACTGGGCAGCTCCAACCACCCAAACTCAAGTCAGGGAATTCCTTGGCTTGACTGGATATTACAGGAAGTTTGTGAAAGGATATGGGTCTATTGTGACTTCCCTCACAGAACTTACCTCCAAATAAAATGCCCAAGAAAGTGAACTGGACTGTTAGCTGTCAAAAGGCTTTTGACACCCTGAAAGAAGCAATGTGCTCTGCACCCATTCTACAAGCCCCAGACTACTCCAAGCAGTTCATAGTGCAGACTGATGCCTCAGAGCTGGGAATAGGAGCAGTCCTCTCCCAGATGAATGAGGGAGGCCAAGACCAACCTGTTGCTTTTATAAGCAGGAGGCTACTCCCCAGGGAGCAGCGTTTGAGTGCCATTGAGAGGGAGGCCTTTTTTGTGGTCTGGTCCCTGAAGAAGTTGAGGCCCTACCTGTTTGGGACTCACTTCCAGGTTCAAACTGACCACAGACCTCTAAGATGGCTAATGCAGATGAAAGGGGAAAATCCAGAACTGCTGCGATGGTCCATCTCCCTTCAGGGTATGGACTTTGAAGTGGAACACCGACCAGGGACTGCCCATGACAATGCAGATGGATTTTCCAGGTTCTTCCACTTAGAAAATGAAGACTCCCTAGGGCAAGTTTAGTCTCATCACCTTTCGTTGGGGGGGGAGGGGGGGGGGGGGGGGGGGGAAGAGGTTGTGTGAAAAAGTGCCATCTTTCTTGCCTTAGTATGCCCCCACTTTTTTCTGAACTGCTGATGTGCTTGACTGAGTGTGCCCTGGGTCCCTGCCAATCAGGTACCCAGGGCCTGTGTTCCTTCCCTAAAGAGAAAAGCTATGCTGAAACAAAATACCCAATTGGCACCTCTGGCCACCTGTCAGTCCCTAGTAAATGGTACCCTAGGTACCCAGGGCATGGTGACCAGAGGAGACCCCTGAGGGCTGCAGCACTTATTGTGCCACTCTCAGGGGCCCAGTACCCTGGCACCCACACACTGCCTTTGCAGGCTGAGTGCCTAAGTACAGAACTAAAACAAGAGCCGAAATGGCACACATGGAGTAGTTTCTTAACTGTAACTCCAGTTCTGTAGTGGGGGTATCTCTGTTATAGTCATAATCTAGTGAATAGTCCCGCTCATGTGCGGGGACCCGGGGCAATCAAAAATAATCACTTAAGCGGTCTTCATTGCAATCCTGCATAGACACTTAAGAGAGAATTAAAGACAAATAATGCAGCCTATACTTAAAAGGCTACACTGTCCAGTACTTCAACTAGAAATGTAAAGGATATTCCACCAACATCATTTTTAACATAGCCTGCCAAGTTTCACCCATAGAGAAACTTCCCCCTTCACAAAATCCTTGGAATCATAGAGAGGAAGGGACGGACAGACAAGCCCCTCCATAGGCTGCCATTATGTGCCTTGAAAAGGGATACCGTGCCTTTATGAAACTTTCCAGAACTTTCGGTATCCCAGAATGCACAGCACTTACCTCCACTTTTAGTTCTTTTTGGAGGTGTATAAAGTTAGACCTGTAGCATTCCGTACATTATCATTTTCTCCACCGGGGAGGAGGGCGGGCGCTTATGACTGTAACAGAGATACCACCACTACAGAACTGGAGTTACAGGTAAGAAACAACTCCTTCTGTAGTATGGGATTTCTGTTTATAGTCATAATCTAGTGAATAGAATGGCAAGCCCATCCCTACAACCAAATTGGCGGTGGCGGAAAATGACAACACCACTACTGTGCAAACAGATTTCGCAACAAAGCCTGCCTAAACTGAGCATCAGCTCTGGCATCAGAATCCAGATAGTAATGCTTCGCAAAGGTTATGGACTGACTTCCACGTGGCAGCCCTGCACATGTCTGCAATGGGAACATTACGGAGCAAAGCTGTTGTTGCTGCTTTGACCCTGGTGGAATGACCCTTAGGCTTACCCCCTAAGGTCTTATTAGCCCTTTGATAACACAACTGGATACAGGACACAATCCACCTAGAGATGGACTGTTGAGAGGTAGCAAGACCAGTCCTGACCGACCCATAATTGATAAACAATTGGTCTGAATCACGAATATCCTTGGTCTTATCCAGATAGAATTTCAACACCCTTCTGACATCCAGGGAATGAAGAGACCTTTCCGCTGGAGTGGAAGGATTCTGAAAGAACGTAGGTAAAGTTATAGTCTGGTTTACATGAAAATCAGAAATCACCTTAGGAAGGACCTTAGGGTGAGTACGCATCACAACCTTAGCAGCATGAAAAACAGTATAAGGTTCCTGGCAACACAAAGCCTGAATTTGCCTCAATCTGCGGGCCGATGTGATGGCCACGAGGAACGCTGCCTTCCATGACATGTGCTGCAATGAGGCCTTATGATTGAGCTCGAAAGGTTCCTTCATCAGCCTGGACAGCACCACATTCAGTTCCCATGAAGGCGAAGGCAGCCGAACAGGAGGAAACACCTTCTTCAAACCTTCCAAGAAATCCTTTATCACAGGGATCTGGAAGAAGGATTCCTGTGAAGGGCATTTCCGGTAGGCAGTCAGCGCAGCCAGATGAACCTTAATAGAATGGAAATTAAGGCCAGACTGCGCCAAATGCAAAAGGTATGGAAGGATGACATCTTCCTTGCATGTCGTCGGATCATAGTTTTTGGACGTGCACCAGATGCAGAACCTCTTCCAGTTGTAAGCATAGGAAGTCCTAGTGGAAGGTCGCTTCGCCTCCTTCAGTATGTCCATACAATCTTCAGGAAGATTCAAATGGCCATATTGCACTATCTCAAGAGCCATGCCGCCAAACTCAAAGACGAGAGGTTGGGGTGCACCATCTGCCCCCCGAACTTCATGAGAAGGTCCGGCCAGCACGGCAGCCGCATGTGAGGAAGGAGAGACCAGTAAAGCAGGTCCGTGAACCATCACTGTCTGGGCCATTCCGGAGCCATGAGGATCATCTGCGCCCTGGACTGGGACAGCTTGATGAGCACCCCCGGAATCAGGGAAATGGGTGGAAAAGCGTACAGAAAGCTGTTCCACCAGTTGATCCATAACACATTCCCCAGAGACACCTGCTGATAATACCTGGATGCGAAGTCTCGGCATTTCCTGTTTTCGGCGGTGTCGAACAGATCTACGTCTGAAGTGCCCCACCTGGCGAAGACGCCTTCGAGTACTTTGTCGTTTATGACCCACTCATGGTTTTCCTGAATCAGTCTAATGAGCATTCTGCACACCTGGCAGATGGGTGGCCGTTATCGTCAATCCTCTGGCTAGCAGCCAGTGCCAGATCGCCTGCGCTTCCTGTGACAGTGTGCGCGATCTCGATCCCCCTTGCTTGTTCAGATAATACATTGTGGTCGTATTGTCCGTCTGTACAAGCAGAGAGTTGGTCTGGAAGGACGGATGAAAGGCCTTCAGTGCCAAGTGAACAGCTCTGAGTTCCAGGAAATTGATGTGGTACGTTGACTCCGTCGGGGACCACAGTCCTTGGATCTGTAATTGTCCGGAATGCGCTCCCCATTCGTGGAGAGAAGCATCCGTCACGATAGTCTGAGAGGGAATGTCCTTGTGGAACTGAACCCCCTTGAGGAGGTTCTCCGCCGAACACCACCATCTCAGGGACTGCTGAGCATGTAGAGACAACCGTATCCTGTCGTCCCAGGTCCCTCGTCTCTGGTCTCACTGATCCTCCAGACATTCCTGCATCAGCCTCATGTGCAGGCGTGCATGTGGAGTGAGGAAGATACAAGAGGCCATCGACCCCAGTAGAGAAGACACCGTCCTCACTGTTGTAGATCGAACAGTCGTGAGAGCCTGAGCCTTCCGAAGGATCGATAAGCGCCTCTCCTCCGAAGGAGACACGCTTGCTGACAACGTATCGATCGATGCCCTCAGGTATTTTAGGCACTTGCAGGAGTCGGGACCGACTTGGACATGTTGATGTGCACACCCAGCTGGCTCAACAGAGCGGCCGTCCTGTTGAAGTGCAGTTGTGCTTCCTGGAAGGATGAGGCTTTGATCAGCCAATCGTCCAGGTACGGGTAGACAAACACCTTGTTCTTTCTCAGGTGTGCCACCCCCACTGCCATGCACTTTGACAAAGTCCTAGGAGCAGACTTCAGTCCAAACGGTAGTACGGTGTACTGATAGTGATTGGTGCCGACCAAGAAGCGCAGGAACTTCCGGTGTTTCCGTGCGATGGGCACATTGAAGTACGCATCCTGCGGATCTATCGTGCAGAGCCAGTCTCCCCTTTGCAGCTGAGGGTAAATCTGGTGCAAAGATAATATGTGGAACTTCTTCCAGAGAATCCATTTGTTTGCTTGTCGCAAATCCATAATGGGCCTGAACTCGTTCTTGTCTTTCTTGCGCACCAGAAAGAAGCGTGAGTAAAGACCCTTTCCCCTTTGAGACAGAGGGAGGTCTTCTATCGCCCTTTTCCTTACCAGGGTATCGGCCTCCGACTGGAGCTTGCGTAGATGGAACTGCGAGCAAACCGGTGGAATCGCTGGAGGCGGGCTACCGAAACGAAGACTGTATCCATTGCAAACAATATTCAACACCCACTTGTCCTGTGTAATTTTCTCCACTCTGCCAAGTAATGTTGTATGCTTCCCCCCACCGGAGCGGGTAACGGACGAGGGGGAAGTAGCACCTCAGGGTTTAGACCCGACCAGGCCCTTATTCGCTGAGGAGGACTGCTGTTCACCTCTGCCCCTCTGGCGCTTTTGGAACGGTCGCCGCTGGTATTGCTGCTGCTGCTGCTGTCCAGCCTGCTGACCTTGTCCTCTGCCCTGCGCACCGTACCGCCTTTGGAATGGTCGGTATGTCTTCCTTTGTTCCTTCGGCTTCTCTAACCCAACAGCCGTCAGGGTCTCAGCCTCTGCCTTCATGCGGGCCATCTCCTCATCCTCATGTCTGCCGAACAGGGTCGCTCCAGAAAAGGGCAGATTGGCGACCCTCTGTTGAGCTTCGGGCATCAGTGACGTTGGATGCAGCCATGCGTGTTCGCGCAGGTTAATACCGTGGCAGTACCCATGGGCTGCCAACAGCGAGGAGTCCGCCGCGGAGCTGACTATCTGGTTAGAGACTATCATCCCCTCCGTGATGATCTCCTGGAAGTCCTCTCTGCGTTCCCTGGGAAGATGTTCTGTGAACTGCTGCAGGGACTCCCACAATGCTCTATCGTACCGCCCCAACAACGCCGAGGCACTGGTGGCCTTCATAGACGTGGAGGCCGTACCAAATACTCTTCTTGTCAGGAGGCACCGTTGATGACGGCACGGTGGAATGTTGTTTCCTGGCTGCCGTCACTATCACTGAGTCGGTACAGGATCTGAACGCAGAAAGGCAGGGTCCGACTCAGGGGCCTTGTACTTCTTTTGTGGCCTTGACGATGCAGACTTCGTAGAGGCAGGGGTGAGGAAGAGGTCCATGGCTGGTTCTTCTAGCCTTGGCACCATTGGTAGTAGAGGACGAGACAGCTGTTTTTTATGTAGGGTCTTGACTATAACTGAGGTTGAGGGCGTAGGAACAGTCAGCGTGATGCCCAGTTTTGCCGCTCCTCTCAACAAGACCTCCTGAAAGTAGGCAATATCGGCTACCGGAGACACCCTCGTCCGAGGGGAATCCGAAAGTGTCGGGGAATAGTCCCTGGCACTGGACGACTCCGTGTGGTGGGACCTGGACCTGTCTCTCCTGTGCCGTCGTGTGGATCTAGTAGACGACCGACGACCATCTCTGGACCTGCTCCGTACGGAGCGGGACCTCGGTCTCCTTGGTCTTGGCCGATCCACTGGCCATACAGACGCGGGTTGTGGAGGCTGAGTCGGCAGCCTAGGCCTTGGAGGGCCTGAGGGTGGCATAGGTAGATGTAACGAGTAAGACCTCAAAGGAGGAGGTGGAGGAGTTGGAGTCCTCGGAAGAGGTGTAGGTGTCCTCTGGAGAAGGCCCCTAGGTAACGGAGGAGGCGGTGTTCCATGCCTAGAGGGTGAGTAGACTTGTGAGTACTCCGAGCCCGGAGACTGTTCCACCCTCTTTCTCTTTGGCTTCTGTACCCTTGAAGGGGACCTTGAGGCCGACCGCTTCCTTGAAGAGCGACAGCGCTGCCGCGACCGTGAGCTCGTGGTCGAAGAAGAAAGGCTGATAACGGAGCCTTGGGACTTTGTCCTGGACTTAGAACGCCTTCGGGACCTGGACTCTCTTCTTCTCGACTCCGATCTGTTCCTCGACGTCGAACACATCAACGCCGACCTCTTCGACGTCGAAGATCTTTTTCTCGACGTCGATGAACGCTTCCTCGACGACGAACGCTGAGTCGAGGACGACCGGCGGTGCCTGCTAGACCCCTCTTCACGTCTGTGGTACCTCGACGACGAAGTTGTCTTCGACGTCGACCTCGTTGGAGGTCTCGACGTCAATCCCCTCGACGTCGAACAACGCCGCCGCTTCGACTCAGAGCCCTGGGGAGACTGGGAACACACCATGGTCATTCCTCAAAACGCCGACGTAGAGGCCATCGATGTTGACGGAGAACAATGTAGTTTTCGGGCCTTTTCTTTACTGGGGATCCCCCCAGAGGCCTCAGTACGGGCAGAGGAAGGAGCCCCTTCATGCCCAGACCCTCCTTGGTCACGCTGTCTTCGCTTCTCCAATCCTTGAAGCAGAGTCTTCTCCCTGTCCCTCAGGGTCTTGTTGGAGAACTGTTGGCAGATCTCGCAATCCTCTGGGACATGAGAAGGGGGCAGACAATGAATGCACACCCTGTGCTTGTCTGATTTGGCCTTCTTTCCAGCACACTCTGGACACCTATCAAATAGGGATGGCATATTTCATAAAAAGAGTGGCTAAACTTACTAGAATAACACCAGCAAGAGCAGAAAGGGCCAAAGGACGTCGAGTGAAAACACTCTGAACACTTATAAAAGTGCAAAAAGATTAGAATAATACCCAAAAAGGGAGAGCTCAATGCTCCAGGGTCCTGTAAACAGGAGCGTGAAAAAAGAACTGAAGGTTGAGGGAAGTGCTGTGCGTTCTGGGATACCGAAAGTTCTGGAAATTTTCCTAAAGGCACGGTATCCCTTTTCAAGCCACATAATGGCAGCCTATGGGGGGCTCGTCTGTCCATCCTTTCCTCTCTATGATTCCAAGGATTTTGTGAAGGGGGAAGTTTGTCTATGGGTGAAACTTGGCAGACTGTGTTAAAAATGATGTTGGTGGAATATCCTTTACATTTCTAGTTGAAGTACTGGACAGTGTAGCCTTTTAAGTATAGGCTGCATTATTTGTCTTTAATTCTCTCTTAAGTCTCTATTCAGGATTGCAATGAAGACAGCTTAAGAGATTATTTTTGATTGCTCCAGGGTCCCCGCTCATGGGCGCGACTATTCACTAGATTATGACTATACACAGAGATCCCCTACTACAGAACCCTGTGTGCCATGCCCACAGAACCCACTGCCCTGGCATACTTCAGTCACCCCTCTTGCTGGGTGCCCTATGCCAGAGCCATACCCTATACTCTTAAGTGCATTATAATCCTCGCGGTTAACACTAACTTTGGTTTGGCTTTATCTAAACATGTTGTGTAAGGTGTCAAACACTTTGGAAAATTCCCCCTCCCCCCCCCCCCCAGCAATTCTGGCGGCGGGGGTAGCATTTCACCCTTCTAGAGGGAGAAGACATGTAGTAACTGTTAAACCCGGTTAAAGTTAAACAGAGCCCCAGCATCACAAAATGAATGCTGCTACCACAGACACGAGTCCGCCTTCCTGCTGCTGGACGAAACTCCGGCAGGGGAGGCCTGGACAGTAGGTTTCCGGTCCAGGGAGGTGCTGGCACCTCCCCAGACAGGCTTTAGCGTATTGGGGAAGGGAGGGTTGCATTCAGTGAATGCTTTTCAGACACTGCCTGGGGCACACAAGGTGCTCCATGCATTTCCCAGTTCAAACCGGTTGCTGGGGCACTCAGCCCCAGCTCTGGCGCAAAACTGGACAAAGGGGAAGGGGTGTAACCACCCCCTCCCCAGGTCCACCCATATAGGACGGTCCTTAGAGTTAGTCCAACCCCTAAACTTACTATAAGTATAGATCCACAGTCCCTAGGACTTTAGACTACCCTGGAGGAAACTCTGCAACATATATCTTGGACCTTCGACATTCCATATCGACTGGAAGACAGAAGAAATCTCCCTTGTGGTCAAGGATTGACCACCCTGTTCAAATAGGTACCAACTGCATCTTTGCCGGTCTGCATTTTCGAGGCTCCCGCCGGATCCCGAAGAATCTTCTTCACAGGACACGGACTTCCAGACATATCTGACGCTGACCTGCCCTCCCAGCACAGCTGAGACTTGTGGCGGACACGAGAGACGCGGGCCCGGAACTCCTGGACATTCTGCATTTTGCAACCTGCACCCACTTCCCGAGGTATCCCGAAGTTGTGCATTGGGGTGCATGAAGCCCCAGGCCGAGCACCATTTGCACCGAAGCTCAGAGGCCCACACTCCACGAGTGTCCCGCGGGCCCGCTTTGTGCATTTCCGCTTGGCGCGTCTTCGCGGTTCCTAGTCCGTTGGCTAGTGATCCTCCAAGAAGACCAATCTTTGATTTACTTTGCTTTCCTGGTTGCTCCCGGCTTGCTCCAACTCCTCTTCAAAGATCCTCAGACCTTGCTGGTCTGCACCGAAGCCCATCTCGACATCTTGCGTGAATTACGTTGGCAAAGGCTTGTTGGATCCAATCCGGATACTGACACTGCAGTGAACTAGATCCTTCGTGGGACAGCTCGAATCCAGCTCCTGGTCGTCGTCGACGCCTCCTGGTCCTCGTGGCTGAAGAGACAAGCTTCACTTTTTCACCTTAAATCACCCGACATTGGCTGGCATCTTCCGGTCGCCATCCTGGTCACTGGCTAGTGGCCCAGACTCTGTCTCCTCTGCTTTCAGGTTCTTCACATCTCCAATCCAACCTTGGATTTACCCGGACACTTTTCCTCTGGTCGCCTGCAGCACTTCTTCGCAGCTCTCCATTGGAATCGACGACTAAACCAGACCGCAAAAGCCACCTATGCACCCGGCTTCCCTGGGTGAGGTAACACGAGTACTCCAGTGCTCCCGTGGGTCTTGACTCTCGAAGTGTCCTGGTCTAAAAGGGTTCCATCGTAGTTCACCTAGAAGTACCCTTAAACTATAACTTTGTAACTTGTTAGTTCTCCATAGAAAGTCAATCGTAACCCGCGGCTGTGTTTAGACACTGCACGAGTCTCCAGTGGGCCTCCTACATCCTAACCTTTGGTGGTTCTAGGCTGCCCCAGAGATTCCACAGGCCCTAGGCCTGCTTTCTAACTCTCACATGGTTCTTATACCAGTATTTTGGTATATGGTTTGTGAGGCCTCTAGGGCATAACGTATACTGTGCAACTTATCGTATGCTGATTTACTTCCTTGTATGGTACTTTTACCTCTGACCTCATAAAAAGTGCAGAGGGGTTGTGTTTAGAATAAATACATATATATTTCATATATATATCTTGTGTGGTGTGCTTTCATTTGATCATTCAAGAGATTATAATTGGTAAAACAACTTGCTTAACTCGTCTCCAAGTCTTAGCCTGAAGGCTGCTCTCCACAGCTACCACTAGGATAGCTTTCTAGAAGGTTGACTCTATAACCTACCATCAATAAGGGTCGTTTGGACTGGTGCAAGGTGCCCACTAGAATAGTGGACATCATAAACCAGGCCAACTTCTCACAAACAAGTGTATCAACAAACCTCAAGAACCTCAGGGCCTGGAACAGCAAGTTGCCAACAATCATATAGGGTCTTTGGGTTTTCAAAGTTGGGGTGTGGGGAGTGTCCTAGACGGTGCTTGAGAAGTCCTGAACAATCGAACCAGATCAGACAGAAGGCCTGCTTAAGATCAACAGAAGGAACAGGGAATTCCAACTGAATCTTTTTCACTGAAATTTGTGGGAAGATCTCATGGACAACTGTCCCCTGTCAGAAGACATACCAGTTATAAATAACTTGTTCTCCCACCTCCTGATGGGCTTCGGTTGAATCAGACTATGGGTCGCAGTTAGCAGAGTTGTGGTTGGAGCCCATGCACAACATGCAGATGTCATGCAGGTTCAACAAAGGCATCTTATTACAACACCTATGATTTTTTTGCAGAGGACACTTGACAGCTGTAAAAAAAAAAATAATTGGACAAGCAATAATTGGGTTGCTGTCTTGATGACTGACCACAAAGCGGTCATCTTTAAAAGGAGTCATGAAAAGTTTGCACAACGTCAGCTGCATATTTTTGTTTTAAGATCTCTAAAAGGGTCAACATGTTGCTATTATTTTTCATTGTACGATGCTAAAGTGTTTATATTACTGAGAGAGTATTAGTTATGTGGAAACAGATGTTTTGTACAAAGTAAGCGATTTATGAGAAAAAAACGTATCTTACAGAACTATATCTCATTACAGAACTGCATTTTACTAACATTTCATTAGTCTAATATAATTTCCTGTAAATGTATTTTCCAACGTGGTCGCTCTGCTGGATGTCTGGGTGTCGCACTCTTTCGAACTCTACTTCAAGTACCTTATCAATGTCTCTTACGCTCTTGTCTGCTTGGTTCATTCATTTGGAATTGACATAGCTCTAGGAAAAAAGCGTTGCGTGTACCCATGGGAGACAGCTTGACCAATCCTGATGTCGGAACGACGTGGATGATATTTCTGATGGCCATCAATATGACCATAGGTGGATCGGGTCTCTAGGGGGTGGTATTAATCATTATTATGGTATAAGCTAACAGACACGATCTCGGTGGGAGACTTGTAATGAATACACTTTTTTAAAAAAAAGTCACAAAACAACAAGCATTAAGCACGGGCACACGGGAAAGGGGGCGGGAACGGGTAAACGAACAGCAGGAGGGGGGCGGGTTAATGGGCACACGGACAGCGGGAGGGGGCGGGAACGGGCACACGGACAGCGGGAGGGGGGCGGGTTAACAGGCACACGGACAGCGGGAGGGGGGGCGGGAACGGGCACACGGACAGCGGGAGGGGGGGCGGGAACGGGCACACTGACAGCGGGAGGGGGGGCGGGAACGGGATAAAAAAAAATAGTGAAAATGCCGATTACCTGCAAGGAAAGTGAAATCGCGCAGCCCACCCCTGCTCGGAGTAGGGAGCGGGTCGGGTCTGCGTCCTCACAGGGAGAGCAAGCAGGTTGTTGTGATGAAGGATGCCGAGACAAAAAAAAAAAAAGCACCGCCCACCGCCGCATGACGTGGGCAAAAAGCGAATAATTCTCGGGAACGCCCACGAATCTGCTCCGGCAATGACGGACAGATGTCTGTTCCAATGGCTAGCCTCCATTTATGGAGCTAGCCAATGGAACAGAGAGGCGGAACAAAGCACACAGTGTAAAGACATAAGATTTCGCCTGCACGAAAGGCTGCTGCGCAGCTTTCGACAGGCGAAACCTAAAAAGGGGACAGGGACCTCCTGGCTTGCTACCACCCCATTTAATTGTTGGATGCATATGTTAAGATTCTATGGTCATTCTTGAGACGTTGGAAGACTGGGCCAAGGCTAACTCCTTTTTCTTGGTCATTCAACATGGTTTCTGACTGGGCCTGTGCACAGTGGAACAATCCTTCAATCTATCCCTAATGATCTGTCAAAGCCGGGAGAGGTTTATTACATCTTGCCATCATGGACCTCTCGTGTATCTGTGACTTGGTCAAAAGGACAAAGTTTTGGAAGCTGATGGAAAAGGTAGGAAAGGAAGTTAACCTGTTAGACCTGTTCAGGTGGTTACATTGGGACCTATCCTATTTATAGAGAGGGGGACACTAGGAGCTGATCATTAGGTCCAAGGACCCTTGCTGCTGAAATGTAACCAGTACACAAAGGGAGTCACTGTTTCTTGTAAAGGATGAAAGAGAAAGAAAATTTTGCATTAGGACACCTCTATTAAAGTGCATTTCCATCAAAATAGAGATTGCATAAAGCCGATCCAGTCAAGCTGTGGTGTAAGACAGGGATGCATCTCAGCTCCCTTTTTAATGTAGATCAATGCCATGGACTCAGTGCTTGTTACAACCGAAAAATACCTACCCAACATTGGACCTCGCTTAGTTCCTGTACACATATACGCCAACGATGTGGTTTTAATAGTACGTACCGCAAATGCCTCCAGAACCTGCTTGATTATTTTAATGATTTTTTAGGTAAACATAAACTAACTAAAGGTGAACAATCAAAAATCATATATTATGACCTGTGGTCCTAAGACTTCCCGTTCTCGAAAATTCTTTATGGGGGATTCCAATTGCTAAGGTCCACAATTTCAATTACTTGGGTATTTTATTTGAGGCTAACTTAAAAGTGAACAATTTACTCAATCAAAGAGTACAGAAGTTCTCAGTGGCATGCAAGTCAGATTTTTGATTCTCAGGGAAATTGGGCCACAAGCCCATCAAACAGCTGGTTTTGCTGTACAGAAGCAAATGTCACCAAAAGGGGACATATGGGCAGAAGTTTGGGGTTATATTAATTTAAGGCATTTTTAACCCCAAGAAAACAAATTGCTGCTGTACATTTTTAGATATTCCAAAAAACACTCCAATTCATATTGCACATGCAGAACTGATAATCTCCAAACTGGAGGACCTGGTGAAAATAGCTCCCGAGCTTTTGTGGATTAAAATACGGTCCTCTCCCGAGGCTGGCTTTTCTTATTTGTTCCTGGAGGACTGTATGAGGTTGGACAACATGGCCCTAATTCCCTGGCTTACTTATGTTAAGCAGGCCTTTCAAGATACTGCAAGGCCCGATTTATTTAACTTATCTCTCAGTATTGGCCTTAATACCAAAGGCATAGTAAAGTATTTATTGTATCACTCCCATGGGGAATCCAGAAGGGCCAGACTGAATACCATGGATTCTGCCATACGATACTTACCGATTTCGTCCAGTGATATGGTGAAGCCCCATCTATTATGGATTAGACACCCGAAGTATAGATTTTTACCGTAGACGTCAGAGGTTTCGCACTTTTTTGTCACCTTCATGTTAACAGATTGCTGCTCTGCTGCCCATGTGATTAAAACTCATTACAATCAACTGTTTCAACAATAGACTACACTCTGGTTGACCCCGACCTATTCACTCACATCAAGATTTCCATATTCAGGCACGGGGAGAAAGCGACCACTACCCACAGACCTTTGCACTAACAACTTTGCCAACTAAGTCCGAGCAAGCGCAGCCTTTATCTTTGAACACCCAACTCTTCAACCTGCAAAGGCTAAATTGGAACAAAGAGAACATTTCCAACTTAAGGGAGACATGCCACTCATTGTTGTCACCACCTGCCATGGGAATCCTTCGTGGTGGATATAAACAAGAATTACCAAAGCAAACGCAGAGGACAAAAAACAATAAGAAACGGAGGAGGGAAATGTTACACTCCAAAACTACGCTTATTAAAAAGGCAAATGAACGCTTATCTCAGGGCTTAACGTAAAAAGGATCTTCAACTACCACAAGAAACCTTGAAAAAAATTGAATCCTTAAAAAACGAGCTAAAACAAGAGACCAAAATGGCCAAGCGAAAGTACATGGAAAAACTAGAGTGCACTATACTACATGCAAGCAAACAGCAGAATTCCAAAGACTTTTGGGCACAAATAAATTTCATGCTCAACGGCAAACATCAGCAGTTTAATTCAGATATGACCGACCAGCTCTGGTGTCGCCACATCAACTCACTCTATATAACTTCTCGCACAATACATCCACCGATAACACACTGGCACTACCATCTGAGCCTACTACAACCCAAAGCCCGACTATAATGGCAGAATCAAATTCCTCCGAACCCAAAGTCATCTTCAAACCACTGACACTGGAGCTTACAGGAGAAATCGATCAAATCGCAACGACGCAGGTATTGAACATCATAAAAAATTTGAGAGCAGATGGAGCCTCTGGTCCAAATGGCCTCCCCAATGCCCTATTTAGGCAAGATCCATAGTTTTGGGCCAGCCAACTATCTCCTTTGTTTTGTCACAGCCTAAGCACCGGGAGAATTCCGGATTCCTGGAGGGGCAGTATTTTACACCCGATACACAAATGAGGAGCCCGCTCAGATCCAAATAATTATAGGCTAATAGCTTTAATAGATGTAGAGGCCAAGATCTATGCATCCAATCTTCTTGTAGATCTGGAATCCTGGGTCAGTAGCAGAGGGCTAATTCATCCGACACAAACAGGCTTTAGGGCTGGAATGGGCACTCTCACAAACTAATCCGCGCTAACCCTCCTGGGTAAAAAGGCAATCGATAATTTTCCACGCTTTACACCTGCTTTTTAGACTTGACAGCAGCTTTCGATAAAGTGCCTAGATCCAAACTTTGGCCAAAATGAAAGCCTGGGGCGCGCTGCCAAAGCTACTAGGAGCAATTATTGAGCTATACTCATACACCTGGGTTCAAATAAAAAAAAAGGAGACGGCCGATGTTTAACTAAGAAATTCATAACTTTGAACGGCCTAAAACAAGGCTGCGTGTTGGCCCCCAGCCTTTTCAACATCTACATCGCAGAAAGTGATCTACGTACAATCCAGGGAGATCCACCAAAACTGGGACAAACACCCATAGTTAGTCTACATTATGCAGACGACATTGTGCTCCTCTCAAAAACCCCGATCGGCCTACAACGTTTGATTTCCAAACTCGCGTCCTACATCACCAAAGCACAATTAACTAAAAACCTTAAAAACTCAAATATCTTATGCTTCTCCAGCTTCCGAGAGAAAAAAACCAAAATTCGTATGGAGGATAAATTCTTCTATATTGACACAGGTGGACAAATATAAATATTTGGGCATTCCACTTGACCATCAATTAAAGTACAACCACCACTTAGAATTGGGGAAATCAAAAGCCAAACAGCTTCAATTTGCCTTTAAAACTATACAGACAAATCTAAGTGGTAGTTCTACCGGCCATATGCTAAAGATCGTAGCTGCCAAATTCTTGCCATCGCTTACATATGGCTCGGAAATGATGGCAACCAGGGACTCCACATTGCTAAATCTAGCCCAACCCAGACTGCTTAAAAACCACTTCTCGATCCGGAAACACATCTCACAAGCCCAAATACGCTTGGAATATGGACTAACTAATCAGACTCCGGCAAGACAAGGTGCTCTGGCCAAATACTACTGGCGCATGAGGGACGCTGAAGATGACACCCTTGCCCATCTCTGCTGGCTAGAGGTAGAAAAACAGGCCGGGTCCTCTAATTCAACATACAAATCCCTCAGGCAAGCGCTTGTTTCATTAAAGCTGGAAGAAACCTGGCTTTCACCCATATCTTACAATGCCTTTAAACACTTCACCAACAAAGCCATTAAACAAGCATCGATGCTAATGGACATAGACGCAGTGGCCGGAAAAAGCCATGCCTGGATTGTGCTGCCAAGTTACATACATCTGAAACCTCAGCCATACTTGCAAGATTGTTTTAGGGACTATTATAAGAGGAAATTAAGCCTTCTGAGGCTGGGATGCTTCTCGAGTAAAGACCTCACCCCCAAATGGCAACGGTCCTGGTCAACTTCTGCCTGTCGTCTCTGTGGCAACAAATCTATCGGTGAGGTTTGACACCCTGCACTCCTTTATATGTAAATGAATCAAGTAATCCTTTGTTTATGGGTGCTATCGTTTGCTCTGACTGGCTCAAGTCAGTGACATAACATGTAATTCAAACAGAGAACTGCTTGTAAACGATGCACTGTGCACACGTCCCCGTAGGGTATTTTATCAACCACACTTGTCGGTAGTTTCAACAATTATAACAATGATTTCCAACAAATTTTAAATAAAACATTTTCTAGTATACCAAACAATAACATGCAACCAATCGGACTATTGTTGTATCTGTTTAGAGCATCCCCTGACGAAGGTATTGCTATACCGAAATGCATTGGGCGCTACTGACAAGATGTATGTACATGAAGTAATGTACCAAGATTGAAGCATCAATCACAAGACAAGAAAAACTTCGATTAAACAAAAGATGTTTCGCATCCGATTGGTTGCATGTTATTGTTTGGTATACTAGAAAATGTTTTATTTAAAATTTGTTGGAAATCATTGTTATAATTGTTGAAACTACCGACAAGTGTGGTTGATAAAATACCCTACGGGGACGTGTGCACAGTGCATCGTTTACAAGCAGTTCTCTGTTTGAATTACATGTCTCTGTGGCAACGCCACAGAGTCTTTATTGCATTTAATATGCATATGCCCTGCTCTGCAAAAACTAAGGAAAACGCTTTTGCTACCACTTTTAAGAGAAGCTCAGGTGAGAACTTGCAGGGTGGCTGTGATAGAATGCCTCAGCGGGTCCCGGACACAACTAGCCTGCAAAACTATAAAATTCCTGGCTCATGCTGCAGAAGAGATAGAAAACAAGGCAGTAATTAAAGATGACCATGGCCAATCGGTCTCATCACGGCTGCCCCTGGACTCCCACTTCCCTTCCTAATGGTTATCCCTTTATTTTCACTTTTCCAGGTTGTGTTCTCCATTCTGAGTCAAAATGCGTATTTTCCACAAAATTAATTTATTCCCCAGAGTTTTTTCTCTTTCTCCTAGTACAATTATCAGTTGTCTCGTAGCTCCTTTTTTTTTTTTTTTATTGAAAATTCATTCGTACAAAAAACAGATACATCTTAATGAAGAAGAAGAAATTCCATTGTTTCATAATACGTTTCAGTATACGTTTAAAACATCATACATAGCGCTAGTCATTCTATAAATAACTTTGTGCAGGGGTTTGCATATACGAATAAATATACATATTAGAAGCTCATCATCCGATGTTCAACGCTGCCCCTCTCTCCAGATTTTAAAGGGGTCCCAAATCTTATTTCCAAAATCCCGTTTTTTCTTCCCCTTATAAGAATATAAAGTAGATTCGATATTATGGATACCAAGAAGCCTGTTCAGCCACAATTGGAAGGTTGGGGCATTAGGATCCTTCCAAGCAGCTGATAGTAGGATGCGTAGAACAGCAACAGCTATAAAAATAAAGGCCTCTGTTTCTTTGTTCAGACGGGCCGTTTTGCTATCACTCCCGAGGATCATTATTGTCGGGGATAGGCAGATCTTTAAGCCTAGCAGCCCCTCTAAAAATTTCTCTATCTCAGATTTGATCGAACTAAGCTGCTCACAGTAAAAGAACATATGTAGTAAATCCCCTGGACCTTTCTGACACCTGGGGCAGTTCCTGTCATTTCTCATGCCCCAATCATGTAGCTTAGATGGTGTATAATACAGGTTAAAAAGTGTTTTAAAATGCTGAACCTTCAAATGAGAGGATCGAAGTACCTGCTTATCCAAGCTCAGGGCCTTATCAAAATCGGTATCTGGATCTTGGAGTCTAACTGCCCAGGCAACCTTGTGTTTCTCAAGATCGTCGGGGGATTTTTCAATTAGTGCTTGATATATACTGCTAATCCTATCGCCTCCTCCTAGCAAATACCCCAGTACCGGGCAATATGACTCAGGCAGGATATCAGACATGACCGATTTAAGTGTTTGTGACACCTGGAGGTACTTAAAGATTTGGTCGTTGGGAAGGCCATATTTCTCTTGCAGCCAGTTGAAGCTAGCAACGCTTCCATTCAACGTCACATTGCCCACCGTCCGAATACCCAACTGCTCCCAGCACTTCCAAGCCCCATCCACACCCAAATTAGGTGTATACCCTGAGTTCCACAGCGGGGTATATAGATTTATCTTAGGGATATGGAATAGTTTCTGCAGATTTTTCCACAAATCCCAGGCACTTAAAGCCGCCTTATAGCGGGATTTTTAAAAAAATCTGCGACTGGTTTTTCTCAACAAAACCCCCACAGCCTCCTTTCCCATCAGTAATTCGTAAATTGAAGGTAAAACATATAGATCTGAGGTAGGGTCATTTGTATATCTTTCTCTGGACATTGGCTCAAATAATATGGACATCTGAGTTAGCAACCCAGCCCAGTGGTAGAATCTAATATTTGGAATCGCCAAGCCTCCGCGTTCCTGGGGGAGGGTCATAAATTTTAATGCCCTCCTGGTTTTACCATACTGCCATAAAAAACTGTTAAAGATAGACTCGATCTTTTTTAACATACCCTCGTCAATTAGATATGGTATGCATCTAAACAGATACAGTAGTTTAGGCAGCATGGTCATCTTTAACACGTTGGCTCTCCCAATAAGTGTAAGGTGCAATGAGTCCATCCGCTTTAAATCCGATTCAATTTTCTTAAAAAGCGGGAGATAATTATCTTGTATAATAGAGCCTATTTCAGCATTAATTATTACCCCGAGGTAAGTGGCCGAGTCGACATATCTTTGATCGATTTTAACTATCCCCCTGGAACAAATTACCTGGGTCTTTGACTCATTCAAGCGATACCCCGAATGCATACCAAACTCGCTAGCGATCTCTACCAATACCTTCATAGCCTCAGCTGGCTTTGGTGTAGTTACTGCCAGGTCATCGGCATATGCCAGTATTTTGCTCATAAATCCATTTGTAACTGCCGGCTGTATTCCCCCGTTCCCTAGAATCTGCCTAACCAGAGGGTCGATATACAGAGCAAACAGGATGGGTGAGCAGGGACACCCTTGACGGGTGCCCCTGCTTATCCCAATCCTGTCCGAACTCTGGCCCATCAGCTGTATTCGGGCACTTGGGCCGCAATACATGGCTTTAATGGCCGTCCTGATTTTTGGGCCAAACCCTCTCGCCATCAATACATTCCATAGATAGACCCAACTGACGCGGTCGAACGCTTTTTCTGCGTCCAGGAGGATCATGGCTACTCCTCTCCCCCCAGCAGCATAGGCCTCGAACAGTGAGATTGCTCTTCTAACGTGATCCGCCGTTCCACGACCGGGGATAAACCCATGCTGCCATGGGGAGACGAGTCCGCCAATAACCCTCCCCAACCGCATAGCCAGGATCTTGGCATAAAGCTTGTTATCCGAGTTTATCAAAGATATAGTTGTCTCGTAGCTCCAATGAGATAGTCATACCTTCCCTCAGCCACATCCTTATAATTTTATACTGCGATTGTGTATTTGTGTAAGTTTGTCAAGATTATGTTTTAAACTTATTATTTTTCAGGTGATTTAAATTTTGTTTTTATGTTGACCTTACAATGTACATGCTGTTTGTATGGTGGTAAGACCCACCCTTTTATGATTTTTATAAATCAAATAAAAGTATTATTGACGTACAATCAACTGTGTATTTTATGCTTCTTTTAATAAATTGTATGTTACCCCGAGAACACGCTTTCTGCAGCCAATTTTGTGAGCACAAGGTTTGGTATCCTATAAAGCTGGCTTTCCGTTTTTACAGCACTTAGACTCAGAATCTACTGGTCATTCAGCAATCAGTAATGTTGGTTGGGCCATAAAGATCAGGAATATGTATGCCTCGCCCTTATCAGGTCCCAAAGTATTTAAAGTACTACTATTGCATCTCAGGTGGGCCTTCACTTTAGAATTACATTGGTCTGGAACGGTTTTGAGGTTTTCTTGGTTGTAAGGCTAACTTCGATGATGCAGCTGTGTAGTGTTTGAATCCCGGTTCTCTGCATTTGCTTTTGTGCAGTGCTTCTCACTACAGAACAACTGCTGAGAGGCGATACCTTTTATCTTGGTCTTACATTGATGTTTTTTATATTTATTTACATTTGTAAACCGTGGTTTTAATATGCGCGTTAATGCCCAAAATGGCCAAATAAAGTGTTATCGACTATCTTTCTGATCGGATATAGTTCCCCCTATATTGCGAATGTCAGTGACTCCGCTTATTCAGTCCTGGAAAAGAAAAACTTTCTATTCCAGTATATGTTTTATGAACCTGAGAGTAAAAGGCGTATTTATCGGTGTGGGAGTGGAAATAGTTCAGGCCATCTTTCAAACCCATCTCCTCAAATTGAGCTTTAAACTAGTGGGAAGCCTCTCTTGTAGCCTGTGTCTGAAGGGGTGTCTTATCCGTTTCTGGATGCCAAATAAAATGAATATCTCCGCCCATGGGGATCCTCCCCTCTGCCAGTCCAACCAGCGTAATTAATACTTGTTCTAAAAATGCTTCTTGATGGGCATCAGGTGCATATATGTAGGTGTTTCTAGGAAGAGAGAGTGGTCCACAGGAGAATCCAAGTCCATATCAGTTTTCACGTATTTTTTTGTAAAGAAAACACACCCAAAAAACTCTGGACCTCTTGAGTAGGTGTGTGTGTAGAAGTGTTATCTATTAGGGCTTATAGCACCAGGCGCCTGCCTTCCTTTTCTCTCTGTATATGTCAGAGCTGTATCTTGATGAGAACTGCCACCCTGCTGTTTTAGTTTCCCCTGAGGTCCAATATTGTGACTGATAGCCCTTTTGTTTAATTCTAAACTGGTCTTTCTTCAAGAGATGTTTCTCCTGTAAAAATACTATATCTGCTTGTTGTTGGTTTAGGTAGGGCCAGGCCATGCTCCTCTTCTGTGGCGAGTTCGGACCCTGTATGTTCAGAGTGATATATTTAATGGTTGCTGTTGTGGTGGACTATCTAAGGGGGCAGTGGCCCCTTCTACTGTGAGCCCCTTATGGAATGTGCTTTGTTTAATCCTGTGAGATATCCCTAAATTAACAAAAACACCTAAGCCTATGCAGATCCAATCAGTATCTCATCTTCTCGACCACCACTTCACAAGCCGAGCTGCATTGAGTGTGTCTGGTCATATGGGGTTGTGATGACGTGCCTTCTTTCCACCCGTCCACAGCGTCCCGCCACCCTTTCTCGTCAGTCTCCCCAGCTTTACATGTTTGCTGTGTGATAGTCCTACATATTCATACCTTCTTGGTTATCACTGCTGGTCGAGCTCTTCACAGCACTACTTGGTGTGTCTCCATCAGTTGGCTTGTTACCTTCAGTGTTGGGAAAACCATCTGATGACCTAATTTTGTGGCTACTCTAGTTATATCCACCTTTCATTTCCTATGAGTGGCAGTCCTTTGTCATGTGGCCACTCTTTAAGTTTCTCCTGTAAGACGTCAATCTGGTGTCCATAGTCTGTCACACACACACCTCGATATAGTTTTCCCCTGCTGACTCATCGTAGTCTGTAGTGGTAACTTTGTGGACACTTTCCTATCCTGCCACTGGGATGCTCAGCATTTTCCTGCCCTTATCTGGAGTTTTCACTGTTCTTTCAGAGCCCTTCCACGTGAACTGTACACCCTCCGGAATAATCCATCTGTATTTAATAGGCTTCTTATACAGTTCTGCAGTCACCAGTTTAGGGGTTCAGAGTTTTTGAAGTGTGACTGTGGATAGATCCTGAAACAGGGAAACTACACTGTCACCGTAGAGGGCTTTCCATGATTTGTATGCTGCCGTCATTATGTGTTATTTCATGGGAAACTTATTAGACCACCAGGTCCAGTGATTTCACCTTTGTCTCTGCTGTTTTACGTCCCACCCTGTATGCTCTCTCTATGCCAATAGGTAGGTTCGTATCAGCTTGTAAAAAAGCTCAAAATAGTTCTGTGATGCCATTTGTCATATCGTCTCCTTCCGTTCCTTCTATTAAATTAAGAATGTGGATATTGTTGTGCCCCTGACCTGTTTTTCAAGTCTTCACATTTGTTTGCCAGTCAGGACACTTGTAATTCAAGATGGCATTTAAAAGTGGTTATCACTTGGTCCACTTGCGTCGCGATAAACTCCTCAGCTATGTCTATGCATTAGTCAAGGATTTGTAAGTTGTTTTTTTTCTCTTCCCAATGTCTTTTCCACCCTCGTCTTGGATCGAGTTCAGGTCCCTGCGCACCTTCAGTCCATGGGGGTTGTACCTGCCTTTTATCCGCCCTCGAAGGCAGTCCATGGACCTACCTCGCAGTATCCCACAGTGAAATCACTCCTCTACAGTCAGGCTCCTAGAGTGGCCGGCCCAAACTCTGTGGTGTTTCTCAGTGGGGCTCAGCAAAGTGCCATGCCCCTTCAGTGCTGCTGCCCAGGGGTGTCCATCCTGTGGTTGCCACTTGCAGCGGAGGAGCGGGTGGAGAGGAGCAGAGCACGGCAAGTTAAACCCAGCAGCCATCTTACCCAGAAGCCATTCATACATTCTTCACATACTCTAGGCACGAGATAAGTGACTAAGTAAAGAGTTCTGATTCCATGCAACATCATGAGTACTCTTCTTCCTAAATACATTATTGCACCCCAACCGACTGTTCAGAGAACAAATCTAAAATAAGAGCTGGGGCAGTACTCATGGTACCTATCCACTTGCAGACTTACCAATTCGTTAAAATCTCACTAGCAATGCCGAATAAACAGGGATGGTAGAAAAAAAGGAATGGACCGGAACAAGGCTGTAACAGTATTTTTGTATACTTTCTTTATAATCCACTGATTCAGCACAACAGAATGTTTTTCATGGAGTATCCAATCTGGCTAATGATTAGTTCACAAATTGCTTGAGGTGCCAAATGAATAAACGTGAGTCTGTAGTTTACAGCTTAGTAGAAACCGGTTAGGGTGGGTGTGTGCATGAATGATCATATACAATAAATTGAAGAAAAAGTAGTAGATGAGCAACATTTTTAGTAAAGTGATAGATAGGCATCTAAATAATAGTTTGAAAAGTAACAGAAGAAATTACCTTCCTCCAAGAACTTGATGTCAGATGTATCAAGATTATGGTCAGTTTCAAACAACTTTTTACCTAAGAAAAAGATGAAATATAAGAAATGTTTAGAGTCTTGTGATAGTATTGAAATTAATGTTTTGGGAGATTTAAGCAATAATTTCAGGCATAAGGCATATGGAGTTACAGTCCTTACCTGCCACATTCACGAAGTATTACAAAACATCAGCAGTCAGTTACATGTAAGACACGGGTAAGAGTCGCAAAAAAACTAATTGAGGATTTAACCATTATGGAAGCACATAAAGCACCAATTCTTACTGGAGCTGCTTCTAACAACTGAAAGAGCAGCAGTTATTTTGTGCTACATGTGCATTCCTCACACTTCGTAAACATGAGTACTATTCTAGCCTCTCGTGAGACAGTCATGGCCATTCCCTATACTAAACAATGGTAATAAATAGCCTTTTACTCTTTGACTCACTCATCATGTGCTGGCATTGAAAATAAATTTGGCCCAATAGACCTCATTTTTGGAGCAACTATAATTAACGCACATTCTCACGTCACTACTGCACTGCAAAAGTCAAATTCAAGTTTATTACCACAGTGCAGCAATACTGACGAGAAAAATACTGTTTACTGCCTCTGAGAACACATAGAGCAATTTACTACCAAACACATTACAATTGTACCTTTGTATACATATATATATATATATAGTATGCTGATGCAAATACTCAGTTAAAGGTTAGTTATGTTTGAAAGAACACAAAACTGAAAATGCCCAGAAATTTTAGAATGATGGCGTGCAATGAACAATGGTGCCTGTAACGCGCGTCCCACCAGCTGTTTTCTTTGCAGAGAGCATTTTCTTTTCCCCCCCCCACATGCTGTTGGCTAAGGGGTCTACTAAACATGGGAGAGGACATGAGTTCTTAAGTTCATTGTGTGTTGTACATCATAACAGGCAAATGTTAGGGCTTATTCAATTTTGCGTTTGTTGAATTGCAACCAACCAATAACTTTTTTTCCAGGGAATTTCATGTTTTTGTTTTAGCTGTGCATGGTCTTTGCACTGGTCTTATGTCTTACGTCGAATCCTCTATTGGCCATGCACACAGAGGATGGTGCGGTGAAGCAAAATGTAAAGTTTAGGAGTGGGTATTGGTAATGGGTTTAGGGGGGTAAGGATACATTTAGGTTGAAGCGATGGTGATAAAGGGTGGTAAAAGGGGATTTTTTGGGTTTAGCGGTGGATAGTGGTAAAGGGATGTTTCGATAGCGTACCACCACCCCCGAGAGGAGGTGACCATCTGCAGAAACTAAGACGGCTAGAATCACGCTATATTATATATTATAGATTTAAAGAGTAAGAGTCCTTTTGGGCTTAACACACAAAGAATTAGCAGTACACTTGGGGTAATGATTATACGAATGAAATTATGTTTATTGATTTTGGACTGATTAACTGTTGAATAGATTGTTATGTAAATGAATGAATTAACTTAATCTCTCTTTTTTAGGAGGAATATGCTTGATGAACGGATAAATGTATTGATGCATTGTTTTGGTTAATGTGTGCTATAACAGTATGGTGCCCATCTGTGGGCTGTAACAATAATGCTTATTGCATTGCCAATCCAGGGCGAGATAATATGATATTAATTTCAATAGTAGTGAGGTTGATTTCAGCCTCTTACCACATTATTAGTGAAGACTATGATTTAAGAATGTATATACTTTCTTTTTTCATGTTGGAGTTGCACTTTTCAAAATGGTGATGTATTTGCAATCTCGCAGTCTTCTTTCTATGTTTATGTTTGACACACTGTGACCGTAGCAATGCATTTAAAAGTAATGGTGGCGCGTTCGAATTCACAATTGACAAACGCTAAGCGCCGAAACGAGTCTGTGCTGGGTTGCCAATAAAGAACTGTTGGCATTTGAAAACCCCCCCTGAGAGTGCGGTTTTCTTGTTCGTAATAGAACGCTGAGAGAATCTGGGAGCAGATAGGTTTCAGCCACGTTATAGTTAAGAATTAGCATTTGAAAAGCCTTAGAAATTTACTGAAAAACCATAGGTTTCACCCAAGTTATAGTTAGCTGGACATTTCATACAAAACCATTGAAATTCCCCAGTTACAGTTAATTCAGCTAACTATAACTCGCGCGACTGCAATGCACTGCTGATGACGTCACATATTACATCACTCATCACATGGTCAGTGACATCACTGATGACATCCACTGAATGTGTGTCTTTCTGAAAAATAAATATTTTTATATATGTATATCTAAAGGTCGATGGAAGATTAATGTGTAAATAAGTATCTAAATGGATGTTTTTTTTGTAAATTTTATTGTATAACTGACTTAAGTGTATCTTAGTGAATGCATGTATTAGCGAGTAATGTTTAAATATGTAAATATCTGTATCAGTGTCTCACTTTCTGTATAAGTGGCTGCATGGGTTGGCGAGTAGCTACACAAGTGTCTATATGGGTTACTAGTTGTTTTTTTGAGTATCAGAATGAGTGTCTATATGGTTTGATGGCGGGTATTACTTAGGGCACAGATGCATGAATGACTGACTCACTGTATGCGTTTTGAAGACAGCATGTGTCCAGGACTGTAAGGGTGGATGAATGTGTGTATGGGTGTGTTACTAACTGAATGACTGCCTCAATAGTGTCTTTATGAGAAAGTACATACGTTTTAAACTAGTATATGTGAGTATTGATGTATATAAGTAAGAATATATGACAGTGACAGATTGAAAAAGTTCCTGTATAAATAAGTATGTGTTTCTATAACTGATTGTTTAAGAGAGTAAGTATGTGTACGTTTCTGTAAAACTAAGTGTAGTGGTGTGTGTATAGCTGTATATGCAAACAAATGGATGTTTGATAGTTTATTTGCATGTGTGAGTATGTGTGTGAGTAACTGTATGGATGAGTATCGGTGTGTAACAGGATGTATAGGTGTATGAGTACATATGATGAGTGAGTACATGTTTAAGTGACTATATAGAACTGTTAGTGGATGAGTGGATGTGTATGTAGATGTTGGAATTACTGAATGGGTTGTTGTAACTGGTATTGGTATCTCCATTTTTTTGAAAATTTTAGTATCTATTTTTGAATGTATGTATTATAGGTTATATTAGGGTGAGAGGAGGTCTGCCACTCTTTCACATGGATGATTTCATCAGTGATGTCATCAGTGAGGTCATTTGAGAAGTCATCATGGATGTCACTGACCATGTGATGAGTGATGTAATATGTGACGTCATCAGCAGTGCATTGCGGGCGCGCGAGTTATAGTTAGCTGAACTAACGATAACGGGGGAATTTCAATGGTTTTGTATGAGAGAAATGTCCAGCTAACTATAACATGGGCGAAACCTATGGTTTATTCAGTGAATTTCTAAGGTTTTTTTAAATGCCAATTCCTAACTATAACGTGTCTGAATCATATGTTTTTTTCAGTGAATATAAATATGCACTGGAAAACTAAACACCCACTTCCTTTACAAAGAAATGGAAAGTTTGCATCTCTGCAACCTCTCTAATTTTTCACCTTAGTCATCTTCCACTCAATCAACACAACAACCACAAATACACACACCTACTTGCTACCATTCTTGCCTAAGCTTATCAATTATTCTTCTTTAATTCAAATTCAAAGTGCAGGCCCTTTATTCAGCCTTCTTGGTAACTACTACCCGTGAATAGCAGTGGGTAATTTGCACACTTCTGTCCTTTCTTGCGTCTTTTCTACCACACACTGCGGCAGGTTTACAAGACCCTTGCGCTACTTTTGCATCATTTTTCCCACAACAGTGTAAATCTGCCCAACTGTGTGTACTTTATGCACTAGCTTTCTTCCTTAGTTGTTGTACTAGTGTCTCTTGCTCCCACTGCGGAATCCAACACCCTATCTGTGTAATGACCTGGAAATCCAAAGATCCACTTCACTGACAATGCAGTGGGTAGTTTGCGTCTCTCCAACCTTTCTTATTTTTCACGTTTTTCATCTTGCACTCAATCTACACATCATCCACACATACACACATCTAATTGCTGCATTCCTTAGCTGTGATTATCAACTATTCTTCTATTTTATATTCATATTCAAAGTGCAAGACCTTTATCGAGCCTTTTTGTTGTAACCACTGTTCCAGGAATTCTGCTCATACACAGAACTGTGCATAAAGACTTAGGACCTCAGTGAATTACGGTGTACCAAAACCCACCTTACTACACAAACCCCCTACCAAACTAGCAATCAGTGACGCATTGGTTCTTCGCCCGAGAGCAAAAACACCAATGACTAGTCAACCCAGAACATGCGACTTAGATTACATGAAGTAAAGTGGACAAAAACACTCTTTCAATATACTCTTACACCAGTCAAAAACATGATGTAAATAAAGACATGTGCAACTTTGAAATGTTTATTTCTAACGCCATAATCTCATGCACAGTACCTTAGAAAATACAACCAAACATTATCAGAAACCAGGTTGTCAGCATTGTTACTATTCTATGAAATACAAACGGAAAATGCATCCTATAATGCTAAAGGTAAACAAATTTAAAATATACCTACATTTCACCCTCCCTACCCAACAGATTAGTTTATAAATACAGAAAGTCTCATAGGATTACATGGGCAGACCCATACCTCTGGTACTCAGCAGTAGTGGATCACATTCAGTGCTCCACAAACTGTCAAGATACGAATGTTCTCCAACTGTGTGTAACTTTGCCTCCACAATGGATTATGAAACGCGCAAGTATCAGAGGTGGCCACAGCTCCATATGTATTATGGCTCGAACGTGAGAGGATAATTCTGAATAACAGACACAGTATTCAAGATAACCTTGATGTTCCATGCTCTCACTATACACACAAAACTAGCAAGGCAGTTTACAAATGTAGCATATCAAATTATTCTCATATAAAGCAAAATACTCAGCCTTCTCTAAACAATATCACACGTACGTGCCGTGTGCAGAGCAGGAAAGCAAAAATAGCGTGTAAGCTTCTAATAAACCCATGCTAACTTAACAGGGTGTGAGTGCAACGCTCAGCCCCACGGCACCCTATCTTGATAAAAGCACGTGATATAAACGTGGGCGAATTAGGAACGCAGAGTCCAAGCCTAAAAAGCAGAGTCAAGTTCACATTTCAAAAAAAAGTTATTCGCTCTTTGATAGAAAGCAGTAACTAAATAATAAAGAATATGAAAAAAAATCAAAGAGTCTTAATCCTACAGCGTGTAAGCACAGTATGTAGCAACAGCCTCCAACAGGAAGTCATTGTTCTCATCTGAAAACATTTCAGCCATCCAATTCAATAGTGGGAATGAACATACATGTTCCTCAACGACCAGAGCCTCTATCACCATCGGAGGAAAACTCTGGTCATCTTCAATGTAACTGCGTGCCAAGAACTCAAGCGCCGCTGCAAAAACATTCCAACGTCCCATTATTCCATGTGTCGCTGCTAAGGCCATAATCCTGCTGCCAGAACAGAGCACGTCATGAACCAGTAAGGGGCTCATCAGCTGGTCATAATCCGCGTTGGGAGACACCGTACTGCAGAGACACAAATCCAGGGCCCAGTCGAAATCACAGCTCAGGCAATGGAACACAGGTTGAACGCATGTGAAAAAGGAAAATCGAAACGATAATCCATAAACAGCACTAAATGTAGCCAAAGGCAGCGCTCCGTAATAACTAATCATTCGGTTGCAAGGCAGCAACAACCGGGACATATCGTCTGCTGCAGGATGTGCATCCATATTTATGTAAACAAATTAATAAAAGCACACCGGCAACTAATGCGAGTATTAAGCGCAATCCACCAAAGATGCTGGAAAAAAATCGAATGAAAAAAATTCCGGAAAGACACCAAATATACTTTCTACAGAAGTCACAAGGCCACTGCTTCTAACTTAAAAAAATTAAGGTAACCCCGTAGTCAAGGACACATTAAAGATACTCTAAATTAACTCCCCAAAATTCAAGAGCACGTCTGAATTTAATAAATCAAGCACTTCTGTGCGGGTGTTTGCTCCATTTAGGACAAATGTTTCTGTACCAGATATAAGAGCGACCTCTTTTTGAGACAATAGCGCTCTTATACGACTCATTTGGTTGACTCTGCTTTCAAGGTCGAAATCGACAGCCAGATGGAAACATCCAGCTTCCCATGCAGAGGAGTTAACACAACTTTTTTTTTAAAATCAAACCACACGCTCAGTTACCGTAATCATGTAAGCGATGCCTGCTAACATTGAACAACAATCTCCATTATCTCAAAGTAAATAACTCCCGTTTCCAGTACTCTGAACGTTATGATAGCAGGTGTCAGACTACCTTTCAAAACTCAGTCCAAATTAGGTGCATCTTGTATACAAGAGCCATGCAATTGTATGTGTCTACAAATTAAGGAGTGATCTGGTACTATTGTGCAATCCTCGCCATTCACATAGACTTCTTTTCCCTCCCTCAGACACCTATATGTAAATGGTAATAACCAAGCTTCATGCAGATAACCGCTTCCTAAACATCCATATCTGCCTATAGCATAGTATTTCATGCAAACCTCAAACTTAACCAGGTTAAAGATAACGTTATGATACTGTGGATAAGCCACACACCTGAATTGGATCGCCAATGAGTGACCACTTCTAACCATTCTCATAGCGCGCCCTGTGCTCTGATTTGACAGTGAGAGTGAACACGCCATAGTTTGTACTGCTAATCATTCTCAGCATACGCTACGAATACCCTTTGACGTTACACGTCGCATCAAAGCTTCCGTGTGACGTCATGTACAGTGCCCCGTACAAAAAAGACGCAAATGATTTTAATTGTTTAAAAACATCTATTCATGTATTTAATGAACATACCAACAGAAGACAATCTAGGATAATTATGGAATATTTTTTTTTTTAAATTTTAAAAATCCTATATTACTTCTATATTGTATGAGTGCAGCTGCGTGCCCCTCCACCTGGTACCCTAGACTCCACCACGCCCAGACCCGGTTCATAAGCACGCGTGATCGTCACCACAAAACCATTAGCACGCATATCGCTTTTCCACACATGCTTTTACAACTAGTATGCATTTACCGCACATGATAAATGCCTGATCTTAATAATGTTTTTTTGTTGACCAACACGTGTTGTAATGCCTGTGCCTTACGTCCTTCAAATTAGTTTCTAGGTAGTCTGATAAGATCGGAGGCCAAGGACAAACACCGTGGTATGTGTGGCACAAAATCTCATCGATCACAGAGAAAATAAGCGCAGGGTAAAATGAAAGTAACAGGTATAATAAAAATAACCGAGGAAAACTACTAAAATGGCGGTTGGACGGAGTATGTAATCAACGTTTGGTGCCTCGACACTACATTTCAAATAAATATACATACAATATGTTTATTAATATATTACAAAAGTATAGCACCGGATGACACACATGACACGGGAAAAGAAAGCAGCAAATTTAATACCTAAAATCAGGAGAGGTTTGCTTGGCGAACTTGTAGAAAAAGAAAAAAAAAGTGCACTTCCAAACAAGGGTGCGCATACGTAGAGAGTACAATTGATGTACGAAAAAAACCAGAAAGTTTAACATACTGTCATAGAAATATAGCTCTAAAAATTGCCCCCGTAATTTGCCCCACCCGGGACCTAATAAAGAAAACGGACTTCTAGTTTTTTTTTCACCTTTTCTACCGCATACAAGTACTGCACTAGTATCCCGCCATTTTTTATTTTTTTTTAAATAAAAATTG
Source organism: Lissotriton vulgaris (assembly GCF_964263255.1). Taxonomy (NCBI): domain Eukaryota; kingdom Metazoa; phylum Chordata; class Amphibia; order Caudata; family Salamandridae; genus Lissotriton; species Lissotriton vulgaris. The sequence continues at coordinate 779,815,612 of NC_141694.1, forward strand.
AGCCTAAAGATCCATGTACCACCCCCCTGACCAAGACTATAGGGTTAGAATGTTTTTACCTTGCCCACTTTCCTTATTTCTCAACTTTGTTTTACTGTTTTCCTGTGACTCGGCTCTCGCGACAAACAAGATGGCTGCCAACATTTCCTGTTTTGGAGTATTGAAAACCAATCAGCATGCAGCTCCTGCTCGTAATTGTACGTATTTCCATACTCAAACGCCTCGATTTTCCTTTAAAAAAATAAAAATAAAAAATAGAGCCTAAACATCCATGTACGACCCCCTGAGCAAGCCTAGAGGGTCAGAATGTTTCTAGCCTACCCCCTTTCCTTAATTCTCAACTTTGCTATACTGTTTTCTTGCGACTCGGTTCTAGCGAGGCACAAGATGGCTGCCAACACTTCCTGGTTTTGAGTGTTGACAGACAGTTAACAGCCAATCAGCATGCAGCTCGTGCTCGTAATTGAACAGATTTCCGTACTCGTACTGAACTCCGTCTCTAGATATCGCTATGATTTTACTTGCAATTTTCTCAGAAACTACAGAACGGATTTACACCATTTAACAAAAAGAACAATCTGCGAATAGAACTCTACCTCTCTGCCATATTTCGTGTAATTCCGTTCAGCCGTTCGGGCTGTAGCCCTGGCTAAAGGTCCCTATGGAAAATTGCATGGGGAAAACATGTTTTGGGACCCCCCTTTTTTCTCGGCCCCCACTTGACAAATCACCCCCAAACTTTCAGGGAAGGAGCGGAACCAAGCAGGCCATTTTCTTGGAGAAATTCACGAAGTTTCGTCCACCAGCGCCAAAGTTATTCCAAATAGAATGTTGTGGATTTCCTATGGAAACTAGGTCCCAACACACATATTTATATATATATATATATATTAGCTCCTGCTGCACTTCGTTCACGCACTCATGCACGGGTGCTGTTTGAAAGTCTGAAATAAAATATACGACTTTCCCCATGCGAGTGCTGTGTCTCTTTTAAAGGGTAAAAGGACGAGGAGCGATATATATATATATATATATACACTCTCTCTTTGTTGTTTTTCCAGGAAGATAGGTACTCACGGGGTTCGTTATACCATCCGTTTTTATTGCATTAGCAAAACATAACGCTTACCCGCTATTCCGTTCTTCACGTCGGCCGTCCTCCGACCCTCCGGCCATGAAGCTCCGGTGGCAGGCTTCTCCCTGTGGCGGTGCAGCCTGAATCCAAATTCTGCTAGTTTGCCCCGGTTGGGCGTACTCACAAACGGGTGCCTTTGTCGCGGTGGTGCAGCAGCATAATCAATTGTCGCTCTCTCTTCGTTGTTTTTCCAGGAAGATAGGCCCTCACAGGGTTCGTTATACCATCCATTTTTATTGCATTAGCAAAACATATCGCTTACCCGCTCTTCCGTTCTTCACTTTGGGCGTCCTCCGACCCTCCGTCCATGAAGCTCCGGTGGCAGGCTTCTCCCTGTGGCGGTGCAGCCTGAATCCAAATTCTGCTCGTTTGCACCAGTTGGGTGCACCTCACGAACGAGTGCCTTATTCAAGCATAGCTCATAGTTGAGAATGGGAATACCTATGTGAATGGCCTTGTTTGTAGACTTTTTTTTTCTCTGTATATTGTATATATTTGTTTTTTTATGTGCATTGATGAGATTTATTGCTGTAGTCAGTGATATTGACTTTGGCAACAAGTCTATAAATGGATACTTGGTCTTTTGCTGATACTCACATCGTATATTGTGGAAACACTGTTGAGTAATCTTTCTCAAACATGTGACCATGTATAAATCAACGTACATAATTGTGAAAATCTGTTTGTGTGTAAATATATTTCGTATAGACCTTTTTATTGTATTCAAAGGGACTAGGCTCTACATTTTAAAATAAATGTATTTTGTGTATTTTTTTAATAGCCCTGAAGAAGTCTCTCAGGAGACGAAATGCGTTGGCTATGGCTAGGATCAATGGAATTGTGAAAAGGCTATGATCAATAGAATGTTGAAAACCTAATTTACGTATGAAAAATAAAGTGAACACTGCATCAAGAAAAACACTTCGGATTTGGACATTTGTTCTCTATGTGCTACTCATTCATGGACTTTGACATGAAGTATTAATAACACTGTATTGAGTGCTGAAACCTTTTTGCATTGACATGTCTATCATGTTGGTCTCTCTGATGTCAGAACTGAAAAGTATAAAAACCTCAATTATCCCAGAGGAGCTTGCCTCAGTCGACACAAACAAAGAACTTGCAACAAACTGTTGGCATTTAGCACAACTCAAAAATTGAGACCCAGTTGCTTGAAAATCTAGGCAGGCTGGGGGGGTGAACTTTGGAATCTCAAAAAAAGAAGTCAATTATTAGGAGGACAGGTCTGGGAGGAATAATATGTAGATCTTTGGTAATTCTGACTTCTCATTTGATAATGATGCCATCTGTGGAACCACTGCGCCTGCTCTTAGAAAATGCTGACGCCCACATTCACACATGGGAAGAGGTCCCTTGGGACCCCTTCCTGTTTGCGAATGGGTTGCCACTTCCATCACAGAGTTGGTAAAACATTCATACATGCCCCTGTGACTTGCTATTAGGAAGTGACGCCCTTGAAACAACCATCCCTGATACCAACTCGCAAAATAGAGTTAGTACATGCCGAACGATTCTTTAGCGGATGCAAACGACCCGATTCTCCGTTTGCGACCGCTGAAATGCATCATACATGTGGCCCCTGGTATATTCCCAGTGGTGCATTTTGGAGCACCCTTTCGCAAACAGCGCACTATCATTTACCGACCGCACATGTTCCATTCACATGGCCACCACATTTGCAGAGACATGCAGCCACAAGCGGTAGACAATGAATGCATGGGGTTTCAGCTGGCAGTTATCACTTGCACGCTGATGCCCCACATAGACACAGCAGTTTGTATGGGGATGGCCTCGGTATCCTGGGCAATGCACAGTGCCCAAGTGCATCACATAGACACAGCAGCCTGTATGGGGGTGGCCTTGGTATCCTGGACACTGCACAGTGCCCAACCTAGACACAGCAGACGTTATAGGGGTGGCCTCGGTATCCTGGACTCTGCACAGTGCCCTGATGCCCCAGATAGACACAACGGACTGTATGGGGTGGCCTCCTGGTATCCAGGACACACGGCACAGTGCCCTAAAGCCCCACATAGACTCAGCGAACGGTATGGGGGTGGCCTCCTTGTATCCTGGACATAGCACAGTGCCCCACACACACTGCACTGAATGGGGGTGCCCTCCTGGTATCCTGAACACTTCACAGTGCCCGGATACCCCGCATAGGTACAGTGGACCGAGTGGTGGTGGTTACTGGACACAGCACAGGGCCAAAGTGCCCCATATATGCAGTGGACTGTATGGGAGTGGCCTAGACACAGCGGACTGTATGGGGGTGAGTAACCTCTTGGTATCCCGTTGCTCTCTGGTCCCACTACAGTTTAGGATTTCAGCGAAACACAAACAAACAATGCGGAACTGAACATTGTCTGCCTGCCTTGCCCCCTCCACCCTCCCCACCGCTGTAAAATCATTAACTTGATACACTTCCTAGCAGTTCAAGCACTTCGTGCCAGGCCAGGTGACACACGGGGCATCTAAAGCTTGGCACGTCTACAGTAAAACAAGGAAGCAGTGCAAATCGTCCCATAACAGTTGCAAATTCGCCTCTCAACTCAAACGTATGTGTGCGAAATAAAGAAGACATAAATAAATGCTGATGCACCAAAGGTGTCCAAGTAATGAAAGAAACATCCTACGCTTTTTGGCGGAAGGATTAAGTGATAAATGCCATCCTGCCAGAATAGTGCATCCTGCATATCGACTGCCACAAAATATCAAAGTTTCATATATATAATTTTGCCTGTTTTTATTGAGGGTGTTTTATAAAGCGTGAACTTTACCCAAGGGTAGCACAGCGCTGTACATATGATTAGAAACTTAAGCAAAGACTGAAAAATAACAAAAACCAGCAACACCCGCAAGTGGCGAAGATACCCCAGAGGTTGTCCGGCACTTCGAGAACATGCCGCGCAACGTTTTGGAATAGCCCTGCACTTACAAGAGGGCGGACGTTGTTCCTGTAAGCCCCGCTTCTGCCACCCGTAGAGTCCCTGGAGAAAGCAGAGCAGAGGGCTGAAGGTGGATGTTCTGAGTGGCGAGCCTGCTGCCACAGTTGTTCTTTCCGCAGGGGAAGGAGGCCGGGTTTCAGGCGGGGGTCTGCCAGCTTGAGGAGAGACTCCCTCAGCCCCATCAATGAAGAAACAAAGCTGCGAGTGGTGCGTGCGCTATATGGTTTCAATTATCGCGCCCGTGTCTGGGCACCATAATTGAAACCATATGGCAGGAATGCGCGTAATAGACACCAATAGGCCATGAGCGGAGCAATGCGCCCGCCTTTGGCCTATTGTGTACTATTTTTAATACTAGCACGCAAGCAAAGGCCAATAGCAGACCACAAAAGTAAAAACACTCGCACAAGCGAGTACAATTCCAGGGTTAGTTTCAGAACCCCGGACCAAAGAACTCTCGCTGAGCAAACAGTGCTGCGCACTGCATCGCCAAGCGCGAGCCCTAAAAAACGAAAATTATGTGCAGCCTTCTATTTCACCTTCTACACCAAGGAAAACAATGAAGATTCTCAAAAAGAGGTGGAATTTTGGATGGCCTCAGATTCCCAGACTCTATGAAGATTTAAAGAATGAACTAGCACATGAAATCACAGGTAGCTGAGGCCATTAAAACACAACTAACAGGAAAGGCGCCCGAAGAGGACAGAGTCTTCAACATTAAGGCCTAATATACCGTAGCTCTACTTGGGAAAATCTATAGGAAACTACCGGGCATGAAGTGGAGATGTCCAGAATTTAATAAAGCATTATGGTCTCCGATTCGGAAACCAAGTAGGGATCACCTCTCCTGCTCTTACTACAGGCCTATAACATTCCGATACAATGATATTAAGATCCTAGCAAAGATCTTGGAGCACAGGCTTCAGACAGTAATGCAGAGTCTGATTCATAATCTCTAGGTGGGACTTGTCCACAAAATAACATCACAGAATCATCTAAAAACTTTCCTGGATTTATTCTTTATATCTAAGGCTAAATTAGAGAAAAGAGTGTCTCTCTCATTCGATGCAGTGCAGCCTTTTAATGTGGTGGAATTGGGCTTCCTTATCTCAGGACGAAAATAGGCATTGGACCTTGTTAGAAGGCGAACTCAGGGGAGGACAGGAAGTGTACCTGGCCACCTTGGGACCCACCTCCCTGGGTACAAAGACTAGCACTGGTGGGAGACTTCTCAGGGGGAGAGTCTCGAATCTAGGATCGTACACACTACACAGGCACAACACGACAAAGAGACACCACACCGTAGCTTCTTGAGAACGTTTCCTTATCTCGTGATTCACAGGATCTTTATGATCGGCAAAGGCAGGTAGTTACACATAGAGCAAGTACTCAAAGAGTCTCGGTAAGGGCAGGGGTAGCGGGACAGGCTTACGGGATCAGTGTCAATATCGATGCGTATCCGGCGCACAGCTCTCAATCCTCGAGCTGGGGGGATATGTTGTGATCTTTGGGGTCCAGCCGGACCAGGAGAGTCAGGGAGCCGCGAGTCACTCAGCAGGGCTCAGGTGTTACAAAGTTGCGAGGGAGCTGCGAGTCACTCAGCAGGGCTCAGGTGGTTTCAAAGTTGCAAGGGAGCCGCGAGTCACTCAGCAGGGCTCAGGTGGTTTCAAAGTTGCAAGGGAGCCGCGAGTCACTCAGCGGGACTCAGGTGGTTCCAGCAGAAGTCCTTCTCTGCCAAGCGAGACGCGACCACGTCAGCAGGGCTCTCGTCGTTCCAGAATCGAATCTGTCGATAGTCCCGGAGCATCTCCAGTTATAGGACTGCTCCTCTTTGATCTCCGGAGTTCTGGTCTACAGGGGTCTTAGCACCTGGGGGCCGCTTGTTGGGGTTTCCTGCCATGCGGCCCTTTGATCCATTCATGTCAGGTTCGGGAGGAGTCCCAGACGCACAGCGGGTGTGGAGCCAGCCCTCCAGGTGGCCGGAGGGGCGATCGAAACCCACTTCTCGAGAAGAGGTCGGAGGTGTGAAAGGTACTGCTCCTCCTTCTCTCACTCAAAGGGAGCGCTCTGTCCTCCAGCCAGGGTGGCGCCTCTCAGCCTAGGCCACGCTGGCTCGGTGGCCATCTTAGGTGCCGAAAAGTGGGCACACAGGGCCTACGGGCCGGGAAGATGGAGGCACGGACTGGGAAGTCCGGGGATGGTCATGGGTAACATGGAGGGAAGGGTTGGCTAGGCCGGGGGACTCAGGGGTCTGTTGTGGTGTAAAGCTCGGAAGGGTGATGCTACAGGTCAGGGAGGACCACGCCGCGAGGCCGGGTCTAACAGAACTACCTTCCTTACAATGGTTAGATGCCTAAACAATGTTTCTACCACAGCGGTGATCTACAATGACTTCCTATCAGATACTATTACCATTATAAGAGGAACTAGACAGGGATGCCCACGGTTACTCTTGCGGGCATTAGAGCCCCTGGCAATTACAGTAAAGCAAAGTTCAGATATCTCAGGGAATCACACTGAGGCTGGTGAACTAAAGCTAATGATTTACGATTATAACATTTTTTGACTCTACACCGGATACATCAGCGCCCCTTCTAATGGACAATGTCACAACATTATCAGGCTTCGTTGAGTACAAAATAAATTGGATGGAGAGTGAAAACATGCCTATGACAGATATGACAAGGGAAAGCTTGCTTTTTGGCTTGTCATTTAAGTCGATCACTTACATACGCACATATCTAGCAATCCGTGTAAGTAGGAAAATCCCTTGCATTATCCAAGATAACCCTATTATTCTAGTTTATCAAATGAACACATATTTTAAACAATGGGATCCTTGTTGAGCAGAATCAACAATGTAAAGATGACTGTGGCTCAAAGACTTGATTCTATTTTGGCACGATTCCTTTGAGTATACCCCATAAACAACGTGGAAGCATCGATCATACAATCAACTTATACAGTTAGGGAAACATGCATCCGAGAACGCTGCCTGTAGTCGTCTGTGTGGTGATCCTCTGGTAGACATACAACAGAGTTCATGGGGTCTGATTGGGCTTTCTTCTTTCCATAGACCGGGCACTTCTTAAAAAGTGAACACATTCTGGCTGAATAACTAAATGATTCCAACAAGAAAACAAGTGAAAAACCATCCTAATCTTAACAGATGTCAGTAAGGTGGTTTAAACCAGGTTTCGACATATTATATGTTAGTAGTGAAAAACCCACAAAATGCTACGCTCAGTGCTTCTAGATCCTATTGCAGCCATTAGTAAAAATTAATTGACCTAACTGTCAACCCTGGGCATGATGGGACACTGTAGGAAGGGTAAGGTACTTAAAAGCAAGCCGACAGTGTTTAGCTTTTGTCTGTGCAACCTGCATGCAAGCGTTGTCATTATTTTTCTTTTTCGAAAACAGGTGTGCAAGTTCTATTCCCTGGTCAGTTTGAACCTAATTATTTTTTCTTTTAAAAATATCTGCAATTATAGAAAAATAGTAATCAAATGGGGCCATTTCTAGCCTTTTTTAAGATGGAAAGACTATAATGTATGCATTTAAGCATTTTTCGACAGACAGACAGACAGACAGACAGACAGACAGACAGACAGACAGACAGACAGACAGACAGATAGATAGATAGATAGATAGATAGATAGATAGATAGATAGATAGATAGATAGATAGATAGATAGATAGATAGATAGATAGATAGATAGATAGATAGATCTAGAATCCCGCATGAGGACAGGGCAACGAAAAGCCCCTCTTACCCTTATGAGAATAAATCTAAGTTCTTGAAGCCAAGTCTTACATTGCTCAGCAAATGCCAGTGATTCCATTTATTTGAACCCTACCCACTCTTGCCGGTGCCTGCTGTGTATTTCGTTTGGTCATTTTTTGTTAGTAAACTGATACAACAATAATATAACATTTGGCGCTTCCATTGACATACCATGTTATAACATCTTTGCAAGAAAATGTCTAGGATTTTCTTTTTCCTGCTGCACTGTGTTTTTTTATTTAATTCACGAGGTAGTGGCGTCGGAGCACTCATAATGTATATCATTGAACCTAATGGTATGTGCAAAGTAATACTGTTTATAAGGAGGATACCTATATGCCTAAAGGGATACACTTAACATATGTCATTTTTAAAACTTTTTTTCCCTTTGTCTTCTCTTTACATAGGTTGGATTTAAAGATTCAAATTCAGTATACACATAGGTATAGTGAATCCAAACAAATGTTCCTTATCTTTATGAAGCACAACTCACTGGAGTATAGGATAAAGGCTTTATAATCTGGTCCTGAAGAAATGGCATGGATCCCATTGGGACAAGAAAGGCGTGAAACAGGTCGACCTAAATTTAAAGAAACCCCAGTATCAAACACTGTGAGACTATCACAGATCATAAGTTCCCTAAAAGATAGTACATACACCACAGTTTTTATCGCTACCAAGGGTGCTACCAGAATAAAGAGTATAGAGCACACCTCAGGTAGTTTCAACTCACTATTTCACACCCTACTTTAAGTTCACATTCTTGCACTCCACAAAACGGCAAAAAAGTGAGGATCTCCGACAAACAGCCCTCTAGCAGAGCCAGTGGGAAATTGCAGCACCAGCCCCACAAGGAGTAAAAACCCAATGACGAAGCAGGACACGCATGTAGGTGTGTGAGGGCTTTTTCTTCCAAAGAGGAAGACTCACCGTTAGCAATTCATTTTCCAATCTTCTTTTCCCTGACATTTCCCTCTTCAGGAACAGCATCCTTACATTTGTGCGAATACTTGAAAACGCATAAGACTAGTCTCTTGAACCATTATCAAAGTTTTTTTGCGCTAAATGAGTAGTTAAAATGTTTAAGCAAAAAATGTATATGGATTGCCAAAGATCCCATAAGTAGGGGAAATGTGTTAACCTGCATATAAATGTACATACACACACACACACTCTCTCTCTTACACTTTCAATGTCCTAACAAAGCACTGCAGAGCTACACAGGATTGGTATAATGTTGACTATACCTGCTAAAAAAAAAAAGATTAAAGAAGCTATTCGTTTTCTTAAGGTTGATGGTGGTGTGTGTGCATTTGAATGTGTTTGTATGTATGAACTTCATGTGTTTGTCAAGTTTCTACCTTGCAGTAAGACATCAGGATTCATATAAATCAGCAACAAAGTCTGTAAAAAGGCCATTGACGAAAAAAAGAACATGCTCTATTCTCATATTCTTATACAAGGCAAAGTTGATTTAAACTTCGCAAGTAGAAAATATATATCTCATAGCCTGGTTGCTATGCACCCCTTTGATGAATAACATCATTAAAGCACAGGATAAGCACAGCTGAAAGCTGAAAATGCTTAACGAGCTTACACAAGACAATGACAGGTTTGTGGCAAGATCACCCACAGACACGCTTTTTGAGAGAAACTGAATTACCAGAGAGTTTATTCTTTCCTGCTTGTTCCTCTTCCTTCTGTCTTTTCCGTCTAATTTCATTTAGTTCTGCTTCAAATTTAGCTTTCCAACTCAAGAAGGCTTCGATCGTTACTGGAGTGCCATGGAAAACAACCTAGGAACCAAAACAATGCAAGTTATGGAGAATGGAAAACAAAAGCATACCACAATTACTTATATCACAAGGACGCTCAACATAGGTTCCGGAGTGATGGATCCATGACAAATATTCTGAATAACTACTATTGAATGAATTCAATTTAAATTATTTTTGGGCAAATTTATTTTATGTAGCCATTATTGCATGGATTTGTTGGAGAGTTTTAATAAAAGTAAATTAATGTAATTAACATGTAGAATTAGAGTGTAGGCCTAAGACGAGGAGCCACATCTATATAATGACAAATGAATGCACTAGGCTCCCATAGTTAAGACGTGTTAACTTAAAAATGCCTATGAAATCAGTTTTTTTCCCCCTTTACATTTACAATTTTTACTGACCTTAGGTGAACATTCATAGTAATATGAAGATGAAGAGCTCAATGATGAAATGTGCTTAACCAACATGATTCCATGGTGAAGGGTAGTTTTCAGCCTTCTTATGAAAGATATGTCACATAGAATAGAATAGTGTACTAAATAATGTAGTTAAAATCAATTTCAATGTTTCTTAATAGACAAGATTTTTAAGTTAGAATATGTGACAAAAAGGGATAATTTAGTTTATGAAATGTCAGACATAACCGTGAACTCTTTTGTTTTGTATTGAAGCAGTGGGAAACAACCACAATTTTTACAATGCTAACAGAAATGTAACATTAAGAATGTAATAATCTATTAGTCTTTGTTTCAAGACAACGTAGAAGGTAGAAGCCTTACGTTCCAATGAACAACAAGAATGCACTGTCTGTGATGCCATGGAGTCATGTGGCCACCCTCTACGAGTAGAGAGCATAACAAGCAACCTAAGCATGATACGATATTCTATAATGTGCCTAGGGCTTTGAACTGTGATGTGAGACTTATTTCAGGTGGTGTTAGAGGTGTGGTCCAACCTGACCAGTTTGCAGGGTTGAAAGAGTTCACGCAACATCTGTTGCCGACAGCAATCAGAGTTCAATTCACTGGTACATACTGACAAACTACTCACAGACTACTAACTTGAACCCCTTTTGAGCTTTGGCAAATCTCCTAGGGACTGCCACAAAACTTATGTCTTTCCTTCAGTTTATTAAAAAGCATTTCTAGCAACTAGCCTGCAATACGTCTACATTTGGGGTCAGACTTTGTATCCATTTTGATAAGCTACAAAATGTTTTGAAAATGTACAGTGAACAGTAAATGTCCGTGAACCTCTGTTCCAATCGGACATCGGTTAAATAATTACTTCAACTGTTTTGAAGCTTTGCAAAAATAAAAGTGCGGTCTCAGTGGTAGGTGAACGTAAAAAAGTAATTTGGATACCTACCTTTTACCAGCTATTTAGCAGCAAAGCAATGAGCTCCTGTTGCCACGTGTTTGAGGACATTAGACAATTATAATATACTTCCCGTAGTCTGAAATTTAAATAGCATTGGTCCAAGGTCTTATCAGTGTTCTACCATAATATAGATGTTTTAATATCGACCTGCACTTATACTGACAGCATAATGTCATCTACCAACATATTCTCAATGTGAATAGATGTAGAGATAAGAATAGTAAATCTATACTTCCAATATAAGGTTACCTTGTTGTTTGCCGGTAGTGTGGAGTCCACATATGTGCAGTTCAGTATTATTGACTATGAAATTGCCACATATTGTCTGGCTTGAAGGTCATCACACTATTGTATAATGCTGTCTATATGACCAGTGCAGGAATGAAAGCTCACTCTTTGAAAAAGCATTTGCAATACAATAGGTCTCGCATTTACGAGAGTTTAAGCTATTGGCATTGTAAATGACAATGCCTTTTATTTATGTTTTAAAAACGAAAACAAAAATAAAAGGCATTGTTTAACCAAGGTATATCGGGACCGACAGCTACAGAGGGGTAAAACCAGTGAAAACGGAAGGTCACTTTAATGCTACTGCTTAATAGCCTAGAGGCAGTAGTATCACTTCTAACCATTATAAGCTTGGCAGTCGCCCATCATATATATATATACATGTGACCAAGCCCTCTGTGTAGGGCGAAATGTTATCCTGGCGTGGTGTGCTACAAAATAAAAAACTCACCTGCACTCTGGGTCTTCCGTGTTCTTGCTTGAAAGTTGGCTGAGGATTGATAGCTGGCGAAGCAGCAGGAGCGCAAGTGGTGAAATATATATATATATATATATATATATATATATATATATATATATATATATATATATATATATATATATGCAAAGCAAAATCTGTTCGCCAGTTGAGACCACAGAAGGTAAGGACCACCATACGACTTCGTGAGTGTTAAAACGAGCTTTTATTATCCATTTTGGCAGTTTCAGCAGGCATGACGCGTTTCGGGCAGGGACTGCCCTTGATCACATAACGGAAATGCAGTTGTGGTCACTTTAAATAAAGCACCCACTCAATTTTTTTCTTTTCGTGATACCACCACGTGTTCTTACCATAGACATAGAAAATAGATTGTTTGTGTACAGTGATAGAAACAAACAATTGGTAGCTTTCTAAGGATGTCTTTAGACTGTTGTCAGCATATTTGCTATTGCACCATAAAGTAAGATATTCAATCAGGTTCTATTTACAACAAACAAAATATAACAGCATAAATGCGTTTTTTAGCTTGTGCAAATTTAGAACTAGCAGCATGATAAGGGTGACACTACAACTAGTACGAACATATATATACACATTAATATAGTATTCCAATACAAAACTCCATTGCAACAAATAAATAACATATAAATATGTTAAAACTTTTTTGTAAAAGACCATGTATAAAAAGAAGGGTCAATTCATATATATTCAAATCCAAGTTTGCCTGCTGTAGAGTAAGCCGCATCACAGGTAGGTAATTTTGCCACGATTCTTTATTTGAGGCTGCTGCGAGAAAAAAGAACAAACTTCACTGCAATAATATCCAGCCTCAGCCCGACGCGTTTCATGGGAGACCACTTCTTCAGAGGCACAGGCTTCAAAAGTCCTAGCACGCTCAATTTCGGCACTTTTAAACTATTGTTCACACCGCCCATGTGGGCGCGGCCACGCCCGTGGCCCGCTGGTAGTTGAAGTGCTCTGTCTTGCTGCAGTGAGCTGGCATGGAGGAGTAAGTGTGTCGTGAGGGTTAAAGACTGACAACACAACCCACTGGGGTTTAAGTACATTTAATAAGAAATCCTGAGCATGCCAGCTCACTGCAGCAAGACAGAGCACTTCAACTACCAGCGGGCCACGGGCGTTGCCGCGCCCACATGGGTGGTGTGAACAATAGTTTAAAAGTGCCGAAATTGAGCGTGCTAGGACTTTTGAAGCCTGTGCCTCTGAAGAAGTGGTCTCCCATGAATTGCATCAGGCTGAGGCTGGATATTATTGCAGTGAAGTTTGTTCTTTTTCCTCGCAGCAGCCTCAAATAAAGAATCATGGCAAAATTACCTACCTGTGATGCGGCTTACTCTACAGCAGGCAAACTTGGATTTGAATATATATATATATATATATATATATATATATATATATATATATATATATATATATATAAAACTTACTGGTGGTTGCCAGTAGGTATAGTTAGGACCTATTTTCCATAGGAAGTCCGCAACATTCTATTTGGAATAACTTTGGCACTGACTGACAAATCTTCGCGAACTTTTCAAACCTTATGGCTCGCTCCGGTCTGCTCCTATCCTGACAGTCTCGGGGTGATTCATCAAGCGGGGGCCGAGAAAAAAGGGGGGGTCAAAAAACATGTTTCCCCCACGTAATTTTTCATAGGGACTGTTAATCGCAGCTACAGCCCGAACTGCAGAACAGAATTACACCAAATTTGGCAAAAAGGTAGTCCTTGGTTCACACTCGTGCTTTTTGGTTAAATGGTGTAAATCTGTTGAGCAGTTTTTTTAGATATTAAAGGAAAAAAATACATATATATATATATATATATATATATATATATCTGGGCGGAGCCTAACAACTCATTTCATCGTGAGATCTGATTGGCTTTCAGCACTTCATCCAAGAAGTGTTGGCAGCCGTCTTGGGACCAATATATATGATAGCACCTCATTAAAAAGCATTGCAGGTAATGGAATATTTTAGGACTTTAGTTACATTATAAATCATTTGTTGATGGTACCATACTTATTTTAGGAATTTTTTTGTGTTCTAAGGTGATTTTACCATGTGAAAACGCCATCTGCTGGGATATCATGAATCATGTTTGAGAGAAAACTATTTTCTCATGATTTTCCCATAGAGATTTGAAAGGTGATCAATAAGCTAAACAGAGCATATTTTCTGTAAATTCACATTATCTTTCTCAGTCATGTGAGAATGAAGTCTGACATTCTCAATAAAACATGTAGATCCAACAAGGGCAGAGACGGTCAGTTGATTCCTCTGTGTTCTACTTCAGCTTCCCAGAGTGTTCTAAAGAACAACTAGAGCGCTAACAGTCCTACGTAAGACAAAAGTATGGCACACCTGAAGCAATCAGGATTGGAAAAAAGTGGTAACTTCTAAAACATTTAATTTTAAAAGGAACAAAATGAGGGGGTTCATTTTGCCATAGAAAGTATGATTAGTGCTGCAGAAAGAAAAATTAGGGCACATTTTGACTTCTCAAATCCTCTTCTATTTCATAAAAAATTTCTAACATGCAGACTGAAACATGCCCTTTGAATAACAGCAGCAGACTTCCCTGGTGAGCAGTAGATTTACTACAGTGATCTAATGAGCAACTAGAGTGCTAACATTCAGAATTTATGGCAAATGTGACACATCTAAATGCCCTCTTGATGGAACCAAAGCAAACAAGCATTGAAAATGCAATAGGTCTCGCCCTCGTTTAAGTTAAAGCAATTCTGTTCGTAATTAGGTGGCTTTTTAGCTTTGCTTTTATTAGTGTTTTTCGAACTTTCATGTACATAACATACATATTTATATAGATATGCAGATTATATATATGTTTACGTAAGTATATATATATATATATATATATATATATATATACACACACACACACATATATATATATATATATAAATGCATATATATATGTGCATATGTGTGCGTGTAGAGAGGCTAGAGGTGTAGAGGTAGAAGTATAGAGGTAGAGGTGTAGAGTTAGAGAGTAGTAGGTAGAGAGGTAGAGAGTGACTAATAGAGAGAATAAAGTGAGTAGTAGAGAGAACAGAGTGAGTAGTAGAGAGTAGTAGAGTGAGTAGCAGAGTAGTAGAGTGAGTGGTAGAGAGTAGTAGAGAGTGAGTAGTAGAGAGTGAGTAGTAGAGAGTGAGTAGTAGTGAGTAGTAGAGAGTGAGTAGTAGAGAGTGAGTAGTAGAGAGTGAGTAGTAGAGAGTGAGTAGTAGAGAGTGAGTAGTAGAGAGTGAGTAGTAGAGAGAGAGTAGTAGAGAGAGTAGTAGAGTGAGTATTAGAGAGTGAGTAGTAGAGTGAGTAGAAGAGAGAGCAGTAGAGAGTGAGAACCAGATAGTAGAGAGAGAGTAGTAAAGAGTGCGTAGTAGAAAGTAGTGGAGTAGTATAGAGTGAGTAGTAGAGAGCGAGTAGTAGAGAGCGAGTAGTAGAGAGCGAGTAGTAGAGAGCGAGTAGTAGAGAGCGAGTAGTAGAGAGTGTTTAGAAGAGAGTGAGTAGTAGAGTGAGTAGTAGAGTGAGTAGTAGAGTGAGTAGTAGAGTGAGTAGTAGAGTGAGTAGTAGAGTGAGTAGTAGAGTGAGTAGTAGAGTGAGTAGTAGAGTGAGTAGTAGAGTGAGTAGTAGAGTGAGTAGTAGAGTGAGTGGTAGAGTGAGTGGTAGAGTGAGTGGTAGAGTGAGTGGTAGAGTGAGTGGTAGAGTGAGGTAGTAGAGTGAGTGGTAGAGTGAGTGGTAGAGTGAGTGGTAGAGTGAGTGGTAGAGTGAGTGGTAGAGAGTAGTAGAGTGAGTGGTAGAGAGTAGTAGAGTGAGTAGTAGTAGAGAGTGAGTAGTAGTAGAGAGTGAGTAGAGTGAGGAGTAGAGTTAAGAGTAGTAGAGTTGTAGAGAGATTAGTAGAGAGAGTAGTAGAGTGAGTAGTAGAGAGTGAGTAGTAGAGAGTGAGTAGTAGAGAGAGTAGTAGAGAGAGTAGTAGAGAGAGAGTAGTAGAGAGTGAGTAGTAGAGAGTGAGTAGTAGAGAGTGAGTAGTAGAGAGTGAGTAGTAGAGAGTGAGTAGTAGAGAGTGAGTAGTAGAGAGTGAGTAGTAGAGAGTGAGTAGTAGAGAGTGAGTAGTGGAGAGTGAGCAGTGGAGAGTGAGCAGTGGAGAGTGAGCAGTGGAGAGTGAGCAGTGGAGAGTGAGCAGTGGAGAGTGAGTAGTGGAGAGAGTAGCTGGGAGTGAGTAGTGGGGAGTGAGTAGTAGAATAGTGGGGAGTGAGTAGTAGAACAGTAGAGAGTAAGTGGTAGAGAGTAGTAGTAGAGAATAAGTAGTAGAGTAGTCAGAAGTAGAGAGTGAGTAGACAAGAGTAGTGGAGTAGCAGAGAGTGAGTAGTAGCGAGTGAGTAGTAGAGAGGGAGTAGTAGAGAGGGAGTAGTAGAGAGAGAGTAGTAGAGAGTGAGTAGTGGTGAGTGAGTAGTAGGGAGTGAGTAGTAGGGAGTGAGTAGTGGAGAGTGAGTAGTGGAGAGTGAGTAGTGGAGAGTGAGTAGTAGGGAGTGAGTAGTAGGGAGTGAGTAGTAGGGAGTGAGTAGTAGGGAGAGAGAGTAGTAGAGAGTGAGTAGAATAGTAGAGAGTAAGTGGTAGAGAGTAGTAGTAGAGAGTGAGTAGTAGAGAGAGAGTAGTAGGGAGAGAGAGAGTAGTAGGGAGAGAGAGAGTAGTAGAGAGTGAGTAGTGGAGAGTGAGTAGAATAGTAGAGAGTGAGTAGTAGAGTAGTCGTAGTAGAGAGTGAGTAGTAGAGTAGTCAGAAGTAGAGAGTGAGTAGACAAGAGTAGTGGAGTAGCAGAGAGTGAGTAGTAGCGAGTGAGTAGTAGAGTGAGTAGTAGAGAGGGAGTAGTAGAGAGAGTAGTAGAGAGTGAGTAGTAGGGAGTGAGTAGTAGAGAGTGAGTAGTGGAGAGGGAGTAGAATAGTAGAGAGTAAGTGGTAGAGAGTAGTAGTAGAGAGTGGGTAGTAGAGAAGTAGTCAGAAGTAGAGAGTGAGTAGTCGAGAGTAGTGGAGTAGTAGAGAGTGAGTAGTAGAGAGTGAGTAGTAGAGTAGTAGAGAGTTGTCACTTAGTGTCCTTGTCAGTCAGTCAGTCAGTCAGTCAGTCAGTCAGTCAGTCAGTCAGTCAGTCAGTCAGTCAGTCAGTCAGTCAGTCAGTCAGTCAGTCAGTCAGTCAGTCAGCCAGCCAGTCAGCCAGCCAGCCAGTCAGTCAGCCAGTCAGTGTCAGCTAGAGCAGCTCTGCTGACCTGGTTCCTCTGGCTCTAAAACAGCTCTGCTCACCTGGCTCTCTGGCTCTAAAGCAATTCTGCTGACAAGGTTCTCTGGCTCTAGAGCAGCTCTGCTTACCTGGTTCTCTCCCTCTAGAGCAGCTCTGTTGACCTGGTTCTCTCCCTCTAGAGCAGCTCAACTGACCTGGTTTCTCTGGCTCTAGAGCAGCTCTGCTGACCTGGTTTCTCTGGCTCTACAGCATCTCTGCTGACCTGATCTAGAGCCAGAGAACCAGCTCTGCTGACCTAGTTCTTAGGCTCTAGAGCAGCTCTGCTGACCTGGTTTCTCTGGCTCTAGAGCAGCTCTGCTGACCTGGTTCTCTGGCTCTAGAGCAGCTCTGCAGACCTGGTTCTTTGGCTCTAGAGCAGCTCTGCTAACCTGGTTCCCTGGCTTAAAAGCAGCTCTGCTGGCCTGGTTCTCTGGCTCTAAAGCAGCTCTGCTGACCTGGTTTCTCTGGCTCTACAGCATTTCTGCTGACCTGACCTAGAGCCAGAGAACCAGCTCTGCTGACCTAGTTCTTAGGCTCTAGAGCAGCTCTGCTGACCTGGTTCTTTGGCTCTACAACAGCTCTGCTGACCTGGTTCTCTGGCTCTAAAGCAGTTCTGCTGACCTGGCTCTCTGGCTCTAGACTAGCTCTGCTGACCTGGTCCCTTGGCTCTAAAGCAGCTCTGCTCACCTGGTTCTCTCCCTCTAAAGCAGCTCTGCTGACCTGGTTTCTCTGGCTCTAGAGCAGCTCTGCTGACCTGGTCCCTTGGCTCTAAAGCAGCTCCGCTGACCTGATTCTCTGGCTCTAGAGCAGCTCAGCTGACCTGGTTCTTAGGCTCTGCTGACCTGGTTCTCTGGCTCGAAAGCAGCTCTGCTGGCCTGTTTCTCTGGCTCTAAAGCAGCTCTGCTGACCTGGTTTTCTCTCTCTAAAGCAGCTCTGCTGGCCTGTTTCTCTGGCTCTAAAGCGGCACTGCTGGCCTGGTTCTCTCCCTCTAAAGCAGCTCTGCTGACCTGGTTCTCTCCCTCTAAAGCAGCTCTGCTGACCAGGTTCTCTGGCTCTAGAGCAGCTCTGCTTATCTTGTTCTCTGGCTCTTCAACAGCTCTGCTGACCTGGTTCTCTGGCCCTAAAGCAACTCTGCTGACCAGCTTTAGAGCCATAGAACCGGTTCTGCAGACCTGGTCCCTTGGCTCTAAAGCAGCTCTGCCGACCTGGTTCTCTCCCTCGAAAGCAGCTCTGCGGACCTGGTTCTCTGGCTCTAAAGCAGCTCTGCTGGCCTGTTTCTCTGGCTCTAAGGCGGCACTGCTGGCCTGGTTCTCTCCCTCTAAAGCAGCTCTGCTGACCTGGTTCTCTCGCTCTAAAGCAGCTCTACTCACCTGGTTTCTCAGGCTCAACAGCAGCTCTGCTGACCTGGTTCTCTGGCTCTACAGCAGCTCTGCTGACCTGGTTCTTGGGCTCTAGAGCAGCTCTGCTGACAAGGTTCTCTGGCTCTAGAGCAGCTCTGCTGACCTGGTTCTCTCCCTCTAGAGCAGCTCTGTTGACCTGGTTCTCTCCCTCTAGAGCAGCTCAACTGACCTGGTTTCCCTGGCTCTAGAGCAGCTCTGCTAACCTGGTTCTCTGGCTCTAGAGCAGCTCTGCTGACCTGGTTCTCTGGCTCTAGAGCAGCTCTGCTGGACTGTTTCTCTGGCTCTAGAGCAGCTCTGCTGGACTGTTTCTCTGGCTCTAAAGCAGCTCTGTTGACCTGGTTTCTCTGGCTCTACAGCATCTCTGCTGACCTGGTTCTCTGGCTCTAGATCAGCTCTGCTGACCTAGTTCTTAGGCTCTAGAGCAGCTCTGCTGACCTGGTTCTTTGGCTCTACAACAGCTCCGCTGACCTGGTTCTCTGGCTCTAAAGCAGTTCTGCTGACCTGGCTCTCTGGCTCTAGACTAG
This sequence comes from Lissotriton vulgaris, assembly GCF_964263255.1. Taxonomy (NCBI): domain Eukaryota; kingdom Metazoa; phylum Chordata; class Amphibia; order Caudata; family Salamandridae; genus Lissotriton; species Lissotriton vulgaris. The sequence continues at coordinate 779,834,665 of NC_141694.1, forward strand.
CTCTGCTGACCTGGTCCCTTGGCTCTTAAGCAGCTCTGCTGACCTGGTTCTCTCGCTCTAAAGCAGCTCTACTCACCTGGTTTCTCTGGCTCTACAGCAGCTCTGCTGACCCGGTTCTCTGGCTCTACAGCAGCTCTGCTGACCTGGTTCTTAGGCTCGAAAGCAGCTCTGCTGACCTGGTTCTCTCGCTCTAAAGCAGCTCTACTCACCTGGTTTCTCAGGCTCAACAGCAGCTCTGCTGACCTGGTTCTCTGGCTCTAGAGCAGCTCTGCTAACCTGGTTCTCTGGCTCTAGAGCAGCTCTGCTAACCTGGTTCTCTGGCTCAAAAGCAGCTCTGCTGGCCTGGTTCTCTGGCTCTAAAGCAGCTCTGCTGGCCTGGTTTCTCTGGCTCTACAGCATCTCTGCTGACCTGGTTCTCTGGCTCTAGAGCAGCTCTGCTGACCTGGTTCTTTGGCTCTAAAACAGCTCTGCTGACCTGGTTCTCTGGCTCTAAAGCAGTTCTGCTGACCTGGCTCTCTGGCTCTAGACTAGCTCTGCTGACCTGGTCCCTTGGCTCTAAAGCAGCTCTGCTGACCTGGTTCTCTCCCTCTAAAGCAGCTCTACTGACCTGTTTTCCCTGGCTCTACAGCAGCTCTGCTGACCTGGTTCTCTGGCTCTACAGCAGCTCTGTTGACCTGGTTCTTAGTCTCGAGAGCAGCTCTGCTGACCTGGTTCTTAGTCTCGAGAGCAGCTCTGCTGACCTGGTTCTCTGGCTCTAAAGCAGCTCAGCTGACCTGGTTCTTTGGCTCTAAAGCAGCTATGCTGACCTGGTTCTATGGCTCTAGAGCAGCTCTGCTGACCTGGTTTCTCTGGCTCTAGAGCAGCTCTGCTGACCTGGTCCCTTGGCTCTAAAGCAGCTCTGCTGACCTGATTCTCTGGCTCTAGAGCAGCTCTGCTGACCTGGTTCTCTGGCTCTAGAGCAGCTCTGCTGACCTGGTTCTCTGGCTCTAAAGCTGCTCTGCTGGCCTGTTTCTCTGGCTCTAAAGCAGCTCTGCTGACCTGGTTTTCTCCCTCTAAAGAAGCTCTGCTGACCTGGTTCTCTCCCTCTAAAGCAGCTCTGCTGGCCTGGTTCTCTGGCTCTAGAGCAGCTCTGCTGACCTAGTTCTTAGGCTCTAGAGCAGCTCTCCTTATCTTGTTCTCTGGCTCTTTAACAGCTCTGCTGACCTGGTTCTCAGGCCCTAAAGCAACTCTGCTGACCCGGTTCTATGGCTCTAAAGCTGTTCTGCAGACCTGGTCCCTTGGCTCTAAAGCAGCTCTGCGGACCTGGTTCTCTCCCTCGAAAGCAGCTCTGCGGACCCGGTTCTCTCCCTCGAAAGCAGCTCTGCTGACCTGGTTCTCTGGCTCTACAGCAGCTCTGCTGACCTGGTTCTTGGGCTCTAGAGCAGCTCTGCTGACCTGGTTCTATGGCTCTAGAGCAGCTCTGATGACCTAGTTCTATGGCTCTAGAGCAGCTCTGATGACCTGGTTCTCTGGCTCTAGAGCAGCTCTGCTAACCTGGTCCTCTCCCTCTAAAGCAGCTCTGCTGACCTGGTTCTATGGCTCTAAATCAGCTCTGCTGACCTGGTACTCTGGCTCTAGAGCAGCTCTGCTGACCTGGTTCACTCCCTCTAAAGCAGCTCTGCTGACCTGGTTCTCTCCCTCTAAAGCACCTCTAAAGCAACTCTGGTCACCTGGTTCTCTCCCTCTAAAGCAGCTCTGCTGACCTGGCTTCTCTGGCTCTACAGCACCTCTGCTGACCTGGTTCTCTGGCTCTACAGCAGCTCTGCAGCAGCTCTGCTGACCTGGTTCTCTGGCTCTAAAGCCGTTCTGCTGACCTGGTTCTCTGCCTATAAAGCAGCTCTGCTGACCTGGTTCTCTGGCTCTACAGCAGCTCTGCTGACCTGGCTTCTCTGGCTCTACAGCAGCTCTGCTGACCTGGCTTCTCTGGCTCTACAGCAGCTCTGCTGACCTGGTTCTCTGGCTCTAAAGCAGCTCTGCTGACCTGGTTCTCGGCCTCTAGAGCAGCTCTGCTGACCTGGGTCCCTGGCTCTAGAGCAGCTCTGCTGACCTGTGTCTATGCTTCTGGAGCAGCTTGGTTAACCTGCTCCGTAGGCTCTACAACTGCTCTGCTGACCTGGTTCTCTGGCTCTAAAGCAGCTCTGCTGACCTGGTTTCTCTGCCTATAAAGCAGCTCTGCTGACCTGGTTCTCTGGCTCTACAGCAGCTTTGCTGACCTGGTTCTCTGGCTCTACAGCAGCTCTACTGACCTGGTTCTCTGGCTCTACAGCAGCTCTACTGACCTGGTTCTCTGGCTCTACAGCAGCTCTACTGACCTGGTTCTCTGGCTCTAAAGCAGCTCCGCTGACCTGGTTCTCTTCCTCTAAAGAGCTATGCTGACCTGGTTCTCTTCCTATAAAGCAGCTCTGCTGACCTTGTTCTCAGCCTCTAGAGCAGCTCTGCTGACCTGGGTCCCTGGCTCTAGAGCAGCTCTGCTGACCTGCGTCTATGCTTCTGGAGCAGCTTGATTAACCTGCTTCGTAGGCTCTACAGCAGCTCTGCTGACCTGGTTCTCTGGCTCTAAAGCAGCTCTGCTGACCTGGTTTCTCCGCCTATAAAGCAGCTCTGCTGACCTGGTTCTCTGGCTCTACAACAGCTTTGCTGACCTAGTTCTCTGGCTCTACAACAGCTCTGCTGACCTGGTTCGCTGGCTCTAAAGCAGCTCTGCTGACCTGGTTTCTCTGGATTTACAGCAGCTCTGCTGACCTGGTACTATGGCTGTAATGCAGCTCTGCTGACCTGGTTCTCGGACTCTACAGCAGCTCTGCTGACCTGGGTCTCTGGCTCTACAGCAGCTCTGCTGACCTGGTTTCTCCGACTTTACAGCAGCTCTGCTGACCTGGTACTATGGCTGTAATGCAGCTCTGCTGACCTGGTTCTCGGACTCTAAAGCAGCTCTGCTGACCTGTTCCATGGCTCTAAAACAGCTTTGTGGACTCCTACAATCATCCTGACATGTCCTTATCTAATCACTCTGTTGAAACATAAGTGCTTATAAAGGTATCCTGCTGTCGACTACTAGCACTCTAGAAACCCAGTCACTGTCCATGCACTTGCAGAATGACTCCGGCATTGAGACAAGCAGTGGTATAGTCAAATGTGCAAAATATATGTGGTCATTTAACTCCTATCAGACTACTGAGTCAGTCCTGTAAAAGTCCAGGTAATAGTCATGCTTGTCTGGAATCACACTGAGTCTGTGTCCCCTCCTACAATCATCCTGACAGAAGCATGTCCTTATCTAATCACACTGCTGAAACATAAGTGCTTATAAATGTATCCTGCTGTCAACTACTAGCCCTCTAGGAACCCAGTCACTGTCTATGCACTTGCAGAATGACTCCGGCACTGAGACAATATCTAAGCACTTTTAAATTACCTGAGCACAGTTTGCAGCACGGTCATCATTCTAGTTACTAGTGATGTTCCTATAGAATGAGCTAGGCACCAACACAAGTACACGTACAATATTCTGTGCACAATCCCTACAAACCTCTAAGCAGATACATACTATTGGTACACTCAACTAAATACTGAAGTAGTACTCATGCAGCCTAGGATACCATCTATCAGTCTCATGGAGTTAGTCAATCAGCCATCCAGCACTATGTTCTTATTATATCACTCTGCCAATACCTAAGCACTCATGGGGCAGATTTACAAGCTCCCTGCACCACCAGTACGTCACTTTTTGTAATGTAGTGATGGCACTGGTGAATCCTCCATATTTACAAGGAGAGGAAAAGCCACTCTGCGTACTAATGTAAAGAACGGGAGGCAAATACACCCAGTGACTTAACTGCAGGTATGACATTTGAATATTTAAAAATAACAGAAAAGACGATGATACATATATAAGTTCTTCCACTCCTTCCTGCTTCTCCAGGCACGGCACGCAGGACACAAAGACCACCACACAGCTCGTCCAGTACAACAGGTCAGTTTATTATCGCCTTGATTCTCTCTCTGGCATGATGCGTTTCGGGTATGGAATACCCTTGATCACATAACGGTACAGTGGTTTAAGAGACCTTTAAGTACTCATTTTTTCTCCCTCTTTGCTGAGCACACCACGTGATTATGAAAAGTGAAGATATACTTTAAACATATAAGTCGATTGGCTCTTTCATTTTGTGAAAACAGCACATATGGACAATTAAATATTATGATCAATGTATACTGGCTATTCGCATAAAATTATAACTGCATGATATATTAGTTCTTGTGCAGGCATGAGGCGAAGTCAAATCAGTACAGCCTATAAAACGCTGATACTACTGAAAAGAGCATTACGAGCATGTCCGAGGAGCTTCACTGCACCACTTTCTCCCTGAGAACTTCGGGTGTTTTCATCTTTCCGTTTTGCAACTATATTCTACTAATTTCAAAAACAAGGGGGAGGGGGTGTAGAACACAGCCAACGGGAGGGGGCAGCGGGAGGGGGGCAGGAACAAAGGGAACGAGAACACGGCCAACGGGAGGGGGGAGCAGGAGGGAGGCAGGAACAAAGGGAACGGTAACACGGCCAATGGGAGGGGGCAGCGGGAGGGGGGTGGAAACAGGAAGCTAACGCAACGGAGCTTCTCGCTCACAGGCTCCTGCCACAGCCGTGCGCATGCGCCGCTGCCATGTTAACGTCAGGCAGAGATGCGCGACACAAAAAAAGTGTGATCTGGCGGACGAAAACTAATTGGTGGCCGCTGCTTCCGGACTACAATGAAGTCAGTTTGTCATCAACAGCCAGTCAAAACTAAGCTAACAAAAGCAATACAAGCATTCAGCAAATGGCAAGCGGCAGGAGAAACTACCGGCCACTTGCCAACATATAGAGATTACTTTATGCTTCGCTGAGACGGCGCATGCAGCGCATTCGCTGCCAAGGCGAGATCTAAAAATAACCAACATAGTTTGCTCTGACTAACTGTTTGATAAATGCTGTTACTGATCTCTCCGTTTGTCCATGGCAGCAATAAGTGTGGAAGAAAGACAGTCTATTTCACTTGCCCTAAGCAGAATAAAATTTAAGACAGACAAAAACAAGCATTTGCAATGCAATAGGTCTCGCAGCATTAAAGTTTGAGTTATTGGCATTGTGTATGACAATGCGTTGCATACATTTTTTAGCATACTTTGAATTGGTGAGCACTTTGAGTGTGTGCAAGAGTGCTGTTGCGCACAGCTGTTATTATTCACGCAGCTCTAATGATGCACCTCACGCACGGGGCTGACGCAGTTATTATTCACAAAGCTCTGACGCTCTGATGATGCACCTCATGCACGGGCTCACAGCTGTTATTATTCACGCAGCTGTAATGATGCACCTCACCACGGGGATTACACACAGGTACGTTCATTTTTTGTTTTTAGGCGTGTGGAGAGCAAGTGATTTCCCCAGAATCACACGATGTTGATCCACCTCAAGACACCAACCGGTTCGCCAGTTCCAAGATCGGCGGGTTGTGGTTGCTGCCGTGCAATATGGCTAAAAAGTAGATACACACCACAGCACTATTGTTGCTGGGTCTGCTTCCCAGGAGATAGGAGATGTCACGCGCACGCTCTGCATTTACAATGCAATAGGTCTCGCATTTGCAAGAGTTTATGCTATTGGCATTGTAAATGGCAATGCCTTTTATTTATTTGTTTAAAAAACCAACACATTAATAAAAGGCATTGTAATCTACAATGCCAATAACTCAAACTCTAGTAAATGCGACACCTGTAGCATTGCAAATGCTTGTTTAATTTGCTGGTAACTTTGGCGAGGCTTGACAAAGCAACAGAAACCCTGGCAGACAATTTGGTTTTGCACTGTAGCCACTATTAAAACCATGCTCAACCTTGTCTTGTCTTAAACTTTAGTTTTTTTCAGGAAATGTCATTGATTTCTAAGGATGTATGTTGGATCTTATGGTACTGGTTTGATAACTATCAAGTGTCCTGAAATCCATTGCCCCTACATTTCGAAGACGGTGACAGTACCTCAAAGCATTGTAGGCCAAGAAGGACCAGGACAGCTAAACATGCTCCAGCACCCTATTCAGAAGCAGAGAGGGTGCTACTGCAGCTATCACAAGGACCCTTCACCTCATTTTGTTTTCAATGTGGTATAGAGGACAACTGCCCCGGTGCCCAGTTCACAATTGCAAACGTTGCTGCAGGACAGCAAGTACCCACTGAAAATGTGGGGGAAAATAAATGTACCTCACTGCCTTTGAGCACAGCGGTGGACTAACCCATAACACCACTGCCCTTGGAAAGGACCATGCCTACCCTACCCCCTCCTCCTTTTAGGAGCAGATAGCACTGAAGAGGCTACACAGTTATGGAAGTTGCTTGAATACATGAGTTTTCAACTCCGGAGAAGGTTGGATCCTGGTGATCTGGGCTTGGATTCGAGTCCTGAGTCTGCATATCATAACTATGCAGGCAGTGATCAAACATCTACATCTGCTACTCCAGGAACTCAGCATGAGCAATAACACAAATGCCATTAATAATTACGCGAGCTGTGAAGTGCCAATACCAAGTATTTTTTTCTGTACAACATACCTGCCTTCCTTTATTCTTTACAACCCACACATCTACTTCTTCCTCAAATTCTAGCAAGCACCCCAACCTGCCTTCACTTTCCTCCCACTCTGCTCATTCTTAATATCCTTTCCCAAACTTTTGTCCTAGATTTCTGTTTTTCTGCCCCCTGTTCTTCATTTGAACTTGCACAAAGCTCACTGGTGGCTTCTTTGAAGATTACACCGTTTCAAGCGCTACACGACATCCATAATGGTTTGGAGTTTACTGCGCTTTGAATCCTCTCATTCCAATCAATCTGCCTCGTTTCCCGGGCTTCTCTATTTCAATCATGCCACTCCATTTTCTCCACATTAAGTTTGTCGAGTCCAGGCCTTCATTCCCGCAAGATGGTCTCAAGGGCACCCGGGGGGGCGCTGGGCATAATTTGGGTGTGGGGGTAATTGTCCCTCCTCAGATGACACTGCGCAGCACGGCTCTAGGCGCTGCTTGGGTGAGGGCAGTTCTCTGGCTATTTTCTTTTCCTGACTACAATCACAAGCCGCCAGAGGGAGCTCCGATGCGATTAGCCCAGCAGTCAATAGATTCATCTAAACCCACCAGTCACTAGATTATAAGTGAGGTTAAAATGGCCGGCCCTCATATGACTGAGGAAGGTGCCAAGTGAGTCCCGAGAACTTCACTTCGACCTGCTGAAGGAAAAGAAGATCTATTAACACAATCACACAACTACTTTTGTAGCACTGTGTCCCGAGAACTTCACTTCGACCTGCTGAAAAAAAAGAAAATCTATTAACACAATCACACAACTACTGTTGTAGCAGTGAGTCCCGAGAACTTCACTTCGACCTCCTGAAGGAAAAGCAAATCTATTAACACAATCACACAACTACTGTTGTACCTGTGGAAAATACCGAGAACTGCCTCCGAGTCAATCACTGGCCTCAAACTGTCATCGGAACAGCAGTCTGCAGAGAACTGCCCTCACCCAAGCAGCGCCTAGAGCTGCGCTGCGCAGTGTCATCTGTAAGGAGCTAGCCTTCCAAACATGGGGAAGAGACAGGGGAGGAGGGCGCGCAGCTGCCCTCAAAGAGAGCCCTGCCCCTTCAGGAGACAGAGGAGGGACAATCACCCCCACACCCAAATTATGCCCAGCGCCCCCCAGGGTGCCCTTGAGACCATCTTGCGGGAACTGGAGATGTGGAATTCTGTGATTAAAGTCGTAAGAGATGTGGCGTTAGCCCTGCAGACTGTGTGCTCTGTTGGCAGGCATCTCTTTGAAATGTACAGATGGGGGCAGCAATGAGCTTCAGAGGGGTCTGCTGGTGGCAACACAGAACAGATCACACCCACCTTCTTGCCGCGACTGAGGCCCTACATTTCTGTGATTAAAGCCCTGGCAGGTGGGGTGCAAGCACTCTGGACCCTGTACAGAGTCACAGGCTCTGCTTGCTGGAAACTTTGTGAAATATACAGATTGTGGCCACAATAAACTTCAGTGGTGTCTGCTGGCTGGCTGGCTTTAAAGTGCGTCCCGTACAGCAGCACTGGCCTTTGACAAACTACTTTTAAGCATTTCAATGTTAACTTTCATCTCGGGGATGGGTCAAGGTGAATGAATTCCAACGGAGCACGTCTACTTATGAAAACCGAACAGAATTTTGACACTGAATTATATTTTGCGCCGGTCCTGAATATCTCAAAGAAAGTGTGCGCGACTTATTTAACTGTCTTTGAATAAACGCGAGATTCACTGCAAAATTGTCATTTTTTCCCCACTAGACTTGAAATGTTGCCTTCAATTTTTACAGGTCGCATACTGCAATGTGGAGAAAGAAGCCGTTCCTGGGCTCATTTGCATACCCATAATGCCATAGTGTGCAACTGCTACTTTGGGCTGGGTTATTCTGTTTAATTGTGCTCCTGCTCGTGCAGTGATATGTTTGTAAGTTGGGGATGGAAAGCACAGAGTCCATGAACAGTGGGCCTTCCTCTGCAAAGTCACCCTTGGTGTAAAATATTTCGACATGAGACCTTTATATAGCGCGCGTCGTAGTGAAAACTTTTAGTTCGCCAGCATTGCATTATAGCGTCTGGAGTTTCCTCTCGCAGGTGTCCAGGGACAACACTGCAGCGACTCGAGGCTGCCGCAGCATCTGAGGGGGGCTTCAACAGAGCAACAGCGAAGGGTTTCCGGCTACACTACAATCACAAGCCGTAGCTCCGATGCGATTTGCCCAGCAGTCAATAGATTAATCTACACCCACTAGTCACTAGATTAATCTCACCATAAGTGAGGTTAAAATGGCCGGCCCTCATATGACTGAGGAAGGTGCCCAGAGAGTCCCGAGAACTTCACATCGAGTGTTTCCGAGCAAACAGTAAACCTTCATTTCTGTCCACCTCACTTTATTAAGAAATAAAGATTATATCAAAGTTACCTTGGCGGGGCTTGCTGGGCTTGCTGGTGTGCTTCCCAGAGAGACAGGAGATTGGGAAACGCGCGCGGCCGGCGCCGATCGCTTTCCAGACCGTGCTCGTGACATCTCCTGTCTCCTGGGAAGCAGACCCAGCAACAATAGTATCGCGCCTGTGCGATGGCATATGGCTTCGCCATATGCATCGCAGGCGCGAGACCTAAAAATGTATACAAATCTTAAGTACCAGTGTTTTCTCCTTTCTTTTTTTGTTCTAATATACAAAGTAACATTGGTGGTCAGCCTGTTTCGAGGTGCAGCTAAATTTGGTAAATTTAACGCATCAACAAAAAGAAAAAAGGCCAGAGTCAAAAAGAATGCTGAAACGTAAAACCAAAGGCTCCCATGTCCAACTTGCATACATTTAGATATTTGTGTTGATGTATGAAATCAAAAAGTGCACTTAGAAGTCAACATAAATCGAATATTTTCAGGTGTGCTTCCAGTCCACCAGGTATAATTTGGAGGGAAGTTTGCACACTCAAACTACTTGTAGTGTAGTTCCTAGTTTCCCACTAGGCCCTGCGCATTGGAATAACATAAACAGTAGTATCGACGTGGAACTGCTTATATTCCAGGCCTCCACTGACTATGCTAAACTTAATTGGGTTGTGTTACCAACTAGCTCAGAGGTCACTGGAAACTTTCTTCTCTGCATAGGAAGTGATCAGCTTCCTTGGCACAGACAAGAAGGGATTCAGTTTTCCAACAACCGTGCAACATGACAACTTTGCTCCTCAGATCAAGAGTCGATCTCTAGGGTCGTGTGAAACAATAGACATAGATTTCACTCAGTCAGTTTAGTGCAGTTTACTTTCACGAGATGTAGAGAATAGAGAGACGGGCGTTTGTCAATAAAGGGTTAACATTTATTGAACAGTCTTTCTTCTCGTACAAGAGAAATGTATTGCCACAATTGCAATAACTGTTATTATAAAAAGTACGTACAGTAAGATAAGTATTGCGAAATAGAACTGTAAAAGCATTGATATGGTTTATTAGCCATACAATGGTTTAAAAGTAATAAAACATATATACAGTCATATACACATTAGGCTAACATACTCAACTGGTGCTTCTAACTAAGCCTACCCCAGTGTGCCTGACCTAAGCCTAACACGTGAAAAGGGGAGCAAGTAAGTAGCTTTAAGTTAAGTTGGTTTTGCCAAGGTTTGTTTCAAGAATTCTCGTCTAAGGGTTTAGTCAACACCATACCTCTGAATAGAATGATGGAGGATTGGTATCTCCTTCAGGGGTCTCTCTCGATATCCCAGTCACCCGCGAGGGTAAACCGGAAGCGCCGGGACTGGATTTCTCTGCACGAGAAATGCAGCGGCTTCTCTTCAGCGCGTCGAGGAAGGAGGGGTGACAGCGTCCGCGGGCAGCTGGAATCTGCTGGATGTCTTCGCAGAGGACGGCTGTTCAGCTCCTTAAGCGTACTGCACCATAGTTCGCGCTGTAGCGGCGATAATGGTAATCAGCAGCTTCACCACCACAGGATAGCAGGCTGCAGCGACAGAGTGCTAGATTTACCAACACAGGGTCATGCAGGCAGCCGGCATCAGCAACAGGCAACGAACTCACATTGCTTAAGGCAACGTTGGTAATATTTATACCTGACAGGTGCCGGGTTTGACGCAAGTTTGCTGGACATAAGACGTCAATTAAAGATGTCACTAGGAAGTGACAGTTATCAGTTGCTCATTAGAGTTCCATTACTAATCAAAACATAGCAAGCGGGGATTTCCAGGTTTGCTGAGTTTTTATCTTGTTGAAGAACTCGGAGTGTTATCTAGGAATATCAGATAGTGACTGCTGCACTGTCATTGCACTAATTGGTCGCAAAGGAAGTAGCAGAGAGTCATGCTGGAATGTGGCTCTGTTCGTGTGAGGCCAGAGATGACTTTTCAGAAAATCGCACTTGAACGGTTATGCCAATATAGGGAATAAATGGATTTATAGCAGAATAGGGGCATAAGGTCACAGTATCGATCAGGAACCTAGATAAGCACGCAACATACTGAAGTAAGCACAGCGAAATGCACAAAGCGCAATATACGTGAGTGTATATTATATATCATTTTTTTTAAAGGAGTAATAGAGGAAAAACATTTTTCATATGGGAAACCCCTTCATCTAAATGGGGTGTGCCCTTACCACTCTAGAAAAAGAACATATCCCAGTTTCTTCCAAGAGTAGATCCACATGTGTCATGGGTGGGAAATGCCTTGTGTCGGGCCTGGCTATTTTTGCAAGGTTATCCCCAAACTTTTTGCCTTCCTCCTGTATTTATTTTTTGGTCACTGGGTACTTTACCACTGTTGACCAGGGCTAAAGTGCAGGTGCTCTATGTCTAAAATGTAATGGTAAATTCATGATTGGCATATTTAATTTACTAGTAATTTATTTATTTATTTATTTTAAATATTTATAAAGCGCAGCGTATACCCGTGGGTGTCTTGGCGCTGTGACTCAGCTAAAGATCTCCGATTGAGCATATGTCTACCTTAGGAAGTGTTACCCTGAACAATTATTGATCAAACAACCAAGTTTTCAGCAGTTTCCTAAATTGAAGTAGCGAGGGTGCAGATTTGATTTCCTTTGGGAGAGTGTTCCAAAGTCTGGCTGCGGAGTTAGTGAAGCATCTATCGCCCCATGTGACCGTCCTGGTACGCGGCACTGCCAGTAGATGCCTCTGTTCAGATCTTAAAGATCTTTTAGGTAGATAGTGGAAAAGTTTCTGTTTGAGAAACGCCGGGCCATGACCATTAAGAGCTTTAAAGGTGAGGCACAAGGTCTTGAATCTGATGCGATTTCTCACCGTTAGCCAGTGGTAGTTCCTGATTACTTGCTTGGTGGACTGAAATTTGGGAGTGCCGGATAGTAGCCTTGCCGCAGCATTTTGAATGAGCTGCAGTTTGGCCACCACCCGTGCCTGTGCATTTGCAAATAATCTGTTGCAATAATCCAGAGATGAGAGTACCAAGGAGCTCACCACTGTTTTCCTTGTGTTCTCAGGAAGATAGGGCAGGATTTTTTTGATGATCTTAAGCTTGTAAAAGGCAGATGAAGCTACCTGATTAGCATGGCTGGAAAAGTTGAGTTTGTCATCGAAAATAATTCCAAGATTCCTAACCTTCTGCACAGGTTCTGGGGGGGATCCAAGTGGAGTCGGCCACCAAGTGGTGGACCACTGTGGAGATAGTTTTCCAAAAATCATTACCTCAGTTTTATCTGAGTTGAGACGTAGACAGTTCTCGGCCATCCATTCCTTGATTGCCAACATGCCTTCCTGAAACCGGGCGGATACTTCCTCGCCATCGTTCTTAATTGCAATCACCAACTGGGTGTCATCGGCGTAATGAGGTCAGGCTCATCCGGTAGTTCTTAATCACCCTAGCTAAGTCCGACACATAGATGTTAAAAAGTGTCGGACTTAGGGATGAGCCTTGCGGAACGCCACATGGGAGGGCGAGCTCAGTAGATTGAAATGAGCCCAAGGTCACTGCTTGTGTTCTGTTGGACAGAAACGAAGACAGAAGATCCTTGGCCCTTGAGTGTATGCCCATTTCTTCGACACAGTCAATCAGGATGGAATGATTGACCGTGTCGAAGGCCGCAGAGAGATCCAGCAGGACCAGTATCGCTGTTCCTCCTTGGTCCCTGATGGTCCTGATGTCATCAGCAGCCTTTATGAGAGCAGTCTCTGTTCCATGTAGTTTCCGGAACCCAAACTGAGAGTCGTCCAGGAGGTTGTTTTGTTCGATGTATTCAGCTAGTTGTCTATTCATAGCTTTCTCCACTACTTTGGCTAGGAAAAGCAAGCTGGCGATAGGTCTGTAATTTTTGAGGATTGTTTTGTCTAGACCGATCTTTTTCAGGAGGGGTTTCAATAGTGTGTTTTTTAATTTGTCCGGGAAGATCCCAGATTGGAACATGGCATTGCAAATTTCGGTGATAACTTCGCTAACCAAGTCAGTTACTGGAGAGAAAATTTTGGGGGGGCAAGGATCTAAGGATGAGCCTGTTTTTACCTGCCTCATGAGATCTATTATCTCCTCATTCGTTACTTCCCTGAATTTGGAAAATGAGCAGTTCGGGGTTTTTCTTAGTTGTTTAGGTTGCGTGTTTGTGTTAGTTTTGGTTACTGAAAATTCAGAGTATATGTCATTGAATTTTGAGAAGAAGAAACCTGCTAAATTATTGCAGAATTCCTGTGATTGGGGAGGACTCAAGTCTACAGATTTCCCTGCCAGTGTCTTAACTACCTCAAACAATTGTCGACTGGAGTTTTTGGACTTTTCAATTTGCTGCTCAAAATAATTCTTTTTTTCCTCCTGAATCATTTTTTTGTAAATGGTTAATGTGTCTTTATACTTGGCCTTGCTTAGGTTATCGTAGGTCTTGCGCCAGATTCTTTCCTGGTTCCTGCAAATCTGTTTTTGCTTTCTAAGGATCTCTGAGTACCAAGGTGCTGAAGGCACTTTCCTATTTTTTGAGATGGATTTTAGTGGAGCATGCGTTTCCACCGCTTTACCTACCCAATTGAGAAACTGACCTACTGCTTCGTTAGGGTCTGACTGAATATCAGGACGGGTATTAGACAGGGACATTCTGAAGGTTTCGTAATCGATGTCCTTCCATACTCTAAATTTTTCCTGATAAGGGGTCTGTTTAGAGGGGTTGATCCGATTAATCGGAATATGACACAGAATGGCATGGTGATCTGTCCATGTAAGCGGCAGTATGTTAGTTACCTCCAGCTCGTTGATGTTGGAAAATATGCCATCTAAAATATGTGAAGCATCATGAGTTGGTGCCTTTATGTGCTGGTTTAAACCCAACGTGTGACATTCTGCTATTAAAGATTGAGTTTCCGACTCCTCCGTCTTGTCTAAATGGAAATTTAAGTCTCCCAATGCCATAAAGGAGTCCTCGATGGCTAGAGGTTCCATCCAGGAGGTAAAGGAGGAAAGAAACTCCGAGTCCCTAGTATAGTGCACCAGGGGTGTCCAGGACCTGTGAATCAAATGTTACTAGTGGGCTGCAGCAGGGATTGTGAGGAAATATAAATTTTATGGTCAAGAAATGTTCCCTAACGTGTACCCCACCGTCTCCATGTACAAGCTTAAAGTGCATGTAACTTCCCTCCTGTGCCAGCTATGAAGACGCAAATACATTTGCGTCCAACGTTAACATGTCCTCTTTCAGATCCACCCTGAACGGGTTGAATATTCCGTTCCTAAGTATGCCGTGCCAACGTCTTTATGTAGTGTACTTTACATGTTTTTCAGCTCTGGCGAAGTAGGCCCCTGAATTCTGCCTTCGAGTTTTTCCCTGTCTTCTGACTCTGAACGCCTCAGCCTGGGCTGCCTCTGTACCCGTGACCTCTGCCTTACTCCCTGTGCGGCTAACGGCGCTTAGCTCAGCCTGCTGCCTGCCAAGACCGTATTCAACCTTCGAATTATCTGCTCCGCTCCTCAAACATACATTCCTGCCTACTAGTTCAAGTAAACATCCTTCCAGCTGCAGAGCAAAGGGCCCGGCCTCACTGTCTCCGTGCAAGTAATTCATAGCTTCTGTTACCATGGTAGGCCCATGCCCCCTCACATCTCATGCAGACACGTAGACGCTTATACATGCACTCACAGTCAGTATAGAATAGCCTCTGCCCAAGAGACCTTTCCCTCTAGATAATATGGTTCCCAAACATCAGATATCAGATATGATATAGGTACGAGTTGATCTGACATGCCAGACTTCTGTCTCTTTCCGCTAGTGTAAATGTCAAGTCCCCTGCACCCTCCAAGCTTCACGTCAATCACACGTCATGCAGCTGCGCGCGCATCCAGACCTCAGATTTCTGCTGACATTGCAAGATTCTGCTATGTATCCACCCACTTGTGACACTTTTATGTGACGTCTCTAGCACACACGCCCAGTTCACGCCTTCTGATTACGTATTGCTAACACGTGTATGCTTTTATCTTGTTTCTCTCAGCTGTTACGCCTACTGTATTGGTATTCATTATATGGTTTAAGTATAAAAGTTATGTCTTGTCAATAAAGTATGCTCTATCCCTTCCTGCACCCCAGTGGTGTCAGGAACCCGATATCCGGTACCAGAACCATTCCTTTTTAAGGAATAAAACCCCTAAGAACTCTAACACCACGGACTCTGCGTCTTTCTTTCCGATTGAGTTATTTTTGTTTAAGTACTTACCTGCATAGAAATTAGGACGGTAAATCAAATATTTACCACATTATTTTGGCACCCAAACAGGGACCCCTCCCCCACCTTACGCGCCGGTTGGTGCATTGCAACCTTTGCCCCCTGCCATAAGTCAAGACGGACAATTACGCGTACCCGCAGGATTTCCTGTATCTCCCTCTGGCCCACGGAGGTGACAGAGACTGCGATCAGCACCCAGACGAGGCGGTGAGGAGTGCGGAGGATCCCGACCAGAGCCTAGCCGAAAGAAGCAAAGTCCGAGGTGTCAAGAGGCCCACCAGTTTCCGAAGTATCCACGTGTCGAGCCGAGTCCGGTCCAGTCCAGTCGAGTTTTCCGAGGCCTTCTGTTCCGTGCTTCCCGGTGAGTACCATTGCTGGGACGTATCTAGACGGGTGCATTACTATGTATCCGGTAAAGACGGGTTTGGGTACACAAACGCGGTCTGCACTGTTTTAGACAGTGTATCTGTACTGTTTAGCAGTATATCAAGCATTCAAGTTCTTGCACTGTTCTCAACAGTGTATCTGTGCTGTTTAGCAGTACATCTAGTATCAAGGGTAGTCATATGTGTTCAAAATGTTTTTCATGTGATTAATGTCGTGGTATGAGTGACTGTTTGATGTACATTACTGTGTTTTTGTGTAACTAGCTGTGTTCAGAGTAAGTAACAAGTATCGAGTATTCAGTCCTAAGTAACAAGATGCCGTTTTTCAATAAATTAAGACAGATAGGAACTAGGAAAGGGATGTTAGAGGAAGAAATTCCTATCCCCCCTAGGGACACTCGTGGAAATTTTATGTACCATAAGCATGGCTTAGATGCCATATTGTATCTAGATTTATGGGCCGATTATACTAAGCACCTAGACGAGAGACACAGATGGCCCGTTACAGGAACATGGGATGCCGAGTGCATCATGAAGGTAGAAGAAGCGCTATGGAAAAAGAAAGCCAGACAATCTCAGAAAGACGCCATAGAATTTTGGCGTAAGGAATCACATAAACGTGCTGAAAAAGCACTCCGTAAAGAAGAACAGGATCACTAACAGAGACGTATGAAAGACACAAAAATGAAAATGTTAGTGGCACAATCGGTTCCAGCCGACGGTCAGAGAAAGGGTATGACCCAGACAGGTAATTCAGCAGCTCCCGTTAAAGGGACATGTAACTATTGCAAGCAGCCAGGTCACTACGTACATGAATGTCCAGTCCTGAAACACAATATAGCAACAGGTAAAACTAAAGAAAGACCGCATCCGCCTAGACAAGACCAGGTCCAGCAACAGACTTCACAGAATTCACAACCTATGCATGTTTCACCACATACAGCACAGAATACAGCGGTATCACAGCCACAGCCCATTGCCGCGACACAGCAAGTTTCACGAAAGATGAACCAGTATGCCCAATCTGATTATCCCGATTATCAGCGATACACATGAAACAGCCTAGAGAGGGAGGTTGGCTTGCCTCTTATTGAGATTCCTGTAGATCAAGAGGGTCCTTATGTACACAGTCAAGTATTGGGAAAAGACAGAAAGTTTTTAATTGACACAGGGGCAAGCCGCACAACGATCAGCCATAATGAAGTCCCAGGGGCACCCCTCTCAGGCTCACAGAATGTTTCCCTTGGTTTTTCAGGACAGCCTATTGTAAATGAAGTATCGAAACCAGTCCCTCTAGCTGTAGGTCCATTATCACGCGTTACAGACTTGTTACTCACGAAGTCATGTCCAGAAAACTTGTTAGGTATCAAAACATTGAAGGCTCTAGGAGCTGTGATATGTTGTTCTCCGGAAGGAGTTAGACTTTTCCTGCGTGACTTTAAGGGTCACTATGTATTACGAGAGTTTGATGTCAGATTGAAACATGTACCGAAACACCTGTGGGCACAAGGCCTAACCGATGTAGGTTGCATGCACATCACACCATACCGTGTTACACTCAAACCAGGAATTGTTTTACCACGAATCAGACAATACAAGTTACCACCCGATGCTGTAGTGGCTTTACTGGAAATCATTGAAGAGCTCATTGCCCAAGGAGTGGTCGTAGAAACCGACTCCAATATCTGTAATTCCCCTATCATTCCGATTCTTAAACGTACTGATCCCAATGCACCGCCAGTATATCGGCTGGTGATTGATTTACGAGAACTTAATAAATGCATTGTCCCACAGTATCCTGTGGTTCCCGACATCTCATCCTTATTGACTGCTATTGATTCAGAAGCAACGTTCTTTACTGTAATTGACCTCAAGAACGCCTTCTTCAGTGTCCCCATTGATCCAGAGAGCCAATACCTCTTCGGATTCAGTTTAAATGGACGAAGTTTCAAATTTTCACGCGCACCTCAAGGATTCACAGAAAGCCCCAGCATCTATAGCCAAGCACTGAAAAGATAACTTGATTGTATCCAAATGCCAGTTAACACTGCCTTACTACAGTACGTCGATGATCTGCTGATCACCGCACGAAGTGAACACGAATGTGAACAAGCATCACTGACAGTTTTACATTTTCTGGCCGACAAGGGACACAAGGTGTCTCCTTCGAAGCTACAATTCTGTGTTCAGCAAGTTGTGTACTTGGGTCACTTGCTGTCCAAAGTGGGGAGACAGCTCACTCCTGACCGCATCCAGTTAATTATAAATATGCCACAACCCCAGACACAAAAGGAAGTGCGGGCCTTTATAGGCCTCACCTCGTACTGCAGAAAATGGATTCCTCAATATGCATTTCTAGCTAAACCACTCATTCAGTTGACAACACAGGAGGCAGCGACTTCGACTGCCCTTCCTTGGACTCAGGAACATACACAGGCCTTCGAGGAATTAAAGAAAGCTTTATGTCAAGCACCAGTTTTAGCGACACCATGTTACAGCAAACCTTTTACGCTTTTTGTTACAGAACGTGATGGTACAGCGTTGTCTGTCCTCACTCAAGATCAAGCAGGTTCACATAAGCCTTGTGCTTATTTTTCAAGTACATTGGATTCAGTAGCCCAGGCGCTCCCTGCGTCCTTAAAGTCAGTTGCAGCGACAGCCCTAGCAATCAGACAGAGCGATTCAATTGTATTAGGACACCCATTGACAGTACAAGTTACACATTCTGTAGAGGTTCTTTTAAACCGAACCCAGACTCAACACTTGACTATAGCACGACTGACAGGTTATGAATTGACGCTATTCCAGCCACACATAGAAATCAGACGATGTAACATTTTGAATCCTGCAACATTGTTACCTTCGATTATGACAAATTCAGCCCCGCATGATTGTATAGAGATCATTAATGCAGTAACAAAGCCCCGACGAGACTTAACAGATGTTCCACTGATAAATCCAGATCTGACACTTTACGTGGATGGTTCATGTATGAGAACAAACACAGGAGAATTAGTGGCCGCGTATGCAGTGACCACTGAAACTGAAGTCAAAGAAACATATCGTATTGATACACTGTCCGCTCAAGCAGCAGAGCTCATCGCTCTGACCCGAGCCTGTATACTAGCCAAGAACAGAAATGTTAACATATACACAGATTCACGTTATGCTTTCGGAGTCGTACACGACTTCGGAGTGTTATGGCAAGAACGAGGTTTCTTGACCTCTCACGGTGCCAAGATCCAACACGGTCCCCTCATTCAAGCACTATTAGAAGCAATACATCTGCCTTCAGGCATATCCATCATGAAGTGTAAAGCACATACTAAAGTTACAGATTCCATTTCCCAGGGTAACGACCTGGCAGACCAAACAGCAAAACATACAGCATTGACTCACACCCAGACAACTGATGTGACAAAGACAATAGTGCCGACACATTGTATGACAGTTAGGGATCCCACACTAGACGTAATAGATATTAAGACACATGCTACTCCAGATGAAATCAAGAAATGGACTGAACTAGGAGGGATCCAGACAGATCAGGGATGGATGACGAAGGGAAAATCTACATGGTTTCTCCCCGACTCTATGGTTCAAATCATAATAAATACAGCACATAGTCCAGCACACCTAGGAGAAAAAGCTATGTTAGACAGTTTACAGAATCTATGGTACAACAAACATTTACGAGCAGCCGCAAAACAGAAAGTGCGTACCTGCATGATCTGTTGTCAGTTCAATCCAGGTAAAAGCGTCCCCGTAGAGCAAGGTGGATTTCATCCTCCCGATCACCCTTTTGAAGTCCTCCAGATGGATTATATCCAGATGGACCGTTGTCGAGGATTCAAGTATGTCCTCGTAGTTGTTTGTGCACTTTCCCGTTGGACCGAAGCATATCCAGTCCCAGATTACACTGCCCCGACCACTGCCAGGCAGCTGGTTCAAGAATTCTTCCCACGGTACGGCTTGCCTCGTATCGTGTACTCAGATAACTGACAGCCATTCTCATCCGAGCTCATGAAGCAGGTTTCACTTCTGCTAGGATATCAGTGGAAATTCCATTGCGTCCGACATCCCGAGGCAGCTGGCCTTGTAGAAAGACATAACCAGACACTGAAAACACGCCTCGCCAAAATATGTAAAGAGAAAGGGGTCGACTGGATAGTCGCCCTGCCAGTTGCACTGTTCTATATGAGAATGGTCCCCCATTCGAGATCAGGACTATCCCCGTATGAAGTGGTCTTTGGCCGACCACCAAATATGTGGGGGGACGCCCATGCCTAAGAAAATAACCGATGTTGATTGTAATATGCTGACAGATTACCTTGCCTCCTTGATGTCTGCACTCCAATCATGTCGTTCACAGGTTGCCGCAGCCTTTCCCGACAACACTGATGTAAAGCCACACGATGTCCGTCCAGGTGACACTGTACTGATCCGCAACTTCGACAGGAGAAGCCCGCTGGAGCCCCGCTGGAAGGAGCCGAAGATCGTCCTTCTGACCACGAGGACGGCAATTAAAGTGGAGGGCCGGAAAGGGTGGATCCATACGAGTCATATTAAAAAATGTAATGAACTGTTGCCAGAGACTGACTCGTCCACCCCCTCAAAGGACTGCCTCGATACTAGTGACTTTAAAGTTCCCAAGAGAGAGAATACTCCCCAAGAGGAGTATACAAAGAAACTACGGTCTAGCAAGTCAGACAGTTTCATTGTTTAAGTCCTCCCCTAGGTGAATCGGTTAAATAGTTTCTGACATGTATCCCCTAGACCGAGATAGAGAGAGAGAGAAAATTCAAGAAACATGCATATTGTAAATCACTCCGTAGTCACTGTATAGTGACATTATTGGTTATGTTTTTTCTAAGTCTTTTGATTATTGTTGCCAGTATATTGCTGCCTATATACTACCCTATCTTCAAGCGTGAACAATCTGCTTACAATGTCACTGCCGAACATTCTTTTAGCGAATTACCCCCTCATGAATTATCATACAGACTTGCGCTGCGCAATAACACATTCATTAGTATGTTACACCACTCCCATCAGACTAATAATGCTACAAACTGTTGGATATGTGGCCGACTCCCTCCCTATCAGAAATACGAGGGAGTTCTGCCCCTTTTTCCATACCCGTTCACTCACAATGGCTCATGTGGAGCATGGTTTAGAATAATTAATTCCTTAGATCCTGATATTGCTGTTTTCGAAGGAAATTGGGTTTGGGGAAACCTGAACTTAGTTCTGCTTAACGCCTGTTATCCTGACAAGAAGGGACTTCCCACTAGAATAGGAACTGATCTAGAAAATGAAGTATATGGATTAGGTAATTATACAATTAACCTCATGATCCTTACTGTTGAATCCGAAGCTGCACCAGTTCTCCCTGCTATGTCAGTATTACCAATCACAGGTGACTTATGTGTCAGAAAGAAGGGTTCAGTACACTTAGGCCATAGTAAATGTACTACTGTGGTCGAATTCAGTGATCAAGGCAAGTCTTCCTTTAGAGCTACTCGTCATTCCTACTTTGTTTGCGGCCATACCGCATACATACGCTTACCTCCAGACTGGGATGGTACCTGTTACATTGCATTCCTTCTGCCACCTGTTTTCCTAGCCCCTCCTGATTATCACAGAAATACAAATCTAGTAAAGGATAGACTTCGAAGAGATCTCCCGATTGTCGACTATACTGAAACGGCATGGGAGCAATACACAGATTTCAATAAAGGTTTTTTCCCCTACTTAGGTACTGTTTTTAATAGTAAACTGATACGAAAATTAACTAGAACCCTCGAAGCAGTAGTGAATGAAACTACCTCCGCTCTAGGCAACTTAACAGAGGAGCAATCCGCCATGCGGGTTGTTGTTCTTCAAAATAGTCTTGTTATTGACGTCATCCTAGCAGATAGGGGCGGAGCTTGTAAGGTCATCGGGTCAAGTTGCTGTGTTTTCATTCCAGAAAACGCGCCAACAGTATATAAAGCTATCACACGTCTTCATAAAATTGCAAGTTTGATACATCAGAATCCAGGCACCTGGACTTGGTCCGGTTGGTTCTGGACAACGTTGACCGCTTGGGGATGGAAGATCCTATCCTTCCTAGGCATTGCCCTGGTCATAGTTTTCAGTTGTTGCCTGTGCGCGCCACCTCATGTATTCCGCATTCAAGTTTTCACTCAAAACGCGAAAAGAAGAAAGAAGAGCAAATGATGTTACATGAACAGACTGATCGGTTCATGAGGATTGATATATCATGAAGGGTCCGTAGGGAACAAGGAGGGAATGAGGAAATATAAATTTTATGGTCAAGAAATGTTCCCTAACGTGTACCCCACCGTCTCCATGTACAAGCTTAAAGTGCATGTAACTTCCCTCCTGTGCCAGCTATGAAGACGCAAATACATTTGCGTCCAACGTTAACATGTCCTCTTTCAGATCCACCCTGAACGGGTTGAATATTCCGTTCCTAAGTATGCCGTGCCAACGTCTTTATGTAGTGTTCTTTACATGTTTTTCAGCTCTGGCGAAGTAGGCCCCTGAATTCTGCCTTCGAGTTTTTCCCTGTCTTCTGACTCTGAACGCCTCAGCCTGGGCTGCCTCTGTACCCGTGACCTCTGCCTTACTCCCTGTGCGGCTAACGGCGCTTAGCTCAGCCTGCTGCCTGCCAAGACCGTATTCAACCTTCGAATTATCTGCTCCGCTCCTCAAACATACATTCCTGCCTACTAGTTCAAGTAAACATCCTTCCAGCTGCAGAGCAAAGGGCCCGGCCTCACTGTCTCCGTGCAAGTAATTCATAGCTTCTGTTACCATGGTAGGCCCATGCCCCCTCACATCTCATGCAGACACGTAGACGCTTATACATGCACTCACAGTCAGTATAGAATAGCCTCTGCCCAAGAGACCTTTCCCTCTAGATAATATGGTTCCCAAACATCAGATATCAGATATGATATAGGTACGAGTTGATCTGACATGCCAGACTTCTGTCTCTTTCCGCTAGTGTAAATGTCAAGTCCCCTGCACCCTCCAAGCTTCACGTCAATCACACGTCATGCAGCTGCGCGCGCATCCAGACCTCAGATTTCTGCTGACATTGCAAGATTCTGCTATGTATCCACCCACTTGTGACACTTTTATGTGACGTCTCTAGCACACACGCCCAGTTCACGCCTTCTGATTACGTATTGCTAACACGTGTATGCTTTTATCTTGTTTCTCTCAGCTGTTACGCCTACTGTATTGGTATTCATTATATGGTTTAAGTATAAAAGTTATGTCTTGTCAATAAAGTATGCTCTATCCCTTCCTGCACCCCAGTGGTGTCAGGAACCCGATATCCGGTACCAGAACCATTCCTTTTTAAGGAATAAAACCCCTAAGAACTCTAACACCACGGACTCTGCGTCTTTCTTTCCGATTGAGTTATTTTTGTTTAAGTACTTACCTGCATAGAAATTAGGACGGTAAATCAAATATTTACCACAATTGTGTGACCCAGATGAGTAGGCCTGCAAACATGTCTCAGGCCTGCCACTGCAATGTCTGTGTGTGCAGTTTTAAACTGCCATTTTGACCTGGCAAGTGTATTCACTTCCCACCTTCACTTTTACTACATGTAAGTCGCCCCTAAGGTATGCCCAAGGAAGCCCCATGGACAGGGTGCAGTGTATTTCAAAGGCAGGACATGCACTGGTGTGTATTACATTTCCTGATAGTGAAATACTGCCAAGTTTGTTTTTCACTATTGCACAGCCTATCTATCCCATAGGGTAACCTGGGGATTGCTTTACAATATCTTTTAATTGTAATTTCCAATTGAGAGCAGATAGTGATCTAGAGTTTGAGGTCTCTGAGCTCACAATTTCTTTTTGAGAAGATGGCTTTTGAATTGTAAGTTTGAAAATGATACTTTTAGAAATGGCAATTTTTTTTTAACCATTCGGTGTCTCTGCCCATCTGAAGAATACGTCTCGGTTTGCTAAAAGTTAGGCTCTCGTGCATTCACTGGAGACAGTCACACAAAGGGAGCTGATGTGTTCCTTGCATATCCTGAAGGGCAATCACCAGGTTGATAAGCCTTCCTCAGCTAGAGTGGCGGTGGGAGGAGTTATCAGTGACAATTGAATAGGGCTGTGCCTGCCCTCATAGAAAGTGGTCTCCACCCCTCTGTAGAGTGTCTAGAGCCAGGTGAGGGAAAGGTAGGGTCTTGTGCACTACAAAGCTAACCTTTGAAGTTGGCCTAGTTCAAAGGTAGAAAGGGGTAGAAGTACTGGACCTGGACACCCCAAAATCAGAACACTTCTGGGTCGAGGACATTTTGCCAGGAAGAAGAGCTGAATGCTGCAGAAAAAAATGCCACTCTGCTTGTTGCTTTGCTGTGCTGGCCTGCTGATTACTGTTTCCGTCCTGGGAGCAAAAGGACTAGACTTTGCTTGCTGTATCCTGCTTCCAGGGTTTTCCAAGGGATTGAGTTGAGCTTGCCTCCTGTTAAGAAGCCTAACGGCCATCAAAGACTTCATCTGCTAGTACCTAGGCTCTTCTGCTGAGAGTCCGGGCTTGCCAAGTTGCGTCAGATCCAGTTCCTGGGCCCTTGGGAGTGCATTCTGGTGATTCAAAGGAGAGAATCCATGCATCAACTCCCAATGTCTTTCCCATCCAATGCACCGCTGCAAAATTCGACGCATTGGCACTGCCAGCTAGGATCGTGGTCCCCGCTTAACGCAACGACCGCGTCTTACACCGTAGGTCCCAGCTTTTTACTGCGACACATCAAAAGAACTGCTACAGCGTGAGCTTCAAACACAGTACGTGACACATCACTCCAAATCCGATGCTGCGCCTGCTTCATCGATGTGGAATCGACACATCGCAACAGGGCTAACAACATTCCTGTGCACCGATTACTTCATCGACACCACACAGTGGTCTTGTGTCTGCAGCTGATGCATCACCCCACATGCAGTAAGGAACAGGTGCATCACCTCCCCTGCTTAGCAGGAAGGAACCAACACATCACTTTTCCTGGCAGTAAGGAACCGACACATCACCTGCTTTTTCGGCACCTCACCTCCCCTGAGCCTCGCAACGTCTTTGATTTTTGACGCTCCTAAGGTCCTTTGTCCTAATCACGCGCATCCATTGATTTCTATGGACCAAACTTGCTCAACCTTTGAAAAGTGGTATATTGACTTGTTTATGTTGGATTTTTGTCATTTTGGTCTTGTTTTATTCAGATAAATATTGGCAATTTGTCCACAATGGCGTGGACTCATTTTGTAGTGTTGTTACTGTGTTTGTATAAATGCTTTACACATTGCCTCTGGGAAAAGCCTGACTGGTCTGTGCCAAGCTACCAAGGGGGTGAGCATTGGTTATCTTAGCTTTGTGACTCCCTTAACCTGACTAGAGTGAGGGTCTCCACTTGGACAGGGTGCAAACCAATGCCAACTAGAGGCCCCATTTCTAACACCTAGCTAAACTGAATAGTTAGGAGATTTTAGTTTGAAATTCCCAATGATCCACATTCTGTCTTTGCCTTTTTACCTCCTCACATTCTATTCTGACCTCCTTTTATCACCAAGTGTTTCAACATTTCCTTCTTTTCATCCTTTAATTCAATTCCTCACTCTTTCCTTACCTCTTTATAGATGGCACCTAGATAGCAAGAAATAGTGACACTCCAACAGGTCAGTGTGAGTGTTCCGCCTCTTTAAAGCAAGTCTTCTAAATCGAAATTTATACACTTGTTGCAAACATTTACAAACTCTGAAAAGGATCTCATGTGCTGAAATCCTGATGGTGTCTGGGTCTGTTTTTTATCCTTTCAAGATTAAAACATGGCCAAACTTAATGAAGCTTACACTGGTTATCAATAGCATTGAATGTATGGTTAGTGTATAAATATGTCCATTATGTCCTAAAACAATATTTGGGATTGTCTAGTAAAAAGACATGCACAACAGCTATTTTACCAGTGACGCGCTACTTTAAAAATATCACACAACCTTTACTTTTTTTTTTTAATCAGCCATTTATTAATTTTGGTAAATCTAAAAATAAAATGTATAATTTGAAAGAAAAAAAAAAGAGCATAGAATGTGTTAACTAACGTAGCAGACTACTACTCTGTTATATATATATATATACACAAACACACACATACATACATACACATACATATACTAAGTTGTGAATGCAAAGTTTAAAATATTGTTACAATTTGTGTAACTGAATAATTTCTTCCCATCACAAGAAATGAACAGGTATTTAAGCTGGACACAAAAGGCCTAATCCACAAAAATGTAATATTTATTTTATTCAATATCACTAACTTTCTATGCTTTATACATCTGGTTTGATTGTATCAGAACACAAACATTTTAAAAAATCCTCACAAACCTACTCATGTAATACCTAGGTTTAAAGCAGATTTATGACTTTGAATAGATTAATAAAAATCTCCACTAGTTGTCTAGGAATTTTTTGCAAGTCCTACAACTGTGCGTGTGCTTCAATTCCTCTACACTTACTCTTAAGCACTTTTCAAAAGGTAGACAATTTAAAAGAGTAATTTGGAACAAGGATATGGAATTCCTGTAGCCCAACTCCCAGGACATATTGTTTGGAGTCAAGGGCAACAAGTTTTAATGTGTATTTTGTCCTTGGGTCAAGTAGGCCTAAACCCTTACAGCACAAATTATTTGGCTGCCAGTTTACAGTGACACATTATGGATCAGGGAAGAGCAATGTCTGCAGTTAAGGGAATATTTGTATCAGTGTGTTAATGCTGTTCAAACTTGTATTCATGGTTCATTAATGCAAAGCCTTTATTATTAGGGTGAGCACTCTAAGTAAATGTTGTAAGCTCAGACTGTACTACTGACAGTGGTTCCAGTATAAAAATGTTTACACGCGTTTTCAAAGTTTATCAATATGAGGCTATGTATAATGCTCCCAGAATGCTCACTGATTGGATGTAAATATTTGCAAAGCCATAAAAGCAGGCTTGAGGTCTTTGCTTTCAAAATGAAATGTTAAAAAAAAAATGCAAATAAGAAAAAAACATTTGGCTAAACTACTGTAACATTTTAAGTACCATTTCTTTGCAACATCATTTAGTAAAATGTGTTGATGTATGCTAGCATATCCCAAAGATATTCATAACGGAAAATCAGTGTAACCAGTTTCAATAAGATTGTGAGAAACAAAAATAAACATGCACTGGCAAAGAAAGCAGGTCTGAAATTGATGGTCAGCGTTTTGGTTTTGTCAATGTCTGACTTGGTTTGGCATGGTTTTTGTAAAAACCAAATTGGTGTGGGAGCTGCCGGTCCCTCACCATTATAACAAACATTGGCAAAACTACTTTGTGTGCTGCTATGCTCCTTGGGAAAGAGCAGAATGTGGTCACTCACAGCGAAGCCAGCTGATAGTGAGAGAGATGGAATTTGAATTCTCAAAAGGCCATAGTAAACTGCGGACCTAATTAGGGGCCCAATTATTGCAAAAGTGCACCCATAGTATATGTCCTTGTATTAAGTGCAGATATGCAACTTTAGTGAATTCACAAAAAGTGACATAAGTTCGGACACTCACTCCGAGAAACCGGTCACAGGATGCTGGTTTCCCGTTCAGGGAAGACCTGACTTAGCAGTTCAGACTGGACTGTTACCGTGAGGCACAGGGTCAAGACTGATTTGCATATAGCTGGGTCTGAACTGAAGCGGCAAAGTGAGTTTAAGAATGATGAGAGATTCAACCCAGATCTGTGACTAAGGGTGAGTGTCTGAAACATGCAAGTTAGTAGGTTTGCACAGACTCGAAAGGGCATTCCAACCCAGGAACTATTGACTACCACTAATTTCAGCCCCAGTATGTAGATATGCGGAAACGTGGCAACATAATGGAATGGTATGAGTCTGGCATTATCCGAGAGGCTTCATCAGAGGTCTTATTTAATGAGATTACTGGCGTAAATTGTTGCTGCCTTACAGGGCACAAAAGAGACAATTGGATTTTGTTACAGGACAAGTAGATTTGTGAAGCAACCAGCCCCATGAACAAGTAGATATTTTATTAAATTCCACACCCCTGTTGGAAGTAGTACAATACGTTTTTCCTCTGCTAGGAAAGTATTTTTTTTAATGCAACATTCTTCACACCGCAAGAACCTACGGAGGTGCTACCTTCTAATTCCTGGCCATAAACATTCTTTTGTGTGTGAAAACCTAAAACATTATGAGTGCTCAAATGCATTTTGTAAAGCTACCACACATCACCCACTTTTATGAGCAATTCTCAACTTATTGTCAGGCAACATCCAGTATACATGCTGAGTTCCCATGACCATGGTAATTTGTTTAAACGCATTGCATACATAGCTAAAGCCCCAATTCTGTGGAGTTTATGGCAGCAGATGACATTTTTTTACCTAGGTTTAACTCTCTTGCACAAAAGGTTTGTGCATTGGCCCTAAAGCATGGAAGAACATTAAGAAAAGCATTTGGAATTATGCCATAATGATAGAAATTAAACTGTGCTCACCTTCTCCGCTTCCTCTTCTTCCTTCTCCTTCTTTACCTTTTCTTCCTCTCTCCGCGTTTTGATCAGATCAACTATTTCATTAAGTTTTTCCTGAATCGCAGAGACTAAAGTGAAGATCATTACCATTCCCAGATTCTCCTCCACCTGTAAGAAGAAAGATATGCATAATTTTCATCACGAGTCAAATAATGTTTTTGGATACATTAAAAGAACAAGCAAGCAATGGAAAAAGCTTTTACTGTGTGAAGGATAAGAAGTAATCAGCATCCGAATAGGTGAGCAAAAACCTTTATAAGCTAATTCCTTAAGTCACTTTTTGCATAGTTCTTTCTGCTTTAATTTATTTAGGAAATAAAACATAATTTTTAAAGATACTTTCTAGTCACAGTCAGCATTAAAGTACCTCATATGGTGGAAAAAATGATGCTAAAGTAAAGTTAACAGAACCATGCTCTTAGCAATGTATCTTTAATGTGAACGTTGTTTCATGTTTCACTCTTCAGTACTACAGGGAGATGCATGCAGCAGACGCGGAGGAGCACAGCTTTCCTTCGTCTGTGAGAGTCCTAACATTGCAGGTTTGTCTTGGTATTACATCAGATTATGCTTTCAAACACCACACTTTAGAAGAGAAAACGTTTTATTTGGAAAACATACTGTAGGAAGGGGGAGTCTCTAGTTGGCGCAGTGCAGCACTAGCGACAAGCAGGGACTCTCTCTTCCTTGTCAGGGCTGAGGGTTACCTTCAAGACAACCTCTGCTTACCCTCTAGGTAGTGTGGCTTAAGCAGTCTTAGGCTAATCTCTGGGGCACATAGGGTTAAACATTTGCAATATTACACCATCACAACCAACCCACCATACAATGACACCAAACTGTATTTGTAGTAAAAATATATTCTTTATATACTTTCAAAGCAGGCTTGTAAATACAGTCTTTCAATCTTTATATTGCGGTTCCAGTTTACTTTGGGTTAAGTTGCCACAGTTCTTTCTAGCAATAAGCAATCTTTTGGGCCTTCTGCCCAGGTTCGGCAAGGTTCAGTGTTTTATAGCGCCTCAATGCGCTTTCTGTGGTCTCCGCTCACTTCCTCGGAGAAAATCGGGCCCGGCCTGCCAAAGCTCACGCTTCCCGCGTGGGTCGCGAAAGGCACGGCCGGGTCTGCGCTGGCAATGAGACCCCCTTCGGGGCTCGACTCGAGGAGAGGGGGCCGCGGGCCACAGGGAGCGTCAGGCGGGGCCTCGGGGGCCAGGAGCAGTGCGAGCCTCTGTCTCAGGGGCGGCTCGCGCTGGGAAGCAGACAGCAGCTGCGATGCTCCCGAGGTCACACGGCGCGCTGTGAGCTCAGATTGCAGGACGCTCGCACCGCGAGGGCAAAGACACAGTACCTTGTATTTCTGACCCACGTCGCGTTGCTTCCCGGGCGGGCGGCGGTGCTCGATGGCGGCAGGGTCCTTCCTTGGGAGTTCGCTCCGACCCTGAAGGCGGCGGCTGTGTGGTGGCGGCAAGTGGCAGTACGGTCCCCAAGTGCGGGACGTACCCAGCCAAAGTGCCGGTTGCAGCTGTGCGCTCACAGCTGAGCTGTCGGGCAGGATGCCGACCAGAGGGGGGTTATCACAGGGCGGCAGTCCGTCTTCGCAGAGGGGTTGACGGCGCGAGGCGCAGTCAACTCGGGCGCTTGGACCGGACGGGTCCTCCTTCACGTTGTTCTCGGGGCTCCCAGGCAGAGGCAGTCACGGTGCTCGGGCCAGCGGCGGCTGGGCCTCACGTTGCTCTTGCTGTCGCTTTGGGCCCCGGTCACGGTGCTTGGGGGGATATCGATGCCCTGGATCACGGGGAACGTGGCAGGGATGCACAACGCTCCCAGACTCCTCAGTCAGCACTGCAGCGATAAGCAGCACACACAGTAGCTTTCTTCAGGGGGTAGCGCCCACTGTTCCTGGGGCGCTGGTCAGGGGGCAAGTTCAGGCAAGCCCTTGGAGATCTTTCAGCAGAGTTTGGCACAAAGTTCAAATAAAAGCAAAAGTTTCTTGTAGTCTCTTCTTTTCCTCTCCTTCTGCAGCAAGGCACCAGACACAGGCCAGAGACAGCACTCTTCCTTGTAGTCCTTCCAGGTCCTTCTCTTCGGGCAGAGTTTCTTCTCTAGCGCAAACAGGATCTAATTTACAAGGAGCAGGGCTCCTTCTTTTATACCCAGTTTCTTTTGTTCTTACAGGCCAGGGGGGCCTTTGCATAACTGCTCTCAGCTCCTGAGCACTTGTGGTGGGTACTTCTGCTTCTGCATTCAGTGTGAGGGCAGGCACATCAGCCGCTCCCCAGGGGGGCGGAGCCGGCATTGTGAAGACAGGGGCAGCCTGAGCACTTTGTTGACAAGCTTCGGTCCTTCCTGGGCCAGGTGCAGGCTGAGTCATCAGTCGCTCCCCAGGAGGGCGGAGCCAGCATTGTGGAGGCAGAGCACAGCCTGATGCATCATTCAGGGGAAACTCCCACCTCCCACTAAGGTGTCATCCTGCTATTCACAACCTGTCAACTCCCAGCCCTGTCACTCACACACTCAGACAGTCAGATACACACAAGAGCAGAGGCGGGCTGAAATGGTTAGACAAGCAAATGCTAACTTTCTAAAAGTAGCATTTGCAAACCCAGGATATTAAAATAAACTTTACTAAAAGAAGTATTTTATTATTCTGAGTTCAGGCATACTAAACATTAATTTCTACCATGTTCCCTGAGCCTGCTGGGATTATAGAGTGTAATAATTCCAGCAGCCCATTCTGGCCTAAAGGGAGCAGGTAGCCTTACAATAGTGAAAAACGAATTTGGTTGTAATTCACTACTAGGACATGCCACACACATCAGGGCTTGTCCTACCTTACACTTACAATGCACCCTGCCCTAGGGCCTACCATAGGGGTGACTAATATGAAGTTAAGGGAAGGTTTAGGGGCTGGCAAGTGGGTGCACTTGCCCAGCTAGCATGACAGTACCAGACTGCACGCAGGTTCTGCAATGGCAGACCCTAGACACATTTTAAGGCTGCTTCTGTGGGTGGCGCAACCAGCGCTGCAGGCCCACTAGCAGTATTGGCATTTACAAGCCCTGGCACTCCTGGTGCACTTTACTGGGGACTAACAGTAAATCCAATGAACCAATCATGGACATCAATCACATGTACACTTTTCAGTAGGGAGAGCATATGCA
Source organism: Lissotriton vulgaris (assembly GCF_964263255.1). Taxonomy (NCBI): domain Eukaryota; kingdom Metazoa; phylum Chordata; class Amphibia; order Caudata; family Salamandridae; genus Lissotriton; species Lissotriton vulgaris. The sequence continues at coordinate 779,866,124 of NC_141694.1, forward strand.
CTTTAGCACTGGTCAGCAGTGGTAAAGTGCCCAGAGTCATTAAACCAAACAAAATAGGTCAGAGAGAGTATTGGAGGAAGGCAAAAAGTTTAGGGATGACCCTGCCAAGAGGCCCAGGTCCAACACATACTGTTTACTAACTTCTTTGCAGCAAGTTTTCAGGTCCTTCATTAGGCTTAATAAATGTTAGGCAAATCCAAGCATCACAAAGAAAAACTTGGTAGAAGGTGGCAACTCAGCAAGAATAATTTAGGACTCTTCTGGAGGAAACACAAATCAATCTAGTTTCCTCTGCTCATTTTCCATAAATATAAAAATAATTGAGAGTTAGGGTGTAGGACTTCTCTCTTTGGTTTATACAGGTTTACTTTGCAAGGCAGCTTAATTAGAACACTCACAATGCTTGGCCGGAGATACAAACAAAACAAGAGAACATAAACAACCCAACTCTTACCCCGTTTGCTGCGGGTGTTGGCCAACGGCCGTCGCGAGCACTACCTCGGTAGTGCTGCGCACGTCCGTTGGCCGACGTGGCTTGCCCGTTTTTTAGAACGTTCCGCACTGGCGCGGAACATTCGAAGCAGTTAAGGCGTTACAAGTGCTTATGTGAATGGGGTTTTTTTTGTAATGAATCGAGAAGAATCTACAGGAGAAACATATAATTTTCACATAACTGCCCGCAAAAACCTATTTAGGAGTTGAATTCTGTTACAACTTGAATTCCTATAATGCATCCTTTCCCCTGGTTACCCATTCCCTGCTGCTCACTCAGTATGAATGTGATGTGTGTGGAATGTTAGAATGCTTGATGAGGTAGCGGAATGTTGGAGTGCTTGGTGGAGGGGAGAGCAAGACAGTTGGAGTGGGTGGGGTGAGCAGCATCCTTGCTGATCCTGGTGGGGCTGAACTGTTCAAATGCTGAACTACCATATAGTAATCTAGCTTAAACATTTTACCTAAAACCGACTTCATGGCTACCTCTGGAATTTTTTGGATTACATCCGATTCTTTATATTCCTTGTGTTGTTACACAAGGATCAACTTTGTGCATTGCTCCTGTAACACTTACACCTGATGAAGAGTACTAAAATCATGAAGAGATCTTAGTCAATTATACAAGAAGCCCAAATAATGTCACAAGAAAAGCAGAGAAGAATAAAATGTCAATCAAATACATAACAAAAACTGTTTATTTCTAAAAGCAAACAATCAAAGTGAAGTTATCACACCTTATATACTACCATAAGCATACTCTCATGCACACAAGCTAACAGAGTGCAAATGTTTGCGCTGGGACAAAAGTAACAAAAGCTTCACTGAAGAAACATTTAATTTCTGCCATAACAGCTTCTTGCAGAACACAATGAAGAATATGTGCTGCTCCCACCATTCCAACTCCTCCCAAGATACAAGCTGCTAAGTCATTTGTCCAGTTATGGAAGATTCTGTGCATTTGCTTTGCAGAGGGAGCTATCAATGCACCCTTGACCTCTGTGAAAACTCTGAGCAGAGGCCGTGCCAAAACAACGCACCACAGACAGTGACCACAAAACACAGGCGAAGTCTGTACTTCTGAACAATCCGCACATGAAATTAGGCCTCTTGTTAATTCTTGGGCACCAGAAAGGTATAGTATTAACATCCCTGTCGCATTTCTCCTGGGTGGGGTGCATCTCTATAGCTCTCATTTGCAGCAAAGATTGTACTTCAGACATCAAAATGTTTGTATGGGGAGAGTCTCGAAATGGATGATAACACAAGCAGCAGTGATCCAGGAAGTAGCAGAGATACTTGGGGACACATTGATCTGAGAAATGCTGCTAACCGGTCCTTTTCAGATACAGTATGTGGTTTAAAGAACTTAAATTGGCTCTGCAATTGGTAGAACAGAGGAGGAATAAGAAAAAGGCTGCTGTAGTTGGCAACACCTGACCTAGTCTCTGCCTCTGTATTGGGGGGGAAGCTGAAGCAGGACACGGGGGAGGCTGAGTGGGCTTTCTTGGTTTGAAATACTGCTCTTTTGCAAATACACTGACTTTTCAAAACAAATGCTGAAAATAGTTAACAGGAGATGCTAATCCCAATGACTTCACTGTAGTCCTGCTTTGCCTGGGGCACTTTAGGGAAGAGTGACGCATCTCCCCAAATAACTTCTGTCAAAAGGAATAATCAAAAAAATAGTCCAGGATGTCCCTTGAAAAGTCGCATGAGCATATCAAGGAATGTCTACTCAACATAACACTAGTGTTCATCAAAACACTGGTGTTCATCACTCAAGCCGGAGGCATTCGTCTGTTCATCCTTTACATGGAGCCGCTTGGTGCTCTACTCACCTTTTGTGAATCGTTTTTGGCCACTATAGGTGTGGCAGGGTATACTCAGACATGAGTCCCTTTCTCACTGCTCCATCAGGATTCAAGCAAGCCGGGCCGAAGACGGCTGAAATGCCAGAAACCGGTCCCCGGTAGCTTGTCTCCTTTCTGGTGAAGAATTGGCTTGGTAGTTTAGTCTGCCCTGTTCCCATGATGCACTGGGCCAGGGACAGACTGATTTGCATATAGCCAGGTTCTGAGCTGGGATGGGGCAGTGAGATAAATAACGGTGATGGATCAAGCCCTGATCTTTGGACTGGGTAAGAGTGGTCTGCTTAATTCAGACACTCTGTTCATCACCACCCCCTTTTGTGAATCGTTTTTGGCCACTATAGGTGTGGCAGGGTATACTCAGACATGAGTCCCTTTCTCACTGCTCCATCAGGATTCAAGCAAGCCGGGCCGAAGACGGCTGAAATGCCAGAAACTCTGAGCTGGTTGAAAGGCTCCAGGGGAACTTCCGCATTGTTTTGGGGAAAGTCAAGTTGGTGCTCTAGTTTTTTCTGCTGACGCGCACGCATTATCCGCTTTAAATCACGCCGATGACGCTTGCGCGCAGCGGCGCGCCAAAGGCAAGCCCGTCTGCGCCAGGACGGGGCTAGGGGCTGGAACCCCTGCCCGACTCTCTTCAGACAAGTATAGCTATGATAGGGAGCAGCTCTTCAGAATAAAAGGTGAGAATAGGAGTGAGGGTGCACATAGTTTGTCTTTAGAGGAGGAGAATACATGTTGCCAACTACAACTTCAAGCCCTCCCTTGTTACTCCCCCTTTGACTACCGGTAAGGGTAAAACAAAATCCATCTCCATGTTATTACTTAACTGTCGTTCACTTCAAAAACATTCCAGTGAAATTCACCTTCTCCTCGAAGAAAGGAGCCCCGATGCCCTTTTTCTGACAAACATGGACCAACAAGGATTCTGGTGCTGACATAGTTCCCGCTCTTCCTTCTAATTATGCTATTTTTAGACAAGACGGTGTCAATTGGCGTGACGGGGGAATTGCTATTATTTATAAAGATGTTTATAGATGTAGAGCCACTAATGGCCATTTATCTGAATGTGAGTCTCTCGTTTGGCATCAGTTTCTCTCAGACTTGTACTTTCTCAGGGATTCTTATATATCGTCCCCCAGGAGCGCTGGGTAACTTTTGTAAAGATCTCTCAGATGTAGCTACCAATGGGACGTGTCCTTCCTCCAATTTTTCCATCTTGGGTGATCTGAATTTACATTTTGATGACTGTAGCGCTTCTCCTGTGCAGGACCTTATTAAATGTTTAGAAAAGCTTCAATTTAAACAAATAGTGACCGGCCCTACTTATAACTTAGGACATTTGCTAGATTCTTTACTAACAAATGTATTTATTATTTATTTATTTATTGGGCTTATAAAGCGCGACAGCTACCCGAAAAGGGTTTCCCGGCGCTAAGAGATAATTAACCACAAGAGCAGAAACGAAGGACTCAGGGGAGAAGCTGGAGCAAGTTACTGGTTAAAAAGCCAGGTCTTGATGGCTTTGCGGAAGTGGATATAGCGGGTTTCCAAGCGTAGGTGCTGAGGGAGGGAATTCCAGAGCTTGGAGCCCAGTAGGGAGAAAGATCTACCCCCATCCTCACTAGGCATACTTTGGGAACAGAGAAGAGGCCTTGAGATGAGGATCTCAGGCAGCGAGCCGGCGTGTAGGTTCACACGAGGGCTTGCAGGTATTTGGGGGCATTGCCCCATTTGATTCTGTGCATAAGGCTAAGTGTTTTGAACTTAACCCTGTTTTCAATTCGTAGCCAGTGGAGTGCTTTAAGGTGACCGGACATGTGTTCCCTTCTATGGCGCTTGCAGAACAGTCTTGCTGCGGCGTTCTGCACCAGTTGAAGGCGTTGCATGACTGCCTTTGAAGACCCTAGGTAGAGGACGTTTCCGTAGTCCAAGCGGGAGGTGATTAATGCGTTGACCACTGATTTTTGAGTGTCGACTGGTAGCATCCAAATGATTTTTCTGAGCCACCTCAGGATGGTGAAACAGGTGGATGTCAGGTTAGTGACTTGGGGCACCATAGTTAGGCCGTTGTCAATGATAATGCCCAAGTTGCGTACTTTTTGTGACGGGATGGGTAGGGAGCCCATTTCAGATGGCCAGTGTCTTGGGTTCCAGAGATTTTGGTTAGGGCCCAGTATTAAGACCTCCGTTTTGCTGCCGTTTAGTTTGAGCATGTTTTTGCACATCCAGGTGGCAATGTTCCTAAGGCCAGACTGCAGGAGGGAGGAGGAGTCGTGGTCTCCATTGGAGAGTGAAAGAACGATCTGTGAATTGTCGGCTTAGGTGAACATGCTGAGGCCTGCTGCTTCGGCGATCTGGGCGAGCAGGGTTACATAAAGGTTAAAAAGCAGGGGGCTCAGTACCGATCCCTGAGGGACACCATAGGGGGATAGGTGGACATTTGAGGCCGCGGTGCTGGAGGAGATTTGAAACGTCCTTAGAGTCAGAAAAGATGATATCCAGTCCAGTGCTTTGCCCCTGATGCCCATGGTGGAGAGCGAATTTAACAGAGTGTTATGGGAGATAGTGTCGAACGCTGCGCTGAGGTCAAGTAAAATCAGCGCAGCGGAGTCACCTCTGTCGACTAGGAGTCGAAGATTTTCCATCACTCCAAGCAGTGTAGAAGTGGAGAAGTGTGGAGAAGTGTGGAGAAGTGTGGCTCAGGGGTTAGAGGCGGCAGACCCGGAAGCTGAGATCGGTCCTGGACCAGGGTTCAATTCCCCGCCTCGGCAGGTCTTGGGCTAAAAAGTCCACGGACTTGATAATTCTCGCTCCGGTGCCTTCTCGACTCACGGGTTCACACTCTGCGACTCTGGGCGATAGCTTGCTTAATCTCCACAACGGCCCCTCGCGGCGGGATGCCTGACTTTCACCTTGTGGATACCCGCTGGGGCTATCACACAGGGGAATATCAGGACGGGTTCCCTAAGCAAGCGCCGGGACACCCACTGCGGGTAGCTGTGCGCTATATAAGCTCAACTACATTTACATTTACATTTACAGTGTCGTCTCGGTCGAAAAGCCAGGGCGGAAACCCGATTGGGATGGGTGAAGTATGTTGTTTACCACCGTGAAACTGGCAAGGTGTCCGTGGACATGTTTCTCCAAATTTTGGAGAAAGCGGGTAGGAGGGATATGGGGCGGAAATTGGCCAGGACTTTCGGATCTGCCGATGGTTTCTTGAGTAGCTGTGATACCATGGCATGTTTTCACATGGCTGGGACCTTTGCTGTGGAGAGGGATAAATTCAAAGATTGGCAGATGACGGAGAGTTGTGGGGTGTCCAGGAGTCTAAGTACGGAGATTGGGAGAGGGTCGATGGGAGAGCCAGATTTTACTTTCCCTAGGATGTCTCTAAGACCCTGAACATTTATCTCGGGCCAAGATGTTAGTGGCTCGTAGGACAGGTTTCGCACCGGGAAAATGGCCTCCCCCTTTGGATCGAGATCCCGAGCAGTTTCTGCTTGTGTCTGGTGCTGTTTTTTAATGTCCTGGTAGATGGTCTCAATCTTCTTAGTGAAGAATTGCGCCAATTCTTCACATTGAACATTATTCAATGGAAGGGGTTTGGCTGATGTGTTTGAACCCGCTAATTCTTTTACGAGATTAAACAAAGTTTTAGATTTATTTGTGGCTTCTGAGATTGATTTCGCCACGTAGTTGGTTCTTGCCATGGAGCAGGCTTTATGGTAAAACTTGAGTTCATTTCGGTAGGTCAGGCAGGCTGTAGGAGAGTAGTCTGTCCTCCAAAGTCGTCCCAAGCGTTTACACTAGGATTTCGCTGCCTTCAGTTCCTCGTTGTACCATAACGTAGGAGGGTTGTGGGTTGTGACTTTTTTGCGAGCCAAGGGAAGGCAGGTGTCTAAGGCTCCCAGTAGCCACTTGTTAAATTTAGTGGCTACAATCTCTACGTCCTCGGTATCAAATAATTCATCCAGAGGTGCCGAGTCTAGGACGGACATTAAGAGATTTATGTCCAGTTTCTTTCAGTTCCTATTGCCGGACTGTCCTGTCCTGCCAGAGGGACTAGAATTCATATGGCCAGACACGCTGAATTTTATAAGAAAATGATCAGACCAATGTAGGGGCAAGGCTGGGAGGCAGAGTGACAGTGGAAGGCAGGAAAAAATTGGGTCCAGAAGGTGACCTCCTTTGTGTGTAGCTCCTGAGTTCCACAAAGTGAGATTCATGGCGGCAAGATCGTTAATTAAGTTTACGCCCGGTTTGTTTAGATGGTCGTCAAGGTGTATATTTAGGTCGCCTATGATGGAAAAATTGCTGTAGTTTACCCGGACCGAGGCGACCCTGTCCACTAGTTGAGTGGCCCAGGGTTGAATGGGGCCGGGTGGTCGATAGATCATGTGACCCGTGAAGGTGAAGTTCGGGTGGAGTTGAAGTTTGAAATGGGCCATCTCGCAGGCGTTAAGGCTCAAAATGGACCGCCAGATCAACTCTGTCTCATCTTCCTGCTTCCACACCCTCTGCCTCCTTCGTAAGACCTTCAAATGGATCCCCCTCGAACACCGAAAAAAAGTCACTCACGCCCTGGTCACCAGCAGACTCTACTACGGCAACGCACTCTACGCCGGAATAAACAAAAACCTCATCCGCAAGCTACAGAACATCCAGAACGCCGCCGCAAGACTGGTCCTCAACCTGCCAAAACACTGCCACATCTCCCAGCACGTGCGCACACTCCACTGGCTCCCCGTCGAGGCGAGAATCACCTTTAAGATGCTCACCCACGCACACAAGGCCCTCCACGGCACAGGACCAGCATACCTGAACAGCCGACTCAAATTCCACGTACCCCAAAGGACCCCACGATCAGCCCAGCTTTCCTACGCCGTGGTCCCTCGCACCAGAAAGACCAGATCGGGAGGCCGCTCCTTCTCCTTCCTCGCGGCCAAAGCATGGAACGCCCTTCCGCTCCACCTCAGACAGACAACATCGCTCCCCATCTTCGCAAGAAACCTCAAAACCTGGCTCTTCGACAGACCCCCTCCTTGATGGAATGGAACCTGCACCCCCCCTCCCCCCCACCCCTAGCGCCTTGAGACCCTCACGGGTGAGTAGTCGCGCTCTAACAAACTCCTGATTGATTGATTGATTGGAAGGTACATTGCAGCGATTTTTTAAAGATGACTGCTATGCCACCCCCTACTCCAGTGGTCCGGTCTTTTCTGGCAATGGCATAGGTAGACGGAAGGGCTTCAGCTATGTCTGGGCCTGAAATGGCGTGTAGCCACGTCTCCATGAGGAATAGGGCATCCAGTGAGTTTTCGGACAAAAGGTCAAATATGTTTCTTTTGTGTTTGCTAAGGGATCTGCTGTTCAGGCTTCCGAGAAGCCACGTGTGTGCCGGCTTGCGGCCTAAGACGATGGGCCGACAGAGCTGGGGAACATCAAGTTGGAAGTTGCAGGAAGGACACGAGATGGAATTGTGCCTGTCATTAGGTAGGATCTTACATTTTTGCTTGATAGGGAGTCGCATGGAGAGTAGTAGTTCAGGTTTATAGACCCTTGGTATTATAGTGTGGCCTCCAGGGGTTTTGGGCCCTGGGCCCGGCCTGGCGCGGACGGGCTTCCCTTCGGCGCGCTGACGGCGCGCCTGCTGTTCTCGCCCGCTGCGCGTCCAGGGAATACACATTGATATGGGGAGGTGGGAGGCGTGGCCTCAGGAAGTGGGCGTGGCCCTGGGGCGATGGCGGCGATGTTGTTCCCTACCCCTAACAGCGCTAATATCTTACAGACATTTTGGCTGAGTCCATTGCGGTGCCTTGGTCTGATAATTTTTTAGTATCTTTTATTTGGACCCCGCAAGAGTCATTACAGCCATTTTTTAGGACAAAAAAATGTGGCCGCATATGGTCTAAACTTTCAGTGGAAAGTTGGGTGACTATTCTTGTAGATTCCATTCCTATTCCCCATTCTGATCCCTTGATGGCGAATAGGAATTTTAATAATTGGCTGGAGTCTTCCCTTGCCATAGTTCTCCCTAAGAAGGAATTATGCCATCGAGTAGGTTCAAATAAGAAAGTTTGGTATACTCATACTCTGAGACAGCTTAAACAATCCTGTAAAGAATCTGAAAGGAAATGGAGGAAGGATTTTGCGGAAAAAAGTAAGGGAAAATATAGAGAAGCTATCAAGCTCTATAACAAGGAAATCAAAGCTGCCCAAGCTAGCTATTATCATGGAAAAATCACCTTGCAATCTAATTCCCCTTGTGAGATTTTTATTATTTTGAAAGCTCTTCATACCCCCACCCCCTAATCCCTCTATTGATGGTGAGAATGCACTAAAGCGTTGTGAGGAGATATGAACTTTGATAGAAAAACGTTTGCTAACATCTACTCTAGTTTCCAGCATAAGATTTCAGACATAAGTCTTTAATTGCCTCCACAACAAGATTTTCTGGAAGAATTTTCTCCCATCACCCTCGCCTTACTGCAGGATTTTCTGAAGCGGTTAATATCAGGATCCCCGGCAGGTCCTGCCCCCCGGCTATCCTTAATTTGGTCTCAGAGACAATTTGCCCAGTTATGCAGGACATAATAAATACTTCCCTTTCAACAGGTCAGATTCTCTCCCCCCCACCCCCCCGTCCCCCCCTCCCTCCCTTGGAAACAAGCAAGAGTTAAAGCCCTCTTGAAAAAGAGCAATTTAGATCTGGAGGATTGGGCCAATTATCGTCCCGTATCGTTATACTGCCAGGAATTAGTAAAATAACGGAAAAATATGTGAAAATTCTTATTGGCAGCCCATCTTGAGGAATATAACTATCTCCTTCCCACTCAGACCGGCTTTAGGCGTCATCAGGGCAAGGAGACCGCCCTTCTTGCCATGGTAGAACAATCAAGAAAGATAGTGGATGAAGGAGGCTGCGCTGCTATTATTTTATTAGATCTCAGAGCAGCCTTCGATACTGTGAATCTTCATATCCTGATCCAAAGCCTCAGGGAGGTGGGAGTAGAGGCATTGCCCTAAAATGGCTACAGTCTTTTCTTGTAGACAGATCTTTCTCTGTCTTTGAAGGAGCACTCTCAAGCAGAGACCTATGCAGTATGGAGTTCCCCAGGGATCGTCATTGAGTCCCACCCTGTTTAACACCTACATGAGGTCTTTGGCGGAGGTGGTACTTCCATGGAGAATCCATATTGTTACTTATGCTGATGACACCCAATTGGTGGTGTCTCTTAGTCAGCATGATACATTTGAGAGGGGCTTAGCTGCTTGCTTTACAAAGGTATCTGCATGGATGGATCTGTCCTTTCTTAAGTTAAATGGTGCCAAGACAGAAATTATGATCTTGGGTCATGCAGCCCCTAATAATTTAGATCCTATGTGGCCCAGCTGTTTTGGCTCTCCACCTGTCCCAAAGGAACAAATTAAGAGTCTGGGCGTTTGGCTAGATCGCAACCTGAACCTCACTGCTCAAGCATGCAAGGTTGCTGGTGTTGGTTATGGCCTTCTTGTGCGGATACGCAAGATTCTTCCCCCTGCTCCCATTTGATTCCAGGCGGATGTTGGTTCAAGCACTCTGCTAAGCTGGCGCTTGTTCGGCTGCACTGGCTTCCTGTTCAGGAAAGAATCAGGTTCAAGGCCATGTGTGTATTGTCCATAAGTCTATCTCTGGTAATGGTCCTTCCCTGATTCAGTCCATGGTACAGTTATATTGCACTAAGAGGGCTTTAAGATCTAATAATAAGCGATTGCTTGCAGTCCCCAGGATTAACCGGGCACGGACTGGAGGCCGGCTGTTTTCTTATAACGCAGCAAAATTTTGGAATCAGCTCCCAGATTTAATTTGTCTTGAATCTGACCATCTTAGATTCAGGAAGCAGTTGAAGACTTTTCCCTTTCCGTGATCAGTGGTGTTTTGATTGGTGCTCACAGGCAGCGCTGGGATGCCCTTATGGTAGCCATGCGCTATACAAGTGCGTCTTCATTCATTCATTCATAAAGTATTTGTACAGCATACGCACACACACAGTAACACAATGAAAACACCACAAAAACCGTCCACACAGGGTTAGAAAAATTGAGAATAATAACAATCCAATAAGTAGAACCGGAGTGATATATATTTCAAAATTAACTCAAATTATACTGATTAGAGTAACAAAGCCAGTCAGTCAGTCAATAGGTCTTTATTTCGATTATCAAATCATTAAAGACCGCGTACATTAGTTAAAAATCTCTAAATTCTGAATATAAACCATTCAATACTATCATACATGTTTTTCTTATAAAACTGTAGCAAACAGAATCACAAAAGTTAAACATTTCTCATAAAGGAATAGAGTATCAAATCGCCAACAGGGGACATCTGGTTGCGCTAAACCAGGTAAAACCCAAAGTTCAGTTCTATCGCGATGGAGGGCAGGTCCATTACAGGACTCAGACAGGCCCTGCTGAAAAAGTACCTTGGACGGAGGAAGCGTCTTCGTGGATCCCGTCAATGGAGCCGATGCATCAGTATCCGATCTGCACAGTCAGTGGGACTTTGTCGAGGAACCCCTTGGCGATTAAGGCGATGCGTCATCGTAGAGCTACGCAGTCTGTCGCAGCAATGTCGTCGGGCAGGCATTGAAAGGAAACACAAGGGTTTTGATCAGTGCAAAGTTGTCGATGCATGGGTTCTGCTGGATCAGCATAGCAAAAGGCACTTCCAAGGGCGCAGGACTGGATTGGCACCACTTGGCAAGGCAGGACTGACCGATGGCAGAGTCCAGGTCCTGTTGCAGGGTTGAAGGAAGTCTTTGATAGCCCTGAGACTTCAGAACAGCGGACAATCCAGCAAGCGCTTAGAGTCACTTTGGGTGAAAGTAAGATGGGTCCAGTCCTTTCCCTCAGTAGAGCAGGGGGGAGCAGTAGCATGAAACAGGCAGCAGAGCAGAAAAGCTGCTTTTCCAGAGTAGCGGTCAAACAGACAGGTAGTCCTTGTAGCAGCACAGCATTCCTTCCTGGCAGAGGTCTTAACATGTTCAGTAATGTACTGACTTGGTAGGGTCAGAGCCACTGTACTTATACCCAGTTGTGCCTTTGAAGTGGGGATAATTTCAAAGAGCGGTCTTTGAAGTGCACATAGGTCCTTTCTTCTGAGCCCTGGCTTCAGACTATAAGTAGGGGGTAACCAGTCTTTTGTGTGGGGACAGGGCATACCTATTCAGTTACAAGTGTCAGCTCATCTCTCCCTTCCTGCCCAGCAAGAGCCATCAGAATGCAGATGAGTGCTCAGACACGCCTAACCTTCCCGTGTTTGCGGCGGTCTTTAGAGGGAATGCACTAAGTGAAGCGGTCACCCACCCCAGACATGTCTTGGAGACAGGTTTCAGGGACACAGCAGAAAAATGCCCACTTTCTAAAAGAGGCATTTCTAAATTAGTAATGATAAAACCAACTTCACCAGTAAAGAGGATTTATCATTACCGTTCCAAAGATATCGAACAGGACACAACACAGTTACTCCTTTCTAATCATGAATTACAGCTTAAGTGTATAAGGAATTCCCAATGCCAGCCTATGAGAGGAATAGGCCTCACAATAGTTAAACAATGAATTTGGGTGTTTATCACTAACAGAGCATGCAAAACTTAACAAGTATATGTTCTACCTTTTACTTACACAGCGCCCTGCCCTATGGGCTGCCTAGTGCTTACCTTAGGGGTGACGTGTAATAAAAGGGGAGTTTACGGTTTGGCAAAGGAGTTTAAATGCCAAGTCGAAGTGGCAGTAAACTGCACAAACACAGGCCATGCAATGGCAGGCCTGAGACCAGTTCGAAAGGCTACTTGTGTGGGTGGCACAATCAGTGCTGCAGGCCCACCAGTAGCATTTCATTTATAGGTTCTGGTTATATGGCATAATACTTTACAAGTGACTTACAAGTAAATTTAATATGACAATTGTGTATACATCAATTTTACCATGTTTAAGAGAGAGGCACATGCACGTTAGCACTGGTCATCAGTGGTAAAGTGTTCAGGACCCCAAGGCCAACAATAGGAATCAGCAACAACAGGTGGTAAGCACGTTTAATGGAAGACCACCCTAAGGCTGGCAGGTCTAATACATGTCCACCCAGCTGAAAGTGGGGAGAGCTACCCTAACCTCTAGGGAGTTTCCATTACTAAGGCAGAAAAACCTGGATAGGCCATCAGCACTGACATGATCTACTACTGGTCTGTGTTTGGCTCTGAAATCCATACCCTCTCGGGAAATGAACCACCTCAACAGTTTTGGATTCTATTCCTGCATTTGCACGAGCCACCTGAAGGGTCTGTGGATAGTTTAAACCAGGAAGTGAGTGCCAAACACGTATGGTCTCAACATCTTCAGTTTCCAGATCACTGCAAAAGCTTCTCTGTCTTTAGCAGTTCACCTTTGTTTCCGGAGGTGTAATCTCCTGGGGATGAAGGCTACAGGTTGGTCTAGGCCCGCTTTAATAAGCTGTGATAGTAATGATCTTATGCCATGTTCTGAGGCATCTGTTTGAACCGTAAACTCCTTGGAAAAGCCAGGAGCCTTGAGCAAAGGAGCTCTGCACACAGCCTCCTTAAGGAATCAAATGCAATTTGACATGCCTCTGTCCAAATCACGTTTCTGAGATCCTTCTTCAAAGTCAGCTCAGTCAAGTGGGCAACAATGGTGCCATATCCCTTGACAATCCTCCTACAGTACTCAGTTAGGCCCAAGAACCAAGAATGCTCTGATCTCATTCTGGGTTTTAGGGGGGCTCCCAGGCCTTGTTGGTTTCTATCTTTGCGTGGAGTGTCTGCACCTTACCCCTGCCCAATAGCTGTCCCAAATACACCACAGACCCTTGCCCTGTATGGCACTTACTGTCCTTGATAGTAAGACCTGCCTACTGCAGAACCTAAAGCACTTCCTGGAGGTGAAAAAGGTGGTTCTTCCATCTGCTATAGAAGACAGCTATGTCATCCAGATAAGCAGCACTGAAGGCCTTCATATCAGCAAGGACTAGGTTCACCAACCTCTGGAACGTGGAAGGGGCATTCCAGAGTCCAAAGGGCAAAACCCTAAACTGATAGTGGCTCTATGGAGTGGGGAATGCTGACCTCTCCTTTGTTCCATCTGTTAGGGAAATCTGCCAGTACCCAGATGTAAGATCAAAGGTACTTAAGCAATAGGCTGCCCTTAACCTCTCAATAAGCTCATCAGTCTGGGGGATGGGATGGGATAAGCATCTGTCTTTGTGACTGAATTTATCCCTCTATAATCCACACTGAACTCTAGGTCAGGTGTGCACCAGAACCACAGGACTAGATCAGGGGCTACAGGAGGATTCTATCGCTCCCATCTCCACCATTTTGGAAACCTCTTCCTTAATGCTGGTTCTCAATTTGTCAGACAACCTGTAAGACTTATTCTAGACACGGAGGTTGTCTCCTGTGTCCACATCATGGGTACATCATATGTGGGTATTCCCATGAGTGAGAAAAAACAGAGGAGTAGAGGCCAACACTTGGTGGCAGTCCCTCTGCTGTTTAGGAGTCAGACTGGGGGAAAGGATTACTCCCTCTACCGACCGATCAATCTCATTGTAAGCTAAGATCACAGAGCAGTTCACTCTCCTCTTACTCTTCATCTGTCACCAAAAACAGAGTTAGCTCAGTCCTCTCAGAATGGAGTTGAGGCAACTGACATGGAACACCCGGTGAGGGTGCCTAGGGGTCTTAAGTCCAACAGATAGGCGGCCTCGGCCTTGCTCTCAATCACCTCATAGGGCCAAGTCCAATGGTCCTGGGGGGCTCTGGGTTTCACAGGTTCCATAAACTAAACTTTATACACAGGCTTCAATTTCACAGTGGTAGATTTTGGTCATACAACTCTTTCATTACAGCCTGACTGGCTTCTAAGTAGTCTGAAGCTTGCTTCCACAACTTAGCCATTTGGCTCCTGAAGACCAGCATGTAGCTCACTACATCCTGTAGAACTTTCCTGGGATTTTGCTCCCATGCTTCCTTGACCAAACTCAGAGGTCCTCTGACTGGCAATCCATAGAGAAGCTCAAAGGGACTGAAGCCCACTCTCTTCTGAAGCACTTCTCTGTATGCGAACACTAGGCATGGAAGGAGAGTAATCTACCTTTTCTTCAAGGCCTCAGGTAGACCTATAATCATTGCCTTCAGGGTCTTGTTGAATCGCTCAACACGCCCAGTTGTGTGTGGATGGTAAGGGTTGGAGAACTAATAGGTTTCCCCATACTCCTTCCACAATGACGTCAATAAGCAGACATTAGGTTTGTGCCCCGGTCAGACACCACTTTTTCTTGGGGAAACCCACTCGGGTAAAAAAAAAACATCAGGGCCTTTACCAATGCAGGTGCAGTTGTGATCCTCGGATGGATTGCCTCTGGGTACCTAGTGGCATTATTCACCAGAACAAGGATAAACCTGCTGCCTGAAGCAGTCTGTGGATCTATAGGCCCAGCAATGTCAATGCTCACACTCTCAAAGAATGTGCCAACAGGGAGGGATTTAAGGGGGACTGTAAGCCCCTGCTCAGTCTCCCCACTGGCCTGGTAGGTCATACAGGTCCTACAGAATGCTTCTGAGGAAGTCTTGGTCCTAGGACAATAAAGGTGGGGGACAAGCCTGGCAAAGGTCTTGTCTTGGGCCCAGGCAACCTGCCAGGATAATTACGTGAGCCTGCTTCAGTAGGATGATCCTGTAGCATTAGGGGCCCACCCAGGTCCTTCCAGTCCCACGCACAGAAGCATTAGGCTCACTGTAAAGGAGGATGTCCTCCCAGTAAAAGTGATGACTCCCAGAGGCATCACCTGCTGCTTGGGCTTCAGACTGTTTCCTCAAGCTTTCAAGGGTTGGGCACCACTCCTTTGCCCTACAGAACTCCTCCTTGGTGGGCCCTCTTTCCACATGCTATCCAACAAGCTCTGGCAGGTCAACAAGGGGAGCAACGCCCTCCACAGTGGACTCCGGAGGTGCCACCACAAGTGCCCCATCTACCTCACTGGTAGCACATTCAGGGGCTGGTCCCTCACCCCCCCCCCCCCCCCCCACCCTCTGCCATTCCCCTTCTTAGCAGCTGGCTAGGCCATTATTCCAAGCTCCAGTCCTTTTTTGACTCCCCTCCACGGCACTCTTTTGGGAGTCCCCCAAGATACCTTCTTGGGCACACTGATGCTGACCAGATGTCTGGCTCTTGAGCAAGCTTCCTAGGGTCAGACAGCTTACTGTCTACCTGGTGTTTGTACAGCTCCATAGGACAAAGATCAAGCATGTGCTCCATCAAAATCAAGTTGTACAGCCCAGAATAATCATCTATGTTGCTGCCCTTCAGTGCATTGCTAGCATAGTCTAAGCAATCCACCCAGCTCTGTGATGCAATTGTGTGACTGGCCCAGAACGTCTGTCAGTATTTCTCAGGTGTCAGTCCAAACTTGTTTACTAGTATGGTCATAGAAGTGTAGCATTTCTAGTCTCATCTCTAGCGTCAGAAGTGTAACCCTACCCATTGAGGCCATGCACCTCCATAAACTACCACCTCAGGAGTCCTCCAAGACCTTGTGCACTTTTATAGCCACTTCATAGGCTGCAATCCATGTGTCTATGTCAATCCCACCACATATCAGGGCACCAAATCCTTGTGCCTCCGTACTCTTACTTCTGTGATTGACACCACAGGTATGCTGCCACCATTACTGCTGTTAGACCCCACTTGTAGGGCTCTAATGTTAAGCTCCTTGAGGTTGAGCTCATGGGTTAGTTTCTTCATGGCCAGCCTCCTCTTCTTGAGCCTGCTCCAATTTAGCAAGCTCCAATGTGAGCTTCCTTTCCTACCTCCTGTCTGCCAGCTCCTCTGGGGACAGGTTCCCGGGGGGAGACACTACTTACTGGTTTGGTAATCACCATTGCTTCCAGCACATTGTTAGCCCGCTGCACAGGCAGTCTCAAATCCACATTGGAATCCAGAATCGGGTCATCCTCCTCCTCAGGAATTTCCTGCTCCTCCTCCCCTGTACTGTCAGCCCCTGCTACCTGGGTCTCCACCCAGGATCTCAGAGCAATCTGTTGCTCCACCTTACTGGCAAAACTCCTAGTAGACACTTGAAAATCCTTACAGAAATCCTTCAGCTTGGGCACAGAGTACGACTCTAACCTAGCCAACTCAAAATCGAATACTGCAGGCACTGCTTATCCAGTGAGACATAGTTTTAGCAGAAAAATCTGAAAGCTAAATTAGGGAGTAGTGAAAAGGGCTCGAATTGGTCTTAGCATTGAGTTGTAATGAACCATGAGTTACTATATGGTATTGCACACACACAAATCCGATCCTCACGGCTGATCAATGTTAGAAATGGGGTTTCTGGTTGGCAGAGGTATGCACCTTGTCCAAGCAGGAATCACAACCCTGGTCAGGGTAAGCATACCCACTAAATGAGAACCTGTGCTCACCCTCTGGTAGCTTGACACAGAGCAGTCAGGCTTATCTAAAGAAGCAATGTGCACACACACAAAGTAACAACGAAAAAAAAAGACAAAAATACTCCACACAGGGTTAGAAAGAATAGACAAGTAAAACAAGACCAAAATAACAAAAATCTAATAAAGGGACCCGAGTTATGAGGTTTTCAAGATTAAATCAATATACCAATTTCTACATGTTTAGAGGAGACGCACAGGCACTTTAGCACTGGTCAGCAATGGTAAAGTGCTCAGAGTCCCATGGCCAACAAAATGAATCAGGAGGTAAGCAAGCAAAACATTTGGAGGAAGACCACCCTAAGGCTGACAGGACTAAAACTTACTTTCACAAACTCCCCATTTCCAGGACCAGAGATGATCTTTCTTACCCCAAGGTTTCTTGTAACACTAGTTATTATGATATACAGTATAGAAACAGCAAAAAACAGACTCCTGTTAGGAACATTTTTGATTAACGACCTGCCAGGTAAAAACATTAAGAAGTCAAAAGGGCCTACTAAATTGACCTCATTGTCTGGGCAGAAGTAGTAGGAATATGTAGGCAGGAGTAAGGTGTAATATAATTAGAAGAGACAGTGCATCATTTGGTGACCAAATGAAATACAGTACACCTTCCATCAGAGGACCATTTAAATGTGGCACAAAATGGCTACTTGTACATATTTTGAGCTGCTTTTTTAATATTTCAAATAAAAGCAAATGTACCTGTTGATCTAAACACGATATTATCGCTCTGGCATCCTCATCTTCAATGTTTTCCTGAGAAACTATTTCATACAGTGGTGCTTCATCTGGATATTTTTCTACGTAGGTAAACTTAACTGTTGATTGCACAGCTGGAAACAAAAATAAAAAGAAACAAAAAGAAGAGAAGCTGTGTGAAAACTGTATAGTAGCACATTCATAATTTAACCAGCACATGATAAGTTTCCAATGTGTGTTGTATATTTTACATTTGTTCATCCTTTGAAGATGTGTGCTGACAGAATCTGCTGTGTCTCAGTATATTGGGTTGTACGAGTCCTCTAGGTGAGGTGTGTACCTCATTACCTGAATGCAATTGAAACAATAGTGACTGGCACACCCTAATACTGGAATGTAATATTCTTTTTAATTTCTAATATGCCAATCCACCATGCTGCGCAGTATGGCTAAAATTTTGAAAACAAATACAAGCCTTTGATACAGCTGCCCATGTTTTTTAAAAGTGGGTTGGGGAGCGGAAGCCACAGGGGGGGTGGGGGGGAGGGGGACACTGAATTAACAAGGGGGAGGTAGAGGCAACACAGGATACACAATTAACATGGGGGAGAGTGGAGGAGTGTAGAAGCAGCACATGGGTTGCGTTAAAGCAACACAGATGGTGCTGGGGAAAAGAAACAGAGCGGAGTATAGATGGGAGATGAGCTTGCTTTCCATTCACCTCGGTTTGATCAGTTTCCAGGTATCAAAAAATCCACTCGCCCACTGAGAATAGCAAATTAGATTTCTTTTTAAGGTCGAGCTATTTTAGGCATTTACTCATCTGTGCTGATGAGGTAACTTAAGCTGGATGGGACAGGTGTTTGTTCATTCAGAAAAATGAATGAGCAATAAAGATGCCGTTAAATCTTGTTTTTGTCTTGACACATTTGCTGTCTGTTTAAGAACAGAGGTGAAATGTCAGTTTGTCTTTTGACTAATTGTTGCTCATCTGTTCCTGAAAAATCGTATTTACATTTCTTTATCTTATCATAGTTAGTACTTTTTGTCAAGTGAGTTGTCTGACAATCACAACACTTAAACAGCTTGTAAATGAATAGTACAAGTATTTCAAAATATATTCAGAATTATGAAAGAACTTTATTTGTAATTCAGAAGTGTGATGCAAACAAGGATTTAAGTGAAGTAGTGTGGCTCACTGGTTAGAGGCGGCAGACCCGAGAGCAGAGGACGGCCCGGGACCAGGGTTCGATTCCCGGCACGGCAGGTTTCTGGACCAGGGTCAGCGGACTCGATAATTCTCTCGCCTCGGTGCCCACTCTGATCAGCGATCACACTCGGCAACTCTGGGCATTAGCTTGCCTCATCTTCACTAACGGCCCCACCAGACCGCCGGGGATGCCTGGTCTCACCCTGGAGATACCCATTAAGGGACCATCTCTCAGGGAAGCCAGGAAGGGTTTCGCAGCGGTCGAAGCGCCTTGGGACCCTACGGGTAAGTAGTGCGCTATATAAATGCCAATACATTTACATTTACATTTACAAATAGGAGAAAAACAAATCTTGGTGATATGCAAATGACAAATATTTGCATAAACTATTTCCAAAAATTGTACACTATATAGTTTTAAAACCACGTCAGTGGGAAATTCTGTGGCCATTTCAAACTAAAATCTATGATTGCAAATGACAATGTGCTGCTACTTTATGCATTTATTAATAGTGACAGTTTTTAAACATGATTTGTGAAACATTCCTGCCCCTGCCCTGATGAAAATGTGATTAATGAACTGAGGCACGTCAGCGGTCATGTATATCCTATATGTGGCTAGATTTGTATTCCATTTGGAGCATAAGTTTGTTGACCTTGTTTTTGTTGCTTTTAGGAGTCTGAGCACTTTACCACTGCTATTCAGTGCTAAAGTGCATATGCTCTTTCAGTAAATTGTGTATGGATTGGTGTTTCCATAATTGGCTTATTTGATTTACTACTAAGTCACTAGTAATGTGCACATGGGTGTTCAGGGCCTGTAAATCAACTGCTACTAGTGGGCCTACAGCACTGATTGTGTCACCCACACCAGTAGCCTTTCAAATGGGTTCTCAGACTTGCCACTGCAGGGTCTGTGCACAGTTTTAAACTGCCATGTCGACCGGGCAAGTGCACCCACTTGCAGGCCCACATCTTCCCTTTTCTTACAAGTAAGGCACCCATAAGGTAGGCCCAAGGTCCCCCATGGGCATTGTACAGTGTATGTGAAAGGTAGGACATGCACTGGGGTGTGTGACATGACCTGATAGTGATATACTGTGTATTTTGTTTTTCATTATTGAAAATCTGCCTGTCCCATGGGCTTAACATGGGAGTTGCCTTGTAACATTGTACAAGCATAACTCTCCATTGGGATAAGAATGACAAATAGAGTTTAGTATGCCTGAACTCAGAATTTAAAAAAACATCTTTTAGGCAAGATGATTTTTATGTTGTGTGTTTGAGAATGCCCCATTTAAAAAGTGCTACCAAAGGGGATGATGGACGGGGCGTTTGAGCAAATCAAACATTTACCCACAGTCAACTGATCTGGCTTAAATCCATCACCATTCTTTAGCTCACTCCACCAACCCAGTTCAGACATGGCCATATGCAAATCAGTCTGACCCTGTGCCTCATGGGAACAGTCCAGCCCGAACTGCCAAGCCATGTCTTCCCTTGACTGGAAACAAGCATCCTGGGACCGGTTTCGGATTCATAATCCTCATCAGCCAGGCTATCCTGAATCCAGTGGTAGAGTGAGCAAGGGACCCATGTCTGGGTATACCCTGCCAACTTAGGGCAAACAAAGCGATCCCTGTCAATAATTAACGGGGAGTGCTTTCCACCCTTTAATAATATTGCTATGGTAAAAAAGGCCCTTAAAGTTTGGGGGGGGGGGGGATTCATAAAATGGTTTCTTAGATGCTTTTTAGATACAGCTCTGTCACCTTTGGTCTACTGAAATGCATAGTAATAAATGCCTGGTTTAAGAGTCACAAAAAGGAACAGAAATAAAATGTAATACCAGATGTTTGTCCCAATATAAATCTTTTGTTGGCGATATTAAACCAATTTTAAGGATTGTCGTGAGTTCTAATGTGAATAGTACCTAGCTGGGATCTGATGAACCATGTTGGAGAGATTTGTTTCTGCTGTGAGTTTCCGACAGACGTTATAGACATTTAAATAAATTCACAAATATCTCCCCCTGCCATTTGGGAAAAAAGTCACATACCAAGTACGACATGTACTTGCAACAGCAGTCTGTATGTCAATTCTGTAGTAATCTACTTCAGTTCAAACAAAGAATTCTAATGAACAGCTACTGGGTTAATATTCTATATTCAGGTCACATTGTGGTTAGTACTGTAGAAAGCTAAAATGATAAAACATTTTCAGAAAAATCTGAAATATCTTCCTCATCCATGTCAGAAGAACAGGCTGGCATGCCGAGTCAAATGTGGACTTCCAACATGGTCAGCAACAGTCTGTCAGTTGACTCCCAAGTGATCTACTGTACCTTCACCACAGAGGACAGCTAAATTACTAACCTTCTGTATTCAACACCAAAGTGAGGCAGTTCCGAATGGCACGTTGTTTTAATAAAAGCTGTAGAATTTAACGCTACTCCCATGGAGAAGAATAAAGCAAATATACATCAGGGTATTAATGCCAATATGAAACTAGCTAATTAAAAGAAATGTCAGAGGAGGTATAGGTTTTTTGTCATTTGAGTCATAATATAGTTTAAAGATATAAAAAATAGTAAAAGGAAGACATCCACTGTCCAAATATGTTTACTCGGATACCCACGCTCTTTGTTGCTTAATGCCATCCTAATTTTAAAATGGTATCTATTTGTTACACAATGAAACATTTTTAGTCTTCCATTTAGCAATTTATTTTTACTATTTCACACTTTTTCGTATCAGTAATTAGATCTACCTAGATGATTTGAACTGGCTTTAAATTGACATTCATTGTGAATTTAATATAAGGAAACAATAAAACATGTTAAAAAAACGTTTATTTATTGTTTATAATTTGTCTTTCTGGATAACCTATAAACGTATACATTCAAAGATAACAAACATTTTAAATATTTAACATTGTATATCAGACAAAACAATGAGTGAATTATTTGAAACCTTAGTAAAATCTGCCATAACTATTCAATTTTCACTGACTGGGACAATTTGAGTATACAGTACTAACACATGGAATAGTCTGATTCACAAAGTTAAACTTACACTTTTATGCAAGTTTCCAACTCTTTACAACTGTGGAATCCCCGCACATAAAAATATAGTCTTTGTGTGGGCAGAGACTCCGCAGTCGTAAAGACACTACTAGTAAAATATTTTTGCTAATAGCAATCAATCCTAAACTTACACAAAATTGTAAGTTTACCTTTGTGAATCAGGCCTGGAAAGGAATATTTTCAGGAACTCATTTATTTGAGGAACTTGTACTAGGGAAGATATGAAATATTTTCATGTACATATTTAGCCTTCTGAACAGTAGAGTGGAAGATCCTAAAGCAACTTAAGCAAGAAGCATGCCTTCCAGTGCAGACACATTCTGTGTGATAGAGGAAGATTCTAGTTCTTTACTAGAACAGCCTGTGATCTTCATATGCAGTCGTTAACAGCAAGGCATAGGGATATGTAGGTTGAATCTGTAGTGACCCTTGTCTCTGGTACTAGCTATGAATCTCCTGGAAATCGAGAGGCTAACAGATGATAAAAATGCAGCATTTGTGGTAGTGTACAGTTGTCTGATAAACAATAATTTAACAATTTTAGTTGTACATAAGGAGTGTAAGTATAACTGACACAGTACAGCTGTAAATGAAACTCAGCTGAATGACAATTTTCCTCAGAAAAAAAGAGAAAATGTGGGGTGAAAGTACACATGGACAAGAAGCCTAACTTTTCCAATACTAATGCTGAACGTAATCACCAAATCACACCCCAAAAGGAGTTTTCCTCCCAGATTATATAACTTTTTATATGATGCCCCTTCCTAGGAGGCTGACATATGATGAACATCAGCAATGTTAGAGTACAGGCCTTGAAAATCTACTCGCCCACTCACTATGGCAAGTCAGATTTTTTCAAGGAGAGCTATTGTTAAGGCCATTTTCTATGATAGAGAGTCTAACAATAATTTAGATTAAAATTAACACCCTTAGTTTATTCTAGACTGTATTGTGATCTAGGGTGTTCATTTGTCTTCTTGGGTATACTAACACAGTTCATGAAAAAGTTTAAGGTGATACAACTCTAATCGATGGTACTTCGAGTAGAGGGAAAAATAAGCATATCACTTTACATTTCATACATAGAGTCAACTTACTTTCATCATCTTCCCCTGGATCAGATGTCACAGTGATTGTGAAACTTACTGGGGTATCTGAAAGCACTAAAAATAAAGACATCAAAAGAATAAGAAATAAATGCAAAGCAACTGAAGAAAGAAATATTTATCAGCTATGTTAACCTATGTACTCCAAGCTGCACAAGCACTTCAGCCGAACAACAACTACAAATAGGTTAAGTAACTACACAAGCCACACCAGCAGTCACCTAACACATAAGAAAGGCAGTAAACAGTCCTTGCTGACTGGTCCATTGAGACTCGGGTGAATGGACTACAATTCCACAGCTAATTAGCGTTAGACAACACCCATTGTGATGCACCCCACAGAGATAGCCCAAACATATACCATCTCCACGCAGAGTAGCGTGCCAGGTCGCATGGATACCATGTGCAGGAAAAACTCCACAATCATTGCACACAATTTCTCATAGGGCCATGATAAGTCCGTAAACATCCCCCAAACTTGAAGACAGCCTTTGACTCGTTGGCAAATCAAGGAACTTAGAAAAGAAAACCATCATCACAAAAAACTGGAATGCTTAAGGCAGCTCAACCGCTGTACTTCTGATTAGTCTAACTATCCTACTGCTCTTAAAGCCTGAAAAAAAGCAGTGACGCACCCGTGCTGCCTTTTGCTGCACTAAAAATGAATCAGAAAATAATTATACTAGAGAAATAGTTAATACTGTTCAAGATCTTATTCTCAATTCTTTTTTTAGGCAATTCTGCCAAATTCTCTCGATTTTCGTTAATGACAAAAAATCTCAAAAAAATAGGTCTAATTTCACCAACTCCTCCACTGTATTCTCTCTTAATATTCTGCCCTCTTCTCCTTGTCCTCTAAATTCTGTACCAATTCCTGTTGCATCAATACTTGATTCTTCCATAACTCTTTCTATTAATGATACTGTTCCTAATCTTTTGTCTTGTCTTTAATTTTCTCTTACTTTCCACAGACTGTTTAGTCATGCAACTTGCCAGTTCCAAGTCAGGATTTCCTCTTGACCCTTCCCCTCCCTCTCCTATTACAAAAATTGCCACTACTGTCCTTCCTAGTCTCACTCAGATTTGTTACACCCTTCTACTTACTGCCATGGTTCCATCCATGTTGAAATCAGCTCTCACTGTGCCCCTTTTTATAAAATCAACTGCACACTGATTAGCCTCCTCGACTGGCCTATCTCGCTTATTGCTTATGCTTTCAAACTTCGAGAAAAACATACCAATGGACACCTCTCTTATCTTGCATTTCACTCCATCTTGGATACTTCCCAATCCAATTTCTGTCATCATCACAGTACTACAATGTCCATACTTGAGGTATCCAGCAATCTGCATATGATACTGGATGAGGGCGGCAATGCAACACCGATCATACTGGATCTATCCATGCATTTGATATGGTGCCCTATTCTTTGGTGACTCACTGTCTTCATCAAAATTGGAATCCATGGACCTACCCTGGCTGGTTCTCATCATCCTAGTTAGTCATATTGAGTCCATGTATCTCGCACCTTTTCCTTTCAAATTCAAGCCTCTTTTATGTGACATGGCTCACCTTTAAGACCTCCCCTATTTAATATCTATATCACCTATTTTTTATTAAATATCTACATTATCCTTTTGGCACATCTAATTAAATCTTTCAAACTTTAATTTACGTCCTAAGCAGATTACTGAACAATCACTACCAACCAGCACTGATTATTTTAGGCTTTGCCTTCCTAGCATTGCTACTTGATTGGACACCAACTGGATTTAACATAATTTGGATAAATCCAAAGTTCCAGCTGTTTGGTGGCACACCCTTCAGCTTGTATTCCAACTGGTGGCCATCTGAAATTGGTCCCATTCCTTCCTCTACAGTTTGCAATTTTAGTTTACAAATCAATTCTTTTCTCTCCTTTTTTTACATGTCTCTCACTTATCTGATGCTTACAACCACTACTTGCGACTCCTAAGAAAAATTCTTCCCTTTCTTCTTGCGATCCTGAAAAAAACATAATCAAGGAAGTGGTGTTATCCTAACTAGATTACAGGAAATCATTGTTTTGGGGCCTTCCATGCTACTTTAAAGTGCAATTTCAACTTGTTCAAAATGCTGCAGTTCACTTCTAATTCTATCTATCTTGGCATTCTTTGGTTTCATGTTAAAAGAGTAGGAAGTGGCCCAACTATCCAAGGGAAAGGGTACCAAATCACAAGTGAGAATAAGTAATTCCCTTGGAGTGATTTCAAAACCTTTCACTCAAATACACTCATGCACATTCAACAGCACTATTTGTACTCACACTCAAAGTCACGAAAATCCAATGGTAATGAATGCAAGTCCCTTTACATAGTAAAATCATACAACAATGAAATTAGCTCAAGTACAAATTTATTTATCATCAATTCTTAAAAACAATACATTTCATAGTTCGATTTATACATAAAATCATATCCTGCCCTATAAATACATGTGCAAATTATTCACAAAAACATAAAAAGAGACAAAAAACCTGTGATGTAAACCTGACTCATCAGGATGTTAATTTATAGGAATCTTGACAACTAAGACAGGGTTCAATAAACAAGTGCTGGTAGTCCGTGCAAAAGTCTTTCGCACGGACTACTAACACGCGGTCCCGGGATCCACGCTCTCGCGGGTCTTCGGGGTTTTCCGTACATGGGGACCTTAGTGATTTGGTGAGAAATAATCAACTCCACATATAACTGAATCACCACATATCAACAAGTGGGATCAGAAAAGAGGACGTGGAGCATTCAGAACACCACTTCTGGACATACTACGCAGATTTCAGACTGCATAGTGGTGCATACTGATGGTCCGGCCACACAGAATATAAGGCCAAAAAAAAATTCTACAGTAGTAGACATAGACAAGAAGCATAACACTTCCAATACTAATGCTCAAGTACAGGTTCCTGTGGATACTTCTCAACTTAATCACCAAAGCATACCTTATAAGAACCACACCAGATCCAGTGACTTCTTATATGATGCCCCTTCCTAAAAAGCTGACATGGCAGGAACTTCAGCAATGTTAGACTACAGATCTTGAAAAATGTACTCGCTCACTAGCTATGGTGAGTCATATTTTATCAGGGAAAGCTATTTTCAGGGCTTACTAGTGCATTCTGGCAACAGATTGAGCTGGCAAATTACAGGTGTCCAGTTCATTCAGAAAGTGAACAACTAATAAAAATGCCTTTAAATCTTGTTTTTATCTTGTCACATTTACTGTGGGTTCAAAAGACAGCGGTTAAATGTCAGAGTATGTCTTTATTTTGCTGCTTTTTTTATCCAAGAGACTGGAGTTTACTTTTCTTTCGCTGACTTCAAAGTTGGAGAATGTTGTAAAATTAACTGTCTGACAATCGTGCAGTGGTACAGCGAGCGTGTACTAAAAGGCAAAAAATGCTTTATCTAACACAAATGTAAATAGCAGGGAGATAAACTGTACAACTATTTTAAAATATAGCAACAGTTTGTCATTCTCAAGTAAGATGGACACAAAATGTTAATAGAATCAATATAATTTAGAACACTGAACTTATTTTGTGCAAATGGTAAATATTTGCTGAAACCCGATTTCTACATATTATCGTTTGTACGCAATATTGTTTTATCAGTAATTCTGCATGTCAGTGGGAAGGTTTGTGGTCAATTCAATGGAAAATGTGCTACCTGTAAATGAAAGGGCACAACCACATCATGCTTTGGTAAAGCATTTATTTAAAGTGAGAGTTTTTAAACATGTTAATTATATTTAAAAAGTGCACAGTTACCCGAGGGTGTCCTGGCACTAGTAGCTCAACTCTACTGAGATCAAGGTTGCAAGAAGGTGTAGCGGAGGGATTCTATAGGTTAAATAGCCAGTTTTAAGTTCCTTCCTGAAAGCGAGAGGTCAGTCGAGTTCCTCAGATTCCAACAGAGGGCATTCCAAGCTTTGGCCGCACCTGAAATGAAACTTCTCCCCTCCACATAGCCTTCTTCGTGGCCGGTACGCTCACTAGTTTGTCTCCTAGAGAGCGCAAAGTTCTTTTGGGAGTTTACCATTGAAATTGGCGAGTCAAGAATTCAGGATCCTGGCCATGTAGTGCTTTGAAGACAAAACATAGAGACTTAAAGTGCACCCGTTTCCTGATGAGCAGCCAGTGTAGTCTTTGAATTTCCTTGGTGAAAGATACAAATTTGGGGGTACCTGTAGCAAGTCTTCCTGCCCCATTTTGCAGGATCTGTAGTTCATTTAAGTCCTGCTCCTGGATATTTAAGTATAGCCTGTTGAAATAATGCAGCTGTGATAAAATAATGGATGAGACGACCGTTCGTAAACTGTCTTCTGGCAGGAAAGGTTTGATCTTTTTAAGCAATTTAAGGGAGTGAAAGGTGGCTGAGGTTGTGGCGTTTATCTGGTCCTCAAAGCTCAACCTATCATCCACCATAACACCTAGACGTTTTTCCTTCATTGTAGGATTCGAGAGAGTACCCAGATCTGATGGCCTCCATTCTGGGGACCAGAAATCGGCCTTATTACCGAACAAGAGGATCTCAGTTTTACCTGAGTTTACTTTAAGGCAATTCTGTTTCATTCAAGTTTTGACTGCTCCCATGCAGTTATGAAACCTCTTGCACATCCCTACTTCTTGTCCCAGTAGCAGTGACACCACAATGTGAGTGTCATTTGCATGGAGGTAAGACTGAATCTATAGGATCTGATCAGTGGGGCCAGAGGTGCCACATAAACCTTAAAGAGTGTAGGGCTAAGGGACGATCCCTGTGGCACTCCACACGGTAAAGAGAAAGGTTTAGAGTAGAACTACCCTAGGGACACGGTTTGTGTTCTATCAGTTAAAAAAAGCTTTTAACAGCATCCATGCCTTGCCCTTGACTCCATACTCTGACAAACGGTCCATCAGGAGGTCATGATGAACTGTGTCGAAGGCCGCGGATAGGTCCAGTATGCGGGCAGCCTCATCTCCTTGGTCCAGGGATTTCCTAATTTCTTCCGTTGATTTTATCAGGGCAGCCTCAGTACTGTGCCCTACTCTGAAACCATACTGAGTGGGACCCAGTAGCTTATTCTCTTAGAGAAAGGCACTCAGCTGGGAGTTTATTTCTTTCTCAACCACTTTTGCTGGCAGTGGGAGAAGAGAGATGGGCCTAAAGTTATTTGGATCCAATTGATCCAGATTGTGTTTTTACAGTAGTGGGAGTATTGAGGCCATCTTCCAAAGGCAAGGGAAATCGCCGGATTCGAACATGGCATTGAATACTGATGTAAGTGTGGTAGCAATAGGTTCCAGGGCTAGATTGGCCACGGACACTGTACAGGAGTCGTATGGAGATCCCGCCTTAATTGAGCTGAGAAGCAACTTTATAATTATACAAAGTGGGACACATTTCTCAAGTATGGCTCCTATGGCTTGCTTAGCTCCAGTCATCAAATTTCATATACCCTCTTGTGGGAGTTGGTTGAAGGCTGAGAAAATAGCTTCCACCTTGTTTTGGAAGAACCTAGCAATATCTTCACTCAATTCTTGACTTGCTTCGACTTTAGGTAGGCTGGGGTGGCCAGCTTAGATACGGTTTTAAAAAGTTCTTTAGAGGAATTTTTTGTTAAGTTAATTTGATTTATAAAAAGGGAGCTTTTTTGCATTACATATGGCTTGTTTGTAAATAAAAAGGCTTTGTTTATAGGCTTCTTTCTCAGCTGCGGTGTATTTATTACTCCAGTTGTGTTCTAAGCGTTTACAGGTTAGTGTCTGATTTCTAAGATCCTCTGAGTACCAGGGTGAGGTAGGCAAAGATCGTTTGGGATGCACAAGTTTAGCCGGGGCTAACTGTTTGCAGGCTGTCTCAACCCATTGAGTATACCATCTGGTGGCGTCCTCCACCCTTGTGGGCAATGGCCTCTGTGTGGCACTAAGCAGTTCTTGTAGTTCGGTCCCCACCACTCTGTTCCAGGCCCTTGTCTTTATCTGGTTTATAGAGCCCCTGAATATATAGTGATCAACTTGGGTGGTTACTTCAAATAAGATTCCTGCATGGTCAGTCCAGATCAAAGGCATTGTTCCTGGGTAAGTTAAATGAGGAAGGTTGGAAAAAATCCTATCCAAAGTATGTCCTGCCGTATGGGTGGGCTCTTTCACAAGTTGGACCAGATCAGCGCTACCCATCATATCTAGCAGGGCTCTCGTATCCGGATCCATGGGGGCATCCAGATGGAAATTAAAGTCCCCCAGAATGATAAATGAATCGGAACAAAGGCATTCTTCAAGTAATATCCCAAGCAGGGTTAAAAATGAAGTTCTAGACCCTGATGATGGGTACATTAGTATGCCC
The DNA here is from genome assembly GCF_964263255.1 of Lissotriton vulgaris. Lineage (NCBI taxonomy): Eukaryota > Metazoa > Chordata > Amphibia > Caudata > Salamandridae > Lissotriton > Lissotriton vulgaris. Next base: position 779,895,469 of record NC_141694.1, read on the forward strand.
TTAAAAGGAGTGATGGGACGATAGGCCAACACTGAACGAGAGCGCTTCGCAAGCCGTGTTATTGGCTGTCTCAAACGCTATTTTGAGAGTTCTATGATAAATTATTGCTAGCCCTCCTCCTCTTCCGGTTGGCCTGTTTAAGGTATAACACAAAAAATCAGGGGGAGTGGCATTCACTAGGTCCGGCCCTGAGGCCTCGCCCATCCAGGCTTCTGTGATGAAGGCCAATTTTAGGTCTTGTTGCACTATGAGTGTAGCACACACAAAAACTATGCTTTACTAAGGATCTGGTGTTTACCAAGATACACTTTAGCACATATTCCTTGCATGAACGGAAAAACATTACTGGCCTGATGACAATACTATTAGTGAACTTAGAGGCAAGTCAGGGATCATGTGTACCCTGTATGTGGGCTAGATTTCTATACATGGGGCAAATGTTTAGTCTATTAAATAAAACAAGTTTTTTTGGTACAGCGGGCATACTGAACTCAGATAGCTGAAGATTCTCCTATGTGATAATGAAGAAAGAAAAAGTGACTGAATTAAAATATTTGCATAGGATCACACAATTTGACACCCTTTTGTGGGTCAAGAGCATTACAGTTAGGTTGTGTAGGTTTTTCAAGTTACTAAACCGGCAGGTTTGGTAACGTTTTAAAGATTTTTCGAAGCATGGACTAGTTGGTTATACTCTCACCCTTGCACCACACCATAAATCAACTAGATGTCTGGCGTCGGCAGACTTATTTAGGTGAAAGTTTCTTCCACAATTCTCAACAGCCTGAGAGCTACTGGTAAGTGCCACAAGAAACTGTGATTGCGTGTGAGCACAGTTAATAAAAACAAGCCTTCTTACAAGAATGTCTATTCATTATTTAATGTGATCGTTGGGTCTACAATAAAGGGTTGCTGTCATTATGTCTAGCAGCCCTAAATTGCCCAACACTTTAGTGAAAGAAACTCATAAGGATGGCCATCAAACACTATTCAGCCTCTCTGGCTACAGCCAATGTGTTGAGTCGCACAGGCTTCACTCTTCACCTACCATTGTCAAATACAGACAAGAAGATTCTGGGTGACTTCAAACAGTCACGGTCTGGAATTCCATCAACAACACACAACGCTATACCTTGGGTTTCCTTTGTTAAGTAGTGATTTCCCTACAACTCTTACGCAGGGTGTAGCACCCTGTCATTTGAAAAGTCTTTATCCATATTAAAGGCAGTTCTTCAAATACTGGGTGTCCTCAAAAGGCTATGGTCACTGCCCACTCAAGCAGGCTCATTTGGCTCTTTTCAAATAGTGGGAAGATTCCTCGCAGTAGGAGCTGTTAACCCAGAAAAATGTACAAAAGTTAATGTGTCCTCTTTTCAAGTAGTTCAGCGATTCCGCTGGACCAATAAATTTGTGCAGGGCACCTCTTAAGAGCCATAAGATCTACGCAGACCTCAGCAAAGTTAGAAGAACAAAAACGCACACCAGAAAACCACCTCTGATAACTTCAAGTAAGCACATATACATCAGTGGGCTCACACCATCAGACTGAGACAAAGCTTTAAGTGAGGTGTTGTAGAAGGAAAGGGGTGAGTAGTGCCAAAAGTCCTGTGAACGCATCTCTTCTTGAATTAGTCATTGGGGGAGAGGTAACACACAAAAAGGACCGCTATTGCCTACAGCTGCCCATCAATGGAGGATGGGAAACAGAAAGATGTAACCAGCAGGATGAGGATATTTTATAGTAAGCATGTGTGTAACTGCAGATTTGTGTGGGTTACACGAATAATGGGAACAAATTAATTGACAAAGGTTGATGTCAACTTACTTCAATTAAAACAAAACAGCAGTGGTAGTTTTATTCTTACTTTACACACAATGAATGGCTTGTCACATATGCTGTAGATTCTATTGCCGCCGACCCTCCGACACACACACACTCGTTTTGGACAGTCATAAATGTCTGGCCCGATATGTGCAATTCATTTCATACACACATTTGCCATGCATACCTGTCATTATTTGGACACACGGATCACTACAATGATCTCCGACAGACATCATGTAGAACTGGCCCTCGCTTCATGCACGCGTGTCACTGTATTTTGGGAGCCGCCCCCCCCTCCCCCCATTCTATTAGAATTCGCGGCGGGACGCTATCATGCAGTCCAGATCTGCTAGTGGAAGTGTGCAATTAGCGGGCGACTTCAGTCGTTCCCATAAAAAGTCTAACTTCATATGAATGCAGGAATACATAAACCATGAGCACTCACTGTCAGCCATGCTCCATGGAGTTCATCAAAAGCGAACTTGCGCTGTCTTTGCAGGGCACAACTGTGGCTGTCCACCTACCTGTAAAGGAGTCCGGATAGATGGACTCCAGTGCTTCCAGCTCATTGCGCTGTTCCTCCCGGTAGTCGGTCATGGTCTGCGGCCTCTGTCCATGGGACACGAGGCAGGCGGTGAGGTGCCTGGCAGCTAAGCACAGAGGAGAGCGTGACTGGGAGACGAGGAGACAGCATAGGAGAAGCAGTCCATCCGCCACTCGGTCATAGATTGCACTAGCCTGGTTTGGTTTGTATGTCACATTCCATGCAACCTGATTGGTAACCGTGGCTGCCTTGTTCCTCCCACTCGTGTGTCACAATGTTGTTGTACAAATAAAACAAAATTTCGAGGACCTCACAGGTGGTCTAGGGACATAAAAAGACAATCGATATTTCTGGGGTGAACTTATCGGGTCTCAAATAGGGAGTAGGTTCCCACCTTGAGGCCCGCTTCCCTCGAGCAGCTAAGGCATAGCAAGGTTCAGCACGCGAATGCGCCGGCCATTTTGGCATGGAAAGATTTCGTCATGGAACCTTAGGACTGTGGGCTAAACTGCTCAAGTTTATAAAATATACCAATCGATACTCAGGTTATCAGTCCAAGAGAAAAACATTTTATATAAGAAAATGAGTGCGTAGAAAATCGTGTATAGTAGTCTTTTCTAGTTTTTGAGACACCCATATGTTAACGTTAATTCAGTAGAAATGATAAAAACAGAGCAATCCTATGTAAGTACGAAGAGTTAGTTACCCGCCAGACAGCAGTTAACCAAAATGTCAAGTGCGTTATGCCAACACGGACATACACCGGAAAAGCAGTGGGTTGAATATTGAACTTTTGCGCATGTTCAGTCTTCAGTAAGACGAAGAAAAGATCAACACTAGTACGCTGACATTTGCTTTCAGCTGTCAGGTGTAGAGATGAGTTAGTAAACGGATTCGTATGAAGAGCCGACCCAGCGCTAAGTTAGAGTCTATACAGTTTGTGCTGTATGCTGGAAAGTAGGATCCGAATCATCGACATTTTGGGCTTTTAAATCGCTCAACAAATGTCAAATGAAATATAAGTCTTTGTAAGATTTACATTTTTTTTAAATGTTATTTATTTATTTAATGCGATTTTCTATAGCGCGAACATTACCCGATGGTGTCAGAGCGCTTTACAAAAGAACCAGTTGCTATACATAAGGATTTAGGATTACATGAGTTACATAAAAGATACAAACAGGAAAAAAAAATTGCAAATGTACAAATTGTAAAGTCACACAGGGAAGACATCATTTAACGTTTGTGGATCCCACCTACACGGCTACACCGAGTGCTATTTATTAAAAGTAATAATTTCTGAGCATGACTTTTGAAGCATTCACTGTTTCTCATCACCCTGATAGAGCGCCGGCTCACTTACTCGTTTTACCATTGCTCACCTGGGCCCATAAAAGCATACACACTTTGAACAGGTAAACCTGCGCTTAACCAGTTAAATAACTTTTTCGGACCTATACCTTTGACTTACCAATCCTATTCACTGGTACCTAAAGTCCTAAGGGATCAAGGGAGTTAGCAAGAAAATAGGTAGTATTTAACATTTCCTGTGTAAAATAGCCACAGACTCGGGAAAGGTTTAAACACTTTATCTATGAAAGTTTAAGTGTCAGATGTCCATACTTTTTAGTCAGAGTTTGTTATGATTTAAGCAAAACGGATGCGAAAATTATTTAACAAGACTTTCTTTAAGCATTGAAATATAAAGGAAGGGTAGAAAAGGGAAAACAGTTCAAATGACATACCCACATGAATTTATAGTTACTTAGAATGGTGTGAAGACCAACCCTGGCCGCGGGCTGGGATAAAAGACAGAACCCCGATAGTGCAGGTGCCAGTAGGACAGAACAGGTGAAGACCAGAATCAGGACAGGTACGGACCAAATCAGATCAGGACAGGACCACCTCAGGTCGGGACCGGCACCCGCAGCTAAAGTGTAAGTGTAACACCAGCGTCACACCCCTCTCTGTAGCTAACAGTCGGACCCCGATTGGGTTATCGAACTCCTTCCCAGAATCCCAATTGGGTTATCGAATCTTCAGACAGAGTGCTCCGCCAGCACCTCTGCTCTCGATAGCCTATTGAGTGCGTTGGGTCAGTGATAGATCAGCTTTTCGGACAAGTCGGACAATCTGACTAGCTAAGCCTACCTTAGATATACCATTTTCCAGGGCAGTGTACCACCCCCCCCAATGTTGCAAGTTGTGTATTTCCGCAATTTCATATATTCAAATTAATGTTCCCTCCCATAACTTTATTTTCCCATGCACTTTTATTCCACCCGACAATGGATGTGTCAATAACAAATACAATGTATATGAAGATTGGTAAGTTGTCTTCCTCTCTGAGGGTAAAAGTTCATTTTCCCAGGCGCATTGCAGGCAAGACTGCCACTGGCACAGTTTCAATGCCATGACTCGAGGATTCTTTGATTCTTGTGCGCAGACTCAAGTCTTTCAAAATGAAGTGCAGCAAGATTACATCAGGCCCAAATACGAGCTAATAGCAAAATAGAAGAGAAACATTTTTAGAACAAAGAATAAATGAATGCACTGTATACCACTTATCTCTACTCTATTCCCATCACTTTATCTTAACAACAGCATTTGCTGCACCGTCCCACACAGGATTAGCAGAAGGTTCAAAAGTTCACAGTTGGGCGGGCTCTCAGTGGCAGCAACTTGCTCTGAGCTGCAGCTGCCCGCACAGGATTAGCAGCGGATTCAAAGGTTCACAGTTAGGCGGGCTCTCAGCGGCGGCAACTCTCTTTTAGCTGCAGCGGCCCGCACAGGTTTAGCAAAGGATTCCAAGGTTCAGCGATAGGCGGGATCTCAGCGGTGGCAACTATCTTTTAGCTACAGCGGCCCGCACAGGTTTAGCAAAGGATTCAAAGGGGCCCTGTCCGCAGTCCTCGCAGTAGGACTAGAGGCTCCCGACCACTCGACTGAGGCCTCACCTGCAAGTTAAATTCCTCACACAGGAATTCCGATGGCTGACGGAGTAAAGTCTAATATCCCTGAGACTTCTACTGGAGGCTCTCTCGATTTAGGCCCTCGGGTAGTTTCTTCGGCAAGCTTGGTGAAGGTTTCAAAGTCCTTTCCTCTGTTCACTCTTACAGAGTTTCGTCTTGACATCTAGATGGAACACACTTGGCCAAAATTCCAGTGCAGCATTTTATACCTACAAAGTCTTTGTTCTCTAAGGTCGCAATTCACTGACTCCTGTCAGAACCAGTTCAGTGGGGTCGGCGAGCACTTGGTTTATGAGGCGACATCCTGCCCTTTTGGAATGAGGGGGCCTACTATCAGACACCCAGTGGAAGGTGGAGCCATTATTCACCTTGCCAGGCACTGCCCTCCTTGGATCAAAGAGTCACCCCTCCCTACACTCTAAATATCGATCTCTCTCTCCAGCCAGGTCTGACTCAGCTGGCCCTGCTGCTCCAAAACCAGACAACCAATACACATACACGCAACGGCCTGCAGCAAAGATTTAGGCAAGAAACTACTGTGTTTCCAGGAAAAGCATTTCCCAAAACGTAATACCTAAACGGTCCTTACAAAAAGGTGGCCTGAGCACAAACATACCAAACTCGGAGTTCCTATTGGGTTCCTAGAGCCGTATAGGGGGATAATAAGCAATTCCTTAACAAACACGCTACACAGACACAAGCATTAGAGTTATCTTTTCACACAGTCATTTATATACAGGGAGCATTTGCGCTGGGGCACTGCTTAGCAGTGGCATGGCACCCAGAACATCTACATCCAGCCAACATACAAGACAGAAAGAGTAAATGGGGAAGGGAGACCCGCGCCAATGATGCCAGGTCTAACACAAAGTGACAAAAATTTAATTAGTAGATTTAGAAATATGGAATTTTAAAGCTTTTAGTGAGAAATACCACCAAAAAGCACAAAGCGCTATTGGGGAAGTCCGGTTGTGCCAGACCTGGACAAAGTCACAAGTTCAGGCAGACCATGATGAAGCATGGGCTGGCTACAGGGAATTAGTTAGGACCGCTAAACAAAGTACCATAAATCCTGGTTGTGGAGCATTGTGTGGATCTGCGTCCAAGATGTGTTGCACAGCTGAGGAGATGCATCTGTTCCGAGATGCAGAGATGCTGCGGTGCTAGGTCCTGTTGCATCAATGACAAGGATTGCATTAAAGGGGCTTGGTATGCAATGTCTGGTGTTGAGGATGTGATGCATAGTCGAGGCAATTCGTTGGTTCGGATGAGCTGTGAAGCTGCAAGGCTGAGTTTCATCATCATCGTCCAGGCTGCTGCGGGGAAAGCGTTGCACAGTTTTGGTTCTGAAAGCGATGTGTCTGTTCCAAGATGCACTAGTTCTGCTTGAGGATGCACCGTTCAGCCGAGGAGATGCAGCGGTTCTGCTCAGGGATGTATCGCTAGGCAGAGAAGGTGTGTCAGTTCCATCGGTAAGCAACTTAGGCCCACTTCCAAAGGTCTAGGATTAGGATGACACCACTTGGCAGGGTAACAACAAAACAGAAGGGGGTTCTCCAGAGAGATGATTCAAATATGGGCAGGAAGAGGGGAAGAGAACACCTAAATAGAACATGAGAACCCTGCCAATATTGATTGATAGGTCCCAGAAGGAGGGATCCTAATGATATGGGGGTGGTGACAAAGTAGATCGTATCAGAGTCAGCAAAACATCACAAAATTCAAATACAACTTTTTTTTAGAAACAATAGAGTTGATTTATTTGATTAGAATCTGATTCATATATAAATACATGTATGGAGTAAGAAACAAATAAGCAGCATGGCATTACAATAAACTTCACACAGGAGCTAACATTTATTCGTGTCCCACACTCTACCACAGTCATTCACTAAAACATACACTCACTCACAAGCTCACTCACTAAAATAATACAGTCACACACAAAACAAGCATTTACAATGCAACGGTTTCGCCTTTGCCAAAGTTAGAGCTATTTGCATTGTAAATGATAACATTTTTATTTGTGTGTCTATCGCATCACCACAGCATCACTCAGCACCACCACAGCATCACTCAGGGGCACCACAAGCTCACTATGCGTTACCACAGCATCACTCAGCGCCACCACAGCATCAATCTGTGCAACCATTCAACAACTGGTTCAAATATGTTCTCTCAATGTTTCAAGCTTTATTACAAATGTCACAATTTTTTTTTTATTTCACTTCTGTTCTTGGATTTTCGTCACAATAAAATACATTGAACATAATCTTCACAAAAGTTATTTACAAAAGTTTAAGCTATTGCCATTATAAATTACAATAACTTTTATTTAAGTATTAAATATTTTAAAAAAACAAAAGCAATTGTTAATTGTACTATCAATACATCTAAGTCACGTAAATACTACACATATTGCATTACAAAGGCTGTAGGTGTCACATTTGCGAAAGTTATAACTATTGGCATTGTAAATGACAAAGCTATTAGTTTCCCTATTTTCAAAACCAACACATAAATAAAAAAATTGTCATTTACAATACCAATAGCCCAAACTTTCCTAATGCGAGACCTATTGCATTGCTTGTGATCCTGGGAGTTTGTTTTAAGGAGCAGGGGAAGATATGAGCAGAGTTAAAGGTACCAAGATTTTGGCACCGCTGTCCTAATTTAGATGGAGCACCGCAGTAAAAGAATATTTGCAGAGATAAATAGGCAGTGTAACTTGTTTGTATGCAAAACCCATAATAATTGTGACAATACATAGTTCGCAAGGCGTTGCTTGAGTTGGCGACTTGACTGAGTTAGATCGATTAATGAGGGGGCAGAAATGTCAGAAGAGAGGGCTGCTGTGTGTAGGTTGTGCACTAACAGGAGACATTACAAATAATGCATCTTGATTATGTTGCTAAAAGCTTTAGACAAAGGAGGATATATGCCCTAATGGCTACATCTTTGCCACCTGGAGACCAGTAGCTTATTCTCACGGATTTCCCTCAACTAAGCTGGGTCATCCTTGACTTATAACAATTTCCACCTTAGTCGGCAATCTAGTCTCTACAGAAATAGGGGCCCTTAGAAACAAAAAAAATCACATTTTAAGCATTTTTTACAAACAGGTCAAATGTCATTAGTATTTCCTCAAAAGGAGATAATATTTTCATGAAAATGGTACAGTTGGAACCTGTAAATATATATAAAATGTGCCCAATAAGGTCTGTAATATTTGTTGAGCAAAAAGCAACAAAATGTTAATTTGGTGAGGATTTAACATATTTTATAAACCAGGGCTCTTAAATGTCATAAAATATCAACTTGACCAAGAGGCGAGATGCTTTAAAAACCTACTTGACGTGTAAAAAAAAATTGTTTGGTATACAAGTAAAACACATTTGTTTTTTTTCGTCCTATCATATCACTGAAGGGACACGAGATAGTGTCGGACAGCTGAGGCACACGATAGCTAAAAGTGTGCCTGTTTTTTTTCAGCCATAGACCGGCTAAGGTCTTATGTCCTGCAACTAAGGTCTTATGTCCTGCAACAAATCAATACAGTAAAGCTCCTCCTGTTTCATTACATGTCACAGAATGTATGCATATATAAAGGTATCATCCAAGAATGGAGGACAAAATTATGTGACATGTGGCAAAATAATGCAGCAAGATAGGACATTCAGCGGAACACTGCACCAGTATTATGTTGCCATTTTACCACATAAACAGCAGTGTCTGCAAAAGACACTCCGTATTTGTACCAGATTAGCACCCAAATACAGTGGGGGGAGAGGGTGAGGAGCTCACACACAGAAGCAACCAGGGGGAGGGGGTGAGGAGCTCACACACACAAGCAACCAGGGGTGAGGGGGGTGAGGAGCGCATGCACATTAGCAAGGAGGGGGAGGGGGTTAGGAGCTCACGCACACACGCCAGGCGAAACCTAAAAAAGTAGAGGTCGAGGAACATAATAAAATAAGGTTGGGCAGGCCATGCCCCTTAGATCCCGCTCACTTCATCCACTGGGATAACATCGACCTGGACAGCAGCAGCTCCAAGCCAAATGCCTCCAAGAATGTCAACACAAGAGTCAAACCCCATCCAGTCTCGCTGCGATACCGACAACAGATCCAGGCCTGACGACAATCTGAAGCACTCAGCCCGGCCCCCCACGGCTCTCGCAGTCACGTCACTCACAGAAAACACTCATCGACGCCAATAAAAATATCCCAGTGAGATCAATCTACTCTCGCTAATAACAAATAGAATGGGCAGCGTGGCAAAGGTGCGAACAGAAGGCGCGTGCCCAGCTGGGGGTACTCCGAGAGCTCTAGCTCAGAACACCATCGGGTACAAGGCGCCCCCGCGATCAGTTCTCTCAGCGGCCCCATTCCAGATCTGAGAACGGCAGCACGCCCCGGGGTTTAATTAAAAACTCATTTCACTGCAGCCGCCGCCTCCAAGGATGCCTGAACAGGGGCCGCTTAAGAGGCAGAGGCGAGGAACACGGGAGGGGGCCGTGATGCCACCAGTGAGCTATCAATCTAACCAGAGTTGTACGTTAACGGAAGCTGCGCATAAAGTTGATGTGTATGGAGGAAGGTATGCAAATGCTGTAACCACTCATTCAAAGTCTCAACTATCGGTCACTACCAAAACCCACCCCGTTCTCCAAAGCCCCGAATCCCAGACTTACCCTGTCACAACAGGCGCCATCTTCAACAAACTCTCGCAAAAACTCCAAGTCTCGCGAGATGCTACCCTTCCCCCGAGAAACGAAGCGGCAGACGCTCAGACGGGAGAGAGACACGACAGGCCAAAGGCAGACACTTGCTTCTACACATGCACGCCTGCTCGTGCGGGCACAAAGTGCAAGAGAGAGAGAGAGAGGGCATTCTCAAGGCGTGGGAACTTTTTCGAAGCACCGCGAGACTTGGATCGGGTTGCCTAGCTTCAAAGTATAAATCGATGGGAAGGATCCGCACTGGACATAGTGAAAAGACTAGTGTACACACGAAAAAATTAGCAAACAAGGCGGCGGCGGCCGTGTTTAAAGGTATAACCGACGTAAAAGCTGCATAGCCGGTAACGATGTAAAGGCGGCCGCCACCTTCCTTTTGTATTTAATTGCCTACACACATGAAAAGGAGAAGGAACAAGATGGGATGGGAGTGCGTGTAGGGATTCAGGGGCGTGTTTTTCGTGCTCTCCCCTTCCCATTGGCTGGAAGGTAAAATTCCAGCCAATGGGAAGAGGAGAGGGCGGTACTTAAAAAAAGACACGGAAACACCCCTGAATCGCGTTTTCACGGGGAAAGCGTGATTGACAGCCAATCTCTTACAATGGCTAGCCTCCATTTATGGAGCTAGCCAATGGAAGACAGAGGCAGGACTAAGCCCCATAGTGTAGGATCATAAGATTTCGCCCTGGGCGGAGCACCTGCTTCGCAGTTGCTACGGCCAGGTCGAAACCTAAAAATGATACAGGTACATTATAGCCTGCAGATGATGAATTTGGGACTGCTCGGATTTAATTAACAACACGGAGGCCAGACAAGATGGGTAGGGTGGGTTAATAACAGCTACATTAAAGGCCATCCATGTAGGTCACGCCGACGCGCGTTTCAATGCAGAGCCTATTTAGGCTGCACCTTCATCAGGGCAAGAAGGACCAAGGGGTGGGGACATGCACACTATTTTCTTTAGAGTGAAGAATGAGGTTCTTAGGAAACTCAGGCAATGTCAAAGGAAGTTTTTACATCGAGGAACAAACGTAGGGGGGGGGGTGTTTTAGAAGGTTCGCGGCATGACAGGTTCCTGGTGTTCCTGATAGATAAAGGTATTTTTCTTCCTATGGACGATACAAGCTGGATAAGGAGAATTTTTGGCAGATGAAAAGACAGGTTGAGGCGATATGGGGATATAACACCTAAAATCCGCAGTCAACGCGATTAACGATTCCACTCAAGCCAATTCGGGTTCCCATGTGTGGCAGGAGAGGGAAAATTCGTGAAGGACAGTGATGGGAGCCCGGATCGGAGTAGAAACAATACTGAGGTCGCAGGAAGTCCAAAGATGATGGTTGACCCTGTCCCCAGTTCAGCGCGGTAGGGCACACCCTGGGTGGGTCAGGATCTTATGGTGGTCCGATGTGACAGTCGGGTCCTGTGGTGCAGAGGGCATAAATCGATTCACAAAATAAGCCAGACGGGGGCCTGGTTCCTCAGGAACAGCCAGAGCCGCGTGCCCACGTCCTCTCTCGACGGGGGACAGCAGGGTAGACTCGCAGCTCACAGATTCTAGGTGCAAAAGAAAGTGGTTTGCAAGTCTGTTATGCCCCTGAGGCTTTTGATCAGGAGGCCAGCCAACTAGCCCTTGGAGTCCGTCTGGGCTCTGCGTTCAAGAGATGCAGGTCCAGTCCTTCTCACCCAGGTATGAAGGCAGCAGGTAGCAAATCATCACAGCAAATCAGGAGTCCAGCAGAGTGCAATCCAGCAGAGTGGCAGTCCTTCACAGCATAGCAAATCTTCCTGCCAGAGTATCCACAGGTTCAGAAGTGTACTGAAGTGTTGGTGTCTGAGGTCCAGTACTAATTCCAAGTGATGTCTTTGAAGTGGGGGATACTTTAAAGGCATGCCTTTGAAGTGCACAGATGGCCTCCATTCCTGCCCTGGCTCTAGACTCACTACAGACTCACTACATGGGGAGGGGGGGTGGAATGCAGCCCTTTGTGTGTGAACAGGACTCTGCCTATTCAGGTGTAAGTGAGGCTGTGCCCAGCTCCTCCCCTTCATCCTGCCAGAGATGGTCCATAAACTCCCATTGTGTGTGGCTGTCTTGGAGGAATACACTAAGCCCAATGGCCAACTACACCCAGTCATGTGATCAGAGAAGGGGTACAGGGACCTAACGGTTAAAGAAGAAAATGTCAACTTTCAGAATTGTAATTTAATTTAAAATCCGACTTCACCATAAGTTTGTTTTTTAAATTGTGATTCCCGAGACACCAGACCTGAAGGGTTTATCTCTTCCCAATTGGAATTTACACTTATCAAATGTAGTAAGGCACTCCCAATATTATCCGAAAGGAGGAATAGGTCTTGCAGTAGTGAAGCATTATTTTGGGAATTTTTCACTACCAGGATGTTTAAAACTCACTAGTGCATGCCCTGTGTTTTAAATACATTGCACCCTGCCCTCTGAGTTTTCCAAGGCCTACCTTAAGGGTGACACATGTATAAAAAGGAAAGGTTTGGGTCTGGCAAACGGTTTATGTTGCCAGGTTGACATGGCAGTGTAAACTGCACACCCAGGCTCTGCAACAGTAGGCCTGAAAAATGGTTAAAGGGCTATTTATATGGATGGCACAATCAGTGAAGCAGGCCCACTAGTAGCATTTAATTCATAGGCCCTGGATATATATGTATTGCCACTATATTAGGATTAAATATGGCAGTTAAGGATGAAACAACATCACCATGTTTAGAGAAGGGAGTACAAGCACTTTAGCACTGGTTAGCAGTGGTAAAGTCCTAATAGCAAAAATGAAGTCAGAAAAGTGAAGAAGGAAGGCAAAAAGTTGGAGGGAAGACCACCCTAAGGCTGTTCGGTCTAACATGGATGAACCCCTGGCTGAAAATGGGGATAGCTACCCAGCCGCTTGGGAGTTCTCTTCTCTAAGGCGAAAGAACCTAGAGAGATCATCAGCATTGGGGTGGTTCGACCTCAGACGGTGCTCCACCATAAAGTCCATTCCATGTAGGGAGATGGACCACATCAACAGTTTGGGATTTCCACTCATCTGAATGAACCATCTAAAGGGCCGGTGGTTTGTCTGAACCAGGAAGTGAGTCCCAGACAGGTATGGTCTCAACTTCTTCAGTGCCCAGACCGCACCAAAAGCTTCTCTTTCAATCGGCTTCCACCTCTGTTCTATTGGAAATAATCTCCTACTAAAGGAGGTTACCAGTTGGTCTAGGCCCTCCAACTTTGCTAACACCACCCCTATCCCATGCTCTGAAGTGTCAGTCTGCACTATCATTTCCATAGAGAAGTCAGGAGCATTGGGTACAGGTGCTGAACACATGGCTTCCCTGAGAGAATCAAAGGCTTTCTGGCAGGCCTCTGCCCAGATCACCAATCTGGGTGGCTGTGTCTTTGAAGTCAGCTCTGGTAAGAGGTCAACAATGGTGCCATATTCTTAACAAATCTCCCGTAGCATCCTGTGAGGCCCAGGAAGGACCTCACTTCAGTCTGCGTTTTAGGTAGTTGCCAGGCCATGATAGTCTCTGTCTTGGCCTGAAGGAGCTTCACCATGCCCCTCCCACCAGGTGGCCCAGATACTCCATGGAGCCATGCCCTATCTGGCTCTTACTGCCTTTGATGGTCCGACATGTCTGGTGCAGGGCCTAAAGTACCTCCTGGAGATGGTGCAGAAGTTCCTCCCAGCTGGAGCTGTAGACAGGGATGTAATCCATATAGATGGCACAGAAGGCCTCCTTTCCAGCTAGGACCCTGTTAATCAACCTTTGGAAGGTGGTAGGGGCATTCTTGATGCCACAGGGCATCATCCAAAATTGCAACTGGCCCTCAAGGGTTGAGAATGTGGACCTCTCTTTTCCCCCCTCAGTCAGAGTGATCTGCCAGTATCCTGATGTCAAATCAAAAGTACTGAGGGATTTGACAGCACCCAGCCTGCCGATGAGCTCATCAGCTTCGGGGATGGGGTGTTGTTACATCCTGCTTTTCCTCCTTCTCTGTCCTTCTTTAGTGTTTGTTATAAGCTGCTCAGCCTGTATCTATGATGTCATTAGAGTTCCTTTGTGTATGTTTGATTACACTGTGAGTTATATCTGAGGCTAAGCAGCAGGGCAGCTGCTCTGTAGTATTTATCTATTTATTTATTAATTGTAACATGCATAATGTTAGGTAGTTTGGAAGTTAGAATTCCTATGTGTGTATTCTTTGTATTCTTTGTCCTACGTTCTGGATGTATTTGGAATCTTGAGTCAGATTCAGTTTGGCTCTTTGAAGCGATAACACCTTATTCTTGGGTTGGAATAAACATATTTTATTTACTTCAACTTGACTGGTTACTTCAGAAATGTGGCAACAGAGGATAACCAACCCAGGACCCACATCATGTTTTCTCCTATTTTCTACTTTGTATTCTGCGAAGACGGCTTTCCTATTGCTGATATCCACGAACTAAAAACTGATTTCGGATCTCTTCAAGATTTTTACTATTCATCGATGTGAGTGCGAATTCTTCAACAATTTCGGGTAATTTTTATCTTTATTTCAATATATTTCATGACTCTTTAACTGTTTGGATAAATCACCGTTACCCGCATGTTATAAAAACGATCGCACTCACCAACGTTCGTCTGCAATGTTCCTGTACAGGATTCTTCGCTCAGATGACGTATGGTAACAGGCGTATTTCATTCTGGGATATATTTCCAGGTCACGTTGCGTGGCCTTACGTGCCCCCATCTTGTAGCACAACATTAAGGGGCACATTAGGATGGCGGGCGGAAAACTGGACCGCCCACGACCTGAGCGGCGGTCCCGTAATTCAAATTATGATGCGCCCGCCACACTGGTGGGCGCATCATGCATTTGTAACATTGCGGCGGGCGGTGTTTACACCAGCATCCACCCAATGTGACAAATGCATGTTGTGCATTTGCATACACACGCGGTGCCTGCCGCATTGTGTATGCAAATGCAGGGGGGTACCACAGATACCCTTCCATGTGCACCGCCCACCTCACCTTCACCATGGGGGCCCCCAAAGTAAAGACTGCATGCTTCTCCTCGGCGGCAACACCGCCGTGGAGAAGCATCTGACCGCACACATCCTAATATGATTGGCAGTGTCTCGCAGACATCGCCACCATAGACAAGCACTTTTTCCGCCGGTCGACTTCACGACCAGCGGAAATGCGGCGGGGGGTCATTCTGTTGAGGATGGCGGGCGGATTGCCCCCGCCGGGCCGTTTCACAGCAGCAAGTTTACATAAATCCTTTTCACAGCAGCAAGATTACATAAATCCTTATACAATTAATAGTACCAGTGAAACAAACATACATACAAAGAAGGCAGCTTAGATCAATAATCGTTAATCACAAAACAGAGGGAGAGAAAAAAATAACAAGTATATGGCTGAAACACAATTCATTTCATTTTAAGGTCAACCCTCATAATAATCACGAAAAGCTCCACAAATGTTTATACCCATCTGTCGCTTCCTAAGACCTTTAACCGAAAATAAACCCCATTCCAATTTATATAAATTATACATTTTTGCTCACCAAAGTTCAAATGCCGGCGGCTTTTCCTGCAACCATCCCGCTGCAATACACAGACGGGCAACAGTCATCGAGAAAAAAACCAAATATCGATGTTGATGCAATCCATTCTTAGAGCTATTTGTAGAAATCTTCCCCAATAACATCAAATCAGGAGTAATGGTCAAAGGTAGGTTTATAACCAAAGACAAAAACTTTTCTATATCTACAATAAATCTATGCAGTTTATCGCATCTAAAGAAAATATGAAGACTATCCGCGTTGTCTTCCTCACATCGAAAACATTTCCCGTCATACCCACCCCCCTATTTAGCCATCCGTGCGGGGGAATAATATAAATCAAATAGAGTCTTAAAAAATGGAACTTTCGGGGGGGCGTGGCCGAGCGCGAAGCGAGATGGCCGCTTAGGCTGGGAGCTCCGCTCGCCACGGAATCAATCCTGAACTTCTCCTGCCTTCCCCCGCTCGCATCGGCTTGGAGCTGATCTCCTGCGGCGTCGGGAGATCCGGGGAGTCACTGGCCGAAATCCTGGGGCTTGAAGTGACCGGCATCCCCCTCTTCCGCGTCTTGCTGTTCGGGCCGCTGCGGAGACGGGCAGCTGGCCGAGGATCCGGATGTTGACGCCGGCTGCTGGAGGCACTAGAGACCGCGGCTGTGCAGGCCGGGACGCCCGGAGGTCTGTAATGCGGCGGATGACACTGGGGACGCAAGGGTGAGCGCGGCGACCGGCGCAACCCCCGAGAACGGGCGCACATACTGCGAAGCCCGCCACACCGGCATGTTGAGTCGTCCCTTTGTTCTCTGTGAGGCTGGTGGGGCGCCATTTTGGAGCGGACTATCCGGTGCGGACCTCATCTGTTGGAGTGAGCCCTGAGCTATAAGATCCTGGACTTCAGTGGCACGGGGATCGACCCTCCCGGGCTGTTTACCCTGTATGTTGCAATCCCATGCTGTGCATAGCGGATACCCCCGGGCTCCTCATGGACTGCTTGCCGCCTAACATTCCCTGCCAGCGGCCGTGGTCAGTGTGACGACTCGTGCTCCACGAATGTGTGCTTTACCGGCTCCTGTATGCTGATTCCACCAGGGGTTCTTGGTTGGGAGACACAGTGCCAACTTCCGACGTTGTCTTGCGGGGCGTCCCTTAGTGGGGGCATTTGCTCGGACCGGCGTCGCAAGATGGAACCTTCACTTCGACAAGTCCTGAATGCATTGGACTCTCTCCGTGTCGCCTGGGTGAGGGAAGCCGAAGACCTTGGCAAACGGCTGGACGCCATAATAGTTTCGCCGTCGGAAGGTAGCCCCGAGGATCGGGAGGAGAGTGGGGTCACGGACGGCGCTGCGCAAGTGGAGGGTGCACCGACTACGACTTCGAATTTGACCCAGTGGGAGACCCGGACCAGTGATGATGGCGGCTTTGGGCAGCCTGACTGTGTGAGTGTGGCCTTGGGACTTGCAGCTGCGCCGCAGTTGGATCTCGTTCACGACCCTGCTACTGGGACCACCAACTTCGATTTGCCCTTATCGTGTTGTGACTTGGCAAGATGGCCTGGTGCTTTGCTGCGATCCCTGCATATCTGGATCGATCGTCTCCTTGGCCTCTGGGTGGCGAGATCGCTCGTGCGGTTGGTCCTGCCTAGCTTGCCCGACCACCCTGATCTTCTAATGTACTGCACTGCTACCTTTCAGCTGAAGTGCCTCGATGGCAGGGACAGAACGGGCCAGGGGTGACCCCTCCATCGGTGTAACCAGGACTGCTCCCCGGATGACTAGTGTGAAGACCTTGATTATTGTTTTGTGTGGTGACGCCGCTGCTTTCTGTTCAAGAGCTGGCTTATTTAAGATCGACGCTGAGCCAGTTAGTGCGGGCGGGGGGGGGGGGGGGTTTACTTGTTGTGTCTCTCCCCCTCCGTTTTCTTTCCCTTCTTTGGGACCATCTGGGGTGACGGGTGCGCTAGTCGGGGGTGGGCCATAGCCTCGTTAGACGCGCAGGGTGGGGGGTTTAGGACCCGTGGGTTAGTTCTTCTTATGTTCTATGGCCCGTTTCTTGTCTAAGCCTTTCTTTTGTATTCCCTCTTGGGGGTTTCTGGGGTACCAAGCATGCCTATGGGGGGGGTGGGCCGTGGCCTTCCGCTGCATGCAGGGTGGGGGGTTGGGGTATAACGTGTTTTTTGTGCTTCTTTGTCTCTATGGCCCTACGTTTCTTCTTTCTAGTCTTTTTCTTCTCTGACTTCTTCCCCAATGGGACTGGGTTTCGCGTAATCTGGGAGGGTGTCCACCATGAGTCATTGCGGACTGGTGTGTGTGTTGCCACTTGTAGGTAGACCATTGTGTTTTAGAGTATTATTTGTGGTTCACTTGGCTTCCTGATTTGTGCCCTTCCCAGGACGATTCCTAACTGTGGCGGGTAAGCGGTTCCGGCGACATACTACATTGCATACTGTTTAATCCTGTTTACACGTGAACGGACCGATGGTTGGTTCTTGATATCCTGATACCATTTTCCTTCAGACTTTAAATTTGAAAAATTAGACCTCAATGATCCTGTAATAGATCCTGACGAATCTGCCTTGTTGACCTGTATTGCAATTCAACGCCTTCGGGCTGTGCTCCGGGATGTATGTGTAACCCTTTCTTCTTTGTCAATAAAGGTCTTCCAAAAAAAAAATAAAAAAAAAAAAAAATGGAACTTTCAGGTTTGCTGACATTAATGTTTCTCTAGACATCACAATGAGATCTTCAATCACAATATCTGTTTCTCCCAGCCCTTCAGACCATTTACAAGATCACCTGGTCTATCCAAGAGCAGTAATTGGTATAAAGCTCCAATTTTAACCTGCCATCTGACCCCTTCTACAACAGCATTAGATCGCATATCAGCATTAATCTGAAGTAAAAAATCTCTAATTTGCAAAAATTTTAAAAAAATAAGTTTTGGGTAAACCATATTGTAAAATTAATTCATCAAATGATTTACATAACCCAGTAACAGAAAACAAATCGCCTAAATATCTAACACCCTTCCTCTTTCAACTTTGCGAGATATTATCCCCAAATATTCCTGGTAAGTGCTTGAATGCGTTAAAGGGAGTTAAAATGCACTGATCAGGACTTTAAATCGTGTTCGTTTAAAGTAGCTACCATCCAGTTCTTTAAATAAACACTGTTTAGCAATTGAGCCTAATAACATTTCAAAAATTATTGGGGCCGTGGCACCATTAGCAGTCACCTCCCCAGTAATTAGCAAGCGCATTTTCAACAAAAAGCATGTAACAAAATAAAGTGCAAATTTGGGTACCGCAAGGCTCCCTCTATCAAGGGGCAAAGTCATGAAGCTCATCGCCCGCCTAGGTCTCCCCGGGCTCCATATACATTTTCCACAGATTGATTGTAGGTGTTGTAATCTAGCCTTGGATACTTCCAAGGGTATTGGCCGGAATAGGTAGAGAACCTTGGGGAGTACATTCATTTTAACAATATTACAGCGTCCAATTATTGTAAAGTACAAGCGATCCCACCTATCCAAGGAGGCTTTAACTTTATGAATAAGCAAATTCCAGTTTACATCCATAAGCTCAGACATAGAATCTTGGATTTGTATCCCCAAATAAGTCACCTCTTTGACTACCCGCCCATCCCTCCATAATACACTATCGGAACATAGAATTTGCATTTTCGACTCGTTGAGTTTATAACCCGCTCTATCTCTTTAATCACAAGAGAAGGATTTGCTATGAATACAGCTATGTCGTCTGCATAAGCAAAACAGAAAAACAATAATCAAAAACCCGAAACGGAGGAATGGATACATTATGAGACAGTTGTTCTATAAAAGGATTAAAATATAAAGCAAACAGAAGAGAGGAGCAAGGGCACCAATGCCGAGTGCCTCTAGTTATACTCACAGCATCCAATAGCAATCCCATTACAGATATCTTAGCCGTAGGAGCCGTGTATAACGCCTAAAGTGCTACAATGAATTTCTTGCCAAAACCAATTTTATCCATCAGTTGCCACATATAATCCCATTGAACGCGATCGAACGCTTTCTCTGCATCCAGTAAAATCAACGCTAGATCCCTTTTTTCTATCCCTGCAATATCAAACCGTGTTACTACTTTATTCACATGGTCCACCGTACCATGTTTCGGGATAAAGCCATGTTGATTTAGTGAAACCAGAGGTGTGATAACTTTAGACAATCGATTGGCCAAGATTTTAGAGTATATTTTATTATCACTATTCAATAAAGAAATTGGACGGTATGATCCCACTAAATCTGGAGATTTACCCTTCTTGCAAAATACTGCGATCGTAGCATCTGACCATGATTTAGGTGGGTATCATAGCTGTGCCAACGGTAGTACTTTTAGCATTTCGTCTTTAACTATATTAAAAAACAGCCTATAAACTTCCACGGGAATCCTGTCTGACCCTGCTGCTTTCTCTTGCGCCAGAATTTTAACTGCGATTTCTAATTCTATCATAGAGATCAGGGAGTCCAATTGCTCCTCAAGTATGGAATCTAGTTTTTTCAGTCCCTCATCAAAGATTACTCTCTAATCCCCATCAGATCTCCTCTGCTGAGTATAAAGAGTAGAATAAAACTGTTGGAAAATTGAAAGTATCTGCTGAGGATCAGAGTGCGGCAACACCCCATTCGAGTCCCTTAATGCCTGAATATTTTGAGCTGATTCCTTCTTTCGAAGTTGTACAGCCAGCCGTTTCCCAATATTTTCCCTTTGCCACTTAAATATCGGATATTTCCTAGCATTCTCGGCACTCCAACACCCAAGAACATTAGCTCGATACTTAGCAACGCTATTCTCTAGGCCAGAAATATAATTCCTACCTAAGGCAATCCCTCTGGTTAAAGAGCCTTCCGCCTCTATCAATGCCTCATAATGTCTTACTAACTCCGCTTTAAGTTTCTTTTGCTGCCATAAACTAAAACTAAGACATTCCCCACGAAAACAGGCCTTGAATGTATCTCAAAATATACTAAAGGGTGCTGTGCCATTATTATTTCCAAAAAAGCCCTTGATCCAGTTATTAGGATGGCGGACGGACATTGTCCGTCCGCCATCCTGTCGTGACAAGGGACCGTCCGCCATAATGGCGGAGGTCCCGTGCGCCGAATAAGGATGCACCCGCCACAGTGGCCGGTGCATCCCGCATCTTTAACATTGCGGCGGGCGGTGCTGAAAGCACCGCCCGCTGCAATGCTAAAAATGTATGTTGTGCATTTCAGAGCACAACATGACAGGCACTGTGTGGTGCCTGCCATGTTTTACTTTGAAACGCAGGGTGGTAACAAAGGTACCCCCCATGTGCACCCCCACCCCCCCTTCACCCTGGGGGCCCGCAACGGGCCCCCAAAGCAAAGACCGTATGTCTTTCCGTGGCGGCATTTCCGCCACGGAAAGGCATTCCCCAAAGCCCATCCTAATATGGCTGGTGGTGTATGATAGACACCGCCACCATATTAGACCTTTTCCGCCGCCGGGTAAGCGGCGGACGGTCTTCCCGTCCGCCGCGGTCCCCCCACCATCCTAATATGGCGGGGGGGAAATAGGTGGCAGACGGGCACGGATGGCGGATGGATCGCAACCGCCTGCATGGCGGTGGCGATCCGTCCGCCATCCTAATCGGCCCCATAGTCCTTAAATTCATCATTTACACATAATTTCCCATCAAATGTGAAATTATTGGGTTTAGGTCTCCTTCTAGATAAAGCCAATTAAAGAACAATTGGGGCATGATCCGAGTAAATCCTTGGGTGTACATGAATTGACGCACCCACCAATAATGAAGTAGATGCAAAAAAATAGTCTAATCTTACTAATTTTTTGTGTGGGTGCGAGTAAAATGTAAAACCGCTGTCGTGTTCCCTCATTTTGCCCCACACATCCACCAACCTTTGATCACAAATTAAATTATAAAGTGCTTTTAAAACTTTGGGCTTTCGTCCAGTGTATTTATCAGGGCCATCCTGTAAGGCTTGATTAGTCAAATTTATATTTATATCCCCACAAATAAGCACTGGTTGCGGCCATGTGGTTAATTCAGCATTTAATTCAACTAAAATCCCTGCATTATCAACATTAGATCCATAAATGGTACAAAGCGTGATCTTATGGCCCTCAAAGCCACACTCCACTATAACCCATCGCCCATTTTTATCCGTTAATTTGCGACCAAAAGTAACAACATTTTGTCTAGCAAGAATAGCTACACCTCGAATCATGCTAGTTTGGCCAGATAGGGAGATTAGAGAAAATCCCAATTCGCTCAAAATACCCCTCTTAGCCCATGGGATATGGGTTTCCTGTATACATAGTAAGTTTGGCCGAATGTGTTGTAATTCTGCAGCCGCTTTTTGTCGTTTTAACACATTATTAAGACCTGACACATTCAGCGAGCAAATTTTAATTCCATCATTTAACATTTCAATTTATTTAAATACTTATCCCTGTACAGCCTTCCAGAAAAACTAAGCTGCCCTTTAACACTAACAAAACTGTGTTTCCCTTGTATCCTAGAACTTAACCTTATTCTTGTCGCTGTGATTTTTTTTCCTTTTTTACTCCCCCTTAGTGCTACCCAACCCCCCCAAACCCCCTAGCTCTTCCTCCCCTCGTGCCCACCATCCACCCACCTTTAACCCCCTCAAAACCCCTCACCCCCTTTAACGAGGCTTTAGGACTAATAGTCCTGTAGATGCAAGCTTTATCGCAGCCCCTTGCCTTCCCCTGCCGAGTCCTTAACTAACAAACTCACAGCAATTGAATTAAGAAAAAAAAGGAGTAGTTTGGAGCAGTAAACTAAAATTGACAAAAAAAGCAGAGTACCTAACCTTGTCATTAAAGTTTATAAACACATAAGCAGACAGGCTCCCTAATTCACCATATTCAGCCTTTATGGATACCTAAACTATATAGAACGTACAAAAATCTGTCGCTGGGGCAATGCTGGTGAAAAAACGTGTTTGGTCCTTAAACACTATCTTCAGCTTGGCTGGAACCATTAGGAAAGCTGAGGTCCCCTTGGACTGTAACTCTGGAATTAATTGGCGAAATTGCCAGCGAAGCGACACTGACTGTTGACACAAATCGGGGCGAACAAAAAATTCCACATCCCCAGCCTTCCCCTTCTTGTCAGGCCTAGCATGCTTAAACACTTCCTACCGTGCTAAAAAGCTGTTAAATGATACCAGCATTGCCCTAGGTTTGGTTTTGTGACCTGACCTCAGCCGAATCTTAAAAGGAAATCTGTGTGCGCGTTTGATTTCACGATTCCAATCCCATTGGGTTAAGCCAGGGAAAGCTTTTTTAAACAAATCCACAATGAACCCCCTCGGATCTTGCCCCTCTTTCCCCACCGGGATCTGAAGAACCCTCAAATTATTGTGCCGTGCGCGATTCTCAATGTCAGCTAATTTCCAAATCATATCCTCTTTCGTAGCTAAGCTCCGTTCCGTAGTTGCTTTATGTTGTGCAAATTCGTCTTCCAGTGTAGATACCCTTGCCTCCACTTCGTTAAATCGGGATACAAAATCTCCATGCGATTTAACCAGGCGTCTAACAGAATTTTGCTGAACCCTTTGACTCTATCCCCTCGTTTCATCTCTATGTTGCATAATGGACCGATAGATTAATGCTAAGGAAACCTCCTCCCCTTTAGTCCCAACAAGACCCACATGAGCCTCTTGGCTCAGAGGTTTCACAATGACGTCTCTTTTTGCACACAAATCCAGCTTCCTAACTGTCTTAAGCTAGCCATCCTCCGACTCCTTGGGTTCCACCAGCACTGAACTGCCATAGTCGCTACCGTCCATCATAGAAAGCTGGGCTAAATACTGTATAGCCAGGTCCTCACATGAAGACACAGAATGCTCAGAAAGAGAGAAAAGTCTCCAGAATCTACTTCCAAATTTAGTGAGCCTTGCCCAGTTTCCTCCACAATCAAGCCGCTGCCAGCAGCTGAGGCCGTCATTATATTCAAATGAGGCACATCCGTGGTGCAATCTAGCAAAGTAGCTGACCCCTTTTGCGTACGAGAGTCATGGACAGAATCCATAGTGGTACCAGGATCGCCAGAGTCACCGCTCACGTCCACCACAGCTTCAACCATTACTGCGACCTCCCCTTCTTTAGTTTGTCTTTTTTCCTTCTCTTTTTGCCTTTTTACAGTACTTGCGAAAAGTGCAGATATTTTCTTTCCGCTATCAGCAGCAGTAAATTTTAACTTGATTCCCGCAGACACGACCTCGGGATTAATATCGCCACTTTAGGCTATCTTTCCCCTCACCTGAACGCCAGCCCCAGGATTTTGTGCCGCCTCTGCAGGTTTTTGAGTTTTAGAAACTGCTGAGTTAATTTCAATACTTTGAGCCACCTTCCCTCTCACCTGGCCGGCCGCTCCAATGTTTTCAGCTGCCGCACTTTCATCCTGCCCACGAGGCTTACTACGGGAACCCTTCGGCGGCATCCCGATAACCGACAAACCCCTAGACTCTTCCTCGTTCCAAGAGCTTCTGCAACGAGCTCCAGATGCACCGTGAGTCCAGCGACATAACAGCAACGCCCAGTATCTGGCGCCGTGGGCCCAGCAGCAGCAACACCCAGTAACCGGAGCGGGAAAGTCCGCTGTGCCTAACTGACTCACTCCGCTCCAATATTTCAAACACACTGCAGAGCCGCCGCAGCTTTCAATTAAGGAAACGATGTATCCCGCGTCCTGCTTGCAGCCGCCTGCGGCAAGCACTAGCGTCCACCACTCCTTTACTCCGTCCAAGGGCTCGGAAAACCAGGGTCCAGCGAGAGAGGTATGCTCAGGCGTCCACAATATGTTGCCTAGAGCAACATATTTTTATCTGGTATTTTGAAATAATATACCTGCTTGACTATTTCTTTAGCTTCTACGCTTATCTGATACTAGTCAGTCGCATTTAAAGTTGTATTATTTATTATTTATTTTGGCATAATTGAACAAATGAAAGAAGCTCTGAAAATCCTGCAGCTCCTTCAAATGTCAACAATTTAGATATGGGAATTAATTTAAATACACATGAAAATGTTTTAATCAACCCAGGTGAACCTGTTGTGAAATGGGCTGACTAGAAGGAATATTTACTTAATTACATTGCTACTTTAGAAGACAATAGTAGTGTACTTTCCACAGAGAGAAAAAAAAGAATACTAATGCATTGTCTTGGACCTGAAGGCTTAAGAATATACATCAAAAGCAAAAAGTGGATAGAGCTGGCGATGTTGATATTTTTAAATGCGCAATTCTAGATTTAGACAATTATTTTCCCCCCATTGTTTGTGTGGCAATCTCAAGACATACATTTTACAAAAGGAAACTACAGTCCAATGAGTCCATTGAAGAATTTGTTTCTTGTTTAAAAACTTTAGCCATCCCTTGTAAATTTGGAAAACTCCATGATGAAATAATAAGGGATCCACATGTGGTTGGTTAAAAGAATAAGAACATTCAAGATCAACTCTGGATTGAAGGAGATGCATGCCTCAAAGATATAATTACTCTGATTAAGAAAGCTGAACTTTCAGATAGAAGTGTGAAAGCCATTTCAGATAATACAGAAAAATCTTCTGTGAATTTAGTAGCTTCAAAATCTAAAGGAATATTCAATTCAAGTTCTTCACAAGAAAATCATTCTGATTTTCACAAGTCTTCTGATAAAACTACCTCCAAACCGCGAGGAAAAGCTTGTTATAGATGTGGCAGCACCAAGCACAATGCTAGTTCTGAAAAATGTTATGCTAGATCTTCTAGATGCCTTAATTGTGGGGTTGTAGGTCATTTCGCTAAAGTTTGCAATAGAAAGAAAAATAAGAAATCTAACCCAGTTGCTTGCCTTACGGAAAATTCTGATTCTTCTGAAAATGATTCTGATGATGTTCAATTTGATTCCACATCTACTTCCAGTTCAAAAAGGGTTGTCCTCAATATTGTAGACTCTGATAAAAGCAAACCTTTGTGCATTATTAATTTTGGTGGTATTCCTTTACAGGTTGCTGCAGATTCAGGATCTCCTTTTACGATAATTGACGTTCAATTTGGGAAGATAAATTTGTAAGTGCTTTAGACCCACATTTAGAGCCTCCTGATATTAATCCCGAAAGTTTTACAGGTGAAAAAATTAATATGATTGGTTTTCGTTTACTTAAATTTCAATTTAAAGGTAGACAAGCACTTTGCAAACTTTATATTGCTTATGATGGTCCTTCAGTTTTAGGATGGAAAGATCAGAAAGCTCTTGATATAATTATTAATCCTAATAGTCCTGAACAGGTTTTGGTGTCATGTGATGGTGAAGACACAAAAAAATGGGTTTTAAGAGATTTCAAAGAAGTGTTCAGTAGAGAAATTGGAAAACTGAAAGGTTTAACTCATCTTATTAGGGTTAAACCTTCTGCCATTCCCAAAATCTACAAAGCACGAAATATACCATTGATTGTAAGAGATGAAGTCAAACTTGAATTGAAAAAGTTACAAGATTCAGGAATTATTGAGCCCATAGAAGCTTCTCAATGGATTTCTTTGTTGGTAGTCGCCAGACGTGCCAACGGAAAAATCCACTTATGTGTGGATCTCAGGAATCTTAATAAGAATATTATTGTAGACCAATTTCCTCTCCCAAGAATAGATGAGATGCTTTCTATCACCAGAGGGTCAAAATGGTTTTCTTCAATTGATCTTTCCGCGGCATATCACCAAATTGCTCTACATCCGTCTTGCAGAAGCCTTACTTCCTTTTGTACCCCTTTTGGGTGTTACCAATTTTGTAGAATGCCTTTTGGGTTGGCTTCTGCAGCTGCGGTATTTCAAAGATTAATGAATGAGTTATTTGGTGTTATGCCGGGTATTACTTTCTTTGAGGGCGACATTCTTGTAATGGGCCGTGACAAAGATGAACATGATGGAAGATTAAGAAATGTTTTAACGAACAAAGGTTTAACTGGTGAAATTTCAAAACGCAAATTTGCGGAGCGTAGTGTGACTTATTTAGGCCATGAAGTAAGTTCTGAAGGTATTAAACCAAAATCTAAACTCATTAATGCTATCATTAATGCACCTTCTCCTAAATCCAAGGGTGATTTGCGATCATTTTTGGGTTTAGCAGAGTTCTACTCAAAATTTGTTGACAACTTTTCTGAGAAAACCCATCCTATGAGGTCGATTTTAAAGAACAAGGTTAGTTTTGATTGGTCTTCTGAGTGTCAACAAGCTTTTCTTTCTATCAAAGATTCTATCAGCAAAGCTCCATGTCTCCAAGGTTACGATCCGTCAGCTAATACATTCGTCACAACTGATGCTTGCTCAAAGGGATTAGGTGCTGTGCTTACACAAACTGGTGATCATCATAAGGAGGTAGTCATTGCTTTTGCTTCTAGGTCGTTATCCCCTTCAGAAGAGAAGTACTCGGCGAGAGAGAAACTTTGGCCTGCGTTTGGGTATTAGAACATTTTAGACATTTTTTATGGGGAAGGCATTTTGTTTTGAGGTCAGATCATAAACCTTTAACTAAACTTCTTACCACTGATGGGCTGTCAAAAGCCACTTCTAGAATTGTGAGACTTTCAATGAGACTCCAAGATTCTTTGTATACTATAAAGTATGTTCCTGGAGTTAAAAATAGAACTGCTGGTTTTTTAAGCAGGATGTCTTTACTTTTAATTGAGATTGATGGCAATTCTTGGAATTAATTTTCTGTTGCAAGTGTTTCTTATGTGGATGTATTTCAGGGTTGTATTGATCAGTCTGAATGGTCTAAGGCCGAAAGTGAGGATAAAATTCTTCTTGATGTCAAATCTAAAGTTACTGATGGTTGGCGTTTAGCTGATAAGAAGATTATTTCAGATAAACTCAGAGGATTCTGGAAAGTAAAGAATTAATTAAGTATCAATGATTAATTTTTGTTGAGAGGTGATAAGGTGTACCTCCTTTGTCATTGAGGAAGAAAATTATCAGCTTGTGTCATGAGGGCCATTCTGGTATCACACGCACCAAACAAAAACTTAAGGCGTTATATTGGTGGCCTGGAGCAGATGTTGCTGTTGAGCGATTTGTTAGAGAGTGTGTGAAAATATATTATTGTTTTAGTGGATATATTTTCAAAGTGGTTTGAGTTAAGTTTTGAAGAACATGTAAACTCTACTTCTGTTATAACATTTTTAGATTCCGTGTTTCTCAGAGAGGGTTTTCCTGCATATATTCTTACCAACAATGGAGTCCAATTTAAATCTAACGAAATGGTACAGTATTTACGTTCTTCTGGAATTGTACAGAAATGTACTGCACTATAGAGTCCCAGTGGTAATAATGTAGCAGAAAGAATTAACAGAACGATCAAAGGTATCATTCAACTTTCAAACAAATCTAATTTGTCTTGGGAAAATGAATTAATGAAAATGACTTGTCATATAGAGTTACCAATCATCCTTCTTTAGGTTGCAGTCCCTTTTCCATAATAATGGGCAGGATTCCATTTTCTAAAGAAAATCCTAGTTGGATGAACAGAAGCAAGTGTGTTCATTCTGATTGGGATAATATTAAACAAAATATTGAAACATCTCAGGCTTATTTTGAAGCATGGTTGTAAACATTGTACCTTGTCTGTTGGTCAATGGGTCCGTATTAAACTTGCTAAAAAAATCCTAAAGGGGTTAGCAGGTTTAGTGAACCACCTAAAATTACCAAAATAAATAATAATACTGTAGTTCTTGACAATGGTGAAGTTTGGCACATGAACCCTCTGACTATTAGTAAAAATTATACTCATGAATTAATTGATGTTCCTTCACAAAAAATGTTTTGGTGGATGTTGGATTGTGACGTATGTTCAGATTCTAGTTGTTCTCAAACTTTTGACAATTCAATTTCTCCACAAGATAATTGTAGATCTAATTCTAATGATGGAGTTTCTTCTCGTTTTCAGGCTGTTTCTCAAGAATTATCTCAACCTGATCTCAGTGGAACTTCTTTCGAAAGTTGTTCAACATCTGATAATCCAATGACTTCATGTGGGAGGGTCATTAAGAAACCTTTTAATGATTTTATTTGGGAATATATATTTTTTTTTTCTTAAAGGGAAAATATGTGTAGTATTTATCTATTTATTTAATAAGTGTAACATGCATAATGTTAGGTAATATGGAAGTTAGAATTCCTATGTGTGTATTCTTTGTATTCTTTGTTCTACATTCTGGATGTATTTGGAATCTTGAGTCAGATTCAGTTTGGCTCTTGAAGAGATAACACCTTATTCTTGGGTTGGAATAAACGTATTTTATTTACTTCAACTTGACTGGTTACTTCATGCTCCCGGTGGGGCCTTAACTGGGGCCTTTACTGTTTTACATTCTTGCTTGTATCCTGTACAGTAATTCTTGATTACTAAGAATAAACCACATCTGGATGCAGCAACACAAGGATTTATCTTTTATTTGTTTGATTTTACACTGACAACGAGGTAAAAAAGGACCCATTTAAAAGAAAAAGGACTTCACTGAATTCAAAGAGGTAATCCTTGCAACCAAAGACAAGAAGAGAAACGTTTAAAAATTACTTTCCTGCATCTGGGTGCCCCACCGGTGTCTGATTCTAACTGACAGTCTCAGCCCAGAACATTGTGTTATTCATTGCATAAACAATAATTCTTCTACATCATTCGAACAAGCACTTGCGCAGACAACAACTGACAGACTACATAAGTAAGTTAGTTTTTATGCATGAGATTTTGTGTGACCTGGATAAATTACCCTTCAAAGTATGTCAAGTCTGAAATCTTCTTAAACCACTGGAAGAAATTAATTTGCATTGTGCCAACTTTTTGTGACTGATATTGAGATCTCTTGTTTAATTTGGAAAGCACTGCCTGCTGTGAACCTGTGATCCCTGAACGTTGCTGAACTAAATTAATACTATTTGGATACTTTGGAAGTCATTGTAATTGATGAATCTAGCAGTTAAGTGCACTGCTACTTTTGTCGGCACAGATGGTTGAGCTTACATTAATTTTATTCATGCCACAGGAATCGTTGAGAGCTTTTTTGCTTTGTTAGGCATATTGATATTTCACACCTTTTTATAGGGATCAAGTATTGTGGTACCTGTGAGTTTTGGTGAATATGGAAACTTTTTAATTTCCATTCGCAAGAGTTTAAAAATAAGTAAGAAGAAACTGTCACTCACCAACGTATTCTGCTCGTGCCTTCTTTCTGCCAGCACGAGCCTTCTCATCATCTTGTGCAACCTTCTTTTGCTTTGTGGAGAGCTGCTGAAGCGTGCCGTGAGCCACCTGGTTTGACGTCACGTACGTGCCGCCATTTTTGGCACATTTGGTCATTTATTATTACTTCACCAATGTTGCCTACCAAAATGTGCTTCCATCAATGCCTCTTCCTTGCACCACAGCAAATAATGCAGGTGAGAGAAATATTTCACCTTGCACGTTTCGGGTCTCAACAAAGGTATGGAAGTATAAGACGGATATTTCTGTAGATATTTTCTGGGATTTACAGTCATTCAATCTCATTGGTGAAAAGGGACAACATGACCTACAATAACTGTGACTGTGTCATTTCAGCATTCAGTTAACGGTGACTACTTTTATTGTTTTAATTTCTTATTTTGAATATTTTGTCTTCTGATTTGCTATTCATATCGACCAACTTGTTTATTGTATTGTTGATGACATAATTTACTTTGTGTGCTGTTTATGCTACTTTTACGTATTTCTTCATGTTACAGATATATTGTATTGTCATTCATTGGCGGTTATTGCATTTTAGTCCGTTTTTGGAGTTCAGTGATGTGCTGGATTAGTTTACTTTTATTGGATTGAGCCACTTATGTGCTCAACTTGTGTTGGGGTGCTCAATTTGTTTATTTCTTGTGATTATTCGCAGAAGTGTTTGATACTGTTATGCTTGTTCGAACCACATTTGTGCTCAAATTGTTCTTGAGGTGTTCCTTTTCCATTTTGAATTTTCTGAAGATTAGTTGTTCCAGTTTGGACTTATAAGATGTGTACTTTTGTGGAGCCACATAGGTGCTCCTTGTTGAGGCGCTCTATTCTTTTCAGGTTTAATGATAAAGAGCCGCAGTGTGCTCAGTTCGGTTCATGCTCAGTTTTATACATGGTTAATATTGTTGAACCACGTCAGTGCTCTTTTTAGTTAGAGGTGTTCAGTTATACGGAGAGCCTTGTGCTCAGTTTTATGTGAGGAGTTCTAGCGCTTCTCAATTTTTGGATTTCTTTGGAGGTATTCTGTTTTATGAAGAGCTGTGTTAGGGCTCAATCGCTTAGAGGTGTTCAAATTTATTAGTGGAGTTACGAGCCTCAGGTTGCTCATTGATATGAACCACGTAAGTGCTCTAATGTTTTAGAGGAGTTCAAATTGCTTAATGTTATGAAGAACTGTAAGTTGCTCAATTTTGTTGATATGAACCACACAAGAGCTCTAATGTTTTAGAGGAGTTCATATTTCATTTATTAATTCTTGTATCTGAACCTTTATTGCACTACAGTTTTTTGGAGTGTTCAGTTTCTTTTGTTTGCTTGTGATTAATCCATCCACTTTCATTCTTGTGGATTTTGTTATGTGGTGGACCTTAACCACATTTATTTATTCTCCATTTCCTTTCATGTTCAGGTGACGGTACTGCCTTTCGTACTTTCACCCATTTGTTGTTTTATCCTCTTCCTCTTTGTGCTGTATGTTCTATCATCTACTTTTCTTCTTTCCTTTGTTTTCTCATCTGGCTCTTATTTCTGTCATGGGGGAGATGTGTTACATTTGTATGTGCTGTATGTTCTATTTCTCATCTGGCTCTTATTTCTGTCAAGGGGGAGATGTGTTACATCCTGCTTTTCCTCCCTCCATGTCCTTCTTTAGTGTATGTTCTAAGCTGCTCAGCCTGTATCTATGATTTCACTTAGAGTTCCTTTGTGTATGTTTGATTACACTGCGAGTTATATCTGAGGCTGAGCAGTAGGGCAGCTGCTCCCGGTGGGGCCTTAACTGGGGCCTTTACTGTTTTACATTCTTGCTTGTATTCTGTACATTAATTCTTGATTACTAAGAATAAACCACATCTGGATGCAGCAACACAAGGATTCATCTTTTATTTGTTGGATTTTACAGGTGTGCATCCATCCTGGCGACGGAATTGAGACCCCGGTAGCACATGCAGAACCTATGTTCTGGAGTGGCGCCTGGTGGGGCAGCCTTCAGTGTTACCACCACAGGACTGGACCAGGGACTCTTAGAGGGCTCAATCAGTCTTAACAGTAGCATCTTGAAGACCTCTTACTTTATACTGACCTTCACCGTATCTGACTTTATTTAAATTGTGTTCTTCACTGGTAGGCTGTCTCGAGTGTACTCAAAGACGCACAGGTGTGTGGGTCAAGGGGTGAGGGAGAACAGAGTGGCAAACTGTCCTAGTAACTGGTAACAGACACTCTGCTGCTCTGGGGTCAGTGTAGAAGAGAGGTTGGCACCTTCCTCTGACCCATCATTTTCATGGGAAGATAGGATGTCAGGGAGAGGCTTGCTCCCCAATTCCAGTCCCCCATCTGTCCCCAGGATCATGGTAACTTCTGGCCTCTCTTAGTGAGGTTTGAGGTAATTCGCATGGAGCACCCTTAAGGTGTTCCTAATGGTCTGGAGAGCCAATATATAGGTGGACGCCCCCTTTTGCTCTTTCACCGCGAATGGGCCTGGCTAGCGATCCTGGGTTGCTTTGGGCACCACAGGCTCCTTGACACATTCTTTCTGGCCAGGGTGGCTTAGAGGAGTCCAAAGTGGCTAAACCCTACTCCTTTCTGTGGCACTTCCCTGTAGGCAAAGAGAAGGCATGGGAGAAGGACATCTCACTTATGTCTCATGGGCTCAGGTAGGTCCATTATAAGCCCTTTCAAGGTCTTGTAGAATCTCTCCACAAGAACATTGGTTTGGGGGTGTTAGGGTGTGGTGAACTTGTAGGTTATACCACACTCATCCCACATGGACTTTATGTATGCTGACATGAAGTTAATGACGGGCACACTCTGGTCTCAGTGTTCCTGCAGAGCAGTCCCTGTAGAAGGTGGAGCACATAACCTTTAAGACTGTGCACTGCACCACGAACGACTGCTCATAGTTTTGAGTTCCTTTCTACATACATGTGGAATGTCCTGCTCCAATTCCTGAAGCATCCTGTCCTCCGGTGCCTCTGTGCCTTGGCTCCATTCTGTTGCAGTGCTGGTCTTACCACTTTCCTCACTGATGCTCTCTGGAAGTTTGCTGCTGTTCCTGAAAACAAACGCAGGAGAAGTTTAAAAGAGACAAACTCTTTATTTGGGCAAGGCGCTGCTGGCGCTTAACTACCAAATACTGAGATACTTATCTGACATTTATGATTGACTGGTATAGAGACTTGTTAGTGACTGGGCAACACATTGGAAACATACCTAAAAGAGATAATAAACAATTGGGACAAATATTATTGACATATATGTGATCAGTATGTGACAACATTATTTGTTAGCATGAATGTAAAACATGTATGAATATTTTTGTTGACATGGACATGCAGCAGCATGTATCTTCAGTTGAATTTAATCAATTGAAACTGGTTTGAACTCTTAATCAGAGAGGCAGTTTAGATAAAATAATTGATTTTTTTCTTGGTAGACAAGAATTCTTATTTTTTCTTTCTTTTGGAAATTTTCAACCAAAAAAAACCTACCTAAGAGAAATGAGCATCTTAAAAAATGTCTAAACTCAGATCAGAAGTCATTACAGAAAAGATATATAGGTATGATTCTTGTGGGTTAGATTAATATATTATCATATAAGTGAGAGGTTCTATGATAGGACTTACATTGTAGTTCATGTATTACAGAGTCAGAAATACAAGCTTGAAGGCTTCTGTATTTCTGGCAAGAGAAGAAGGGATATTGGGTAACTAGAACAGATCAAAACAGGTACATAGTCAGCTTATAACAATATTACTTAAGCACTAAAATGTTGTTGTTTGCTTTATAGAAAGAAGAAGGCCAGGACCAATAGAAAGCTTTAATGTGCACATTTAACATTTAACCGGCCTTCATCCCTTCATCCCTTGGCCTATAGGGGAGTCTAGAACTTCTGGCGTAACCATTTCACTCCTGAAAATAAGAACTGACCTGACCGTTAGTTCCTTGGTCAGACGCTACTTCCTTGGGGAACTCCACATAGGTAAAACCCCCATCAGAGCTCTGGCCACCACAGGTGCAGTCACTCTGACCTCAAAAGGATGGCCTCTGGGTAGCAGGTGACTGTCAAGGATGTCCGTCCTCAGGATCAGTTTGATGCTTAGTATGGTCCACCCCTAGATCTAACCAATGCCTGGATAGCCGTAATGGCACAGGGGTAAAATACCATCACTCCGCATTTTTTACTCCGCATACCTTTACTCCTCATACCATGATAACACAGGTACC
The DNA here is from genome assembly GCF_964263255.1 of Lissotriton vulgaris. Classification (NCBI taxonomy): domain Eukaryota; kingdom Metazoa; phylum Chordata; class Amphibia; order Caudata; family Salamandridae; genus Lissotriton; species Lissotriton vulgaris. The sequence continues at coordinate 779,929,623 of NC_141694.1, forward strand.
GTTACTCCGCATTATTTTACAACGCATGCCTTTATATATTATATGCTTTTATCACGCATGCTTTTACAACGAAAATCGTTGTAAAAGCATGATTGGTAAAAGTATATGTTTTAAGGTAAGTTGTAAGGTAAGTATATGGTTTTAGTTTGGGGTTTTGGAGTATATGTTTTTGGGGTTCAGGGGTATTTTAAGGGTGGGTTTGGGTTATGGGGTGCAGGGGTATTTACGGGTTAAGGGGTACAGGGGTATTTTTAGGGTTCAGGGGTAGGTTTGGGTTTTGGTGTACAGGGGTATTTTTAGGGTTATGGGGTTGTTTTGGGTTTTGGGGTACAGGTGTATTTTTAGGGTTCAGGGGTTGTTTTGGGGTTTGGGGTACAGGGGTATTTTTAGGGTTCAGGGTTGTTTTGGGTTTTGGGGTACAGGGGTATTTTTAGGGTTCAGGGGTTGTTTTGGGTTTTGGGGTACAGGGTTTTTTTAGGGTTCAGGGGTTGTTTTGGGTTTTGGGGTACAGGGGTATTTTTAGGGTTCAGGGGTTGTTTTGGGTTTTGGAGTTACAGGGGTATTTTTAGGGTTCAGTGGTTGTTTTGGGTTTTGGGGTACAGGGGTATTTTTAGGATTCAGGGGTATGTTTGGGTTTTGGGGTACAGGGGTATTTTTAGGGTTCAGGGGTATGTCTGAGTTTTGGGGTACAGGGGTATTTTTAGGGTAGAGGGGTTGTTTTGGGTTTTGGGGTACAGGGGTATTTTTAGGGTTCAGGGGTATGTTTGGGTTTTGGGCTACATGGGTATTTTTAGGGTTCAGGGGTTATTTTGGGTATTGGGCTACAGGGGTATTTTTAGGGTTCAGGGGTAGGTTTGGGTTTTGGGGTACAGGGGCATCTTTAGGGTCAGGATGGGTTAGTGTTTAAGGGTGCTGGGGTATTTAAAGGGACTAGGGTGGGATTAGTTTTTAGGGTGTATAGGGTAATTATTAATTAATAAAAATTAAATATATCTATATATATATATATATATGTGTGTGTAATTTTAATATAGTTCTAAATATAATGTAATTTTAAAGAAATAATGTTTCATTTTAATTAAAAATATATATGTGTATATATATATATATATATATGTGTGTATATATATATATATATATATATTGATATATATATTTTTAAAAATAAAGTACTTTTACAAAGTATATGACTTCACCACACATGCATTTGCGTTGTAATTGCATGCGTAGTAAAGTCATATGCGTTGTAAAAATTTGAGGAATTATGGCTTGCGGAGTAATGGTATTTGCGTACTAAAAAATGCGGAGTGATGGTATGCGGGATTTTTGTTTGCGGAATGGGAACATATATTCGGCACAGGACATTGGAAGGATCAAGTGAGGGAAAATGAGGAGGTGGGGAAGGAAAGGAAGGGGACAGCGGGTTGGGAGATCTGAAATACAAAAAGAAATAAACACATGTGAATACACTATACCCTTTCTTTACATTTAGCAACTGTCTTGCAAAATTTTGTATGAACCCTTCTTGGTGCTAAATACCTGTAAATAAAAATACAAATACTGGGGATAGGTAGTAGTGCTTTTCAGTGTAGAGGACCGTTGTGGTTCATAACTGCATGAATACAAAATAAACATATATATATATATATATATATATATATATATATATATATATATATATATATATATATATATATATATATATACTCAATCCACAGATACACAGAGAAACAATGGGCAAGGAGCCAGGTTATGATGAACCCTTGAACATACCAATGTCTAGACTCCTTATTGAATCACAGGGGTAGAGTGTAGACCTCTACCACTCATTGGGGAACCCCTGTTAACAAAGGGAGCCAGAGACATAAAGATTAATACACCATAAACCTTCATACACATACTTCACTGGCCATACATCCAAATCAAAAATAATGAGGAGAAGGAGATAAGTTACTGAGTGGCCTTATAGTAAGCAGACATTGCCACCGTAGCTATGGCTCCATAGTAGAACGTGGCCCAGAGTTATTCTCATGCACTCTGCTCCACATAATTAATCCTTGTAGGAAGTGCACAAAAGGTAATCCAAATGAAATGTAGAGATGGGGAAAACCCAGCGGACTTCAAGCAATCCACTCCCCGTCGGCCGACAATACCGACCGGGCCAAGATCCGATTTGCCAAAACAAACAATAGTTCAATCCTAAAGCACAAGCACGCCTTTTGCAGACGCACTGGAAATACTCAAATCAGCGTCCTCGCTGATACTCAAAGAAACCGGTGCTGCGCACCCTTACCACCACATAATGAAGAACAGGAACACCAAGCAGGCACGACGGGACCGGAGAAGGAATCCCCAACGCCGCACCCGGTCATTGCTTCCCTATTATGATCCTCTTGCGATGTCTCACTTGACTCGCAAAGGATCATGGGATATGTAGTTCTGCTCCGCTCCCACTCGGGAATTGTAGTTTTAGCAGCACGATCATGACAGTGGCAAGGTCCATCAAGACCAGGACAACCCTGTTGCCTAAGGCTATCTTGGGGCCCAAGTGCCAATTATGTCAATGGCTACCCTTTCAAAGATAGTGCAAATAAAAGGTAATGTGGTCAGGGGAGGTTTGTGCTTTTCCCCTGACTTCCCACTGGCCTGGCAAGTGGGACAGGACCTACAGTATTCATCAGATGGCCAAGTGGGCAACAAGCCTGGCAGAGGTCTCATCCGGCCCTAGACATCCTGCCAGGAATATGTCATGAGCCAAACCCAATAGGAAGGTCCTGTAACACGGGGGGACCCCCAGCACACAGGCTAACCCAGAACTAGAAACCTTAGGCTCAATATATAGGAGGTAATTCTCCCAATAGATCAGGTGATTCCCAGAGGTGTCACCTGCTATCTGGGCTTCATCTTCCCACTTCAAGCCCTGTGGAGTGGGACACTCTTTCTGCATCTTGCAGAATTCCTCCTTGGTGGGACCAACGTCAGCTTACCAACCAGCAATAGCAATGTCCTCCCCGGTTGGCTCAGGGGACTCCTCCTCAGGTGGCCTGTCAACCTCGACTGTGAGAACTTCAAGGGCTAGTTTCCCATGCCTCTTGCCCCTCTCTTTCTTGGTAGCTGCCTGGGCCATTGTTCCAGGCTACAGGCGCCCTTGATTCCGTTCCTGGACAGTTATAGACAGTGTGGTCATACAGACCCACTCTGGAAATCCCAACATCTCCTATTGTGACTTGAGTTCTACCTCCTTCCAGGTAGTGTGCTCTAGGTCATCGACTAACAGACAACTTTCAGACATGGCACGGCTCAGAGCTACTTTCAGAGAACCTGAGAACCCCCCACTCAAAGGGAACTATAGACACTGTTAGATGGCTCTCACGGTTGTTGTCAACTATGACTTGGTGGAATGTGTTAGGGAAGATCTGCTCTTAAGACACTAGTTGACACTTCACAGTAGTCATGCTGGCTCCTGTGTCTCTCAGAGCCTCCATCTGTTGCCCACTGATTGTGACCCACTGCCTGTACTTGGAAGTATTTGCAGGCCGATGGGCTTTTTGAACCATTTCTCTATCCCCAGAAAGACCAGGGTTATCAGTATCTGATCCTTAAAGCTAACTGGAACTATCGTCTCCCCAAGCGCTACACTTGCCAAACCAGATGTCTGCCCACCGGTAGAGGGCTGGGCCCTCTTGGGACCTTTTGAGGCACCCTTAGAGTGCCCATGCTTGTAGCACACAGTACCTTAGGGTACAAACCTCCCTGTCTTATTATCAAAGAACCCGTTCTTCTTCTGATCAGACTGGGACTGGTTACCACTACTCCATTGAGAATTATTTTGGGGTCTTTAGAGAACTCCTTATCTTTAAGTTTATCTCCCCTTCTTTCTTTTGATTGGAACCCTGGCCATCTTTGTGGGAGTCCCCTACATATCTTCTTGAACATTCTAGTACTGGCCCAGAGGTCTGTTTCATCAGCAAGCTTCTTGGTGTCAGTCAGCTTACTATCAACTAGGTGCTGGCGCAACTCTATAATACAGATACTGCACATGTGCTCTCTCATGATTAAATGATACAACCCGTTAAAATACCTAACTTTGCTGACCAGCACCCAACTATTCAATGCCTTGCTGGAGTAATCCACAAAATCTACCCAGAACTTGTTGGGAAGCTTCTGGTTGTCCCTTAACCTTTGGTGGCACTTTTCATGGTCAGTCCAAACTTTGCAAGTAAAATGGCTTTCATGGGAGTGTACCTGGTTTGGTCCCCAACCTCTATTGTTAGAAGTGTGTCCTGCCCACATTAGGCATGTGTTACCACATACAACCCCTTGTAGGCAGAAAACCATATGTCTATGTCATATTCCACCACATAACTGAGCACCAGATCCTTAGGGAGGCAAACCTTTCTGTCTCCTTCAGACAATGTAGAATGGAATCTCCTTGCTTTACATTCAGGTCCAGCTCTTTCAGGCTCCTTTCATGAGTTGACCTCTCCAAAGCAAGTTTTCCTCTATTTTTAATGTTGCCATTTGCAGTTGAAACTCCCTCCCTAAATTCCTGCCCCTTAGCTCCTCTGGGGACATACCATGTGATGATACACTGCTTCCTGCTCTGGCAGGGGCATTCATCTCAGGGGATGAGTCCTCTCCCTCCCCAGAAGACTGCCTTCCAGAGCTGTTGTCCTGGTCTTGATCCTGATCCTCCCTATCCTCCTCATCCTCTTGTGTGGTCTCACCAGGTTTGAGTGAGCTTCTGCCCAGGCCCTTAGGGCCTTTTGTAACTCCACCTTCTTGGTACTGCTCTTGGCGGAAGTCCAGACACATTGCAGAAGTCCTTGACCTGGGCCACAGTGTAGACTTCCATGTTGGCCAGCTCAAATTCCATGCTTGCTGGTGTTGTTTCAGAACTGTCACATAGAGATATGATTTTTGAAAATCAAAAAGGAGTGGCACCACTGAGAGGAGATCCGTGCTCACGTCCGTGCGATATTCCAGTCCAGATTTTCGGAGGGATCGGAGCCAGAAGCAGGCAGGCAGAAGAGCGGAGTGGGAGCGGGAGCAGAGCAGAGACGCCGAAGAAATCGATGTAACGTCTCAATCGCTCCACTGCTCCAGCCGTTCATACGCTAAATTTCCTGCATTGGGGGCCGCCCCGGCTCGCAAACTGCCGTGAGCTGCCGTGAGCTGTGCCCCAAAGCTGCAGGGGATACAGCAACACGGCGAGAGCCGAGATTAACGCTATTAACGCGGTCGAGGCTGCATCTGCCGGAGATAGTAGAAGGCTCATATCAGCAAGGAGAACGTAGAATTCAGAACACTGAAAGCCGAGCTGTGAGGGAGAGACCAGGCCAAAAGCGAGTAGTGAGCAGCAAGCCATCACGCCACTCCAAGCCCCGAGTCCTGAGTCCAGCGTTCAGCGTCCAGCAGAGGGTCAGCGGAGAGTTGCGGGAAAGCCACTCCCGCTTGACCCCGCCTGACCCAGCAGTAGCAGCAGAACAGCACTGAGCCCCTGGAGCCTGGAACCATAGTGTGACACGGGAGCCGGGACCAGCCGCGATCCTGCTACGGGCAGTAAGTTACTTGCAACGTGATAATTTGGCGGCAATCTTGAGACTGTAATTTTTGAGACTGTAATTTGAGACTGGGGAAAGCGGCGAGATTGGCTGGGAGCTCAGCCGTAGAGAGGAGCCCAGTAATTTGCTATCTGGAGCTGGGCGGAGTAGAGCACAAGCACGCTGCATTTTATCCTCCCTTCCCATCTATATAAACTCGCGCATAAATCCATCACATCACCCGGCTCAACCGATTTGGCTATCCAGATTAGTGCCCACAGGCCCCTATCCGTCATCCCCCGACGGCTGCTGTTCGCAGTGCCCGGCCCATTGCCATTTGCCATGCTTTTCCCATATTGGAGGTTTTGCCTATAACAGCAACAGCGTGTTGGTCACTTACGTAGCGAGCAGACAAGCAGGGGGAGGCTGTGTTGGACCCTGTGGGTTTCTGGTGGAGCTCAAAACGCTGGTGTGCATCAATAGTTGGAGACCTGAGGTGCGGCGTGTAGAGAGGTGTGGAGGTTGAAGAAAGTCACAGGTCTAATCCAACCAATTTAATCATCTTAAGAGTCTGTGGATATGAGATCTGGCCACCAACGTGGGGCGCTACCCAAACAGAAAAAAAGACTAAAACGGGTGGAGAATAAGGACATTACTACTCAACGAAGCAGAGTCAAGAACATGTAAATGAAGCCTGTCCCGGAGTTTGCGCTAAGGAGGCAACCGAGTATAAAAATGAGTTGGCAGAGGCAGTAACATCGGCCTTAAGAAAGGAACATCCAAATGACCAGGCCCAACTGGTTGTAGCTCCTACTACCTCAGGACAAGACAAAAAGGTCGTGCTACATGTCTCTCATGCTATTCAGCCATCCATTCAGAGTCTTTTTCTTAATTATCAACAAAAACAAACATAAAATCATCAAAGAAAAAACTAAAATAATTGTGGATATGATGACACCTGTGAAATGTTTTCTTCATCCTCAGTTCCATGGGGTAAAAAGGGAGCTAACCCATGTGTATTTTCAGAGGCCTCCTTAGAAATAGATGAATTGAAGGAGGTCATAGTCAGCTACAACAAGATCATTCCTAGTATGGGCAAAAAGGGGAACAGTGCTGAAAAGGTAGAAAATGTTGAAAATGAAAAAAGTCAGGAATAACATCAGAGCCTAAACTTTCCTATCAGTCTTCGGGTCAGATTGGGTTAAAAGCAACATTTCATAAAGCCCAAATTTACTCGCACAACTTGCATGACTCTGTATTATGCTGTACGGAGTCCATTGGGGTCGGTAGCGGTCCGGCCCCACTCGGTACCCGGATGGCTGGAGACCATAAGGAACAAGGTTCAGTTATCAACATCTCCTTCGGTCTAGAACAGAATTCAAGTGATGAGGTTTTTGTATTAGATCATATTGCCAAAGATATGGCTTTACTAACCATCGATCTAGTATCTAGTCCAAATGGTCATCCTGAGAATGATGGCAATGTAAGACCTCTCAAACTGGACCAATCAAGTATAACCTTGGAGAATAGTTACTACCTGAATAAATCACTACTGGTTCCAGGCGTAGTCAATGGTGAAAAGTTCCAATGTATATCTGAACAAAAAAAATCCATTAACTCAGATCCAAACAAACAGATGAATCCACTGGATTTTTCTTTGCTAACAAAATTTGATGAGAATTTTCAACCAAGTGGTCGTGAATGTGACTTATGGGCCAATCTTCTGCACACTATGGATTCAATCACTAATGCCCTAAACTTTCATTCAGATAAATTAGATATGCAGGTTGATATTTTAAGTACATTAGCAACACATGTAGTTGGAATAGATGAAAAGTTGCACCATCTATCTGATTTGATTACTAGGGTACAAAAGGATAATGAAGGCCAACTAATAACTTGTACCTGTGCTCAACTGATTGATAAAATATCAGATCTACCGGAAATTATTAGCTCTATGGTCCAGGAGATAACATTGTTATCTGTAAGAAAGGTTCAAGGTATCAAAGAGAGAACTAACTGTTTAAGTAGACAATCTACTACCAATGAACTCATGGATGGTGGTGGGAATATAACAGATAAAACAGGTTTTATAGATGAAGACAGATACAAATTAGTTAACGATAATAAAATAAACAAGTCTCAACTGTTGCATTAAGAAACGACAAGTAAAGGTGTGGAGACAAATAAATCATTAATTGATATCCCCAATAAAACTCAAGATTTACAGCCACCAGAAATTAGTCAAGTTCTGAGGGTAAAACATAATCATAAGATCTTATCTAAAAGGGCAAGAAAAAGATTGAGGAAGAACCATAATAAAATCCCTTTGGGAACAAAACTTATTTTAGATGAGGTAACCACAAATCATATAAATATCAAAAACTCCTCAAGAGTGGAAGTTACTGTAAACCGTACTAAAGAATTTGGAAAAAAAGCACTATTTCCAATTTTTAAGCGTGTAAAAAAACCTGAACCTAAAATAAGGGATGTACAAAATGATATCCACTTAACACAGGGTGAGGCCCTTTTTAATGCGTGTCCCGAGGCTGCTCAAAAAAGGGATCCCATGTCTGATCATCCATGTGGTAAATCGGTGGAACAACTTGGAGTGTAAGCTACCCCAAATGGGGAAACTGTAAATTTTACAAATCCACATGTTCCAAGAACAAAACCCTATGCTGCTCCCTCCTGCACTCTAGCAGAAAAATCCATCGAGTTGCCTGCCTCACGTCAACAGGTAGAGCCTATATTGGACCATGTTGTTGTGAGGAAGGCACAGGTTGTTTCTTTAGATAAGGATGAAGCAGAATCCTCAATAGGACAAATGGATAAGAGGAAAGTAGTCTTCTGCCCTGAGTACATCACGAGAGGAACTCATTATGTTCTGAACCGTGGCAATATCCTGAATTTATTTACTGCAATCCCAGATCTGATAGGCAAAAAACTGCGGAAGATCTGGAATTTGTGGAGTGTAAGATCGACCGCAATATTGAAACAACTGTGACTACTTAGCGAATTGAGGATATTGTCAGTAAAATATTGGCCAATGCCGATACATTTGAAAAATGGGGCATTAAAGTTAGGACCATTTGTGAAACTCAATACCCAACTTTGTTGATTCCGGTTAAATCACCTTGTAATACGATACAAACAAAGGGTATACAAAAATCAGCTTATGGTTCACCTGTTAGAGTACTGAAAGGTGCCTCAGGTCCATCAACTGAGGTGAATATGATGCGGGGTATTAAGATTAAGAGCTGTCAGTCAGTATCACGAGTTTGTGTTGAATTACGGTCCACACCTAATCCAATTGAGGATTGGAGTTGGCTTCCTTCAATACTATCAAAGGTTAACTCTGCAAAGATGGACTGAAGCCGATCCTCCTCTGAAAAAACATTTAATTCTCTAAACTTTTGTTCTTGGAACGTAAACGGTCTCAAAACACTTCTTGAGGATCCGAGTGTAACAAGTTTTTTGTACTCCTTTGATATCTTAATATTGCAGGAGACCTGGCAAATGTGTAGTGAACCTATTATTGGTTATTACGAATATCTGAACGCAGCAACTCGTGAGGCCTCTATAGGTCGCCCTAATGGAGGTCTCTCCATATATGTTTCCTTAAATCTTGATGTTAAACACTTTGAGATAGACCTCCAAGTAAAATGGATCTTGTGTGTTAAATTTATTGTCAAACAATCATTTATCTTCCTAAATGTTTATTTGAGTTCAAAGAAAAAGATAAGGTCCTCACAACTCGATCTATTATGGGCAATGGTAAAATTGTTATATTACGACCATTTGGACTCGATGATCATTATAACTGGTGATTTTAATATGCATCTTTTCTCATATCAAAAAGGAATGGTACCATCATCCACTCTATTAGAATGGTCTAATTGTGAGTTTAGAAAATATAACTTAAATAATCTCAAAGATGCTGACAATACTCCTACATTTAGGAAAAGTGTTAATCGTTCGATAATTGACTACAGCATAATTTCCGAAAATCTTGTAAAGGCAGTCCAAAGTTACCAAGTTGTACCAAGGATCGAGAGTGACCATAACCCTCAAGTTATTACCCTTGCTTTAGCGTTCGATTATCTGCCCGAGTCAAGAACAATTAGAACATCATCTTCCCTTTCAATTTAAAAAGGCTCATATGAAATGATATAATTAAAAAAGATATCTTGGACTTTCTAGCTGGCCTAATTGCTGATTTTCAAGATGTGATACTTGAGGGAAAAAATCCGGTAGACCTTTGGCCTTGTTTATGTACTGCTCTTTTGTCAAACTTTTCTAATTTAAAATCTACAGGTGGCAAGACGTTAACTCAAAGGAACCCAGGATGGTTTTCCCCTCGCGTAAAATATCCTAAAAGAAAACTCAATAAAATTGTAAGATCACTATATAGGAAAGCGAATGAGTCTATTTGTGCTGTGGTCGCTCAACAAATTAGACAACTAAAAAAGATTTACAGGAATGAAATTTGGAAGTCCAAACAAGCCTATTATGAAACAATTTGGTCCAAATTACATCACACCTGCAAATCGAAAGACCCTAGGCTCTTTTGGAGTTTAATTAATAATTTAGAAAATAGAAACAATAGAAGCAACAGCGCAAATATTGATGAATCAACTTGGGTATCTTTTCTAAATAACTCTAAAATGGCTCAATTAGGCCCTCAGTTTGTTCAAGACAACACTATTCTTATGCGTAATAAATGTCCAGAGACAACCGCAATATCTGGGCAACCCCCGACAAACATCCCGGTTATTGAGCCATGGACAGTTGATAAAGTAAAAAAAGTGGTACATAGGATTCGATCAAATAGTGCGCCTGGGCCTAACGGAATGCCAAATGCCATATTTAAAGCTACCATGAAGGATTGGTCAGAGGTTCTTACCCTGTTGTTTAATGATGTACTTAGAACCAGTAAAATTCCAGACTCTTGGCAGGGTAGTACCATTCAACCAATCTACAAAAACGGCCCCCAAGAGAATCCAGCAAATTATAGATTAATAGCCCTAACTGATGTTGATGCTAAAATATTCGCAACCTGCTTGTTAGAGGAATTGGAATTCTGGGCCTCAAAAGAAAAACTGATAACAAATTTACAAACTGGCTTCAGAAAGGGAGAATCAACCTATTCAAATTTAGTTTTATTAACTCTATTAGGCGAAAGAGCTAAAATTAGGAAACAAAATCTGTATATATGTTTTATTGATTTAAAAGCAGCTTTCAACTCTGTGCCCCGTGACATATTATGGTCAAAATTAGATGATTGGGGAATATCCGACGCACTTTTAAAAATTATTAAACTGCTATATTTGGATACTTGGGTCCAGATTAAAGTAGGTGACGGTAGTCATATAACCCGACACCTGGAAACTAACATCGGCTTGAAACAAGGTTGTGTTTCGGCCCCTTGCCTTTTTAATCTTTTTATGTCTGATCTCCCTGCCCATTTTAAAGATATTAATGCTCATTCCCCTTTTGTGATGGGTCAAGAGATTAAATATTTACAATACGCTGACGACACTATTTTATTAAGTCAGACAGTTATTGGCCTTAAAAGATTGATAGATTCTTTTAACGTCTATGTTGCAAGGAATGGTCTAAAAATAAATATTAAAAAAACAAAAATAATGACCATGGGAAAAGGTAAACTAGGTGTTAAAGAATGGAATATCAACTGTATGGTTGTTGACTGTGTAAAAACCTATAAATATTTGGGCATTACATTTGATCATAATTTATCTTTCAGGAAACATTTTAACAACCTAGAAGCTAAAGGCTCATTTCTCACATTTGCCTTTAGACAATTGAGGGATAAGTTACTATGCCCAAATCATGACCATTTGAGGAAGGCCATGAAAGTGAAGTTACTTCCTTCATTGGACTATGGTTCTGTTATTTTTCGGGGCAAAGATGCAAAACTTTTAGATGATATTGACATAAGATCATATAAATCGGTATTTAGAATCCCAAAAAACATCAGTCGAGCGAATGTCAGACTGGAATTTGGATTGAAGAAACAGTGTCTCGTTAGGCAATCTACTTTTTTAAAATCTTTATTGTTATTATCCAGATCAGAGGAAGACTCGCTGGCCAACCTTTGTTGGCTTGAGATTCAAAGAGGGGCCCATTCGGGGAAGCAGGCGATCTTATTTAAACGAATGTTTCCTTGCCTTTGATTGCCCGAAATTAGAGGATGAAACAAGGTGTACAATGGTTTTTAAAAAAACAATCAATCAATCAATCAATCAGCATCACTTTTGTCTTGTATAACGGATAAAGACGATTTAAGGGGAAAAAACATCTTTGGACAATAGCAAACTCTTTTAACAATTTGTATCATCAGCCTTACTTGAAATTTTATCTAAGACCTTATATTAAAAATACATTTATGCTGTTACGGTTTGGGAGATACCCAACCAAAGATGGAATCCCAAAATGGGAAAAAAATTGGCCCTCTAAGGTCTGTAGATTATGTGGTAAGAACGAAGAAACTCTACAGCATATTGTAACTTTGTGCCCAAAATTGCTTGTTGAACGAAATATGTTTTTAAAACCGCTTTTTAAGGAAATGGGAGTAAGAACGTGCAGAACTGCAATCATTGTATGTCTAAGAGGCATTACACCTAGATTAGTTCATCAGTTTGTTAAGTATACCCTTATAGTGGAAACAAAATTATGTAAGGAAGACACTGCAACCGATGAAATCCATGTAATGAATGCTACCTAAAATGTTAATGACACTTTAATAGCAAATGCTTTTAGGGATTACGAGAAATTTTATAGACATTTTTAAATTTAATTGTTATAAATGTATTACTTTACTTTATAGATAATATTTGCTGTTAGCATATGATTTTCTAACTTGTTGCCTTAAAGTACATCAAATCAGTTGGGGAGATAGTATATTAATTTTATTCTAAGTTTAAAATGGTTTTATCAGAATTCTTTGATTAGCATCTAAAGTATTTGATATGGAATTAGAGCGCACATTGCACTTTATTTAACTTTTGCTGCTAAATCGTTCATTGTCAACTCGTTGCACTTTATTTCACTTTTGCTGCTAAATTGTTCATTGTTCATCCTACTACAGCTGAACTAAGTATGTATATGAGCGTTGGCTAATCTGGTTCTGTGTTTATAACGTTTTTCTCAAATCAGGTTGTGAACTGAATTTGCTCTTTGCTTTTTGTAATGGTTTTAATTAATCAACAAAATAAACTTTACTTTACCTTACTTTACCGAAAATCAAAAATGCCAATCAGGGAGATTTTAAAATTCAAATTGGTCTTTGACATGGAACGGTAGTTAGTGTACACCAACTCACTGTATGGCACTGTAAAAAGACAAGCCCTAATCTCCCTGCTAGTCACCAATGTTACAAATTGAGTTATGATTGGCTGGGGTGTAAGTCTTGGTCAAGCAGCAACCACAACCCTAGTCTGGGTAAGGTACAAGCACATCCCACATCAACCTGTGCTCATCGTCTGGTAGCTTGGCAGAGACCGGTCAGGCTTAACTTTCAGGCAGTGTGTAAAAAATGTGTGCAACACTTTAAACAGAAAAACAGTGACAACACCACACAAAGGAATTTCACAACAAGTTAGAAATATAGATCTTGAAATTAATAAATAAAACAAGACCAAAATGACAAACATCCAATTAGTAGAACTGGCGATACGAAATTTTAAGATTATGGTGAAAAATAGCGCCAACGAGCACAAAGCGCTATTGGGGATATCTGGCCGCGACGGAACCAAGAAAAAGTCACAAGTTCAGGCTCACCACGATGGAGCATTGGCCGGCTACAGGAACCCAGTTATGCCTACTGAACCGAATACCTTATATCCTGGTTTCAGAGCGCTGTGTGGATCTGCTTCAAGGTGATGCTTCGAGGATGTGATGTGCAGTCGAGGCGATGGGTCAGTTCTGATGAGCGGTGAAGGTGCGATGCATAGTTTCAGAGTCATCATCGAGGCTGCCATCAATGAGTGAAGAAAGGGAGCTGTGCCGGGGAAAGCATTGTGCAAGTGTCGCTACCAAAGGTTATGCGTCTGTCCCAAGATGCAGGTTGCAGAGGAGATGCAAGTCTTTTGCGACAAGCCCAATCCACGCAGCAACGATGCATCGGTTCTGCTAAGGGATGCTTCACCTAGCCAAAGAGATGCATTGATTCTGCTTGGGGGTGCATCTCTCAGCAGAAAAGATGTGTCAGTTCTGCTGGCAAGCACATTAGGCCATCTTCCAAGGGTCCAGGACTGGAGTGACAACACTTGGCAGGCAAGACTCACAGCTGGGAAAGTAAAGGTGCAGGTGCAAGTTGGTTGGAAGCTGTTATGTCCCTGAGCTTCAAATACGGAGGCCAGCTAATTAGCCTTTGAGACACTATCGGTTCTAGGTTCAAGAGATGCAGGTCTATTCCTTCTTACCTATGCAAGAGGACAGCAGGCAGCAAATCAGTGCTGCAAAGCAGGAGTCCAGCAGAGCGGTAGCCCTCCAGTAGCACAGCAGTCCTTCTTCCTGGCAGAGTATCCACAGGTCCAGATGTGTACTGAAGTGTCGTTGTCTGTGGTCTTATACCCAGATGTCCCTTCGAAGTTGGGAAGACTTCAAAAACATGCCTTTGATGTGCATGGGTGTCCCCCCTTCCTGACCTGGCTCCAGACTCACGTTTTAGAGGTATGCAGCCCTTTGTGTGTGGAGAGAACACAGCCTAAGGATAAGTGAACCTGTGCTGAGCTCCTCCCTCCCATCCTGCCAGAGATGGCCCCTTGGCACTCGCCTAAGCTCCAACTGTCTGTGGCTGTCTAGATGGAATACACCAAGCACAACTGCCAACTACAACTAGTCATATGAGATCAGAGACAGGCTACAGGCAAAAATGGCAAAAGCAAGAAAATGCCAACTTTCTAAAAGTGCATTTTCAGAATTGTAATTTAAAATCGGACTTTACCATGAGTTTGGACTTTAAATTCTAATTCCAGAGACACCAGCTTTGAATGGTTCATCTCTTCCCAATTGGAAATTACACTTATAATCTCAATACTATCCCATGGGAGAGATAGACCTTGCAGTAGTAAAAATTGATTTTGGGAATTTTACCCTACCAAGGCATGTGAAACTTACAAGTGCATAGCCTGCCTCTTTAATGCATTGCACCCTGCCCTATGGGTTGTCCAGGGATTAACTTGGAGGTGACTTATATGTATAAAAAAGCAATGTTTGTTACTGGCAAAAGGCGTATTTTGCCAGGTGGATATGGCAGTGTAAACTGCACACACAGTCTCTGCAATGGCAGGCCTGAGACATGGTTAAAGGGATACTTAAGTCGGTGGCACAATCAGTGCTGCAGGCCCACTAGTAGCATTTAATTTACAGGCCCTGGGTACATTACCACTTTACTAGAGACTTATAAGTAAATTAAATATGCTAATTAGCAATGAACCACTATTAACCATGTTTAGGGAAGAGAGGGCAAGCACCTTAGCACTGATTTGCAGTGGTAAAGCGTGCAGAGTCCTAATGCTAGCAAAAACTAGGTCAGAAGAGTTGAGAAGGAAGGCAAAACGTTCGGGAGAGACCACCTCAAGGCTGTCCGGTCTAACATATATCAATCATTGAGTTAAATTGTGCAACTTGCAACCAGGACATCTGGTGGTCAAAGCCTGGGTTTTAAACTTCTTCAAACAGTTTGAACTTAGTCAAATCAATTTACTTCACTGTATATCCTTTTCGTTTATTGTCATATTTGAGAGCACCTAGAAGTAAATCAGTTATGGATCTAGCTTACTCAATAAACTTTTCTGTTTATGGTTTAATAGACCTTAATTTTGCTCCACCTATAACAAAGTGGCCATATGTAAAGACAGAGGACAACTAACTTGTCTCTTGTTTTACTTGTAGCACCATTGTGAGAGAGCGAGGGTCGTAAGTCTAGAAGAAATCTAACCAGACACAGAGCTTCCCCTGAGTAGCCCAGGGGACTCTCCGTAGAGACTCCTGACTCACCAAAGGCCCATTCACAAATGGAAAAGCCGCCATTTTTGAAAACTCCTTCATATGGGCCTTGAGGCCTAGCTAATCGCCTCACTTGCTTGATCATCAACAATCCCTATGGCTACTAGGGTATCTGAGACACAGTAACTTAACCCCCACATGCATCATTGTTTCATTTTGCACTTCCTAATTTGCGATTTTTAGGGAATCGCAAATTAGGAAATGCAAAATGGGATGCATGTACACTTTTGCAAATTATTTGAGAATCGGTAAAAATCGCAATTTTTACCGATTCTCAAATAATATGCGAATTCCAAAGTGCGAATTCGCACTTCCCATTGTTTTCTATGGGCCAAAAGGCCCATAGGGATCAATGGGAAGGCTTTAACAAATTGCGATTTTCATTTTGAAAATCGCAATTTGTTAATGCATTTCATGGGTGCAGGGGGGGGGTCCAAAGGACCCCCCCCGCACCCCTGAAATGTATTTTTCGCATCATGTTACACACACACATGTCCTAAGGACATGTGTGTCCGTAACATGACTGCTTAAAAAAAGCATTTTTAAGCATTTTTACACCTTTTTCCAAATTTACCGAGTGGTTCAACCACTCGGTAAATTTAACCCCCTAATTGCGAATTCGCAATTTGAAAAATATTCATGCATTGCTTTTAAGAAATCGCATATTTGCGATTTCTTAAAAGCAAATGCAATTTTAGAAATCGCAAAAATGATGCAAATTCTAAAATAGAATGATGCATTCCAAAAAGCTATTTTGGAATCACAAACGGCCGATTTTAAGGAATCGCACCGTTTGCGATTCCAAAATACTTTGATGCATGTGGGGGACTGAGACAAAAATAGCGAAAAAAAAGTGACAGAGCTGATGCGAAAAGTATTTCTTCCTTCCGGTAAAAATTTTAAAAATACAGTATACATCTAAAACAGATATTGGCTTGTTATATTTACCTCCAACATTGAAGCCATTCTTAAACTTCAACGGTTTATGAAAAATAAGTTAAACTACAGAGGGAATGTAAGAAATGAAGACTGTTTGACTTTCGGTTAAATAAAAATATTTTCTAGCTCGCGATAGTTAGTTCATATATTATTCAAGTATATATATGTACCAGTGAGGTACCGTGGATTAATACATTAAGGGGATGTAGTACCAGCAGATGGCAGCATTGCTCTATTAAAACCAAACGAAATGCCTGTTAAATGAAGTACAGAGAACGTATACATCCAAATCCTCAGAGCGTTTAGTTCACAGGGTGAATGTTAACCTTTTAACAAGACAATCTTTCATGAGTCCGATGTTGTAGAGGGCCTGCAGAAGTATGAAATGTCCTGACTGTGAATAGTGTGCCCTTCCCTTCTGCTCAAAGGAAGGGAGAGTTTGGTTAGGATGAGGGGAGAGGGATGCAGAACCCGAATAAAGTGAGTGGGAAACAGTAGAGGGTAGATGCATCAACGTTGTCATTTGCGATTCCTTATTTGCGAAAAATAAAGAATCGCAAATAAGAAATCGCAAATGGCAATGCATCATTTATTTCCCAATTTTATTGAGATTCGGTAAAAATCGCAATTTTTACCGAATCGCAATAAAATTGCGAGTTTCAAATAGCGAATTCGCAATTCCCATTCATTCCTATGGGCTGAAATGCCCATAGGAATGAATGGGAATTGCGAATTCGCTATTTGAAATCGGAATTCAACAAAGCATTTCAAGTGTGGAGAGGGGGGTCCAAATGACCCCCCCCCTGCACCCATGAAATGCACTTTTACCTGTAAGTTACATACACATATGTCCTAAGGACATGTGTGTCTGTAACTTAACAGTTTAAAAAATGCATTTTTGTGCGTTTTTAAACAATTTTGCAAATTACCACGAAGTTCAACTTCGTGGTAATTTGCACTTGTAATTTTTAAAATCGCAAATGTTTTGAGAATGATGCATTGCATTTAAGGAATCGCAAATTTGCGATTCCTTAAAAGCAATCGCATTTTTGGAATTCACTAAAAATAGCGATTTTCCTAAAATGCTTGATGCATCCCAGAAACCAATTTAGGAAGTGCAAACGGCCGATTTTTGCAATTCGCACCGTTTGCACTTCCTAAAAAGGTTGATGCATCTAGGCATAAGAAGCAGGTTGAAGACAGAGCAGAGAAGCATGAATATTCAGGAAAAGGCATTTAGACGCATTTCTAAAGTTGGATTGACTGAGAACTGGAGCCAGTCTCCTAATTATTAATTCCATGATGGCAAGCTTGTAGTCACCCTTGTGTGTGTGCGTGGCACACTACATTCCTCCAAGACACACAGGTGAAAAACAGTGTGTCAACACTGGCCAACGTGGCCATTTTTGTGATTAGAAAAAACTTATGGGCCGATTTACAAGCCCCGTACGGCACATTTGCGCCGGCGTTGCGTCACTTTTGTGACGCAGCGGGGGCGCAAAGCCAGCACCATGCTGCGGGGTATTTACAATATGACGCATCTGGGGAGTTGCGTCATGTTGTAAAGCCCTGCGCCACATG
Source organism: Lissotriton vulgaris (assembly GCF_964263255.1). Classification (NCBI taxonomy): domain Eukaryota; kingdom Metazoa; phylum Chordata; class Amphibia; order Caudata; family Salamandridae; genus Lissotriton; species Lissotriton vulgaris. Next base: position 779,947,721 of record NC_141694.1, read on the forward strand.
TGGGCGTTCCAGCACAAGGGGTGGGCGTTCCGGCGCAGGAAAGCCTCCGAAAAGTGGCTGAGTGAAATCTACAAGATTTCACTCAGTCACTTTTACGGCCATGCTGCGTCAAAACCCTGCGCTTGTTTGAAGCAGACGTAAGGATTGACACAGCATGTTGTGAATAGGGGCACTCCGAGCCTTGCTGGAGTTACATTGCGCTTGCGACACGGCTCCAGCAATGTGCCGCCTTTTCGCCGGGGGATGCAACGCGCATCTGCGCCACGGTGCGCCGCATTGTAAATGCGGCACATCAGTGGTGGCGCACGGGTGGGCAGATGCGTCGCAACTCTTCTGGCGCATCCCTGCTGAATAGCAGAGATGCGTCAGAAGTAGTAAATCTGCCCCTGGATATACAACCGGTCTTTCAACCTTTGCTGAGGAATGGGTACATTTCTCAGTAAATACCCTGTTCAACACACTCCATGTATCCTGGCAGATTGCGTTGGCATTTTGTTTTACGTGGCTCTTGAGTTTTGCCAAAATGGAGAAGTTGTGAGCAGAGGATTCCATTGATCCCACTCAGGCTAATTCCCGGACAGCCATTATTAATCTATCTCCTTTACCCCTGCCCCCAATGGTAAAGGAGATGGGTCTGTTTTTGTGAGCATGGGCCATATTTACAAGCCCATATCGCCACAGGAACATCACTTTTAAAGACGTTCCTCTGGCGAGATGCGCTGTGGCTTATTAACAAGGCAGCGTTAAGCCACTGATATTGGCTTACCGCTGCCTTGAAAATAAGGCACCCTTTCACCAATACTTAGCGCACAGCTTTCCAAACTATGTGCCGCGACACATTACTGTGCCGCAACCCATATGTAGGTGTGTCGCATCGGCAGAGTCGAGCTGCAGGGGCTCTTAAAAGGGGCGAAGCAACATCAAAGCCCTATTAACATGCACAAGGTCTTTAACGACCTGTGAAGTGCTCGGGTGCGGCTGTGAGCGGACCCGGGCTGCCACACACGACTTGGGGGGGATGGGGGGGGGCTGAATTAGAGAAATGTCCGGGTTTTACATCAGCGTCCGGGTAAAACATCCAAATGTCCCGGTTTTAGTATGCTGTTTCGATCACCCCCGAGGGCCTTCCAGCAACAGGCAGAGTGGCGCTGCAAATCCAAAACCCAAGAACTACAGTTCCAAAATTGTGAGAGCACATAATCAGACATAATGAAATGAAAACATAACTCATCTTCTCCCTTTCCAAAAGCCCTAAAACATAACAGCGTGCCTGTGCAGTGCTTGAAATGAGAATATCGAAGTATAGGTACGCAGTGTCCCAGAGTACCTTTTTTCAGCTGGGGCGTGTCAGAACTCTCTTATTGAAGACATTGCACCTATGCTGAAAAGTGCAGGTACTCTCCCTTTAAACTTAATGAAGTGCAGGACCCCAGTAGCTGACAGTACCTGTCCTTTTGAAGCACTGTGTCTGTGCCAGCTGTGACCACTTTGTAGGGTCCACTGTGCTTATGAATAGAAAGAAAGCAAGAAAGAAAAGAGCTATAGGCAGTGTTCAGTAGCCAGGTACATCCCTTCTGCTGTAGGTTCTGCCCTGGGTAGATGGTAAAGCTAATACATGTTGAGCAAAGGTAGCTGAGTTGCAGAAACTGAAGAAAAAGCAATTAAAGCAAAGGAAGACCAATAAACCTAAGTGGGAACTGACTCTCCAGGTGGCAGAGTGCTCAAGCTGCATTGAATGCCAAGTTTCACCCGAGTCGAAACCTCCTGCTCGTAAAAGAGTCGCTGCTGTTAAAGGTGAGATGCTCTCCGCCAAAAGAGTATGTCATGGAGAGTGTCCTTTCTTTAACTTTTTTATGTGTTTTGCTCTTGACATTTCACCCCATTTACATTCTCTGGTTGCATTCAATGTTTACGGCTGTTCACCTTCCAGAGTAGTAGGGTGAATACAATGCTCGAATTCCAGCGAGCCCCCCCTCGCCCACCCCAAGTGCTTCTGAGAGGGTTTGAGGGTGTTCCTCTCTGCTTTCCCCTCCCTCACACCTTGAGAAATTGTTGAAATAAGTTGGTCAAATGGTACATTTTAAAGCGCAGTTTTCACTGATTTGCTCCAGTCATAGGATTTGAAAGAGCCATCATTAAATATTCAAGTACTGCCGTGATGTGCTAAACCAATTACACCTCACGCTACCATAAGGGTTGACGCTACTTGATATTCATGGAGCACTGGTTTAACAGCTCTATTTATCTGGTAAATATTTTTGGGGAAATTGACGTCATCTGTTTTTTTTTTTTTTGCAATTACTTCATGTTTCTTCTTTTCTCCAGTGGTGAGGAAATAATTAAGAAATGAGGTTGGAGAAAATCTGTTTGCTCTATTCACTATCATATGTGGAAAAAGTAGCAAAATGTGTTTGCTCTATTTTTTTTAGCACAAGTACAATGTTTTCACAGTACTACCTTTAGTCCACTTCGCGTCTTTACATTAAGGGCCTTGTCCTACCAGTGGCTATCGCCTCTTCATGCCATGATAAAAGGCCATGTCTGCATACAGCACTCAAAAAAGCTTTATCTTGCTCAGGGCCTCGTCAGAGGAACAAAATCTTCCTTGCATTTAGGAAACCCTTGCTCTTAACTGCATCGGGGGAGAGGGAGGGAGTGAGACAGAGAGGGAAGGAGTGAGACAGAGTGAGGGAGGGAGACAGAGAGGGAGGATGACAGAGAGAGAGAGAGAGAGAGAGAGAGAGAGCCAGAGGGAGACAGACAGGGAGAGAGACAAAGAGTGAAACAGAGAGAGTGAGACAGAGGGAGACGGAGGGAGAGAGAGAGAAACAGTCAGAGGGAGTGAGCTAGAGAGGGAGTGAGACAGAGAGGGAGTGAGACAGAGAGGGAGTGAGACAGAGAGGGAGGGAGACAGAGGGAGGGAGACAGTCAGAGGGAGAGGGAGTGAGACAGAGGGAGGAAGAGAGAGAGGGAGGGAGACAGAGAAGGAGTGAGACAGAGGTGGATTGAGACAGAGAGGGATTGAGACAGAGAGGGAGGGAAGGAGACAGTTGGAGGGAGACAGATGGAGGGAGACAGTTGGAGGAAAAAGCCACCTCCGCCACTGATTCCTCACTAGTACCCTTTAACAGTGCCCCTCAAGTCTCTTTGTGTGGGGTGTGTGTGTGTGTGGGGTGTGTGCGTGGGGGGTGTGTGGGGGGTGTGTGTGTGGGGGCTGTGGTGGGGTGTGTGGGGTGTGTGTGTGTTGAGTGTGTGTTGGGAGTGTGGGGTTATGTGTGTGGGGGTTGTGTGGGGTGGTGTGTCTGTGGGGTGGTGTGTGTGGGTTTGTGTGTGGGGTGGGGTGTGTGTGTGGGGTGTGGCGCCCAAACCCACCATAGGTGGTTCGGGCTCGCTCGCTGCGCTTCCTCGCGTTACCGTGTCCCTACATTTTTTTTCACAAAAGGGTGTGTCACCAACGTGAAAAGTTTGGAAAGCTGTGACTTACCGTAAAAGGAGTGGGCAATGGTGTTGCGGTGGGTGTCTCACCGCAACACCCATTGATTTTGACTCTGTACCATATTTACACGGGTAGAATAAATATGGGGCAGCGCCAAAATTAAGACCAAAAAAACTTGTTCTTAACGTGGTGCAATGAGGAGAAATGCTTTATCTCTCCTCCTTTTTGCTGTTTCTTTGTGTGCTGCATTGTGCAGCACACATAAAATCAGCAAAACGCCATTGATTGTTTATGTGCAGGAAGGTGTCCCTTCCTGCACATAAAGAATCATTTAAAAATAACGAGTTGCAACTTCTATGTGTGCTGCACAAAGCAGCACATATAGAAGTTACGAATCACAATTTAAGGTTGTTTATGTGCAGGTAGAGACACCTTCCTGCACATTAAAAATAATTCCCACAATGCAGGCACCTTTGCACGATGGTGGAAGGGGGCCTGCGTTGGCTCTAGGGAGCTGTAATTAGCGCCAGCGCAGGGGAAAATGCAGGGCTGCACCGTATTGTTGTGAATACAGTGCAGCCCTGTGCTTCCAAAGTCGCGTAGCGTGGCGTTATGCCAAGAAGGCTAACACCGCGCTCCACCACTTCACTTGTAAACATACCCCTAAGTGTGACTTGCTCCCTCTTTTCTTCAGCAGGACGCCAGTGACATTAACACAGGACGCCAGTGACATTAACATCTAGGCACTGCCCTGCCTTCCTTTCACATTGCACTTGTCTTTAAAAAGATTTCTTGTGTTAAAATTTAATTAGCATGTAATCAGTGTATTTAACAGAGTGTACTATTTATCTCTGATAGAATTAAACAAAAAAACTGCCATCTGGTGTTAAATGGAACAGAATCCTATGGTTAAACTGTGGAACATATAACAAGCACATCTGTGTTTCAAATTTTGGATTTCCCAGTTACCAAACAGTGTGAGCTTAGTCAAATCACATACTTAACTGGATATCATTTTACTGTCATATTTGAGAGCATCAAGAATACGTTCAGGTTCTAGCCTGCACAAAAGCCTTTCCTCTTCATGGTTTGATAGACTATGATGTTGCTCCATCATTAATATTATTGACCATATGTAATGGAAGAGGTCAACTAACTAGTCTCTTGTTTTATTTGTAGCACCATTTGCAGGGTGAGGGTCGCACGTCTAGATAACTCTCAACCACAAACAGAGCTTCCCCTAGGCTGACTAGGGGACTCTCCGTAGAGAGTTTCCTGGTCCTCAGAAGGCCAATTCAAAAGTGGTAAAGCCTCCATTTTGAAAAAAACCTCCTTCAAATGGGCCTGGAGCCTCGGCGAAAAGCCTCACTTGCATGAAAATCATTAACCCCTTAGCCTACTTAAGGTGTCTGTGTGATTATGTACGAAATAAGCAGGCGTACACCCCAAAAAGGCAGAGGTTGCAAATTCACACTAACTAAGAGATAAATATAGCGAAATGACAGAATCAATCTTTACTCACATGCAAATTAAAAAAGAAAAAAAAACATACAATTAGAAAAAATATTTTATTGTCGGCTTGTTTTATTTCCTTCTTGCAGTGAAGCCATTCCTAAAGTGCAAGGCGATACAAAAAATAAGTTAAAAGACAAAACAAATACAAAAATTGTAGACTTGAGTTCCGGTTAAAAAAAGAATATTCTATAGCTCATTCTAGTTAGTATATATTTTATTCAAGTGTAGCTATTATGAAGAGACCATGGGATTTTACAGAAAGAAAATGTATGATCAGTAGGTGGCAGCATTTCTCAATTAAAACCAGTCTAAATCTATACTACTATTATAAAGAGAGAACAGAAACCTTTTGGCAAGGTAAACTCGGGAACCACAGCGCCAATTCACATACCCAATACATTGTTGTAATCCTCAGGGTGTGTAGATGGACATAGGCTGCATAAAATAAAAAAAAACGTAAATTAAAAAATTAAACTTTAAAAACAAAGTAGTCCCCAAAACTAGCGCCGGCCATGACGTAGCGCTGACCGCGACCTACACCTGCGTGATGACGACAGGCGGGGAGGAGCGGTGACGAGCGGCGAAAATGTGGCGCGGCGGCTCATGTAAGGCGAGGCGGTAGGCGGGAGGCAGGAGGCGGTCCGGGCAATGTCGGGGCGGGCGGGGGCCCGGGAGTGGCGGTGAAGTCCGGAGCGTGGAGGTAAGGCAGAGGCGGGAGGCAGGTGGGCGGGAGGCAGGCGAGCCGGCGGGAGGCAGGCGGGCGGGGGCGGTATAGGCAATGTCGGGGCTGGCGGGCGGGCGGGCGGAGGCCGGTATAGGCAATGTCTGGGTGGGTTGCCGGTATAGGCAATGTCAGGGTGGGCGGGGGCCCAGCCGGGACTAAACAAAAGCACAAAATGCTGCCCCCAGCCCCCTTCTGCCCCCGGGCAACGCCGGGGCGGGCTGCTAGTACCTTATAAATTGAACACAAAGAGCTTCCACAGCTCAAATAAATCTCGACAGTAAGACAGAATGTAATCATTAGAGATCAAGTAAAGGTGGCTGCTAGGCTGTACTCTTTTTTTGAAAAATGTTGAGACCTTGGGTTAATTGTCCAGAGGACAGGTACTATTCCCTCATATTCCTCACCATTCCCTCAACCATTTCTCCTGATTAATATGGAACAATCTTTGCAAGCCAGATATATTCCATCGAGTTTCCGAATGCTACTTCTTAAATCATTTGAAGCCTGTCATAATCGTTCTTTATATATACTTGCTGCAGAGGGTTGTAAGGAAATACTATCGCACATAATTTGAATTTGTCCATTCTTACTGTCCCCAAGAAGAAAGCTTGTATAGCATGCTTTAATCGACTAGGCGTCACGACATTTAAGGCAGCCATTACAGGAAGTTTGCAGGGCACGGACCTGCAGCTAATGAGCTGGTTATTAAAATTCCTGGATTTAGCAACAGCAGAGTTGCCATACGCAATTCAAGCCACCCATGCCGCTTCCTGTCCGTTTCTCTGAGGTCGAGATGTCCCGTAGGTGAGCACTTTAATGTGACGAACTGCAACGCATTTGCCTTTGGGGTCTACGGCAATAACTGTGACTAACAATATGGAAGTCAGTGTTCTTAGATATTTTAAGAACATGGCACTTTAATGTAATGTAACCAGGACCCCGTCTATCTGTTTTCACCCTAAAATGTTATGTCATGTACCTAGGTACACTCCAGATTGGATAATGGTGTACCCTCGTCAGTCCCTAGTATATGGTACCCATGCACCCAGGGCATAGGTACCCCAAAGGACTCCCATGGGCTGAAGCATGTATTATGCCACCCATGAGAGGCCATGCAAAATGGATCTATAGGCCTGCCATTGCAGCCTGTCTAAGTTGGTGCATGCACCACTTACGTAAGATATATATTTACTATAGCTAAGGATCACTATACTTAAAACCTATAAGTCACCCCTATAGCAGGTCTTGACAATCCTGAAGGCAGGGTGCCTGTTTCTAAGTGAGCAGATGCCACTGCATTAGCAGGACACCCCTGCAGCCTACGGAGTCCATTCCCCTGGGTTGTTAGTGCTGCAGCCATTTAGGAATTATAGAGTGGTATCATGCGACTGCTTGATGACCAACTCTAAAACGTCTGAGAGTAACCCTATCGTGTTTGGTGTCAAACATTATGGAATCATACCCCCACACCGGTGTGGGAGGTATGATTCCACCCCTCAAAAACAAGCTTTGTGAGGTCGCTGGTGTTCCCAGTACCAGTCTTCTAGTCTCGGGCAGCCCAAAATGGTTGCTGCCGACCAGAGGCACATTTCTGCCCTCCTGCTGCTGAGCAAAGGACATAGGACTAACTTCCCCACAGTCCAAACCCTCCGCTGGGAGGGTCCCCAGAATCTGTCCAACCCTCTCCCGTGGGTACAAAAGGGCTTACCTGGCTGTAGGACCCTAGATTCGGAACCAGAAACCACTGAACTCCGACCGTTTAGACACTCTGGACTTCACTGGACTTTGTATGGGCCTGGATTCATCTCCCACTCCGTCCAAAACATTGTCTGTGCCTGTGCACCATACAGGCTCCATGCAGGACCTGTGGAGCATCAAGGACAACCAAAGACATCTCCCTTGGAGTAAAGGAGTCACTCCCCTGCAACTGCAGGCACAACATCACGATTGACCGGTCTGCTGCTTCTGAGCTCCTACGGACTCTGAGGGCTCCAGCAACACAGGCAGTGGGTTTCCAAGTCCCTCAAGGTCCGAGCTGCCCCTTCACCTAGTTTGAGGTCAGTATCCCTCTTTGGGGCTGCATTACCCTTATCCCTCTGCACCCCATACTTTTGCAAGAGCATATGCTTGTTGGTGTTCCCAAAATAAGTGCACTGGGCTCAGCCTCTGGCCTAATTTCCACCAAAGAAATGTGGCCTCCTCACACTGAGTGCTTAGTGGGCTGCTGCTTTGTTAATCTGCTTGAGGTCCCCTCACGACTCCTGTGTCTCCAGCCTGTGGGTCCTCATGAGGGTCATCTTTGCTTTTCTTGGGCTCCCCTGGTTGCTCCAGGCTTGCCTTGACTCCCCTGTGTTTGGTGAGTCTCCTGGACCTTGCTGGTCAGAACCATACCTATTTGTGACCATCTTCGGGGTTTGCCGCTGCTGAGGCTTGTTGGTGCTCCCGCCGGACACCGACCCCTCAGCACTCGACATCCTTCGTGGGATAGCTCATGTTCAGCTCCTGGTTGTCCTCAACTTCTCCTGGTCCCGGTGGCTACAGAGTCAAGAACCCCTTTAATGCACCTGAAGCACCCGACATCGGTAGGCATTCGTCTACTGAGACTCTTGTCACTCCTGAGTGACCCAGACTCTGTCCTCTCTTCTTTCAGGTATTCATCTTCTAGAATCCGCCCTTGGATTCCATCAGACACTTTTCTTCATTCCCGCAGCAGCATTTCCTTGAAGTTCTCCATCCGACACCACTTCAGCCCTATGCAGCCTTCTTCCCTGGTATAGGTAACTCTGGTACTACGGTATCGACGAGTGGGGTGGCTCTTTAACCTCATATGATCCAAGGGGCTTCCGTATAATCCACTGGGAAGGGTCATTAAACTTTAAAATTGCAACTGCGTATCTCCCATAGAATTGTACGGTGCACGCGGTCGTGTTCTCACACTGCACCGGTCCTCCATGGGGTCCCTACTTACTCACCTTGGGTAGTTCCTTGGGGTCCCAGCAATTCTACATCCTCTGGACACTGTCTTGACTCGAGTTGTGGTTCTAATACCACATTTTTAGTATATGGTTTGGTCTCCCCCTGGAGCCCACTGTGTATTAGTGCTACTTACGATTGTTTCTGTGCTACAGTATTGTGTGCTTTATGTTTATCTGTGTGTTGCAGATACCGTGAGGAATTTAAAGTGTGTTTTAGTAAAAAAATACATACTTTTATAAATACTGTGTGGTTCTCCTTTCATTTAACCAATACAATAAGGTTACATTCTGGTAAAACAAGCTGATAAATATTCCTTCAAGACTCTCCGCAGCTACTACATGGATCGCCTTCTAAGGCTATATTTGACCTCTTAAATCACCATAAGGGTTGTTTGGACAGGTACAGGGTGCCAACTTTAATTAAAAGAGCCAGGTTTTCAGTTTCTTGTGGAAATCCATTAGTGACACAGCTGGGGGAGGCCATTCCAGAATTTTGCTGCCAGGTAAGAGAAGGCCCTCCCTCCTGTCTTGCTTCTACAGATACAGGGGTGTGTGGGCAAGCATGAGTGGTGCAAAGTGGAGGTTACTGGTTGGTAGAAGTGTAGAAGGTGGTTGAGGTTGGGGGGACCCTTGTTGTGAAGTGTCTTGTAGGTGAGGTTGAGCATATTGACCTGACATTGTTTCTGAATGGGGAGCCAGCATAGTTTATGGAGGTGAGGTGTGATGTGCGTGCTCCGAGTAAGTTTGAGGATAAGTCTGGCAGCGGTGTTTTGTATGGTTTGCAGCTTGTGTAGCAGGTATGCGGAGATGCTGTTGTAGAGAGCATTGCCAAAGTCCAGTCTGCTTGTGATGAGGGCCTCAGTAATGGTCTTTCTGGTGTCAGGAAGAAGCCATTTGGTGATTTTTCAGAGCATGAAAGGCATGTGAAAGCAGGCAGAGATGACTGTGTTGGTTGGATGTCTCATGGTGAGGCTGGTGTCCAGGATGATGCCCAGGTTTGTGGCGAAGTCAGAGGTTGAGGAGGTGGGCATAATTCAGTGGCCCACCAGGTGGAGTCCTAGGGTGAAATATTGTTGCCAAATATCAGTACTTCCGTCTTGTCAGTGTTCAGTGTGAGCAAGTTGTCTCTCAATCAGTTGGCTACATTGGTCATGTACATTTTGAAATTACTTTTGGTGGTGTTGTTGTCTTCTGAGAGGGATAGGAAGAGTTGGGTGTCCTCGGCATAAGAGATGATGTTGAGACCGTGGGTTGAATGATACTTGCTAAAGGAGGCATGCATAGAATGTAGAGAGTGGGGCTGAGTGAAGACATTTTTGGACTCCCCAGATGAGGTCCTAGTGTACTGGGATGAACGGAGGGAGCTTGACTCATTGCATGTACAATCATGGCTGAGATCTCTATGAGTTTATCAGGCCTCACATGCATTTGTCACTTTATAGTTTCATCAAATGTTTATAGAAAGCAGTTGCTGTGTTGATTGATTGGCTCATGAGGTACATTGTATACAGTGCTTTCAGGGTCAATGACAACAACCACGGATAAGAATATGGAAATCAGTGTTCTTGGTTCCTTTAAGAACATGGCACATACCTGTACAATCATGTCAGTGATCTTTATGAGATGATTGGACCTTACATGCACTCATCACTTTATTGTTCCATCATCTGTTTTACGGTTGCCAGATTCTGGGTTCTTGGATGGCATTTGAGGACCAGACAATAATTCAGGAAGGGAAAGGATTGAAACAATTAGACTGAGCACTTTATATTTTAGGTGCATAAAAGTGCCTCAAAGGTCCATTTCTGGAGTCCCAGATGCACTATGCACCTTATCTCTACATCAAGGGCGTCATTTACATTGAATTGCTTAGGCCAGCAGCGCAAGTCTTTTTGCTGCGCTGCCTTACTCCAATTCAAAAAGGTAGGAATTTACTGTATTTACAAGATACCGTGCATTCCTGTTCTTTCAGCCAGCACAATCTGCAGCTTTGTGCCAACGCAGGCAGCTTTGCAGCATGGTGCAAGGGTGTCTGCGTCGTTGGCAGGTTTTTTTGTGCAAGAAGCGATACCTTCCTGCACAAAAACAATCCATGGAGGCTGACTCCTCATTCTATGCGTGCTGCAGGATGCAGCACACATGGAAAGAGGAAAGAATTAGGAGAAATTAAAACAAATGTTCTTCGTTAAGCCTGCTCCAGGGATTTGTAAGGTTTTGGAGCTGCCCCTGGTTTAGGTGATTTGGTAAATCTGGGGAAGAGTGAAAATCTATGGGTGTTCCATGAGAACTCCCAGTGCAATGCCCATGGAATGCATCCTTGGTGCAGAGTAAGGCAAGGCAGCGTTTTGCGCTGCCTTGCCTTACTCCATATCTATGAAGCCATGCAGGGTGGCTTTGCGTCACCTAATAGGTATGAGAGAGAGGCCTGCGCCACCAAAGCTTAAAGAAAAGTGACAGTCGGATAGCACCCCCCCAAGTGTTTAAAGTCATCAGTCAGTCTAGGATTGTCTCCTGGTGATTGGATAATAATTTTAGAACTTGAAATTCTTCAGCTAATAGAACAGATTATGCTTAGAGCACTCTAATCCCATCTTTTGAAATGAAATGAAATGAATGAAATGAAATGAAATGTAAATTTATAAAGCGCGATTGCTGCCCTGGGGCGTCCAAGCGCTAGCGGCCAGTATGAAATTGCTTAACAGAAGGGGAATCGCTGAGAAGTTACTGTGGAGCATTAAACAGAAAGGTCTTCAGCTGTTTCCGAAAGAAGGAAAGATTGGGGTTGGACCTGAGTTGAAAAGGAAGTGAGTTCCATATCTTGGCGGCATTGTGAGTGAACGTCCTGCCGCCAGCTCTTGCCTTTTTTATTCTAGGGACTATGGCCATACATGCCTGGCGAGAACAAAGGTTTCTGCTAGGTTGATACTGTGTTATTAGGTCCCGGACAATAGCCGGTCCTGTGTCCCAGAAGGCTTGGTGGGATATACACATGGCCTTGAAGGCGATTCTTTGTCATACTGGTAGCCAATGCAGCCTGCTCAGTCCAGGTTTGGCTGACAGTTTGCGCGGCAGCTGAAGCAATGTGCGGGCCGCACAGTTTTGCACTATCTGTAGCTTGTGCAATGTGTATTCCGGGGCACCGAGATAAAGGACATTGTTAAAGTCCAGACGGGACTGAATCACACCCTGAATGGCCACCTGATTTGCCTCCACAGGCAAAAGAGGGAGAACTTTCTTCAACATCCTAAGGAGACCGAAGCAGGTAGTCAAGAGTTTTATAGCCTGGGTGTTAAAAGATAAGGCTTTGTCCAGCCAAACCCCAAGGCTCTTTATGTTGTCCTTGGGTGTTGGGGGGCACCAAGGCAAGGGGGCCACAAGGAGTTGAAAAAAGTGGGGTTTGTGAGACCCAGGAGCATCAGCTCTGTTTTGTCCCCATTGAGCTTGAGAGTCCGCCACATTGGATCCTGGGGGCTTGGTTTAGTATTTGGCACTCCAATAATGATTTCAAACAATTATCCTCTTCACTTGTCTTCCAAAGCCCATCTTTTTGTAAGAATATATGGCCCAATCAATTTTCAGCATGAGTGTGCTTCCTCACCTTTGCGAAAGTGCAGGTAATATTCGTGGACAACTGTGGACTATGTAAGTTACTTAGGTTTGGAGTTGAATGGAAGTATGTATTTGAACTGGTTGGCACATAGCATGAATTATCAGTTTTTGTTTTTTAAGGTAACAGATGTTTTTGTATTTTCTTATCCTTAAAATAATGGACCTAGCAGGCTTAGGCTCTTTGACATGCTTGAAGGTTATTTATCTATTATCATTTATATAATTGGATTTTATTATGATAGTTTTTAATAATGGAACAATAAAGTTTGTTATTGTTGAGTTTCTACAGCTACATCATTTGATCATTCAGTTCACAGGGGGACTGACAACTTTCTAGCAAGATGTTATTTTCATAATGTGATGTTGAGGGGTTCTGTGGAGTCAGGGTGAAAGTTTGAATTGAAGATGGCTTTCCCCTTGGTCTAGTGTCATTTCTTCTCAAAAGAAGCAAGAGAATGAAACAGGAGAGGGCAATTGGAGGGGAACAGAAGATCAAGGGCTACATTACACACTAAGCACATTTAAAACCAAATTATATTGTTCTTCTTGTGGACGGTTATATGATGACAGGTATGCTTACAATATAATGTCTTTTGGTTTACTCTTTGATATGCAAAATCAATAAAATATGTTTGAAAAAAAAATGTTTGTGCCGGGCGCACCATTAAAAAGCTGTGCCCTGTGTAAACAATGAAATTGCTCCCTATTATGATGAATGCACTACCCCAGGGAGCCGCAAAGTTGCGCTGCAATGGGGGCAGCGTATTCAGGTGAAAAACAGAACAGCTGCTTTACAACCACTCTGCGTTTTCACAGTGCAGGGGGCAACCCTCCCGCACTTTTGAAGGGCATTAGAGATCCAGGTGCAGTCAAAGGGATGTCTGAGGGGTCCATGGCACCCCCTTTTCCGGCCAGAATGCTGCCATGAAGGGGCACACTGACAATGCGCCACCTTTTAGGTGGTTCACTGTCAATGAGCCTCCTGAGGGCTTCTTTGCCTCTGTGCCCGCGTCTGTAGTTTTTGGCCACCATAAGTGTGGCAGGGTATACTCAGACGTGAGTCCCTTGCTCACTTTGCCACTGGATTCAAGCAAGCCGGGCTGAAGACAGCTGGAATGCCAGAAACCGGTCCTCAGAAGCTTGTTTCCGGTCTAGGGAAGAAATGGCTTGGCAGTTCGGGCTGGACTGTTCCCATAAGGCACAGGGTCAGACTGATTTGCATATAGCCATGTCTGAACTGGGGTGGCAGAGTGGGCTAAAGAACGGTGATGGATTCAACCCAGATCTTTTGACTGGGTGTGAGTGTTTGATTGATTCAGATGCTCCATCCATCACCACCCCCTTTTGTACCGCGTCTGTAGTATGGCACTGGTGCAGAAGTAGAGGGATTACCCCAGTTGTATGGGGCTCACCCCCTGCAGATAGCACTGGCGCTTTAAGTGCATCAGCGCTATTGGTATTACAGAAGGGGACACACAAGTGTCTGCGGCCCCTTCTGCCATACAAGAGAATGCGCAGACGCCTGTTGCGCCTCCGGGCACTATCTGTATTATGGCCCTAGAGGGAGGGAAGAAACAGGAGAGAACTAAGTGCAAGCCTGTAGGTGTATTTTAGTTTAATTATGACACCCTTGTCAGGGTGGTGGTCTAGAAACAGCCAACCTCAAGCAGAGACGATTTTAAAGAATAAACCCGGAGAGCCGTGCTCCAAACCGAGTTCACTGGCCCACCCAAGGCTTCGCGAGTGGAAAATCCTTCGTTTTTAAAATACTCCTTATGGGTCTGGGACCTGCCAAAAGGCCTCGTTTGCATGTTAATCAACAATTAACTGATCTGCGTTAGGTTTCAGTATGAATATTTTTGATGTCAGCAGTTGTATATTGCAGCACTTCACAATAGTAGAGACTGCAGTCTCACAGTTATAATGCGACAAAAATGGCAAAGTGACAGAAATAATCTGCAAAGTATTTTTTCTAACCAAGAAAAGTTAAAAAAAAGTGAAACGAATGAAAACAAACATCATAGTATATATAGCCTTGCTTAATTGCATCCTTGTAATTGAGTAATTTCTAAACTGCAGAGCTAAACGAAAAACAATTTAAACTGTAAGAGGAAAAAGGAATTAAACAAATGTAGAATGGTTGGCATCTGGTTAAATAAAGGTCTTTCCATTATTCATTCGAGTTCATTGTATGTTTTTATCAATATGGGGATTCTCCATGGGATTTTACACATAAGAATGCCATCTGTGGTCAGTAGGTGGTAGCACAACTCCATCAAAATCAAACGGATAGTTTACTAAATTGACCACTTGGGATTGATATAAAACCCTCATCTCTTTCAGTTCTCAGGGATACGATAACTTTTTAACTAACCATTCTTTCTGGAGTGTGATGTTGAGAGGTTCTGTCGAGGGAGCGTGAAAGTTTGAATTGAAGTTGTTGTTCTTCCTCGAAAAATAAATAGTCTGGGCCCCGCTTCTGCTCAAATGAAACAACAGCACCAGCCAAGGGTAGGGTGACAGGGAAGGGATGGGAGAAAGATGGGACCAAGAAAGCAGGTAGGAGGCAGAGCAGGGATGCATGGAGATCGAGGAAGAGGCATGTCGAATGGTCGAGTGACTGACGAGGTATGAAAGACACAGGGCATATGTAAATGAAGTGGCGGAGTGAGGCGTTAGCTGTCATCGCTTTAACGCCTCAATCCGCCACTTCAGAAACGCAAGGCTGCACCAAATTTACGAGGATATGGTGCAGCCTTTCGTTTCCCCCTGTGCTGTCGCTACACCTAGCAGTGTAGCACCAACGCAGGCACCCTTGCACTAGGGTATTTGCGTGCAGGGGAAGATTTTATGTACTGGAAGGTTCCCCATCACATAAAAAATCTTGAAATGCCATTTTGTCACTTCTATGTGTGTGGCCTAATGTAGCACACAGGGAAGATACAAAATGTTTATGTCCAGGAAGTGGGTCCTTCCTGAATATAAACAATCTAAGGCATTTTGCTTTTTCCATGTGTTCTGCCTTGCAAAAACAAGGAGAAATATATCATTTATCCTTGTTTTGCCAAGTTAAGATCAGGTTTTCCCAGGTCTTAATGTTGGTGTTGCCTCCTATTTGCGCTCCCCTTGTAAATAGGGGCAGCTTCAAAATCAATGGGTGTTGTGGTGGAACGCCCACTGCAACACCCACTGCCCACCCCTTTCACGCTAGGCATAGCGTGAAAGGGGGAGTTACATACAAGTCAGCATTAAGCCATGTTAAGTGGCTTAACACTGCTTTGTAAATAAGACAAAGCCCCTATCACCACGTAAACATCATAAAAAGTGACATTCCTGTGGCGATAGGGGCTTGTACATATGCCCCACAGTATCTCATCATGGAGTTATGAGAACTCCCCGATACACATCATCCGCCTATTTATTAAGTCCATGATGACAAGCTTGGGGCTAGCCTGTGTGCTTCTCTGCACAAGTACATAGAAACAAAATACAAATGAAAACCAAGAGGGGCAGATTTACGTGCCCCTTGCGCCACTTTTGCGTCACTTTTAACATGGGACAAGTGATGCAAAAGTGTCTCAAGGGGCTTGTAAATCTGCCCCAGAGTGTCTAAGTCGCGTAAAGCTGACACAGAGCAACTTGACACATCAGAGAGAGAAAATGGGAGTTGAGGGACAAAGAGGCAGATGGATAAAAAGTTTGGGAATGAAAAATTGAGAGAAGGAAAAGGTGGGCTGAAAAACAGTAAGAGATACAAATGAAGCAGGAAAGGAACAGAAAAGGAATATGGACTGGAGATAAGGAGAAAAGAGAGGGAGAAACGTCATACAAGAGTGAAGAGATTGGAAAAGTACCTGTGAAAGGGAAGGCTAGGGAGGAAGCAAGAAAGAAGGGCAGCCTCCCTAAACCCTTTACCCTGTACCAGTGCTAATCCCGCAGTTTCCTCCTCTGTGTACACCCTACCACCATTAGGACCAACCTCCTAACACCAGACTCAAAAGACCACTTAGCCTACTTTAGTACCAATTCGCCATTTTCAGCATCTGCCCAACTCCCACATTTCCCATGCTTGCCTACTTGTGCCAGCCTCAGTGTATACTTCAGCTCTCCCATTAACAGTTCTCTTATCAGATTCTGTAAATTTCTTCTTCTGTTCAGATGTTCACATTTCTTAGGGAGCGGGTGGCTATATGATGGCCGATTATTTAATCAATAAAGGCTGCATATATTCTGGGATATGATACTGAAACTGTAAGCCTGGGCCCACTCTGCTCAACTTTGTGTTGCTAGAATATGCATGTGTCTGATGGAAGTTCAGCATCATGGATACATGGGGCCTCATTTATGAAAAGTGACGCATCGCTGCGTGAAAACAGCGATGCGTCACTTTTCACTGCGCACTCCTTGCGACACCAATGATGCGTCATATTTAATGTATGGCGCATCATGTCGCAAGGACTTACAGATACGTCAGTATTTCTGACGCATCTGTAAGCGCAAAAGTGACGCATTGCTGGAGTGTGTCACAAAAGTGACGCAACTCCAGCAATGCGTCCTTTCACATGGGGAAAGCCCCATGTGAAAGGGCTTGCGTCAGTTTTACGCCTGCTGTGAGGCAGGCGCAAGATTTTGACGCAACCACATCCTAAAAGTGACGCAGTGAAATCTCATAGATTTCACTGCGTCACTATTACGAGGCTTTTTGCGGGGGAACGCCCCCTCTGCATACATTATACCTGACGCAGGTATAATGTGGCGCAGGGGTTTAAAAAGTGACGCATCTACCTAGATGCGTCACTTTTTAAATATGGCGCAACAAGGCGCATGCTTTACGCTGCCGATGCGTCACAAAAAGTGACGCATCCGCAGCGCAAAAGTGACGCAAGGCCTCATAAATGAGGCCCATGGTAGTTACGAAGTGCCATTAGTGACAGTCTGCATACAGGGCATTCTTTGCATCATGGATAGGGTTGTGCATAATTGTGTAGTTTTGAAAAATGTCATGAAAATAATGCAAAACTACCGGAATGGAGTGAAATGAGGTTTGCCTCTACATCACGGGCAATTTTTATGCAAGGACATTCCTCACTTTAAAAAGTCAAGCGAGATACCAGAAGGAGATTGGTTTTAGCAGAAATGTCTTTTGACTCTTTTTCTGCTTAAACCAATTTCCTGTGAGCAAAAAAATAACACAAAATTGGATTGTGTGAAATTTTGTGAACTCAGGTTAGTGTAAAATGTGTAGATTTCGAAACTTTTGTGAGCAAAATTAAAACCTTGGCTGGGCCTGATCATGGCCACTGCCCGGTGGATTGTCATGGGGCTACCATTAGCTTTCACATTACATCTGTTCCATATATGTTACACACATTTACATATACTCATCCCAGGACTTGTTGACGAGCAAGAAATATAGAAGCTCTTCTTCAAGATATGCACATAAAGGAGGCATGTGACTGACTATTCCTCTCTTTTTGCTTGTGGAAATATGCATAGTACATAGAAATGGGAGCATTTTGAAACTGTCATTCAATTTAAATGTTGCTCATGTACTGAAAAAACGTACAGTTCTTTATATATTTCTCTCATGTAGATTTCGACTGTAAAGAGTGCGAGTACAGGGTGCTATGAATGAAGGGCACTCCACTGGGGTTTACCCTAGATTCAATTGTTTGTTCCAACTTCAAAAATCTAACTATAAGATGCAAATGTGAAGCTTTACCTGCTTCTATGGAGACATCATAATATTAGTCTCAATTGATTTAAAGTGTTTAGAACATTTTGGATAAAGTATTGCCAATACAAACAGTATTTAAATTATTGCTCTTGGCAGCATGCAGTCAGACACCAGTGACCCTAGTGCGTTCTGTATACTCTCACAAAGGGCACAGAAGCCCCCCCCCCCCCCCCCCCCCGGGTACTGCTAGTGAGCACAATAAGTGCTGGATGATGTTAGAACACAGAATTATGTGAATGCCATTTTCTTGGTCCTGGTGTCTATTAATTGTTTCTTCTGAATAAATAATGTCTTCATCCACACAAAAAATGTTACTTCCTCTGTGGCAACTCATCTGCACTATTGGAAGGCTCTTTGGAGAATCTTCTGGTCGGGGAAGCTGTGCTGGCAAGTGACCATTGCGGATGGCAGTGGGGTGAGTGAACTTTGAAGGAGAGCTGAAAGGGGCAGGTGAGTGAGCTAGCAAGCTGGTTTGGGGAGGTACAGCAGGAAACATGGTGTCCTGTGTTGCCCCGTGTGGTCATCACCAATCCCCAGGCCTGGGGTAGAAAAGTTGGAGGGTCGTGCTGTTCTGCTGGCTGGATTCTGATTCTGCGATTCCCACATGTTGGCAGCGGCATCCTTTCTTAAAGCACCTATGCTGCTACTTCTGTCTTACTACCATAGGATACCATGAATCCTATATTATGTTTGGACTGGCCATAGAAACCTTTTCAAGAACCGCTCAGCGAAAAACATTTGCTCTTTATTTTCAGATCGTTAGACTTCCTACCTCTGGCAACATGAAGACTAGATCTCAAAAAACCTATCAAATAAAAACAAAATATGATTCAGTAGCTCTATAGACACTAGGAACACAAAAAGGATTAATAATGATGTTCCTGCCCCCTTGTCAATCTTACGGGCTGCTCCAGAAAGTGGAACCTCACTTTGCAAATCTCTCCGTGCTGGATGATATAGTATACTTACTTCATCTACTACCTGGGAAAATATCTCTTAATCATATGGACCACATCAAAGATTCAACGCTACCTTTAGATGTGAACACAGAAACCTGAATATCTTAATCAAACACACAAAGCAGTCATAACCTAGTACATAAAATAAATATTTGGTGTTAGACCTGGCATCTTTGGCGTGGTTTCCCCCTATCTTTTTGCCTCTACCTCCTGTATGTTTGATGCTGTGCTGGATTTCGTTTTTGCTGGTTTAGATGCTTTGGGCATTCTGCCACTGCTGTTCAGTGTCAGAGTGCAAGTGATCCCTGTGTAAATTGTGATTGTAATTGGTTATCCATGATTGGCATATTTGTTATGTTATGTTATGTTAATATAAGCTTGTAAAGCGCTATATCACCCGAGGTATCTAAGCACTATCAGAGGACACACAACAACAGTGAGGCACCGGGCCACCCTATCACATAGGCCCCCAAGCCTCCAAGAAAAGCACTGTCTTCAAGTTCTTTCTAAAAAGTAGGAGATTGGCTTCTTTCTTAAGTTCAGCTGGGAGAAGGTTCCAAGCCAAGGAGACAGTGCTAGAAAAGGCTCTGCCGCCCTTAGAAGCAAGGTTGAACCGAGGACACATCAGATTACACGCCTCAGCAGACCGGAGGGTCCTGCTTGGCGTGTAGTTTCTGAGCCGGTCCTTGATATAGCTGGGGGCTGAGCCATAAACGGCCTTGTGTGCTATACACAGGCACTTAAATTTAGCTCTTTGAGCGATTGGCAGCCAGTGAAGGTCCTTCAATAGGGGCGAGGCCCGGGTTTGCCTGGGTTTATTAAAAATGAGCCTGGCCGCGTCATTCATCACCACCTGGAGTCTAGCCAGGAGGTTTTTGGGGAGACCATAGTATAAGGAATTGCCATAATCCAGCCGTGCCAAGATCAGAGCAGCGACCACCAGCCTAAGAGGGGAAAAGGACAATAATGGGGATAGTTTTCGCAGCTGACGCAGCAGATTAACACAGGTGCCCACCACCGCCGATACCTGTTGTGTCGTGGATAGCCGGGCATCAATTCTGATGCCTAGGCTTTTTACTGCTACTGCTGGTTCTGGAAAAGGCCCCAGTTCGGCCGGCCAGAAAAGGTCGCTCCATGGGTTGGCAGCTGTAGAGACTGCCAGGACTTCCGTTTTATCAGGGTTTATTTTTAACGAATTGTCTGACATCCAATTGATCGTAAACTTGAGAATGTCTTGTATTCTCAAGTGAGCTGTGGGAGAGTGGTCAATCTGGATCAGGATTTGGGTGTCATCGGCATAGTTATAAAC
Source organism: Lissotriton vulgaris (assembly GCF_964263255.1). Lineage (NCBI taxonomy): Eukaryota > Metazoa > Chordata > Amphibia > Caudata > Salamandridae > Lissotriton > Lissotriton vulgaris. The sequence goes on from NC_141694.1 coordinate 779,967,985, forward strand.
CCTGCAGTCCAACCTATTCAGCGCTGCAATCAATGGCTGCAGGTATAAATTAAAAAGCAGGGGAGAAAGGGCTGACCCCTGGGGCACTCCACAAGTCAACTCGGCTGGATTTGACACTAGGTCTACTAGTTGAACTCGTTGCGAGAGATTTTTAAGAAAGGAAGTCAGCCAGTCCAGAGCCGTGCCCCATATCCCTTGGTCCCTGATCCGCGATAAAAGCTGGTGATGGTTCACAGTATCAAACGCAGCGGAAAGGTCCAGAAGGACCAGGGCACAGGGTTTATTTTTGTCAGCCTTAAGTCTCAGGTCATCCAGCACGGAAAGCATCACTAATTCTGTGCTGTGATGGGCTCTGAAACCTGCCTGATTGGGCTCAAGAAGATGATTCCCTTCGAGGAAGTGGGTAAGAGAGTGCAACACATGTTGCTCCAGGATTTTGGCGATAAATGGTAACTGGGAAATTGGCCGAAAATTCTTTAAGGATTGGCACCAGGTTTCTTTAGAAGAGGAACTACCCGTGCCTCTTTAAAATTGGAGGGAACCAATCCCATCTCCTCGGAGCGGTTCAGCAGGGCAAGGACTTTATTCTCCATCCCAGCCCATCCTAATCTAAAAGTCTTAGGTGGGCAGGGGTCCGCCGGGGAACCTGATTTCACCCGGTTCATAATAAGGGATAAAGACTCCTTGGTGAGGGCAGGCAATTCCGTCAGGTAGTTTGTTATTGGCCTTGGACAGAAGGAGGGAGGTTTAGTAGAGCAGGGAAGATTACGGGTCTGTCTGATATCTATCATCAGATCCTTTATTTTGTTTATAAAGAAGTCTTGAAAGTCTTGACAGTCTTTTAAATTAAAGGTCGGATTTGGCCTCCTTACTGTCCGCAAATCATTTAGGACTTTGAATACTTCTTGCTGCGGGTTAGCCGCCTCCTGTATTGCCGCCTCATAAAATTCGGCTTTCCTCCGACGGATGGCTTTTTTATATAATACGAACTGCACAGTACAAGCCTCCCGTGCACTAGGCATGCAAGACTTATGCCAGGCTCTCTCACATTGGCGGAGGACTTGTTTTTGTTCCCAAAGAGCTTTGTTCACCCATAAAGCTCCTTTACCCTTATCTCTCAGTCTAACTGCATGGGCTAGAGCAACTACCTCAATAGCCTCCTTGAGTATAGTCATCAGGGCTGTGCTTTCAATTTCCAGATCTTCCACGGAAAGTGGGGAATAATCAGATTGTAATACAATAGCTGCGAGGTCGGGGGCTTTGACCTGATTCCAACAGCACAGCAGTTTCCAATCTGACTTAACTTCCTGCTGTCCTGTGATGAGTGGGAAGTGTCCCTCAATCAAAAAGTGGTAAGACCAGGGGCAAGGGGAGATCCCAAGCGGGGCCAGAAGTGGGCAAGATGACCAAATCAGATCTAGCGTATGGCCCTTCTCATGTGTAGACTCCCCCACCAGCTGAGTAAGTCTCAAAGAGACTAGAACCTCTTCGAGATGTTCAGCCTGACCATCCTTCTGGATTATTTCCCAGTGGAAATTGAAGTCCCCAAGGACCACCAATCTTTCATAGCGAGTGCGGAGGTTTTTGAACCATTCTCAGGAAAGGTTCCATGAATCTAATTGATGTGCTAGGTGGACGGTACACTAAAAGAAAAACCACACAGTTTGTAGGGGAACAGAACTTCACACCAGTATGTCCGCCCCTTCAATGCACTCTGAGCAGAGTGTTACAGTTTTCAGAGTGTCTTTAAAAAGAAAGGCAACACCACCCCCCTCATGTTATCAGCGCGATTGGCATGGATAGCGGTGAAGTTAGGGGGCAGGGCTGCCACCAGATCTGGTGTTGATGAATCGTTGAGCCAGGATTCGGTGACGCAAAGGAGATCCAGGTTGTTCAACTGTAAGAGGGAGAAGTTCTCCAAATAGTGCCTCTGTAGGGAGCGGGTATTGAGTAATGAAAACCTGCACCCATACGTGCTCGCCTGCTTTGATGGAATGGCTGGTGACGGGGCCCTAATTACCAATTGAGAGCTAGCCTCAGGTCTCAGGAGGCCCTCCTGCTTGAGTTTTAATAATACTCTATCGGGTAACGGGCAGGCCACGGCTTCAAAGCACTTCAGGGTCTGCATGGTGTATAGCAAGAGGGGGCCAGGCGTCCTAGCCCCTGGGCCCGACCTGGCCTGGACGGGCACTGAGTGCACTGAGTGTGCCAGGGCTGGTGATACAAATGCTACCAGTGGGCCTGCAGCACTGATTGTGCCACCTACATGAGTAGCCCTAAAATGGTGTCTCAGGCCTGCCACCGCAGTGCCTGTGTACAGTCTGTGAACTGCCATGTCCTCTTGGTCAATGTCCCCACTGACAGGGCCTAACACTTCCATTTCTGTGCACATTGGTCACCCCTATGGAAGTCCCAAGGTACCCCCCTGGGCAGGGTGCAGTGTATGTGAAAGGTAGAGCATGTACTAGTGCAGGTGACATGCTCTGGTAGTGAATGGCAGCCATTTTCGTTTTTCACTATTGTAAGGCTATCTTGCCCATAGGCTATCATGGGGAATGCTGGCTACAGTGGCTACCAGAATATCTTCTCATAGGAGCAAAGAAGGACATAAACGTCTGGTATCCCTGAACTCAGAATTTAATAACACATCTTTTAGGAAAGGTTGTTTTAAATCCTGTGTTTGAGAACAGCACTTTTAGAAAGTGGCTGTTCTCTTGTCTGACCTTTCTGTGTGCCTTGGCCTGTTTATGAATTGACTGTCTGGTTTGAGAGTGACAGGGACTGCGGAGCCCCCAGGAAGCTGGCTGAGTCAGCCCTAGGCTGAATGACTGCATCTGCATCTTGAGTGGTGGGAGGGGATAGCACCTGGGCATGAAAAGGGCTGTGCCTGCCTTCCACAATGCTAGCTCCACCTCCTGCTGGGTGGCTGACAACCCTGCCCCTCATTCTGAAAGGAAATGAGAAGCCAGGAAAACAAAGTGCTCAAGAAACACCCAGAACTGGTTCAGACCGGGCTCAGAGCCCTCCTGCACAAAGGGAACAAAGACATTTATAGGTATAAGTATAGGACCCCAGACTACAGAAAATTAGATCATCCTGGAATCAAGAAGGAACCTCTGCCAAGGAGAAAGCTGAAACTGGAGAAGGAAGACTGTCCTGCTGTTGCTCTGCTGGACTGACCTGCTGTTGCTTTGCTGCCAAAGAGAGGGGAAGGACTTTGCTTTGTGCTGTGTCCCCTTGCTTGAAGGAAGGAATCAAGGGCCTCAGAAGAGCTGTCTCCCTGTTAAGAAGTCCCAGGAACAAAAAGACTTCACCCCCAGCTTCCCTGAACTCTACTGAGAGAGTTCTGTCCTTCCTGGAGTGCGTGGCCCATGTGTGGTGCCTCAGGAAGTTGTACCTGTGTTGGGAAGCTGGAAACCAAGCTTTTAAAGAACTTTCTGCAAGTTTTGCCGCAAACCCGGCATAGCGAGAAAATTCCTGCCGCTACGAAGACCAAGATCGTCGCAGCGCCTGTTGCCGCTGCCTAAAGCCGCCGCACCCTTCGTTAGCGGGAAGATTTTTGTCACAGACCCTGTCACCGCTGGGTGAGATCACCGCATCACGTCGCTGCGAGAATCGTTGCAGAGCCATCGCATCGAGGAGCTGCGAGAGGAAGATCTCCGCTGGACCTCGCATCGCCACCCCCGAGATCGTCGCATCGTGCCTTTGCGAGAGAAAACTTCTCACGTACGTGAGGCATGTCGGTTCCCACTTCATCGCACCCAACAGTTGCAGAGGCAGCGCACACGGTCGTAACGGGAAAAGGCATGTCTTACGCCAGTTTACTGTCAGGCCCGACAGGGCCCCAAACTGCGACAACAGGGACACCACGTCCTGCAATGCCTCTTCCGCATTGTCCAAGAACAAGAGCAGATCGTCTGCATATAAGGATATGAAGGGAGGTGTATCTTGTAACCAGAGCCCCCGATAGGCTAATCCCGATCTAGCTCGTACTTTAAGGGGCTCTATTGCCAGGGCAAACAGTAAAGGAGAAAGCGAGCATCCTTGCCTTGTCCCCCTCAGGACCGGGTACTGGGCTGATATCACCACCCCCAGTCGTACTCTAGCCCTCGCCGAAGAGTATAGCACTTTCGTCCAAGTCCCAAAGTGTTCTCCCACACCAAATCTCTCCAGCCCTCTGTGGCGGAAGGGCCATTCCAAGCTATCAAACGCCTTCTCTATATCCACTGACAAAGCCGCGGGCAACCGGGCCTCAAGGTGGTCCCCTCCCATAATCGTGATCAGCCTCCGAATGTTCGTCGATGTATTCCTGGTCAGAATAAATCCCGTCTGGTCCGAATGTACTAACGTGGTCATATAGGGTAATAATCGGGTCGCTAAGATCTGACTCAGGATTTTATAGTCTACCGTCAGCATAGACAGCGGCCTGTAGGAGGTCACATCTGTCGCACTCCTGCCTGGTTTCAAAAGGGGAATGACCAATGCCTCGCGCATTGGCGCGGGCAAGTGACCCACCGCCTTCGCCTCCTGATAGACCTTCAGCAGACGGGGTGCCAAGATGTCCACATATTGTGAATAGAATTCAACGGGGAGCCCGTCAGCAGCAGGCGTTTTATTTCGGGCAATGCTTTTTATCGCGCTGCGGATTTCGGACAGTCACATGCGACCCCAGCAGCTTCGCCTGTTCATCGTCTAAGGCCGGGAGGGGAATCTCAGCTAAGTAGTCGTCTATCTCTGCCTCCTCTCCATCGAGCTGGCTCTGATATAGTGTTTCGTAGTACGTTAGGAACCGAGACGACACCTCCCTTTGGGTGTAAGCCACGGTACCCGTTCCAGTCTCTATGCTCATGATTGGGGCTCCATTCTGCACAGGATCAGCCAACCGCGCTAACAACTCGCCCACTTTACCACGCTCCGCATGGGTTTTTATCATGTAGTTCTTGTGGTCAAAGCAGCGGAGGCGCTCAACTTCAGCCGCCGCCGCTTCCTATGCTTCTACAAGCCTGTTCTGTAAAGTAGGCTGTTCCGGTCTCAGCTTCTCCTCCTCCCTTAATCGTTCCTCCGCTTTGGCCACATCTCCCATAATCACCTTCCGTACTCCAGAGAATTTGTCAATACAGAGCCCCCGTATCACTACTTTGAAGGCGTCCCACTCCTCTGCACGGGTGGAGGCCGTACCCTGATTCTCCTCAAAATAGTGTTCAATGCCCTGGCCCCTAACGGCCGCTTGGAAGGCAGAGTCCTCCAGGTTGGAGCCGCCACGTGGATATGGCTGACCTTTCCTGTTGCCAATTAAAGGACAATAACAGCGGGTTGTGATCAGAAATGGTCCGAGCTAGGTACTCGGAATGTGCTACCAGGTGGGCCACCGTTCGGGAAGAGAGTATAGCATCTAACCGGACGTGCAACTCACGTTGAGCCGAAAAAAAAGGAGTAATCCCTGTCATGAGGGTGGTGTGTACGCCACACATCTACCAGGCCCCAGTTATTCTGCCAGTCCAAGTGTTTCCCTGCCACTCTCCTGACTGGGGAATCAAGCAGTGGCGGATGTGATCGATCCCGGGCCACGTCACTCATGGAATTAAAATCCCCTCCTACAATCGCTGGCCCAGCCAAATATCGCGCTAGTGTCCCTGAAAGATCTTTGAAGAAGCGTGCCTGATCCACATTGGGAAACGCCATGACTGAGAATTTCACTTGGCCAAATGAATAATTAAAATAAATAGCTGTTTTGAATAAAGCAAAAACAACTTGCTTAGAACATAGCGACATACACATTTTTAATACTTCTTTTTGGTTTTCTTCAACTTTTTTAGGACACTTATTTTTTAGTGCATGGAAATACAAAGTATTTTTTATGTACACAATATATACAACATTTACAATAATGGAAACGAATAACATTTACACACTACAAACATACTTGGCCTAGCAATCATACATAGCTCATTCAAACACAATAACAAAAAATGGGTGAATAAGAAAAATTAGTAGGTCCCCAAATCTGGTCTTTTGTTAAAAACTACTGGAGAAAATCCGTTTGTGTTTTGCCAATATTTAAAGTCTTTTCAAACGCCAATCAACAAGAGAACTAACTTCTCTAACTTGTTATGGGACCGTTGTAGAAAGTTAGAGTTAAGCCAGATGCGGGACCAAGCTAGTCAACGCGTTTCGAACCCCTAACAGTTGTGGGGTTCTCCTCAGGACCAAAACAAGTGCTGTAACAACAGGAAAGACACTATTTTAGAAATATTGAAAAAGAGACTAGCCCCCTGTGTCTGTCATAACCAATAGCCTAATCATACCTTGATATCTTGACCCGTGGTCCGAATTGTCAAAGACTAGTATTTCCAATAGAAGTGCGCGGGCTGTGGAAGAAGCAAAATAAAAAAGCGCATTGCATTTAGACACCATTCATTCTCAGGCAATCAGTCTACCTAAGCGTGTGCGAAGGACGTGTACCTGCTAGGAATCGGGCGTCCAACTCGCCATTGTTGTGAAAGCCTTCCTCGTTGCTGGGGGGTTTTGGCTGTAAGCAAAACGGAGAGGAAATGAGTCAGCCTGTTGCATGTTAAACCGCTGTGGGAACATCGCGGTCACCGGATCAAAGTTAACATACCGATTAGAGGCAGCTCTGGCACTTAGAACGAGCGTGCGGGATGAATCACCTTCACTCGCTGATCTGCCGCTACTGTGACTTCCTGGTTGGAAAACCGACATTAGCAGTGCTGGGATATGTAGTTGAAGTGAGGGATTCTGGGAAATGTGGTTTAGTCTGCGTGTTGACTGGAGCCTGGGGTAAGATGAAGGAGAAGGACTTGAAATATCAGGGTGCAGTTCAGTTGGGATTCAAAGGTGCTGGCGGTTCAAAGGCAGAGACGTTGGGGGTTTTAGCTGTTAGGTTTATATATTTCAGAGATCTCGTTCAGGCCCCTCAATGCTGTATTAAATTTCATTATTACCAGCGCTTCGCGCTGGCATAGCTTGGCATCAAGGTCACCGCCACGTGGATCCCTTTCCACCTTGGAGAGGACTGTCCATTTCAGATCGGTCTGTTCATGTTTGAGATTATTCCAGTGGTTTACAAGTGGTGCATTTTCAACTTTTCTGCGAATGCGAGACTTATGTTGCGTGATACGGTTTCTGACTTCTTGTGTGGTTTTCCCAATGTAAACCAATGGGCAAGGACAGACTATGGCGTAAACCACATTTTTGGTTTTGCAGTTCGTAAAAGTTTCATGCTTCCAATGGATGTTGTCATAAGTGAAAATTGAGTCTTCTATAGTCTCGTCACAACAGGTACAAGTGCCACACTTGTGATGTCCTTGAGTAGGAGGTAGTCCGAATAAGCTTCTCAAAGTTGGAGTTTTTACAGTTGGGAGGGCAGCTCTGACTATATGGTTGGCCACACTTTTCTCCTTTTTGTACGCAAATAGTGGGGGGGTGGTGAAGTCCTCATGGAGATCTTTCAATAGATGCCAATTTGACATTATAAGTTTTTTATGTTGATTTGCTGTTGGGCAGAAGGTAGTGACACACACCAGTCTTCTCAGATCGGGTTTGATTTTCTTTTCAAGTAAGGTCTCTCGTGGGGTCCACCATGCCCTTTTGAGGGAGATTTTAAGCAGTTTTTTGGGGTAACCTCTTTGAATAAGACGATCCTTTAAAATGCCAGCATGTTTGAAGTATTCTTCTTTTACTGAACAATTTCGTCGGATTCGGAGAAATTGTCCGAATGGTAAGTTTTGTCTTAGGCTGCGTGGGTGGTTACTGGTGAAGTGTAAAGCTTTGTTCCTGTCTGATGGCTTTCGGAACAAGGTGGTACTTAGGCTTCCTTCATGGGTTTCAACTTTCACGTCCAAGAATGTAATTGATTCATTAGATGCCGTAACTGTGAACTTAATATCGGTAGTTCTTGTGCCAAGCCAGCCAACAAATTGGTTTAGTTCTTCATATCCTCCTGTCCAGGTGAAGAAAATATTGTCTATGTAACGCATGTAGTTGGAAATGCAGTTACTGTAAGGGTTATTGTTGTAAACAAATTTCTCTTCAAATAGTCCCATAAACATCACTGCTAGTTCAGGGGCGAAAGGACAACCCATCGCCACCCCCTTTATTTGGTAAAAGAACTCCGTGTCGAAAGTGAAAAAGTTTTTCTGTAATGCAAAGCGCGCCAGATCTAAAATGAAGTCAGTAGGTACTCTAACTGGTCTTTCCCTGTTCTCCAAAAAGACTGACAATGTTTCAAGTGCCTGTTCTTGCGGAATTTGAGTATAAAGTGACACCACGTCTAGTGTCACAAGAAGCTGTCTCTCACTATCAAAGTGAATGGTGGCTATTCTGTTCAAAAAGGCGGTAGTGTCTTTTAAATGGGCTGGGATGGTATCGATGAATGGCGCGCTTTGCATTACAGAAAAACTTTCTTCACCTGGACAGGAGGATATGAAGAACTAAACGCCGCGCCCGGAATACTCGTGAGATACAGATTCAACTGCACACAGTTGTGGGAATTGACCAACCCAGACGTGGGTTTGCGATTCAAGAACATTAATTTCTTTCTGCTACTTCATTGGACTGGATAGTCCTTTTAAGATTTTACGAGTGATATTGAAATTGTCTATGGGAGAAATCTAATCTGAAATACAGATCTAGCTCTAACAGATAGACAGCCCTGACGAAGTCTATCAGCATAAACTGCTGTAGACGAAACACGTGTTGGCTAAAGGCTAAAGATCTGAAGAAATATCATCTTGAGAACATTAAAAGAAGAAGATTGATACTGAAAGACTTTTTCTTCTTTATTGCTTTTCCTAACGCGGATTGCAACTGCTCGGGATATATTGCTTATAAATGTTTTATATGTAGTTTACTACATTGTTTATGACGCTGGATAGACGTCACTATTGTCCCTAGTAGCAACATTGAGATTTGTTTTTATCTAAATATTAGACATCTGTGCGCAAGTCGAAGAACCTTCTATCTTGTCCTTTTTCAATAAACCAATTTGTTGGCTGGCTTGGCACAAGAACTGCCGATATTAAGTTCACAGTTACGGCATCTAATGAATCAATTACATTCTTGGACGTGAAAGTTGAAACCCATGAAGGAAGCCTAAGTACCACCTTGTTCCGAAAGCCATCAGACAGGAACAAAGCTTTACACTTCACCAGTAACCACCCACGCAGCCTAAGACAAAACTTACCATTTGGACAATTTCTCCGAATCCGACGAAATTGTTCAGTAAAAGAAGAATACTTCAAACATGCTGGCATTTTAAAGGATCGTCTTATTCAAAGAGGTTACCCCAAAAAACTGCTTAAAAACTCCCTCAAAAGGGCATGGTGGACCCCACGAGAGACCTTACTTGAAAAGAAAATCAAACCCGATCTGAGAAGACTGGTGTGTGTCACTACCTTCTGCCCAGCAGCAAATCAACATAAAAAACTTATAATGTCAAATTGGCATCTATTGAAAGATCTCCATGAGGACTTCACCACCCCCCCACTATTTGCGTACAAAAAGGAGAAAAGTGTGGCCAACCATATAGTCAGAGCTGCCCTCCCAACTGTCAAAACTCCAACTTTGAGAAGCTTATTCGGACTACCTCCTACTCAATGACATCACAAGTGTGGCACTTGTACCTGTTGTGACGAGACTATAGAAGACTCAATTTTCACTTATGACAACATCCATTGGAAGCATGAAACTTTTACGAACTGCAAAACCAAAAATGTGGTTTACGCCATAGTCTGTCCTTGCCCATTGGTTTACATTGGGAAAACCACACAAGAAGTCAGAAACCGTATCACGCATCATAAGTCTCGCATTCGCAGAAAAGTTGAAAATGCACCACTTGTAAACCACTGGAATAATCTCAAACATGAACAGACCGATCTGAAATGGACAGTCCTCTCCAAGGTGGAAAGGGATCCACGTGGCGGTGACCTTGATGCCAAGCTATGCCAGCGCGAAGCGCTGTTAATAATGACATTTAATACAGCATTGAGGGGCCTGAACGAGATCTCTGAAATATATAAACCTAACAGCTAAAACCCCCAACTTCTCTGCCTTTGAACCGCCAGCACCTTTGAATCCCAACTGAACTGCACCCTGATATTTCAAGTCCTTCTCCTTCATCTTACCCCAGGCTCCAGTCAACACGCAGACTAAACCACATTTCCCAGAATCCCTCACTTCAACTACATATCCCAGCACTGCTAATGTCGGTTTTCCAACCAGGAAGTCACAGTAGTGGCAGATCAGCGAGTGAAGGTGATTCATCCCGCACGCTCGTTCTAAGTGCCAGAGCTGCCTCTAATCGGTATGTTAACTTTGATCCGGTGACCGCGATGTTCCCACAGCGGTTTACCATGCAACAGGCTGACTCATTTCCTCTCCGTTTTGCTTACAGCCAAAACCCCCCAGCAACGAGGAAGGCTTTCACAACAATGGCGAGTTGGACACCCGATTCCTAGCAGGTACACGTCCTTCGCACACGCTTAGGTAGACTGATTGCCTGAGAATGAATGGTGTCTAAATGCAATGCGCTTTTTTATTTTGCTTCTTCCACAGCCCGCGCACTTCTATTGGAAATACTAGTCTTTGACAATTGGGACCACGGGTCAAGATATCAAGGTATGATTAGGCTATTGGCTATGACAGACACAGGGGGCTAGTCTCTTTTTTAATATGTCTAAAATAGTGTCTTTCCTGTTGTTACAGCACTTGTTTTGGTCCTGAGGAGCACCCCACAACTGTTAGGGGTTCGAAACGCGTCGACCAGCTTGGTCCCGCATCTGGCTTAACTCTAACTTTCTACAACGGTCCCATAACAAGTTAGAGAAGTTAATTCTCTTGTTGATTGGCGTTTGAAAAGACTTTAAATATTGGCAAAACGCAAACGGATTTTCTCCAGTAGTTTTTAACAACAGACCAGATTTGGGGACCTACTCATTTTTCTTATTCACCCATTTTTTGTTATTGTGTTTGAATGAGCTATGTATGATTGCTAGGCCAAGTATGTTTGTAGTGTGTAAATGTTATTCGTTTCCATTATTGTAAATGTTGTATATATTGTGTACATAAAAAATACTTTGTATTTCCATGCACTAAAAAATAAGTGTCCTAAAAAAGGTGAAGAAAACCAAAAAGAAGTATTAAAAATGTGTATGTCGCTATGTTCTAAGCAAGTTGTTTTTGCTTTATTCAAAACAGCTATTTATTTGAATTATTCATTTGGCCAAGTGAAATTCTCAGTCATGGGGTTTGTTTTGTTATATTAGTTCAAGTTGACTCAGCCGTGCTGAGTAAGGAGTCAAGGCCCTCTTTTGTTGTTTTGATCCACATTGGGAGCATAAATACTACAAAGTGTAACATCTCTACCAAACAACCTCCCTTCCACCGCTACGTACCGTCCCTCTGGGTCCCAGGCATGGCTCATGGCCTGAAACGGAACACCCGCCCGCACCCAAATCAGCGCCCCCCTAGCGAATGCCGAGTACGACGTGCTAAAGACCTGACCCCTCCATCTACGCTGCAACGCCCGACCCTCCACCTCAGTGAGATGGGTTTCCTGAAGCATAGCTATGTGTACTCCTCTCTGCACTAGATATGCATGGACCTTATATCTTTTAGCCATTGAATTCAAGCCACGAACATTCCACGTGATACAACGAAGTTCAGGTAACACTCCCATCCCGCCTGTTCCACCACCTCCAGGTGTCCCGCAGTCGGCCACTCACACCAGAATTGCAGCCCCAAACAACAACTACCCCTTCAACAACCTCCCCTCCCCCCAGAACAGGACCTAATACAAAAATATCAGCCCCCATCCAAACTAATCCCTCACACACACACCTACACACGCACACCTACACCCTGTAGCAGCCACTACAGGTTGCCTTATGGGCAATCGGGGGCAGCTCAGCCCCGACAGGCAGCAGCGCCAGCCTCTCACTCCTTTGCCCGGTGCTCCCATATCGTGCACACAGGATCAAGTGCCCCTCTCTCCCCCATAGTAAGAATTAAATGGCCCCATTGGCCCATTCCATATGTCCGCCCTTCCTTCCGTTATCATTCAGCATTCCGTCTGCCGTTCTGGGCGTGACGTCCGGGCCCTTAGTACTGTCTGTGTCCGAGTGTTCGACTTCCGACCGCTGCCGTTCTTCTTCAGTGTCCGTTCCTACAACTGAGTCCGGTTTCTGGCAGCCAGTGATCGCCGCCGCCTCCTCCAGCGCCCCCTGTCTTTCCGCCGCTACCTGCGACAGCAGCTGCGCTCGCAAATTCCTGTTCCGCTTCCGCAGCCTCTGAGATTGGCGAATCTGTGGCACTTTAGACAGCTCCGATCGTCGGTGTTCTTTACCATCTGTTCCCGCTCTGTATGTTTCAAGCCATGTCCACACATCTTCCGTCGTGTGATAAAACTGCGCAAGGCCATCCACAATGATTCTCAGCTTCGCAGGGAATATCAATGAATATTGGATCCCTTCTTCCCAGAGCACTTTTTTAACTGCCAGAAACGACGTGCGGCGCCTCTGGACATCCTGCGTGTAGTCCGGGAAGATCGTCACCTTGCTATTCTCCACCGCAAATGGGCCAGACAAGCGGGCTCTTTGGATCAGCAAGTCCCTGTCCTTGTAGTGAAGCAACCTCGCAACCACCGGCCTGGGGGGACGGCCCGGCAATGAAGGTAGTGCTGGTACCCTATGCGCCCTCTCAAGCGTAAAGAAGGTAGATAATCCTTCCGGCGCCACCGTCGTACTGAACCAGTTCTCCAAATATGCCGCCATGTCTGTCCCTTCAATTTGTTCAGGAAGACCCACCACGCGTACATTGTTGCGCCTATTGCGGCTCTCGGCATCTTCCGCCCGCTGCTCTAGGACCCCTATGCGATCCAGCGCATCCTCCAACTTTGTTGCCAGAGCCGACTGCGCCGGCGCTAAGTCTTGGAGGGTATCTTCATTGGTCTTGACCCTGTCTACCAGTTTTGCATGGTCCGCCCTCAGGAGTCCCAGACCAGTAGCTACTTGCGGAATGTCTTGTTGTAGGGCGTCTTTAGAGGTGGCTATTGCTTCTATGAACCTGTCGAACTGCTGCTGGAGCCCCGGGTTGGGCCCCCCCTCCCCTGTCTTACATTCCGTGGTGGCAACACCACTCAGGTCCACAGTTTCATCCTTCCTGCCTTTAGGCTTCATCTTGGCTATTAAGTCCCCTACCGGACAGCCTACGGAATGCGTCACTTCAAGGGCAACTCCGCTGTTCCCTCACCTCCTTCATACTGCCGGTGCTTTCAATGCCACATGAGTTGTGCCTGACCTAGCGCTAAAGTCCAACCTGATGTAAGGCCCAGTACTGAGCCACTACTAATTCACCCCTAATCGGCCAGCAACAGCAGAGACCCTGGCCAGTCCTCCAGTAACTGCAGTAGGCGCGCAGTTTTGCCCTTCCAGATGCAGAGCAGCCGCCAGGAGAGTTTTCCCAGGAAGGCCCGTCCCTATCAAGCTCCAGGCACTCCCTTCTCAGCGCTCCTAGGATAGCCCCTTGCTAGTTCCAGGAGAGAATCCCGTGAGGTACTACCAGATCACCGCACCGAGGGCAAGTCGTGGGTCTCCAGATATCGTGTCACTTTCAGATTAGGCTCAAGCAGTGGTCATCCCCCCTCTGTACAGTGCTCCAGGAGTCCACAGAGTGCCCCAGTCCGCTGCCACAGCTGATCACGATGTGCCTCTGCTGGCCCTGCTGCAGTCTCTGCTCTGCTCAGATCGGTCACTGCACTTTTATCCAGGTTCTGCGCCACTCTATCCGCCCCTCGCTCCCTCAGCAAGCACAGCGCTGCACGCCTGAAGCCCACCCCACCTCCGTAGCGTGGAGCCCAGGCACCCAGCACTGCACTTACCTCGGGATCGCTTCCTGGGCCGCACCTCCGCTGTGCTGCTGGTCCGGTGCGAGGCTCTGGGCTTCTTTCCTCTCCGCCACTCTTCCGACGTTCCCTGCCACCGCCTACCTCCACAGGCCTCCTGGGGTTTGAACCAGCCCCCTCCAATGCCGCAAGCAGTCGCTGGAGCCGGCCCAGGATGTCCTTCCCGCTGCAGTCCCCCGCCGGAATTCAGGGCTCAGCCAGCATGCAGCCACAGCACTCGCCCCGGCCGGAGTCGAGCCCCACCTCCACTTCTACCAAAATCAGAGTTCAGAGCCTCCGTGTGGGCAAGTCGCCAAGCCGCAGCATCAGATTGCGAAGACAAACTCCCGACGGCGCTCAACGATGTTCAGGGTCCGCTGTTAGCCCACTTCACCGTCCGTCATGGGGATCCTCTTCAGCTTCGGCTGTCGTCCGCCATCTTGCCTTTGTTCGGCCGCGTATGGCCGCTCCGGACATCCCGCTCCTGAGCACCCAGGAGAGTCCCCCTGTGCCGCTGTCCGCTACCTATATGCTGCGGGCTGCTTGGGGATCCAGCGCCAGTCAATTATTCGTGGAGAGAAGGGCGAAATCAGGATATTTGCCGGGAGCAGGCGCGGAGCTCCGCTCACGCCGCCATTCCCGTCGGCGTCCAAGCCACGCCCCCTTGACTTGGAAGCTTTTTGAAGTACTTTGTCGAACTTCCTAAATAATTGTCATATTATCTGCCTTCAATCATTCATGCTGTAAACTTTCACTCGTATCACATTTTAGCCTAAAAGAACACCATGGGCGCCCAAGTGATGGTATAATAACAGTGATATACAATAGCATATCTCTAAAAATCTCATAATTCCCTCAAACTTAATTTATCTGCTATCAATTTTCTTAGGAGGTAAAAATTAAAACCAAGTACTATTGGTAAACATCTATTTCCCCCCCATCACTGCTATTAAATAGTTCAAAGCTTCTCACAGTCTTAGGAGGTCTCAAAGAAGACTTCAATGACAATCTGTTATCACCACACCCGAAGAATCTTGCCCCAGATGATCTTCCAGATCCATTCTATAACATCCTTTCACCTGTCTGTGCACTCTGGACAGTTATTAAACAACAGCTATATGCTTAGGTTACTCGGTGACCTGGGATTCCGCATGTTGAACTGAAGATTAACAGTAGATCAAATGACGAACCCATTTTTATGACCACCAAAACAAAAGGTATAATTGATTATATTTATTTTCATTACGCTGCCTTCATCTTAGGTAAAGACTTCCAAATCATCCAGAGGACAGAAAGCAATCATTACCCCCAACCAACAACATTTGGTCTCAAGGTAGGACCGCTCCTAAAAATTCAACAATATGAATGTCGGCACCTTCTACTCAAACAAGGAAATAACGGCTAGATTCATGAAGCCAAATTGAGATTGCAATAGCTGCGAAAAAGCTATTGCGATCGCAATTAATGAAAAGGTATTCAAGAACAAAAATTGCGAGTTCGCTAATATTTATTTGCGATATCGCAATTATATTTGCAGAATCCTGGTAGAAGCCCATTAGCGATTCTGTAATTGCGAGAAACCATGGATTCTGCAAATAAATCAGCGATATCGCAAATAATTTGCAATCTCAATTTATGAAAAATCGCAAATTGCGAAAAAACAAAAAATCGCATTTTGCGACGCGCTATTTAAGGAGAACCCAAACCAGGTGGTAACCATTAAGGAACATTTTTTTTTTTTTTAAACATTTCCTAATTAGCAACAGGTGCAGGCCTGACCAAACACACTTAAGGAGATGCAGCTGCAGCATTAGGACTCTCACAATGCCAGGACTCTACATGGTGGTCAGGCGGCGAAGGCGACAGCGAGCAGCACGGAACAGACGTAGGATCCAGGAGAGGATATTCCGCCAGCGGGTCACCCTGCTGGGTCAAACCAGAGAGCAAATATACGCTAAGTACCGCCTGAATGGACCAATGATCATCAAGCTAATCCAGGACCTGGACCCCCTGATGCAGCACCCAACAAGGCGGACCAATGCCGTGTCCACACATGTCCAGGTATTGTGCAGCCTGCACCTCCTGGCCTCCGGAAGCTTTCAGGGGATAGTTGCAGTTGCTGGGGGGATATCCCAGCCCACCATGTCCCGCTGCCTAAGGAGTTGCCTAGATGCAATGCTGACCCAGCTACACCACCACATCTCATTCCCCATCAGCCAACAGGACTTGGATGAGACCAAGCATCAATTTTCCAATGTTGCTCAATTTCCACATGTGATAGGAAGCATTGACTGTACCCACATCCACATCTGCCCACCAGCACAAACGGAATACATGTACCGCAACCGCAAGTCCTACCACTCCCTCAACATCCAGATGGTGTGCAATGCTAAGACATACATCACGGACATAGTGGCACAGTACCCAGGGAGCACGCATGACTCCTTCATATTCCGGCACAGCGGCCTCCACACACGACTGGCCAGGGGAGACTTTGGTGAAAGGACACCTACTCAGTAAGTACACTTGCCCCACAATGTTACACTGTGATGATGTAGCTGCGCAGCACAGGCACTCACCCTCTGCTCCTCTCATTCAGGTGACAGTGGCTACGCTTTCCGTGAGTACCTCCTCACCCCATACCTCAACCCTGCAACACCACAGCAATGGCGTTACAATGTAGCACACATACGCACAGGAAATTACATTGAGAGGACATTTGGCCTTCTGAGGAGCAGATTCCGCATACTTCACAAGACTGGTGGGGCCATCAAATATGATCCTGAGGTCTGCTGCCGCATTGTGGCTGTGTGTGCAATAATACACAACATTGCTACCAAGCGCCGGATACCTGTAGAGATATCTGGCAGTCGGAAGGGGACCACCGCCCACCTGCACATGAGCGTCACGCATGCGGGGAAAATCCTGCTGAAGGACAAAGAGGGCGCAACCAAATCACAATGAACTGTTTCTAGTGCATCCACTCCCCTCACCCAACACTTCACTCATGCATGACAATGGAAATAATGACATGAGTCTGATGTACTTTTTTTGAATAAATATTATTGTTGGTTGCACAATAATATGGCATTTTTTGAAACAGTTACATATGAGGAGTATTGCGCCATACTGCTCAATATTTTGTAGTGGACATGCTTATGTCAGCAGCATGTCCCTGCCCATGTAGAGAAATGTCATTGGCGCCTCCGGCGCGAAGCTCCCAGTCGCCTCTCGGGCTCCTCCTCCGGCAGAGCACGTGATCCCGCACTGGGCCTGCTGCTGCGGCGTAGAACACTGACCTGTGTTGCAGACAGGCTGCTGTGACTCGATGTCCCCTCGCTTGTGTCATCCCCTCCTGCGAGGCCTTGGCCAGTTGGTTGCAGAGCCTGGACAGCAGTGGTCACCTGCTCGAGTGCACGTGCCACGTCCTCACAGCATTGTACCATCTGCAGCTGCATTGCCAGAGACCTACGGGACAGCTGGGAGGTGGCATTTCCAATCACGTAATTTGAACGTGTGTACGCCGAGAGGCGTGTGAGGAGCTGGCGGTGGTGGCGGCGGGTGAGGTTACGCTGGCTGACCATGGCCGCAGTGTTTGCCTCCATAGCTGTGGTCATCCTGTCAATGCGGTCGGACAGATTGGCAACATTCCTGCCTGTGTTGTGTAGCTGCAGGTGTATAGCACCTAGGTGTCGTGCCTGTAATTGGTGCACGCGCAGCATGCAGCGCTCAATTGAGAGCCCTGGCACACGCACAGCCATCCCCCTCCTGCCGGTGCGTGGTGTACTCTGCCGCATCTCCCTGACATGCCTGCTGTGCTGGCTGGGCACAGTGGGTGTGCGTTGTGTCGCTGGTCTTGCAGCACCTGATGTTGACGGCGCCACTGGCATGGGTCTTGCACCTGGCAATGGTGGTGTGCCTGATGTAGCTGGCGTTCCTGGTGGTGGTACGCATGCTGGCACTGGTGCTTGGCCAGATGGAGCTGGTTGTGTGGATGTTTCCTCTTCCTCACCCTCAGGCTCCTTTTGTGTGTCATCAATCTGCAGCCCCTCACTTTCGCTGCTGGTGTTATCTGCGCCACCTGTGATGGAAAGTGGATGTAGATTAATTACATGTATCTTTGACATGTGCGGTTGCTACATGCATGCTGGCTACCATTGTGGCTCACGGTGTAGAGCAGGCAGACCCGGAAGCTGAGGTCAGACCCGGGACCAGGGTTCAATTCCCGACGCGGCAGGGTCTTGAGCTCAAATGTCCACGGACTCGATAATTCTCGCTTCGGTGCCTGCTCTAATCATGGGTTCTCACTCTGCAACTCTGGGCATTAAGCTTGCTTAATCTCCACAACGGCCCCCCTGCGGCGGGATGCCTGGCTTTCACCTTGGGGATCCCCTGTAGGGGCTATCTCACAGGGAAAAGCCAGGACGGGTTCCCAAGGCAAGCGCCGGGAAACCTGCGGGTAGCTGTGCGCTCAATAAATGCAATAATAATAATAATAATAATTCCCTGACTGGCTGTTGCATTGCGTACATTAGGACATGTCTGGCTGCATGGGAGTTTTTGTACATTGTGGTCAGACTACATGTCCCACAATGCAATAGGGATGTTCTGATGTTCATGGGCTGCATGACTGGGGTTTATTGTGGGAGGCTATAGGGTCTTGGCCATTGTTAGGGGACAGGGTCGCAGTTGCATGGCACTTACCTTGGCTGTCTTGGGTGGGTCGGGATGAGTCCAGACGGGTGACCCCAACATATGCCTCAGGCTGCAATGTGTCCTCCACACGATCCTCCAATGGGGTGTTGGGAGGGACTGTAGGCTCTCCCCCTCCAGTTGCAAGGCGCTCACCCAGCCTCTCAGCCACCCTCTCCTTGGCACGACCTCGGAGGTCGTACCACCTCTTTTTGAGGTCGTCTATGGATCTCTGTGTGACTCCTACTGCATTCACTTTGGCGCGGAAGCGCAGCCACAGTCGCCGTTTCTCGGCCTCAGGCACCCTCCTGGAGTCCTTGCCAAAAAGTTTGTCGTGGTCTTTGCAGACTCCATTGATAAGATGCTCCAGCTCCTGTTCTGAGAACTTGATCTTGCGCTTTCTCCCGGTGTCACTGAGCCCTGCTGCTACTTCCTGTGACATAGCTGCAGTCTGCAGTATCCAAAATTGAAAACTGGAGGTGGTTTGAGAGGAGCTCTGAGTGGTGCTGCTTCAAATTCTGCCTCAGTGTTCTCAATGGGGGAGGGAACTGCCTGCTTCCTGGTTGTGATGTCATCACTGTGCTCGAAATGCGACTTCCCGTTTTTGCGATCTCGCTATTAGCGAGATCGCAATTTGCGATCTCGCTAATTGTGAGATCGCAATTCCAACACGAATATTGACCGATTTTGCGATTTTACTGCGATTTCGGAAAATCGCTATCGGCTTTTGCGGCCGATTGCGATTCACTATATTTAGTCGCAGATTTGCATGAATCCCATTATGCGAATTCTAAATTGCGATTCGGTATTAAATAATCGCAATTTAGAATTCGCAGAATTTGGTTTTCATGAATCTGGCAGTAAGTATTATATGACAGAACTAAACGAAATACTTAGGGATGCACAGGAAACAGCTTAGCTAGAATGTACATTACAATTAAGGAAAATAAAAAAAACATTTGTCATTTAATTGGCCTGATACAGGGTCCTATAGGAGCACAACTTATCATTTTATACAGTTGAGTCATGGAACACGTATATTACTGACCTTTGTGCAAGGACAAGTTTCTCCACTTTTAATCTCCCTGAATCTGTTAATATCTCATTCCAAATCACACAAAGCGAGATCAATTTACTCATTAAAAAGTCTCGCACTTCAAAGGCAGCAGGCCCCAACAGAATCCTGATCAAGTTATTAGGTCAGATCTCACCTTATGGAGTTCTCTTTTGCATAATTTATTATCAGTAATTCCTTTTCGTGTCTATTCTTATATTTAGCCCATATTTGTTCTTTCCCTCAATCTACTGCATTTATATTGTGTCAAGTTATTAATTTTGTATAACCAACTTTATCATTGTAAAGCCCTCTGATATCCACAAGGATCCTGTTCGCGCTCTATAAAACCTTCAAAATAAAATAAATAAATAAATAAAAATTTTGGTTAGGGGCGACAATTGAACCGCTCTATTAAAAAGTAAGCAAAGAAAACCAAAGAACTACTGACTCATAACCTTGTTGGATTGTGAGGGTAGACTCTTTGGCAAGCACCTGTGAAATGTATTATACACATGGACAATTTAAAACAATATTCTTCAAATTCATTAATCTGGATTTTGATTGAATGGGTCCACAATAGATAATAACATTGTCAGCCTTAGGTTATTGATCAATAAAACATTAAAGTAGAAACTTGAAAGAAACGCATGCTTTGTTGATTATTCCTCAGCTTGTGACAGAGTTAACTGCCTGAAACATTGGGAAAAACTGTCCAACAGGGTTATTGACCAAACATTGCTACATATTTTAGTCTTACAGCATGAAAAGACTATGCTTCCAATTAAATTAACAATGATATTCTTTTTCCTAGGATAACCAAGCAAAATGGTCTGAAGCAGGGTGTAAATTGGCCCCTAACTTTTCTCATAGTATATATTGGTCATTCAAACATCCTTTTCCCAAAACTGGGAAAACAACACGACCTATCAGGTACATAGCATAAGCATATTATATCATTTTACTTCGTTACACCAACCGGACTGCTAAATCGCGTAATCAAATTAGCAGAATTTAACAGCAGGAAAGGTCAAAAGTGATTTATTGACTGTAATTGAATAGAAGAAGTGAGGTCAAATGACTACGTGGGTGTAACTGTCAAAAATAATCTATCCTGGTCTACCTACATAGAAAATAAGCTAAAGAAAGCAATCAATGTCATCAGGTCAGTTAAGAGATTATCAAAGATTTACAGAGGCCATGCAATTACCCAGTCACTTAAAGTAATCAAGGTAAAATCGGTACTAACCCTTTTATATGATTGTGTTGTCTTCAAGGATTACACGATCAAAAAAATCTTCAGTAACAAGATAAAACCCTTGTTGAGCTTACATCACTCGACCCTGGAGGCAAATTATGATTCAAAGTTACACTACCACCACAGATCAATTTATACCACACAGCCAAACTAAATTATATATGTGACTGTATCTTGGCTACAGAAAAATCATTAAAATGCACACAATTGATGTGGAACTCAGAACCACTCAACGTCCAAACTCTTTATTGAGCTTGTAATACATCACAAGAATAATAACAAAAAACAGTTTACCGTCCTTAAAGACGTTAGCAAATACCCCTCATCAGCAGCGTAAGGCTCTGATTCACAAAATCATAGCAGACTAACTGACTTGAACTCTTTAGGAAAATACAAACACGTAAACTATATAATAGATTCATATTTTTATAAAACTCAGGGACAACTGTCTTCTTATTTAGCCCATGCTTGTGAAAAAGGGCCATATTTATCAATGGTTGCGTCGCTTTTGCACCACTAAGCCTGGTGCAAAAATGGCAAAAACCTTAAAATACAATTTATCAAGCCACTCAAGTCCACCTTGCATGACTCTGAGTGACTTGATAAATCCAGAGTAACTCAACGCAGTTCAAATTACTGTGTTGCATTACTCTGCCCCAGAGAGGCTTTCCTTGGGTGGTACATGGGTGTTCCCACACAAAACCAATGGATTTTGATGAATTCCCAGATTTACCATTACTGGAAGACCTGGAATGCTCTAAAATGCAAAACATCCCGGGGGTGGGGGGGGGGGGGTCATAATGAGGAGAAATATCATAATTTCTCCTTGTTCTTTCCTCATTCTATGTGTACTGCATACTACAGCACAAATTGAACAAGGTAAAAATCTCTGGAGATTGTTTTTGTGCAGGAAGGTGTCCATTGAGAGCTTAGATAAATATAGTCTAACAGGTAAGAGGGCCAGCAAGGGATTTGTTCAAACACATATACTTCTGCATAAATTCATAAATCATTCAGTGTGTCATTACTTGACCCCGCAACTTAATTGAAGGTACATTTCAAATGGACTGAAGAGAAAAAGAATTGCAAGAGCAGGTGTATATATTCATAATTGTTGTATTGAAAGAGACAAATCTTCATATATACAGTAACAGGGGTTCACAAAAATAAATCTCATGACACATTGACCACAGTCGTTGCTGGATTATATATAATTTTAAGTACCATATGACAATGTATCAAGCATCCACTTCCTACATACATAAGTTAGGCCTGTCAAGCAAAAGATACTAGGCTCTAGAGGATATGTTTAACAATGACTAAGAAGGAAGTTGTATTTTGTGTCGACGTTTTGGTTTCGTTCATTGTGTATTGGTAGGCTGGGTCAGATTCATGCTGAACGCACAGGTACGCAGACGGTAGTTCTATAACCTGGCATGAATACATTTTTGCCAAATGTAAACACAGTGATTTTTTTTTTACACATGGTCACTTCTTGTGAAACCACTGATAAAATGTATGAATGACCAACCTTAACATTACTGAAACCACGATTTGACATGGTCTACAACTGTGTGACATTATTTTAAGCACTCATCTAGAGTCCAAGTCAATGTTTTGATATCAGGCCCCAGAGAGGGGTCCTTTATTATCATGCAATGCCTACATCCTGAAGATGATATCACCGATACACAATGACCAAGACCGAAACGTTGACGCACAATCCAACATTCTTTTTCGACTGTGGGATACTTCAGCTCTCTGGGGAACAGTTTTAGGCTGACATACAAGATGTGGTGATCAAGCCCGTCCTCCCCCTCTTGGGATAACACAGCCCCGATCCCGTACTCTGAGGCGTCTGTGTGTAGGGAGAAGGGACGTGAGAAGTCTGGTGAAGACAGTATGGGGGTGGACGTGATCAGACGTTTCAAAGCGTGAAAGGCATCCTGCATGTCTGTCGTGGGAGAGGAAAGCTCAACCTGTTTGACCTGGGTTCTCAGTGTGTTGGTAAGGGGGGCAGCTAACTGGGCAAACTGGGGTATAAACCGTCTATAGTATTCGATGAGGCCTAGAAAAGCCCTCATCTCTCTTTTAGTGCTGGGAAATGGGGTTTCGGCTATGGCCCTCACTTTTTCAATCTGGGGTTCGATGAGGCCGTGTCCCAAAATTTACCCCAGGTACTTCACCTTTTGGAATGCTATAAGTGACTTTTTGGCATTTATTTTCAGGCCGGCTTTTTCTAGTGTATTGAAGACTTGATGCAGATGGGAGAGATGGGTGGTCCAATCTGGGCTGAATACCACGATATCATCGAGGTAAGCCGAGATAAAGGAGGTTAGGTCTTTTAGTACATGATTCATCAGTCTCTGGAACGTGGCCGGGGCCCCGTGGAGTCCAAATGGTAATACTGTAAAGTCGTAGTGGCCGTCTGCTGTGGAGAAGGTGGTCTTCTAGCGGTCTTCCTCCCTAAGGGGTACCTGCCAGTACCCCTTAGTTAGGTCTATGGTGAATATGTACTTCGTGTCTCCTAATTTCTCAATCAGCTCATCTATTCTCGGGATCGGGTAGGCGTCAAAAGATGAGATCTCTTTGAGGGCCCGGAAATCCATGCAAAATCTCCGGGTTCCATCTGGCTTGGGGATTATTATGATGGGGCTAGACCAATTGCTCTGGGAAGGTCTTATTACCCCTAGTTCCAACATGTCTTGCACCTCCTGTCTTATGTCTCTTCTCCTGGCTTCGGGTATTCGGCATGGTCGTATCTTGACTACCTTTCCGGGTGGTGTCTGAATTTGATGTTCCGTAAGGGTGGTCCTGCCCGGATTATCCGAAAAGATCAGTGCATGATTCTGGAGGGTCTCCTGCAGCTCCTGCTTCTCCTTTTCTCTTAGCTCTTCGTTGATCACCAAATGTTGGATGGTAGACATTGTCTTTTGTGCCTCCGGGTTGGCGAGGTGGACTCCTTTTGGGGGGTGTCCTAACCATTTCTTCAGCATGTTTATGTGGTAGAGCTGGGTCTTTGGCGAAGTCATTTGTAGTTTGTAACTGGTATTACCGATGGTCGATAGTACGCGATAGGGGCCCCCCCACTCGGCCTTGAACTTCTGGGTGGATGAGGGTAACAGTACTAAGGCCCAATCGCCCTTCTCCAATCTTCTCCACTTCTTCCCTTTATCGTATATGGCTTTTTCCTTCGACTGGATTTTCTCTAAATTGGTACAGGCCAGATCCCGCAGTTTTCCCAATTTGGACCTCAAATTCCTTGCATATTCTAGAGTCTTCAAGGTCTCTTTGGGTATTTCGTTTTCCCAAGCCTCCTTTGTCATGTCCAATAAGGAGCGGGGTTGTCTCCCGTACAACAACTCAAATGAGGAGACCCAGAGACTGCTTTGTTTTTGGCTTCTGATAACGTACAAGGCCAAAGGCAGAATCTGGTCCCATTCGGATCCGTTTACCTCTAACATTTTTCGGAGGGTGCTCTTCAATGTTCTATTGTAACGCTCCACAAGCCTGTCTGTCTGGGGGTGGTATACCGCTGTTCGTATTTGCTGTATGTTCAATAGTTGGCAGACTTCTTTCATCAGTTTTGATACAAATGGGGTCCTTTGATCCGTGAGGATCTCTTTAGGGAAGCCCACCCGAGAAAAGAGCTCCAACATTCTGTCTGCGATTTGTTTGGTGGTGGTGGTAGACAAGGGGAAGGCTTCCGCAAACCTCGTAGAGTAGTCAACCACCACCAGCACGTATTGATTCCCTTTTCTGGTTTTTGGAAGAGGCCCTATAAGGTCCATGCCCACTCTCTCGAAAGGAACCCCGATAATGGGGAGGGGTTGTAGTGGTACGGCCGGGGGCCGGGTCATGTTCCTTTTCTGGCAGACATCACACTCCTGGCAGTAGGTTATCGTGTCTTTATATATCCCTGGCTAGTAGAAATGCCGGAGGATGTTTTGTGTCGTTTTCTTTGCGCCAGTGTGTCCTGCCACCAGATGTGCATGCGAATAGAACAATACCTGTTCTCTGAAAGACACGGGAATCAGGAGTTTCTCAGGGTCGCCCTTTTGTCCTTGCCTGTAAAGAAGGTCATTTTTCACGAAAAACCTGGGGTACTGAGTGGGGTTCTGTCCCAGGTTTTGGTGGGCTTGTTCCCAGGTGTTGAACAGCGTGTTATCGTTTGTTTGTGCGAACCGGAAGCTCCGGTCTAATACCCACGGTTCGGAAGACACCAAGGCGGGCATGGGCTGTGTATGGTCTCTATCCTTAGGACAGGTGTTCCCTCCTGGACCTATACTTTGCCTGAACATGCGTAGGAAAGAGGGATTGTCGGTCCCTATTATCAGGTCTTCAGGAAGGGAGGACAGTACTCCTACTCTAACTGTGCTGGGTTCCCCTTGAACAGGTACTATGGGAAGGTTGGCTACAGGGTAGGGTTTGACATCCCCATGAACACACCTGATGTTAACCCTTTCATTGGGGATGTATTGAGGGGTTTTCACGTGTTGTGACTGTACCACTGACTGACGACAGCCAGAGTCTAGGAGAGCTTTTATAAGGGACCCGTTTACCCTTACACTCACTCTGAACACGTGGCCCATCTCTGCAGAATATAATACAGTCCTTGGGAGGTATCCCACCTCCATTGATTCTTCTGTCTGCTTCCGTCGGGGGCACAATCGGGCAATGTGCCCCCAGTTACCACACTCGAAGCACTGGGGTCCCCCGGGCGTAGGGGGGTCTGGTCTCCATGGCTTCGGCCTGGTGTGTTCCTGGGTTCTCACTGGCTCCTTCTCAATCTTATGGCCCCCTTTCACTATCTTCTCAGTCTCCAAGGGGGAAGTCTTGGCTGTGCCCTGGAGAATGTGGTAGCCATTTCCACTGCCTGGGCCGTCGTAAGGTTATGGTGCTGTCTTAACCATTTTTGAGTGGTGAAAGGGAGGGCTTCTAGGAACTGCTCTAGATACACTCGGTCCATTATCTACTCCTTTGTACTTACATTCGGTGTGAGACATTTGTCGCGGCCTTTTTCATCCGGACGAAGAGGGTTTTGGGGGTTTCCGGGGGACTCCTCTCTCTTTTCTGAACCGTATACGAAAGGCTACAGTGTCCAAACCTAAATGGTCCAGTATGATTCTTTTTACATCATTGTAGTGGGTATCTCCCGTGGGATTCGCCACCTGGTAGGCAGCCTGTGCCTCCCCCACCAACAGGGGAGCGAGGAAGAAGGGCCACTTTGCCACGGGCCACCCGCACGCCCTGGTGGCCCTTTCGAAATTGAGGAGGAAGGAATCCGGGTCTTCCCCCGGTTGATACTTTTGTAGGGATACTCCACTGATGGTGTGAGGAGCTCCCCCTCCTGTAGGCGGCCAACTCTTCGTGGGCAGGTCACTTGCTTGAGCGGTCATGGCTGCCTTCATGATCTCCCGGTCCGCCTCCGCCGACCTTATCTGTTGTTCCATCACCCATTCCAACTTTTCCTGTCCCTTCACGAGCTGTTGTACTACGGTGTCCATCTTAGTTAAACCGATGGATAGGGTGCCCGCATTCTCCACCAATGTAGCGGGGTGTGTAGTAATGGGCAGGAGTCGAGTCTTGGTTCTTGCAGGTTTTATTTGCTGATGCAAAAAATCAGTACACGTCTTCCGTATAGGAGGCCTCCGCGGGGATCTGCTTCTTTCTTCTTTCGGTCTTCTTCGGACTCCTTTCTCCGGATGGGGCTCCGTCGAGTCGGTTCCTCATCAGTCTCCGTGGTGGAAGGCACTCCGCCGTGAGGGATGACACAAAAGAGGTTGTATCAGTTTCTAGTTATTTGGCAACACCGGGAAATCAGGAAAGGGGGTGAGGCGACACCAGCCGTGACTTATGCACACTAAGGGCCCGATGTAGGTAATATTGATTTACCGATTTTTAATTACCGAATTTTACCGATTCGGTAATTGAAAATCGGTAAATCAATGTGGTTGACATGTAGGTATTTCCAGATGTGGAAATACCGATTCTGTAACATTCGGTATTTACCGATTCTGTAAATACAGAATCGGTATTTCCCATTGATTCCTATGGGCTTCAAAGCCGATAGGAATCAATGGGAAATACCGATTCTGTATTTACAGAATCAGTAAATACCGAATTTTGCAAGGGTGCAGGGGGTGTCACTTTGACACCCTCTGGCACCCCACAAATAGACATGTGCGCCATGTGGCACACAGACATGCCCTAAGGGCATGTCTGTCTGTCACATGGCTAGGTGTGCATGCACACATGTGCATGCACACCTGAAAACGGTATTTTACCACACAATAGGATTGTGTGGTAAAATACCGATTTTGTAGGGCCTTTGGGACTCAGAAGAGTCCCACCTACATCAGAGATTTACCGAATCGGTAAAAATACTGATTCGGTATTTTACAGAATCGGTAACTTTACCGAATCGGTAAAGTTACCGATTCTGTAAAATTGTGCCCCTACATTTCAAATGATGTATACCGGTCGGTAACGGCCGAAAATACCGATTTTCGGCCGTTACCGACCGACCTACATCTGGCCCTAAGTGAGGGAACGAGGTAGTGAAGGGAGGGGTTAATGCAGGAGGCAAAGGGAAGCCGTTTACGTTACAGATCCGCCCTTTCTCCCTACCCAGCCTGTGATACGCTTGCGTACCTCTGAGAGCCACACACCTCCTGGCGTGCGGCTGGGCGGCTCGTGTTACCGTTGGCCTACAGGCTCCCGCGCCGCTGACGGGCCACTCCACTCGTCCTCTGCTTCCTCCGTAGATGGAATACCGGATACTATCCTCGCCTCTCTCGTTATGTTCCTCTCACTCCACGCCTCTCCTCTCTTCTTTCTCCATGCCTCTCCTCTCTTCTCGCTCCACGCCTCTCCTCTCCACTTGCCTTCCGCTCCTCCGGTGAACAAGCACACCTGAGTGCTTTCACCTACCGTATTTGAGGAGTATCCGGGCTTCTCCTCCTCAGCGGTCCCAGGCCAGTTAAAGAGGCCGCATCCTTCCTCCTCGGCATCACAGCTATATAGTTTGTTGGTCCCAGTCCAGACCGGCGTGTGTGATGGCTGAAATGAAAGGAGGAGGGGTCACAAGGTGAATACCCGCTCGGGGTTGTCTGGTTGGTAGAGCGAACCTGAGGCATGTTGTCCTCGTTACACTCCACCTCCTGTGGTGCGTCTGATGTCTCTGCCCTGCACTGTGAAAGGAGAGAAGGAGGCATGTCAACAGAGTGCTCCAGGGCTGTGACTTTCCTCCACAAGGCTGGCTCCACCTCCTGTGGGGCGTCTGATGTTTCTGCCCTGCACTGTGAAAGGAAAGAAGGAGTCAGGTAAACAGAGTGCTCCAGAACTGGTTTGGACTAGGCAAAGGCCCCTCTGCCCTCAGAGGACAAATGATTTTGGTGTATAAGTATTGGGACCATGATCCCAAGAAATTAGATCACTTTTGGACTACAAGAAGAAACCTTTGCTGAGGAGAGAAACCTGAAGAAACTGAGGAGAGACTATCCCTAAGCTGAAGTGCTGTTTGGGGATTGCCTTCAGTGGTTGCCTGACTGCCAAAGAAAGGAGAAAGGGACTTTGTGTACGTTCATCAACTTGTAAGGATCGCCATGGGCTTGAGAGAAGAGCTTGCCTCCTGCTGAAGTCTCAGGGACAACAGACTTCAACCACCAGCTAGTTCTTTGGAAGTGCCTGCTGCTGTGTTGGGCCTTCTGAGGGACTGCGTGTCGCAAGGAGCTGGAAGCGCGACTCACGAAGAGGAAACGTGTCGCCGTCGCAGCCGCTGCATCTCTGAACAAGGGTGTCGCCGCTGTAGCTGATGCATTGCACCGCAACACAAGAAACTTCTCACAACATTGAAAAAGCGTGTCGTCGTCGCAGCCGCTGCCGTCGCATTACTGAACAAGGATGTCGCCACTGTAGCTGAGGCATTGCACCGCAGAAGCGCCTCGCATCCACGGAGAAGCGTGCCGCTGTCTGAGCCTCTGTCGTCACATCTCTGAATAAGGGTGTCACTGCTGTAGCTGTCGCATCGAGCTGAAGCGTCTCGCATCGAGGGAGAAGTGTGTTGCCGCTAAAGCCGCTGTCGTCTAATCTCTGAACAAGGGTGTCGCCGCTGCAGCTGACGCATCGAGTCGAGACATCTCGCAACATCGGAGAAGCACGCCACATCAAGAAGAAGACGCCATCTTTGTTTCTTTGCATCAGATCTTCAACGCACCATTGTCCTTGCATTCCAGGGACTACTGCATTTCCATCTTTGCAACACTTTTGTTGCCCTGCGTGTTGTATCTTAAGTTACATTGACTCAAAGTGTGGCATTTTAAGATCTAAAGGGAACTAAGCTAAACCTACCATTTTAAGTACAGTATTGTGGATTTTTGTCGTTTGTGGTCTTGTGTTAAATCTACATAAAGAATACTTATTTTTAATATACAACTTGCGTGGTGTCCATCTATAGTGTTGTCACTTGATCACTGTATGTGTTCACAAATGCTTTACACACTGCCTCTGAGATAAGCCCTTCTGCACATGCCAAGCTACCAAGGGGTTGAGCAGGGGTTATTTTAGGAGTGTACCCCCTTACCCTGACTAGACGCAAGGGTCCCTATATGTCACAGGTACCTACCTATGCCAACTAGAGATCCCCAAATCTAACAGGGGGCATCAAGTTCCATTCTGTCTAGCTTGGAAAACCAAGGTATTGGTATACATTGTAAGAATTCATTGGTCTCCATCACCCTCCTGTCTGTTGCAGAGCCATAGAGGGTTCTATAGTACTCTGCGGGTGATGGAATAGGTCCTTTCCAAATAGAGAATGTCTACCTCGTTCCACAGCTGCCTCCAGGCGTTCCCCTTTCAGGACCACTGTAAAGGATATAACCTGGCCCCTGATAACCAAATTGTAAGCCTCCCATAATTACACCACGGATGCAACAGAGGCCCTGTTGTCCAGAAAGAAGTGTTTAGTATAATCTCTGAGCTGGGTCGTCACCTCCCTGTTTTTTAGGATCCAATGATCCGGGCGCCAGAGGTGTCGGACGTGCTGCTTCCCACCTAACAGGTCTTCCCAGGGAGGGAGTGATCAGATATCCCCTTTGCTAGGTATTTGGCATTGCAAAATTGGTAATTGAAGTGTCCATGTGTAAGACAAGGATCAATGCGAGAGAAGCTCAGATGGGCTCCAGAGTAGAAAGAGTACTGTTTGTCTGTGGGATGATGAAGACATCAAATCTCTCACAGCTCCATAGGCGTTATGAAGCTCGCTAGTTTTGTCCCCATCCCTTTGTCGCTACGATGTGAACTGTCTAGTTTTCTCGACAATGGTAGATTTAGGGCACCAGCAAGCCCCAAAGTCCTCTTGAGGAGAATAAACAGTTGCACCCGAGTGTGTCTAGGCTCGAACCCTGAAGGTAGGATGGGGTAGATATACTGAAAGGAGGTTGAATATGGTATTTTGCCATGTGCCTATCACTGCCAAGAACCTACCCTGAGAATCCGCTCACGTTCTGACCTCCGTAAATAGAACTGTCTTTTTGATTAGGCCAGCTACAACCCTTGAGTCAGACAAAAACCTAGTGAGTGTGATGGAGCAAGGTGGAGAAACAACATTTTGTGCACCCTTTGTAAAGTCACACTTCCATAACCATAATTTGAACTATTTGAGTGATGTGTGTAATTAATCAACTTAGAATAAGAAATGTACCTACACAGACATACGTGGGAAATTAATTGTGCTTATGTTGCAAATATAATTAACTAATTCTGTGATTCTGTCATGTCCTAAACTAATAAGCAGCTTTGAGATAATGGAATGCAGCATAAATGTGCTTTTGTTTACATATTTTGTGGCAAAACACAAGGATAAGTGAGTATAATATGCTTAAATGTGGCTATTTCGCTAGGTAACTACTAATAGGGAAAACCTTAGAAAGGGGGGAGGTAAACAGAAGGGTTAAAATTCCTAAATTAACGTTAATTTGTGTTTGTTTCTATGATAGTTCCCAATTTTTGACTCATGAGGCCTAGCAGAAAATGGAGTCACTTGGTTACTGTGGCCATAAGAGAAATACGCATGTGTGAATAAAGCCGAGAATGAATGCGAGCTGAATGTGCCTGAACAGCGAGGTTCAAGGCCACCTTGTCCCGAGAATACAGATGACTGCCAACAACTGTGGATGTCACTATTGTATAACGTGGGAATATGTTTGGATATATCAATTTGAGAACGTGACCAGGCCGGATATTTTCTCAAACAAAGGACCTATTAGATTTTGCTGACACAACGGAAGACGAATATTAAAAAGAGGAGGTTATGCTCATCCACCCCTAAATTGTCCAATCAGAACTTGAATTTAAGCTGAAAGTTACTTTTTTAGATAGATAGAGCGAGTGAAAAAGGTATTGAAAGTGCTGATTTTACTGAAGAAATATCCTTCTTTTCAATTTCCTCGAGAGATGCTGTCGGAATGCTGATTTTCCTGGGATGTGAGACTTTGAATAATTTTGTGTTTCTTCTGAATGAGATTTGAACCATAGGTTAGGTTATTAGTCAGGGAAGTCAGGGAAATAGGAGAAAATGAATTTGGGAACTATCCCCCACATGCATCATTGTGTTTTGTATTCGCAAACGGTGCGAATCGCAGAATTTGGCCGTTTGCGAATGCAAAATCCAATTTTGGGATGCATCATCATTTTTGCGAAAATTCGCATTTTAAGAATTCGCATATTAATTGCGAATTCGCATATAAGTCGCAAAATTAAGGAATCGCATTTTTCATTGAAAAAATGGCATGCATGAAAAATCGCTATTTGCGATTCTCTGAAAATTCGCAAATAGCATTACCTAAAATAAGAAGAGCTTAGACTTGGTGTTATTTTTTTCCAAAACAAACTGTCATGTGATTTTGACCCCTCTTGGTATATAAGTGACACTCTGACCATTACATTTCCTTTCACCATGGCTGCAGTCATTGTCCTGGCTTGTAGGCGGAGATTGAGAGCTGCTTTGAGGCGCAGAGTAGTGAGTGAAAGGATATTTAGGGTGCGCATTAATTTATTTGGGCTGACTGAGGCAGAGATTTATGATAAGTACAGGTTAAATGTGGATTCAATACTGGAATTAATTGCAGATTTGGATCCTATACTACAGAGGCCCACCCTTAGAACACAAGCCATTCCTACTCATGTCCAAGTACTTTGTTGCCTACATCTTCTGGCTTCTGGTTCTTTTCAAGGTGTGATTGCCATTGCTGGGGGGGTGTCACAGAGTTCCCTTTCAAGGTTTTTCAGACATTTTTTAAATGCTATGTTGTTGAGGATCAGGCATTACATAGTGTTTCCAAGTACTCAGCAGGAACTTTTGCAGACAAAGTTGGACTTCTATAATATGGCTCATTTTCCTCATGTGATAGGCTGCATAGATGGTACTCATATACCCATATGCCCACCTTCTCAAAATGAGTACATTTACAGGAATAGGAAATTGTATCATTCATTGAACATTCAAGCCATTTGTAATTCCAAAACCATAATCGCAGACCTAGTTGCTAGTTTCCCTGGAAGTGCTCATGACTCATACATATTCAAACAGAGTGCCATATTCACAAAGTTGGAAGCTGGACATTTTGGAGATGGATATTTACTGGGTAAGTTATCATGTTGTGTTGTTGTTAGTGTTTTCAGACAAAGAAAATTTTGACATTTTTGTAATGAACTGAAATGGTGTTAACTTTTCCATAGGTGACAGTGCTTATGGTGTGAGAACATTTATCCTGACTCCTTATCTCAATCCAACAACCCGTAAAGAGCAGAATTATAACCAAGCTCATATCTCTACCAGAAATGTGATTGAGAGGACATTTGGAATAATGAAATCCAGATTTCGTATACTTCATAAAACTGGAGGTGCATTACAATATCGTCCTGAGGTCTGTTGCAAAATTGTTGCCTCTTGTGCCATGCTGCACAATGTAGCCATGAAAAGAGGACTTGGATTGGAATTTGAAGACAACATCCCAAACAACCACAACCAACCTCACCAACCCCAACCTAGAATCAATGGTCCTGATGCAGCAGAGGGAAGGAGAAGGAGAGCAGAGATAACTCAGCATTACTTTTAACTAAAGGTATGACACAGTACAAACATGCTTTTGCTGTAACTTAGGTATTTATTGCATTTCAAAAGTAATGTAATGTGAGCTTCTGATCAAACTTATCTGCTCTTTGTAAACAAAAATGTCATTTGAATTTAATGTTCAAAGTTATTGATATTGTCATTTAATAACAGTGCAAAATAAGGTTCTCAAAATATTCACATATGATTCATTTTTTCCTTCCTCTCAACCCCAATGCTTTAACCTGCACAGGGTTTGAATTAAGGTTTTTAAAGGTATCTTTGGCTACATTCCTGACACTTCTTCTTTCTGAAGCTGCTTTAATTTTTACATTTGCAGCTTCTGAAGAAGTTGCAGTGACTGCAGACTCTGGATGAAAGATAGTACTTGTCCCTTGATGGCGCTGTGAAATGAGGCCTTGCATTGACTTCATGCCAGAGGACAGCTCTCCATAACATTTCATCATTTCCTTTTGAATGTCAACAGTAGTTTCAATCAATTTTGAAGTGTTATTGCACATTCTGTGCATGGCTCTTGTGCTGGAATGCATATTTACTACTGTTGCTCTTTGTAAAACTGCACCCTGGTTACCCTGCATTGCTTGACAAAGTGTCTCTATTGCTGATGTCATGCGTTCCATTTTGTCTGATGAGACATTGACCATGTTGACAAGTGCTGTACTCATATTGTTAATGTCTTTGGCCATATTGGTGATTTTACCCTTGATAACCCTTATATCCTTTCCTTGCAGGCGCTGTACTTTTAATAACTTCCTCTCAATGAGACTGCCATTTACAATGTCATCCATTGCTTCATGATTTTGGAAAGGACGTCTGCGACGCCGGAAGAATTGATGCAGTCTTTGACGCCTGCCTGGGACCCTTTTTGCAGGCTCTGCATTCACTGTTGTATTTGGGACTGCAGTGTTCACATTATCCTCTGCCTCAGATTCTGTGTCTACCAGTTGACGCACTCTACGTCTTTGACTTTGAGGTTCCACAGTGGGTGAAGGTGGTGGGTCAAAGTTATTTCCAGCATCATTTAATAAGTCTTGTGTAAATGACTCTGCAAATTGAATGAATTCAGCATCCAAACCTGCATCTGAAAATGAGACAGTGGGAGTAAACTGTTAAAAAAAATTTTCCCAATGCCTATTTTTTTAAACAGGTTCACATATGACACTCATATATTGAGGCATGGCTCACAAATACTCCTAAAAGTGACTCTACATACTTTCTGAATGGACCCTTTTTTTTGATTTCAATAAAGAAATTTTTTGAAAACTACATGTCCCATGATGCCATTCTTTTAAGCAAAATTTACCATATTTGTAATGCACTTTGGCCAAACATGTACTTTTGAGATTTTTAACATTACAAAATTAATCACAAGTAATGCAGTCAATGACATTATCCAGATTTTAAATAAAATTTACCTTGACTTGTTCCTGGCTGCTCAGAGGTGTCTATGTCAAACACTCCAATCACTGCTTCTGTAGGTAAAGTCCCTTCTACTAGTTCCTCCCAAGGGGTAGTTGGTATGTCTTTTGGTGTACCCCCACCAGTTTTCCTTCCAGATTTAATGCGTGTCGCAATCTTCTCTTTGGCTCTGCTGCGCAAATCATACCATCTCTTCTGGAGATTGCTGATGTCTCTGTGGGCGACACCTACAGCATTGACCTTTGCCTGTATTGTAATCCAAATTTTTCTTTTCACAGCCTCAGGTACTTTTAAAGAATTTTTCCCAAAAAGCTGTTCATGCTTAGCTGTGACTTCCTCAATTAATATCTCCAATTCTTTGTCACTAAATTTGACTTTCCTTTTCCTGGGCTGCTGCTGCTGCTCCAAAACCTCATTGCTTGACTCCATATTCACAAGAGAAAACAGGAACCACTCCAGCAGCTTTCAAACACACTCACCAAACTGCCAAATTCAAGTTGAAGGTAACTCACAGGTGTCTGTAATTAGTTTCAGAGGCAGGCACAATGCAATCACTTCAGTATTCATCATGTGGGTGTTTTCCTTATTTGCGAATTCGCAAAATGCGAAATTGCTAATAAGGAATCGCAATTTCCTTGCAATTCGGTAAAAATTGCGATTTTTACCGAATCGCAAAAAAAATGCGAAAAAATTGATGCATCCCATTTTGCGAATTCTTATTTGCGATTCCCTATTTTTCGCAAATAAGAATTCGCAAAATGTAACAATGATGCATGTGGGGGTATCTGTCTTCTGCTAATACTTGTATTTCTGAAATTTAAATAAAATGCCTATTTCTGAATTTTCCTAAATAAATGGAATTAACTGTTGGAAAATAAAATCCTTATTTTCCTTTTTAAAATTTCGTCTTGAATAAAGAAAAAAATAGTAAAGTAAACAAACTTTAGACATGTTAAATTTGCTTTTAATAAAAATTTGATAAATGGAGAATTAAGCTGGTCTTGAGTTTTCTTACGCCTAATTTTTTACTAGCGGATCCATCAACCTTAGTTGTGGCGTGTCTAATTAAATGTTTTATTAAATGAAAACCATGGTAAACTCATTTAAACTGCAGGTGTAAATAGTATAAATATCCAGTTTTAGTTTAGACACTCCACTATGATACAGTGGCTCTCCTTTGAATTTCACCGATCCATGAAGTAGAATGGAAGTGTTTCGTGAGTGACTCGCAGTGTCATGGGCCCCTCTGTCGAGTATATGCATGATTTTGTACTTTAGGGAAAGGTGTTAAGGTTTTAGAAATCATTTCCAGAGTACTGCTGCATCATTTATTAGCTTGGTAGCAGAGCATTGGTTGCTATAGAATTAGCTAGGATTATGTATAAAGTGATATAGGGTTTTATGTACAGAATTATGACTAACATCTGTTGAGTTCGTATTACGTTATATGTAGTCTTGGTAAGGCTTCCGAAGGTTGTGGGAAGCTGGTTACTCTGCAGGCAGAGGAAGTGTGGCAAGTGAAGTCGCACAGTGCATTAGTCTGTTTCAAAGGGTAGTATTGTCGTATACTACGGTGGTATTTGCGCATATCACAAGTGGTGTCGTCGCACATCACAAGTGTAGGGATCTTAGGTGTGAAGGGATAAATGTATAGCGAAGGGCAGTCTATGAAATTTTAGCTTTCATGTATAGGGATCATTGCGTATTCTGTCTTAAAACTCATTGCTGGGAGAGTAGTAGGACTTAACCCGAGCTTGAAAGAAGGGTAAAGTGGGTGTGCTACTTTACTAACGATAGAGAAATTCTGTGGTAGGGTAGAGGTAAGCGCTGCCTACTGAAAATACAGAATTATTGTATGAATAAATAGGGATTTCCATGTGAACGTGTGTGAATGAAATAGCAATATGCATTCTTGTGAAACTCTGGATTAAACTCTAAGGAGCATTGAGGTCTCTGTATGTGTCTTATTCCTAGAGAAACGGGTTCGTTCTTGTTTGACAGAAGGGTAAGGTAGAGGGTTGTGCTACTTTATTGGTGAGTCTAAAATTCTGTTGTAGTTATACAGAATACATGAACGATTGAAAACCTATCACTTTCTTTTAGCGAAACGGACAAATCGAGTTGTTTTGTGTAAGTTACTAACTGATTCAGTTGTATATCTCGTAAATGAGGCATTTTGAAAAAACCTTGTAAAGGAGGGCTCAGTCAGCACTGCAGAAGCCGGAGCGCTGGTGACGTCAAAAGTGTCGCGTAGGGATTGGTCCACGAGACCAAGACAGAGTAAGGGCTGATTGGTGCAACATGAAAAGAAGCAAAGCAATTGGTTAAGCACTAAGGAGACGTATCTTGTTCTAATTGGTACGCTAGTGTAAACCGCACTGTGATAAGTTGGTGTTACGGAAAAGCAACAGAAAAGTACATGATCTTTTAAGAGACAGGGAATTTACAGAACAATGGATTACTTTTACGAAGAGGAAAAGAAGAAACCTTCGTGGTTTAAGAAATTGAAAAATGTGTTTGTGAAGGATAAGGCGATAGTAACAAGAGAGGGAAAATTACTTCCTCCGCCAAAAAGGCCTGCTTCCTATATGTTGTCGAAATATGGTTACCATACGTGTGTTTGGCTAGAGAATTGGGTAAGGTATACCAGAAATTATGGTGTGTTAGCTTTTCCGGAAGGAGGATCTTTTGATGTGGCAGTTTTGAGAAACAAGAGAAAAGATGATGAATCTTGACCCAAGACATAGACCGCCTCAGTTTGAGCCATTAGTTGAATGGGAAGATGAGATGCATGAGTTAGAGAGCGAAAAATTGAAAGGACATATCAGACCAAGAGGTAGACTTTGCAATCTATGGGGAGAGACACATGAGAGTAGAATGCGCAGATGGGGAAATGCAGACATGTGTGATGGCATGTATCCATTTAGACTAGTGGATGAATATGAAGGGCGGAAATGTACAGAGAAGAAGAAAAATGTGGAAACAGGTTATGGCGATAGGGAATCATAGGATGCTGTACTGGAAGAGATATTAAATAGGAGACCACCTCCATATCAACCAGGTTCTTTATGGACTACACCTAATTCTCCACTCGTAGATGAAAGGATTAATGAAACCCCAAGACAATTTTCTACTTTTAGAGATGTACCAGAAAGAGTAGAAGTGAGATATAATCCGAGTACTTCAATGACAGAACCAAGACTTACCGGTACCCCCAAGCAAATTACCGATCGAGAAAGCGTAAATAGGGTAGAAAAACAAGTTGAAGAACAAGTCAGTACTGCTGAATATATATGGACTACAAATGCATTGACAGAAAAGATACAAGAGATTACGAAAAATATGGAAGCAGTAACAGCCCCAGTAACGATAGGACCTGTAATTCCAGTGTTTGAGAACCAAAGAATAAAAGAGCCAAGTTTAACAATCCCTTTACAGCAAAGTTTGCAAAAAGTAAAAGAAAATATTATCCAGACTTGTCGGAAATCAGACGAGCAAGTAATGTAAATCCGCCTGACTTGACTTTAAATCAGAGTTCATCCTATAAATATGCAACTGGAGCGGAATCTGATTCTGCTACACCTGAAAAGAGTACTGAGAAAATAGACTTAACACAAACCCCGATAGGTCAGTTGGAACAAGAATTAAGTGATTGGCTTAAAACTCTGAAATTAAAAGAGAATGAACCCAAAGTACTAGGTGTCGCAAGATTAAAAGTCAATATAGAAGAATTAATTATTGGAACAATTGGAACAGACAGATTAAAAGCCTACCAAGATGACGAACTGATGTTCATGTGTAAAAGTTTTAGTTGGAAAACAAAATCTGTACATGATCAGCTGGAAGGATGTGCCAGTGAATTAAATGTAGATTTCACAAAATGTAAAACATTGCAGAAGACGTATAGAGTAGACTTTTCAGAAAAAGACACTGAAAATATGAATACAGCTGGAAGAATAATTCAAATAAAGGAATTAATTGTGCTGCTAAGAAAATGGGGACATGTGAATAAGTGGAAAGTGAAATGGGCAAAGAAAAAAGAAGAGGCTAGTGATAAATCTACATTAGCATTGCCAGTCAGAGAAAAGGAAACAACAGTAAATTAATTTCCTATGAGGGAAATACCAGGAGGAGGATATGTGCATGTTCCTTGGAGTAGACAGGATATACTATCATTTACAAATGATTTCCCCAGACTGAGAGAGAAACCAGTAGAATGGTATCGACAGGTAGACAGATTTGTAAAAGTTTCAAAATATTATGGGTTGATCAGGATCGAATATTTGATATAGTTGTGCCAGCAGACTTATGGACTGAATGCAAAATATCAGTAAATTGGCCGAGGGAAGAATATCCTTGTGATAAAGTAACAGGTGCTCCATCATCTGAAGTAATGAGAAAGTACGAACAAGTGATAGTGTTTTTGAAGAATAAAATTCCGCCAAAGGAAACAGATTGGGTTAAAATAGACAGAACTACACAGGAACCGAAAGAATCTGTACATTAATTTTATGAAAGACTGTTGTTAGTATTTAAGCAATACAGTGGATATGAGGAACTGAGCCAAAAGGACATGAGTCATTTTGTATACAAATTTGTGTATGGGGTGAGACCAGAAGTTGGAGACATGATCAGGAACAATATGATAGGATGGCAATCAAGTACTGTAGATGATGTATTAAGAAAAGCCAAATATTGTAGTGAAGAAATCGATGCCAAACAAAAGAAATAAAAAAAGAAAGCTATGTGGGCACAAGTGAAAGTAGCTGAACACCAAGTAGCACAATTGGAGAATAAAAATGCAGAGAGTCAAGGAAAATTTAAAGGAAATTTCAACAAAACGAAAATGGTAGGGAATATAGAACAGCTTAAGAAGAAACTCCCTTGTCATAATTGCGGCAGAATAGGGCATTGGAGAAAAGAGAGTAAGTATCCACCAAGAGTTAATACCAAAAATACATCATTGAATCCACAGGTGCAGCATGAGGCAATTCAACAGCAACTGCAACAGCAGCAGATAGTTACTCAGCAAAGTCAGGTGCCACAGCCGCCACTTCCATACAGTGTAAATCAACAGAGATACAGTGCAGAGACAGGATTCAGCGGAGGCGAGCAGGTAAATAGAACACCTAGAGTGAATGTGAGTCCCCAGTATTGGTTACAAGAGGAAGTTGGGAGTGAGTCAGATGAAAGTTTCTGACGGTGCCTGAGAGAGGGAGAAGAGTGTGTGCTTGGAGCCACTCTTGAGGTAGATCAGTCTGGTCCATTTGTAAACGGAAAGGTGAATAATGTAGAAATAACTTTCCTAGTGGACACTGGTGCTACCCGTTCTACTGTTAGGTCATTGGAAGTCTAAAATCTTCCTCTCTCTGGAGACCAAATCCAAGTTGTAGGTGTAGCTAATAGACAGATTAAAACATCTTTAACACAACCAGTTGAATTAGAAATTGGAAATTTCAAAGACATGCATCGATTTGTGGTGTGTGATAGTAGCCCGGTAAATCTGTTAGGACGAGACATTTTGTGTAAAATGAACTGTGACATATACTGTTCACCAGACGGCATAGAACTGCAAACTCCAGATGAAGATAGCTTTATAAAATGACCATGCTCATGATTGAGGCAGAACAAAATAAATAGTTTCCTGTGTTTGATCGAGAGAAAATACCGGATGAATTGAAAAGGGTAGTGCCAGAAAAGGTGTGGGATTTCACAGGAGAAGATATTGGATTGATGAGAGATGTAGATCCTGTAAAAGTCACTGTAAAAGAAGGTGCTAGTTACCCGAACATTCCCCAATACAAAATGACAGCAGAAATAATTGAAGGAATAACTCCAGTAATAAACAAAATGATTGAGCAAGGAATATTGACAGAGATAGAGAGTAGTCCTTGTAATTCACCGATAATGGGATTGAAAAAGTCAAACAGAACATTTAGGATTGTACAAGACCTTAGAAAGGTAAATAAAATAGTTGTCCCATGTTGTCCAATTGTACCAAATCCAGCAGTGATCTTATATCAAATTCCACATGATGCAGAATGGTATACTGTAATCGATCTGTGTAATCCGTTCTTTACAGTTCCATTGCACCCAGAAATACAGCCAATTTTTGCATTCAGATTCGGAGATCGTATTTTAGCATGGTGCCGAATTCCTCAAGGGTATACTGAAAGCCCATTGATCTTTAATCAGTTGCTAAAGAAATCATTAGAAAGTTGGAGCATGCCTGGAGAGTCTGTATTGGTTCAATATATCGATGATCTCCTAGTGGCATCGAAGACAAAAGATGCATGTGTAACAGATACCATTGCATTGTTGAATCATTTGGCTGAAGAAGGACATAAAGTTTCTCCGTCAAAATTACAATTTTTTTAAAAGGAAGTGCAGTATTTGGGTCATAAGATTGCCAAAGGAATCAGACAAGTCACTGCAGAAAGGATTAAAATGATACAAGGAATGCAGCCACCGAAAACCAAAAGACAAGTGAGGATGTTTCTAGGAATGGTGGGTTACTGTAGACAGTGGATTAGTGGATTCTCACTGATTGCCAAGCCATTGCAGAGATTAACCAGAGCAGATAGCAGAGACCCTATAGTTCTGACTAAAACTGAAATGGAAGCATTTGAACAATTGAAAACGAGCTTATGTGAAGCACCAGGGTTAGGGAAGCCTGACTATGAAAAGAGTTCGAATTGTACTGCAGTGAACGAGAAGGATGTGCATTGTCAGTATTGATTCAGAGACATGGAAAACTGAGAAAACCTATTGCGTATTTCCCAGCGGTTTTGGACCCTGTTGCAAAGGCATTGCCAGGTTGTCTGAAAGCAGTAGAAGCTACAAGCGTCAGTCTAGAACAAAGTGAAGGAATAGTGATGGGATTTCCTGTGAGGGTGTATGTACCTCATTCTGTGGAGATTCTCCTTACTAGGATTAAAACACAGTACCTGACTAACAATAGGATGACGAAATACGAAAAGACAATTTTGGGAGAAGATAATGTGACAATTTCTAGATGCGTAAATGTGAACCCTTCTACATTATTGCCTGATACAATGGAAACTGAAGTGAGAAATGAGGTTGATCACAAATGACTAGATGCTCTTGAATACTGTACCAAACCAAGACCAGACATCAGAGATGAGCCATTGCCTAAATCCGACTATGTGATGTTTGTTGATGGTTCGTGTCTGAGAGCAGATGAGGGTGTTTTAAGTGCAGCATACGCTGTCTGCACAGTGTCAGATGTATTGGAAGCATCTTG
Source organism: Lissotriton vulgaris (assembly GCF_964263255.1). Classification (NCBI taxonomy): domain Eukaryota; kingdom Metazoa; phylum Chordata; class Amphibia; order Caudata; family Salamandridae; genus Lissotriton; species Lissotriton vulgaris. The sequence goes on from NC_141694.1 coordinate 780,009,702, forward strand.
TCTGAAAGGAATTCATTCTGCTCAAATAGCGGAATTGATTGCTTTGATTCGAGCATGTGAACTAGGAAAAGAGATCAAGGTTACCATAGTGACCGATAGTCAGTATGGTTTTGGAGTTGTCCATGATTACGGACAACTGTGGTCCCAAAGAGGTTACATGACTTCTGCAGGATCGCCAATACGGAATGCAGAGTTTGTGAGAATGTTGATAGATGCGATTCAGTTGCCTGATAAGATCGCTGTTGTGAAATGTGCAGCTCACAAAAAGGGGGATGACTACATCACCCGAGGTAACAGGTATGCAGACTCAATTGCCAGATACTGTGCTAAAAATCTTGCATCTATCCATCGGGACAGGGAAAGAGAGCATGTTTCAAGTCCTTTAATGCTAACAACTGTAGTTGAAACTTGGCAGGAAGTGAGGCAAATGCAGGAAGAAGCTGATGAGGAGGAGAAAAATGTTTGGTTAAAAGCAGGATGCAGACAAAGAGAGGAAGATGACATTTGGGTTTACAAAGATGAAAGGCCAGTAATGCCTGATAGCATGATCTCAAATATGGCCCAAATGTACCGTGGTCAAGCTCATATTGGGAGAGATGCAATGTTTCGTTTAATCAGAGAGACGTGGTACAATCCCAAGTTCAGAATGATAGCTGAGAGTTTGTGCCAGAGATGCCTAGTGTGCCAACAGTTCAATTTAAACAGAAGAACAATTGTTAGTTTGGGAACCATAGGACGAGAGGGAGATCAATTTACACAAATGCAATTGGATTTTATTGAGCTTCCGCCATGTAACAGACTCAGATATGTTTTGGTGATCATCTGTTTATTCTCCCAATGGGTAGAGGCTTTCCCCACAAGGAGAAATGATAAACTAACTGTTGCAAAGTTACTTCTACGTGAGATCATCCCTAGATTCGGTTTCCCAGTGACGATCAAAACTGATCATGGCCCACATTTTCAAAATGAACTCATGCAAATGGTATGTGAAGCACTGGACATTCATCAGAGAACCAGAGAGAAGTCCAGATACTAAAGATCGACAGGAACGTCGATATCTGGAAGTATAAGATACCAGCTCTGCATCTGAAGGAGAAGGAGAAATTCTTGAGGTACCGAATTCTGAAGATCAATCTGAAGATCGAGAATTGGTAAAGACTGACACCAGTAAGGAAACTGAGCAAAGTGAAAATAAAACTGGTGAGCAAGAAAATTCTGAAGAACAGTCTGAAATCTCTGGAAGCAGGAACAAAGATCCTGAAACTGGAAAAGAAGGAAAAACTCACGATAAGGATGAGATTCCAAGTACAAGTTATGGAGATGTTCCTAACAGAATGAACACAGGAGACCTGACGATATGCCCGCTGCCGCTGACTGAGACTTCCCGTTATTGAAATCCAAAGACTTTGAATTAGGACTGGATGCGCTGAATTTGTTGAAATCAGATATGAAAGAGTGAAATTTTCAAATTACCTATAGTGGCGGTAATTCTTGTTTTGAATAATGGATAGTAAAGTGAGCATATAACTGAGGACACTGAATGTGGGAAGAGGAGTTGAGGTCTACCCAAAGATTGGTTTATACATATAGAATATCAAGTGCTGTCACAAATCTGTTTGATTTACACTGTGAAGGAGAAGAATTGTTTTCTGTGAATAGTTTTTTGAGAGCCCTGATGATGTCCGCCATCGGACGAAACGCGTCGGCTGTTTAATGTTTTGATTAACGGATGCTTTTTGGACTTACTGAAAAAACATTGAATTTGAATTGAGAAGCTGTCGTCATTTTGTGTCTAACACTTGAATAAAGAAAAGTTTTGGGAATCAACGACTTTGACCCTGTGATACTTATACAAAGTGGAAGTTGCTCCCTCAAGTCATTGGAGAATGAACAAACTGATAAAAGAGAAAACAGACACTGAGAAAGAGAAAGACGTTGTAAAGTTCATTATAAATTAAACTGTTGAAGACACTGAAAGTGAGACTGAAGACAGTGCAGATGAGACTCCATTGAGAAAGAGTCTGAGAAAAAGGGCTTGGAGAGTGGAACATAACACCACGGAGCCTAAGACAAAAAGAATCTGTAAAGGAGATAATTGGCCTAAAGGAAATGATGGACTGAGATTCAAACTGGTTAACAAAGAAAGAAAACAAGAGGAGCAGGTTAATGAAATAACCAGTCAAAGAGAGACATTGGGAAAGAAAATAGAAGTTGTCCAAAGGCCAAAAAGAGTGAGAAGACCAAATCAGAAGTACAAATCACCTGAATGGACCTATATTGTTCTACCTCCAATTGAAGAGGTAAACAGTAGTCAAGAAAATTTGAATTGCCCAAAGACTAATGGGAAAAGTGAGTAAAGGACAGAATCGCAAAGAAAAGTGGTATTTGATCAAAGAAATAGGGTAAAGGTAAAACTTGAAATCCTGATAAAAGGAGAAGGCATTGTAAGTGAAAAATAAAATAGGTGACACAAGGTCGAAGAAAACCTGTTAGAAAAACTTGCTGTGTAAAAAAAGAAAAAAAGGTCAATAACGAGCATAAAACAAAATGTTCTATTTTTAAGAAATGGTGTCGATCCTGTTTAATTTGTACCGGATTACTAATATTGATATGGATAATTTTAGCTGTTGTCATTCCTTTCTGAGATAACCTAGTGAAGTTAAAACATAATGTGAGTTCAGATGAACAAAATGTGGAATCAAAGTCTAACAAGCAGCATGTATATAGGCCAGAATTACCTCAAGATAGCTCTATAAGTGATTTTTTGAAAAATACATTTCCAAAATATTGTCTGAGTATGTTAGGACAATGGATGCTAGCGACTGTTATGTGTGTGTAAAGTTACCCGCATCTGTTTCTGAGGGGGTGACATATCATCACCTTCCACTTACATATGGAGTTACATGTAGTGTGATTGCAAGCCTGTTTTATCAAACAAGTAAACTGGAATATCATTATTCTAATTCAGATGAAGTTTTTGCAAAAATGAAGATTGATAATGCACTGAATAAGAAAAAGCCTGCCACAGTTATGGGAGACGATTTGATTGTGCGTTTAAAAATAATCTGACATGTAAAATGAGAGTGGAAGAAAATACATTTTTAGATATGGTTGAGGAAAGGCGAATTGCTTATAAGCAAAAAGAAAAAGTAAAGCATGAGAAATCAAAATAATGGACATTCAATGACGGGAATCTTGATGAAAGAAATGTGAATGTAGCAATAAATATAGACACTCCATTGTTAGGGAAATTTTGTATTAGGAGAGACAACACTGTGTATGACAATTATTTTGTGGGAGCAAGTCAATGTAAAGACACATAGAATTCTAGGGGGTTGGAGATTTAAAGGGGGAAATGATCCAGTTTTTCCTGGTATATACTTCATTTGTGGAAACAAGGCTTATTATAGATTACCTGACCACTGGTATGGGACTTGCTACGTGGACTTGGTCGTTCCTAAAATCTTTCATGTAGATAGAGGTACTAATGGCATCCATGAAATAGGTAAACCTTTAAATCGTAGAAAAAAAGAGAGTGTTATAGAAATAATAGGATATGTCTTCTGGATCACTGATACCAGCAGTGGGAATATCTTTCAATGCAAATCGAATTCGAAGATTGTCAAAGATAGTAAATCGTTTGTCAACAGACACAGCAGGTGGATTCTTAATGGTAAACACTGAAATGATTGCTATGAGGACTATGGTAATGCAAAATCGTCTTGCTCTTGATATAATATTAGCAAAAGAAGGATGAGTTTGTGGAATTTTGAAGGTACAGCATTGATGCACCTACTTTCCAGATAAAAGTCAAAACATAGAAAAGTACATTACAAATATAACAGAGTTGCATAGAGAAATTGAACCACTGGAGGTTGATGGTATTCTTGAACGACTTGGAAGAAGTTTTACAGCAGTTAAACATTGGTTTTAAGAAATAGGTAGGTCGAATATAGGTAAAATACTAATTCCAGTAACAGTAATAGTATTAGTAGTCTTAATGATAAGATTATGTTGCATATACAGAAAGAGAAGAAATGTTAGAAAGTCATTAAAGAAGATGATCCAAGAGAAACGAGAAAGAGAAAGAGAAAAAGGTGATATAGAAATGGAGGAATTCCGAGAAAAAGTCTTTAAAGAGACTAGAGAAAAGAATACTAAAGTATAAATCAATACTAATCAAAAGAATTTGAAACATGTTCTGATAAAACATTTGCAAATTTTGGGAGATATTTGGTGATAAATCACCAAAGGGGGGGTTGATGGAGCAAGGTGGAGAAACAAAATGTTGTGCACCCCTTGTAAAGCCACACTTCCATAACCATAATTTGAACTAATTGAGTGATGTGTGTAATTAATCAACTTAGAATAAGAAATGCACCTACACAGACATATGTGGGAAACTAATTATGCTTATGTTGAAAACATAATTAACTAATTATGTGATTCTGTCATGTCCTAAACTAATAAGCAGCTTTGAGATAATGGAATGCGGCATAAATGTGGTTTTGTTTACGTATTTTGTGGCAAAACACGAGGATAAGTGAGTATAATATGCTTAAATGTGGCTATTTCGCTAGGTAACTACTAATAGGGAAAACCTTAGAAAGGGGGAGGTAAACAGAAGGGTAAAAATTCCTAAATTAACGTTCATTTGTGTTTGTTTCTATGATAGTTCCCAATTTTTGACTCGTGAGGCCTAGCAGAAAATGGAGTCACTCGATTACTGTGGTCAAAAGAGAAATTTGCATGCGCGAATAAAGCCGAGAATAAATGCGAGCTGAAAGTGCCTGAAAAGCGAGGTTCAAGGCCACCATGTCCTGAGAATACAGATGACTGCCAACAACTGTGGATGTCACTATTGTATAACGTGGAAATATGTTTGGATATATCAATTTGAGAACGTGACTAGGCCGGATATTTTCTTAAAGAAGGACCTATTAGATTCTGCTGACACAATGGAAGACGAATATTAAAAAGATGAGGTTATGCTCATCCACCCCTAAATTGTCCAATCAGAACTTGAATTTAAGCTGAAAGTTACTTTTTTAGATAGACAGAGCGAGGGAAAAAGGTATAAAAAGTGCTGATTTTACTGAAGAAATATCCTTCTTTTCGATTTCCTCGAGAGATGCTGTCGGAATGCTGATTTTCCTGAGATGTAAGACTTTGAATAATTTTCTATTTCTTCTGAATGAAATTTGAACTTTAGGTTAGGTTATTAGTCAGGGAAGTTAGGGAAATAGGAGAAAATGAATTTGGGAACTATCTGTCTTCTGCTAATACTTGTATTTCTGAAAATTAAATAACATGTCTATTTCTGAATTTTCCTGAATGAATGGAATTAACTGTTTGAAAATAAAATCCTTATTTTCCTTTTTAAAATGTCGCCTTGAATAAATAAATAAATAAAGTAAACAAACTTTAGACATGTTAATTTTTTTTAAAATAAAAATTAGATAAATGGAGAATTAAGCTGGTCTTGAGTTTTCCTACGCCTAATTTTTTACTAGCAGATCCGTCAACCTTAGTGGTGGCGTGTCTAATTAAGTGTTTTATTAAATGAAAACCATGGTAAGCTCATTTAAACTTCAGGTGTAAATAGTATAAATATCCAGTTTTAGTTTAGACACTCCACTATGATACAGCGGCTCTCCTTTGAATTTCACCGATCCATGAAGTAGGATGGAAGTGTTTTGTGAGTGACTCGCAGTGTCATGGGCCCCACTGTTGAGTATATGAATGATTTTGTACTTTAAGGAAAGGTGTTAAGGTTTTAGAAATCATTTCCAGAGTACGTCTGCATCAAGTGCAAATACTTTACAGTCCCCTCTGTTAAGCATTTTGCAGGAGGTCCCCTTAAGGTGTATCTCCTGCAGGAGCACCACATCTAGTCCATGCTTTTTCACATTGGCCAGGACCACTCCTCTATTTATCTTGTTTGCCAACCCATTAACGTTTCATGACAGTATACCTAGTGACAGATGTGCACATGGTAGTTTATGTGATTCCTGCATGTGCCCTAACTCAAGCGGTGTCCAGGCAGCCAGTGTGCAGCAGCATGTCTCTGTGGATTGGTCTATCATTTGGTTGCGTACAAAACTTCCAACTTTCCCTGTGAACCATCCCAACTCTGCACCTCCCCACCACCCTGTGCTGCAGGTTTAAATCTGCCTGCTCCCCAATTCACAGGAAGCCTGTCCCCATCCCAACTGAAAATCATCACCGCACAACCCCTTACTTTTTCTGGTAGTCCTTGTGAGTGGTGGACAGCCTCCACTGGAGTATTCCCTCTCTCTACACAGGATCGTGATTCCATAGGAGCTCTGTGCCCCATGTAAGCTAAGTATTAAGTTCAGGTGTGATCCTGTGAAGCTGAAGGTCCCTCCGCCCCACAGGAGGTCTCTGCTGAGAGTCGACGCTACTGTTAGGGGTCCTGATTGGACGTCTCCTCTGATCAATGGCAGCGCCTACCTTGTTGGCTCCTTCTTGTCACCTGATCCCACGTGCCAGGCCCACAGCAGTGGCGGCTCCTCTATGGGGGCGTTTGGGCACCGACCCCCTGCTTTCTCGCCGTGCGAGAAGGCAGAAACAAATGGCAGTAATTACCATAATAACTACCATTTGTTTCTGCCTCCTCGCACGGCGAGAAAGCAGACGTTCCTGGTTGAGAGTGGGCGGTGTTACTCGAGGGCAGGGGAGAGTTGCTTGCCCACTGTTGTTAATACTGTCTGTTTGGGTAGCTTGAGGCCGCTCAAACAGACAGTACTAGCAACAGTGGGCAAGCCACTCCACCCTACCCTCAAGTAACACCCCCCACTCTCCCTGTTCTCTCTGTATGCTGCAGCATACAGAGAGAAAATGACGCGGGTGGGGCAGTGGCAGCACCAATCAAAAACGCTGAGGTGCGGTGGAGGGGAGGGAGGTTGCCTGTAGGTTTCCTGATGACGACGAGCGCAGAGGAATTCAAACGCAGCGACGGCGGGAGTCAGGAGTCTGGAGTCTCGGGAACGGGAAGGTAAGTTTACTTTTACTTTTATTATTTATCCTACCCCATCCCCTCCGTGGCGCAACAACTAGGGGTGGGCGTAGTTCGCGAAGTAGAGCTACGCGAAGTGCACTTCGCACTACGCGAACTTCACGTAGCACTACACGAGCTGCGTAGTAGCATGTTCGCACTGTGCAAGATGCGTTTTCAATGACTGCACAGTGCGGAGGACAAGCATCCGGCACTGTGCAATCATTGAAAACGGCATCTTGCACAGTACGAGCTGTAGTTTTCTGCTGCTCGAGTAGATTATTACTCGAGCTGCAGCTTTCTCAACGCGAACTGGTAGTTTCTCATTGAGAGCAGTCGCGAGCATGCGCAACCACTCACAATGAGAAACCTGACCTCCCGCGTTGAGAATCTCGCCGGGATGTTATTTTCCTTGCTCGCGGTTGCGAACATGATGTTGGGGACCGCGAACAAGCAAAAAATGACTGCTGCACTACGCTACGCTGCACTATGCGCGCGTTTGCACTGTGCTACGTGCAGCTCGCGTAGTGCGAAGTTGCACAAACTTCGCAAACTCCACGAGCGTAGCGTAGTGCTTCACCCAGGGTTAGCAACAACCCCATTCCCCGCCCACCCGCCCGTAATGCTGGCCGCGACTGGTAATTTTAGTTTAAGTTATCACAAGCAAGTTGTTTGTCTTTGTCAAGGGAACAGGGGAGATTTTAGTACAGTTTTGCAGCTCTTCCGAAATGTTTATTGTAGGGCTGGAATTGTTTGCAGTGAACGAGCAGTAGATGGAAAAAGGCGCATTTTGAAACTACAGTCATGTCTATGAAGAGTATTTTTTTAATCCAGCCATTACATTATTGGATATTTGGAACAAAACTGTATTTGGCCATTTCAGTCAGAGCGGGTATTATATCGCTATAATCCCCCTCTGCTGTTCAGAAGTTAGGCAACAGTGCTGTGTATTGTAAAGGCCTGCTTTTGTTTTGTACAACTTTTTTTTGACATAATAGCTACTTTGCTTGCTCTTATTTACCATTTTGTTTTTTAAACACTTCCTTGATTTACAACAGCCATTGCTGTATTTTAAGCACTCTTTTAGGATTATTCAATACAAATAATGTGCATGCAGGGGGATTTGTGAACCAATAATGAAGGATCTCACTATCTACCTGCACCTCGTGTAAGAGAGTTGTTTTCAATTGGAGCTCTTCTAACTTTTTGTGACCTCATAAAAAATAACAAAATGTATTTATGGCAAGACAATTTGAAGCCTCTATCATTTTGATATAGTAGGCTAAGTAGATCGTTTGATGGGAGAGCGTGTGTAGATAAATTGAGGCAACCTGGATTGGTGCGTGGAAAGATGAATGGATGGATGTACAGATACAAGGATGGATGAGAGATCACCTGAGGATGGCTGGATACTCTGGTGATTCACCAGTGGTGAATGGATACATAGATGAATGGGTGGGCAAAGGAGTTACAGGAGAGTGTGTAGAGAAGGATGAGCGGATGTATACATGAAAGAATGGATGAATGCTCCATATGATGGAGAAATGAATGGATGATTTTCTAGTGAATGGATACCTGTATGGATTGGGGGTGGATGATTGAATGGGAGAGTTTCTAGAAGGATGGATGTATGTATGTATGTATGCATGAACAGAAGAATGCAGTGGATGATGGAAACATAGATGAATTAGTGGGGAGATGATTGGGTGAGTTATGCATGGGCTGAACGCCCTTCTGTTGGCCTGACTCACTGGCTATGTGAAATTCACCCCCAACTTTTTCGCCCTGCCATTTTAAAATGTCATTAGCCGCCACTATCCACAAGGTCATCAGACTGTCCCCCGGGTGTAGACTGCTGCTGCTACAGGCATGGCTTCGCCTCCTCTCAGTCCCATGCAGCCACCAAGTGTCAAAAAATGGTTTTTGTCCCTGAAAATCCCCTTGAGTCGAGCTGGATACAGTAGCATGTAAGTCGCATGGCTTGGAGTTTCCTTTTCCCCTCTGAGACTGAGCGCCTTTGTTGTTGCACCTTGAGTGTATAATTAGGAAACACCATTACCATGGCCATCCACGAGTCAATGCCTCCGGTTCTGTAGTTCAACTTTAATGAATTAGGAAAGTGAAAAATAACACATTTTCTGTAGTAAAGTGGCCTATTTTCCCTCTAATTATTTCCCCTGTATGGCAATAGTATGTATTGAAAGTAGGAATGAGCCAGTACCATCGGGATCATGATAAGCAAGCTACCATCTCTTGAGGGCATTGGTGGGGGTAAAGGGATGTCTGGGGAGGAAACAGAAAAGGGCCATTCTAGATTATTGTCGAAGAATTGGCAGCAAAAGACTGTAGCGAGTATGTCCTCTGCTGCTTCTGTCAGAGATATATCAGGAATCCTTCTAAACCCACATTTTGGGCTATATAATGCCATCTGGAACAGTGCTTACGTGCACTGCATCTGACTCAGTTAAGTTTAGATATACATTTCTACATTATGCGTCCTGTTGAGGATGGTTGATTTTATATTAATAGCCACAGATATAAAAATCTCCCTCCAGACAGATATTCACAATTGTGTCTAAATAACTCTCCCCCTCCCTAATGTCATTGTGCGGTACACTCCAGGCTCCCGTTTCAAAATAGGCAACATCTCAAAGTAAACACCGTTCTTACACATTTCTCTACTTTAGCTTGGGGAGTTTCCATTCTGTTTTGAACTGAATAGGCAGTAAACATTAACAGGGGCTGTGGACTCCCAGCTCCATCAGCAATTCAAAAAGAGAGAAAGACAATCTATTAGTTGATATAAAATATTTATATCCATACAGGTTGAAAACAAAAATGAAAATATTTATGCACTCGCCCTTCAATTGTGCACTTCCATAGATGTAATCTTCATTAGGGTTTGTCTGCGGCCCGTGCAACAGCAGCATCAGGAACAGCTCATACAAACAGCCCATATCTTCATACACCTATGAGTTAGGAACAATTAAAGATCTTTATTCAATTTCCACATCAGCAAAGTTATTTTCTGGTTAATTTTCATCATCAGAGGCATCACTGCAATGGTCATGCTTAAAAGGCGATATCAGCTGTCGCACATCATGCAAGCTTATTTTTTATATCAGCTGATAGAGCTATTTCTCCAACGGTTTGATAGCGTGTCCCAGATCTTAAAATATCAGGTGCTGAGACTCCCTTTCAAGCGATGGCAATGTCAATGGACTCTAATAATTCGCATTAGTATCATGCTACCAGCAGAAGGCATACTTTTGTTATAGTAGCTATATCTCTTCATAGTGTGGGTTGATTTCTTTTGTATAGCGAGGCACTAGCTTTGGTGGCGACTGTCTCTGGATCTTATATATTTACCTTTAGCTAAATTGTTTTTATTTTCTCTCATGTCGCAATGAGAATAAAGTGTATTTATTTATTGTTTCACCTGTTAGCTTTACAATTAAAACTGCAATTTAAAAGCATTAGAAATGTAAAACATGTTCCTTGAAAACTTGTTCAGTGCAATCAGCTGGGTGGAACAATAACACCTAGATATCACATTCCATTCCAATGGAGCAGTCATAAAATTCATCAAGTAAATGAAGGTTCATGTGGAAAGACACATTAAAAGATATACACTACAAACAAAACCTTATTAACTAAAACATTTACATTATTCACAAGCTCAGTATCATAAAAGGAATTAGGCACTATATTCCATCCCAAAAAAAGACTATCAGCCATCTTGCCAGATGTAAATAAGTGCAACTTCAGAGGAACATTGAGGGCACATACAATTTAAACAATTTAAACTTGGGCTAGCAGCACAGTGCATGATGGAAAGTGTGCAGAACTTCATAGATTATTTAGCTAAACTGATACTTAGAGTAGTAGATAGCTCTCTCAGACTAGACCACACAGCCCATAAAAATTATGTTACAGAATTAACCACATACCGCCATCTGGCCTAATGCACAGCGCCAGTGCCGATTTAACCCATCTAACCATGTATAAAGAGGAGGAGCCATTGCCGCCCTACCGAATCATATTTTTTACAGAACAGAATAAAAGGGGTTACATTATATATCCCCCCAAAGCTACAATCACAGTAATCAGAACCAGCAGAGAGCCTGTGGATTCGGATTAGGTAGTCTCTAGTAGGCAGGATACCCAACCTGTACTTACATACAGCGTTCTCTTCAGTTCGGAGTATAACACGTCTAAATATTTAGTACAGGTGGAACCATAGGCATTACTGAAATAATTACATGGGATAGAACCTGGCCTTAATGCCAGGCTGCTCCTTGTATGCATGTATATGTAATGCCATTCTTTAATCAGATTTGCAGTATCTTGTCTGACTCTAGCGGGGACTGCCCATAGGGACTCCAGCTCATTTAAATTATTCTGTACATGAGACGACCATGTGCTCCCCCCACGGCCATCCTGTATGTGACTTCTTCTAGAGTTTTCAAATATGTTGCTGCCTTAAGATTTCTCATCAGCCTAACCCAGTAAAGAAACGGCCTAAGAGCTTCAATTTCCTATTTTGGAGTAACATTTATCTCCGCATAAATTGCCGCTAAAGGCGTCCCCGCCACCAACCTCAGCGGAGTTCTTAAAAAGTTATTCTCAGCTACTTGAAGTGATCGCACATTGGTGTACCCCCAGAGCTCTGACCCATAGAGTGCAGCTGCCACCGCCCTTTGTTTATATATTTTTTAGAATGACTCTAATGCTTCTGGCACCTGCTTTATGCTTGAACTTCAATACCACACCTTCCATTTGTCTCAAGACTAAGGTTGCCTTCTGTATATCGTTACCGTATAGCAGATTCCCTGAAAAGCAAATACTCAAATGGTCAAACTGCATAAAGATTTCTAAGGGTACATCTTCAATCGTAGGGTTCCTCTTGAAACTGGGAGACGGCATCAGTACCATACTCTTTGTTTTGCTACAATTAATGGTCAGAGACTTCTTGTAACAGTATTCCTTAAAGCTCTTTATTAGCCTGTGAGTAACAAATGTATGACGTTTGTTGCTAAGTCATCCTGTGTCCTGGGCACCCCCCCAGCTTTTTGCTGACTGATACTGGTGGTAACTGATTTTGACTGACTCTGGGCTCTGCCTGACCAGGCCCAGGGCCAGTGCTATGTTGAAAAAGACACATTAGAATACAGTTAAGACACCTACATACACTAGGGTACACAATGGTATGGTGGGGTACCCCTGTGATTGGCATGTCCTCTCCTATAGGCCCCTAGTATATAATAGGGCAGGGGAGTTGAACCTACCTAGAAGTCCCCAGTACCCTGGGGCATGGCAGTTTAGAGGCCAGTAGCCTTTTTCTGCACTTGCATATGTGCACTGCTGAAGCCCGAGGTCAGTTTAAAAACAGCCTTGGATGCCAGGACTGCTTTTAAAAAGTAAATTGTGCCCAAACCCGACTTTGGTGTTTGGGCACCTAAAAATGGATAACCTGCAATTTTTTGGCATATTAGGGACCCCCGGGGTCTCCCATTGGTATCCCACAGGTAGGGGGTCAGGTATTTATAAGGTACACCCATATACAATGAGTTTTAATATGCCTGGGTAAAGTGAAATTTCACAATGCACTCCCCACACTGTGGTAATGTGCTGCTCAAATTCGACTTTGATGATAGGAGCACTGTGAAGGGAGAATCTACAATATTTCTACAGATTCAGAACCCCTGAAATCTCCCCTAGTTGCACATGGGGTGGGGTTCATGTAGATATAAGGCAAATACTATTAAAATATGTTTTTGTAAGTCCTGGTGCTGGAAAAATGTCCCAAGTAATTTTTCCTTTTGCAAATCCCCTGTTACATAGGGTAACATGTTAGAAAGTTATTGATTAATAACTATTGTTAGGAGAGGGATAAAAATGCCTCTCAAAGACTTCCCAGAATGGTATTAATAAATCCAACAATATCATATTGTTGAATTTCTCCTAAAGTTTACATACAAGAAGTTATAAGACTTTCTTGTTTGTAGGTTCAAATTCAGTCTTCCAGTGGTCTCCCTGATTGGTCAGAGTTAAGTGGATTCGCCAGGCTGCCTTGAAGAGGTGATAAAGAGCCCCTGGGGTTAACCAGCTCTGATGGCAGGGCAGTCTGCTGTTCCATATGAATGACAGGCCAGGGGAAGGGGTCGTACACTATGCTCTTCAAACGGGAGAGCAGAGACCATTGTCAATTTAACGCTCTGAACGTCCCACCTTAGGCAGATGGTAGGATTAATGAAGGTATGAGCAGATGCAGGGGGGGAGAGTCTAAGTAAATTACTATTCAAGGGGTGTGTTTAGCCAGCTCTTACCTCCATGCTGGAAATACATCCAATATGGATCTGGAAGATTTGATGCACTCTGGGACAAAATAATGCCACACTCTACAGGATGTGGTCATAACTTTGAGGAGTTACCCTGCTCACATTGGTCAGAAGTGACCTCCTGCATGACCCAGAGAACTTGGAATAAGTATCTGAGAGGGGCAGAGCCCTCCAGATCTGGTGTTTGAAACTGAAGAGAATAAAACAGGGACTGTCTGCGCGGAAGATTTAGAAGTGCATTTCCAAAGGCCAGGACTCTGAGTTTGCGCCATTTTGCACGATTGAAAACTACAGCCCTGTGGATTAAACCTGCTTCAAAAAGGACTAAAAAGTGGACTCCCTGCAAGCTACAGGTTAACAGAGCTCACCTGGACACCCCCACAAAGACTTCCCAGCCTGGTGTACCAGTGGATTTGTAAGGGTTTTGTTCAAGTGGATTGCGAAATTGAAGTTTCACACTTTCAAGGACCCTTTTGGAGATTCCAGAACCTTGGATTGTGTGTTGGATACTTTGGGACCCGCAAGCAGAACTTCAGGAAGGAGTTCTAACTGGACCCCGCCTGCTGGAGAAGGCGGCACAACACAGTGGTGAGATTATCCAGAACAATGTCTAGAGGCGTGTCCCTGTCAGAGAAAATGAAATGACTAAAAGGGGCACTGTTGGTCTCTAAGCACTAGAAAGTGACTAATCTTTACAAATTCATATCTCTGGTTACCTACAGTGGTGTTGTTTAGTTTTGATGTAATTTAAAATATAAAAATATTACCTATTTTTATAAATTGGTGTTGGATTTTAATTGTGTGCCTTGCCTTTAATTATTTACTGAATTGGTGTTTTAAAATGCTTTACATACCTGTCTTTGAAGTTAAGCCTGTGTGCCTGCTCGCAGCCACGTTACCAAGGGTTGGGCATGGGAATCATTTTCTAAGACCTATCCTGAGTGCTGTGTTAGTGGCCTTATTGCCAGTGGCAGATCTACATTTGCCCCTACCAATAACCCACTTTCCATTACAATGCATGCCGTTGCAATGCAAATCTAACCCCAAATTACTGTCTGGGGTTCGGTGGAAGTTGGTATAGTTTCATTTCCTACTTTAACTCCAGTGTGTCCAACAGTAGGGAAGGAAGGTGTTGGAGGTAAATCCAACACCTTTTCCCCCCTGCTACACACCTTTAGCGTTACAAAGGCATGCAGGGTAATAGCATGCATTGTAACACTTGCTGTGTAAAGGCTGTTTCCTGTGAGTTGCATTTTCTGTACCTGCCATCAGTACTGTGTAATCCGTCTATAGTAATAACATTTTCCCGTCTATGGTGGGGGTATCTAAGGGATCTTCCATCAGGTAATCTGCTGCATCATTTAAAAAAGGACAAAAAGTAAGGATGCCAGCACACACCCTTTCTGGATGCCCTTCTCATTCAGGAAAGGTTTGTTACATTCCCCACCTGGGCAGTGCCTGACTCTGGCCAAATTACTAGTATGGGGAGCCTTTATAGCCGCCTGAGCAGGAATTTCCCTAGCACTTTGCTAGTCCCATTCATAAGGGAGATCAGGCGATAGTCGGTTGGGCTGTCCGATCACCTTCTTATAGACTGGCACGATAATGGCAGAGCGCCATAAGGGATCACGTCATTACCGGTCAGCGATGAGTTAAACACTTTAGTAAGGATACTGGCCCACAAATGGGTCTCCTCACTGTAGATATCAGTAGGCATTAGGTTTTGTTTCTTAATTTCTTTCAGTGCTCTCTCCACCTCAGGAACTAGGATGTCAATTGCCTGGGCCCAATAAAAGGGCTTTCGTGGGCTGGCCCGGCACCAGGGAGGCTTAAGGGGATGGCACTATATAGGGTGCAAAACTGCCTTGTCCACACAGATGGGCCAATATGGGTTTCTATAGTATATGCAGCCCCTTTCTCCACCTATGCTACCAGGTCCCAGAACCTTCTAGTATTTTTCCCGTGTGAGGCACCCCTCAGTTTCTCCCATTAAGACAATTGATGCAGTGATTTCTTATTTTTTTGGAAGGCGTTTATACTCGCCCAGCACTCTCGGAAACACAATTCACTCTCTGGACTTGAGTTGTACTAGGGCAGATGAGATAGCTTTCTCCACTCTCACACCAATCAACCCTAGCACCTAGTCTCCCTCCTTTAGAGCCAGTGGTTGTAGATCCAGTGGGATTGGACCACAGAACCTTCAGCTCATCCACCATCCCATCGCAAGCTACTAAGATTTCCCTGTTGTCAAGAATAGGGGAATACAAAATTGTGGGTCTGTATTTAACCATTATACATTCCAGCAGTGGGACTTCAAGTTGCTATTTCTCACTGCTCCATCTTAATTTCCTTCTGCTATTAGATGGATTGACCACAGGTCAGTAATTCCCCTCCTGTGAATTTGCCATACTAACACACCACCTTGAACACAGTTTCAAGCAGAGTGCAACAGAGTCATAATTACTACTCAGCCTTCTGACATCAGTCAGATTATGCACATATTCCCAACCCTCTGTATTGACAAAATATAGATGATTAATGTTGGGCTTCTCCCATTATCAAAAGTAGTCACAGAAGTACTATTTGAGGCGGTGCGGCCGTTAACGAAGCGCAACTGAAAGTTTATCAAGAGATCAGAGAATGCATCCCCCTTTCTAGCGTATTTAAAAACATTTATCACTGCTTCAGGGATACCTAAACAACAGACTTCCATTAGGAGTTCGCTATTAGTAATCATATTGGATGGTTGTGTGTTCAAATCACCGCCGACCAATAGCAAGTACTTCCCCCTTTTCCCCTCCTTTATTGGCTTACAATTAGCCACCTCTTCCCTAACACTACCAATGTAAGAAACAAAATTCTCCCATATCGCCCGGACCTCTGAGGACCATTCCTGTGGGATGCATACAGCCAGTACATTCAGTATATCAACCACAGCTCCTTCGGGGCCCATAAGCCAGATCCTCACTTGGACATTGGGCAACATTTTTGCTGCTACCTCTATTGCTGTATTCAACATTTCAATTTACAAGACACCCACATAGTAAGCCTGAGTACTATTTTTAAAAAACATGTTTATGCTGATTCCGTCAAGGACCTATATTTTCTAGAAGCTGCATATGGTGTATTGCTCGATTAACTTCAGCCAGTGCCTGAATGGTGATGCTGGCAATGAGATGTTCCTCTGAAACAAAATATCATACACTGTGTGGTGGTGGTTAATATAATATATTGCCAGTGTGGGCTATATGAGCTTAAGAATGAAATCCTCCTCACCCTTCCTTGAGTTGGTGTTGCTTTCACCGCATCTGCCCCTCCAAGTGTGTGATCAATTGATGGTGTAAATTGTTAAGTCACATCTCACTAAATCACACAGCCCGGAGGAAGATGGTTAGAGGTTTGATGAATGAATGGGAAGGAGAATTTGGGGGAAAGGTTAGACAAAGTCAAACACTACACAAGGGCAACATTCTTCTTGGAATGAGCAGCCGACCATCATAAATCTGTTATTGGAGGAAAAGGAAACGAAGGAACAAATGAATACAGCTAAAAGAAACCAGACTGCCCCTCTGCCTCCAAAGAGACCAAGGTAAATTATTATTTACGATGTCTTACCGAGCTTTGGAAGATATTGATTATATTACAAACTAAACTTTGTCTTTCTGTAGGATTCAAGTAAACAACACAAACACACCAGCTGGAATTATACCTAAAAAAACAAGCATTGGCATAGCCAATAGGTCTCACTTTTGGGAACTTATAAGTGTTTAGTTATCTAGCACAATATCCTTGGTGCAACAACATGAACTGTTGCATGGCTAAACACTTATAAGGTCCCAAAAGCGAGACCTATTGAGGGCTCTGAAGCTAACAGGGCTTCTTTAGCACCGGTCACCCACCTCAGTGACAAGTGTCTCAGCATAGCAGGAGATGGAGATTGTTTGGCACTAATAGATGCCCTCCCACCTCCTGGGCTGTGCCCGGTTTTCCAGGAAAGGTAGGAAGCTCTGAGGGATAAAAGTGACCTGAAGAGGGGGAGTGTTCTGAAGAAGAGTAGTTAAGGCCCTACCGAGATGGCAGCAGGGGGAAAGAGAAGTCCAGTGCCATGGACTCCCATCATTCAACAGCAGACTAAAAACAAAAGTAACAAGTTGGTGGGATTCTAAGGGAGAACAGAGCTTGGATTTACTTCACAAGAGAAGCGGGGTACAAGTAGTATCAATTGATGTTTCCAATGCATACACCCAGTAACATTTCTTGACAAAGCACATAATATTTAACATAAAAATTCACATGTTCAATTACATCCCCCATATTTTGCTTAAACCCTCATGGAAGAGCATTAAGATGCATCAAATGAAGATGTATCAGGTCATGGAAAGTCATCCTTGTAGGATAATTACTGCCCCACTCCTTCCGCGATGTAAGTGCATGAGAGGCTCTGAGTGGCTGGTAAGTGCGGTCACTGACCCTGGGGGAAGGAGGAAGAGGACATAGGTGGGTTACATGGGGGATTAGACCCCATCCTTCTGGTGGTGATATCCCCGAGAGGTGACACGCCAAGGTGTAAATTAAGCCTATGTGCGGTGGTTAGCCACAGCCCCTCGTCCCTCTACAAAGAAAAGTAATGATGCCCTCCACAGTAACTTTTTGTGGAGCGCAGATCACAAGATGCCAACCTGGAGCAGCCTTTGAGGAAAAGAGGCCCTCACAGAGAGGTCACTCCACCACAAGGGAGTGTCATTTTTTGAGAGATCAAGAAGGGATAGGCTGCCTGCAGAGGGACTGTGGGTTGAGGGCTTGGGGTCGGGCCATGAGGGTGATGCGGCCGATAGTGAGGGGTCATGACGGGGAGAGTCACCCTTGAGATTGCAGGTGTTGCAGCCCGAGGGACCTTGGAGGAGAAGGGCCCCCTTCTCTTTTTTGTACCCCCGAGTGTGTGAGTGCTTATCTCCTGGTTCTGCCGTCGGGCTCCTCAGCCCCGTCTTTCCCGCCGCTGCCTCCCGTGCGGCCCTGCCCCCCTACACCCTTGGCTTCCTCCCCCCCACCTCCCAGCTGACCCCTCCTCCCCTCCTCACCTCCTTCCTTCAAAGGCAAGCCCGTCTGCGCCCGTCCCCGCCTGGTCCGCGCCCAGCGCCAGGACCCCTGGCCCTCGACGATGCCAGACCACCCGACGGACTTACAACGCTGCCACCCTCCACACTCTCAACGCCGGCCGGAACTCCGCCTGCTACCGAGCCACCCTGAAACGCACCCACGGGCCCTTCACCTGCCAAGCCTGCAAATTCTCCTGCCTCTGAACCTGCACCTCACCCGCCAAGTCGAGCACCAGCAACAACCACCTCAAGTGCATCCTGCTCAACACCCGCTCTGTCCACAGGCACGCCGTCGAACTCTGGAACCTCCTCGACACAACATCACCAGACGTTGCCTTCCTCACAGAAACCTGGATGAACGCCTCCTCAGCCCCCGACATCGCCATAGCCATCCCAGATGGCTACAAGATCACCCAGAGGGACCACGTCAACCAAACCGGAGGAGGCATCGCCATCGTCCACAGAAACACCATCCGCATCACGACCAACTCCGACGACACCCTCACCTCCGCCGAGCACCTTCACTTCCAGATACACACCGACCCCAAGACCACCCTCAGAGGCGCTCTCATCTACAGACCCCCGGGTCCACGCACACAGTTCAGCGAAGCCATCGCAGACTTCGTCAGTCCACACGCCCTCACATCCTCAGACTACATCCTTACAGGGGACCTCAACTTCCACCTGGAGAACAACAAGGACTGCAACACCGCGGCCCTACTGGACAACCTCGCCAACCTTGGACTCAAGCAACTGGTGAACACCCCCACCCACTACGCCGGCCACACGCTTGACCCCATCTGTTCCTCCAGCAAGCACATCTCCTTCAGCCACTCCACCGGACTACACTGGACAGACCACAGCTGCGTCCACTTCAACTTCAGGAGAACCACGACCCACCACCACCCGCAACAGGTTCTCCGCAGAAGCTGGAGCAAGATCACCACCGTCCTCAGCCAGAACCCACCCACCGACACGACGGACCCCAACGAAGCTGCCCGCAACCTCACGCGGTGGCTCACCAACTGCGCCGATGACCTCGCACCACTGAAGAACCCTCCCAACAGATCCGGCAGCAGGAAAGCCTCGTGGTTTACCAACGACCTCAAAAACTCCAAGAAAACCTGCTGCACCCTCGAGAAAGCCTGGCGCCACGACCAGACAACAGAAAACATGACAGCCCTCAAGAACGCCACCTGCAAACACCACCAGCTGATCCGCACCACCAAAAGCACAACATTCAAAGAACGACTGGACAACAACTCCCACAACAGCAAGGAACTCTTCAGCATCGTTAAAGAGCTCTCCAACCCCAGTGCCTGCAACAACGACATCACACCCTCGCAGACCTCTGCGACTCACTCGCCTCGTTCTTCCACCGCAAGATCGCCGACATACACAACAGCTTCGGCGCACAGACCATGCACCCAACCACCAAACCAACGCCCCCCACCACCACCCTCTGCACCTGGACCCCTGTCAGCACTGAAGACACCACCCGCTTGATGAACACCATTCACTCCGGCTCCCCAACCGACCCCTGACCACACCACATCTTCAACAAAGCCGACTCCATCATTGCACCCCAACTCCAGAACATCATCAAAAGCTCCTTCGCATCCGCCACCTTCCGGGAGAGTTGGAAACATACCGAGCTGAGCGCCCTCCTGAAGAAACCCACCGCGGACCCCACGGACCTCAAGAACTTCCGCCCCATCTTGCTCCTCCCTTTTTCGGCCAAAGTCATCAAGAAGACCGTCAACAAACAACTCTCCGCCTTCCTCAAGACAAATGGATCCCTCGACCCCACACAGTCCGGTTTCCGAGCAAACCACAGCACCGAGACCGCTCTCATCGCAGCCACCGACGACATCACGTCCCTGCTCGACAACGGGGAAACTGCTGCCTTATCCTTCTAGACCTCTCAGCAGCCTTCGACATCGTATGACACCGCACCCTGATACAGCGCCTTAGCAACACCGGTATCCAAGGAGCGGCCCTGGAGTGGATCATCTCGTTCCACGCTGGAAGAACCCAGAGAGTCCGACTCCCCCGTTCCGATCCGCGGCCAACAAAGGTCATCTGCGGCGTTCACAAGGATCCCCACTCAGCCCCACCCTCTTCAACTTCTACGTGAGCCCCCTCGCAGCCATCGCACGCCAACACAACCTTAACATCATCTCCTACGCCGACAACACCCAGCTGATCCTCTTCCTCACCAACGACCCCGCCACCGCCAGAGCCAGCCTCCAGGAAGGAGTGAAAGACGTCACGGAATGGATGAAGCTCAGCCGTCTGAAGCTGAACTCAGACAAGACGGAAGTCCTCATCCTGGGACCATCCCCTTCTGCCTGGGACGACTCCTGGTGGCCCCCTGCCCTGGGAACCGCACCCAAGCCAACGGACTATGCTCGCAACCTGGGCTTCATCCTGGACTCCTCCCTCACGATGACCAAACAAGTCAACGCCGTCTCGTCATCCTGCTTCAACACCCTGCGCATACTCCGAAAGATCTTCCGATGGATTCCCACCGAAACCAGGAAGATGGTCACCCAGGCCCTCGTCACCTGCCGACTGGACTACGGGAACACCCTCTACACCAGAACCACAGCCAAACGACAGAAAAAACTCCAGCACATACAGAACGCTTCTGCACGACTCATCATGGACATCCCTCGTCACAGCCATATCTCTGCCCATCTGAAAGACCTGCACTGGCTCCCCGTCAGAAAGAGGATCACGTTCAGACTCCTCACCCACGCACACAAGGCTCTCCACGACATGGGCCCGAGATACCTCAACAGTCGCCTCACATTCTACACACCCACCCGCCAGCTCCGTTCCGCCAGCCTCGCCCTCGCCGCTGTCCCACAAATTCGCAAAACCACCGCCGGAGGAAGATCCTTCTCCTACCTGGCGGCCAAGACATGGAACTCCCTCCCCACCCACCTACGGATGGCCCAAGACCATCTCTCCTTCAGGAAACAACTCAAGACCTGGCTGTTCGAGCAGTAGCGAACCCCTCCCCCCCCGCCCAGCGCCTTGAGAACCTAGCAGGGGGAGTAGCGCGCTTTACAAATTTGCTTGATTGATTGATTGACCGCTGCCTGAACCTGAACAGGGGCAATGGCAAAGTAGGCTAGAGGGGTATGGAGATGAACGATTCTACCTGGAGAGGGCTCCAGAGGAGACAGTCGTGGAGGACAGCAGGGGGCAGAGCTGTTCCCTGGTGGGAACCATGGAGTTTGCAGAGAGGCCTTGGGGATGGATTTATATATATAAAAATATATATATATATATATATCCACCAACACAGCAGTCGGGTTAAAAGAAGGCCACAGGAAGTTTACATAATCTGCTCCTTTATTTATTGTCAGGCAGGTTGCTAGCAGACCCCTGTCTAGAAAACCATGTCAAAAAATAAACGCCAGACGCGTTTCGGGTTGTAAAATCCCTTCATCAGCGGCGTAGGTTTAAACAGGAATAAAAGCACAATTCAATGCAAAGTTTTTTTCTTTATACACACCTGCTCTGGTGGGCGTGGCCATCTCTCTAGCCTTCTGGGATGTGTAGTGCAAGGACGTTTTCCCCAGTGGGCACGCTGTCATTTCATGTGAAAAAATAAAACCCATGTGGGCTGACATGCAGTCATGGCGGACGCATGCCACGCTTTGTAGATGCCATCACGAGCTTCAAGCAGGCAACTCCCTGCAAAGCGCCGACCTGACTTCCTCCCCAAGTTTGAACACCAGAGTGGTGTCAAAGCGGTGGGCCTCCATTCACGGCTAGGCAAGCCATCAATAAATCCACCAACACAGGAGCCCGATTGAAAAAAGGCCACAGGAAGTTTCCATAATCTGCTCCTTTATTTATTGGCAGGCAGCTTGCTGGCAGACCCCTGTCCAGAAAACCATGTCAAAAATTAAACACCAGACGCATTTCGGTTATATTAGAGTGTGAGGAGGTGCATCGTATTATCACATGAATGATATCATCAGTGATGTGATCTTTGATGTCAAATGAGATGTCATCAGTGATGTCATCAGTGATGTCATTTGAGATGTCATCAGTGATGTCATCAGTGATGTCACTGACCATGTCATGAACGATGTAATATGTGACATCATCAGCAGTGGATTGCGGGTGCGCGAAATATAGTTAGTACAACTAACTATATAGGAGCAATTTCAATGGTTTTTTAAATGCTAATTCCTAACTATATATATATATATATATATATATATATATATATATATATTATATATATATATATATATATATATATATATATATATATATATATATATATATATATATATATATATATATACAGTAGCGGTCGGCAGTAGGTGTTGCTATAGGGCGGTGACGTGGGCAGGAGGAGGGGCAGGGTGGGGGGAAATAATGTATGGATTACGGAGTTTTACAGGTAAGTAAACATTTAAATACATAAAACGAATTTCGTTGCGCACACTGCATCACCAAATGTGATGCAGTGCGCGCAACGAAATTCGTTTTATGTATTTAAATGTTTACTTACCTGTAAAACTCCGTAATCCATACATTATTTCCCCCCACCCTGCCCCTCCTCCTGCCCACGTCACCGCCCTATAGAAACACCTACTGCCGACCGCTACTGTATATATATATATATATGTATATATATACATCCATGAAAGGGGCCATGGAGAGGACAATAACCTAGGAGACCGACTGAGGAGAGGAGAGGATAGCAGGTGCCACACTGTGAGGAAAAGACTGTCCTGGTCAGAGAAGCCTACGTGAGGAAGATGGATAGAATTGCACTCCACACACTCCACGCAGAGGCGAAGCGGTGGGGGGGTGTTGTTGCGACAGCTAGAAGTGGGAAGAGAGGGTGGGAGGGAACTCATGGGGAATTGAGAGGAGGGAGGAGCAGAGGGTGAAAAATACATGGAGAGAGACCAGTGGAAAGGCAGTGACACACAGCACTACAGAAACGGGGGAGGGGAGAGGCATGAAGCGTGGGAGAGGCAGGTGAAGCATGAGGAAGATAAATAGGAAATAGAAAGCACTGGGGCATTAGGGAGGCAGTGACAGACACCGAGGAGTGAGTAGGGGCAGGGAGAACACAGAAGGAAAGGGGCGGGGTAAGTGGGGGTAGAAAGGGGGAGATGGTAGTCTCAGGGCCCCACAAGCATAGGATGTAGAGCTGAGAGGAGTGTGGGCAGAGAGGAGGGGCTGGGTAGAGAAAGGGGACAATGAGGTGAGAGGAAGGAGGGAGCAAGAGATTAGGAGGAAGGATGCCGAGGGAGGTGGGGCTGGCAGAGGGAAGCCAAAAGGAGTGAGGAGCAGAGTGGGGGCAAAGACATGCGCTGCTGTGGCTGTGAAAGGGGGTGGGGCAGTGCCACCGGATAGAAACAGAGGTGGGGAAAGAGTCAGCTGGAGTGGAGGGAGCAGGGGAAGAGAGACAGTGGAATTAAGACAGACACAGAAGTGCTCGAGTGAAGGAGCGTTGGGGGTGTAAGAGAAGAGACCATGGAAGGAAAAATATTCGTATGAAGAAGGCTGAGAGAAAAAGAAATAAAGAGATAAGGGAAAGAAATGTGACAGGAAGGTGGAGGGGCACATGTGCTAGCAGAGAAGGGTAACGTGGAAACTGGCACTGCAATCATGTGTTTGCTGGCCCGAGAGTGTTGCGTGCGTGTATGCGTGCGCGCGCAGTCTGCTCTTTTTTTTAAGCACATACTCATGCTTGTGGCACGCCCCTGTGCTCTCCCGCAAGGTGTATGCCGCCACAAGCAAGTATGTGCTTCGAAAAAGAGCTGAACGACAGCTAAAGGTCTCCCATGCAGAGCATGCGCGATGAGTAGATGAGACCTAAAAATGATACTGCATTGACAAATTGGGACAGGGAGTTGCATCTGCATTGATTCCTCTTGTACGGTCCGTCAATATTGGGTGCCTGGCAGATGTGGTCAGGTAAGGTAAGCATTAGTTTCCCAGTTTGACGCCAGAAAAGAGGGCCTGTAGATTGGAAAACAAAAATTGTATTGAAGAATCAAGAACTAGGAGAAAGAAAGAAGTTAATTTAAGGAGGACTAGGAGTGGACCATGAAGCTTCAGAGGAAGTGCAAGAGGAGAAAAGAATAGTCCTTTAGCTTTTGCATCAATTCTTATGCACGGTGTGTGAACAAATTGGTGATGAGACCAATTTTTCAACCAGCAAAAATCCCACCAAAAATGGCTGCATGTAATGTAACTATCGGTATCGGGCTAATCAAACTGTCTTGATCATCATCATCATCTTATCATCACATAATATATAACAAAATATGTAGCCTAACAGCAGCAGCGTAGCAGGAGAGCGGCGGTGGCGAGACCCGACAACCGCGAGCCGCGAACCACCGCGAGCCGCGAACCACCGGGTGAAAGTTGCCGTGTCCTGCCTACCTACCTATATACTGCCTTTAAACGCCCTAAACTGGCGTTGGGAACAGCCAGAGCCAAAGCTGAAGCCGGCGCCAGAGATGCCAAATTGTTCTATTGCCGCTAGAGACCACAACTTCGACTTGCCTTCCACCTTCAACCTTCAACGGCGGGTGAGTCACTTGCAAGCAAGCGCTGTAGAAGTAGCTGCAGCCTGCATTCACGGGTGTCAGGGGCCGCGAGGGTGGACTCACCAGCTTTACAGCAGCCGCGAGCAGTAATCCAAAGCAGCATGAGCTGCAAACTTTAAGTCAAAAGCGGCAGAAGCCGCGAACATTATTCTCAAGGCGGCAGGAGACATGAACATCATATTCAAAGCGACTAGCGCGGCAGAAACTCCGGATACGTAAGTGGCAGGAGCTGATAACTCTTTTGCAGGCTTTCGGGGCCAAATTGTCTGTGTGACTGTGTGGAGCTAGTAGCCAGCAGCCAGTAGCGGTAGCCAATAGCAGCAAGCACCAGAGATCTAGTGAGGGCCCCTCTGTGGCAATGTGAATACTACTGGGGATTGAGAGACGAGGCACATGGAGTACTGATTCCCCATACTCTCCCTATACCTCCACTCTTAACTGGGCAATTCACTTCTTCCTTTATTTCTTCCTTTACTCCCCTGCTCTTTCTGTAAGCGTAGGGAGTGAGTGTGGGGCAAGAAAAGTGGGATAAGTAAGCAAGGAAAAATCAGAGCAAGTAAAAGCTTCAGAGGGCTCTGAGAGCCGGTGGACAGAGGCAGTTTCCTATGGAAGTCGACTTACGAAGTACGCACGTATTGCTTACGGACATCTGGTTGCAGAGGATGTGGTAGTATGGTGATCCTACAGCCAGCGGAGACCAGTGGACCAGCAGTGAGTGGTACAGGAAGTTTTTCCCCTTCCCTGATTAAAGTAGGGGTATAACGTTGTTCAAAGTTGTACACCTGCACCACAAGGCAGGAAAATAATCCCCCCAAAAAAATCAATTTTGTAAACAGCTGTATTAGTCGATTACTGACCACCACTCCCTTAAATAATAAATGGTATTACACAGTGCAATAAAGCATAAAACGCCCAAATCCGAAGCAAAAAAATGAGGTCAAGGAGATCCAGAAAGCAATTGACACAAAAAGTGGGAAAGCAAGGTGGCAAGAAATCCAAGGAGATGGATGAGTCACCCGAGAAACCAGATCAAGAAAAGACAAGCCCATTAATTCCCCTACAATATTCAATATTTGGGAAATGGCCACAAATAGGAAATGTATGTTTCTAAAAGATCCCACAACAGTTATCTTCTCAGAAACAGGCCAACTGAAGGGTCTTCTGAACCCATTGACACCTCAAAAAATTCTTTTAAGATCTGAGAACAACAACTTGCAGATCAAAGACATACAGACCAATAGCCACCTAGTCATACAAGCTCAAGTCCATGCCTCTGACTACTCTGACTATTCACATTCAACACCAAAATCAGTATTACATTCAGTACCATTTAAACAAATGTCAGAAGAGATACAATTGGAAATTTCAGATAATCCCAAATCTGCAAATATCAAACAAAATAATTAATGTCTGACCTTAATTTTATTAACAAACAACACAAACCTCCTGCAGGCTCTGGAAGCCGAGACGTCTTACGTCCTAGAGAATGGAAAGAGCAATGAATTAATAGGAAAAAAGATAAAGCTCACGCAACCAATAATTGAAATATCAAGTACATTGGAACAGCCTATCCAAACTCAGAGCCAAATAGGTCACAATACAAAAAAAAGTGATCAAGATCTGACTGTATGGCTGCATAAAAGTACCAACACAACAAGTCTTTTTCAGAATAACATATTGATAGCAGATAAAGTAGTGGAACAAGATAGAAAAGGAGATAGTAGTGGAGGAATACCCGTATTGGAAATAAAAGAAGGGTTTCAGCAGTCAGCATATTCATCATTATTAAAAGTGCTGGAAACCACAATAACAATACTTAATATGCAGTCAGACAAGTTAGATACCCAGATTTATCTGATGAATATAATTGCCGCATATATCGTAGGAAATAATACGAAATTGGAAACGCTAGCGGATCTGACTATTAAGGAGCGAGAAATAAATGCAGTAGTAGGCAAAGATTGTGTATGTGGCCCAATAATCGATAAACTAAGCAATGTTCCAGTGATTTTAACAAGCATTCTAAACGAAAGGACAAAGATCGACGATGGTGGGGCAATAAATACAAATCCTATAAATAAGACATCCAAACCCAACTTACAAAGTTCTATTTCTGGTTATACAAACGTATCAATTATGGCAGAAACATCAATGATCCCTACCAAAGCCGAATGTCTCAAAAATAATAACAGTTATACCGAGAAGTATCAACCAAAGATGAGCAGTGAAGGGATAAAGATGCTAGACAAAAACGTGGCCTATGCAAATGCTCAGCAGGCCTTACAAGATGGCCAAGGCAAGACAGAGTTATGCCGGCAAACCAAGAGACAGAGGAAAAGAGCAAGGAAATCCAGAAAGAACAATCAGAACACAATACAAGGTATGAATACCAGCAGGAGATAGTTCCATATCTTCGAAACAAAAAAAATAATACAGGTCCAGAAACACAAATAGACCAAAGGTCTACAGTAGAGGAAGAGTGTCAACAAGGAGATCACACCTTGTTGACCTCATTAAGTCATAATATACAAACGGACGAATCATTTGAAATTATGCAGAGAAATCAAATTCAAAACCTTTCTGCATCGGAATTAATTCTTGCCAAGCGACCACCTATTATCAGGAATAATCCTGTGCAAACAATGGACAGCCCAGAGATGGAGCAATGACACCGCCCACATGAGATTGAAAAGAAGGAAAACTACACAATTAAAATCAATCAATTAAAAGGGGATAGCCCAGGAAATAATAAAACTGAGGTATCAGAATGGATTCTAGTGAAGAGATCATCGGAATTAAGGAGTAAGCCAGTGGAAATAAAGGGTATCCCTGAGATGGAGCTAAGAAACTTCCCAAAAGAAGATGTGTTGAAGGAAAAATTGGTAATCAAAATCAATACACAAATAGGTGACAGACATGGAATCAATCAAAGAGAGGTATCAGAACTTACTCGTGTGAAAAAATCATCAGATTTTAGGAACAACCCAATGCAAACAAAGGGAAATACTGAGATGGAGCATACATAATTTCCAAAAGAAGACGTACCTAATGAAAAACGTATAATCAAAATCAATAAGCCACCAGGTGACAGACATGGTATCAGTCAAAGAGAGGTACTTCAATGTTCAGCACCTATAGTCAAACCATCGGGAAACAATCAAGAAAATATTTTGAACAAGCAGATCATATTGACCCCCCATTATATCTCTCAGGGGCAACAAGATCTCCTTAACAGAGGGAACTTATTAAGACTTATAACTGAAATTTCTACCTCAAAGCATTTGACTACTTCAGACCTGCTGTCAATTGAATTCATAGATAAAGTAGAAAATAGTAGCATTGAAAAATGACTATCGGAAAAACGATGAAATAGTGGCTTTAATAATGAATGCCAGACAAGAGTTTGAAGGTTGGGGTATTAGAATGACAAGACCAACAAAGAGACGATATCCCTTACCTCTACTAACTGTACCAAAGAAACCAAAAGAAGAACAACGGAACGTCCCAGTGTACTCAGTACTACAAAATGTTAGAGGAAAAATAAACCCCTCTAAAGATATTACGGGGAGTCCCACCACACAACAAGATAGTAATAAATGGAATTGGATGCCCACAGCCCTAAATGTTCGGACAATAGAATGACTCGCCACAAAGGGTAAAAGCACCAATAGTAGTATCGTAAAATTTCTATCTTGGAATATCGCTGGTGCAAAAAAGGAACCAGAGGAAGATAATGCCCTAGCATATTGGGAGTATTATGACATCATCGCCCTTCAAGAAACATGGATGATGGAGTGTAAGGACGTGGCCAACGATACACTCCACCAAGTAACGGCAACCAGAACACATAAATATGGAAGGCCGAAGGGTGGCTTAGCAATATATATATCAACGGCTCTAAATATAAAAACAGAGTACGACATCAGACCTACTAGTAATTAAAATGGTCCAGGGGCCTAAAAATCAGACAACAGTAATATTAATTCATCTCTACTTTCATCCAAACGCGAGGAAACAAGAGGCACAATCTGAAAAACTGATGTCGTTAGTTACTTCTATCAGACTTGAAAACCCAGTTTGGGAGATAATAATAACCGGCCATTTCAATTCATATTTAATCCATATACCAGATGATGATGACCAGCTGATAGCGGACAATGAGCAATGGTCTGTTCCTCCACAATCATCCTCTTTAATAAAGAGACATGATTTGAATGGGCAAAAGGTGGTCTTGGCACTAGAACATCTAGGCTTGTGAGTCTTAAACCGTAGAACTAAAGATGACAATCCTCCCGGCGGAACTATCAGGGTGCCCACTCGAAGTCAATCTTAGATTATACAATTTTAACGCTTTCTTTAATCGCTCACGTGATGAAATATACAATCAAGTATTCTACTCAAAGTGATCACTCCTATCAGGTATTCGAGTTGGAAACAGGCTATCAAAAACATTGTCTGGCCCCCATAGAGATAGGTCAATTGACTACAACAAATTTGAAACGAATAATATGGTCAGTGGAAGCTTTACCTGAACTAAAGAGCATTAGCAAAAGGAATAATTGAAGCTAAGAATATATCCGGCAATAACCCAGTAGAGAGCTGGTCCATCTTTGCGAATACACTATTGATTCAGGCACCTAAAATGAATTATGCACAGACCAGAAGGTTCAAGCCCGATGTAAATATGTCCAGAAAGGCCTACTTGCTAAGAAAAGAGCTGAGAAAGACGGTGAGGAAAAACAATACACAGAAAGTACCAAATCACACCTGGGGGGAAATAAAGAATATCAAGAGGCTGTATAAAATTCAAATCTGGAAGGACCAGAAAGCGCAACAGGAGACCCTCTGGACAAAGCTACTTTTTAGTACCAAACAAGCAAACAACAGTCTCTTTTGGGAATTAGTAAATGGCACAATAAGATAAAAAAAAGTGATAAACAATGTCTCGGTATCAGAGAACGCTTGGGCAGTTCATTTAAGTAAAATATTTGAAGATCACACATCATTCACGAAATGTGTAACCAATGTTAACAGCAAAACTCTTGTCACAGAACTCTCAGGGAAGAATCACCCTGGATCACAAGATCTTGGTACCACCACAGCCCTGGAATAGTAGAAGATATAGCCAGAATAATAAAAAAGGGTCGCAATGATGGGGCCCCATGCCCAAATGGCATCCCCCAGGCCAGATTTAGGGCTGATCCCGACTACTGGGCTAAATCGTTATCAGGTCTCTACAATGAAATCAGTTTAACAAATACCCTTCCCGCAAGCTGGAAGGGGTCAATTATTAATCCGATCTTCAAGGGAGGGGACAGGGCAGAGCCGGCAAACTATCGGTTTATTGCACTTATGGACGTGGAAGCAAAATATGTTGCCTCATTAATCCTGGAGGACTTGGTAGAATGGTCAAATACAAAAGGGCTGATCCCATTTAACCCAACCGGATTCCGTAAAGGATGTGGCACTACAACAAATATTTTAGCCCTTGCCACAATAGCAGATAAGTGCAAATGGCAGCGAAGACCATTACAATTGTGTTTTATAGACTTCCAATCCGCATTTGATCGTGTGAATCGCGGGCTACTTTGGACCAAACTACAGAATCTGGGTCTCCCGGAAACAATGTTACGTCCCATTATAGAACTGTACACGTGAACGTGGGTCTATGTGAAAATTGCGGATGGTACAAAATTATCCAGAAAGATACAAACTGAGATTGGACTAAAACAAGGCTGTGTATTAGCCCCCCATTTATTTAACCTCTTTATGGCAGACCTCTCACCCCGACTGGATCAAGCAAATACACATCCTCCGCGTTTGGGAACATTGCCCATAACGCATCTCTCGTATGCAGACAATATAGTTTTGATCAGTCTGACCCGAGTAGGTCTACAAAGAGCTCCTGATGTTTGCTAATACCAACCCACTGGAAATTAACAACACTAAAACAAAAGCTATGTCAGTCACGAACTTCACACGATCAGTATCAATTCAAAATGGGAGAGACGCGCCTTGGAATAGTAAGTACCTATAAGTACTTGGGGGTATACATAGACAAAAGATTAAACTTTCAATTTCAGAAACAATATCTGGAAAAAAAGGAAATGGAATTATTTATGCTTTTTGCACCATTGCAAAGAAACTATATGGCCCATCTTTCATGCCACTAATTTCAGTGATTGCAGCAAAGCTACTACCTGCAATAACCTATGCAAGCTTAGTGTTAAATGGTAAAGATGGAAAACTCCTAGACTCTCTACAAATAAAGGCCTACAAAAAAGTCTTCTGTCTACAACAGACAGCAGCCCCGGCACAGGTCCGACTGGAATTCGGCCTCATCAAGCAGGAGATAGGGAGAAAATATGCCATGATCAAACCTTGGTATAAACTTTGGCATAATCGATCAAAGACATTAAATGACACCCTGTGGCAAACCCAGGATGATCCAAATTCATGCTAGGGCAAATTCTTGAAAATGGCGTTGAAGGACACCGAGACAATGGAACTATGGACGCAGAACCCCTCATTCCAAATCTTCCGTAGCTTATCAAACAAGGCGGGGAAGCTACAATCATTATTGGAAGACAAATGTATCTTAGCAAAAAGATCCAACAGCTGGATGGTTCTTCAATCCTATATATCACTTTGACCAGCGGAATACCTCGGCACAACATACTCGCCCCACTTGAAACGCAAGCTAATGGCAACTAGATTTGGGGTTTTACCAAGCCTGGCTGAACAACCATCATGGAAGCATACAGGCGTCAAATCTTGTAGCTTATGTGGTGTAGCATGGCAAGATTTTATCCATCTCATATGTGTCTGCCCCAGCCTAAAATCGAAACGCTTTGCTCTCCTAAAAAAGTTTTTAATGACAGAGGAATTCGAACTTGTAGATCTGCAATAATTAGAGGACTTGGTACAAGAGACCCTCAGCTGACCTGTAAAATGACGAAATTCCTATTATTTTATGAGAAAAACTATGTGGCGCTTCCAATACAATAATGTGTAGGATCTTTATTGCAATTTAAAAAAAAATTTAAAAAATGTTTTCAATGTTATTATTTGCTAAAACCACAACTCGACAACAATATGATGTTACAGAATTATAAACAAATTTTAATTGACCTCATGATAAGAACACCACTTTCGGTCTTCAGGACAAAATAATTAACATGTCTCTTCTTTTTTTTATACATTTTTAAACATTTTACATGGATATCTTATTTGTATTATGACATTGTTATGGTTTTAATTAACTTAAACAATAAAGAATTGCCTGTTGCATAGATACAATCCTACGTGTGTAAAACAGTATATAGGGAATGTTACATCAGACTACAAGGTCTAGGAGTTACATGTCATCCAGATTGTCATTGTAGGCAACATAGTTTAAGAGTTCTAAGTCTGGAAAAGCGCAAATTCAGAGTTTAAAAAATAACAGCATTGTCAGGGCTTCTCTTCAATAAAAATGGATTCCTAACCAAATTAACCATTTTTGCAAGATAAGGATAATGAAAGATTGGGCAAACAAATATAGCTCTAATATATAACTTGCTGTTTGCATGCAGCTCTTTGCTAACAGACTAGTTAATAGCTTGCCGTTCTATGATAGGATTTTAACTTACAAACTGCAAGTAACAAAAGGATATCTCCGACAGAAGCAGTAACACACTGACCTATTTTACATTATATGCACTTTTTTAACTGCATGGTAAACGTTTTTGCAGGTGGTATATAATAACCCTGTAGTACCTTTCAAGCAGTCACAACTTACCCTAGCCAAAACTCCTGTCTCTCTCCAGGAAGACGATTAATCACCAGAGTTATCTTGACATTTTAATGTATGCCTGAATATTACTGGAGGCCAGGAACTCGGCAGCAGGTGCTTTTAAAACAAGAATATGCTGGCAAACAGACCCCCCCCCCCCCCCCCACAGTGCTACATGAAAGAATGAAACAGAGCTTCGCTGAGGGATCTGTGTTACATTAAAGAACAAAACAGAGCTTGTCTGACTGAGGGATCTGTGTTACATGGAAGAACAGAACAGAGCATGCATGAGGGATCTGTGTTACATGGAAGAAAGGAACAGAGCTTGGCTGTGGCATGTGTCACATGGAAGAACAGAACTGAGCTTGGCTGAGGGATCTGTGTTACATGGAAGAGTGAAACAGACCTTCGCAGAGGGGTCCATGTTACAAGGAAAAGTTAAAGGGAGCTTAGGTGAGGGAATCTATGTTGCAAGGTAGAGGGAAACAAAGGTTAAGCACAGGATATTTGTTACAAGGAAGACTTAAGCGGAACTTGGGTGAGGCCTGGGAATTTTCTTACATGGAAGAGCGAAAAGAGATTGGGTGAAAGATCTGCGTTACATGGAGTAAAGCAAAGTTGAGAGATTTTTGAATAACTTAGTAGACAAAAAACCATGGCTCAGGATTAAAGGCTTTTGGAAACACATAATGGAACAAAAACAAAGGCGAGGACTTGGGGGTCCTGACTCCTGGAAACACATCGTATGATGACGCCATCGCCATCAGTAGTAAAAAAAGCAGTTGTTTGCCCTTGGTGGACCTGAAGCAGTGATGGCAGAGTGTGCCCTTGTTGAACCTGGAACATGAATTTATTTATGAATGGAAGCACTGGTGTCTCATTCATGATCGGAACAAGTAATCAGGCAATCACTGCAAAGAGTCAGACTCAGAGCGAGATGCAGATGCTACATTGTACAGATTCATACTTGGTAAATGACTGAGAATATTGGTGCGCCGCTACCTTACTGTTGTAACAGTGCAGTCACAGTGTGGGTCAATTAAATTGAAAATTAAGTTACCGGTCGGTTCAGGCCGGATGGCCCGGGACACACACACACACACTGGCTGACTGACTGACTCACTCACTGCAGTGTGCTAGTGCACAGCCTGCAACCTTACTTAGGCTGCTGCACAGCTTTATTTTTAACTGATTAGGCCTGCTGCCAGGCCCTGCCTCACCTGGTGGCTGGAGCTGTTAATGGCGGCACTCACTGGCCATAATCAGTAGTACTCACTGCTGGCAGCGGCTATGCCTGCCGGGCTACTCCTCAACGCCAACAAGTCGCCAATATGCCCCGCACGTTGCACCGTATCAACGTCGTCCGGCCTGGATGCCGTTCGCGCTTGCTGCTGGCTGACTTTCACTTAGACTGACTTCCATTCACTATTAGACTCCTTTTAGTGAACCAACGCGGCTGAGCGGTACACCCCTAAACGTGAATGGCCACGATGACTCGTGGTGGTGGTGGTAAGCCTGAGGCAGTGCGCAGGTGTGCTGGGGTGTGACAAATCAGCGAATGCACGCACATTGCAATGTGAAAAAATCTGCGCACGCTGCTTGCCGCGCACAGCTTCAACCCCTGCAGATTTGTTGAACCAAAACTGAATCCAGGCAGCCCGGGCCGGCCTGCAACGCAACATCAAACTAAGGGCCGCGGGCCCATGGCCGCCGGCCACGCCATCATCATCAAACATCATCAATCAACTTAAGACATATAGTCAGTCGAATTAATTTATAATCAAACAGTTGGCGATATAATATTTGAGATTCATTCATTCATGAATCTCCATACTGCTCTCTTGGCTTACACAGGTGTGCCCCACTGCCATGCAACACACTGTCTTCTTGACTGTGGGACCGTCACCTGGACCAGTAAGTAGTTGAGCGGGACTGTAGGAGTCTGGGAAGGTGGGACAGTCCTAGTACCCTATTCTATGGGCGTGCAGCACACGTGCTAACATGCCTGGGCACCCTCATGCGTCTTCACACAGCTGATGGTACACTCTGCAGATTCACACACCATGTACTAGGCCACAAGAGAACCCTTCTGTATCCATATCTACAGGTCCACACGGGGGTACACATCTCCACACACCTTTTAGTGTCATCTCAGGACACACCGGCCACAGGACAAATCTGCCTGCCTGTACCTTGTGCACGCATGGCAGAGCACAGCTCCATACTTCATTTGCTCGTGTACACTTGTGCACATACTAACAGTTGCACAGCTCTGCACATACTATTGGTTCACAGAGCTCTGTACACTTTGGGCCCCTCTGCACTCCTGAGCACACAACATATCAAGATGCTGTTCAGAGCGTAGGCCATGCACAGATGGGGTCTGTGACTTTATTTTTCCCCAAATTGCCTGAGGCTTAGAAAGTGAATTTTCTTCCGAAAGCACAGCTTAACATAGAGCAGTAATTGCCCATTTTTGTTGCAGCACTGTGCTGTCTACAGCTTACACATTAACTCAGATTTTCAGAGTTAATGTTTGCACTGTAGACAACGCAATTTAAAGAAAAACACAAATACCCAAAGACCCCTTCTGCATACCGCTCTGCACTGAATGGCAAGATGATATGGTCCATGCAAGGCAACCCCCTGTTGGGCATACCCCCTTCACAAACACCCTCACAGTGGCATCCTTACTGCACACAGCAGGAAAGGCACGTCTGCCTCCATTCACCAGTGAACACACTAATAGTGTCCCCACCAACACACTAGCACTACACACGGGTGCCAGTACACTCCGCAATCCCTCAGTTTCAAATTAATGCATAAAACCCTCAGAGTTTGTGTGTGTGTGGCGCGCTTGTTTTCACAGCATTATTGATTTAGTCATGACCAGAACTGAAGAACTTAGTGAAAGTGATTAAGGCTGACCCGTATTCTGGCATTTGGCTGCACCTTTATAGTTTCCAATGGTCGTAGAGGTCGGACGTGGCTGTGCTCAACATGACTCACACACCCCAAGCGGGACTCTGTCATTAGACTGCCGCGCAGCTTCATGACATTAACTGATTAGGCCACAGCGCCTCCTAGGCCCTGCCTCACCATGCTGCTCAGGCTGCTGTGCAGCTTTTTTTAGGTCTCGCCTAGACGAAAGCAAAAGCGAAGCTTTTGCTGTCTATGCGAGACAACTTATGTTGCCGCTTTTCTGGGAATATTGTGGACATCAGACTGTTACGAGCTTTTTCTGCTGTAGTCAGGCTGTCACGAGCTTCTCCTTTGGAGATTTGACCTCGTGAGCGCGCCTTGACTGCATCTAATGGGCCGTGCGCTTCCGTGCCACTCGCTTTTCCTGCCGAGATTAGACCTCGTGAACGCGCACACATCCTCTCTCTTCAAAGAGAATGTGCACGCCCTTCAACTGCCTCTAAAGTTTGCTGTCCTCTCTCTCGCTAAGGCTCTCTCCGGGTCCTTTCCCTACCTGCCTCTCCATGCTCCGCTCTCTGTCTCGTGGGCCGCGGTGCTCCTCTATCTCTTCGGTGTCGAACGTAGAGAAGTCCAATTTTGTATATATGGTTCATGTTTAGGAAACTAGTAATGTTAGAGTGAGTACTTATCAGATATATATGAATGATTTCTGGGCAGAGTTGAAATTATGGACAAAGAAATTGTCCTATAAATGTATATACACATAATTAGTATTAAGATATCGCGTTTTAAGCGAATTCCTACATTCCCAAAATGCTCCTTGGCTATATGTAAATAAGGTTTGCACACTCATTGGAGAGTGCGTCTACCCCCTTTCACACACCCCTTTCGTTTGTGCTCCTTCCGATTGGCTTACATCGGAACTGAAAGGACGCTACAAAAGCCACCATCTTGGAAGAACTAGATACCAAGCCCAGTCAATACAGATCTACCGGTAAGAAAGCAAACGTTGCGACGTTTATCTGTTTAATGCAATTAATGTGAATTTATGAGCAAGAACAAAAACATGTTGCATTTGCTACATGTTGTAATTTTGCTTGAAATTTACATTGAACAACAGAATCAAAAATTAGAAAATTACACGGACATTTACAATACCTGGGTATATAAGTGCTTCATTTCAGTTTTGACGCAGAACTAAACCGGCGAGCACAAGACAAGATGCACCACTTTCATGACGATCGTTACACAAAAGGACCGCCTTCATTCTCATGCGTGCCTGGAAGTTGCCTGTTTGTCCCTTTTCTGTGTTGCTGACAGCCAGACCTTGCCCGCTTCTCAGACACGCCTCCACTAGTTTGTACAACTCTCTTGCATATCTTTGGCTCTCCTCCTTTACGGCGAGTACCCTGTTACCGATTGATGCTTGGGCACTGTGCTCCACTGTTAAGGTAAAATAAAATAAAATAAAAACTGTTAAATAATAATTGACGTTTTACAACGAGGAGTCACATTGTTTTCGAACTTATCTGTTTTGACTTTTTGCCCAATGTTCCTTTAAATCCCACCGAGTTCTTCTTTGTTGCATCAGGTGACCGAGGAGGCTCCTTCAGGAAAGTATATTTTTTCAACCGATTTTGCAGGAAAGAGCAGGCTGAATCAATGTTTTTCTTCAATCCGAATCAATCAGGAAATGAATTTCCCCTGCATTTTTTCCTGAAACTCTCTCTAATCTATTCCAAAACATCGGACCGCATGAATTCCCCTATAATTGCAAAGCACTAATGCGCTTCGATGCCTCTTTAGGGGTTTAACTCACAGCGCATAAGAAGCTCCCCAAACTGCTTTGTCTTGTTCAGTAGAGAAAACATCTATAATTGTTTTATTTATGCGCCGCAATGTGTTTCAGAAAACAAGAAACTTTGACTGTACCGGATTTGTTTATTATAATTAAATGCATGTATTGTGTTCTACTATTTTTGTGACTAGAATAGCCGCGTAATTAGGTCCCGATCCCCGAAATTCTGCAGGACGCGTGTTATTTATTACACTCCCGCTTTTTACTTGCCTTCTCGGACACTGACAGAAGGAGACCGCTAGAACTACTTATCCCTTCAAGCTCCGTGGCTGGCAAGTTGACATACATTCTGTGCGACGTGGAGTGCTGTTTACGGTAGCTGAAACTGAGGGCTAGCGATATCTCTGTTCCCGGCCCTTTCTGACAGTACAAATGACGTTCAAGCCAACAAAAGGAAAGGTGAGTGAGAGAGAAAGTCCTGCTTTCTGGTGGGAGCTTGGGGACGGGTAGTCTGAGTTCGTAGAAGAGTTCTTCTGTTTCCCATGCGCATGTTTCAGAACCTCAACCAGGCAAGTCTGATGCTATCTGGGACTTGCAGTCCTGTGTATCCCAGTATAAAATCTGTTCGTCAGTACACAGACACAACAGGATTACCTATTGACGCTGGATTGGGAAAGAAGAGAGCCCTTGATAATGTGCAAGATGCACCATACCACTGAAGAAAGAGTTTAGAAATCCCTGCGACTTGGGAGTCAGAGAAAAGGGATCCCATGGATACGGGGGTAAAGGCATTATTTTATGTGTGGGAGTGGGGATAGGGGCCGGGGCAGAGGTATAGGAGACTACATTTCTGTTGTGGCGAGCGTGGGCCGGTAGCGGGGGAGGTGCTGTGTTTGGTGGCAGGGTCAATTTTTGGGGACCCACTACAAATTGCCTTTGGGCTTGAGGCCTGTTTCTGTCACTCTGCTAAATTTATTGTGCCTCGCACGTGGAACACGCTGCACCGTATTCACTACATCCACCTTTCCCAGGCAGTCTCATGTCTCATGCGCATATAAACAGCATCTTGGTAATGAGCCGGCTCTGAGGGCTGCGAACAAAAATATCACTGAGCATGCTTCCTCACTCCCAAATCAGATTCCGGGTCTACAGATCGCACTGTGCAGTATGTCACTGTGTTACTTTTAGGGTGGTTTTGGATTAAGATTCGCTGCTTTCAGGGCTCTTTTCATGTCTGTCTGTCTGTCTGCTTGCCGTGTGTATCTGGGCTGCTTATTAGGAGCTAGGGAGTTGTGCCGTGTTTCCCTTGCTTCTTTTCGTCTCTATCTTCCTGGACTGATCTTCAACAGGGGATAGTGCGGTGAACGCGGATTCTATTCTCTCATCGGTTTTCATAGTGAGAGGGTAACCATAACCTTTTTTGCCTGTTTCTGTCTCGGTCTCCCTCTGTCAAAAATTGCGCTTGGGGGCTGTGTGTATGTGCCTTGTCTGTCCCCCAAACTCTGCACAGTCGCATACATTCGAGAAGAAAATCTTTCATCTGGAATATTACAATGAAAATCAGGGAAGGAATATCCAAGCCGGATTCAGAGGAGGTAAGCACCAATTGTTGTTGTATGTGTTTTTATTTTTTAGCTGTGTAAGAATTTATTTCCTCGATGCCAAGGACTTTATAATCCTAGCTCTTTTCTGGTGTTATAATTGTGACAAATGCCTTGATGAATTGACTTACATTTGTCGTCCTCCTTAACCTATTTTCTGAATTCCAATGGTTATACTTAACTGCTCAGATAAAGATTTTTTACCTACATTGTGCTTGCTCTCATCCCCATCCTTGTGGGCGATCTTACTTTGATCCATCGGTTACATGCTGTATGTGCATATCCACACAAGCCCCAGACATGATGCACAAACTCGCAATTAACATTGGCATGGCCTGTCTGTACCCGTCATTTAGCTCATGTGAGGGGGTGACCCAGTGCCTTCAGACCCTGACCGGTGCGTAGTTGTGCTTTACCAACTCCTGATGGATTGATATGTCTCTGCCACTTCTATCATTCATACACTCACCCTCTTTGCACGGTGCTCATGCTGGAGATGCAGGGTCGAAGAGTTCTGTGTGCCCTATACACCTAGCCCAAATAAAGTCTCCGTGCACAGCAGTTCCGTTTTTAAGCTGAGAATGTTCACAGCCCTGGAAGATGTTCTCTGGCCCCTCACTGCAGTGTTCCCCTCGCCTTCAATGCACATCTTCTGTGATGTCATTCAGGTTGAACTGTTATGGTGCTTGCCTGCTAGGAATGGTTTGTCCATGCTCCTAGTGCATGTGTTCGCTGCCAGGGAATGCTTGTGCTCACCTGCAAGGGATGTCCTGTCCACTCTTCTGATCTATGAGCCCAGGTGCAACAGATTGTTTAGTTGTACAAAAAATGGATATATTCATGTGCAGTGGATGGTTAGTGTGTTTTTAAACCCTTCATGGTGTGGCATATCGGCTGATCTTGCTTGGTGCTCACCTGCATTATTGCCTATGCAGGGTGGCTGCATTGTTTCTTACC
The DNA here is from genome assembly GCF_964263255.1 of Lissotriton vulgaris. Classification (NCBI taxonomy): domain Eukaryota; kingdom Metazoa; phylum Chordata; class Amphibia; order Caudata; family Salamandridae; genus Lissotriton; species Lissotriton vulgaris. The sequence goes on from NC_141694.1 coordinate 780,049,808, forward strand.
CTTGCTACAGGCAGTCTGTCTGAGTCAAGCATGATGTTTGCACAGCCATGAGTTTTCTACTCGTGTTATAATTTGTGAAGCACACATTGGTTTACCACATCCTGAGTGTTTGCTTGCATTAGCCTCTCTCTTACCTCACCTATTGGCCTTCTATGTCTCTCTATTCATTGATGTCCTCTTTCCCTCACGTTTTCCCATTATTTTATTTCTTTCTCTCTACAATGCTCTCTCTGCCTCTTCTGCTCCATCTATCACTCCCTTTGCTTTCATCTCTCTTTCTATCCCCTTCACTGTTTCCGTTCACTCTCTCTGCTTCCAATGTCTCGCTCGTTTAATACACCTGTCTTACCTCTGTCTCTCTCTCCCTATTTCACCATTCTCTACTTCTCCCTCGCTCTTCCTCTGTATGAGCCTCATCTCTTTACCTCATCTGCACCTCTTTTCTCTCTACTTCAATGCAATAGCTCTCGCATTTGCGAGAGATTAAGCTATTGGCATTGTAAATGACAATGCCATTTATTTATCTGTTTTCAAAAACAAAACATAAATAAAAATGTTGGCATTTACAATGCCAATAGCTCTAACTTTTCAAAAGGCGAGACCGTTGCATTGTAAATGCTTGTTTTTTAACTCATGATGATTAGGTCTACTAGGCGCTTAACTCTAGGTACTGTCCAGACCAGTCTACTCAACCAAATCCACCTCAATGCGGCCAACATCGTCCAAGTCGCGCTACTTTAAACGGCGGCGGCGGCCGTTGAACCACGATGCTTGGCGCCGGTGCGGTGGTGAGGTGCGGCCGTGTGGGTATGCTGGGGCATGGCAAAAGCAGAGAATGCGCACGCATTACAATGCAAGCTGAAAAAATCGGAGCGCAAAGCCCCAACCCTTGCAGAAGACCAGGCAAAGCCCTGCCCAACTCAGCGTCCCGTCCACTGGGTCGGCAACACTGATCTGCAGCCGTTGGGCCACCAGATTGAGAAGAACTTTAACGTGAAGACAGAATCGGCAGTACTGAGAATCGGAGTCATCCGAGTCACAAAGTGAAACAAACAAGTTCTTCAAAATCTTCACCAGTCATCAACAACACAACCAGTACATCTTAACACAGCAGCACTTACGGTAGAGCAGCACAGCACACACTCTGTGCCACTAATTATAAATAAATTACTGACGTTCACTAAATGCGTGTACACCCTGCCCTGATAAATAAGTGCTGGTGCTAAGCACCGGCAAGCACCAGCACAAATTAAGCACTGGGGCCCTGGATGTCACTAGCAGGGCCTATGAACCAGAAAGGGTTGGTATATATATATGGTCCAGCTTCTGACCGAACTTGGGAGGAGAGGCGCAGCAGTTCAGCGGGGACACAGGGCACGCACCGCGATGTTCTTTCGTCCGTCAACCAACCCACCTACCTGATGGGGCACGATATGACATGGACTCTACTGGCCCACACCGGCTACCTGACATGTCCAAGACTGTTGCATGTTGGGATTTGGAGTCCCGGAAATTCAACACGGACTCTGATTGGCTGTGCAGACTGCAAGGGGGAGGGAATACAGTGCTTATGAACATTCAACGGGAGGTAACTGGGAAGCAGGCTGTTAAGGGACAAGGCGCTGAGGAAGGCAAGATAGCCGAAATGCATTCGCCATACCAGGACCCTTGAAATAAACGGCTGTTTGTTCTGTGTTCCCCGCGTGGCTGCTCATCTTTTTCGTGGCAAAAGGATTTTCAACTATGTCTACTGCACAGCCAGACGTGCAGAAGAGCGAGCCCTGCAGCACCAAGTGACTTTGGGTTTTACTGGCAAACCGGCTGCTTGCAGCCTTACAACAATCGAGGAATCGATACAACCCAAGAGTCCGCCAGGAGTCCCAACGAGGAGGAAGCAAGCAGAGGTATTTTATCTCCCCGGGGCGCACACAGTCTCTCATTTGACTGCTCCAGCTTCTGACCGAACTTGGGAGGAGAGGCGCAGCAGTTCAGCGGGGACACAGGGCACGCACCGCAATGTTCTTTCGTCCGTCAACCAACCCACCTACCTGATGGGGCACGATATGACATGGACTCTACTCCCCCACACCGGCTACCTGACATGTCCAAGACTGTTGCATGTTGGGATTTGGAGTCCCGGAAATTCAACACGGACTCTGATTGGCTGTGCAGACTGCAAGGGGGAGGGAATACAGTGCTTATGAACATTCAACGGGAGGTAACTGGGAAGCAGGCTGTTAAGGGACAAGGCGCTGAGGAAGGCAAGATAGCCGAAATGCATTCGCCATACCAGGACCCTTGAAATAAACGGCTGTTTGTTCTGTGTTCCCCGCGTGGCTGCTCATCTTTTTCGTGGCAAAAGGATTTTCAACTATGTCTACTGCACAGCCAGACGTGCAGAAGAGCGAGCCCTGCAGCACCAAGTGACTTTGGGTTTTACTGGCAAACCGGCTGCTTGCAGCCTTACAACAATCGAGGAATCGATACAACCCAAGAGTCCGCCAGGAGTCCCAACGAGGAGGAAGCAAGCAGAGGTATTTTATCTCCCCGGGGCGCACACAGTCTCTCATTTGACTGCTCCAGCTTCTGACCGAACTTGGGAGGAGAGGCGCAGCAGTTCAGCGGGGACACAGGGCACGCACCGCGATGTTCTTTCGTCCGTCAACCAACCCACCTACCTGATGGGGCACAATATGACATGGACTCTACTCCCCCACACCGGCTACCTGACATGTCCAAGACTGTTGCATGTTGGGATTTGGAGTCCCGTAAATTCAACACGGACTCTGATTGGCTGTGCAGACTGCAAGGGGGAGGGAATACAGTGCTTATGAACATTCAACGGGAGGTAACTGGGAAGCAGGCTGTTAAGGGACAAGGCGCTGAGGAAGGCAAGATAGCCGAAATGCATTCGCCATACCAGGACCCTTGAAATAAACGGCTGTTTGTTCTGTGTTCCCGCGTGGCTGCTCATCTTTTTCGTGGCAAAAGGATTTTCAACTATGTCTACTGCACAGCCAGACGTGCAGAAGAGCGAGCCCTGCAGCACCAAGTGACTTTGGGTTTTACTGGCAAACCGGCTGCTTGCAGCCTTACGGAAGCAAGCAGAGGTATTTTATCTCCCCGGGGCGCACACAGTCTCTCATTTGACTGCTCCAGCTTCTGACCGAACTTGGGAGGAGAGGCGCAGCAGTTCAGCGGGGACACAGGGCACGCACCGCGATGTTCTTTCGTCCGTCAACCAACCCACCTACCTGATGGGGCACGATATGACATGGACTCTACTCCCCCACACCGGCTACCTGACATGTCCAAGACTGTTGCATGTTGGGATTTGGAGTCCCGGAAATTCAACACGGACTCTGATTGGCTGTGCAGACTGCAAGGGGGAGGGAATACAGTGCTTATGAACATTCAACGGGAGGTAACTGGGAAGCAGGCTGTTAAGGGACAAGGCGCTGAGGAAGGCAAGATAGCCGAAATGCATTCACCATACCAGGACCCTTGAAATAAACGGCTGTTTGTTCTGTGTTCCCCGCGTGGCTGCTCATCTTTTTCGTGGCAAAAGGATTTTCAACTATGTCTACTGCACAGCCAGACGTGCAGAAGAGCGAGCCCTGCAGCACCAAGTGACTTTGGGTTTTACTGGCAAACCGGCTGCTTGCAGCCTTACAACAATCGAGGAATCGATACAACCCAAGAGTCCGCCAGGAGTCCCAACGAGGAGGAAGCAAGCAGAGGTATTTTATCTCCCCGGGGTGCACACAGTCTCTCATTTGACTGCTCCAGCTTCTGACCGAACTTGGGAGGAGAGGCGCAGCAGTTCAGCGGGGACACAGGGCACGCACCGCGATGTTCTTTCGTCCGTCAACCAACCCACCTACCTGATGGGGCATGATATGACATGGACTCTACTCCCCCACACCGGCTACCTGACATGTCCAAGACTGTTGCATGTTGGGATTTGGAGTCCCGGAAATTCAACACGGACTCTGATTGGCTGTGCAGACTGCAAGGGGGAGGGAATACAGTGCTTATGAACATTCAACGGGAGGTAACTGGGAAGCAGGCTGTTAAGGGACAAGGCGCTGAGGAAGGCAAGATAGCCGAAATGCATTCGCCATACCAGGACCCTTGAAATAAACGGCTGTTTGTTCTGTGTTCCCCGCGTGGCTGCTCATCTTTTTCGTGGCAAAAGGATTTTCAGCTATGTCTACTGCACAGCCAGACGTGCAGAAGAGCGAGCCCTGCAGCACCAAGTGACTTTGGGTTTTACTGGCAAACCGGCTGCTTGCAGCCTTACAACAATCGAGGAATCGATACAACCCAAGAGTCCGCCAGGAGTCCCAACGAGGAGGAAGCAAGCAGAGGTATTTTATCTCCCCGGGGCGCACACAGTCTCTCATTTGACTGCTCCAGCTTCTGACCGAACTTGGGAGGAGAGGCGCAGCAGTTCAGCGGGGACACAGGGCACGCACCGCGATGTTCTTTCGTCCGTCAACCAACCCACCTACCTGATGGGGCACGATATGACATGGACTCTACTCCCCCACACCGGCTACCTGACATGTCCAAGACTGTTGCATGTTGGGATTTGGAGTCCCGGAAATTCAACACGGACTCTGATTGGCTGTGCAGACTGCAAGGGGGAGGGAATACAGTGCTTATGAACATTCAACGGGAGGTAACTGGGAAGCAGGCTGTTAAGGGACAAGGCGCTGAGGAAGGCAAGATAGCCGAAATGCATTCGCCATACCAGGACCCTTGAAATAAACGGCTGTTTGTTCTGTGTTCCCCGCGTGGCTGCTCATCTTTTTCGTGGCAAAAGGATTTTCAGCTATGTCTACTGCACAGCCAGACGTACAGAAGAGCGAGCCCTGCAGCACCAAGTGACTTTGGGTTTTACTGGCAAACCGGCTGCTTGCAGCCTTACAACAATCGAGGAATCGATACAACCCAAGAGTCCGCCAGGAGTCCCAACGAGGAGGAAGCAAGCAGAGGTATTTTATCTCCCCGGGGCACACACAGTCTCTCATTTGACTGCTCCAGCTTCTGACCGAACTTGGGAGGAGAGGCGCAGCAGTTCAGCGGGGACACAGGGCACGCACCGCGATGTTCTTTCGTCCGTCAACCAACCCACCTACCTGATGGGGCACAATATGACATGGACTCTACTCCCCCACACCGGCTACCTGACATGTCCAAGACTGTTGCATGTTGGGATTTGGAGTCCCGGAAATTCAACACGGACTCTGATTGGCTGTGCAGACTGCAAGGGGGAGGGAATACAGTGCTTATGAACATTCAACGGGAGGTAACTGGGAAGCAGGCTGTTAAGGGACAAGGCGCTGAGGAAGGCAAGATAGCCGAAATGCATTCGCCATACCAGGACCCTTGAAATAAACGGCTGTTTGTTCTGTGTTCCCCGCGTGGCTGCTCATCTTTTTCGTGGCAAAAGGATTTTCAACTATGTCTACTGCACAGCCAGACGTGCAGAAGAGCGAGCCCTGCAACACCAAGTGACTTTGGGTTTTACTGGCAAACCGGCTGCTTGCAGCCTTACAACAATCGAGGAATCGATACAACCCAAGAGTCCGCCAGGAGTCCCAACGAGGAGGAAGCAAGCAGAGGTATTTTATCTCCCCGGGGCGCACACAGTCTCTCATTTGACTGCTCCAGCTTCTGACCGAACTTGGGAGAGAGGCGCAGCAGTTCAGCGGGGACACAGGGCACGCACCGCGATGTTCTTTCGTCCGTCAACCAACCCACCTACCTGATGGGGCACGATATGACATGGACTCTACTCCCCCACACCGGCTACCTGACATGTCCAAGACTGTTGCATGTTGGGATTTGGAGTCCCGCAAATTCAACACGGACTCTGATTGGCTGTGCAGACTGCAAGGGGGAGGGAATACAGTGCTTATGAACATTCAACGGGAGGTAACTGGGAAGCAGGCTGTTAAGGGACAAGGCGCTGAGGAAGGCAAGATAGCCGAAATGCATTCGCCATACCAGGACCCTTGAAATAAACGGCTGTTTGTTCTGTGTTCCCCGCGTGGCTGCTCATCTTTTTCGTGGCAAAAGGATTTTCAACTATGTCTACTGCACAGCCAGACGTGCAGAAGAGCGAGCCCTGCAGCACCAAGTGACTTTGGGTTTTACTGGCAAACCGGCTGCTTGCAGCCTTACAACAATCGAGGAATCGATACAACCCAAGAGTCCGCCAGGAGTCCCAACGAGGAGGAAGCAAGCAGAGGTATTTTATCTCCCCGGGGCGCACACAGTCTCTCATTTGACTGCTCCAGCTTCTGACCGAACTTGGGAGGAGAGGCGCAGCAGTTCAGCGGGGACACAGGGCACGCACCGCGATGTTCTTTCGTCCGTCAACCAACCCACCTACCTGATGGGGCACGATATGACATGGACTCTACTCCCCCACACCGGCTACCTGACATGTCCAAGACTGTTGCATGTTGGGATTTGGAGTCCCGGAAATTCAACACGGACTCTGATTGGCTGTGCAGACTGCAAGGGGGAGGGAATACAGTGCTTATGAACATTCAACGGGAGGTAACTGGGAAGCAGGCTGTAAAGGGACAAGGCGCTGAGGAAGGCAAGATAGCCGAAATGCATTCGCCATACCAGGACCCTTGAAATAAATGGCTGTTTGTTCTGTGTTCCCCGCGTGGCTGCTCATCTTTTTCGTGGCAAAAGGATTTTCAACTATATATATATATATATATATATATATATATATATATATATATATATATATATATATATATATATATATATATATATATATATATATATATATATATATATATATACATATATATATATATATATATATATATACATATATATATATATATATATATATATATATATATATATATATATATATATATATATATATATATATATATTCACTGAAAAACCATAGGTTTGACACATGTTATAGCTAGCTGGAAATTTTACTGACATAAAACCAATGAAATTCCACGTTATAGTTAGTTGGACTCACTATAACTTGCGCGTGCAATGCACTGCTGATGACGTCACATATTACATCACTCATGACATGGTCAGTGACATCACTGATGACACCATCCTTGTGACAAAGTGACAGACCTCCTTTCACTGTAATGTAACCCTTGAGACACATATTCAAAAATAGAAACTGAAATTAAAAAAAAAATGGAGATACCTATATCAGTTATAACAAGCAATTCAGTAATTCCACTATCTATATACACATCCACTCATTCACCAACAGTTCTATATAGTCACTCATACATATACTCACTCATCATATGAAGTGATACACCTATACATCCTGTTACACACCGACAGTCATCCAAAAGTTACTCACACACATATTCACACGTGCAAATAAACTATTGAACATCCATTTATTTGAATATAGAGTTATACACACACTTCCACCTTACTTCTATTGAAATTTACACATATTTATTCTCTTAAACAATCACTTATAGAAACACATACTTATTTAAACAGGAACTCTTACAATCTCTTACTCTCACATATACTCACTTATATACATCAATATTCATATATACTAGATTAAAACATATGTAGTTACTGATAAAGACACTAGTGAGACAGTCATTCACTCACTAACAAACACATATAGACACTCATCCACCCATACAGTCCTGTACATATGCTGTCTTCAAAACACATACAAACAGAGAGTCAGTCACTCATGCATCTATGTGCTAAGTAATACCCCCACCAAACCATATAGACACTCATACTGATACTAATAAAAATATCTAATAACCCATATACATACGCATGAAGCTACTTACCAACACATGTAGCCACTTATACACAAAGTGAAACACTAATATATATATTTAAATATTTAAACATAACTCACTAATATTTTTTTTTCAGAAAGACACATATTCACTGGATGGTGTCATCATTGATGTCATGAGTGATGTCACTGACCATGTCATGAGTGATGTAATATGTGACGTCATCAGCAGTGCATTGCACGCGCAAGTTATAGTGAGTCCAACTAACTATAACGTGGAATTTCATTGGTTTTATGTCAGTAAAATTTCCAGCTAACTATAACATGTGTCAAACCTATGGTTTTTTCAGTGAATTTCATAGGTTTTTTAAATGCTACTTCCTAACTATAACGTGTGTAAAACCTATGGTTTTTTCTGTGAATTTCATTGGTTTTTAAAATGCTAATTCAGAAAAATGTCGTGTATGCAACCTATACTTTTGGCAATAAAGTTCTGGCAATATTTTTTTCGAAAACAAGCCGTTTTCTTCACTGTTCAAGACTCCTTGTAAAGCGATACAGAATTCGAAAGTCTGTACCTTGCCTTTTTTTAAACACATTAAAATTTGTCTGTAAATAAAAATAGCCTTACTAAACTTTCGTGCGCGACCCGGTGTGCGCACTCTCGGCAACAGTTGTCAATAAAATGGATATCGCATTTCCAGGCTTTCGTGCGCGACCGAGTGCGCGCACCGGCCTATATATTTCGTAAAAACCTTGCGATTTGTACTTTCCAAAAACAGCTCCAGGAGCATATTATAAAGGGCATTTATCGGCTTTCGATCGTGCGCGACCGTGTGCGCGCAACCGCCTATATATATTTTCGGGAAAAGTTCGCGATTGCAACTTATTAAATTTCTTCATACACCCACCATAGAACTTATACTACTCAGAAGATATATTAAATCCGGATATGTTTCGATTTACTCCTTTTCACGTTTTGAAATTGGACCGCTACTTCCAACCAGATACTATCACCGCGTACACGTCCTGAGACGCGCATGTGAAGTCATGTGACTTGAAAACAACACTTCCAATTGGTTCCTAGTAGTTTCTATGCTGCGTCAATACCTACGCCTGCTTCAAACACATGCACAGTTTTGAAACAGCATGGGCCTGAAAGTCCTGAAAGTCACTGAGTGAAATATCATACATTACAGTCAGCCACTTTCAAGACGCATTCCTTCAGAGGAACACTTACCGTTTATTAGAGGTAGATCGTCCGACTCCACCGGAAAACACCCCTAATAAAAAAGACATATATATAAAATGCGGACTAGCCGCTGTATCGTACTAGCAAACTTTAACTTAAAACTCGTTAGAGAAAACAAAAGGAATCGAACAAAATCAATAGGCCACTGATAGGATCACTTTTTGACCTTGCTAAAATAGAAACATTAGGAACAACCCCTCATGAGAAATATGAAACTAGTGAAACTAGTGAGAGAAACCGAGCTCGACGCCATCTTGCCCCCTTTTAGGCCCCATCACGAACATAGATAGCCCTACATAGCAAAACGTGATCTTATCGCCTGCCCAACTTCAGATCTGACCCCCCCCCTTTTGCTCTCATGTCCTGTCGGAATGTCCGGCTGTAGATTACAATCACATGTTCCATTTGGGAGGGGAAACAACATCAGAGCGACAAATATTAGAAATATACCACACGACAGCAAAATAACAGATTAAAACGTTTTTATCCTTGAACAAAAATATATTAAAACAACTATGGAGAACCATTACGCGAATAGTCCGGAGGCGACACCATGTGCCAAGGCCTGTCCCCAGGATGAACCAAGGAATCCGTTCCTGGGACCGTGGCAAAGAGCAGCCGGTCGCCATCGGCCAGAGAAGGCATGGGCCCGACCCGAGATGTAGTTCTCTTCCCATTCTCTTCCTCTTTCGGCGCCTTGCAGGCCACGAGGGGGGGGATGTCTTGCATATGCCTCCGACCCCCCCCCCCCTCTCTTCATCGCCTGGTCCAGCCATAACAAATGTCAGCAAAACGCCGTGGGGTACACTGGGAGGGAGAGACGGCGCAGACGATAATCTTTCGGCGCCTTGCAGGCCACGAGGGGGGATGTCTTGCATATGCCTCCGACCCCCCCCCTCTCTTCATCGCCTGGTCCGGCCATAACAAATGTCAGCAAGACGCCGTGGGGTGCACTGGGAGGGACAGGCGGTGCGGACGAGCCTCTCCCGCCTCCCCACGTGCAGGCCCCTCACCTGCACCCCCAACGCTCCACGCACCCGTCAAAGGACTCGTCCACTCTTGCGGTGCAGCAACGCTCCATGCACCTGGCAAAGGACTCGTCCACTGTACCGGTGCAACGATGCTTCGCCCGGCAGGCTTGAGTCCATCAGCTCCTGCAACCCAGTGACTTCCGGTGGTTGCAGATCTTTCCTTTCAAAATGCTGCCAACAATATTTTCTGAATGGCGTAGCCACGAGACGTTGGCGCTCTCATGCTGACGCCAGCCTCAGTTTGAATGACCAACAATCCGGGGCGCGGCGGGGAGCGCGTAACGTAAGCATAACAGGTCATGTGGCTTGTTAAGGCTTTTCATTGGTTTAGAAATATTTTTATGAGCATATTTGACTATTTTATTAAAGACACTACACATAACCTGTTTTTCAAGTTATGTTTAATTTTAAATGAAACGGTTTACATTTTCACTTTTTATTTCCAGTAAATTTGAAAAATAAATGTTTATAGTTCCATATGCTGAAGCACGTCAGCTTCCCACCCTATGTCATACAATTCTGACAAATCGGCATCCTCATCATGTTCTTCATCATCCTCAGGATTTAAATCATCTAAGGGTTCCACTTCCACTGACGTTTCAATGACATGTTCAACAATAAGATTGAGACCAACGGATTGCTCATTATCACTCATGGTTAATGTCCTTATCTTTAAAGAAAGAGAACAACAATGAGATGTTGCAGAGTAAGAGACAAATCTCAGACACTATAATAGTAAAATTGTTTAACAACAGTTACATTTTGCAGCTATTATTTAGCCATGTCCAGCGATGCTGAGTAGGTGAGTCCTATGTCCAAGTTTTCAGTGAACAGGACTCATCTCTTTTTAACCTTCGATAAGCTTCACCAACTCTGTGTCCCCTGCTCATACTTAAATGTAAAGGAGCAGATTTATGTTAACTGGCGCATCCCCAGAGATGCACCAGTTAATGTGCACCGCTGCTCTGCCACCCATGGTGTGCCGCATGTACAATGTGGAGCACCATTTACTCGCAGTGACAAAATGGCGGTCAACACTTCCTGATTTCCTTCGAATCGAACGTTAACAGACGTCACGCAGCAAAAAAAAATTCCGCTCGCGCGCAGCCCCTCCTTCCCCAAAGTAGCAATGTTGGGCTACTTTTGGGCTGCTTTCTAGTAGGGTTTTTGAGCGTCAGAAAGTCTACAAAAGCCGTCGGCAACGGCCTGGGGTGGAGAACCATTACGCGAATAGTCCAGAGGAGACACCACACGCCAAGGCCTGTCCCCAGGATGAACCAAGGGATCCGTTCCTGGGGCTGTGGCAAAGAGCGGCCGGCCGCCATCGGCCAGAGAAGGCATGGGCCCGACCCGAGATGTAGTTGTCTTCCCATTCTCTTCTTTTTTCGGTGCCTTGCAGGCCACAAGGGGGATGTGACATACCTAATAGTATAACTCATATATATCCGACCTTCCCCTCTCTTCATCGCCTGGTCCGGCCATAACAAATGTCAGCAAGACGCCGTGGGGTCCACTGGGAGGGAGAGGCGGCGCGGACGAGCCTCCCCAGATGGAGGCCCCTCAGCTGCACCCCCAACGATCCATGCACCTGGCAAAGGGTTCGTACTCTGTGGCGATATAGGGACACTCCACGAGCCCAGCAAAGCGTTCGCATACTCTGGCGGTATAGGGACGCTCCACGAGCCCAGCAAAGGACTCTCCCACTGTTGCGGTACAGCGACGCTCCACTCACCCAGCAGGGTCTCGTCCACTGTGGCGGTGCAACGATGCTTCGCCCGACAGGCTTGAGTCCATCTGCTCCTGCAACCCAGTGACTGCCGGTGGTTGCAGATCTCCTAAAAATGGCGGTCGACTTTGCAGGAATGGGCCTGGCGTGAAAAGTTGGCCTGGTCACCTGTTAACCAGAAAATGGGCCCCTGTCTTTCCTTTCAAAATGCTGCCAACAATATTATATCAAACTCTGCATCGGTACTTACTTATAAATGCAGAAACAACTCAATTAACACAAGGGCTTTTTTCAGAGCCACCTTATATCAAAGCACTCAATCTTCTGATTTATCTCCATTTTCACACTTTTGTAAATAGGTGTGCGCGCCCGAGTGCGCGCACCCCGCAACTTTTTCGAGAAAAAAATATATATATTTTCGCTTTTAAGGACCTTACTGCACACCCTGAGAAAACCTACGCAGCAAAACAATCTCTACCTTCTCCCCTTTCCATGTTCCAACACTTTGAAATGACAATATATTTACTCGCAGTGACAAAATGGCGGTCAACACTTCCTGATTTCCTTCGAATCGAACGTTAACAGACGTCACGCAGCAAAAAAAAATTCCGCTCGCGCGCAGCCCCTCCTTCCCCAAAGTAGCAATGTTGGGCTACTTTTGGGCTGCTTTCTAGTAGGGTTTTTGAGCGTCAGAAAGTCTACAAAAGCCGTCGGCAACGGCCTGGGGTGGAGAACCATTACGTGAATAGTCCGGAGGAGACAACACACGCCAAGGCCTGTCCCCAGGATGAACCAAGGGATCCGTTCCTGAGGCCGTGGCAAAGAGCGGCCGGCCGCCATCGGCCAGAGAAGGCATGGGCCCGACCCGAGATGTAGTTGTCTTCCCATTCTCTTCTTTTTTCGGTGCCTTGCAGGCCACAAGGGGGATGTGACATACCTAATAGTATAACTCATATATATCCGACCTCCCCCTCTCTTCATCGCCTGGTCCGGCCATAACAAATGTCAGCAAGACGCCGTGGGGTCCACTGGGAGGGAGAGGCGGCGCGGACAAGCCTCCCCAGATGGAGGCCCCTCAGCTGCACCCCCAACGATCCATGCACCCAGCAAAGGGTTCGTACTCTGTGGCGATATAGGGACACTCCACGAGCCCAGCAAAGCGTTCGCATACTCTGGCGGTATAGGGATGCTCCACGAGCCCAGCAAAGGACTCGCCCACTGTTGCGGTACAGCGACGCTCCACTCACCCAGCAGGGTCTCGTCCACTGTGGCGGTGCAACGATGCTTCGCCCGACAGGCTTGAGTCCATCTGCTCCTGCAACCCAGTGACTGCCGGTGGTTGCAGATCTCCTAAAAATGGCGGTCGACTTTGCAGGAATGGGCCTGGCGTGAAAAGTTGGCCTGGTCACCTGTTAACCAGAAAATGGGCCCCTGTCTTTCCTTTCAAAATGCTGCCAACAATATTATATCAAACTCTGCATCGGTACTTACTTATAAATGCAGAAACAACTCAATTAACACAAGGGCTCTTTTCAGAGCCACCTTATATCAAAGCACTCAAACTTCTGATTTATCTCCATTTTCACACTTTTGTAAATAGGTGTGCGCGCCCGAGTGCGTGCACCCCGCAACTTTTTCGAGAAAAAGAAATATATATTTTCGCTTTTAAGGACCTTACTGCACACCCTGAGAAAACCTACGCAGCAAAACAATCTCTACCTTCTCCCCTTTCCATGTTCCAACGCTTTGAAATGACAATATATTTACTCGCAGTGACAAAATGGCGGTCAACACTTCCTGATTTCCTTCGAATCGAACGTTAACAGATGTCACGCAGCAAAAAAAAATTCCGCTCACGCGCAGCCACTTGGGTGCGCGCACGCATGCGCGCCTATAGATATATAATTGACTTTAACTTTAATTTTCTCAACAACTACTAAACGGATTTACACCATTCCAAAAAAAGCGTAATCTGCGAGCCGGACTGTACAGTTTTGCCAAATTTCTTATAAATCCATTCACCCATTCGACCTGTAGCCGAGTCTAAAGGTCCTATGGAAAATAACATGGAGAAAACACGTTTTGGGACCCCCCTTTTATCTCAGCCCCCACTTGACCAATCCCCCCCAAACTTTTAGGGAAGGAGCGCAGCGGACTGAGCCATCTTCTTTGAGAAATTCGCTAAGATTCTTCAACCAGGGCCAAAGTTATTCCAAATAGAATGTTGAGCATTTCCTATGGAAACTAGGTCCTAACTATAACTACCTACTGGCTACCGCCAGTAGGTAATATATATATATATATATATATATATATATATATATATATATATATATATATATATATATATATATATATATATATATATATATGTATATATATATATATATATATATATATTAATAGAAGAAGAAAGACTTTGTCTACCACTGTTTTCAATCCTTACTTTGAGGCGAATGAAAGACTTTGTGTGGTATAATGCTTGAAAGAGTATGAAAGAAGAATGGAAAGTTTGCGAAATAATATTGCTCAATTGTTGGTTTCACACAGGTGACCTCATAGGGCTGTTTCACCTCCCACCTTGGTAAGGTGGGTAAAGAATGTTATGAGAGAGACTGATTTGGAGGCCAGTAAGTTTGGAGGTAATTCCCTTAGGGTTGATCGGCGTTAGAAGCCTTCATCTTGAGCAGTGGCTTGCAAAATGTCCTTAGATCTGCAGACTGGGCAAATAAGAATATGTTCAAAAGTTGCTACTTTAGACCTGTTGTAAATGCAAGTGATAATGTATTAACAGCACTTTAAACTTGTATAACGTTAGCCTCCATGTCCCGGCATGAAAAGTAGATTTTTCACAGTCTGGTGGGCAAAAAATCTGGATTTTATTAATGACAGGGAGTCTAAGATTATCCCACCACATAAATACCCACCATGATTAAGTATTATTTCAATTTTCTTTCAGATTAAGAACAGTTTGGATAATAATATTTGGGATAACCTTTGGGGAGCATTCACCTTTGGAATTTAGTTCTGTGTTTGGATTTATCTTGTTTGCAGTACTGGAAGATGGCTGCATGTTGCTGGACTATATCATCATCATCACTATATACTTTACTAGAATGTTTTAAAGTTCTAAATTATTTCTAATGTTGCTTCTGTGATTGGGCAATAAGATTTGCATAATCTTAGCCTGCATGTCCTTTATAAAATCCAGATTTTCTGCCCAGCAGGCTTGAAAAATATACGTTATCTTTGCCAGTATTTTGCTATCTACATTGAGCAGTGATAATGAGCGGTAGGAAGTACATTTGGTCGAATTTCTGCCCGATTTCAGAAGCACTGTAATGATAGCTTCCCATACAGATAGGGGAAATATGCCTTCTCTCAAAGCTTCTAGATATACTTCCAAATAGTGCAGAGCCTATATGTCTTTATCCATTTTTTTATCTCCTGGGAACAGCAATCTGAGCCCAGGAATTTCCCCTTCATCGAGTTTTTTTATGGCTGCATTTATTTCCTCTAGAGTGATAGAGCAGATATTATATGAAAAGGATTTTATGAGAAAGAAATTATCTATGACAACTTTTTGCAAGAAAATAGCAAACATGTGCAAGTTACACCTTGTGAGAAGGAAAAAAATATGCAAACTATTGTTACTGCACCGTAAAAGCATGCAGAAGACAGGTAGAACAGAGATGTATATTATGTGTTCACAATAATATAGAAGTGATTTTAATAATGAAAATATATTGGGCCTCATTTAAGAGGCCCCTTGCGCCATCGGAACTTCACTTTTCATGAAGTTCCGTGGCGCAGAAGCCTGCGTGGTATTTATCAGGCAGCAGTACGCCAGTTTTTGTGGCGTACTGCTGCCTGACTAAATATCAGTCCCTTTAACGCAGTGTTCTGCGTTAAAGGGGCGTGCAATGGGTGTTGCTGGGGGCGTTCCCAGCAACATCCATGGCCTTTTGACACTGCCCCAGATTTACCAGAAATCGTAACTCTGAAGCAGTGTCAAAAGCTTACGCCTCCCCAGGGGAGGCGTAAGGGAGGCGCAACAGGGAGAAATTTCTTTATTTCTCCTCGTATTTCCTTTTTCTATGCGTCCTGCATTCTGCAGCACACATAGAAAGAGGAAAAGCCTCTTGTGATTATTTTTGTACAGAAAGGTTTCCCTTCCTGTACAAAAATAATCTTCCCCGCAACGCAGGCACCCTTGCACCATTGTGCAAGGGTGCCTGCGCTGGCAGCCCATTGTGCGCCGGCACAGGGGAAAAGGACAGGAATGCACCGTATCTTATAGATAGGGCGCATTTCTGCTCTTTTCTTTTGCCGTAGGGAAGCGCAGCAGGAAGGCCTGCTGCGCTTCCCTAGGGCAAAAAGTCATAAATGAGGCGCATTATATTTATTAACATGTGTTAGAAATATGAAGAAAGGTAAATTCTCATGTTCTGGAGTTTATCGCTAATCAGCTTGATATTCATATATGAGTGTGAACATTAATGAGACTAAATTGAAACAACATTAATTTACTTGGATTTAAAGTGAAAAAGTAATGAAAGTGGCATTTTATGTAATAACGTGTACACCAAAAATGACAAAATAAAAGTAGGTGTTGCACAATCATGCCTAACCGTGCCTTCATGAAACTTCTCTAGGATGTATTTCACATATATATTAATGATTTAGATTATAGACACAAATGTTTAAACAAAATATTAATTCTATGTACATGTTGGTATTTGTAAAAATTTTATGAGGATCCTATACCTACATGTATTAATTTCAACCATATTGAAATTATTATTAATGCATCAATTATATATTTGAACTTATTTGCTTACATTTTCATTTAATGTATGATTCACAATTAATATGATTTTACCGTATAATTGCTTAAATTCATGTAGGCCTTACTCAAACAGTGAAATCATGGACTGGTATAACCAAAGCATATGGGAACATTTCACATTATTGCCAGTAGTATTGAATTCATATTTGTTTCGTTTGACTTCTCCAGTACTGTGGAGATTACTGGCTACAATCATTGCTATGATTTCGAACAGCTGTCTGGGAAAGTTTCCTTTTGAACTTGCTATGCTTTATCCTCAATGTGCCATTTTTTAATGTGTCGCATGATTGAATAACTTAAGGAACTGCGCAATCGATCCACCAATTTTTCTGGCTGTTTTGTCTTCGTTACTGACGCATTACACTCATCCTATACGAACTGACCAGTAGACTTAGTGATCTGACAAATTTAAGTGATGCCAGGAGGTGTCATCCCAGAACTGACTGAGTATAATTGTCTACCCTAAGGAATGTTGGGTGGTTCTGATGTCTAGTGTAACAAGAGAGAGAGGACAGAGATTTCAATTCATGTTGCTGTGACCTTTGGTGTTTCAGCAATGGATAAGACAGGTCTCTGTCTTATTGGACTGGACTGGCTACTTGGAACTTTCATGAACAAGCCTTTGCAAAAGGCTTACATGGATACCTATCTATATGGACAAAAATGCTGAATATGCCTGGATGGGGTCTACCGAGTGAGATGGCCCCTCTCTTATCACCTTACCTTTCCTGAATCCCGAGCTTTGGCACTTCATTAAATCAATTTAATTTTAATACTAATCGGAATGCACAATTTACATTTAAATTGTTTCCATTTTAACTGATAAGCCAAATTAACTGCCTCGATCCGACTCTGCTATTTTGACTTATTGTCCTTTTCTGGGCTGGAATGTATACTGGGTAACCGTATGACTGAACAGAAATGCAGAAGTGAAGTTTCAGATCATCACATCCTGACGCTATTATTCCTGTTAGCTATGAAGGAACGCCTGCTTTGCATGATCCTTGCCTGCCTACGTTTCTTTAGGAGATTTTGGTTGGCAGTGATCTTATTTTATATCTACTGTATTTGTCTGAGATTTATCTATATGAGTTTAATTTCGAGTTTGCAATACAATTATCCTATTCTTGGTCCTCATTGGGTAACTACCAATTCCCCAAATATCCAAACCCTCTCAGCACAGTGCAAGATCCATTGAAGACCAAATATTTGGAAAGTACGAAAGGGCCCAGTAAACACAGAAAAATCTATTTTACCTTTGCCAGTATTTAGTTATCTAAAGTTAAGCAGCAATAATTGGCGGTATGAAGAACTTTTGGTCAAGTCCCTGCCCGAATTTAAAGGAAAAGCACCGTAATGAAGGCTTCCCATATGAGGGGGAAAATATGCCTTCTCTCAAAGCTTCTGGATAGACTTCCAAATAGAGCAGAGCCAATATGTCTTAATCCTTTTTTTAAACTCCTGGGTGAAAAGCCCTGGAATTTCCCTTCATCAAGTTTTTTGATGCCTGCATTTATTTTGTCTAAAGCTATTGTGTTAGGATGTGCAGGGATCACCTGACAAAATATGCCTGGTACTTAGTTTTATTGGTATTCGGAGTTCTGGTAAATAAATAAAAAAAACTAAGTCTGAACGCTTCTTCCCCTTTGCGTCTTTTTCTACACTTGGGTACTTTTTCCATATGGCTCAGGCAGCACGGGAAGGTACCAGAAAACAAGGAGGGGAAAAAAACAACGTCAATTCAGTACATTAATACCATGATGATGGAGAGGGAGTGAGTGAGTCAACACCCATTCAACTCAGAGTACACATTCAACTCTTAGCAGGAGAATGCCACCGTGAGGGTTAGAAGGATACAGAAAGAAACATCACTCTTGGGCTTCCAAGGAGGTCCAAGGGGTTTCCTTTCTCCCCACCAAGGGACGTTACTCCTGACCACCTCTTGATTCCCAGGAACTGTGCACGTACCTGTGCAAGCCAAGTTCCTCCAGGAACGTGGCTGGGCGGCTCGTGTGGTCATTGGCCTCCTGGCTCTCCCTCACATGACTTGTCTCTGTAACCCGGTTCCTCCGGCTCCACTGCGATTCCGCTCAGCCCTCTGGATCGTCTGTCCGTCTCTTCCGGCTTGGCTACACACTCACAAACTTCCTACTTCAGGTTCTCGCCGCCCTCGCCTCCACTTTCAGCCTCTCCTGCTCACAGCGTGTCCTAGCTCCACCTCCAGTGGGTGTGACTTACCCCCCCCCCCCTTCATCTGCCAGGTTTTTGTTTTTAAAGAGCCCGCAGTACCGGTCCTCGGGATCATCCCCAGTGTATTGTACATCAAACAAAGATCCCGGGGGCTGAAAAGGAAAGAGAGGTGTGGGCCAGTGAGGTGGAGTTTCGTCTTCCACCATGGGATCATGGTCTAAGGTAGCTGGATCCTGACATATTGGTACTTTCAAAAATTGCCTGTGACACTGTTTCAACCATTTTAGGGCAATGTCATCTGAGTATTTCTCAGTATCAACCATTGTGAGTATTTTAAAAGTTCTCGTAGTGTGTCTTCATTATCAATAAGTGCCTTGCCGCCCTCTTCTTCCATCTGCAATATGTGACTGCTGTCTCTGTTGCATTTTAACTGCAAATGCAAGGTTTTCCCAGGTCATTCATCCTCACTGTTAGACCTGGCAACTTGGCGTGAGTCTCCCTTCCACTTTTTGCTGATGTGCCTCAGATGTTTTTGCTGGTGTTCGATGCTCAGGGCACTGCGACTCGGCCAATCCGTGCCGCAGTGCAAGTGCTCCTAATATAAAGTGTATCCGTAACTGATTTCCATGATTATCCTTTTTGGTTTACTGTCAGTCCCCAGTAACGTGCACCAGGAGTGCTGGGGCTTGTAGATACAAATGCCGCTAGTGGGCCTGCAGCGCTGGTT
This sequence comes from Lissotriton vulgaris, assembly GCF_964263255.1. Taxonomy (NCBI): domain Eukaryota; kingdom Metazoa; phylum Chordata; class Amphibia; order Caudata; family Salamandridae; genus Lissotriton; species Lissotriton vulgaris. The sequence continues at coordinate 780,069,375 of NC_141694.1, forward strand.
GCGCCGCCCACCGAAGCGGCCTCGTAAAAGATGTCTCGGTCCGCCATCGCAGACGCTGCGTGCGGTCCTGCACTGTCACGCTGACTGCGCAAGTGCACACACTTGCCAGTCCCTAAACCTTCCCTAACCTTCATATCAGTCACCCCTATGGTAGGCCTACGAGCCGGGTGCATTGTAAGCGTAAGGTAGGACAAGCCCTGAAGCGTGTGGCATGTCCTAGTAGTGAATTACTGCCCTTTTTTCATTCTTCACTATTGAAGGGCTGCCTGTTCTCTTAGGCCAAGGTGAGCTGCCGGAACTATTACACGCTATAGTCCCGGCCGGCTCAGGGAACACGGTAGCATGTCGAGTTTGGTATGCCTGAACTCAGAATAATAAAATACTTCCTTTAGCAAGGTTTATTTTAATATCCTGTGTTTGCAAATGCTACTTTTAGAAAGTTAGCCTTTGCTCGCCTGACTATTTCAGCCCACCTCTGCCAGGATGTGTATCTGTTGTCTGGGTTTGTGTGAGTGACAGGGCTGGGGAATTCCCGGGGCCAGTTGGGGTTACCAGGTGGTGAATAGGGTGCTTACACCAGGATCGGTGGGCGGAGTAGTCCTTGACTCTGAATAGGGTTGTGCTCCACCACCACAATACTGGCTCCACCCCCTGCGGAGCATCTGATGTCCCTGCCCTGCACCCTGAAAAAAGACGGCAGCTTCCTGTCAACAGAGTACTCCAAAACCGGGTTGAACCAGGCTCAGGCCCCCGCCCCTGCCAAGACAAAAGAAACCGAGTATAAAGGTAGGAGCCCTGCTCCCAAGAAAGTAGATCCAGTTTTGACCACGACGAACATCTGCCTTACTAGAAGGACCAAGAGAAGCTGAGGAAAGGAAACCTGCAGTGGTGCCTTGCTGAGGACGGAGAGGAAAAGACCAGAGAGGGCTTTGAAGACTTGTGCCTGAAACTATCTCCAAGGGCTTGATCATGAGCTTGCCCCCTGAACGGAACCCCAGGACCATTGGGTTCTATTCTGCCTGTGCCCGTTTGCTGTTGGGCCTTTAGTTCTTATTCCCTCGCCGGAGTTGTGACTCGGATGCCTTCGCCCTCCAAGGTCGTGACAGCTCGGAGCCTGGTCGCCCCGCCGCAGAGAGCCCCGCTCAAGCTTGAGTAGCTCTCCGCTTCAGAGCCTGGCCGCCCGCTCTCCTGTCACCTTGCCTGTTAGAGAGCACGCTGTGCGCCTTTCATCTTCCCCCGCCGGAATCTGCACGGAGCACATCTGATAGCCTCGGACGGTCCGTACGTCGTAACGTACCCGACTGTCTCGCTTTGCCCTCCTGCATACCAAGGCCGTCCCGCACCTCAATAAAGGCCTTCCATACTGTGGTACCGAAGGCCCGGTGCTGCACCCGTCTGCCCGAGAACACGACGCCCCAACAGCTCCACAGGTACGACCTGGTGTGCTAAGAAGTAGTACGCCCCGCAGGCCTGAACAGCGCCTCGCCCCGTGAGCTGCATCAGACCCCAGATCGCCGCAACCCTCCACACCATCCCGCGTTCCCGCCTCTCACCTCGAGGGGGCTCTGAGCCGGATAGATCTTTTGGAGAACCGTTGGCCTCATCCCGGGTCTGCCCTCACCAGTAGCCGCACCTGAAACGCCTCGGACACTCAACGCAAGGTACACTTGAACTCTATCCCGAGTTAGCATCGGATCCAGGGCCTGCAACGTTTGTTTTCCCTGTCATCGTACCTTGCTAACCAAGAACACTTAAGAACAATCGCCTATTTAAATCTGGTGGCCTTCAATCGCTAAACGTTATATGGTCTTGTGATAATTCTGCATATGAAGTATTTTTACATAAAGTCTACGTATGTTTGATACAATCCTATGACTGGTGCCCGTCTGTGGTGGGTCAGTTAGTTTCCTGTATGTGCTCATAAATGCTTAACTAACTATCGCCCTGAAGATTAGCCTTGTCTGCTCGCGCCAACCTACCTAGAGGGTGAGCAAGGGTTATTCCTAAAGGAGTAGTTCTCTTACCCTGACTAGAGGAGAGGGTCCCTGTTTACCACAAGTGCATACCTGTGCCAACCAAAGACCCCCGATTCTAACACTCACCTTACTACCTGGCCAGTGTGTGGCATCCCAAGAAGGCTGCTTTCCTGTCTTCTTGTTCCTAGAATTTCTGCTGCATGGCATTCATGACATTTACGTAACTGTTCTGGGTCATATCTGGGGCTTTCCTCTCTAGGTTCTTAATGTCCTTTTCTGTATGCTCCAGTTGCTTCTCTATTGCCTTGAGAACGCCTGCAGATTTAGCTATGATTGTGCCGCATATGTAAACTTTAAGGACTCCAATTGTGTGACTGACTTTAAGTACTGCCCCCATGATAAATTGGAAGAATTATGTAATGGCATTGTGTAGTTTATCCCTGGACAACGCATACAGCAATGTCTCAACCTAGTTCAAGGCAGGGACAGAATCAACTTTATTAGAGAGTAGCCTGAGAATTTGAAGGGGAGGTATGAAGTTTCCAAGACCCAGGGTGCAACTACGTGTGACATGAGCCAATAAAATCTGTGGGAGGGTGCTAAGTTTGGAGATGAATATAAAGAACACTTTTGAGTAACTCCATGTTGTAATCTCCATATGTTTTTTAGATCTAACATTTCCATTTCAGTCAGTCTGTCAGTGGCCTGTGTATTATGTGAGCCATACTCTTTGGATCTATCTAATCCTCAATTCCCGTCCGAAGTTGAAATCTCCTTCTCATAATCCTTTGTGTCCAAACATCTGATTACATGAAGTATGTTAGTGGAAAAATTAGATGTGGCCACATTTGGTGCATACATATTAACTAGGGCCACTCTTCTTTTGTAGAGGGGCCCAAAGAGCCCTATAAATCTACCCTCTGAGTCTTCCAATGTTCTAATTAGTCAGATATCAATAGAATGGCATACTAGAATGTACACACCTCTTGAATAAATACAAAACAATGAGATAAATCTGTGCTGACCCCTATGGGTCCAAGTGAGCCTCCCCATGTCCATCAAGCTATGCTAACACCTTCCTGGCCTTTTGAGAATTGTATAGGGCTCCAATACTCCAGGTTAGCCATGTCACTACTTTCCTAAAAAGGGTTACAAATCAGCATATCTAAAAAACAGTGTTATTGCCACACACTCTACCTTTACAAAGAAACTCTGATGCAAGCATTAAAGAAGAAAACTTAGCATGTCATATTGTTTCCCAAACACTCCCCTACACTGACTACCCCAAGTGTCAGGGTCAATTCCCATAACTGCTAATGTACTTGGCCGTTATGCCATTCCAATGATGATGCAAACCTAGGCACATGGTGTGCCAAACAGCCTCCCTGATTTCGGCAGGCTTCTGTATGTTCTGCTTGTAAAAGGCATGGTGCCCATTATGTATATAAGAACATGATCCAGAAGTTTCCGAAGGACAGGGAGGCAGCTATACTTTCGTAAGAAGCTCACTTAGTCAGTATAGTGCCAGCTCGTAAGCTCCCAGTCTCCTGAACATTGTTCAGGAGTGAAGTTTACATGGACCATAGCAACATCCCCTACTCTTCATTATTTGTGGTTCCCTCCCCACTCCATTTTCAAGGGATGGAGATGGCTCCATGGTTGGAGATGCCTTCCAAACATTGTTGTGTCTGTTATGGAATGTATGTGCTGCCACGTCAGTGAATACATCAGTTCTCCTTTCCAAGTCACTTTTGAGTTTTGCAGGGAAAAACATGATGCATTTTAAGCCATTGGACCGAATGACTTATTTTACATTTCCCCCTAAAATTACCCGTACCTGTCTTTACCCCTACGCCCAACTGTAAAATTATCCTTATTTCCATTTACCACTTCACACCACTTTTGAACGTAAAATGAGCATTACGTCCCAGATTCCTTATGATAGCTTTTGGGTGTGGGATTAGTCTGAGTAGACATGTCTAAGTGCGAGTTAAAGTTTTGCCCCGGATATCCCCCCAAGAGTCTTCATCACCAGTGGTCAGTAATTGCTTAAGGCAGGACATGTCATTTGTAGGAAAGTCACCGGGGTGGAGTTATATCTCGGGCATCTGAGAGAATATCCTTAGGTGTTAGAGGGTGCTCTTATCCTCTAGCAGGATGATCATCTGGTCTATCCCCAGGCACTTGATTAAGTCCAAAGTGGCCTACCCTACCAAGGCAAATGTTAGTTGACACCCGGCAGGGTCCTCTTTTGTCCTTAATCATGAAGGCACCAATCCCAATGAGAGAGGAGTTACCCCCACAACCGGTTTGAAGTAATCATAAGGAAAGGGTTGCTCATTCTCCTGGCCACACCTCTGGGATGAACACGGGACCTCTACACAGAAAAGGTTTACCATCTTGTTTTAGGTAGAGATGAAGGTAGGCACTGAGGGATATTTTGCAGTAGGACGCAGGAGCTGCTGCAAAAGTGGATAGGGTCATTCCTGTAAACCTTTTCCCTACTAATTAAATTATTCGCACGGGAGGGACCAGGAGTCAGCCACACCAAAGGCTAGTGTCAGGCCTACATTTGGCCCCGTTGGTACCCTTTCCTAAATACTTTTGGACCAGTGGAAGACAGAAGAAGGACTACACCTGTTGTTGAGGAGTGTGAGGAGACCTTAAAGGATGGACCTGATCCCACTTGTATCCAAAATAAAAAAAATGATTTAAATGGTCTGTTGGCTGGCCTCCTGTTAAGTACAGGAACATAGTAAGAGACTAGAAGCCTATTTGTCTGAGAGCCCAGCTAACCAATTTCAAATGGACCTGGCTTTGACCTTGCTGATGGCTTCTACTGGAGTTTGTCTTGGCTCCCAAGTGCTATTCCTGAGGCACTGGGAGCCATGGCTGTGTCAAAGTGCACTCCTCCTAACATCTTGAGAAACTTGGGACTTAGAATCTTTTTTGCTCCAAGGACCTTGGGAGGACAGGCGCAAACCTGGAAAGTTAATAGATGAATTTATGTTCCAGCTGGAGCTTTTCTGCCGCACCAAATCCATTTCAATAGGACATTGCCGAGAGGGTATCTGGCCTCCTGAAGCCCTGTTTGGCTGCAGCTTGCAGCCTTGCCTCATTGGAAGAATCTAAGTTCCAAAAAAGCGACCAAGTCCACATGCAGAAATTTTCACTTGACGAAGACGCTAAAAGTATCTGACTGGTGAGGGACCTTCCTTGGGCCAAGTTTTGAATTTCTCCTGCTTGGAGTCAACAGCTTTGCCAGGACTTTGTCTGACTGCTATCCAGCTCATGGAGCCCTCCTCAGCCACAGTCTGCTACTTTGCCCCACTGTAGCTTTTTGACCTGCAACTCAGAGACCATGGGCACGATTTATACATTGGTGGTTGTGCCAGCTTCCACCAGGACAACAGAATATTTTACTCTCTTGCCATGGTGGTGTTCCTGACTGGCAAATTTATAATTGTACGTTGTGCCAGCAGACATTTATAGCATTGATAGGAACCACCTTCCAGACAGTTCTCATCAATGTATTATAACCCTATCGTTTGGCTCCCTCAAACATAACAAAGCTGTATAGTGATTTTTAAAAAGTATTTTCAAAAACAACACCTGAAGCAGCTTTTTGTTTTTCAAAATAAAAAGATACAATGCCCCTCCTTACTATAGGAATTATATCCCTTGGTGAGAGGGGCATTTTGCAGTTTTTACTGTTTTTTCCCAGCCAGGATTTTCTTGGCAGTGACCTTCAGTGAAAACTCACCTTTATATCTACTCATCTAAATTAGATGGGCAGACAAACAGGTCAGCTTCCGATGGCCCTTACTCCATCGGGCTGTCTGAGGGATCTAACCACACAGGAGATGGAGTAGTCTCCACAATGGTTACACCAAAGAACTTCGGGCATAGTATCATGAAACAGGGTTACATTTTTTGCCACTTTAGAGGCAGGAAACTGCTGCTAAAGCGGCGATAATGAGCTTGGTAATATGCCCTTGTGAATTCCCATAGAAGCCCATGTTCTGGTGTGAACATGGGCTTCTATTGGAATTCTCTACGGCATATTATCAAGCCCATTATCGCCGCTTTAGCTGCAGTTTCCAGCCGCTAAAGCGGCGATAATCTTAACTCCGTTCTTGATAATATGTCCCTTCCTTCTTTTAATTTTGGAAGGCAAATCATTATGTTGGTGGGAAGGTACTCCATCCCCTTTCCACCAACATATAAATGGGTCCCTTAAACCTTTGACCAGATTTAACCTGATTTCTGTAGCTGGCCTGCACATCATCCTGGTCAGCCTTAAACTGCTACTCTGTACCTGTTAAGCACAATTAGATAACAATGATTGGCGCTTTTTGCTGTTTTTTCATTTATAATTTTAAAAACTCATCGTTCCGGGTCCTATAATTGGATTTTTATATTTTTGTTTTGTTTTGTTCATTGAGTTATTCTCCTTTTTTTATAAATAGAAGTGGCATTTTTATTCTCAATGCTTTACACATTTTCTTATGCTAACTATCGCTGCTCTGTGCCATAGCTCAGGTAGAAGGTCAAGAAGGTAGCAGAATTATTACTTGTGGGGGACTCTTATCCACTATAGCTAATAACCCACTTTCTCATAAAGATCATTACACCAAGCATTGTCTTACTTTATCACCAAGGGCATGCATCAGTGGCAGTCAACAAGTTTGTGCGCGAAAAGGTATGACCTTCCACTTCGTTGAACACCCCTGTGTTTGGCCTCATAACACACTGAAACCTCTCCTTTAACATACTCAAAATATGACACCAAAAATAAGATCAACTGTTTATTTTAAGCAGCCATATAAGCTGTTCGTAATGTAATTCTAATTAACAATGAATTTAAAAAGGTCGCACATTGTCGTAATAAAAAAGCACGTCCTTTGTTCCAATTCAGCTATATTTGATGTTGTGCGTGGGATTTGACACTTGTCTAATGAAATTGAAGGATTCATCTGAGTAATGTTGACATAAATTAAACTAGTAAAGGAAGTAGATAATTTTGACATGCTCCACGGGCTACTTTGATTATGCAGACTGTCACTCATTCATTTTGCACAGGTGATTTCCATACTTTGTTAATGAGGAAAAGCACATTATAGTGAAGGGGTACTATCTTTCGCAGTGAATCATTGGACTAAAGTTTCCACAATAGAGATTTGTGTTTGACCCTATGGCAATGGTTCCCATCAAAATCTTTATTTGGCACAATCAAAATGGGCCATAAAAGTACAAAGAATAAAAAGCAGCAACGGATAATATTGAAAGCACATAAAAACCAATATACAATGTACAATTTAAAAACAATACAGTTAGAAATCACAGCTCATACCACAGATTAAAACGAATACTTTTCTTAACTCAATACTAAGACAATCTTAAAGCAGCATGATAATTAGTCTGTCCCTGGCCCAGTGCATCATGGGAACAGGGCAGACCAAACTACCAAGCCAATTCTTTTACTGGAAAGGAAAACAAGCTTCCGGGGACCGGTTTCTGGCATTACAGCCGGTTCTGAGCTGGGATGGTGCAGTGAGCTAAAAAACGGTGATGGATCAAGCCCTGATCTTTGGACTGGGTAAGAGTGGTCTGCTTAATTCAGACACTCTGTTCATCACTACCCCCTTTTCTGAATCGTTTTTGTCCACCATAAGCGTGGAAGGGTATACTCAGATGTGAGTCCCTTGCTCATTGCACCATCAGGATTCAAGCAAGACGGGCCGAAGACGGCTGAAATGCCAGAAACCGGTCCCCGGAAGCTTGTTTCCTTCCCAGTATAAGAATTGGCTTGGTAGTTTGGTCTGCTCTGTTCCCATGATGCACTGGGCCAGGGTCAGACTAATTTGCATATAGCCAGGTTCTGAGCTGGGATGGTGCAGTGAGCTAAAAAACGGTGATGGATCAAGCCCTGATCTTTGGACTGGGTAAGAGTGGTCTGCCTCATTCAGACACTCTGTTCATCACCACCCCCTTTTCTGAATCGTTTTTGTCCACCATAAGCGTGGAAGGGTATACTCAGATGTGAGTCCCTTGCTCATTGCACCATCAGGATTCAAGCAAGTCGGGCCGAAAACGGCTGAAATGCCAGAAACCGGTCCCCGGAAGCTTGTTTCCTTCCCAGTATAAGAATTGGCTTGGTAGTTTGGTCTGCTCTGTTCCCATGATGCACTGGGCCAGGGTCAGACTAATTTGCATATAGCCAGGTTCTGAGCTGGGATGGTGCAGTGAGCTAAAAAACGGTGATGGATCAAGCCCTGATCTTTGGACTGGGTAAGAGTGGTCTGCTTAATTCAGACACTCTGTTCATCACCACCCCCTTTTCTGAATCGTTTTTGTCCACCATAAGCGTGGAAGGGTGTGTTACCGCTACAACGCATCTTTTACAACGCGTTCCGTTACAACGCGATTTTTACATCGCAAATACCATTACAATGCATGCCATTACAACGCATGGCATTACATAGCAGATGCTATTACAACGCATGGCATTACATCGTAAGTATTGGTAAGTATTTAATTTTTTATTTTTATTTTATTTAATATTTTATAATTGATTTAATTATTATTAATTATTTAAAAATATTTATTTCGTTTTTAAATATTATAAATTAAATATATTAATTTAAGTATTTTTTAAAATAAGTATGAGTATAGGAGTATATGTTTTGGGGTACTGATGTATATGTTTTGGGGTGTTTGGGTATTTTTAGGTTTTAGGGCAGTGTTTGGGTTTTGGGGTACAGGGGTGTTTTTAGGTTTTAGGGCAGTGTTTGGGTTTTGGGGTACAGGGGTGTTTTTAGGTTTTAGGGCAGTGTTTGGGTTTTGGGGTACAGGGGTGTTTTTAGGTTTTAGGGCAGTGTTTGGGTTTTGGGGTACAGGGGTGTTTTTAGGTTTTAGGGCAGGGTTTGGGTTTTGGGGTACAGGGGTGTTTTTAGGTTTTAGGGCAGGGTTTGGGTTTTGGGGTACAGGGGTGTTTTTAGGTTTTAGGGCTGGGTTTGGGTTTTGGGGTACAGGGGTGTTTTAGGTTTTAGGGCAGGGTTTGGGTTTTGGGGTACAGGGGTGTTTTTAGGTTTTAGGGCAGTGTTTGGGTTTTGGGGTACAGGGGTGTTTTTAGGTTTTAGGGCAGTGTTTGGGTTTTGGGGTACAGGGGTGTTTTTAGGTTTTAGGGCAGTGTTTGTGTTTTGGGGTACAGGGGTGTTTTTAGGTTTTAGGGCAGTGTTTGGGTTTTGGGGTACAGGGGTGTTTTTAGGTTTTAGGGCAGGGTTTGGGTTTTGGGGTACAGGGGTGTTTTTAGGTTTTAGGGCAGTGTTTGGGTTTTGGGGTACAGGGGTGTTTTTAGGTTTTAGGGCAGGGTTTGGGTTTTGGGGTACAGGGGTGTTTTTAGGTTTTAGGGCAGGGTTTGGGTTTTGGGGTACAGGGGTGTTTTTAGGTTTTAGGGCTGGGTTTGGGTTTTGGGGTACAGGGGTGTTTTTAGGTTTTAGGGCAGGGTTTGGGTTTTGGGGTACAGGGGTGTTTTTAGGTTTTAGGGCAGGGTTTGGGTTTTGGGGTACAGGGGTGTTTTTAGGTTTTAGGGCAGGGTTTGGGTTTTGGGGTACAGGGGTGTTTTTAGGTTTTAGGGCAGTGTTTGGGTTTTGGGGTACAGGGGTGTTTTTAGGTTTTAGGGCAGGGTTTGGGTTTTGGGGTACAGGGGTGTTTTTAGGTTTTAGGGCAGGGTTTGGGTTTTGGGGTACAGGGGTGTTTTTAGGTTTTAGGGCTGGGTTTGTTTTTTGGGGTACAGGGGTATTACGACTTTATATAAATTAAATTAATTAAATTAATGTTATTTAATTTAATTAAAATAATAACTATATTTACAATTATTAATTTAATTGTATTAATAAACGATTATAATTAAATTATATTATTTAAACATGTTTAATTAATTAAATTCTTTTAATTTTATTAAATATAATTATATTATGTATTATTTATAACTTAATTAAATTATAATTATATTTATTGTTATTAATTACATTATATTATTTTCTATTTATAAATTTTTTATATATCATTAATTATATTATTTTAAATATATTAAATTAATATCAATTTTAATATTAATTAAATTACTATAATTAAATTAATTACTGTTTTAAAAATGTTATATTATTTTTATTATTTTAAATTAATTTAATTAACTTTATTACATTTTTTTAAAAAAAGATATACTTACCTATACTTACGATGTAATGCCATGCGTTGTAAAAGTATCTGCTATGTAATGCCATGCGTTGTAATGGCATGCATTGTAATGGTATTTGCGATGTAAAAATCGCGTTGTAACGGAACGCGTTGTAATACATCGCGTTGTACTGACACCAATCCGCGTGGAAGGGTATACTCAGATGTGAGTCCCTTGCTCATTGCACCATCAGGATTCAAGCAAGACGGGCCGAAGACGGCTGAAATGCCAGAAACCGGTCCCCGGAAGCTTGTTTCCTTCCCAGTATAAGAATTGGCTTGGTAGTTTGGTCTGCTCTGTTCCCATGATACACTGGGCCAGGGTCAGACTAATTTGCATATAGCCAGGTTCTGAGCTGGGATGGTGCAGTGAGCTAAAAAACGGTGATGGATCAAGCCCTGATCTTTGGACTGGGTAAGAGTGGTCTGCTTAATTCAGACACTCTGTTCATCACCACCCCCTTTTCTGAATCGTTATTATTAAGAGTGGCGTTAAAAATGATCGCTGGTTTCGCCGCGAAAACTGCTGCTAAAGCGGCGATAATGGGCTTGATAATATGCCCCTGAGAATTCCAATAGAAGTCCATGTTCTGGTGTGAACATGGGCTTCTATTGGAATTCTCCAGGGCATATTATCAAGCCCATTATCACTGCTTAAGCGTCAGTTTTCTGCTGCTAAACCGGCGATAGTTTTAACGCCGTTCTTGATAATATGCCCCACGGTTGGCAATACTCCTGTAAAGTGTATTAGATATTAGAGACAACAGTACATTTCTTAAACTCAACAGGTGCTCTATTCTCTGGTCTAACACTTAATAAAGAGGCCTTAACCTTACTCTTATGAAAAATGAGCATACTATGCGTGTCTAGGGGCACAGAGAGACCAAATAATGATTTATAAAAGCAATTAATTGAAGAAAGCCAGGGAATATTAATAGCATGGTCTAGTGCTAGACAATCCAGAATGATAGATTTTGTAAACACTGTTTTACCTTTTTTTTTCAAATAGAATTCCAGAGTAGTAAAGGCTTGAGTGAAAGTATGTCCTCCAGGTAAGTTAGCCCAACCTCCTTCTGAACAATAAAAGTTGATGCGGAGGCCGGGGTACACAACAAGCGCCTGCATAAAATCAGCAAATATATCAATCAGTCTTTGCAGGCCGATGGGGTCCTTGACATCAGCACAGCGTCATTGACGTACAACAACACTGGAACAGCGCAACTGTCAATGGTGGGCACGTCGTCCCGCAGAGCTTGAAGGGCATCGTCGACCCCACTGATAAAAAGAGAAAATAAGAAAGGAAACAAAACACTACTGTGTCTAGTTCCCCTCTTGATTTTAAACAATGGGGAACATTCCCCATTGGGTCCAAAATGGACCTTGGTAGACAGATTCATGTACAGCCAGCGGGGACAAAAAAAGACAATGTTCTCGAGGGCCCTAAGTGATCAACCAAATCAAAAGCACTGTTAAGGTCAGAAAAACATAAATGGAGCCAGCCTGACTTAGCCATGGGGATTTTCCCGATGAGCTGGTCTAAGATCACACACTGCTCCACTGTCCCCCACTGCCTACTGAATCCATGCTGGGCATCTGAAAGGGTAGAATTGTCTGTTACTCTCTGCTCTAATCTCTATAAGAGAACCCTACTCATCAACATTTCTCAAGATTCAAGGAGGGGGATTTGGCGTTAGCACTTCGGGTCAGATCGATCTCCCTTCCTAAAAATATGCACTATGATGGATTCTGCCCAACTAGAAGGGATCATACCCTCTGCAGCTGCGTTGAACACTCGGGTCAGAATAGGGCCCCATTATTCACCCATTGTTCTGAAAGCATCAACCAGAACATCATCAGGGCTGGGTGCATTACCTTCAGCACTATGTTCTAGGGCAAGGAGAACCTGATCAAGAGTAACATCTAGGGACCAGCAGCGAGATTGGTTGACACTCTTGCCTATGTCTAAAATAGCATCACCATTAAGGGAATCAAAAATTCCCCAAAAATGATCAACCCACATTTGCAAGGAAACAAATGAAGTAAATTCAGGTCTGTTTTAATTTTTTAGAAAAGGGGTGTTAACTGTTCTCCAAAACAGCTCAATATCCTTATTCTCAGCTTTTCCTGGAAGCTAACACCAGGTTGTACAGCTTTCTTATTTGCTTGATGACAAGGTAGTCGCTGAGGGAACATTAAAAGCATGGTGTAGTGCTAGACAATCCAGAATGGTTGATTTGAAAAAGCTGTTTATAGCTTTTGCCCAAATAAAATTCCAGAGTAGTATAGGCTTGAGGGAAAGGATGTCCTGCAGGTAAGATAGCCCAACCGCCTTCTGGACAATAAAAGATTTTGCGGAGGCCAGGGTACACAACAAGCACCTAAGGCAGTGGTTCCCAAATTCCCAAAATAAGGAGCGACAATAGTACCTCAGAACCTTGAAGGAGCTTGGGTCAAGGTGGGGGTCCAGCCCAGCCTCCTCTGGTCTCTGACGGGCGCAGGCGGGTGCAGGCGGGCTTGCACTTGTCCCGGTCTTTCCCTGGGCACGCGCCTGGGCGTGTCCCGCACTGTGCGAGCCATGCAGCTAAGATGTAGGCTTTGGCTGCCCATCCCTGCAGGCTGCGGAATGCTGGGGGATGTAGTCTCACCCCAGCTGCGCGGAACAATGCAGTTGCGGAACACAAGTAGATGCCTCACAGCTGCAGCCCTGAGGCACTCTGCGGGAGCTGTGCAGTGAAGATGTAAGCGTTGGCTTCCCTTGCCTGCAGGCAGTGGAATGCTGGGGGACATAGTCCCTTCCTAACTGTGGGTGTATATGTAGTTTCAGGCCCCCCTGCACTGCGGGACACATGAAGACCCCTCATGGATGTGGCCGAAACTGTCAAAGTGACTCCTGGTTCTATTCTAGAAGATCTATTCAGCCTTTCACCCAACAACGGTGGTAACAATTAAAAAGTCTGAGCTTTGCTGAACATAGCAAATACCAGTCATTTGTGACCACCTCAGCATCAATGCAACAAACACTTCACTACCCCAGAACTTTAGAAATTCTCAGTTTACAATATCCATGAGCATCAACCCAGCACTTGGATTTCAATGGTCAGCAAGGTCGACTCTGACCCTACATCAAATATAAAGAAAGGACTCTGAACTAGACTGTGGGGTCGCTGGGGTATTCTGGCAGTTTCCTTCCCCTTTTCCTCTGGATATCCTCAATGTAGACCCTACCTTCAAGGCCCCATTGCCCAAGGCAGAGAACAGGAAACTGGAAGCAGGGTATAGTATGCTCTTAAAAAAGGCTAGGCCTGGCCCCATGTCAGGACACAGACCCATTCTACTAGCAAGCAATCTCCAATGCCCCTATGCCACACAAATTGTTTTTTTCTGAGCCAAAAGAGGAAGTAATCATGTATTCAGCGATGCCACCCAGTGATCTTAATGGCAACACCCTGAAAGCCATTGCCGTTAAAAGGATGTACCTTCTTTAGGATTTGTTAAACCTCTTGCCCCCCCCCAAAAATAGTACAACAATAGTGCTAATCTCACTACATCACTGTCCAAAAAAAAATTTAAACAGGGATAAAAGATGGTGCGCGATAAACATATAGCAGAATCAAAGTGCAAGTGTATTCTTAATATTGTGATTGTACTAATTTCCATTTGGTATGCACAACATTGAAGGCGCATTTCAACAGCCACACAGTGTTTACTAAATGAGGCCACCATCACATTGTCTTCCATCCATTAATAGAGCAGATTAGCAAGTCTATTTGAGAAACACTACAAGGATGTTGGTTATGGATGATTAAAACATTGTCAAGCAGAAGATGTAGATCAGTTCTAATCAGGTTTGCACCTACCCAGCAGTCTATAACTCTCCACTTACCATAAAAACCTCAACTTACATGGTCACATGTGAAGAAACCTTTTCCTTCAAAACGTTTCTTGATAATGATGGAAACTTTGCATTCTCGATGCCCTTGCGCTATTATAAAATATAAAGAAGATAATTGTTCACAAGGAATTATTCAAAATTATGTCCAGTGTGTGGAGGACATCACTGGCAAGTGTGTATTATTTTATCTTTACAATCCTGTTGTTTAAAACCAAATAACCATCATCTATGAGAAAGCTCTGGCCCACTTAAACATCTATACTCAACCAGATGTTTTTTAACTGCTTGTGGTATCTTCATCTTTGCCATGCATTCTCCTCTTAGTGCTATGTTCCCTGCTGCTCAGCCAGTGTGACTGTGATATAATCTGAATGTTGATATGTGTATGGTTTGCCTACCCTGCATTATCATTTACCACACTGCGTGAGAGGTGAGAGGGAGAAACGATCATGGAAAAAATCCCAATACAGTATAACCAATTTGGTTATTCTATAACTACTCAACAAACTAAAGTTGGATTAGTAAATTTAAATTTTAAATTCAAAAATAGATTGAAATCAGGCTCAGTATTACTTTATAGAAATACAGGATAAACAAAATGAGTCAAAATCTCCTAAAAAGATTTACTCTATATAACAAAAAGCATACAACTAATTCAGTTATGGTGATGCAAGTAATCAGGAAAAATAATGGTATGTTAAATTGCATCAGTTGATTATCAAAGATAAGCATGAGCGCACTATCTCTTTCTACACTACCTTAATAGGCACAATCCTAAGCTAAGAAGCATTGAGCAAAATGAACAATAGAAAGGTGCCAGCTGTCAGAGTCTTCAATAGAAGAACCTCCAACCAAGAGTCCTGTAGCATAAAGCCACACACCTTGTGAAGTCTTAGGATGTCTCTCTCCGACCCTCACTATGTTATAGCATAGGATATTAGTCTGCATTCAAGGTAAATCATTGCTCAGCTTCTGTAATTTTCCACATTCCAGGCACACATTGGCTACTGGCACCATGTTTCCCACATTGATAAGTTGCTACTTCCTTCTTTGTTGGCCATTGTCCTCCTCCATGGGAACTCGCCTTCTTGCTCGTTATCTTGTTTCTCTATGCCAAGTCCGTCTTCACATATCTTGCTATCTTACCAAAGGATAACCCCTCATTAACTAAATAATGAAGCTTTGTCCCCACCTGCAGTAGAAACAACATGGCAAGCAAACACATTCTACATTTAAGGTTAAATAGAAATCAAATATTAGACTACAACACAGGCATTTGCTAAAATCTGTGCTTAAGGGCTCAAAATCATGTCAAATTAATAGTGCACAGGGTTACAGAATATGTGCACATTTCTAAACACATAATAAATAAATACATTGTAAATGATTGCATAAAAGATGTTATTTCAACAAACACCAATATGTATATATTTTCTTGCTACATGTATAAATGTCTAAACATTAGTCTACACATACATTAAGTCATCAGCCTTACATGAGACACATTGTAAAGGTTGCTTTCTCTTAAAATGTTAATATATAAGTATTGCATGAGTTTCTATTATTCACATTTTTGGTCACACCATTTATAAGTCTCATAAGTTTCACGTGGAGTACTTTAAATACACAATACCCCCATCTTCTTTTAGTAACATTAATCACACAAAATGTATTTGAGTGCCTACTACACATGATTATGATGCACTTCTCCATTATTAACAGGGTGGAATCAAAGTAATGCTGCTCCATCTATATCCCATAATTGACACATGTAAATACAGGTCACAACTTTTTGTATACAACTTATATTTACAAAAGATAATATTATGTGTATAAACTATTTAGGAAAACGTGGTGCAGATGCAGGAATCTGATTTGTGAAGGCCCACTGGCGCAGTATTGAGGAAAAACTCTTGCGATACTTTACATTTGTAAGCAACTGATGACATCATGACATCCGTCACTATGGAGGGGTCCATCATTGCCACAAACTGCCCTGCTAAACGTTTTAGCTTAGCTATTTGTTATTGTTAACTTATTTTCTTTTCAGGGAGACAGATGCTTCCGTTCCGGAAGAAAATCGCAGGGAGCAGTAGGGAGGTTTGGAGGGGGGGGGGGGCGTTTTCCTCCAAATTGCTTTTGTCCTGGCTCCATTTGAGTCATTATTCTGCTTTTTATTATCCTGACAGCCTGACATTTGCGCATAGAATCTCCATGGACAGACAGCATGTCATCTTGCGAAGGCCACACCTTTCCGCCCTGACTGTGGTACACTGCTCCCCCTTGGAACCGGGCCCCTTCCATCCGCCCGCCTGCACCTCACACACGACCCAGATGCCCACCAGCCGTAGGTCCCTCCACGTTCTCTCTTGGAACGTGAATGACTTGTTAGACCGCATCAAACATGCAGCAGTCTTCAAGTATGCCCAGCGCCACGCACCCAATGTTCTCCTATTTCAGGAGATCCACCTCCTGGGAACCCACTATCCATTTCTAGCAAGGTACGGGTTTGACAGGGTGTGGTACTCCGGCTTTACACTGGGCTCCCGGGGAGTGGCCATACTATTCCGGAAGGGTCTTCCCTTCACTCCGGTAGGCTCGAAGGCCACATCCTGACCCTAGTCTCAATGTACATCCCTCCCGCTACACTCCCCTCTGCTCTCCATCACCTTACAGCTACAATCTCCTCCCTGCCCCTGGGTCAGACAGTAATTGGGGGCAACTTTAATGCAGTTATGCAACCGTCGCTTGACACAACTGGAGAACCCTTCCCGTTGCGCCTATCCCACGCCAAGAAGCTGTCAGATTGGTTGGCTGCTCTTGGTCTGTGTGACACCTGGAGGATTTGGAATACCCAGGGGAAACAATATACCCACACCTCAGCGGCCCACCACACCCATTCTCGCATCGATTTGCTATTCCTGCCTGCCACCTACTGCCAGCATGTCTCCAACATCTCTATTCTACCCCGCAGAATTTGTGACCATTCAGCAATTTCATTACGCTTAGGAGGTGGCGCTGACGGAACGCGGACGGTCTGGTGACTGAATGCGTGGTTCTTACAAGACAAAGAGGTTAAGGACGTGCTTGTGGTGAAGTTGCAACATTATGTTTCTACTAACCAAGGTTCAGTACCCTCCCCGGGCACACTCAGGGAGGTCGGTAAGGCCACCATATGTGGCATTACCAGGGGCCTAGTGCACACGAAGCGTGCAGCACAGACTGTTAGCCTGACCCAACCTAAGGTGCAGGCCACGCAGCTCGAGCAGACCCTCACAGATACGGCCGAAGCCCAACCTGCTAGACAGCTAGCAGCAAACCGGGATGAAATCCATCAGATTTCCCTTGATTCTGCCAAGATGCTGTGGCGCTACTCTGTGGCCCAAGTCTACAAATGGGGTGACCAGAACGGAATGCTGATTCACAACTTGGTTTCCGACCCCGGGGCCAACAGCTCATCCCCCTGGAGTCTCTTTGATCGACTTGCTGAGGCAGGCGGCTGTCCAGCTCCTCTGCCCTACCCGGGCAGAATCTAAGGACCTCGACCTCCCCTTTACCCCAGAGGAGATACAAGAGGCCATTTCCTTATTGAATCCTGGGAGGACAGCAGGGCGGATGGCTTTCCGCAGGAGTACTACACAGCTTATAGAGACTTGCTGGTTCCCCATTTGGTAGACCTCTTCCAGAATGTGACAGAGGAGGGCTTCTTTCCCCTGAGACCGACTTGGCTACCATCATGGTCATCCCAAAGACTCATCCACCCTCTTCCTCTTGTGCGGAATACCGTCCGATCTCTTTAATCAACACTGAAATGAAGATTTTTGCCACAGCCCTGGCCCAACGTCTCCTCCCCCTTTTGCTTAAACTGGTCTACCTGGACCAATGTGACTTCATGCCAGCATGCGGCACTCAGCACTGTATATGGTGCCTCCATCTCGCCCTGGCTCACCGCCATAGCCTAACACCATACCTGGCACTGCTACTTATAGATTTTGAGAAGGCCTTTGATACAGTTGACTGGAAATACCTAGAAGACATCCTCATGACAATGGGATTCAGCCCTCCTTTCCGACACCTCATCCATCTCCTGCATTCCAACCCCAAAGCCAAGGTCCTTACCAAAGGTGCCTTCTCAGAGGCATTTCAAATCCGGAAGGGCACACTTCAGGGGTGCCCCTCTCACCCCTTATATTCACACTAGTGATGGAACCTCTGCCTACCTCATACGTAATGACCCCCGCCAAGTTAACAAAATCACCCTATATGCGGTGGATGTCCTGTTTGTCTTGGCTGACCCGGAGTGCTCCGGTCCCCGCTCCCTGGAGGTGCTCCTGGCCTTCGAGAATGTCTCATGGCTGCAACTGAACTAAGTCCACTCTGATCCCCCTCCATCTTTCAAGCGCTTGCTTTGATTGGCAGTCTAATATCCCTATCAGGAGACAATTGTTCAAATAACTTGGGATCTGAGTGACTCTGCTCCCAGAGCTGGAATGGGCACCTAATATTACCGCCTGGTCACAAAAGCCAAAAATTACCTCAAGCACTGGCAATCCCGACTAATTAACCCCCCTGGAAGAGGGGCACTTTTTTAAAATGATGATCCTCCCCTGCTTCCTCTACATCATTCAGAATACCACCTTTCATTTCCCAGGTAGTTGGTTCCGAGACTTTGATGGGGTAATTACAAGGTTTCTGTGGGAGGGTGGGAGGCTACGTATTGCCCTGGCCTGCTGCCGGATCCAGCCCTTTGATGGTGGCATGGGTATGACAAAATGGGTATGACAAATCTCCTCATCATCCATGATTGATTCACTGGGGGGTGGTCTGAACGGCCTATCGCACTGCACTTAGAACCCTTGACTTCCAGCAAATCCAAGCCTACCTATACGGGGCTCCCATTCCACAGGCGATCCCACCAATTACCAGAGCAGTCTCTTTGGCCTGGCGCTCCACGTGGCGACACACGCATTGGGAAACGCGATTCCCAACATAAACCTCTGTGGCATAGGACGTGGCTGTGAGAAGCATCGACCCTTGCGGCTTTCGGCAGTGGGATCATATCGGGATCTCGCTCCTTGGGGATGTCTGGGTGGGGATCACGTCAGGGCCTTCCCCGATCTACAGCAGCACCATTCCCTTCACACCTCCCAATTTTATAAGTATTTACAACTCCGTCACGCCCTCACTGTACATATCCCACCAGGCATGTCGCTGCCCGAGTTTAGCCTGTTGGAGGCTTAGGTTATGATGTGAAACCTTGGAAGAGGACGGGTGTCGTGGAAATACCGCTCCCTACTGAACAATGGTCCCACTACCCTGGACTGTCTGCGGACCCGTTGGGAGGGATGGTTGGTCCCCCTGGAGTAAGCTGACTGGTGCGACGCCCTCATGGCTCCCAAAACCTTTTACCTCTTCTAAACTCCATCTCATTCAACTTTACTATGTCCACATGGCCAACCTCACTCCTGTGTGCCTACATAAGGCGGGACTGCACCCCTCCCCAGACTGCAGATGATGTGGCCAAGCTCTGTTGGATTTTTACCACATGGTCTGGTTGTGTCCGGCCTTGCCCCGTTCTTGACGTTTGCTTCCGCATTCCCCAAACGCGAGGACGAAGTAGCGAGGCTAACAACGTGCTGAGAAGAGTGTTACTCTCCGCGGTTTCTCGAATTTAAGCGAGGGAACTCCTTTACTAATTGATTGGAAATCCCCGCCGTAAATAGACTGGCGCGCCCAATTACACAATCTTGATGCGGACAAAACGTCGCATGTATGTTAGTGCACCACACAGGGGTGCCCATTGACTATTTTAATCTACATGCACATTGAAAAATTCCCACTCCCTCATCCCGTCCTGATGAAGACCCTGATTTGAGGAACACAATTACCCAGTTTTCGTGTGGGTCGAAACGTCGACACTTTCCCTTTGGAGCCTGCATCTATTAGTTCTTTGCCCCCCCTCCCCCTTCCCTCCGTCTCCCTCCTAATCCCCTCGCCAATAGTGCAAATCAAGGACAATGGAGGATATTGTTGTAAACTAGGAGCTAGTAAAAAAAGAATCAATTTTTTTTTACAAGTGTTGGTTAGGGCAGGCTCATTTCTTGTATATAAAACAATTCTATACTTTGTTTTTCTGATCTTTTTTATCAATCACTTGAGCACCAACTTTTATCTTTCTCTGTGCACGTTCATCTTTTTATACCACGAAAGATTCTGTTGATTATAATATGTAAATATTTGTATTTTGATTTGCGAAAATACTTTTTTCAAATTCTGTATTAAATTAGAGAATCCGGCTGGATTCAATTGAATTCTTAAATGTTTGGGTACTTTTTTGATAAATTTTTTGACAATCTGGGCTATTGTATCTATTGAATCTACTGTATAGATTTAATCTAGAAATGGACTAAAGAATTGCGTGAACTAAGGCTGTAATTTTGTTACATGTTAAAATTTCTGTCAAGGACCACTTGTTCTTTATAATACTTGATACCCAGGTCCTTTGACTAAATTGGGTCACCCCTTGTTTCATAACAACTTCCCCGATCTACAGCAGCACCATTCCCTTCACACCTCCCAATTTTATAAGTATTTACAACTCCGTCACGCCCTCACTGTACATATCCCACCAGGCATGTCGCTGCCCGAGTTTAGCCTGTCGGAGGCTTAGGTTATGATGTGAAACCTTGGAAGAGGACGGGTGTCGTGGATATACCGCTCCCTACTGAACAATGGTCCCACTACCCTGGACTGTCTGCGGACCCGTTGGGAGGGATGGTTGGTCCCCCTGGAGTAAGCTGACTGGTGCGACGCCCTCATGGCTCCCAAAACCTTTTACCTCTTCTAAACTCCATCTCATTCAACTTTACTATGTCCACATGGCCAACCTCACTCCTGTGTGCCTACATAAGGCGGGACTGCACCCCTCCCCGGACTGCAGATGATGTGGCCAAGCTCTGGTGGATTTTTACCACATGGTCTGGTTGTGTCCGGCCTTGCCCCGTTCTGGTCGGGAGTGGAATCTGAGCATACACAGATTCTAGGTTGGTAGGTTCCCCACGATCCTCTGCGCCTTCTTCTGGGGGTATTTGATAGATTGGACAGCTCTAGAGCCGACTAGCACTTTCTGGGCATGGCAGTTGCTTTGGCCAAGCGAGCTATTGTGGCAGCCTGGGCTCAGGCCACAACCCCTACCCTGCGAAAGTGGTGCTGAGGGGTGGACTGGTGTGCATCCCAGGAGGAACCTCTCTTTGAGGCCCAGGGATGTCCTGGGACGTACCACAAGGTATGAGGCAAGAGGCTGAACTTACTGTTTTAAATTATTTGCTCTGATTTTTTTATGCACCAATGTATTGCCTTTCAGTCGGGGTGGCTTGCTTGAATACCCCTATCATGTCTTTGGCTCTTACTGTCTGTTGGAGATGCATTTCGATTTGCCATGCAAACTGTGTTCTGTCATTTTGTTTGTTTGTTTTTCAAATGCCAATAAATTTGAATATCAAAAAAGAAAACAAAACAGTACCCCATTTGAATGGTATGGCACAATTCATGTTTTAATGTAGTCTAGAAGCCAATGCACACTAAATGAGAGAGATCCAGGGCATATTTACTAACCTTTCACAGGCCTAGGGTAAAGTAGATGATAACTGCCCATCAAATTGTGTTTAAATAGTGGGGATAATTCTTATTTAAAAGAAAACAATAATGTGGGAAGATAAAAGGTCTTGAGCATTTTCCAATTATTTAAATAATGTTTTTGATTTTGATAGCTCTGGGGCTTTAAGCGGTCACACTTGAGAGAGGCATGGCGGTATTTCTGGTGTTTGGTTCAAGTAGGGGTTCCCTGAGAGTAAACTTTGCCCTTTAAATTGAGCATTTGACACATGTTTTGGGGTATCCCCTATTGAAATGTGTATTGGATAGATGTTATG
The DNA here is from genome assembly GCF_964263255.1 of Lissotriton vulgaris. Lineage (NCBI taxonomy): Eukaryota > Metazoa > Chordata > Amphibia > Caudata > Salamandridae > Lissotriton > Lissotriton vulgaris. The sequence goes on from NC_141694.1 coordinate 780,091,415, forward strand.
CATTTTGGAAGTATTCTTTATTTGAAGACATGTAGGAGCTGACCTTACAGTAAGCTTTTCTTGAGTGTTAGGGGTAGAGAGCTAGAAAAATGTAGTAACGTGTTCCAGTCTATGGGTTTTGCAAAAGGACTCCTCAACAGAGTACTGTAACTATAATACATCCTTAGGTCAAGCACATTTAGTTTAGATAAATTTTGTTTAGATTTGTCAGCATGCATCGTAAATATCAGGTCTCCAAATCGATTAGTGCGTCACACCAGAAAGTCATCTAACAAATAATTTTACCCCCTGCCAAATAGTGAATACATCATCAATATAGTGATGCCAAGAGCAAAAGATTGTTTAGTGAGGATAATTGCCATTAAAAATCAATATGTTCTCGAAATAGTATATGAATGGGGGAATATTATCAACGGTCAGCGATAATTATCGTTGGCCGCTCTCAGTGTTAAAATGTTTAACGCCGGCTATCACAGATAATTATCGCCACGCTGTATTAACAACGCTTTGCTCAATGGAGATAATTATCCTAGCAATAGCGATGTTTTCCATGGAACATCGCTGGTTTTCAAGTGATGTTTCATGGATTATGGTGATATCCTTGTTGATAGGGACTGTGGGCTCAGCCACACTATCCACCTCCAATGTTACGTATGCTTTAGTCTGGAATTTAACAGACATTAAATTCCAGCGTTCAGGCCCTGTTAGCGATATAAATGTCAATGCTAACCCGGACGGGGCCTCGTTGTTAATAAAGCGAAGCCCCGTTAGCGATAATTTTTTATGTAGGTTCACACCTACCTTGCATCTCATTAGCGATGCGAGGGGAGGCGATAATAAACCAGGGGCTAAGGCAAGGAAACACGTGCTAGCGTGCCCTTGTTAATAAGGCGATAAAATTATCGTTACTTTTCGCCCAAAAACGGACGCTAAAGCAGCGATAATGTTATCGCAAGCCCTTGATAATATACCCCTTGGTTCGCTAATTCTGGAGCAAAGCTGCAGCCTATCACGAAACCTTGTATTTCTAATTAAATGTCAGTTTTAAGCATCAAGTCCGTCATTGTTTGTGACATAGAGATCATAGGTCAGCAGTTACATGTCAGCTCCTACATGAAATAGGAATTGTGCACATCCAGATATATGGCATGTGATAGTCAGTATCAGGCTTAAACCAACCAAGTATTATGTTGGACAACTACAGGTTTGTCAGTTTTCAACCTGTGACTAATTAAACAGTTCATGTTATTGGACTAAACATGAGCTATATGTGCATTATACTATGCAAGTAAATATCTATGAAACACACTACATTGTGTTCGGACATGTGCACATTAATTGGTCACTGAACACACAGGGTGGGTACAGACAAATAAACACTAATTGTATGAGAGGACAATTCCCACCTTGATCCAAATCTTGAATAATTAAAAAGTGATGAGTGTGGGTATGGGCATCATGATGCAATAACAAGGAAATTAGTGATTCGATAATGAACTGAAGAACATCCAGTGATTTGCAAATAAGTATAGAAGAAGTTCAGTCTCATGTATGGCACTCTGATGTCAGTAGTGTGACTACGTATGTGACAAGAAGAAGAGAGGTAGGGAGATTCAAGACACACTCTTAATCCCCGGTCAAGGTACTCAAACCAAAAAAGAGAGGTCAGTGGAATAAGAGTAAACCACAAAAAGGAGCAAAAGTAGAAACTGACCTGACTTAGGTTAGTTAAGAAAGCCCTCACTCAACGACCTGGTCGGTGACATGCTTCATCATCGGGCCCCACTAAAGAGGCTGAGTGCCTTTTTAGTGTGCTGCAACGCCAGAATTACTGCGGAGCAGGTTTTTTTGTGTAAAGGCGTGCAGTGAAAGTAAAGATAAAAGTGCCTTAAGTGTATCAAAACATTTTTTCTTTATTTATAGATCACTAGGACACGGTTATAAAAATTAGTTTATGTGTTAGGAATTTTATCCAGAATTAATTGTATGGTTAATTCCAAATACTAATAAAATCAGTCAACATGTTTCTGCCTCTGAAACGGTGTTAGTTTATCAGGCATTCATCAGGACCTTTCATTGTGCTAAACCCTGGCGGTATGAGCACCCTAAGGCTCACCCTTACCTAGGGACGTGAAAGTGAGAAAAAAAATGTATAGGTGAAAGTGCAAAAGGGAAGAGTCCAGTCCCAGTTACTCCTGGTTTAGGAGGCTTACCAAATTCAGGTTTCTGCACTTGTAGGTAGAATTGCGATCTGCACCATGGGTCAGGGTCCGGTACGAGGGAGTCACAGGTTCCAAGAGGGTGCCTGGCAACGAGGGCGGTGTGCCAATTACGCCTCCACCCCCCTCCCGTGACCCATGGTGCAGATCGCAATTCTACCTACAAGTGCAGAAACCTGAATAGATCCTTGTGGAAACCCAGAAGTCACCTCACTCTCTCGATAGGAGTAGTCCACTAGTTTCACCAATTGACAGAGTTTGGTGAGGAATGATGTAAATCAATTGAGAATATAACCTTTGAAGCTCACATGATTTTCCAATCTATCTTTTAGCCTTTGTGATCCACTAGTTCTAAGGCTGCTTATAAGTCTAATATAATCGGTGGGCTGGAAATTCTACCCTCAATAATGCAATGAGCATTTGTATATTTAGGGTATCTTTATCAATACTGTGTACTGGATGAAATCCAGACTTTATTGCAAAAGTAGATGTTCTTTGTCTATGTAGCCATTCAGTGTCTACATTTGCTTTCTCTAACCAAGGAAGGTTGGATGTTGGTCCATAATGAGAAATAACTTGTTCATGGTTCAGATCCAAGGTTTTTAGAATCATTCTTATTTGCCTGATCTTTACTAAGAGAGCATTGTTGACACACATTTTTATTTGCTGACAAAATGCTTTTATTAATAATGTGCAAAGTTTACATTGAAATAAGACACACATATAATGAAAGATTTGCAGTAGCCAATCATCCAAAAATGTTATACACCTGAAAATGAATCAATTTCTGATATAAGTAAGCCTAACTGTTGATGCCATGTTAACTACAAAACAATGCATTAACACTGAAATTCCTGTTTGAATAGTTGTTTGTGCAAGATATTTTTTTTCTCTTTACTGCAGATGTTGCTACTTTGGAAGCTGTCTGTTAGCTAGTGAATGGGCGCCTTTTTATGTATTAGACAACTGAGAGAGAAGAGGTGACCAGAAGATGATTCATGAGAACAACTTTCTGGACCACAAAACATCAACAACATAATTTTTCAAGCTTTAATATCTGAAAGCCTATTTTGCCTAGATGAGAAAATGGGGGAGTTTGCTTATTACTAGGAGTTTGCTGATATTCCATTGGAGGATGAAGATGACGGAAGAAAAAAATGTTTAAATCTAGAACTTGTGTATTTATATTAGTGCGTGTTCCTAGAGAAGGCAAAACAGATTCCAGGATTCCTTCCCCAACACCCTATCTGGAGACTCGCCTTTGAGTTTCTGTTGCCTTTTCTACATGAGAGGTTGCCGTACTTAGATTTTACTGAATGGTCTGCTGATACTTTTGAGCTGAAAATAATTTCCAGTTCATTATGAAATAGATTTATGCTCACACATTGATTCTTCCATCAGAACTCTTTAGGGGTATCTGAACTGACACCTTTTCTCTCAATTCTAATCTATATTAGGGAATTTTCTTTTATGGAACACACTTGCTGTATTACTACTATATTAACTGTGATTGATTATATTAACTCCCTGAGTATTAAGGATTAATATCTAATGAAAATTATGAAAAACTAAAAAAAGAAATGACAACAAAACCCTAAAACGCAAACTAATTCTCTTTATTGACTGAACTAAAGTTTTTATTACTGTTGCCAAGTATTAATGTAGATGATTGCTCATCATTTCTTTTTGTTGACAAATAAAGGTCAATAGGAAGGTGGTAGGGGTTATTTAATGATTATACCAGCTACTGACACTTTTAGATGTTTAAGATAGTTATCTCAGGAAAATATAGAGGAACTCAGTTTGAACTTTTGAATACCATGGTTGCTAAGTCTTGTCAAGTTAGGATTCTATGCTCAAGTCTTTTTTTAATGAAAAGTCCAACAAACTGGTGAAGGGCAGTTTTCGTGTTATGGTTTCCTAGGTCTGGAGTTACTATTGTCCTTCCACCAAGATGGCTTCTGAGTTCGTTTGAGTCTCTATTCGTTTTTTAGAAGCTCACTAAACTAGTGAAGATGGAGGGTTGGAATTGGGGGTCTTGTTGTGTAGTTGTGGAGGAGCCTGGAGCTGACATTGGTTGTATTGCAGTTAGAAGAGGCATTTAGTATGTATTTGTGTACCTGGTGCTTATGGTGATGCTTGCCATTTAACACATTTGAAACGTCCAGTCACTGATAGTAGTCTACACTGGAAGGTAATGGATTGAAACACCATCTCTTCCCTCTGGCACCCTACTTAGTGGTTTTTCACAATTCTATAGTTTCCAAACACAAAGACGGTAACATTTTCCATGACTGTATATAATGTATAACAAACTATTGCTAGCCGAGCCGAAGGTTGAAATACAGATGAGATGATCAATAGTTTCAGATTTCATTTTGTTGAATATCTTTAAATGGGCATTACCAAGCTTCTTTTAGGTTTCTCCTACAGAAAGCTGGTACAGTCTGTCGGAGACCACATGTTACTGTTACTTTAAACTTGTTTTACATATAAGTAGTAGTACTAAGAGTGTGGGCTTTAGGTCAGCCCCCTTCTCCCACTGCCTCTAGTGCTGTTAATAATTTGCCATTGCTTCAATGGATAGTCCATCAAGGACCTGGCCAATTGCAGACTTTTACATTGTCCCAACATTTCAAGAGGGAGTCTTCCATTTCCTCACTCAAGCCATCCCTGTCTCCAGTGCTCCCCATGCAGGTGCCATTACACAAAAGCCACTAAATTAAGCTGTGCTTAACTCTCGGGTAGCTTGGCACAAAAGCAATCAGCTTAACTTTGTCTCAATATTTAAGGGATGTATGCAGCACACAAACAGTAATTAAGTGAAAGCACTACATAGAAAATTCCCAAACCAATTTAGAAAACAAGGGGAAATGTTATTGAACAAAACAGCACCAAAACAAATTAAATCCAATCAGTAGAACCAGGGATGTGAATTTTCAAAGTTTTTGTGCAAAATAGTGCCTAAAAGATCAAACCTCCAATCGAGGTATCTGGTCGCGCTAGAATGGGGCAAACTCAATAGTTAAGGCCAACCGTGATGAAGCACTGTTCAAAACGCGAGGTGGATTAGGCCGGATCTTGGCTTAGCTTCAGACTAAGAAGGAATTTTAAGGAAAAGTTTCTCAGAAGGCAAAGTTCAGCAGGACAAGGCAGCAGGTGGTGTCCGAAGAAGAAGGCCTCATTGTCGGGGAACCGCCTGACAGAGTCGGAGTGAAGATTTCTACCTTAGGACTTTGGCACATTTTTGGGAAATTGAAAATCTCCATCGGAACCAAGCTGCAGACTGTAGCCGGCAAGGGATCCACAAGGCAGGATACCTATGCTAAGAGGTCCCGCTAAATAGGGTTTGCTGCTGTGGAGAAGAACATAGAGGGAGCTACCACGAATTCAGGCTGACCGGCAATGCACCTTGGGAAGATCGGCAGGCAGGTAGGTTTCGGTCTTCTATCCATTCTCAGCCCACTTTTTGGTGAAAATGCTTCTAAGACACAAGGCTTAGGGTTAGGCAAGAGCAGCACATCTAACACCACTTCTAAGGGTCCAGAACTTGGGAGGCACCACTTGGGGATTGGGCCCACCCCAGCAGAGGCCAGGTATATAGTTAAAGGTTACTGGAGCTTGCTATGTCCTTGCAGCCAGTCAATTACCCCTTACGGGGCCATATGTAGGAAGCTGTTTTGCGATCGCAAACACTGCGAACTGCAAATATCAGGGTGTATGCAATCGCAAAACAGACCATTCCTATGTAGAAAAGGTTTCTGCTGCGCAAAAATGGGAATCAGCAATTTAGCGATTACCAATTTTGCGCTCCAAATGATTCTGCGGATTATTGTGTGAATTCGCAATAAGCGTACATCATTTGTGATATTTGCCACTAGTGTTCTTGCTAAATGTGAATTCGCAAATTGAGATGTAGATAAAAGTCGTAAATTGCGATTTGGCGAAATTCGCAATTTTGCACTTTGCAATTACCGCCAACTCTGAGCAGGTGGTAACCAGGTGCTACCTATTTAAACAGGCCCACAATGCCACTGGGATCTCCCACCATGGCTGGGCTGTATGTTATTTCCAAAAGGTGGCGAACCAGAGATGCTGCACGGAGAAGAAGACACCAGGAAAGGATTTACAGAGCACACATCACCCTGTTCCAGCTGACCGAGGAGGAGATCCATGTGAACTACAGGCTGCACCTAGACAGCATCCTGGAGTTAATATAGGAGCTGAGACCCATACTGGAACACCCAACATGCAGGGCACACACCATTCCCACCCATGTCCAGGTCCTGTGCTCAAGGCACCCCCTGGCATCAGGGAGTTTTCAGGTGTGATAGCCACAGCAGGAGGGGTCTCTCAGAGTTCACTTTCATGCTTCTTCCACGCTTTCCTTGATGCAATGGTTCAGAGGCTGCATCACCACATCCAATTTCCCAACACACAACAGGCACTAGATCAGACCAAGCAGGAATTCTACCAAATAGCCCAATTCCCCCACGTCATTGGCTGCGTAGATGGGACCCATGTCGCACTCTCACCCCATCACAGAATGACTATGTGTTTAGGAACAGAAAGTCATATTATTCCCTGAACATTCAGATAGTGTGCAGCGCCAAACATATAATCACTGATATTGTGGCCAAATACCCAGGAAGCACACACAACTAATTCATGTTTCGCCACTGTGGATTAAATCGTAGACTCACAAATGGCGAGTTTGGAGAGGGCTACCTGCTAGGTAAATGCATGGCTTACAAACACACGACCAGTAAAGGATTGAAGTGGCAGGACAGTATCGAACATAAATCTACTTTACCCTGCAGGCGTCAGTGCGTATGCTGTACGTGACTACATCCTAACACCGTACCTGAATCCAGCCACTGCAGCTGAGCGGAGGTACAACAGCGCCCACAGAGCCACACGCTGTGCCATTGAGATAACCTTCAGAATCCTCAAGAGCCATTTCTGCTGCCTCCAAAAGAGTGGAGGTGCGCTACAGTACAGCCCTGAGACATGCTGCAAAATCATGGTTGCCTGTGCAATGCTATACAGCATCGCTACCAAGAAAGGCACCCCAGTGAATCTGACAGATTCAGACACATCAGATGAGGCGGGACCAGCTCCACGTCGCAGACCAGCAGGTGGGACCGGGGCGACTGCCGGGCGCCTGAGACGAGATGAGATCACACATTACTACTTCTAGGTGAGTAATGAGGACACTATGACACAGAATGGTGCTTAACTTTGATGTTTATTTCCTTTGGTGCAGGAATACATCTATCACACAGTGTGACTGTATTGATATTTCTTGCACATGTTTGTGCCGCAGTGCAAGTATTAACATCAGCCAATAAGTCCAGATGGAATGTGTTGCTTCGCTCATAGCCAGTAGTCCCTGAAGTTTCTTTACCTCCCACATGTACGACCTGTTGCCCCTCGCTTAGGGTGCCCACTGCCTTCCCTACAGTCATCATCTACTCTCCCCTGGAATGTACTCTGGCGTCTGACTGGTGGAAGTGGTGGAGTGATGCTGCTCCTGCTTGGCTGTTCATCAGTATCCAAAGTGCTAAGTGTGCCGATGCCACCTGTCACAGCTGCGGATATCTGGTCCACGGCATTTGTAACCTGCACCAGGCCCCTGCCCACGTCCTGGAAGAAGTGAGCCATCTCATGCTTCATACTGACACATCTTTGGGCCAGCAGGGATGTTGCGGTTGACAGGCGGTTGACAGCTTTTGTGTACAAGTCCAGTCGGTTGTGATGACACTGTCGCTCCCTGCGCCTGGCTGCCCTGTCTCTCCTTATCTCCCTGCACAATCCTTCCAGTGCACCTGGTTATGGCCATTACACCAACCTGCATCTCTGTCATGTTATGATTGTGTGCAGACAATTGGCACTGTATGATTTGATTCCTTTCGCTTGCAGGCGCTGTGCTTTCTGCATGCTGCCTTCAAGGCCAGAGAACACCGTGTCATCGTCGACAGGAGCAGTGCTTGTGGACGGCCGTGCCCTGCGTCTCGACTCACTCCCTTCACTGGATTGTACTGGGGACTGTGTTGTTTTCTGTCCTGCACGCTGCCTCTGGACTGGCTGTGCCTCTCCTGCTATGTCTGTTGCCTGTGCCTCCAGCAGTGGTAGTGGTGGCACTATGTTGCGCCGTCTGCATTGTGCAGGGTCTGCTGGTCTTGCTTCGCCCTGCTCCTCCTGCCCTTACTCGTCCTAATTGTCTGGTGTGTCCTCCCCTTCTATCATGGTTTCCTGTGTTGTTGGTGCTGCTGTGAATTTAAATGCACACATTAATTCTGTGTCCTGTCTTCCATTTGTAATGCATTACAGTTTGCAATTTTTAAAACACATGAGTACTATCTGTCTGTTTTATTCATTTCCTGGATGACTCATCCCTATTCCAGCTTGCTGTGTCTCACTGCTCCAGGTATTAGTGCATGTGACTAAATCTCCCATAATGCATTTCTGGGTGTGCTTGTAGACATGTACTGGAGTTGCACTCATGTTTGGTGTCTGGGGGTGTGAGTTGATTGGGCATGTTTCATGGGGTTTTGGCATGCATCTTACCTTGTCTGGTGTCTGGGTGTTCGGAGCCGTCCAGGTCAGCCACGCCACTCACACTCTCAGATTGAAGGGTGCCCTCCAACAACTCTTCTAGGGGCGTTGAGTCTGTTGCTGTGGATGTCCCACCATCGGTCTTTTTGGCCTCTGCCAGTCTTGTAGCCACCTTCTTCTTAGACCTTTGCCGCATGTCGGGCCACCTTTTTCTGAGGTCTTCGACTAAGCGGGGTTTCTCACGCCAATTGCATTAACTTTCTCCTGGATGTCAGTCCATATTTTTCGTTTTCGTGCCTCAGGCACACATAGTGAGTTTTTACCAAACAGGAGGTCATGGCTGCTGACTATTTCCTGGGTGAGGACCTCCAGCTCACTTTCGCTAAATTTTTGTTTCCTCTTTCTCGGATTTTATTCCTGCTGCTTCTCTGTCCCCTAGGACTCCATCTCTCCTTCTTTCAGTTGCTGAGCACAAATCTCCAACTACCCTCACAGGCTCTCACTCAGCTTCTGGCAATCAGGTGCAGCATGGGCAGTCACACTTGCTAGATGTGATGACATCATTCTGCACCTGAATTGCAGATTCTCAGAATTACGATTCCTTAATTGCGTTCTCGCAATTAAGGAATTGCAAGTTCAATAATCGCAAAAAAAAATCTGCAATTTTTTGGTAATTGCTATATTTTTGGATATTTTACCTACATCGGATTTTGTGATTCTCAAAATGCGATTCTCTGATAATCACAATTTCAGAATCGCAAAATCATTTTTACCTACATATGGCCCTTGGTCACTCTGGTAGTCCTGGGTTCAAGCAGCAAGGATGGCCTCAGCAGCATGGCAGTCTCTGGGGATCAATGCAGGCCTCAAGTAGCAGGGCAGTCTTCTTTGGGTCCAGGCAGTCCTTCTGAGGTTCACAGGTCCTTGAGTGTACTGAAGAGGCATTCTGAGGGGCCAATATTTATACCTTGTGCCAGCCTTTGAAGTGGGGGATCCTTCTAGGCTACCACACATATGATTCTAGAAAGGTCTCCCCTTCCTCTAACAAGGCTCCAAGAAGTCGGGGGTGACAAAAGACTAGTGACATGTTCCTTTTGGTGTGTGCTGGAGGCAGCCTTTTCAAATCTAGGTAAGGCAGGGAAGAATTTTGGCCACAGCCATCCAGGTAGTATGGCCCATCCTTTCTACAACAAGTTCCCTATGTCTCACTGTCTGGCAGGAATACAAATCCCAATAGCAGGGACATTCAAACTAGGCCACTCTGGAGGCACAAAAAAAAGGCTAAGGCAGGAAAATGGTAACTTTCTAAAATTTCAGAATTGGGACTTAGGGCCAGATGTAGGTAATTCCTATTTACCGACTCTTAAATACCGAATTTTAACGATTCAGTATTTAAGAGTCGGTAAATAGGAAGGGGGAGATGTAGGTCATTCGAATTGAAGAATTTCCGAATCGGTAGGATTCGGTATTTACCGATTCGGTAAATACCGAATCGGTATTGCCCATTGATTCCTATGGGCCATGAAGCCCATAGGAATCAATGGGCAATACCGATTCGGTACCGAATCGGTAAATACCGAATCCTGCAAGGGTGCAGGGGGTGTCACTTTGACACCCTCTAGCACCCCAAGTACAGGCTTGTGTGCCATGTGGCACACATACATGCCCTAAGGGCATGTCTGTGTGTTACATTGCACAGGTGTGCATGCACAGATGTGCATGCACACCTGAATTCAGTATTTTACCACCCAATAGTATTGGGTGGTAAAATACCGACTCTTAAGGGCCTGTAGCACTCTTCGGAGTGCCACCTTACATGTGGATTTACCGAATCAGTAAATATACCGATTCGGTATTTTACCGATTCGGTAAATTTACTGATTTGGTACATTTACAGAATCAGTAAAATATAGGCCCCCTACATCTGCAAACCCTAATACCGGTTGGTAACGGCCGAATTCGGCCGTTACCGACCGGTATTAGGGCTCCTACATCTGGCCCTTAAAATCTTAGTTCACAATTTTAATTTTCAATTCATTTGAGATTACCCATGAGATTTCTACTTGTTCCCAGTAAAAGGTTAGCACTTAAAAGATGTAATAAGTTAACCCAATATAGTCCTGTAAGAGAAGTAGGCATTATAATAGTGAAAAATGAATTTAGGACTTTTTCACTACCAGGACATGTAAAACTTAAAAACATATGTCCATGCTGAAAAAGGTGATCTCGCTCACCAACAATAAATTGTTGAATAACAACCCAGATCCTTTGACCAAGTTGGGAGCAAGATGTGGAAGAATTAGAGGTTGAGTAATGGGCATAGGCAACGGCTTCCTCAGGGAGGTGGCAGTACGCTCGCACTTTCGCCTAGTTCAACTAAACATCCTCCACCGCAGGTACTATGGGCCAGATGTAGGAGCCCTTATACCGGTCGGAAACTGCAGATTTTGGCAGTTTCCGACCGGTATTAGGGTTTTCAGATGTAGGGCATGCATTTACAGAATCGGTATTTTACCGATTCTGTATTTACCGATTCGGTAAAATTACTGAATCGGTAAATACAGACTCGGTAAAATACTGATTCTGTAAATGCAGATGTAGCTGGCACATGTCAGAGTGCCACAGGGCTTTAAGAATCGGTATTTTACCACCCAATCCAATTGGGTGGTAAAATACCGATTCCAGGTGTGCATGCACATCTGTGCATGCACACCTGTGCCATGTGACACACAGACATGCCCATAGGGCATGTATGTGTGCCACATGGCACACAAGCCTGTAATTGGGGTGCCAGAGGGTGTCAAAGTGACACCCCCTGCACCCTTGCAAGAATAGGTAATTACAGAATCGGTAAATACCGATTCGGTATTCCACATTGATTCCTATGGGCTTCAAGGCCAATAGGAATCAATGGGGGATACTGATTCGGTATTTACAGAATCGGTAAATACCGAATCTTACAGATTCGGTATTTACTGAATCAGAATTACCTACATTTCCCCCCCTTTAATTTACCACTTCTTAAATACCGAATCGGTATGATTCGGTATTTTAGAAGTGGTAAATTAGATTTACCTACATTGGGCCTTATGCCTCTACCACCCTTATTAAAGTGGGAAAGCTAACTAATACACTGTGTCTTAAGAAGTGTGGATTGAAGGGCACAATTTTCCACATGATATGGAGCTTCCGGGCGCTCCAGCGTTAAATGGGGAATGTACTTATTTGTCTTAATGGTATCAGTAGAGGAGAGTTGAGTTTATCTGCCAAGTGGTGCCTATGTAATATTTGAGGGGAGACCAACCTGGCCGTGGTGGATCGGCTATGGTTTACACTGGGATTCTTGGTGGCCAAGGGAAATATAGCTCGCATGTGGAGGTCTGACTTGAGTCCAAGTTTGGGGACTGAAAGAGGGACATGAATTGGTGTATGCATGCCGTGGGAGTGGTTTACGAGAGCAGAGGTTGTTCAAATTGACTAAAATATGGGAAAAGTGGACGACATATAGGTGGGACCTGGGTGAACCTATAATGGCTGTAACTCATAGAATTCTGTCAAAAGAGGGACCTTGTTTCTGATGTTCAAATGTAGATGGTTGATGGTATAATGGTCTATTGCTGTATTTTTGCAATGTTGGACAGGTGTCTCTGTATGCCTGTGCCTTTGCCTTATGCACTGGAATGTTACCAGTCACTGTATGACTTATTGTCATGTTTGTGCAATAAAAAGATGTGCAAAAAACACATGTCCTACTTTTTAAATACAATGCACCCTGTCCTATGGGCTTTTTACCTGCCTATCTCAGGGTTGTCTTATATGTATTAAAATGGAAGGATTAGGCCTGCAAAAGATCTATTTTGTTAGGTCGAATTGGCGGTTTAAAACTGTATTAAAGGATACAATGTCAGGCTTGAGACATGCTTTAATATGTTACTTTAGTGAGTGTCACAATTGAGTGCTGCAGGCCCACTAGTAGCATGTAAGTTACAGGCCCTGGGTACATGCTGTACCATTTTACTAGGACTTCTACGCAAATTAAAGGTGGCAATCAGGTGTAGGTAGATTTCACCATGTTTTAAGGAGAAAGCACTTTAGAACTGGTTAGCAGTGGTAGAGGGCACTAAATCCGAATTCCAACAAAACAAAAAAAAAATGCAGGAGGGATTAAGTCAAAAAAGTTGGGGGTGACCCAGCAGAGAGGGCCAAGCCCAACACAACACCTCTGACTTACATGCATAAGTTATGGGGTGTTCCATCACATACAACCAGGACTCTGCTATGGCTCTCATTGAGTGATCTGCTAACGCATTGCTCGATTGGCTCTCAAATTTGCCCACCTATCAGATGCTAGGCCTAAAGGAAAAACTCTCTATTCTAAGAAGCCTGCAAAGGCTCCTCATGTGAGAAAGAGTAAGATTTAAAATTTCATGCTCAACCTACATATAGGACTCTGATATTATCCCTTTATACCCTGCAGAAAACCATTCAATGGACTGCTCCAGGGCCTTTCTGTTTTTCCCTGTCTATCCAACATATTTACCTAAAGTCCAAGTCTTGGAAGGCCTCAACGGACATTTTGGAACCAAGGCTACGCCATCTGAGAACACCTTCTAATGAATATTGTGCATACTACCGCTCTCCTTCAGGATTTTCTTAAAACAATTTCCTCCTTGGTTAAGATTTTTTCCAAGTGAAGTACATGTTACTATCCTCTGGACTGTTCACGTTTTGTGGTAATGTCAGAGAACTGCTTGTTGGGCACAGCATTATAAAGCTTATCCAACCCTGAATGGAACTCGTATCCACCCCCCTCTCTGCCCTGCTCACACAGGTTTGCTGTGCCCTAGTGCACCTCAGCAAGTTCCTACTTAGGTGGGTGTTGTTTAGCCCTCTGGACTATTTCTTTTAGAATGGCACCTTAAGTGATTTCCATATTCAATGGCACAAACAAGCAAACAAGCAGTGGAATGCTACCAGGCTGATTCTCAGTGTTAAGTTTGTTTTTGCAGGAGCACTAACCATTGTGTTTTTCGAGTGCAAGTGACCAAAGAGTTCGCTAACCCCATAGCAACTGAAATCACCATAGCTCACTTGCAGGAGCTCTGGAACACCCTCACAGACTTCTTCTACAAATATATTGCCACCATCAATGAACAATTAGAATGGCAAACAACCAGCAACAACTTCCTCGAACCCCTCAACAGCAGCGACTCCGCCTCAAACACTATAATCACTTTGTGGATTCAACTAACCACACAAACCACTGCTATCATCATGAGCTCCATCCACTTAGGAACCCTCACAGACCCGTGCCCCCAAGCACATGTTCTACCTGGGGAGCAACTTCTTCAGTAAGGGACTCACTACCATCCTCAACTCATCCATCACCTCTGCCTCCTTTCCAGAAGGATGGAAACATTCAGAAGTAAAAGCTCTGCTACAAAACCTACCCAGGAGAACTCAAGAACTACTGGCCCATCCCCCTACAGTCGGTCCTGGCTAAAGTCCTGCAGAAAGCAATAAACAGACAACTCTCTAACCAACAAGAGATTAATACCTTCCTGGATCCATCCCAGTCGGGATTCTGCACTAATCACAGCCCAAAGACTGCCCTAATCACAGCCACAGATGACATCTGATCTCTCCTAGACCAGGGAGAGACTGCAACCTTGATCCTCCTCGTCTCCACAGCCTTCGACACTGTGTCACACTACATCCTCCTGCATGGACTCCATCAGATGGGGATCCAAGAAAATGCCCTTTAATGGATTGTTTCCTTCCTTGCCTGAAGGATGCAGAGCATCCCCCTCCCTCCTTACACCCCAGATCCAAAGAACATCGTTTGTGGCATTCCCCAGGGGTCCTAACTGAGCCCAACCCTGTTGAATACATACATGCCCCCCCCTGCCCATGCTTGTTGAAACCTATTGTATGAACTTTATATCATATGATGATGACACTCTGCTCATCCTGTCCCTATCCTCAACCCCACTAACACCACAACACATTTCCACAGGTGCATGACCAGCACAGCCAGGTGGGTGCAGAACAAATGCCTCAAACTCAAAACCGATAAACCAGAGGACAAATCAGAGAGCTCCACTGGCTCCCCATCCCAAAAAGCTCCCAGTTCAAACTGCTGACCCATGCCTACAAGGCCCTGCACAACAAAGGACCAGCCTACCTCAATCACAGACCGAACTTCCACCAACCTGGCAGACAACTACGCTCCACCTCCCTCTTCCTCACCAATGCCCCGTTTCCACTAAAGAAGCAGCTGTAACTTCTCCTACCTGGCCGCCAAGACCAGCAATGGCCTCCCACTCCAACTCCGGACAGCATCCACCCTACAGAAGTTCAGAGGTGACCTACAAACATAGTTGCTCGACAGCCAACTCCCAGCAGCATCCCCCCCAGCCCCTGGATACCTTAATGGGTGATAAGAAGCACTCTACAAATCGTTGATTGATTGATTGACCCAGCCTAAAATGTACAGATACGCACAGACACTGGGGCCTAAATGGCTTGAGCCAAAAGGCTGAGAGAATCTGTCAAAGCGTTTGTTCCCTCTCTTAAGAGGCATGACTTTGGGCTTCTCCATAGCTGAACTGTCACACTTGTGGTGGGGACCAGACGGATTTGCTCCAGGTTCATCTCAGGTTTGTAAGCATGGGTGAGGAAAAGTGATAGAAGGGAAGGCTGCCCAGAATATTTATCAATCATTAAAACAGATACATCACTTGACTGTTTTTTTCATGTTCTGTTCTTTTTGTTCTTTAATAAACTCAAACTTAAAAAAAAACCCACATACATCACGTTTGCCGTCCAAGTGATTTGTGTGATGCCCACTGTGAAAGAAATTACCTTACCTCTTGGCACTTGCTGACTTGTTTCAGGTAACTAAATCAGATTTAGAAAAAACGGTTTACATTTTTTTGTTCAGTATATGTAACTGGCAGCCTGCTTCTTGGCTGAAAATGGATGTATTCACTTCGATTGTTTACATAGCATCATGAAACCTGAAGTTAAGATTTATTTCAAAAGGAACACACACTTTTTTCCTACAGTGCCATAACTGTTTGCATGTTAGCAGGTGCATTCATATGCAATAAGGGAAAATTGAAATCTGGTAATGAAAACCATTAATAACATCAGTTTAGCATTTTACTCATCCGTTGTACCCAGCTGAGAAATCCTTTGTGTATGTATTCTTTGCGCATATTAGAAAGGATAGCGAGGTGGATAAATAATAAATTACAAAACAGGGGATGCATTGGCTTTATATGGTGTACTAAATATATTTCTTGCAATAAACTCAGGGTAAAACAAGGCAAACCCAGAGCTATTTAATTCTCCTTTTAATTTCAAATAATGGACGCTTTGCTCTGCTATCGGTTTGAAATGTCACAGCCTCGAGTTTGGCATTTCTCGTCAGGCCCTCAAGAGAGTTAACTTGTAAAGACCTCTCAGTGCCTCAGGAGCAACTTTACGTGATATAATATAAGGGGACTATTAGTTTTTTTCTATCACGTTTATTTAATGATTGTAGTAAAGGGTCAAAGCAAAGCGTTCGAAGCAGAAACTAATTCCAGCTCTAATCTCTTGTACGCATTTCCCTATATATACTGGCATTTTTTTCAATTTATTGCAATAAAGCTTTTTTCAAACCTTGTAACGACACGTGGTGCTAACTATCGTTTCCTGCATATTAGAAGCACGAGCCCCTATTTGCGTACGGATACTGACATATCCAAAGCCCTCCCTTCCTTTTATAGGGCTGGCTGCACACAGCTTCATCTGTTTTACATAGTTTATACTGTTTTGAGTACATGGGCAAAATATCTTCCCACTTCAAGTCAATGGTTGTTTTAGGCACGATTTCTATATTGATCAGCCACAATTTGACATTTATGACTTGTGAAGTGCTGCCTGTGCGCCAGGATGCTGTCATTCCTTTGGTGCAGCGGTGAGATGAGTATATTCAGGGAAAAGCCCGCTCGAAGTGAATGATATGCAGGGTTTCTGAATGGTGCAGACTACCCCTTCACGGGTGGTACTCACCGGTGCTTCCGCACCTCCACTGATGAGAGACATGCACAGCATCAATCACTAAATACATGGAAGCTCTCAGTTGGCTTTCCTTAGTGCTTCTACCAGACTCAGATAAGCACTAGGGGGCATATTATCAAGGGGGTTTATCTCTGCTTTTTTGGCTTTAAAAGCCAAGAAAGCGGAGATAAAATTATCTCCCTATTACCTAGCTGTCGCTAACACCAGTTAGCGACAGCTAGTAGGAGATAGCGGCCATCTTGGGCCCCGCTTTGCATGTCAGTGATATTTATCACTAATGACATGCAAAGTGGGCGTGCCAAGATGTTAGCGACTGGAAACAGTTGCTAACATCGCTATCTCCTATTACCAACTTTTGGGAGATATTCGCGCTAAGCGCGAATATCTCCAAAAGCTAACACCTGCCCCTGAGCAGTTCTTAGCCATGTTATCCAATGGTAGGTGGATAACATAGCTAAGAGCATTAGCTCGGTAATGCATGAATATCGCTGACTTTTCAGCGATATTCATGCATTTCGGCCGATTTTTATCGCTTAGGAGACAAGCCTTGATAATAGCAAGGATCATAAGCGATAAAAATCGCCGCAGCTCGGCGATAAAAATATCGCCGCTAAACCAACATAGCGATAATTATCGCTAGTTGTTGGTAATATGCCCCTTGGTCCCTAGGGGATCTACCTCAGAAGAGGTGAAAAAGGAGGGAGTGAAAATAAATAATTTAATATTTTGTTCTTAGTACAGAGCTTTAAGTTTGATGAAAAGGGTGGCGGACCCTAAACTGTAAGTGACATAAAAAGTCTTTCCACAAGGCGTGGCCTAGGTAATTAATGCATTTGAAACAGCATCCTTTGTTTGGTAAATGGGGTCTCACTGGGCAAAGAGCAATCAAAATCAGGGGGATATTTTATCAGTTTAGATTGCTCCTTGATCCAGGGCCAAGAACAATAAAAAAAATAACTACTAAATGTAAGTGCTAATACATTAGTTATATACTTGAAATAAAATAATGATTTAGGCCCTTAACACCAATGTTAGACAACAGTAGCCACCTGTCACTTATGGCCTTATTATGAGTTTGGCATCAGTGGCGGTGCAGCCTCCGCCACACCAGTGGTCCGACCGCTGTATTTCAAGTTGGGCGGTCGCACCATCATGGGACCCCTGCTACTGCTAGGGATCCATAATCCCAGGCTGTCTTGCTGCGGTTTGCGGCCAGCTATATGTTGGTAGTGCCTCTGCGGCAAGCCTATTATGGGTTTCCTCACAGCAACAGTTTTCATGGCAGTGAGCCCGCCATGAAAACTGTGGTTTTGAGGAAACTAAAATGGCCTCAGGGCCATGGGTGAATGCGAGGGGGCATAGCTTTCTAAGCCTCACTGCCTGGGACTGCCAAAGCACTGCCCGCCAGACTAGAGAAAACTCCTAATCTGGCGGGCAGTGAGTAGTCGAGTTTGGCAATGTGAGAGCAGGATGCTGGCGTTGGGGCCCACTCCCACACCCCCAAACTTGCAATCAGGTGCTTAGTCTCTGTCGCAAAAAAGAGACTTCCGGCAAAATTTCATTGTAGCACTAGCATGTGACAGGCAGGAAGACACAGGGCTTTTTTTTTGTTTGGCTGGTGAATGACAGAAACACAGGGTCCTATAGTTCCCTTGTTCAGTGTCCAATCTTTGGCTTTGTCTGGATGGGGCCTTGAAGCCCTGGCCTACTTAGAGCACTGTTTTAGTCCATATATATATATATATATACATATATATATGCATACAATTAATAAACGGCATCAGCAGTTTCACTAGAAAAGAGGCATTGATTTGAATCAAACAAATGTGCAAATTGTTATGTCTTTTCTAAGCCATCATTTTGTTGTGGAAATTACATGCAAGTGTCAAGGTTCGTGTTTGAAAGCTATTGCTTCTTACAGACCCCCTTTATGCAAAGGCCAGATGCTTTATAACTCCATAACGCCTCATTAGATTGCCACAACAGATCATACCATAATCAAACTTTATTTTGAACCATATTCCCCTTTCAGCCTTTCGCACCAGTCCACACTCATCCCACTATAAGGCATGCTATTGGTCCATAATCCCTTATGTGAAACACCAGTCCCCAGTCATACCTAGATCTGTTTATTGAACCATAAACTCCCATTAGATAAACCACTGACCCCACTGTAGGGTGTTCCCCAGCAATGGAGCATGCATATGAAATACACCACATAGGAGCTGCAGTCAAACACTCCTTTCTTCCTCAGCATACATTCAAACACTGTGCATTATCTCATACTCAAAATTTGCCACACCCTAACAGCTTCCTGCATATCATGTTTCCTCTCCAAACACTGCAAAGAACCAGGAGGTTCTTAGAGAGCATAACATCAATGTGCTACATCTTTGTCTGTGTTCAAAGGTGGTAGTCATCACTAAAATTACATTTCCTGAATTAGTCAAAGAGGCGCTCACACTTGTCTGCCAGCTCAGGTGATTTGAGGTCCAACCTGATCTGGCAACAGCGACTTAGGCTCAGGCACTTGAGCCAGACTCGCTGATGGGGGTCACCTCACGCATGTTTTCAGGACTTGACAAATGTCGTGTAGGTGTTTAAAGTGTGATATGTCCTGAGTGATAGACTGTCCAAGACGATGTGCTGTCACCATATGTCCTTGCACCTACAAGTTGAAACGGATCAATGGCAAAAGGAGTGTCTGTTTTCTGATTTTGTCTTTGCTTAACCAGTACCCAGTCTCCTTTGTGAAAGGCTGTCTCTCAAACATGTTGAATCCTATCTGCGTATGTCTTCATTTTTCTTTTCCAAGTCATGTAAGCACCTCCAACTTTGAATTCATTCACTGATTAATCAGAGGTCCACTGGGGTAGTTTGGTTCTGATGGGTCTCCGAAACAGCGAGGTGCCTGGGCTCTTGCCATTTGTAGAGTGACTGGTTGATTGATAGGCCCGGAGGGCATGGCACAGGGTTTTGCTTAGGTCGATTCCCTCCATGGAAGCTTATTGAATGACCCCCTTGAGGGTGCTCATGAATTATTCAACTACACCAATGGCCTGGGGTCAGATATGTGTACTCTTCTGGTGCTTGACGTTGAGTCAAACAAGATATTCTTTGAACTTTTTGCTGTTAAGGGCGTTCCGGTACTAGATTTGAGGACTCCTAGGATGATGCACCTTTCAAAGATGTCATCAAGCTGCTCTTTGATTTTGTCATGGGTTGTTGAGGATAGGTCTTCCACCAAAGGAAAACGTGAATAATTTCCTATGACTACCATGAGATAATGTCCATTCCCTAGCGGCCCAAAAAAGGCAATTGCAACCCTCTCCCAGGCATGGGCAAGAAGTTTAGACTTGGTCACTGGGTGCTGTGTCACCTTGGGAGACAAACAATTGAAAATGTGACATGCCTTCAGTTCCTTCTCAACTCGCTTGTCTGGTCTAGGGAACCACACTTGATCTCATAAGGTTTTCTCGGTGTCCTTCATGGGCCAGCTCGATGACACCCTGTCTTAGGCTTTCAGGTATGATGGTTCTTGAGCCTCGCAGTATTACACCTTTTTGGGTGACTGCTAACTCATCCTGTATGTTGGACTTGGCCCTTTTGGCAGGTTCACCCCTAAACCTTTTACCTTTTCTGTGACCTGATATTAGTAGTTTTTGGCCTCTGCGCACTTTAGCACTGTGGCCCAGTTTAAAGTGTGTGAGCGCTCTGAGTGCTTGTGGTGAGATTGGCCTGCCCTCTCATAGGAATGCATGGGGGGATATGTGTCTCCCTGGTAATTCCTGGTATGAGAGGATTGCAGGGGCGAGTTTAGTATGGGCAAACTCGTGAGAATAAATGCTGTGCAATGGTGTGCTCAGATGTATGGTGACTGGTGGAGAAATGCCACTTTTAGAAGTTGGCATTTCTGTGTGCGGTGTGTCTGTCTGTGAATTGCATGTCTGCCTGTGATTGACAGGTGCTGGAAGGTGTGGGTGGCTCCCGGAGACAGGATGAGTCTAACCAGTGGTTCATAGGGAGATCTGCATATAGATGGGAGGGAGGAGTTGCACCGGGGACCTGAATAGGACTGTGCCTTCCCTCCACAATGCTGGCTCCGCCCCCTGTGGTGCGTCTGATCCCTGAGCCCCTACCTAACAAAGGAGAGAGGAGCTGAGCAAAACAAAGTGCTCCAAAGCTCCCCTATACCAGTTCTAACTGGTATCCCTAAACCCTGTGCTGTGACACAAAGGGAGATGAAGTATAAAAGAAGGGGCTGTGACCCCATGAAAATGTTCTGGTGTGCTATTCCTGACTTGAGGGGGGCCTGCTGCTGCTGCTGGGTCCAGGAGGAACCGCCACTAGGAACTGGCTCCTTGCTGGAGGGCCCTGTGAACTGGCCTGCCTGGGCCCAGCCTTTCTCTGGACTGAGCGCCTGCCTGGATTCTTGCTGAAAAGCACTGCACCCTTGTTGCTGGGGAGCGCTGTGCTTCTTGGGAGCGCTGATTGTGTTTTGCCCAGCTTGCCTCTTTGACCTTTGGCTGGGTCGGGAGCCCTGGCGCTTGGAGGACCTTTCTGTCCATGAATTGCAGCCCGGAGAGGCTGCCTGGGGATTCCCCCATGTTTTGCTCGTTGGCGGGAGCCCACCCCGCTTTATGCGTGAAAGTAAGCGAGTGCCCACCGCGCATTTCTGCCTTGTTGGGTTTTTATTTATATACTTATCGGGTGCCCACCCTGCGGTTCTAGAGAGAGAGAGAGCAGGTGCCCACCTGCTCCCTGCATACTTAAGGAAAGCAGGTGCCCACCCCGCATCTCTACTGTGGAATCATCGCCCCAGCCCGGGTAGACAAAGTGCCACCGCCGCTACGTGGAAGCCAGGCGGCCTTGCCTGGTTGTGGGTGGGGCCTAAAGAAGAAGTCCGGGAGCCTGGTCGGCTCCCATTGCAAAGTCCCTGGTCCCAGGAGGGGGCCTGGGTGAAGTGAGGGGAGGTGAGGCTGGACGAAGGCTCATTGGCGGGGCTCCCATGCTTGGAGAGAGCCCCGCATCTTGAAGGAGAGCCCTGCGCTGCACCGGGAAAGAAGCAGGGAGCAGGCGGGAGCCTACCCCGTGCTCCTGCGACACGACCCTGGAGAGGAGAGTCCCGCTTGGCAAGCACCAGCCTGGAGACTAGAGGAGCGTCCCCAGACAGTCACGGTGAGTGAGGGCTGAGCAGGTGACACAGCCGCATTTCACTACCGCTCCCACGAGAGGGCATCTCCTATTGTCAGAGCCAGTGTGCTACGACGTTTGGGGGGAATATCTGTTTTAGAGCCTGTGTGCTCCAACTTGTGACATTCATTTAAAGAGCCCCGAGAGGGCCTGCATAAGAAGCACCCGGTCGGTGCTTACATTTCTAAGCGGCCCCATCTGGCAGCGGGCCACTCCAACGAAGGGCCTAATTATTGTTAAAGGGCCCAGAGGGGCCTGTGCCGTCCCTCCCAGGTGGCCAGTTTATCAGTGCGTTGCGCCCCGATTGGGGCACCCTGGCTTTATGACCATTGTTTCCTAAAGTGTTTTATGCTTGCGACGCCTAGTGTCTCATATGGTTACTGCATAATGTATTTATACTGGGGTTGCGCAATGCGTTCTCCTAATGTGTTTATGCCTAATGTGATAATGCTTAGGTCATCATTGCGCCAGTAATTAATGGTTGTGTTTTCTACGTCTACGATAAATCTTACTTTTACAATTTCTACTAAGTGATGCTTCTGACGGTTATCCATGTGGCCCTGTCTTGTGTATATAATCCCCTGTAAATACTGCACATTGCCAATTGGCACAGTGTATATTGTGTGATTACAATCGAATGTGTTTTATGATAATACAAAGGCTATTTTCGATATAACCTTGCGTGGAGTTCCTTTTGTGGTGTGCCTAGTGTGTTGCTGCTGTGTGTGTGTGTTGCGCAAACGCTGTACATATTGCCTCCGGGATAAGCCTGACTGCTCGTGTCAGGCTACCAAGGGGGTGAGCAGGGGTTATCTTTCGCGTGTAACTCCCTTGCCCTGACTAGAGTGGTGGTCTCTGCCTGGCTTTGGCTCAAGTGTTAGCCAACCAGAGATACTATTACTAACACTGTACATTTTTTAACTTTTGGAATTCATCTTCATCGGCAAGGGGCTGGGTACTCTCCTTCTTGATTGCATGATATTAAGGTCTTTGATTATGGTCAGGTCATTCTCTGCATTGGTGGCAGCAACAATTTGTTCCACAGAGAAAACCGCTAGTGTGCTGGATCTCACAACAAAGTTGAGATAGGCATCAGCCATCTTGGATGTCGAACTATGACAATATAGTAGCACTCATGAATAGTAATCTACTGGGTTTTGATCGTTTGCCGGTTTATGCACGATCTCAAAGTCGCTCTCTTGTAGTCTCAACCACCACCTCTCAATGCAAGGGGGCATCCTACCCTTCGAGTTCCCAAAGCCTGTACATAATGCCTGGTGATCTATGATGATAGTGAATCATTTTCTATTGAGGAATACATGAAAATGTTCTTAGGACCACACCACAGCCAGACTCTCTTTCTCCTATTGAGAGTAGGCATGTTCTGTTTCAGACAGCCTTCGACTAGTAGAGGACACAATGTGTCTCTGAGCCCTCAGTTGGCCATTGTGTTGAGCAAGCATTGCCCCTATCCCTAATGGGCTCGCATCAACGGTTATTTCGGTATGTAACCTAGGGTCAAAGTAGGCCATTTCAGTTGCATTCTCAATTGCATGTTTGATGTCTTTAAAACTCTGGTCATATTCTTGAGACCACTGAAACAGTACATTTTACTTTGTCAAGTATTTCAATTGGGCACTCACTGTAGCAAAGTTGCAAATGAATCTTGAGCAATAATTGGCCATGCCAAGAAAGGATAGCGTGTGAACAAGCGAAAGGTTTGGCTAATCTGCAGTAAGGCCAAGCCTTCAATACCAAAGAACAACAACAAATTGCCACTACTGCAATTTAATCTCACAATGACTGGACCACGAATGACAGAATAAAACTAGTTCTTCGGGCCACCTTTTCGGTTTGAATTAATCAATTTATTTCAAACATTGGATAAAGTCATATTATTTTCACGACATTTTTTAATCCATCATCCTAACTAACAATAAAATAAGGGAAAGGGAGAGAAACCTATAAAAGAGTTTATATTTATAATAAAGTTTGCGATGTCAAATACTTTACACCATGTCTTGCGATCTTACAAACTCACTCAAACTTGCTCATCCATACCAACACTTTCACACAAGTAAAGAAAGAATTAGAGAAACAAAACCCAAAACAAAAACAAAAACAAAAAACCAACTGACTAAAAAGATATCTTGAATCACTTCATCAATACAATTTACAAAGTGTCAATCAGTTGTCCCATTTGGAACAACCTTTAGCAAAGCATTTACAAATTTCTACACTAGGCCATCTATACATACCGTGACATTAACATATGTTTTTAAGAAAAATTTTCGATTGGCCTAACAAAGAGAGATGGTCGACGCGTTTAGAGTTCCTTGATGATGGAACTCTCTTTAGGACCTCAAATAGTTCTGTAAAACATAAGAGAGACCTTGTCTTACTTTGTTGTCTAGAGACAATTAAATGTCCACTCACACTCTGGAGCCAGAGCAGTGACCCTCTTACCTCAATTCTCATGCAGTCTGTATTATCCTGGGTACTGGCACACATTCTCTATAAAAATTATCAAAGATGAAATTGGAAACCATAAGAACCTATCTCAGCGTCGTCATGTTTGATAGATGTCAGATAAACATTATCCTTACTTTTGCTTGAAGTGGAGGTGGAGATGCCTCCCCGAGGGGGGATTTTTTTGGTTTGTGTTAGACCTGACACCCTTGGCGTGGTTTTCCCCCATCTTTTTGCCTCTGCCTCCTGTATTTTTGATGCTGTGCTGGATTTCGTTGTTGCTGGTTTAGATGCTTTGGATACTCTGCCACTGCTGATCAGTGCCAGAGTATAAGTGCTCCCTATGTAAATTGTCATATTGATTGGGTATACCTGATTGGCATATTTGTATCACCATGCAGTCCCTAGTAAAGTGCACTGTGTGTGCCAGGGCTGGTGATGACAGATGCTGCTAGTGGGCCTGCAGCGCAGATTGCGCCACCCACTTAAGTAGCCCTAAAATGGTGTCCCAGGCCTGCCAGCGCAGTGCCTGTGTGCAGTCAGTGGACTGCCATGTCCGCCTGGCCAGTGTCCCCACTGGCTGGGCCTAACCCTCCCCTGTCTGTGCACATCAGTCACCCCTATGGAAGGCTCAAGGTACCCCCCTGGGCAGGGTGCAGTGTATGGGTAAGGTAGAGCATGTACTAGTGCAGGTAACATGCTCTGGTAGTGAGCAGGAGCCATTTTGTGTGCTCACTGCTGCAAGGTTATCTTGCTCCATAGATTAACATGGGGGAGGCTGGTCTCAATGGATACCAGTCTATCTTCCCATAGGAACAGGATGGGACATAAGTGATTGATATCCCTGAACTCACAATTTAATAACACATCTTTTAGGAAAGGTTGTTTTTAAATTCTGTGTTTGAGAATAGTCTTTTAGAAAGTGGCTGTTCTCTTGTCTAACCTTTCTGTGTGCCTGGGACTGCTTGTGGATTGGCTGTCTGGTTTGAGGGTGACAGGGGCTGCAGAGCCCCCAGGAGGTTGTCTGAGTCAGCCCGTGGATGAAAGGCTGCATCTGAGCTGCCAAGGAAGTGGGAGGAGATAGCACCTAGGAGTGACTAGGGCTGTGCCTGCCTGACCACAATGCTGGATCCATCCCCCGCTGGGCGACTGTCACCTCTGTCCCTGATACTGAAAGAAAGAAGGAAGCCAGGAAGCCCAGGGGCTCCAGCAACACCCAGAACTGGTTTAGACCGGGCTCAGGGCCCACTTGCACAAAGACTTCAAACACTTTTTGGGGTATAAGAGAAGGACCCCTGACAACAGCAAATCAGATTCTACAATCAAGAGGAACCTCTGCTGGAAGATGGACTGCTGGAGAACCGAAGGAAGATTGCCTTGCTGTGTGCTCTAAGGGCTGACCTGTTATGCTGACCAACTGAAGCTGAGGAGAACAGGGACTTTGCTGTGTGCTGTGACCCTGCTTACTTGAACTCCAGAGACTTTGCTGTGTGCTGTGTCTCGTAACTGAATCTCCAAGGGCCTGAGAAGAGCTGGCCTCCTGTCCTAGAATCCAGGGTCAAAAAGGTTCCATTGCAACTGAACACGCTAAGAAGTTCATGCTGTTTTTGACTGACTGCAGAATTTATGCAGAGCTGCTGACCGTGGGCAGAGATTGGTGTGCTCATCGGCACATACTCTGTGAAGGGTGGGGGCCCGTGGTGCCTCCCCTAGTGAGCTTTGTCCCAGAAACGATCTTGTGGCCGTGAGGGCGGTCTTGCTGTGACCTGTGCCCTCGTAAATCACTTGCCGCCTGTTCATCGCCACTGCCCGTGGCCAGAATCACCCTAAGAAGTTTTCCGTCCCTGGCCGGAGCTGCGGAGATGAAGACCGAAGCCGCCGCGCTCCCATTGGCCCAACGAGACGAGCCCCTCTGGTAACGCCGCGCTGGTATTGGCCCAGCGCTGCTACGTCATCGCTGAGGCCGCGCACTGATTGGCTGCTGGCTCAGCATCATCAAGGGGCTGGTCCCGGGAGCCGCGCTGTCATTGGCTTACTCCCGGGTGCTCACGGAGGCTCGTCTGTGGAGCCACAACTGTATTGGCCGGACCTAAGGAAGCCTGAGTTCGATCGTCGGAGCCACGCTCAAAGCGGTAGGGAGACCTGTCCTCGAGACCCATTCCCGCCGAGGGAGCAATGCGAGTGCTGACTGCCCCTGGCCTGTGTCCCCGAGTGAAGCGCTGAGCTAGCTCCCCGCCGCTCCCTGGAGTGCTGAGAGTGGGCGGAGAGCAGCCGGGACCGGCCGGGGCTGAGCACGAGTCTGCATTGATCGGCACAGTGGTGCCTGAAGTCATCGGTGAGGCACGCTAGCGTTGCTTGGGCTAGTCAGTCCGAGGGGCTAACTTTTGAAGTGAATAACACTCTGGCATTACTTTAGTAAATCATTTTATGAGCTGATTAGAGCCCAAGGCGGTGATATTAGATTTAACACTGGTTTGAGAGACTTGAGACTATTTTTGCTGATAAGAACTTCCTAATTACAAGTGCAACCACCAAGATTAAGTGCAACATTTCTACCAAGAAGCAACCATTGTGTATCGTTGATTTTTAATTGCTGCAAATAGATAAAGCTAAATTTTTTATAAATATACTTACCTGTGTGGTCTCAGTTTGTGGTGGATGGGAGATCATTGTTTGAGTTAAGTGCATTTATTATACACATTGCCTTGGGGATAAGCCTGCCTGCTCGAGCCAAGCTACCTAGAGGGTGAGCAGGGGTTATCTACTTTGTGTACTTCTTCACCCTGACTAGAAGCAAGGGTCCCTACTTGGTCTAAGGTACTTACCTCTGCCAATTAGAGACCCCCAGATCTAACAGTTTGGTTTACCAGAGCTCAGTCCGTTCTCTGTCTGCAGTATTAAAAATACGGGGGTATAGATATTCAGTACCTGTTGGCATTGTAAGAAAGGATAGCAGCATGGTAACATCTTGGGAAGGGGGGGTGCAAGTGGATGACAGTACTTGCGTCTTGTCTAGGTCTGAAGTCATTCCCCCATTGGTGAATATGTGCCCAAAAAACTTGGGTTTGGTTTTGCGAAACTCACACTTCGCAGGGTTCAGAGTGAGACCTGCATGAGCAAGTAATTGACAGAATTGGTTAAGGCCTTTGTCATGTTATTCTTGTTTTCTCCTGAAAACCAGTATGTCATCAGTGTAATTGAAAGCACAAGTCACAGTTGGATGACTGCGAATAACGTTCTGACATATCTCATCAGTTGAAGATACTCCAACATTCATTCTTTTATATTTGAATAAACCAACATGAATCGTAAAGGTTGTAATATTCCTGCAGTTCTCCTCCATCTCGAGTTGATGGTATCTTTTTTCCACTGGCATGGTATTTATTAGCGCACCACTGTTGACTATAAAAGTTGTGGGGTGATCATTCACTTTCAATGTGATTTTTGGACAGTGTCCAAATGATGTTTGTTGCTTTATTTGATAAGCAGTCTTTGAGCCGTGATTCAGCTTACAAGCAGCTAACCCCTCGTTTGCACACCTTTCTTTGATACATATCATTAGCACATACCCATTTTCTTCACTGGTACTCAACAGTGACGTCAAAGAGCTTTTGTATGATGAGTTTTAAGTCAATTGATCTTGTCTTGTTTTTACCTGTCGTAGCTGATGTTGCCTTTATTTTTTGTGGTTATTGCGAGAGTGCTTCTAGGAAGTTCTTGTATCCATCTTTCCTTTCAATCGTGAGGCACTTCATTTTTCTTTAGCTCCGCACAAAGTTATGACATGATTCTTTTTTCACAACCCTTGCAAACCTGCCCTGTGGCTAGACACTCACCATCATGGTGAAACGAAAATCCACATCAGAAGCACAACTGTGCTTTCTTAGAAGAGGTCAACTTACATGCATTTTGCTATTGATTGTGCTTGCATTTCACAGCCAAGCCCCATTCATTGTGGGTTGTTCTGCTTCCATATCAGCAGCTAGTCTGTCTGCTCGTTCTTCTGCTCTCACAGCCATCACCATTTTCTCAAAATTTGTATTTCTCTCAACATGCCCCTTCTAAACGAATCTGAAAGGCTTAACTTTGCTGCTGAAATAAAAAAAAATGTGCATTGTTTACTGAGGGTATCAAGGTTTTCAACAAATGTGTCCATTGTTTCACCAACTTGTTGTGGTGCTTGTTTGAAGATATACCTTTCATAGTCGACATTTGGCATTGGGTTGAACTTGGACTCCAATGCCTCTTTTACCTTCTGGTATGATTTTGCATCAGTCTGTGAAAGATCCTTTAACACTTCTTTCACTCCATTGCCTGTAAGGCTTTTTAAGTATTTGATTGTCTTCTTTACATTTTCTTCGTCTAGTGCATCTATGAAGTCTTCGAATGCTTCAATCCATGCAGCCCACCTGGCACCCATGTTCTGCTTCTTAAGAAGTGTTGAAAGATAGTGGTGGTTGAAGAATCTTGGCTGAATTGTATATCACTCTCTCTTTTTCTGCCATGAAAAGATATTTTTTTCCATAAATCATTGCTATCTATATTTCATAAAGCAAAAGCTATTTTATTCTCTCCATTCAAGTATCTCTTACCCTGGTCTCACACATTACAGATGAACAATTACTGTTTAGAAAGTTCCTACTGTTTACCGGGCATATTTATGAAGGGGTTTGCATAGCATTTGCACCATGCAATGTAGTACATGCATGATGCAAGCCCAAAATACAATTTATCAAGTAATGCAAGGCCACTTTGGGTGGCCCTAAGTGACTCGATAGATTATGAGTAACCCAACGCAGTGCTATTTGCTGAATTGTGTTACTCTGCCCTAGGAAGGCGTTCCATGGGTGTTGTGGGTGCTCCCATGCAACTCCTAATGGTTTTGATGCATTTTCAGTTTTACCATTGCTGGTAGAACTCTGAATGTGCTAACATGATATGCCTTCCCTATGGGGGCATAATGAGGAGAAATATCTTTATTTCTCCTTGCTACTTCCTCTTTCTATGAGAGCTGCATTCTCCAGCACTAATAGAGGAATATGCCTCAGGGAAATGTTTTTGTGCAGGAAGGTGGTGCTTCCTGCACAAAAACAATTCTACATGCAACAGAGGCATCCTTGTACTATGGTTGGCACTAGGCAGCCAATTGTGGGCCAGTGTTGGGGAAAGGATAGAAATGTGCTGGATTGGGATAATTGTGGCACATTCCTGTCCTTTCTCTGTAACAAAGATCAGCCAGTCTTCTGTGATGCATTACTTTTTATAAATATGCCCCTATATGTACAAATGCCCGCAAACAGTGATATTTGCATATCCGCTAATTTATTTTTCCATATTACCATGATGCACCGGCATATTTTGCACACCAAAACTTACCTTATTATTATTAAACTGCAGCCCCCTGGCATATTTCATATAAAACCCCATTCTGGTGCAAAGAGGTGTCAGAGATGCAACCACAATTTTACACAAATATATATTTATAAATTACAATACAGTCCTCAATGTCATTTGGAGCACTTGGAGCCAGTAAGTGTTATCTGCTTCTAATATATCTGAATGAAAGAAATGTACAAAAGTAAGTGAACAGAAGATAATAATTTTGAGAATTTCAAGGTATCTTACATTCTGTATATTGTAATCGAAATACATTTTAGGAAGCCTAGTCTATTATACGTTGAGGTAATACAAAAGTAAGATAATTTCCCTGCAAACAATTTCGGTTATGCAGGTTGGCCATTTCACTCACATCTGTGCATTAATAATAAATGCAGCTAACTACTAATTTTGGCAGTCCATTAAACTAATGCTGCCAAAAGCATGGCTTTAATATCATTTGAAAGGATTTTTAAAAAGATTGCGCTTCACATTGTTCTCAAAAAGGCAATGAATCTATGCCAGATGAGAGCCCTATCACAGTAATATTTAATCATTATCTGAAAGCAACACAAGTAGAGAAGGAGATCATGTTGACATAAAATGAGTGAAATACAAAAGCATTGTATTCGGAATTGTCATCTGTGTGTTACAGATTTTAGATGATAATATTTGCAATATGAAAAAACGTGCCAAGTATCTAATTACTATCTGTTAAGCAAGCCTCGTGTTTCTTCACATGTCGCTTCTTATAGCAAATGTTAACAAATAAGCAAAAATATAAAAATTCATTAGTCGGTGCCTAAAAAATGTAATTTTTATTGCTGTCAAGTTGATGCCAAGAGCCCAGAAAACTTCACCGAAGACGGCCAGCTGAATATTTAATAAACGTTTTTACTATAATTGAAGAACACTATTGACCCTGTGTTATTAATAAAACCAATTCCAATTCCAAAAATTCTTTATTTCGGCCATATAGGCCATAAAAGATGCAGTAAAATACAATACATACATTAAAATACAGTGTTTATACATATAAAAACTCTATAGTAGTCCAGCGGGGAATAGAGAGTGCAAAGCAGTGCCAGTTCAGGGGGACATTTTCTTCCTAATTATCCACGCTGCCATTAAAAATTCTGATACAGCAAACACAATGTGGCCCAGAGTGCTGGTTTTCATGACCCTGTAAGCCTGTACGTAATTCCTAAACCCAAGGTTCCGGCAGAGCGGTGCTATCCAGTACTTCCTGGGTCTATGGTAAGCATGGCAAACAAACATTATATGTAGGTCATCTTCATCATGGGCATTGCAGCATGGGCAGAGTTTTTCACCCCCTGGTGACCATTTGGAGGTGAATGTTTTAGTGGGGAGGGAACCGAACCTCCATTGCACAAACAATTTCCTCGCCAGGACAGGGAAAATAAAATCCATAAAAGGTTCGAAAACATAAGAATTTTTGGATTCCATGAAGTGTGCCGTCAGGGTGCCACTGTTAAAAGCATTTTCCATGAGAGACAGGTTCTTGTTCTTATACATCTGAGCCAGGGTTTTACGGGTAATCCTATGGCAGCCTTGCGCTGGATCCTCCCATAAGTCTGGCAAGTTCATATTGAGCAGTTCCGTCTTAATAAAAGCCAGCCAGGGAATTTTGTTGTTGCCATTCAAGCTCATTACATGAATAAGGTCCTATCTGTAATGGCGGAGTTCATCAGTAGTCCATATTCGATGCCAGAACTTCACGGGTTTTGACAGTAGATCTTCAGCAATGGAGGGAAGACCCAAGTCTAGTCTTAAGGGCAGGAGTGGCGTGCCTTGCGGGAGACCAAGTAGGCGTCTTAGAAAACTGTTTTCCACTCCTGTCAAGGCCTTCCCTGCTTTGTGTCCCCATAACTCGCTACCATACATTGCTGCTGCCTTGGCTTGGGACCTGTATGTTTCCAGGGCTGGGCTCAGAGGCTTGAAGGTGGACTTATTAGCCACCTTCAGCATTGCACCCGATAGCTGAGACAATTTTGCCCTAGATCTAGCTATCTGGCAGTCCCATGAGAGGTTTTCCTGGAGTGTTACCCCCAAATATGTGAAGATCGAGACCCTCTCAAGACTAACTTCCCCCAGTGTGGGATTGGGTCTGGTTTTGGAGGGGGGATTGAAGATCATGAACTTGGTCTTCTCTGTGTTCACCTCCAGCCCGTGTTGGCGACAGAAAAGATCAAAGCCGTTCACGATCCTCTGAATCCCCATGGGGGATTTGGAAAGCAGGAGGGTATCGTCAGCAAACATTATTGCCGGGACCCTCCTGCCTGCCAGGAGCGGGGCATCATTGTCCTTAATGTTATCAAGGTGAAGTATAACACTATTAATGAAAAGACAGAACAGGGTCGGTGCCAGGACACAGCCCTGCCTAACTCCTCGGTGGACCGGAAATCTGGATGAAAGCTTGCCATCCCTCCCGCACCTCACTTGTGCATAGTTGTTCTCATGCAACCTAATGATTATGCTGAGTAACTGAGGGGGTAGCCCTAGCTTTTCCAGAACCTCCCATAATTTCCTCCTAGGGACCAGATCGAAGGCTGACCTCAGATCCACGAAGACCATGTACAGTCTTCCCCCCTCTAACGTCACCGTCTTCCAATAAAGGAGGAGGAGGCGGAAGATCTGGTCCATGGTCGACGTGTTCTTTCTGAAGCCAGTCTGGAGGGGGCTCATGATGTCATTGTCCTCCACCCAATCCAGCAGATGGTTAAGGATGAGGCGTGCGAAGAGCTTTTGGGGTACATCAATTAGGCTAATGGGCCTGTAGTTGGCCGGGAGCAGAGTGGACCCCTTCTTATGAATCGGTACAATCTCTGCCCCCAGCCAAGACCCGGGGATCGCCATACCTCCTAGGATGGCATTAAAAAGAATAAGGAGGTACGGACCCCAGATGTCCGGGTGATGCCAACATATATTTGTATTCTTTTATGAATCCAAAAAATTGAAGCAACATTTATTCTGTTTTTCAGAAGAATGCATAAATTGCATGTTTCCTTTGTCACACTCATGCCACTCTGTATTGTGTCTTGGTTTACATGGTGTCACAGATATTTTTAGTTTTATATTGTCCCGAATCATAGTATCATGATCAGTGCCAACCTCTGTCGACACTTGCTTCTTATTTGGGCTTAACAACCCTAAAATGCTTTCTCAAGGTTGCTAAACCAATAGTTCCATAGATTAGGAGTTCAAAGTTATTTGAAACAGAAAACACGGCGTGTAACATGTTCTTTTCTTAAGAAACGTATGGCCAGATGTACTATCGCTATTCCTAAAGCAGGAATGTTCAAATTGCACATCAACCAGTTTGCAAGTGGAGATACAGTGTATGAACCATAACAAAGTCTAACTCGTAGATTAACATTTATTTTCAGAAAGGAAACGCTTTAGAAATGGTGAGTACCATCCAGGTTCTGGGAACGCTCTCTGGATTCGTTTTATTTATCTCATTTATGGTGATATGCTGGAAATGATTCACCCAGTATGTTGTCTCTGATGTGTTGCTACTTTTTAAGGTTACAGGGTGCCAACAAGCAGCTGGCAAACCAGTGTGCGATTTTACCCCTTGCAATGCATGTACAAGCTCCTGCCCTTTCGGGAGCTAGTGATTGGTTTCCAGAGCCAGGAATTTGCACCAGGTAACTATGTGGCCCCCAAAATCCTCCTTGGCCTTCTCAAGAGTTCAAAGAAGTGAAACACTGTTGTCAAGGACTAACAGCACTCCATGAGCTCCAGCACGCAAGTGACCACAATAAACTGTAAGGTATGACTTACTGAACTGCTTTTACCTGAATGCACTGGGAACTATTTGGACAGATCTGTGAGTAGTGTGGGACTCCACGCCTTACAATGGATTTACATGGTGATGGCCTACGGGGGAACTGGCGATTCTGCATCTGGGAACTGTTTGGCTTTTACCCACATACACTAAGCAGCAGTTTGTGTTCCCCCCAAAACTATTTTCCCATCTAAAGAGTTTTGAAGAATGAAACACTGGTGTCAAAGTCTAACAGCACTGGCTGTGCTGAACTGAAACATTGAAGTGACCATAAGAAAAACTGTATGCTATGGACCACCTTGAACTTCAATTACTATGACCAGTGTGCGACTCCACACTAGTACTAGTACTAAATGGTTGGTCAAGTTAGAGCATAATTCACTTAAATAACGGGGTTCAGCTTAAATCGACCCAAAAACAATTTGGTGCAGCTCCTTGCAAAAGATCTTCATACTTATTGTTTGAAGAGAATAATAAGATTCTTATATTTTTTTATTTCTTGCCTTATTTCTGTGAGCTATTATGTGTCTGCTTACAAAATAATTAAATATTCGAAAAGTGTTGATTGAGAGATATCAGGCTGTGTGTGCTAAACTTAATACTTCTTAACTACTGGTCAACAACCATCCTTTTATCGGGCTGGTGTAAAAGCAGCATTAGCTGCTTACCAGAGCTTATATTGTGAAAAAATATGCAGAGATGAGCTTTGGTGTTAGCTCGATGAAATGCCTCATTCACAGTTTGGGTCAGCGTACTGGAGTAGTTCTTCTTTACCACAATAATGATGTGTGATTGTGTATCAAGCTACCTATTGTGAGAACAACCATGCACTGAAATGAAACAATCACACTCTCCAGAAATGAGGGCCGAGCAAGCGAAGCAGCTGATTACTTTTTGAGATGCAGCAAGTGCTGCTCGTAAGCAACCAGCTCTACAAAGACATAACACGTATTCTCATCCCCACATCGGAAGGGATTGCACTGCAGTTCTGGAAGACATCGGTATGTGCCCAGAAACAGGTGTTTCATGCTGTGTGCACTATTTCTGCACCTCTGCTGCACTACAAAAGGTTATTGGGGGGAGTCTGCGGCCTCAGCAGAGAAGGTATAGGTGAAGGATGACTAAACTCTCCTAGCAGGTCTGAAATGTTACCACTCATTTGGTGCAAATGCCGTAAGAAGAGAAGTGAGGGAGTAAAAAGAAGCAATGCTTGTTTTTACTATTTGTAAAGTTGCCACAGTACAGCACTCAAACCTCCAGATGGTTCAGTAGAGGAACCAGTAGAAGCCAGTAGAAAATCTCAGAAACCATGCAGACCCACTGAACCACCCACAGCGAAGCACACAAGTTTAGGTACAAGAGGGGTGACCGCAGTAGGTACGCTCAACCTCTTGGCCCCTAGAAGAAGCAGAATTCACACCTATAGACCTTTACTTGAGAGGGCATCAACTCAAAGGCATGAGTCCATCCAGGCTAGGCATCAGGTAGACTTCAGGTAGACTTCTTTTAGATGAGGATGTGAAATTCCATAGAAGTAAGACGTGCCTACCAGCAACACGTTTGACTTTGAAAGGCCATGATCTCTATGATCCCAGAGCCGGATGACTCGCTCTGGATCTCCGCCCTGGAGTGCGCTCATGTTGTTATTGTACAGACTTTTACTTCCCCCCTGTGCTCCCTGCCCTGTTTTCCATCCTCACTGTATTTTTGATGCTTATTTGTATTTGTTGTGAAGCGCTCTAATACCCTTGGGACCAGCTAGCGCTATACAAAACTTCAATAAATAAAAAATAAATAAACAGCTCTGCTCTAGCAGCACCTCTACTCCATCTTCCCAATGCAGCCTGTTACTCTTGACATTGTAGGTTTGGCCCAGGTAGGAGAATGCCTGTGGCATGGGGACACCACAATGGAAATTAGCATTTCCAGCGGTAGGGGACTATCCTCTATTTGATTCCTCACTTAGACACGGTCCTTTCTTGCCCTCTTTTCAGATTTTCCAGAGGACCTGTTACATAAAGTATCTCTGTTATAAGAATATGGTGAGCCTCCCTCTCTCTGCCCCATGAGACCACAAAGAGAAAGAGATGTATTACTACTTGTTCTAACTTTTAAAAAGATGTTTGCCGATTGTCTTCTGTGTTTCACTAGGAGCTTTCTGGACCTAGTAGACAAAGGCGGGAAGTTAGAGAGACTTGTGTGTAGACCTCACATTGCCCATCTATGCTAAACGGAGAAGCCCTCCCCAAGTTACAGGTGAGGTATACATTGGACAACCCCACTTATGGAGGGAGAAGGTCAGTGCATATCCCTTTCTGAAGAGCTGTGTGTGTGCCATAACTAATGTCTGGACTTTGGCCATATCAGGTTATCCATAGCAATAAGCAGGTGCAACTCACAAAGTAGCAC
The DNA here is from genome assembly GCF_964263255.1 of Lissotriton vulgaris. NCBI lineage: Eukaryota > Metazoa > Chordata > Amphibia > Caudata > Salamandridae > Lissotriton > Lissotriton vulgaris. Next base: position 780,127,520 of record NC_141694.1, read on the forward strand.
CAGCAAGTGAAAACTAGGTTCTTTGGAGAATGGTCTGGCTGCTCTTTAATGCATGAATGCCAGGAGGCTCCATGTCACGAAGATAACATGAAGCTCACCTGGGTCTTTCAGCCAACAGCAGTTTAGAAACTGGAAGTGATAGAAAGGAGGGAGGAGAGGAGTTGGCCTAACGGCTAGAGTGGTCGACCTCGAATCTGGGGAACTGGGTTTGAGTCTCAGCAATGACGCTAAACATCCTGTGATTCTGGGCAAATCACCTAATCTCCCTGTGCCTAACAAAAATGAATGTGTCCTCATGTAATGCAATGGTGCTATGTAAAGCGCTCCGATTCCCGACACCTTTGGGTCAAGTTTGAACGATGTAAAACTCCGTAAAAAAGTCATTGTTTTGTCATCAAGGTGATCATCAGCCTGTCCTTGTATTACAAACAGTACAAGTTTCATTTCAATCCTGTGTCTAAAGACTCTAGGCCAGATTTAATAATGAGCTGCGTTGTCCTTGCATAACACAAGGTGATGCATGACAGCACAGTTCCTTAATTCATATTTACAAAGCCAGGCAAGGGTTGATATGCGTGCCTTGAATGGCTTTGTAAAGAAATGTGACGCATAGCAAATAATCATGCTGTGTTACGTTACATTTCGAGCTGGGAGGTAATCCATGGGTGGAGCATGGATGTTCCTGTGCATCCACCCATTAATTTGACGCAATTGCAGAATTACAAAGGCGTAAAACTGGAATTGCGTCAACTCGGTAGCCCTTCTAGATGATGACAAATCATATTTTTCTTCTTTGTATACATAGAAAGAGGACAATGCCTCATTGGATTGTTTTCCCTTCCTGCATAAAAACAATCCAACCCATAGCACAGGCACCCTTGCACGATAATCGTGCAAGGGCGCATTTGTTGGTGTTAGGCAGCACACAGCACACCAGCACAAGGAGAGAGCAAAAATACTTCATATCTTTGTAAATATGGAGAATTTCTGCCATCTCCCTTTCATGCTACATGGTGCAGCAAGTTTCTATGCGCATTGCGTTACGTGAAATAATAGTAAAGGTTCCACCCTCTCTCTGCAGGTTCTAATGCACATTGCAGCAAAGGGTTGGGTGATATGAACATTACTTCAAGGATACACAAGCAGCATAATCTTAAAGGACTGCTCATGTGTGCATTGAATGTGTGTGCATGTGCCTCTATTGTTTCTGTGTCCATGTTTACTTGATTGTTTACCTATTGTCACCTCTGCAGTGAAGCTAAATCTACTGTTTTTGGATTTGTTTGTTATAATACATTTTGATGTTTGTTGTAGGTGACAGTGTATGTGTCCTGAGCCGATAACCCTAAACTCTTCTAGTCATGCCCATGGAGAGTTTCAATAAACGCTGAGACATAATGCACTTTCACTATCAGGCTATATGATGAATCCCAGAATAAAGAAGAGTTCTTGGGTTACCCTTTGAGATTCTCAGATTATAAAATGCTTCCTAGACATTTCACTCAGGTATTGATTAAGTAGCCATATTAGCACTAGTCACTGATTTAACTGGTGTTAAGCTTGTCCATATAGCATCACGTGTTCCATGAATGCCCAACTTATGCGTTGTTGCTTGGAGTGTGTTGTCTGTGTATGCTTGTGGTATTTTTACATTGCAAAATGATAAGAATACTCCATGGCAGCCGAGAATACATATTTGTTTTGCAGGTGGGTATCTCCACACATATAGAGTCGTTTGCAAAAATTAAGGCACAAGATTGTTCGGGAAGTTCTTCCCCATTTATATTGACAAAGTATCAAATCTGTAGTAATATGACGCAATGCTATGAGTTAACATAACTATTGCGTATGCAAAGTCACTATAGCAGGTTACTCTAATTGGGGTACTGTAAGAGGCTGGCTTAGCATATGGGGACTGGTGTACACTTAAAGGAGTGATGCACCTTGCACTAATCTAGGCAACCCTATGGTGATTTTAGTGGTCCTTGATAAACTTAGGCTATCTTGAAGGAGTGTAAAGCAGCGTGTTTTATCACATTTAATCAACAGTGTAGATTAGATAAAAATAAGAACCACACAGTGTTGATGAAAAATAAGTCTATTTATTACACAACGCAATAACTAACACATTGGTATATCTCCTACCTGGAGAAGTCAACCATGCACGTGAAAATACTTGAAAGAAATCAGGTAAGTAGCACAAATATATACTGGTCTCCTGGGGAGACCAAACCATATACTAAAGAAATGGATTGAAAACTGCAATGAAAAAACAGGACTTTTACCAAAGGATTCAGAGGAGCTGGGAGAATCCAGAACCACCTGAGGTAAGTACCCCATGGAGGCTGTTTGCAAAGTTGAAAAATGGCTGTGTGCCCAATGAAAGTCTATGGAGAAGTCGCGGTTGCAGTTTTAAAGAAAAAGGACCCTTCCCAGAGGTCCCCGAAGAAATCCTTTGGAGGATGGAAGTTTGAAGAGCCACCCCACCCCTGGATGGCCCTGGAACTAAGTTACCTGCACCAAGGAAACCATGTGCATATGCGTGAATTGAAGTTGGAACCTCCCGAAGATGACAATGGAAAACTTGGGATGAAAGGACTCTGGAGAAGTTTCTGAAGAAGTCCGGCGGAATCCAAGGGTGGAGTCTTGAAGAGGAGAACCTGAAAGCAGAGGGGACAGAGTATCTGCCACTCAGAGGTGACCAGGAGGCACAGAAGCAAAAATGCCCACCATTGGCAGGGAGCTCAGAAGAGTTGACAAGGACCTTGTCATTGCAGCTGTGGGGACCAGGCAACACTGAGGAAGACCAGGCACAGTACATGAGCTGTCCCACATTGGATGTCGGTGTCTAGGTGGTCAGTGTCTGGCAGGAGCACCAACAAGCCTTGGTAGCCACAACAGGCATGGGAGACAACAAGATGTAATTGCTGGATCCAGCATGGTCCAAGGGACTCACCATGTGCAGGAGAGTCAGAGCAAGCCACAGACAAGCAAGGGAGCCTACTAAAGCAGGAGAAGACCCTCAAGAGACTCTCAGGCTGAAGGCACAGGAGTCACAAGAGGACCCCAGGCAGCTCATTAAAGATGGGGCCCCGCGGTTCAAGGGACAGAGTGAGGATGCTGATCTTTAGGGGATGAGGTGTTGGAGGCTGGAGCTTCTCATAGCCCGAAGATCTCTGGAGTGCAGACCCAACAAGCCTTGGCAAGGGAAAGTCAACATGCTGGACAGGGGTTTGGTTCCAGCTGCTCTGGTGAGGGTTACTGTCCTCCAAACTGCAAGGAAAACAGGGCAGGCCAATGGAGAGCCACAGAACCACCACCTGTGTTGCTGGGTCTCAGGAAGTCCGTAGGACAACAGGAACAGCAAACCGGTCAGCTTTGTTGTGGTCCTTGCAGATGCAGGGGAGTGACTCCAAGAGAGATTTTATCAGATGTCCTTGATATGCACAGGTGTTCTGGAGAACCTGAGTCAAGCACAGACACAGACGAGGCAGAAGACTTGCAGAACAGCAAGACCAGGAGTAGCAGGAGTCTTCTGTAGTGCAGCCTCGATTTGAGGTGAAGTCCAATGAAGTCCAAGTGTCCCCACCCCAGCCCAATACACTAAGTCCTGTCTGGTAGGTGGTCACACCTCCCTGTTACAGGAAACCTATTGTTCTAGTGTCCCCTGCTCGAGCTCAGCCCAGCAGTAGATGGGCAGAACAGTGTCTGTGGTCAGCAGCAGCACCAGCTTGCTGGCAGACCCTGAAAGTCTGTAACATGAAGTACAGGGGGCTTTCCTGAGGCCCCACCAGTATGTGGGATCATACCTCCAACATCTGAATCAGTGTTGGGGTTGGATTCCAACATGTTTGATACCAAACTTGACCAGGTTTGGTGCAGCCGTTATAGAGTTAGACATCTAGTAATGACTGATATCCACTATATTTCTTAAAATGGCTGACCACAATTACAAAGCCTGGAAATTGACTCTGGGGTCCATAGTGGTGTCCTGCTCATGCAGAGGCACCCTCACACTTATAACCAAGCAGACTGCCCTCTGGACTGAAGGGCATTCCATAGGGGTGACTTAAAGGTTTTAAGTGTAGTGATCTCAGATGTAAGGAAACTTCTATCTGTTGTGAGTGGTGCAAGCACCACCTCAGACAGGTTGAAATGGCAGGCCTGAAGTCCTTTAGTGGACTCCCATAGCTGGCAAAATACATACTGCAACCCATGGGAGACCCCTGGTGTACCCATTCTCTGGGTACCCTAGTACTATATACTAGGGACTTATAAGTGTACACCAGTAGCCAATTGTGGAGATACAAATGTACTTACCCAAAGCAATTTTGGTAGAAATAGCACACATGCTGGGTTTCTGATTAGCAGGATCCCAGCAAACTACAGTCAAAACATACTGACACCATGCAAAAAAGTTGGGGTAACCATGAAAGCAGATCCTACTTCCTACAGGTACTTTGTCTCTCTGGAGAGATCACCTTCAAACATCTACTTGCCTGCAGCATTCCAACCCGACAGCATACATACACACTGCAAGAAAATAAAAAATAAACAATTTTTAATCACAAATCCCACCCCAGCAACAATACTCTGACATATTGAACAGAAATTGAAAAACTGTCCACCAGGCTGCCCTACCCATGGCATATCAATGAAGAAACATTGGTTGTGATAGATATTGCTATTGTAAATATGCAACCATGTTGATAAATCTATCATAATAGTTTCAAAAGTGATGATGTCAGATATAGGGACGGGAGTTCTTGTCATGTAATGAGACAAGTCGGATCTGTTTTTGATTCTCTCAGTTTGACCTACTAACCTCTCTCATTATGGTGTCTTCAGCAATTAACCTTTGGAACATGCTTTACAGCTATTTCGAGTACATGCATTGATGCTACTCCCCTTTGCTTGGTTATGTGTTCAAGGTGAGATTTGAAACCATTTATTTTGATTTGCAATATATTCCTTTGTTCACAAAGATGTTTTCTATGGCGGGTTTTACCATTGTGCAACGTGCAAGCTGTCATGTTATTGATTCGAAGACCTTGCTCGAATACTGATTAAATGGGTTTAATGTCTCATAGTAATACACAGCACACCTTTGCTCCTACCTCTGGACACATCTGTATGAAAAATCTGCTAGCTTCATAAACATTACAATAAAGTCCTAACTAATGCAACATTATAGTAACTAGGAAATGCTGACCTTCTTATAGCATTGATGTAATTATTTTATTGTTAAACATACCATCTTAATTCAGAATATGTGTCTATTAATAAAATGACACCACTAGTCATTAGTAATAAGTTATTACAAGCTACTAGTAACATTTCACTTGGACTGCACATTTAGCAGAAGAAAGGCCGTGCACGGCGCCCTATCCTTGCAGGGTGTCTCAGACAGGCTGCGCACATCAACACATCTGCCATCCATGCGTGGTGGCCCATCCCTCTCCCACACAGTGCCCACTGAGATGTTGCGACCCAAACACCAGCCCAAATGCCTGTTGCCAGTGGGGAGGGGGACATGGCCAGCAAGATCCTTATAGTATTCTCCAGCCCACAGCTAACCAAAATGAACCTCGAATTAGCAAAAGATAGCTGCTGTAAGGAGTGATGTGCAGGGCCTGTGTTCATAGTGACATCTCAGTAGGATCATGATTAAATGGATAAGCAACATGGAGTTTGGAGGTTCGGGAGTGGCCTTCCTCCTGCACCATGCACACCAATTAATCTACCTGCCAAAAGGATACACAGGATGAGTCATGCCCCTGACATGAGGAACTGTAAACGGTGTTGCAGTTATAGCCTGTTTAGGCAGCAGTGGTCAACCCATGCCTGGCAACCACAGCCCCCTTATTATACGGCCACATATACCCATATTATAAGGCTATGTTAATTTGGATGTCCATATCCCTATACAGGCACTAAGGGGCCGATAACGATGGTGGGTGAACTTGAGTACGCCCGCCATCGTAGCGGGGACTGGGACCGCCCGCTTGTATGGCGGTGGTCCCACAACCCCAATCACAATGCAACCACCACCATGGCAGTCGCATCGCCCAAACTTTGCACTGTGACGGGGATGCATACAGCAACCCCCGCCACAATGCAAATATGAGGCACTTGCATATCCCTGCACTACGTGGCAGGCACCATGCAGTGCCTGCCTCATGGTGCAGGGATATGTAGGGGGGGCATTATAGGTGCCCCCCAGTGCACTTGTCCGAGGTCTGGGGAGGAAGGGGGGCCCCTAACGGGCCCCTGAATCTGTTTCCGCCTTTCTTTTTGTGGCAGGTTGCCCGCAGCGGAAAGAACGGCGGAAAGGGATATCGTAATCCCTACGGCGATGCCGGCAAGGCACCAGCGCAATGTTAACCTCTAGTTTAGTTACGCAAGGCCGTCAGAAAAGGACCACCTTGCGGAACCGTGGTGGGCAGTCTTTGGGACTGCCACACTGCTACATCAATTACCCCGCCAACGTATTAAGGAGGGGGGTATATGGCGGTTAGATGGTGGAGGGACCGCCACTGCATGGCTGGTGGCGGCAGACCCTCCGCCATCCCAATGAGCCCCTAAGCATGCAGCCTTGTGCCTCTAGATTGTTAAGAAATTCCTACGTTACTTGCAAAGTCCTTAAATGTACAGTTTGGGGTGTACTAGCCAAAATATATTATCTGTGAAAATGCTGATATTAATAAAGCTAAGGGAAGTTATATGGGTAATTAAAAAAGTGTGACCGTTCTCCACAACAAAATTTGTGTTTCTTAAAATGCAGTGGATTTCAAACCATCTTCTTAAAATGTCCTATGTAAGTAATTCCCATACAGGTAAACAATATATAGCAGAAGAGTACTAGAACAACCTTGGGTACTTATATACATACCCCAGTTCTTTTGCAGAAAAAGATTCAATTCTGATGATGATTTTTGTCACTCGATATCAGTTCCCTTCACAGGGTCATCCAGTGGAGACCCAATATCCAGTGGTAGTCAAAGAAAGCTGAACATCCATGCAAAGTGTGGGGTTTCCAGTTCGTGCGCAAGAAAAGGCTCCATAAATCTGATGTCCATTGGGGGTTTGCTACATTCCCATACATGGTCTGAAGCTTTTGTTTTCTTTTGGAGGAGGTGGAAAGAGAGTTAGGAGTGACTCTTAAGCAGTGTTCTGTACGTAGCCATGACCCTTCTCCATTGATCTGTCTTCTCGGAGGCCCCTCCACAATTGGAGCCCCCCAATAACCCGTCCTCCTCCCGAACGATAAAAAGCTTTTCAGAGCTTACAGGTCTGCAGTTTTCATAGCGGTACTTGCAAGCCGCGGAAGGTCCCATTTTCCTAGACACAGGATGTGAGAGGAGATTTTGGAACAATGAGAGACTCTTCTTATGATAGTGTCTCTTCAGAAAACAATTGTTTCTGCAGATTGATGCAGATCTTTCATTGCTCAGATGGACCACTAGGGCCTTCATGAGGAGTGGTCAGTTAAAATCCTCATTGTTTTCTCACCTGGAACTATTGTTTCTGAAGGTCCCAGCAAATGCAACAGCTGAGATCTGTGTGAAAATCAAAGCTTAAAATTAATAATGAACCTGATAGCGCCTGCTACTGGGCCCATCAAAATGTATGGGCCATACGTAATGGAGGTCTAGATGTTATATTTCACATAATTTGTGTGACCCCTTATGTATAATGCATAACACAGGCACAACATTGGTATCAATGCACTAGCAAATAGGCCGGCCCTCATTTGTGTCCAAATCAATGATACCTTTTGTTGGGTAAAGGGCAGTGAAGTAAATGCTTATTAGGAGCTGTACAGTCTGTTTTCCAGAGAGCACATATTCAGTCATTGTTTTCCAGAGCCACAGCAACACTTGATAGACAGCAAGTGCACTGGACCTAGGGAACTGGCCAAGGAGGCAGACTACTGGCCCTGGACCAGGGTCCATAGTAAGGTACCTGGGAGTGACCTCAAGAAGGGTGGTTTAGGTTCCCCCCCAGGAGAATGAGGGGAGGGTCCGGGGAGACACAGACAGACCCCAGAGTGAGGTAGGGTAACGAGTTCCCATGCCCCTTCTGAGAAATAGGGGGATGGTAATAGTAGACGGTGGCTCAGTGCACCCTATTTCCAACCCTGTTGCTTTGAGTGTTACCAGTTAATACACAAGCAGGGGCACTCTGTCAGCCCCAAGAAACCACTCACTGGTGGGAACTCTACAGGTGTGGCCAGTGTAGACTTTGGGGGCAGTCTCCAGGAGCAGAGGGTAGAACATTCCCTGGTGTCCTTTAACTGGGAGGTGGAAGTGGATTCCAAGGAAAAACAGGTGATACCTAAGGGTGGAAGCCATCATAACCATCAGTTAACAGTCAATGAGATAGCAGCCCCTTCCCTAACTGTGCCAGTCAGACCATGGTGGTGGAAAGACTGGTTTCCCCAGAGCAGTATATCGGACAGGTGTGTAGAGTAACTCAGGCCCCTCGGCAGGACATCTTCTTACCTATGGTGCAGCTGTCCCCGGAATGTAATGGGGAAGTGACCTAGAGGAGGGTCATTGTTAGCCCCCATACACCCATTGACTGCTTTCTGGGAAATAACCAGTGTGAGATGGGTATACAACGTTTACCACGCATTTTTTACCACGCACTACACTTACAACGCAGGCATTACCACGCATACCATTACAACGCATTGCGCTGGGGGTCGCTCTAGGATAGGGAATAAGTTTAATTTTATATCCAACACCTTCCCTAATATCCACGGGGACAGGAGTTGGAATATAAAATTATACTTACCACTATCCAGCACCTCAAAGCGCTATGCGTTGTAACGGTATGCGTTGTAAATACCGCGTTGTAATGGTATGCGTGGTAATGGTATGCGTGGTAACGTCATACATCCGTGAGATGAGTTGGAAGAGGCAGCTGCCAAGGGCACCATGATAGCTCTGTTTTCTTGGGGGTACTATTCCCCATAGGAGAGTATGGAGGGGCAGGAGGTTGAAAGAGTCCACAGTGGTGGATCAGTGTATCAGGGATTTCCAGCTCTGAGAACAGAGCACCCAAATACTGACCCTGGTGAGGCTACATCTTTCTGGGAGGTACTGCCTGTGTTGTCACAGAGACAGAGAACAGGAGACTTACACCAGGCAGACCACTGCATGACACAGACAGAGCTTGTCATCCTTGATGGGAGTGTTCAGTTCAGTTCATCTTTATTTCGGTGGTTTAAAACCATCATAAAAATACACAATACATTACAAATCCACGTTCAACATTTTACATTCTTATTCTGAACTTTACAATATTAAAAACAAATTTAAAATATATATTAACAACAACAATAATCTTTATTTAGATATAACACAGATATCTTTAAAAGAAAGCTACAAAGTTCACATTAAATAAAAGCTATTAAAATTGGGAGAAAGCAAGCGAACGCTTCGGTGGCTGTTATAAAAATGGGAATCTTCCTCGTCCTGAACCTCCTAATTCTGTAACATTTTAAAAAGGAACAAGCAAGAATTTAAAAAGTTATATAAAAAGCTGTTCACCCCTTTTTAGTTACACTGACTGTCAAAATACAGCATGTATATCAAAGACAACTGGGATTCCTAGAGAAACACTCGATGTATTAGACTGTCAGGTTGCAAAACATAATATCATTTCGTGTCTCTTCCCTTAAGTTTTATTAGCGGGCCTCTTTTGAGTAATGGAACGGTATGCTTGTAGGATAAAAGTTGTTAATCCTAAATTTAAAACTGTGTTTTCAGGGTTCAGAGCCATGATAATGGCTTGCCTACATGTCCGCACACCCAACCTATTCCATTCTGCTTTGAGTTTAAGCTTACGCTGGGAATTAAAGGCTGGGCAGAGGCAAACCACATGTAACAAAGTTTCAGCTACCTTACTACACCCTCTACAGGTTAAGTCATCCACCGATCGTCGCCAAGAAGGCAGATCTTGCAGGAAGCGCCAGTCACCCAATCTAATTGCCATTAGACTTCGTTTTATGTACAATGAATATGTGCAAGGCAGATAGGTGGCCGGTGCTACCCGCTCGTAAGAATTTACAAGGGCCCAAGCATGCCTACTTTTGGAAAAAAGTGCTTTGTCTGTTACGAGGGAACTAATTCTCACACATTTTTTAATAACGGTTTTGAATGCAGTCCGACTGGGGTTGAGAGCCCAAAGGTCGCTCACCGACAATTGATTAATATAGTCCTTGAAAAGTCGACCAAATGTACCTCCTGGATTTTTCTGGGTGATTTCTAGCCAGACTAAGGATTCTAGTGTGCCAATGTCCGCTTGTCTCAGTTTATGACAGAGGTTTAGGTATGAGCCGATGTTAGAGGCATCATAATTTAATAACCCTAGCTCTAGTCTTACCTGTGCTGCAGATGCAGAGTTTGGGAGATGGAGTACCTTTTTATAGATTTTTGTTGTGTGTCGATTTAAAGCAGTGTTTCATTTGCCCCTAAATATCTCAATCCAATATGATAAAGTAGGGCCAATTTTTGCTCTCAGGACTTCTAAGAGTGGCAGGAGAGTTGGGCCAGAAAGATTTTTTGAGATCTTGGCTAATGAGACCGCAAGGGTCGTAGCTTTGACTGATATCTCATTCCGATGTTTGATGAGGTTACCCCTAGAGTCCAGATGGACACCTAGGTACTTATATGATTGACCTATGGCAAAGCGTATGTTGTTATATGACCATCTTCCGCCCGCATGATGTTTCCTACCAAAGGGGACAACTTGGGTTTTCTTTAAATTAACCTCTAGTTGATTTATGGTCGTATAAATGAGCAATTTATCGAGGAGCCTTTGCAGCCCAACCCTCGTAAGACTGAAAAGTGCCAGGTCATTGGCATATAAAAGATTGCTTAATGCCGTGCCTCCTATTTTTGGGGAATGACTGTTGGTTTCGTCCAATGTAGTTGACAGATCTGCTATAAAATATATATTATTATTAAGAATAATTGAAAGGGAGAGATCGATTAATTCATTTCATCCTACATCAACCCCTAGTATTTCTAAATTTGACCACAATTTTTAAAAAACTCATTATAGAACAGAGAGTACGCATGTCAGTTGCTCTTTGCAAAAATAATAAAGCAGTTTTAGTATGAAAGATTTTTGACTCCTTTAAAATATCCACAAGAAATCTTCTGCGTGGGATTTTATAAAAAGGACATAATAATACAAAATGAAGGATGTCCTGCGGAGACCTATTGTCGCAGCCGCAGGCACCCTTATGCTCAATTGTTAAAGTAAAACCAGACGGGTAAGCTAAAATGTGTGGTAACAAATTGAGCCTAAAACGACACATTAAAAACCTCTCTTGTTGACTATGCATTAGAAAAAGATACGGTTCCATGCCCATTTCATTACTCACAAGAGAGTGCGCTACTACAGATGTTTTATTAGAGTCAAGTCGATTCCTGCTAAGATCGTACTTATCCAATAACTGCTTTTGAATACGATATTTGCGAGAGCTATCAATCTTTGAGGGATCAGTAAATAACATTCGGTAGTCAATAGACTCTAGAGTTTCTTTAATGTATTTAAGCCAAGGGATTTGCAACCATCTGTCTCTCTGAAGACAATGTTCAATAATCTGTCTAGTTAATTTAGCGTTTGGATTTCGCCAAATTCAAAGCCAGGTCAAAATTGGTCTTATTCTAATCAGGTCAGAAATGTATGGGGTACCAAGCTCCTTGTGTGTGACTGCTGCTGGGATGCTCTGTGGAAGCTTTAGCAGTTTCTTTAGGAATTTATGTTCCTCAGTTTGTATCTGGTGTGCATCCCTAAAGCCCCACACCTCAGCCCCGTACGTAGCTTTAGAAATACTTACTGCTCTATACCGTGTCATTACTTGTTCTGGGGACCAACGACCCATCCTTCGCGCAAAGTTTAAAATGGCACCATTCGCTGAAACGAGTTTTCTGCACCTTTCCTCCAGCAATGGGGCAAACCTAATATTTTCATCAAACAAGAGACCAATCAATCAATCAATCAATCAATCACAACATTTATATAGCGCACTACTCACCCGGAGGGTCTCAAGGCGCTGGGGGGGGGGTCCGCTACTGCTCGAACAGCCAGGTCTTGAGCTGCTTCCTGAAGGCGAGGTGGTCCTGGGTCAGGCGGAGGTGGGTCGGGAGGGAGTTCCAGGTCTTGGCGGCCAGGTAGGAGAAGGATCTTCCTCCTGTGGTGGCTCTTCGGATGCGGGGGACGGCGGCGAGGGCGTGGCCGGTCGATCGAAGTTGGCGTGTGGGAGCGTAGAAGTTGAGGCGGCTGTTGAGGTATCCTGGGCCTTGGTTGTGGAAGGACTTGTGTGCGTGGGTGAGGAGACGGAAGGTGATTCTCTTGTTGACCGGGAGCGAGTGCAGATCTCTCAGGTGTCTGGAGATGTGGCTGTGACGGGGGATGTCCAGGATGAGTCGTGCTGAGGCGTTCTGGATCCGCTGGAGTCTCTTCTGGAGTTTGGCGGTGGTTCCGGCGTAGAGGGAGTTGCCGTAGTCCAGACGGCTGGTGACGAGGGCCTGGGTGACCGTCTTCCTGGTCTCGGTGGGGATCCACCGGAAGAGCTTACGTAGCATGCGCAGAATGTTGAAGCATGACAAGGAGACGGCGTTGACTTGTCTGGTCATGGAGAGGGAGGAGTCCAGGATGAAGCCCAAGTATGAGAAAGTATTCACAGTGTCCAGAACATGGGTTCCTATTTTGAACGGAAATCTCTTGAGGGGTTTTTTCCCTGCCACCATGATAAAGGACTTAGTCAGATTTACAGAGAGATCTAAATTCTCTATGAACCTTGCAAAGCCACTAATTAGCCGCTGCAGACTCACTGCTGTTCGTGCGAGCAGGACCGCGTCATCCGCGTACAAAAGTACCGGTATGTGACGCGATCCTACTCTTGGGCAGTCAGTCCCCAGTGTCAGCAGAACACTCTCCAGGTCATTTATGTAGAGGGAAAATAGAAATGGAGCCAGGATACACCCCTGCCTCACCCTGCTAGTGCACGGGAAGGGATCAGTACTCACCCCTCCCGAGCTATAGCGGACCTTGGCAGTGGTGTTCCAGTGGAGTTCCATAAGTATGTTTATCAGATCTGGATCAATTCCCAATCTAAACATAAGCGCCCAGAGTTAAGTTCTGTTTAAATTATCAAATGCTGCTGCAAGGTCCATGAACCCCATAAATAGGGTTCCTGTATCTGATTTAATGTATTTAGCTGCTAAAAGGTATAAGTTGAGACATTGGTCACTAGTTGACTTGCCTGTTCTAAACCCATGCTGGGTCTCCACCAGGTTGTTATGTGCTTCAGTCCACTCTGTAAGGCGGTTTAGTATTGCCCTACCTAGTAGTTTCGCTGAGACATCAATCAGCGAGATTGGTCTGTTGCACTGCGGATTATCCCTACAACCTTTCTTATCTATAGGAACAATCACTGCATTTGACCAAGATCTCGGGAGACCAGTTTTAATAGCTGCATTAAGTACTCTCGTCATAATCGGTGCCCAAAAATCAGTGTTACTTAAAAGGAGGTCTGGGGGTGTGCCGTCCGGGCCTGGCGCCTTGTTACGCGTCAGCCCTAGCACTGCCTTTAAGACTTCCGGCAAGGAGAATTGTAGCTCAACTGCTCTGGGACCCTCCCATACTCCATCCCCGTTTTCTATCTCCTGTTGATTATACAAACTTTTAAAATGGTTCATCCATTGTTCGGGGAGTATATTGGTGCTAATTACAGGGGAACTGGAGTCTTGGTAACAGGGTCTATTTATGATTCTCCAGAATTGGGCATAATCTCTGTTTTCTCCTGCTTCTCTAAGGTCTGCCCAGCCTTCCTTTGAAGTGCAGTCTTTCTTTGCTTAACCTGTGTTTTATATTTGCGTCTACAGAGGGCGATTTCATTCTTGTCTCTCAGGGACTTCTTTAGGCTCTGTTTTAATTCTCTCAGTGCCCGTGAGCAATTCGAATCAAACCATCTTGGAGCAGTTAGGTCCTTAGTAGGCCGCTTAGTTTTTAATAATCCTTCAACTATCCTAGTTAAGGATTCAAATGCCAGGACCACTTCTCTACCCTCTAATGCAAGGTCTAGACAGATCTCTATATGTTCTTTTCCTCTATCCACTAGGCTGCTATAGAAGTCTTGTGGATTAATCATTGCCCATCGAATGCGCCTCCCTTGGTCCATTGGTCGGATTGCCATATCCCCCCCCCCTGATGTTTTACCGGTAGATTGTTATATTCTATTTCAAGAGTTAGGGGGTTGTGGTCGCTGAAAGGGCTCCACTCCGCTCTTACCTTAAAAATCTGGGCTTTAGCAAAGGCAGAGATTACTATAAAGTCTATTATAGAAGCACAACCTCTTCCTTTAAATGTAGGAGTGAGGGTGTCTCCTGCTTTCAATGGCAACAGGTCCATTGTGTGAGTAAGGGCAAAGCTATCAAGTAGCTTCATAATCATTGTGCCTTCTCTGCTATGTTCGAAGTGTGGTCCACTTTCAACAGAGCAGGAAGACCAATCAGGGGAAATAGGGAATAACTTTGGGCACAGATGACAATTAAAGTCCCCCATCAGCAGAGTGATTGGTTCGGGGCCCCCCTGCCTTAAGTCTGTTTCCTCATTTAACCTGATTTCTAGCTCTATTAGTGTGGGGAAATTACCATCAATTGGGCCCGAGTTGTAAAAATTAGATTAGAAATCTCTGCCCGTGACCCTGAAATTTCACTGCTTGTATGGTGTCTGACACCCAGACTGGTTGTGACCAAGTGCCTTTTAGGTCTAAGTCGACATATATCACTAACCCTCCTTTCGCCCTCCCAGATCTCGCTTCTTGGGCAGGCCTGAAGAAACATTTATAGCCCTCCAGTTGGCAGGAGTCAGGGTCTCGCGCCCATGTTTCTTGTAAGGCTATAATATGAAAGCCCCTTATGTACTCTCTCCACTCTTTATTGTCAAGTTTATCCCCTAGGCCTGCTACATTTCAGGACAGAAAGGCTAATCCTGCCCTATTTGCATTCCTTCCCTCTAGACTGTGTTAATTTATTCTACAGTTTCCTGTTTCATGGGTCTCTGGAACGTTGTCCTTCTCTTCCCTCTGTTTTGGGGGATCTGCTATTCTAATTTTTAGCCCGTTCCTGCTCTTAACAATTCCCTCCTCTATTGTAGGACAAGCTAGTCCCCCTGTAGCAGTAGTAGTTACAAGCTCTTTGTCTGTGGGGGGTAGTCAATCATTTTCGTCGAGCGACTGCAAAGGGGCAAATCTATTTCTCCACTGGGAGTAATCTCGGGGTGGGAGGAACTGGTTGGGGTAATTTGTGGCTCTAGCCCTTTGGATATGTTGTGGCCTTCCCAAGTTCCACATTAAATGGTCAGCATTATTACTGCTCCATCTCCTTGGGTAAAAATACCCCAGGGGGAGCGCACAGATTGTGCTGGTGTGATTTCTGTTGGAATTCTTCAGTATGTAATCCACCAGTCTAGCATCTCTGAAGTTAGCCACAATGCAATCCCCCCTTATGTCCTTTTTCATGCCACCTAGCCAGTTAACTCTTCTTACATGCACTATCTCCCCCCTTTCCCCTGCATTCAATGGTCTATGTATATCCAACCACTTGGAGATTTTAGCATGTAATTGAGAGTGCGATTCTTTGGCTGATGCCCTGAGTTCCGGTACCCCCGCAAATACTATAACATAGGGACTGGCTTCCGGAGGTAGGTTTATATGTGGGGGAGGGCTAAGTGGACTGTAGAAAGGGTCAAAGTCCGTGTAGGGTGAGCTGTAAGGGCCATTTCTAACATGATGATCTTCATGGCCCCTTTGTATTAGTGGTTGCAGGGGGGCTTTATCAGTGTTTTTGGATTTGGTCCCCCTCTCTGATCTTGAGAAACTGTTGGGGCATCATGTATTTGGGCAACCGTATGTTGGATATTACTGACACAGTTGTTGTTTACCATTGTATTATTATTAGGGGTATTATCGGCCACACTTAGAGGTTGATTAGGACCTGAGGGGGGATTCTTAGTTGTCAGGTCTAGTATCTTGCCGTGTTTGGTCAGTTCACTCGCTATTCTGTCCACCTTACTTATGATAGGTTTCAACTGGGCAATAATGAAAGTTTCAAGATGTTTCTTAAGTTCTCCTATAACATCCTCAATCCAACCTGGTGGATTTATGTTTGCGAGGACCTTGTGTTCTACCAAGATGACATCTTGCCTATTTTTAGACCGACCATCTCCTATAAGTGAAATAGTTTTCCTTTGTTGTCCCTTAATCCTCCCCCGCCGTTTTGGTTTGCTCTGTGGGGTCGAGTCACTGTGCCCTGAGATTTTTGCCCGAGGGAGAGGTAAGGGTTGAGCACAAGGAACAGCTTCTATCGGGTTACTTGGTGACACTAAATTTCCAATCATATTGGGGCTGTCAGCTAGTGTGTGATCCCTTGATTGTGTTGGGGTAACAGCTATAGGATTGCGTGAGGCAGAAAGGCTCCTTTCCATGCGTTCTATCTCCCCAGATACCTTCCTCTACATTAGATCAATTGCGGTGTTTTTTTTTCAATTATTGGGGCAAGATTGTTTTTTTCGGCTAGGGTTTGGTCAGGGGTTTCACCTAGGGGTGCTTTGCTCGTGGTCGAGCGAGTTTTAGGGTTATTAGACATAGTGAATGATGTTTTAGACTAGCTCTTGACCTACCATGTAGAGCAGACCAAGCTTCCTTCTAATGGGTGGCTGAATATCTCTGTACTATGTTTGCTATATATGTCTTTTGACCCCTGCTCCCCCTCTTCCTAGTCCAACAGCTGGATAGCGCAAGTTGATCTATGAGGTCCGGGCGACCCATCCAAATCCAAAGTCAACAGTACCTGTCACAAAAGTCCGTGCCAAGGGGGGTGGCCAGTCCCGTCCCTGGACGTCCCAGCCTGCGCGCGTCCCGCGACGCGGAAGGAGTGGCTTGCTGTTATGCGCCTCCGGGCGCAGGAAGCTGATGCGGACGCTGCTACCGGTGTCCACGTGGTGCAGCAGGGCACTCTGGGGATTGTAGGCGGCAGGCTTGTTGTTGGGCAAAGCACTCTCCCCTCTCGGCGGCCGCAGGATTGAAAAGCGGCGGCGGGGGAGAGTGAAGCAGGGAGCCGCGGTGACCAACACACCTCCGATCAGCACTGTTGTCAGTATTGCCCCCAAGTGAGTTCTCCCCTAGATGTTCTGGCTTGCCAGGAACCTGTTTAGCCTAGGGTACAGACCATGAGCTGAGTGGCCAGTCCCAGGCTACCACCCCAGGACTTGTGGGAATGAGAGTTTAAGTGGTGGTCTAACAATGAGGACTGTTACCTCTCATGCAAAGAAACCTCAGGAGCATGTAGGGAACTCCTTGCCACCCTCAAGGCTGGAAGTAAGACCTACCAGAGGCCCCTGCTTAGAGCCTCCCCATGTCAGTGGATGACCTTAGGCATGGCCTTGGAGACTGACACTGTCAGTGGCTTCTGTTTGTTGCTGTCCTTATGAACAGGGTTTTCCTCGGGTTGAGGAAAGAAGTCTGATTCAAGGGTTTGGATGGTTTACATCACTATGTGGGACATGTAGTCTTACCCCCTTGATATACCGCCATAAAAAATTGTTGTCCAGAGATTTTAATTTTTGATTTGTGTTTTGTATAAATAAAGAAGTAATTTAGCTTGGGTAGACATTGCTAATCCGGGCCACATTTTTCTGGATGACATTTTTCAAAATTGCTAATATTTTGCAGTGATGATGTAATATATCAGGAACCATGAGACCTATATGCTTTATTTTGGTGTCAAAACTTAGGTTTTGGGAGGTTCAGTAGTCTTACAGAGACAGCAAAGAACTCCTCAGAGCAACCCTTCTGCCATTTTTCAAAATGGTGGCTCTATAATGATGTGTTTTAGCCATTGCATTGGTAATTAATTTTAATATTGTTTTTGTTTCATGTTTTCTGTTGATTCAAATTAGTAAACATGAGCAAAGCAGGTGGTAGCAGAGGATCTTTACCTCCTTACAGAGTGTTGCTAACTACAAAATCTGAGGACTCCTTCAACAAAGAATGTGTCATATGCCAAAGTAATCCAAAAGAAAAGCTAACATCAAGTGCGGCTGAACAGAAGAGCATTCGAGATGCTGCAGAGTCAGTGCTTAATTTGTGCCGGTGCTTTCCGGTTCTTGGCACCGGCACTTATGTGTCAGGTCCGGGTCTACACTCCCACTGCCAACTTGAACTCATATCAAGGAAGCGACTGCACTCACTGCATGTGCCGTCATATTTCAAAGTAAATATATAAGTGACTGACTCACAGCAGTTACAGTCTCCGAGTCCCCCTGTGAAGAAGGGTGTTGCTGTGCTCATGCTGAGAGAGCCGACAGCTGATAATAAATCCTCCTCCATATCCATGCAAATTTGCCTATGGTACAGTGTTGCGGGGGAAGGCACTGATTGGGCTGTATTTGGTCTTTTGGAGGTAGGGGTTGCGCCACTGCGGCAGCTTGACTAACCTTTTATTTAAATTAAATGCAACGCCCCGGCACACATGCATGCACCGCCACCACACAATTCACTGTGGCGCTAGTTCAGCACAACTTTGAGGCGGGCACTGTTATTTGAATTAGCAGCACAGCAGACCTCTTAAGAAAGACAGTGCCAACAGTAAAGTAATCCAGTGAGTAAAAAACAAACCATCCAACGCTGCTTTTTCTTGAGCGTCACAGTCAAAGGGTTACAAAAGAGACATGGTATGATTAAGATTGGAACCGAGGCCGGAGCAATCATGCAACCAGTGCTGGGCGGGGCACAGTGTGCAGGACCACTAATCAAGTCAGCAGGCTGAAAGGGCAGGGCCTCGCCCTTAACCCCTGATACAGTTGTAAAGATTCTGCCCACATGTCAGACTGTCTGGTTTTAATCCGAATATCTCTCACAGTTTTATTACTAGTTTTCTACTCTCCCATTGTTGTTTTGATGCACTTAAGAACTAAATATCATCATCATCATCATCATCATTAACTTTATTCGAACGTTCAGACTACCAAAGTGCATTGGCGTACAAAAGTATGGTAAATAAAACAACATTTTACATAATAAAATTGTAAGCCAAGGTATATGATGTTATTCATACAACAACAAGCATATTAAAACCCGAGCCATTAAAGAATATAAACAAATTAAACGAACTGGCTTCCAAGGTATTAACACCATACAAGCTAAAAACACATAGAAAATACAAAAAGTGCTGGTGTATAATTGTTGGAAGTGCAAAGTAGCTCGGTTCTCTGTAGATTGTACATGAGTCTTAAAATACCATGATCATAAGACATCAAGTACAAACTAAACACTTTGTGAAAAGTAATACTTAATTAGATGATATGCTCAATTCATTTTAGCGTCTGCCTCCTAATGAACCAAAACCTCCCCAGGAATTTAGCCATTGCACATACTATTAGTGGCCTTGTATCTGTCCTGAGGATACGTAGTAGCTCTAGGTGACTACGAGTGCCTAGTTGTCTGCAGACAGGGGCTAGCCATATAGATCGTGGGTTTTTATATAGAGGGCATGCAAAGAGAATATGCTTAGTTGTCTCCTCTATTTCAAGGCAACATACGCAACTAATTGTTTTCACTTGGGAGCCCCTATTCCATGATGCGGTAAAGGAATTTAATATCAACATCGCCCTGTGTCTGTTGTGTTTTTTCGTTTTGTTGCTGTCTGACTCTAAAATCTCAGTGTTTGGCAGATTGCTGTTTTATATTTGATTATGGCAAATGAGTAATATCATTTCATTTTCAAAGCTTTATTCGACATTTGTCATAAAAGCATTCACCTAACCCTAATACAATAAATACTACATGTAAAAATATTTCTAAAAATACATATTAAACATTAAATGTCGAATAATACATGGTAAAAAATACATCAATATTACAACAAATTATCACACATTAAAAGATAGAAATCCTATTGGATAAAAAAACAGTAATCCATATAGCAAAGTGCAAAATTAGAGATATACATAATTTCATTATGATAGAATTGCCATCAATGATCGGGTACGATTTAGCCATGACCAAGCCAAAAATTTTGCTACCCCAACCACAAACAATGTTGAGCAATCTGTTTCTAGTATCCTAAGGGCTTCAGATTGGCTTCGGGTTCCCAACTCTAAGCACACCGGCTTTAACCATTTGCGTCTGGGGGACGAGTAGAGTGGACAACAGAACAAGAAATGGGAGATGTGTTCAGTTTCTTCATTACAATGGTGACAATGTTCATCTCATGCCGGGGACCAATGCTTCTTAAACGCATTCAACGGGAGTGTACCAATGCGAAATTGGAAATAAAGTTTTCTGTCGTAAGATTTTTCAATAAGATCCCAAAAAGGTTCGCAAGAAGGGTACATTTTTACATTTAAGAAGCGAGATGTTAAATTTGAGCTTGTGCTGTCACTAAACATTGTAAAATATACCATTTCCCAATATAGGTCCTTTAACTTTGCCTTCGTAGGGAAGCAGGTCACATCTTTATTGTCCCATAAATAGTCCAATTTCAATTTTATAAGGAGTCCCCGCAACTCCTTTAACCATGGGATACTATGGAAACAGTCAAATTTAATGACATCCGCCAATGCTGCTGCATAATGGCTTAATTCTGGGGTCACCATGATTCGTCTCCAATATAGAAGGGGCCGAAGCCTCGCTATGTCCTCTATAGATTTTCTTCCCAGATCCATTTTTAACGGGATTGTCGGTGTACTTTGAGGGACCATCGCAATCCCTCGTAAAAACCTGTTTTCAGCTCGGCCCAGTTCTCTCAGATTTGAGAACCCCCATAGTTCAGAGCCATATAGACAAGCCCCCAGGACTTTCATAGAATAAATTTCCAACACACAGTTTACAGGCTTTGTCAGTGAGGTGCGGTGTTTTAAGGAAATAGCGCCTGCTAACTGTCTGAACTTTAGTAGGGTTGTGGTTATATGCTGTTTCCAGCTCATATTTTCTTGTAGGGTGATGCCTAGATATGAAAAGGAGTCCACTTTTTCTAGGGGAGTGCCTTTGTATTTTATTACACCCCTAAAAGTGGACTGCTGGTTGAGGCACATGAATTTTGTTTTAGTGGTGTTCAATTCCAGGCCCCTCCCATCACAATATACACCGAAGGCATCAACCACTTTTTGAAGCCCACTGGGGGTGCGGGAAAGTAAAAGTGTATCGTCCGCAAACATGAGAACTGGTACACGAGAGCCAGCTATCACTGGGGCGTCACTAGCAATCTTCTCTAAATGTTCGACGATACCATTTATGTAGATAGAGAAGAGGGTTGGCGCTAGGACGCACCCTTGTCTCACCCCACGTTCTACCGGAAAGGGATCAGTTACTTCTCCTTGCTTGCCCCATCTTATCCTTGCAAATTTGTTTTCGTGTAGGCGAACAAGGAGTGTAAGCAATTCCTGGCTTAAGCCTGCGTCCGCCAAGGTCTGCCAGAGTTTTTCCCTGGGGACCAAGTCGAAGGCGGCTTTTAGATCTACAAAGACTGCATACAATGTCCCCTTCTTTAAAGTGACATTTCTCCAGTAGATGGTTAAAAAATGGAGGACTTGATCGACACTACTAGTTAGGGGACGAAACCCAGCTTGATAAGGTGACAAGATGTTTTTTTCGTCGATCCATTGCTGCAGTTTGTTTTGGACTAATCGGCCCATTAGTTTTTGAGCTGTGTCGATCAAACTAATGGGTCTATAGTTTTTAGCCAGGGATCGATCACCTTTCTTATATATGGGGATAATTTCAGCACCCTTCCATGAGGCAGGCACTTTCCCTCCCATTGCCACCGCATTAGCCAACATTGTGAAATAGCTACACCAGGACTTCCGGTCCGATAAATAAATATCAGCCGGAATTCCATCCATGCCTGGGGCTTTGCCCCCTGCTACACAGTCCAGTACAGTACTCACATCCTTTTCAGAAAATATAGGTGATTTGTAGTAAACTTGCGGAGGGGGACAATCATTATTAAACATGGGGTTACGAGCATACTGTGGTTGGAAGTATTCTATCCAGTTGCTTTTTGCGACATTATTCGTAGGCTGGAGTGCTATGCCACCCTTTGCCCATTTTACTGTAGCCCAGAAGCGCTTTGAGTCCTTGGAGGCGCACGCCTCCTTAAGTTCTCGCCAACAGTCCTCATCCCAACGCTTCTTTGCTAATTTTTGAGCCTGTCTATACTGGTTTCTCGCCAGCCTTACTGTTTCTGCGCTTCCTAATCTTAGTTCCCTGCTAAGATTATCTCGTGCTACCCTACAGCTCTTGTCATACCACCCTCTAGCCACTTGGGTTTTATTCTTTTTATTTGGGGCTATTGATTTGACAAAAAAACTTTGGGTTTTGGAAAAGAATATCTCATGGGCAGCCATCATATAGTCAGTGAAATCAGTCATCCCATAAAGGGACTTAATCTTGACGACTTCGCCCACCACTAATTCCTTCAAGGTCTCTATTTTGGAAGTGTCTTCTAGGAGCATACTCCACTTCAGATGGCGGGAGTTATTTGAAGTTACAAGGTCTTGCGTAACCATATGATCCCCACTTGGATGCTCGGACATTTCATGGTAGGGATGTAGTGTCAGACACAAAGGATTGTGGTCACTTTCGATTTTATCCTTCACTTCCATATCTACCAATTTATCCCACGCCCTTACATCCAGCAGTATATAATCTATCCTGCTGGCCGAACGGCCATTATCAAAAGTATTTTTCCCCATAGGATCTGACGGTGCCCGACCATTAACTGCTCTAAGACCTCTGGAAAGACAAAAGCTTTTCAATTGGATTGCTACTGTGCTCCATTTTCTAATTGCTGGGATATCTAGTTGAGGGATTCTCCACTTAGTATCCTCATCTTCGGCCAGGAACCTGTCCTCCTCGCCCAAAGGTTCGAAGGTGGTGTTAAAATCCCCGCCTATTATTATATGGGTTGGCACTGGTAGCATTTTAATATGATTCTCGAGGGACGTTAGGGTCTCTGATGGTTTGCCCCTGACAACTCCCCTGGAATAAAGATTAAACAAAGCTAATTGCTGACCATTTTGCCAGCTAATGTCAAGAGCCAAAATGTCATTAGAGGGTATAGACCTTTGTTTAACCGAACAATTCAAATTTTGGCGTACCCAAATTAACAGGCCCCCAGAGGGACGTCCCACTCGATTTCTTATGGCCGGGACGTAAAAGTTCAGATACCCTTGCCTGAAAATTGGTGTGAGCGACCAAGTTTCTTGGAACATGATAATGTCGTAATGGTCGATAAAGTCGACCCAGTCTGGAATGTTTAGCTTGTTTGAAATTCCAGCTATATTCCAAGAGATAATAGATAATTGCGGTTTGGCCTTTTGGTGGCATGTCTGATCAATATCAGGGATATTTAATGTTTCTACAGAATCTATTCCTAGGTTTACAGTTCAACTCAGTTTAGGTAACTTCTCAATTACCCCTAATGTTCTTTCTTGTTCCATCTGGACTCTATTTACTTCCTCTGGGACGGAAGTACAGGATACTTTAGAGGCCAAGAAAGGATTATCTAATAGAGTCTCGTCTGACGTAGGAGTCTTAACATATCCTTGGTCCAACTGGAATTCTAAAGGGGCGGGAGAGGCACATGCGAGTCAATCACACTCGTTTAAGTCAGTTAACACAGAGTAGTGGTTATCCAAATTTAGTCCCCACTCGCATACTGGGTCAGTCCTGGCCCTTCTATTTCCCACAACTGTCCACTTGGTTCTCAGTATGCTAGGTTTAGCTACTAGACCTCTTCTACTATAGAAGAAATCCAGTGTCAGTGGTACTATTTCAGCTGTCCTACGTTGTGGTGGGAAGATGTTCCGTAGGACTTCAGGCAATACTTCAGGGCCCTTGAAATTCAAAACCACACAATCCCCGTGGAATTTCTTTGCCTTAGTGCCTATCCACCTAACCCTTCTTGCTGTAAGCAGATCGTCAGATAGTTTTTCCTTGCCCCAGGGAGTTATGTGCATGTTGCTACTAAGCCACTGGAGAGCCTTGTTTCTTAAGGAATCTGGAGACTCGATCTGTCCAGTTTTCAGCAGAGGTGTGTTTGCGAGTACTAGAATCAGGGGCGAGGCTTCGACAATTAGTTCAACTTGGGCAGTTTCTGGGTTTGGGAACTCAGAAGTAGCATTGCCTGCTGGTTGTGCTGCATCTAAAGTTAGGGCCGTGTCAGGGGTATCACCGTGCATAGAGCTGGTTTGTTGGATTTGGTCAGATGAAACTTGTGGGCCTGCATTCATGTTCACCCCGAGTGATTTCCCTGTAGTCTCCATGTGTTCAAATTTAGTTGTTACTAAATTTGAAATATCCCCCACCCCCTCGTTAGTTTTCCTTAGGAGGGTCTCTAGCTTGTTGACCTTATTAGCTAGTTGGTCTACTTTTGATATGAGGGGTTTCATTAATCCTGATAATTTGGACTCTAATATACCCATGAGTTTATTTAAGAGGGTATCCTCCCCATCTACATTTTCATACTCTTCCTCCCTTATCCCATCTTCCGCCCTTTTCCTTGTTCGTCTAGGTGGGGTTGCAGGTTTATTCTTACAAGAACGTAGGCCACCTCTTCGAGGTGGTGCCTTAGTAATCCCTTTTTTAGCTCTTGGTGCAGGGACCGGTGTGGGAGGGGTATTGGTCTCTATGGCTAGCACCTCGATTGTATCAGATTTATTT
The DNA here is from genome assembly GCF_964263255.1 of Lissotriton vulgaris. Taxonomy (NCBI): domain Eukaryota; kingdom Metazoa; phylum Chordata; class Amphibia; order Caudata; family Salamandridae; genus Lissotriton; species Lissotriton vulgaris. The sequence continues at coordinate 780,152,265 of NC_141694.1, forward strand.
GGTTCTCCTAGATTAATTAGATCTACAAAGGGGTCCAGTTGGTGGTCATTAGAGGCCATGGATACATTAATTGTAGAGCGATCAATGGGGTCCTCAATCGGGTCAGTGACAATAAATTCATCAGTGACAGACTGAAATACCCCTGATTGATTAATTTGAGCGCAGGGTGGCGAATCCATAATTCCCAGAGAGGACCTCCGATTATTATTGATTTTTGTCACTACCTGGACCAGATAATTATCCATAGTATTAGCCGGGGTGGCAGGCGTTTTTTGCTTCGACATGATGAACACACAATTGTGAACAGCAAAGCCCTGGCGATATATATAACAATAGTAGGCCAATTATACTACGAATATAACAGTGTGTAGTCTTACCACAGGTAGTTTTAGAGGATAGGGGAAAGAGGGGTGGCCCAGTCCAGTCTCTCACAGTCTAGAACGGGCTAAAACGGGCCCGCCCTTGGCCCGGGCTTCGCCCGGCGTCCCGCGAGACGGGGGTGACACCCAATTTATGCGCCTCCTGGCGCTCGAATGACGCGACCAGCGTCGCCGGGAATGATGGGAACTGTAGTTTTTTAGGCGTCCCCAGCACCGCGCTCCGCTCCGCTATCAAGCCCACAGATGACACAAGGGGCCGGCGGCTGGAGGCGGGTGGGCGCGGACTCTGCTCCTCAGGTTCTCCAGGAATAGGGCTTTTGGCAGCAATTCGGCTTTCTGTCAGGAACCCCACTCGACCGGGGTGACACCCAATTTATGCGCCTCCTGGCGCTCGAATGACGCGACCAGCGTCGCCGGGAATGATGGGAACTGTAGTTTTTTAGGCGTCCCCAGCACCGCGCTCCGCTCTGCTATCAAGCCCACAGATGACACAAGGGGCCGGCGGCTGGAGGCGGGTGGGCGCGGACTCTGCTCCTCAGGTTCTCCAGGAATAGGGCTTTTGGCAGCAATTCGGCTTTCTGTCAGGAACCCCACTCGACCGGGGTGACACCCAATTTATGCGCCTCCTGGCGCTCGAATGACGCGACCAGCGTCGCCGGGAATGATGGGAACTGTAGTTTTTTAGGCGTCCCCAGCACCGCGCTCCGCTCTGCTATCAAGCCCACAGATGACACAAGGGGCCGGCGGCTGGAGGCGGGTGGGCGCGGACTCTGCTCCTCAGGTTCTCCAGGAATAGGGCTTTTGGCAGCAATTCGGCTTTCTGTCAGGAACCAGTGCTGGGCGGGGCACAGTGTGCAGGACCACTAATCAAGTCAGCAGGCTGAAAGGGCAGGGCCTCGCCCTTAACCCCTGATACAGTTGTAAAGATTCTGCCCACATGTCAGACTGTCTGGTTTTAATCCGAATATCTCTCACAGTTTTATTACTAGTTTTCTACTCTCCCATTGTTGTTTTGATGCACTTAAGAACTAAATATCATCATCATCATCATCATTAACTTTATTCGAACGTTCAGACTACCAAAGTGCATTGGCGTACAAAAGTATGGTAAATAAAACAACATTTTACATAATAAAATTGTAAGCCAAGGTATATGATGTTATTCATACAACAACAAGCATATTAAAACCCGAGCCATTAAAGAATATAAACAAATTAAACGAACTGGCTTCCAAGGTATTAACACCATACAAGCTAAAAACACATAGAAAATACAAAAAGTGCTGGTGTATAATTGTTGGAAGTGCAAAGTAGCTCGGTTCTCTGTAGATTGTACATGAGTCTTAAAATACCATGATCATAAGACATCAAGTACAAACTAAACACTTTGTGAAAAGTAATACTTAATTAGATGATATGCTCAATTCATTTTAGCGTCTGCCTCCTAATGAACCAAAACCTCCCCAGGAATTTAGCCATTGCACATACTATTAGTGGCCTTGTATCTGTCCTGAGGATACGTAGTAGCTCTAGGTGACTACGAGTGCCTAGTTGTCTGCAGACAGGGGCTAGCCATATAGATCGTGGGTTTTTATATAGAGGGCATGCAAAGAGAATATGCTTAGTTGTCTCCTCTATTTCAAGGCAACATACGCAACTAATTGTTTTCACTTGGGAGCCCCTATTCCATGATGCGGTAAAGGAATTTAATATCAACATCGCCCTGTGTCTGTTGTGTTTTTTCGTTTTGTTGCTGTCTGACTCTAAAATCTCAGTGTTTGGCAGATTGCTGTTTTATATTTGATTATGGCAAATGAGTAATATCATGTCGCAAAGATTCTTCATAGATTACCATGGCAGAGGGGAGAAAGGATAAACTGCAATATATATTATAGCTGTTCCACCAGCGCCGCAACACTGCCCATGTAGGATTTTCTCAGAAGGGAGGATTGGACACAGAGCAGGGATTTATTTCGGACTGCTGTGTGAGTCACACCACCTCTATGGTGCTTTTCCATTGCAACATGTTAATGGCAGGCTGTGCGTGGCCACACCATAACAAATGCACCACAGTGAGCCACAAGGGTATTGCAGCTAAGAGGCGACAACCCCACAGCTATCATAAACCGTTTTTTACTAATTACCATCACTTCTTTCTATGGCTTTTAGTTCAGTTAGGGCGCTGGGTGCCAGCCAGCAAAGCCTTCTTCCTAATCTAATGTGTAACAAATTGTGATTAGACATTTGTTTGTATTTGGGAATTTGCTCGAACATAGCTTAAGGCAGTGTCAATGAGCTGAGGGGGGAGACCGAAAGAGGGTGATTACTCACCATGAAGTAAAGTTCTTTAAAGAGATGTCTTCAGCGGTGTCGTTGACAGAGTGTAGTCTCGGGGAAAAAGTATGTCACAGTACATGTGCAGAATAGACATACACTAAACAGCTAGCTTTGTGGGATGTAATTGGAATATACATGATTGTATGTGACTTTGTGCAAAGCAGTGGTGCTATTAAATGAATAAAATACAAAGTGAGGGGGAGGCAGTGGTGTGTGTAACGCAATAATGAGCCCCCCCTAAAAAAATACACCTCGTGACCCTTTGACGCCTGTGACTAACGAATATTCTTAGACCACCTGAGGATGAATGGGGAACTCTTGAAGGGAAGGCTGACGGGCAGGGCAGCTGGTTTGTTTTCTATTGATGAAGTGCCCCTACCTGCCAGAATGGGTGCGGCTGTTAATCCTAAAATGTTGCTGTCTTTCAGAATGAGCATGTGTTGTATTCTCTCCACTTATGTTTTGCTGTATCACTTTAAGTTTGACATTCCATTTTCTTGATGTCATTTTCCACTGTGTTCTGCCCAGTCAGTTAGCTCTCTGCTTTCTGATGGGATCACCAGCTTTTCTCTGTAGTGCATAATAAATGCCTTATAACCTTTCATTGGCCTCTCAACTTCATTTACATCACATGGCGACGAGGAGCAGAGAAGCTAAACAACTACAGAGGGAGTGAAACTCTACTGGTGAGAAAAGAACCACGCGAATAATTTTATTGTGGACTGTACTTTTAAAAAAAAAGAGAAATTCAGATTGAAGAAGAAAGCTCATTCTGGAAGAAACTCACTGAAGATATCGGAAGAAAGACAATTGTATAAATGTATTACTAAGATACAAAATTAATAATGAACAGCTACTGGTATTCCAAGTAATCTGCAACTGATGGGAACTCTACTCCTCACAGCGTGAAACAAAGAACCACATCTTCGTGTGCAAACCCCTGGAATCACAGCTCTAGTGCAAGTCAACTCAAGTTTAAAAAAACAAAAGAAATCGTCACCCTACCCAAACATGCGGTGAGTGTGTCTGTGAGACTTTTCACTTTTTAGCTACTCTAGTGGAATACCCATGTCAAAAGGGTGAATGTCTATTTTTGTTTTAAATTACTAATCGATCGTTTACTTGAGATCGATTTTGGGACTTCGCTTTGTTAACTTGTCAAAAATCTGGAGGAAAACTTGTTGCATTTTTTAAACAAGCGCCGAGCATTTTTTGAAAACCTGCACGAGCAGGACAACACGAGCTGCATTGTAAAGAAGAAGACTTACTTCAGAACGTCCTTCGGTGCCGAACGGAGTCTTCATCACGTCACAGGAAGGTGAGCAAGCGTCAGGCGGCAGGCAACGTCAATCAGACAAGAGGCAGCGGAGATGACGCAAAGACGCTACGCAAACCTTAGACGCCATCTTTGATTCAACACTCGTTACTAGGCAACCCCGGTAACACGCTTCAGGACAACGCTAGCGCTAACGCTGACTACGCTCTTCAAAGGATTACCGCGTTTTAACCCAGCGTTACAGGTTCTCAACGCTCCGTATTGCCTTATGGTCACAGATCGAATCTGTGGAGGAACAGTTTACTGCACAAGTTCAGTTCAAGTAAAAACGAACACGGTAAGCTTTTTACACAACAAGCAGTGCCTAGTGCAATTGACATTATTGAAAAGAAAGAGGTACCTAGTGCAAAGATTACTTTGGTTATTTGAAGTGAAGGATTAAGACATTGAGAGGAGCAGTGCAATTGACATTATTAAAAAGAGAGAGGTACCTAGTGCAAGGATTACTTTGGTTATTTTAAGTGAATGATTAAGACATTGTGAGGAGCATTCCAGTAGAATAACTTTTATTTTGAGGCTGTGTCCACATATAAGAATACAGTGCACACAAGAGCAAGCACCCACACAATTTTTTTTGCTAATTAAAATAAGATGGAAAATCTAAATGTTATAGTACCTCCCATGTTTCTACAAACAACTGGGGATCCACCCATTGAGTGGGATGAATGGATAGACATTTTCGAGAACTATATAGAAGCACTTGATGGAAAGGATTTTAGTGCAACTAGAAAAAAAGCCCTGTTGTTAAGCGCTCTAGGCAAGGAAGGCCAACGTTCCTTTAAATATCTTCCAGTAGGATTAAATCAAGATGGGAGAGCAATAACCAATGTATATACTGAAGCAAAAGCTCGCATGAAGAAGCAGTATGCAAAGGAAGTAAATATTGTTATGGCCAGGCATAAATTTTACACTCAACCCCAGAGGAACGAAGAATCAGTAGACCAATTCGTAGCTAGGTTACGAGAACTGTCCATTAAATGTAGTTTCGGAGAGATAAGAGATGAAATGATACGTGACCAGCTGATAGTACAATGTCGCAATAAAAAGATGCAGGAAAAACTGTGGGCCGCAAAAAATCCGACCCTACAAATGGCCATTGATATAGCGAAGGTAGTTGAGGAATCGAATGCATGTATGAGAGAGATGGAAAAGAGAGATAATGGAAAGGAAAATGTTCAAGGGAATGGTGTTTCTTGTGTTGAACAAGATGAAGTTGCCGCTGTGAACAGGAAAGGCGTAGATTTGAGCGAAAGAGGTCCGAAGAAATACAACAATGGGTTTCCAGGAAGTGACAGGAACAGATATCAAGGAAGGATGTGTAGTAGGTGTGGGAGCACTTTTCATAACTCAGATTTTAGGAGATGCTTTGCTATTGACAAGGTCTGTAGGAAGTGTGGGAGGAAGGGACATTTCTTCAAGATGTGCAGGGGAGGAAATGCAGATAAAGTAGCTGTTGTAGAAAACAGGGAAATAGTGAGAGACGTTGTTGGTGTTGAGGGTGCCAACACCATATTGTGCTTGGGTGAGGATGGTGTCAGTGAAGGTGAACCCGGTAGAAGGTTCAGGCCCAAAGCTCAATTTCTTATCGATGAGATAGAGACCCAGCTGATGGTCGATCCAGGGTCATTGTGGACTATCATTCCCAAGGATATGTATTTAGAAAATTGGAAAAATGTGCAACTATTACCTAGTGATATTAGTCCTTGTGGTTACCAAGGTGAGAGCATAGATGTAATTGGGTTTATGGTATGTGTGATATCATTTAAGGATCGTTCCGTCAAAGGGAAGGTGTATGTATCCAGATCAGGCCCAGCAATTTTGGGATGGGGCAACAGTATGACCTTGGTATAATCATTAATCCCAGGGCAGCACAACAGGTGATGGTTGTGGATAGCATAACTACGGATTCAATTGTTGAAGGGATGCATTGTTTGTTTGATGAGCACATTGGAGAGTTGAGAGGTTATGTGCATAAGATTGTATTGCGTGACGATGCCATGCCTATGCAACACAGGGTGAGGAAGGTTCCATTTATTGCACGTGAGGAAGTGAAGAAGATGTTGAAGGAAATGTTGGATCAGGGAGTGATAGAACAAATAGAAACATCACCCTGGATTTCTCCCGTAGTTATTACAACCAAATCTGATGGAAAATTTCGTTTTTGTGTGGACCTTCGCACCCTGAACCAGAACATTGTAGTAGATAACTTCCCATTACCAAACATCAACGAGTTGGTTCTGTCACTAAAAGGGGGGAAGTACTTCTCTAAGCTGGATCTTCGCAGCGCTTATCATCAGATAAAGTTACATCAAGACTCCAAGGCTTTGACAGCTTTTATAACAACCGAGGGGATTTATCAATTCACACGTATGCCTTTCGGACTTGCCTCTGCAGCCGGAGTGTTTCAAAGAATGATGGGGGCTGTACTGAAGGGAGTGAACAACGTGGTGTATTTCCAAGATGACGTTCTAATATTTGGTGAGACTGTAGAGGAACACAATCTGATCTTAAAAACTGTTTTAGAAAGGATGGAACAAGCTGGATTAACTCTTAAGAAAGAGAAATGTAAATTTGCAGTGGAGGAAGTTGAATACCTTGGTTATACCCTATCTGTCGATGGTGTGAAACCCAAGCGAGATTTACTAGACTCTATCAGGAATGCACCAGCTCCGAGCGACAAAGATCAGTTGAGGTCGTTTCTCGGCCTCATTGAGTACTATGCCAAATTCGTAAGGGACCTTACAGAGAAGACGGAAAAAATTAAGGTGTTGTTGAGGAAAGGATGCAAGTTTGTGTGGGGTGTGGAGCAAGAAGAATGTTTCAAAAAAATCAAAGATGAAATTTGTGATGCAGGCATCCTGACACCATTTGATACCAACCGTAGGTCAGTCTTGACTGTGGATGCCAGTGCTGTGGGTGTTGGTGCGGTTTTGGCTCAAGTACATGAGTCTGGGATCAAGACTGTGGCTTTTGCTTCAAGGACGCTCACAACGGCTGAGAGGAATTACTCTATTATCGAGCGTGAAGCTTTAGCCGCAGCGTGGGGTTGCGAGTATTACAGGATGTATTTGTGGGGGTTTAAGTTTACGCTCTTGACAGACCACAAACCCTTGGTTAAAATTCTGTCACCTGGTGGGGCCGGCAAGGGTTCTGCGAGGTTAGCTAGACTCGCTGCTAGGATTCAAGAATATCTGTATACAGTTGAGTACATCCCAGGTTGGAGGAATTGCCAAGCTGATGGACTCTCTAGACTACCACTACCTTGGGAGTCGGTAGACAAGCTAGGAGTTGAATCATCCAATTCCGAAGGGTCTGTAGCTGCTGTGGATGAGGTAGTAGATATCTGTGCCGGGGCAATTGGCAAGAGTTTGTGGAATACCTCCATGGCAAAGGATGTGGTGTTGAGAGAAGTCAAGGACTTGATTGTAAAGGGTCCGAGGAGAGAGAGTTGCCTATCCCCAGCAGTTCGCCCATATTTGAAAGTACTTGATCAGCTTTCTGTCTTGGACAAGGATGGCTTCTTGATTTTAATGGAAGATAAGTTTATTCCTCCACAAGATGTGAGGTTTACTATATTTAAACTAGCCCACGAAGGCCATCTGGGACAGTCCCTCACCAAGAGGAGAGTTAGGGAGAATTTTTGGTGGCCCGGCATGGACTTGGAAATCTCTCAGTGGGTGGAGAAATGTACGGACTGCTTGGAGAGTGAAAAGAGGCTTAAAGTTGGTAGTCATACTGGTTGTGGATCAATAGGTGACCCGGGGTGTCCATGGCACACTATATGCCTTGATTTCATTGGCCCGTTCTACCAGTTGAGCCAAGATATGAGGTTTGGGTTGGTGGTAGTTGACATTTCCTCAAAGTGGTTAGTGGTTAAGTTCATGAAGGAGATCACTACCAACAACACTATTACTGTGTTGAGTGACATTTTTAGGGAAGAAGGTTTTCCTACTAGGATTGTTACCGACAATGGGACCCAGTTGACTTCCTTGGAGATGGCCAATTTCTTAAAGAGGTGCGGAATTGCACATTCAAGGACCTCACTCTACAATCCCCAGGGGAATGAAATAGTCGAGAGGGCGAACCGGATGGTTAAAGGTGCAATTCAGATGGCAATTTCGTCCAGAACAGATGTGAGAGAATTGGTAAACGACCTGGTTTGGGCCTACAGAACCACTGAGAATGGTGTGACTGGAATGATTCCTTTTAGCATCATGAGGGGGCGTTCAGCTGGCACCAAGCTGGTTGCCGCCTGGATGAAAGAGTTGATAAATGTTGGTCCTGACAATCCCGGCGCTGTGTGTGAACCGGATGGAAGTTGTAAGATTGCGGTGAATGATTGGGTGAAGGTCAAGCCTGGTCGAGTTGGGGTCGGGTTGACCAAGTTCAGGGGACCATTCAAGGTCAGGTCTGTTCATAGAAGGTTCATTACTCTATTCAACGGCGAAAGTTGGAACTTGAGGCGTGTGGCACTGTACAAAAAGGCTGAATGTAGCCGTGATGTTCCTTCTAAGGAGATCAATGTTGGTAGAGTTCAGAGAGTTAGAAGACCTCCAGGTTACTTGCATGATTTTGTTTGCAAATAAGGTCTCTCTCTGTAACGATGAGCATGTGCTTGTATTTTTTTTTTTTTTCTTCTGCTTCTTCCATACGAAGGGAAGAGGATATGTTGTATTCTCTCCACTTATGTTTTGCTGTATCACTTTAAGTTTGACATTCCATTTTCTTGATGTCATTTTCCACTGTGTTCTGCCCAGTCAGTTAGCTCTCTGCTTTCTGATGGGATCACCAGCTTTTCTCTGTAGTGCATAATAAATGCCTTATAACCTTTCATTGGCCTCTCAACTTCATTTACATCAGCATGCCAATTCTCTGAATGGCACGTTACGCTTCGAGTGATCCAAGCGAGACATAAAGAATTAACAATTCTATTAAAATTAGAACACCGTCTTCGTGTAGAGTTTTACAACTATTCCAGGAAGACATCTGGTGTGCCTACACAAGAAATTCATCATCCTGTGTCCCTTTATATAACTACATCAGCAACGCAAGACAGAACTGTTTCGTCTACTCTTTGAAAGGCACGACACAGCTTGATAAAAAAGAGATGTTTTAAACTTGATCTGCGGATACATAAAGGCGGTGCCCTTCCTCTCTTCACCCAGGTGGAATTTACTAACGCCATCTAACTGCATACCAAGGGGTCAACTGTAACATTTATTTCTGTCCTGAAGATGGTCTTGTATATGACAACGTAGAGACCGAAACGTCGACTGACACCTTCTCTTTTATGATTTATTTTTAATTAATAATTTGAAGAAAGGTGTCTCTTAATTCATTTGATCAAGATAAAATCATCTATATTTCTATATACACCCTCTCAGCTTTTCCTTTTTTATATGACTTCTTTGACAGCATGTGTAAGTTTACTTAATACACTGTAGGAGCAAACTAAATGATACAGATTTAGACGCTACCATAGATTCAATGGTGTCAAACTAATTAAGAATAGGAATTATTTTCCAAAAAGGAAAGTTGTCTATTCATTTGACCCTTATAAGTTGAAATTCTCTGGCAAAGAGACAAAATATTGTGAAATAAAATCCCTTGAAGGCATACATACCTGATCATTCTTTCAGAATGAGCAGCACATGTTGATGCAGTTTACAGAGTGCTAGTACAGAGCTAAAGGGCTCATTGTTATGCTTAGAATGACGATAGGCTTGCCATAACTGCCACAGCATGAGGTATGCAAACACCACCACCCCAGATTCTCAAGTGCCCCTCCAGAGGTCCTGCATTGAAACAGATCAGAAACTAGCCCGTGTTGGGGGAGGGAAGGGGAAATAGATGGAAAGAGAAGGGTGTGGTGGGGACTGGTGAGAAAAGAAGGTGGTCAGCAAGGAAATTCTTCTGTTTAATTCATCCCCTGTGGTGCAGGGCCGTCCTGAGCGTCAGCTAAACGCAGCATAAAAATTAGGTAAGGTGGCACCCCTCTCACAGGCGAAGCAAAGGATGGGCTCTCACTCTTAATTCCTCACGCTTCCATTTCATGTTTTTATTAGTTTGACATTTTGGTTTTATTATCAGAAACTAAAACCTTAATGTATCCAGTGTTTTATAACAGTAAGTTTTCTTCATACATTTTTTGTTGTTGTCATTGTGTGTTAACTCTGACATATACATGCCCAGTGGGTGCCCAGCTCTGCCAGGATACAAGAACTGTGATCTTCATATCCCTAGATCTATTGTTAAGGGCTAGCATTGAATACTGTTTGATAGTGTGCCCCCAGATGCCTTGGGATGGTTTAGCACAGAGTTTACGCTGATCTTGAGCCCCAGATGGGTGTGTACCCCTTGGTAAGGGCTTGCATTGACCATACGCTGATCTTAAAACTCAGCAACATCTGAAGCCCCATCAGCAGGCTACCATTGACATTAACTGTGATTTGGCTACACTTGCAGCTATTGACAGAGAAGGCAGATCCTGGGAGGAAAGGACACTCTAAGAGAAACTCTTTAGACACTGCAGGAACAGCAAGGGACATCTGGTACACAGTGGGATCGGGTAATTCTTGAACTTAAGACAGCTAGGTCGAAATCCTCCCATCCCTAGGAGAGATATTGGCTCAGCCAATATATCTAGAGGGTACAAATAGAGCTGATGTTCGGTTAATATGCAATACAAGGAACAGACACACAAGAGAGAGCCAAGCTGTTCCAAGTAGAACAAAAAAACTAAAATAAGTAGATCTGAGGGACTGGTACAAAAAAACTGATATTTTAGCATAAAAGAATGTTTTCAAGGCCGAAGGGAAGGCCCCATTACAATCATTGGGAGATATGTACATACCCCGGTTGGATGACGATATGTGACATTTCCATGGTTTATGGCCTGGATCATGGATGCTTATTTATGACATTTACATTGTTTATGGCCTAGCCCTGGCCTGAATGGTTGTGTGTGACATTTCCAATGATTATGGCATGCTTTCTGGCCTGGGTGCTTATGTGTGACATTTCCATGCTTTCTGGCCTACGTGCTTATCTGTGACATTTGTATGCTTTCTGGCCTGAGGGCTTAAATGTGACATTTCCATGGTTGATGGCTTGGGTGCTTGCTTATGTGGGACATTTTCATGGTTTAATATTAATGTTATGGGGAATTTGAAAAGCGCACAGCTACTCCTAAGAGGTCCCACTTTAAAAAGAGACCGTTTGCACTCACAATCCTGCACAACTATATTACTGAAGGAACAGCCAGGTCTTAAGTTGGCGTCTGAAGCTAAGAAGCTCTCGCTCTTGTCTGAGGGAAAGAGGCGAGTTCCATAGTCTTCCCACTACCACCTGGAAGGAACGTATGGCATGGGTGCTCATGTGTGACATTTCCATGCTTTCTGGCCTGAGGGCTTATGACTGACATTTTTATGGTTTATAGCTTGGGTGCCAGTTGAGGGTGTGGGTGGAGACACTAGAGGTAGTAGGTAGAGCTATTGGAGGAAGTAGGTGGAGCTGGGACACATGGGTGTGGCCTCCAACAAACATTTGAGCACCTGGAAATCATATTTTACAAATGAAGCACTGTGCAGAGTTATGGCAAGATGAAGTTCACAAAAGATTGAAACTGATGGATGAAGAGTATCAAATATTTTATCATTGTAACAAGTGCTACAAGCTGTGTACAAAGGAAAAAATCCTAGAAAATATTTGTCAAATAATAGCAGAAACAAATGAATCACAACAAGAATCTGAGTCGTTTGAGAAAACGATGACAATAAAACCCCATGTCCGTCCACTTAGAAGATTAATGGCTACCCCTCGTCCACCTCCAACAACTTATCAGAAAGCAGAGGGTCTTCAATGTGTTATGTGTGGTTTAGGATAATATCTAGGTTCCAGGCAGATCAAAAAAAGACAGTCAACAAGACAATAAGACTGTTTCTTGTTGCCCTCACACATCTCTTGGGATATCATGCTTCATCATCATGCGGGTGTTCGTCATCGGGCCGGCGCTGCAGTGCCCTACGGGTCGCCTGAAGGGTCAATTTGGCGGAGGTTTTTGGTTTTATTGCTGTCTGATGAGTGTGAGGGTGACCAAGTCGAGTGATTCGTGAAATGTTTGAGGTAGTAGGCTAAAACAGACATGGGGATGTCAGATTAACCTTTAATATTTAGACTCCCCAGCCACGTTAAAAAACGATAGTGGTTAGTGCTATGTCTGGGTGTTATAATGTGCCCAAGTAGCTCTGTATGATTTTAGTGAGATAAAACACAGGTCATCATGTTTCGTGCCTTTGTCATCCCTAAATGATCTGTGGAGCTTCTACAGGACCAAAAAGGGGTAATCAGTCTACCCCACATTTAAATCATTTCAGTCCCCCACTAAGCGGGTCGGTTCCTACTTGTTTTAATGATAAAAAATGATTATCCAACTTAGAGAAAATGAGAAGAGCAAAATAACAGACAAAGACAACATCAAAATTATGATGATTCTGGCATAAGGATCCCTTATTAATCAGAAGGACCCCAGGTTACTCAGGGACTAGAGTAGTTACCTGATGTGCAAACATGCACACAAAAACAACACATAGAGAGTATTTCAATCATGTGCTAGCCTCTGTAAAAATTATGCAACATACAATGATGTAAATCATGTGTCAACCTTGATGTTTGCCATCCCATAGCAATTTGTGATATCACAGGTGCACTCCAAATCCCTGATGCCTGTGATGTTTAGTCGATGTAATATACCATTCTTGAGGTGGTGCATTAGATAAGTGACAAAAATGCATGCGGTGGAGCTCATCTATGTACACCCCGTTCCCTGATTTGCACAGTCTTACCTAATAGATGGTCAGCTATGCCACCATGCCTCCAGCTACAGCAAAACTGCTACAAACTAAAGTTGTTGAGTTTGGAACAGAAGCCAACAACATTGATGATGGCTTTTATGATATAAGTGAAGAAGTGGGATACAATACCGTGAACTGACAGGCTTATGCAATGCAAATGCACTTTCTTTTGAAAAGCATGTTTCAAGAATTACATCATGGCAAAAAGAAAACTTTGCTATACATGATGACTGTCCAAGCAATTTATGACAAGTGTAAAGGTAGAGAGCTAATCACTTCAATGCATAGGATTGGTGCATCAACAAGTTATAATGACATAGTACAGAGCAGGTATAAAATAAATAGGGAGACACCCTTTATGCTGAAAAGGGAACGGGTATATAGACTACAAAAACCAGAGGTTTCCCTTTTCTCGGTTATAGGTGGTAGGACGGACTGCAGGTAAGCAGTCCTACTAACCAAGCGTAATATTAAGCTACAGCTGGAGGTATAATCAAATATAGGGCGCACCACATAATAACAAATTTACATTTCGTCTCTAAACAGTATGAGTAAGGTTCTTATCTCCCACCCAATTTGAAACACATTACACAGATATGTAGATGGTCAAATAAAGAATAATGATCAGTATGAGTAAGGTTCTTATCTCCCACCCAATTTGAAACACATTACACAGATATGTAGATGGTCAAATAAAGAATAATGATCAGATCATAGAGGTTATATTACTGTAAAATTGAGTAATTTATTTATAACAAAGGATAATAATTGACATTCATTGACATTCCGTAAAAACACATTATCACATCCATTTTATTTAAAAACATCATGAGACACATTATTTGTTAAAAAAAGGAAAAAGCACAATACTGTTGACGCGGCGTTTCGGTGAACAGGTTGAACACCTTCTTCAGGCCAATGCTTTCTATGGTTAAAAAAAAACTATATTGGACAAGATAAACAAAACATTTTTCTGTTATTAAACATTCTCATTTCCAAAAGAACTTCTCTTTTTTATGAAAAATGTTAATCACTCTGATCAAATGACTACATCTCTTTATCTAACTCATCAGGTAGAAATACATCATCTACGGTCTCCCTTGTTCAAATCAGAGGGAGCTGTTGTGCATTGTTTTTATTAAACATCTTATAGATACATACATATTTTTGATCTTCTAACATTTGTTACCCCATGGTGCTGGCCTCTTTTTTACCCCCTTAACAAATGACCCTAGGAGTTTAATGTACTCACTTTTATCTCTAAATTCTCTGCTTTATTCGGCTTTGCAGACTTCGTACCCAAGGTTTCTTTAACTAAGGGCGCTTCTTTTATGATTAGTACTAAAAATGTAAAGGGAAGTCTCTTTAACATGGAGCAACCAAGGTCATTTTAACTTATCAAGGGGTTGCTCAGTGTCGTCAAGTTCACTTACTTTTATGGTATTTTCAGCAGGGATGTCTACATATCCTGTATTGTTTTATGTTCTAAAGTCCTTGGTCTTTTTGCCATTTGACTGATGACATTAGTCTGTAGTGAGAGTAAAAAGATTATTTTTCTAATGTTTGTTCACTCTCTCAATTTATATATGTTAGCAATTTCAGAACCATTACTAACCTTTAGTAGGATAAACTGGTATTATGGTGTTTGTTCTTTGTTGAGCAGCCTGCGCCTACTGTGTTGATTGTCAATTTTCTACACAGGTAGTGCTATTATAACTGTAACAAATATACATAAATCAAATGAGTAACTCTCCCTTCTTATTTGTAATATACAGGTGTTTTTAGGTTGTAACTCTTACCTCTTAATAATTGTTAAATTTCTCTTATTCAGGCTAGGTGTGGTTAGATCATCAATTAACTGTTGAAAAACAACCAAGTTTTGATCAATGTACTTGTTGGAAACTAGGTTCGTTATTTCTGCCACTTTATCTCTGATTTGGTTTTTGTTACCTTAAGATTGTGTGTTGCTGTGGACGCCTTCTATGTAAGGTTGGTTTGCTTTTTCTCCTGGTTAAATAATTTCAGGGGAATCTGTATGTGAAAGGCAGGGACAGAAAAACCCATATGGGTCTTTAGTAAAATACTGTTTTCCTTTTTTAATTAAGGGATAAATTGTACTTTAACTTAATCTGCTACTTGGGGGAAATACACTTACTTGCAGAGTTTCTGAGCCTGCTTCCACATCGTCCTGGGTTTGGGCTGCAACTGAGAAAGGGCTCGGTTTGGCTGTTGTACTTATACCACAGTTAATTGGATAATCTCCGCTTAATTGTTTTCAGCTTTAATAATTCCCTGCACAGACTAACTTATTTGTATGTAAGCATTTCGGCCATCTTGTAACGTGTTGATGGTACTTGTTGGTACCTTTCTTTGTTGCCCCGATAAGTTATCTGAATGAATTGTACATTGTTTATCGGTTCCTTGGTATTATCTTGTGCGTACATGGTCCGTTATTAATTTTCGGGAAAAGACTGGCAAAATAATAGACGTAACGGCCCCAGGAAAGGAGTGACCTTCTCGGACACCTCCTATACGAGTAGTGAGTCAGAAAACGAGGGAGCACAAGAACATCAAGCACCTAGAAAGAAAGAAGCGACTAATAGCACACATAGGAACAGTCTGTCTTTTTCAGAGAGACGAAAACAGAATCAAACCCCAACAGGAAGGGGTCGAGGACGAGGGAGGGGCTTTTTTGCCCAGAACCAAGGGCAACAACGTCCTTACATGAAAGACTGTCCCAAAAGTGAACAAGGCACAGGGTGTACTTCATTCAAAAGGTATATTGAAACGCCAGGCAATATTCATTTCACTCAGTTCAAAATCAGAAAACCAAGTTAGTAGAGTTTGTCAAAGAATGTGAAGAAAAATCAGAACTTTGGACAAGGACAATGTTTTACACATGATAGCTCTAGTGAAAAACCTGGTACATGATGATTAGTAAGGGGATTGGGCCCTGTACGATAGGATAGTGGCGTCACTGATAATTGTGTTTTGCATAAACTACCTGAGATATGGGCCCTGGCATTTTGCAAAAGTGAAGAAACTAGAGATTGAAAAACCATACCTCCACAGAAAATGTATCCAAAGATATTTTGGGGTGTAAGACAGCGAGGGGGGGTTCAATGCTGTGGTTCTAGATATGAAACTGGAACAAACGATCCAGAGATCACAGAAAAGCTCCAAGGGAAATGTTGGTCAGACATGTAAAAGCAAATATGTTGCTCAATGGCAGTTAGTTTACCATGGAGTTCTTTCTGTTTATAATGTTTTCAGATGACAAATTCAAAATTAACGGACCATCATGAAACTGTTTCTCACCATGAACATGTGGGAAAGAGAGGTGAATGTTTTAATAAACATGCTGACAGCCTTCTTCCTTACATGCAGCAGCAAGAAGGAAATGATTGAGCCTGAGCGACCACACAACTTCATGACCAAAAAATATGTGGATAATCACATAAATACACGTCTACTAAATTTCCTGAAACATGGATCAAAATTATATGCAGAACTGAAACAGGAGAGAGTTGTATTGAAATACAAAAAAAGCTGTTTGACAATCAGTAAATTAAAGCTAAACTTCCATACTTTAATTGCCATTGTAAGAGTTTCATCCAACAAGCCACAAAAAAACAGGTTACATAGAGAGATGGCTGTAGCAACAGAAAGGGGCAAATTTATCAAGGGTATTCTGTCACATGATCTTCTTCTAACAAACGCATTATTTGCTGTTGTTTGGACTATATGTCACAAATGCGAATGGTCAAGGTTTCATCCATGCAAAGCTTCGGAGAAGTCGTTCAGACTGTTCTACAGCTATCAAAGTCAGTGTTCACCTTGCAAGAACTGCACATTGTCTTTGACAATTTTCTTGAACTATCAGTTAAAGAATGTGAGAGAATCAAATAAATGTCTACAAGTGGAGCAATTGACCTTGCCTCCATCAAAAATGACAACTATATCTTTGCAACTTGATAACTTCTGGTCATCACCATCGAACAAGATAAACTTTGAGATGTTAACTTGCCAAAACATTGCTCAAGCTTCAGTGAACACTGAATTTCCAATTATTGCAAGTGGACGGATTGTCAATGAGGAGTTGGTGCCTGCAGAGATATATTCAAAAGGTATGGGCCATATTGTTCAAAAACATAACATCAAATTGAAAGAAGTTGACCTTCATGTTGTGCTACATGTTCAGGGGGCTGTTAGAAATGGTTCCAATTGAGTTGTTGTCAAATGATGCAAATGGTATTATTGTTTTACTTATATTTGGTTCAATGTTCATATGTCAAGGATTGTCAGAGTTATGGAAAATGTATGGAACAGGCAATAAAAGACACTTAATCCCGCTTAATATTCTGTACAAGAAACATGACCCAGAGATGCCAACTGTTCTTATCAAGACACATTTTGTTATGGGCGAGTGATGACACTATGAAAATTGGAACAAAGTGTGGTGCTTTAACTACTGAACATGTGAAGTTTGTGAAAGGATTTGCTGAGACAGAAGAAGAATGTGACTTTAAAGACATATAAAAATATCTTGTACATGTGTGGAAAACGAGTTCTGTCACACATTTGACGATCTTCGGCACAGTGAGTTCAAGAGATCAGTCCCACTAAGTGACCTTCCACTGACATCATAGTCTGTGCATGGACACATTAAAAGAGCATTCTACTTGATCAGAAGATGTGTAAATGTTTTGGATCATGCATATGTAGAGAAAGATCTGAGCTACTTTGGATTGGAAGATATTGATGGGGTGCTAAAATCTATGCATTTTCGAAAGCCTCTACCCACAGTACTTACATGTACATGTAAAACCTGTGCTACAAAAAGATGTCCATGTCAACATACTCTTCTCGAATGCTCAACATTGTGCAAATGTGGCATGTTACTGTTACATCGCAACTTTTACATCGGAATGCTGTTACAACGCAGCTTTTACAACGCTGGTTCCATTACATCGGATGCCATTACAACGCAGGACATTACATAGCAGATGCTATTACAACGCATACCATTACATCGTAAGTATTGGTAAGTATATAATTTTTTTTATTTTATTTAATATTATTTAATTAATTTAATTAATATTAATTATAAATAAATATATTTATTTATGTTTTTTAATATTATAAATTAAATATATTAAGTTAAGTAATTTTTAAAATAAGTATGAGTATAGGAGTATATGTTTTGGGGTACTGCGGTACATGTTTTGGGGTGTTTGGGTATTTTTAGGTTTTAGGGCTGGGTTTGGGTTTTGAGGTACAGGGGTATTTTTAGGTTTTAGGGCTGGGTTTGGGTTTTGAGGTACAGGGGTATTTTTAGGTTTCAGGGCTGGGTTTGGGTTTTGGGGTACAGGGGTATTTTTAGGTTTTAGGGCTGGGTTTAGGTTTTGGGGTACAGGGGTATTTTTAGGTTTTAGGGCTGGGTTTGCGTTTTGGGGTACAGGGGTATTTTTAGGTTTTAGGGCTGGGTTTTTTCTTTTAGGGTACAGGGGTATTTTTAGGTTTTAGGGCTGGGTTTCGGTTTTGGGGTACAGGGGTATTTTTAGGTTTTAGGGCTGGGTTTGGGTTTTGGAGTACAGGGGTATTTTTAGGTTTTAGGGCTGGGTTTGGGTTTTGGGGTACAGGGGTATTTTTAGGTTTTAGGGCTGGGTTTGGGTTTTGGGGTACAGGGGTATTTTTAGGTTTTAGGGCTGGGTTTGGGTTTTGGAGTACAGGGGTATTTTTAGGTTTTAGGGCTGGGTTTGAGTTTTGGGGTACAGGGGTATTTTTAGGTTTTAGGGCTGGGTTTGGGTTTTGGGGTACAGGGGTATTTTTAGGGTTTATTATTTTTAAAGTACGACTTTAATTAAATTAAATTAATTAAATTAATTGAATTTAATTAAATTTATTAAATTATATTAATTACAATTTTGAGTTTTATTCAATTATATTAATTAAATTAAATAAATTAAATTAAAATAATTACAATTATAAATTTAATTAAATTAAATTAATAAAATTATATTAAAATAATTAAATTACATTAATTCCATTTTTAAATTTAATTAAACTAAATTAAATAAATTAAATTAATTACAATTTTAAAATTAATTTCATTATATTAGTTAAATTAAATTAATTAAATTAACTTAATTACATTTTTTTTAAAAAGATATACTTACCTATACTTACGATGTAATGGTATGCGTTGTAATAGCATCTGCTATGTAATGTCCTGCGTTGTAATGGCATCCGATGTAATGGAACCTGCGTTGTAAAAGTTGCGATGTTACAGCATGCGTTGTAAAATAACGCGTTGTAACATCATCGATCCTGCAAATGTACCACAAGTGATTGCCGAAACAAATAAATAATGTGAACTATGAAAATGTATCTAAAACAGAAGTGATAAACATTATTTATGTTCAAATTCAGATCATAAACATTATTTGATGTATTCATAAAAAGAATAAAAACCATTATTATTTGTTTCATTTCGATTGATATGTCTCTTCTTCCTCTATTATAGCCTACATTTTGGAAAATGGCAGAAGGGTTGTTTTGAGGAGTTATTTTCTGTCTCCATAACTTATGTTTTGACATCTAAATGAAGTATATAGGTCCCATGGTTCCTAAAATATTACATCATCACTGTAACATACTTACAATTTAAAAAAATGTTGTCCAGAGAAATTTGACCCAGATCAGAAATGTTTACCCAAGCTAAATTACTTCTCCAATGATTCAAAAACACAAGTAAAAAATAAAAATCTCAGGACAACAATTGTTTTTATGTAGGTATATCGGGGACCGGGATTAAAGGTGGTGCTGTCTGCCTACTGGGATGCGCCTGTGAACAAATTAAGCTTAGGAGTCTCACAGATGGGGTCCACAGATGAGGAGAAGGGTTACCCATGGGTCAGTCTAGTGGTTCAGGAGAGTGTTGACAGATGTATCAAACTGGGTTCAGAAGACCACAGAACTGACAAGTACCCCTGCAGTAGAGGGCCATTGTCCATGTTCTATTGCCTGAGCAAGGAAGCCCACAAAAGTATTAAATAGCCTACCCTGGCTTTAAGCTCAGGGAAGCTCATGTTGGACCCCCCTTCTCTGCAGGGTCACCCAAAACATTGTATTGTGCTATCCATCCTAATGTTATGCTGAATTCATTTTTTTGTTGGCCTTAGGACTCTGCACACTTTACCACTTCTAACCAGTGCTAAAGTGCTTGTGTTCACCTCTCTAAGCAAGCATGGTACAATTGGCTTACACAGAATTGGCACATTTATTAACTTATAAGTCCCTAGTAAAGTGCTACTACATATACCCAGGGCCTGTAAATTAAAGGCTACTACTGGGTCAGCGGCACTCATTATGCCTTCCACTTAAGTCACATTTTTAAACATGTCTTAGGCCTCCCATTGCAGTCTTTGTGCAGTTTTAAACTGCTAATTTGACCTGCCAAAAAAACATTTTGCAAGGCTTAAACCTGCGTTTTTTAATACATAGTCCCTAAACAGGTGATTGGGCAGGGTGCATTGTATTTAAAACGTTGGGAATGTCCTTTTAACTTTTATATGTCCTGGTAGTGAAAAACTCCCAGAATCATTTGCCACAATAGCAAATTGGCCTATCTCTCTTATTGGATAACATGGGGTTACCTTATTAAATTTAGAAAATAATAACATTTGATTGAGAGCAGATACAGATGTCAAGTTTGTGCTATAATGAATTTTAATGTGAAACTTGCAGTCAGTATCCTGGTTCACATGACTGAGCGTAGTTCTCATTTGGCCTTTGTGTATCCCTCCCAGACATTGTGACAAAGGGGGGCTAGGTGTTGTCGGGATGGGCCATCCTGTCAGGATTGGAAAGGTGGAGCTGCTTCCTGCCCCAATTACATTTCAAAGGGCTGCCTCAGCTCACTCAGAAAAAACTTGACACAAGTCTATTGTCAACCGAGACATATTGGGGCAGGAGAAGGGATGAAATACCAGAACCAGATGTGGGAGAAACTCAAGATGTTTCTCCCACTTCACAGCTCTCACCAGGTATGAATATTGGACCCTGAGATCAACTCTTCAGTACACTCCTGGACATGTGGGCACTACAGAAGAAGGACTGATCTGTTGTCAGAGATGGCTGTGATGTGTGAGGCCTGCCCTGAGCTCTGAGAAGAAAGACTGAACCTGCTCACTTCATTCCAGGATACCTGAGCGACTCCAAGGGTCAGATGGCTAACCTCCTGTTCTGAGCTACAGCTGCAAGCTTTATTGTAACCAAAGGAGATTGTCGCACAACCCTACAAAGCATCAAAGCACAGCTTCATTGGAACCAACACCGGATGATGTGAAGTCTTGCAAAGCTGCTTCGTGCAAACCAGGCACCAAAGACATAAGGTACAATCCTCAGTGGTCCAAACACAGTCAAATTGTTT
Organism: Lissotriton vulgaris; assembly: GCF_964263255.1. Taxonomy (NCBI): domain Eukaryota; kingdom Metazoa; phylum Chordata; class Amphibia; order Caudata; family Salamandridae; genus Lissotriton; species Lissotriton vulgaris. The sequence goes on from NC_141694.1 coordinate 780,173,604, forward strand.
ATTAAATCACGCTTTAAATTTATTTGGGCTTATTCTTGTGTTGCGTTTTCAGTTTATTACTGCTTGCGTGCTGTATACATTCTTGACACATTGACTCTGAGCTAAGCCTGGCTGGTTTTGTGTCAAGCTACCAGAGGGTTAAGCACAAGTCAAATTAGTGACTTTTGTGGTTCTCGCTGATGAGGATTGTGGTTGTTGCTTGAGAAGAGCTTATACCCCTGTTAGACTTGACAGCCTTAGGGCGGTCTCCCCCCCAAACATTTTGCCTGCTTGCCTTCAATCTTGTTGAATTATTTTTGTCCATCTTAGGACTCTGAACAGTTTACTACTGCCAACCTGTGCTAAAGTGCATATGATTCTCCCCTAAAACATGGTTTGACTGACTTATTCACAGTTGGCATATTTAATTTATCTATAAGTCCCTAGTAGAGTGCACTACCTGTGCCCAGGGACTGTAAATTAAATGCTACTAGAGGGCATGCAACACTGATTGTGCCACCCACACAACTAGCACTTTAAACATGTCTCAGGCCTGCTACTGCAGAGCCAATGTGTGAAGTTTACACTGCCATGTCAATTTAGCATTTAAAACTTCCTGTGAAAACCTAAACTCCCCTTTTATTACATATAAGTCACCTGTAAGGTAGGCCCTAGGTAGCCTATAGGGCTGGGTGCAGGCAGAACATATACTTTTAACTTTTGCATGTCCTGACAGTGAAAACCAGCCAATTTGGTTTTTCACTGCTCTTACCCCTTTTAAAGGTTAATATTGGGAATTCCGTATTACATTTATGAGCTGTAATTCCTGATTAAGCAGTAGTATATCTGTTTCATATAACTGGAATGGTAATGATAAATCTTCTTTACTGGTAAAGATGAACTTATTACTAGTCCATAATACTTTTATTTCATTTCATTAAAAATCATGAATGAGTTGATAAATCACTTAATACAAAATGGTTAAGAAATGGGGGTTAAAAAGGTACAAAAGCTTTAAACAAAATGCAGTCATGTACTCAATCATCAGCAATAGTTAATACATAAAGTATACATTTGTAATCAGTGCAAATGTAAGCGATGCAAGGTGGTTCAGTGAGCAAAAAATTGGGAAATAATATCAGTGCAAATGAGAAATGTCCAAGCAGTCTTGTCGAAGCCACTCAGGTTCATTCATTTTTGTTGTCTAATTCTTTGACTGCCATTTTCCAAAACGTAATGGCTTTGCAAGATAGTTCGATTGACAGGCCTCCAAGGCATTGTATGACTACGGCTTTGCATGTCCTTAGTTGTTTTTTTCTCAAAAGCTCGCGGAGTGCTATTTTTAGAATTTCTAAAAGCAAGGGGCAGATGCATAGGAGGTGTAATAGGCTCTCTTCTCCTTGTCCGCACAACCGGCATTCTTTTGTCAGCCATACGTGCTTCCATTTTGGGGTTAGATCCTTCGTGGAGAATGACCCCAACCATAACATCGTCAGATAGAGCTTTTTATGATGTGAAAAGTGTTCTGACAAATATGATTGTGGTTTAAGCGTCTCATAAGATTGAATCACTGCCCAAGCATGATTTTTCTTAGAGAATGCAGTTTTGTCCATTAACAGCGAGATTCGTTTAGTTGCACTGTTCACTGCATTTTTTAAAACTAGAATAGGAATTATTTGTGTACCATGCCTCTTCGAGGTGTAGGTCCGCGAGTGATTCTTTTAGAACTGTGGCAATGGAATTATTTAGCTTTGCTTGCTTTTCAGTTTCTTCCCAGCAAGAGTGGGCTAGTGTATTATCTTCTGCTTGCCTCATCCGCCTATAGTGTTTGGCAACCACCCCTTGTCTGGCTGTTTCTGTTTTTTTACTACCCTTTTAAAAATGCCCAGAAAGATGGCATTTTTCTGCTTTTTTCCCTGTGTCCCTGCAGCCTGTCTTCAACACGTCTGGGGTGGGTTACAGCTCGGATTTGGGCATTCCCTCTAGACAGACACACACCAAGGGAGCTTAGGTGTGATTGAGTGACCATCTACATCCTGATGGGCCATCCTGGACAGAATGGGAGGGAGGAGCTGACACTTACACCTGAATAGGCTAATTCCAGTCCCCACACAAAGGTATGCATACCCTCTGTAGTGAGACTGGAGCCAGAGCTGGGCAGGAGGGCCTCTGTTCACTTCAAAACCCCTCTTTGAACTCACCTCCACTTCAAAGGCACATCAGGGTAAAAGTCCTGGATCTCTGACACCACCAAATCAGACACTACTGGACTGGTGAAGAACTCTCCCAGGAGGAAGGGCTGATGTGCTGCTACAAGGACAGCCACTCTGTGGGACTACTGTTCTGGAAGAACTGCTTTTCTACTGTGCTGCCCTGCTGCCTTCTACCCTCTGCCCTGCTGAAAGGACTGGACCCATCTCACCTGAACCCAGATTGACTCCAAGGTTATTCCGGCTTGCCCCAGTTCCAGGTTGCAGGACATCAAAGACTTCTCACCAACCTGCAACAGCACCTGAAGTTTGATTGTGGTAACAGGGTGTTACCACATTTTGTATAAAAATCTTAGAAGGTCAAGTTGCTTTGGAATTGTAGTGTTTTGTGAAGTCCAAGTTTGACATGCAATAAACAGACACATCAATCAAAATAGATTAATTTTGGGGTTTTGTTACAGAATGCCTAGAAACCTGGATCCAGATATTGGAGCCATATGCAAACCGAATTTCACTCTGCACCGACTGCACCATCTCTGTGCTGCTTAGTCAGTGTGCTCCCTCAGTGCCTGTGTTTGTAATACGATACACACAAAATGTGATGGGATGTTGATTGCAATGAGACTAATCACTGGAAATGGCTTGAGGGAGCACTCCAACCCTTCATTCTTTTGCTCTCCATGCAACCTTAGTTTGGACCCACACATATCTAAATCATTCTTGACCCTGTTCCTTACGGGAACAATCCAGCCTGAACTGCCAAACCAGGCCCTCCCTGAACCGGAACACAATCAACCCAGGGCCAGTTTTGCCCTAGTTGTGAGCTCATCAGCCGTGTCCAGCTTGGTTCCAGTGGCACAGTGAGCATGGGGCCCATGTATGGGCATACCCATGCGACTTAGGGTAGTGCATGAAACAAACAAAAGGTGATGGGAAGCTGCTTGTCATGAGTCTAACCACTGGCAGTCTTTTGGGGTACCACTTAAACCATCGTTCTTTTGCTCATCATGCCACCTCAGTTTGGTCCCAGCTATAAGCATATCAGTCATGCCCCTGCTCCTCATAGGAACAGTCCAGCCCGAACTACAAAGCCAGGTTCTCCCTGAACCAGAACACAAGCAACCCACTACCGGTTTTACCCTAGTTGTGAGATCATCAGCCAGGCCAGGCTAGGCTGTTCCTGTTGGAGCAGGGTCATGGCTGATATGCATATAGCTGTCAAATTCTGTATTTGTATGCCTCAACACGTTGTAATGATCCACTAACGGAGTGTCTGGCTTATTCGTTTTTAGAGCTGACCTATGCTCTAGTAATCTGAGTCTCAATTCCCTACCTGTTTCCCCTACATATGCCAACCCGCACAGGTATCTTAGTAGGTATACCACATTGCTACTCCTACAGTTGTTTAAGCTTTTAGAGGTAATTGTGTAGTGGTTGTAGATAAGTCTTTTTGAGACTACACAATTATTACATACAGAGCAATTTCTGCATTTGCCATTGCCCTGAGCTCTCCCTACCTGGAGGGTGACTTGCATCATGGGACTAACTTCCCTATATGTGGTCACCAAACCTTTACGTATGTTGTAATTCTTTTTGAAGGCAAACAGAGGTGTAGGTAGTTTTTCCTCATTTCCCTCATTCAAGATGCTCCAGTTTGAATTTACTACATTTTTCAGTTAGTTACTAATGTTGGAGAGTTGACTCACAAATACTAGTTTGTTCTCTGTGGTATCTTTCTTATTCTTTATATCCGCTAGATTAGGGTTCAACATACTGTCTCGGTTATAGAAATGAGCACGTTTAAATGCATGTTTAATACGTTTTTTCGGGTATGCCCTGTCCGATACTTTGCTTTTTAAGGACTTAGAGTGTTTATAAAAATCACCCAGAGTTGAACAGTTCCTCCTAGGACGGAGGAACTGTCCAAACGGAATATTATCTCTTTGGGATTGTGGATGGTAGCTCCTATAATGAAGTAATGTGTATTTATCGGTGGGCTTGGTAAAAGGTGCCACCTCCAGTGTGCCCTCTCTGCTCTTGATCGTGATGTCTAGGAAATTAACTGAACTATTATTATAATCGGCCGTAAATTTCAGGTTAGGGTCACCAAGATGTAACCATTCCAAGAATTGTACCAAAGTCAATTCATCACCTTCCCTGATAAAAAAGATGTTGTCAATGAAGCAACGCCACATGAGGATGTTCTCAAAGAAAGGCGCTGCTTCATTGAAGAAAGGCCTGTCCTCAAAGATACCAACATACAGACATGCTAGGCTCCGGGCACAGGGGGCCCCCATGCTGGTGCCCTTGCACTGGAGGTACAAATCTTCCTTAAATAAAAACATGCTGTTTTCAAGTACTAGAGTAATCCAGTCCCTTATGAACTCTGTACATGCCCCTCTAAGGTCTTCGTCTGTTAAAATCTCATTGATGACCTTGTTTGTATCATCCTGGGGAATGTTTGTGTACAATGTCTCTATGTCGATGGTCACCAACATCTGATTGCTGGTGTCAAAAGAAGTTCCCTTGATCATAGAGATAATGTGTGCTGGCTCCCATAGACGCGTATGCCTTCTTGATAGATATAACAGTCAGTATCACATAACTTTTAATAGGTACAGGGAAATAGAATGTGGCAAAAAAGGTTAATAGATCACGGCAGTGGGCAAAAACCACTCAATGTTTATCAAGTAAGATTGGGAGTTACGCCCCAGGCAGTTTCACTATCCCATTGCCAAATAATTTCCACAAATAGTATAGCTGAATGGGGAGTGTATAATGTGAGATAGCTTTGAGAACGCTTTGCATAAAGTGATAAAAACACAACTAAAAACAAAAATAAATATACCCACATTTATATACCCCTACTTACCAATATATATCTTGTTATATGCAGCTACGGATATGTGATCCGGGTGCCAATAACTAAAGGGACATTAAGACCCGCTATCTACAATATATGAGGTGAGGTTTCTTTTTACTACACACAATAATGAGAACTTGATGGTCTCTTTATGAATTTCTACTTATTGAATATACCTAAAGTTTCAGGGACCGAGATCTGTTCCGGTTCTGACTGAATATTAAAAACAAAGGAGTGACCCTTAATCTGAAATCACTCTTAAGGTGAGAGCATATAAAAATACTCCATAGGTAACATGGTGAGACCTTATAATTATAGGTGTGTCCTAATAACTTTGCATAAAAGAATGGTGGGGTTATTATATGTTGTAATCGCCCGTATTATAAAGGGAAAAGAGAGATTGAATTCTCACTGAACCCCAGATACACCAAAAAGAATACCATAAGTTCAACCATCATCTGCTGAAGGTAATTAGAGTTGATTTTATTTTAAATGACCCAGTGAGAAGAACATCACAATATGATATGCCTTCAAATGATAGGTCCTTTCTATCATTGTGATTGTCTTTGGAGCACCATTGATTTACTCCCTTTGATCTGGAGTAATATCCACCTGAGTGCAGTTGCACTAGTGAGTGAAAATAGTGAATAGAGATGAAGTATGTCTGATGATGAGTGGTGTTGAATAAATGGTCTATGAGTAGACTGATGTTATCTGTTATAGACGGACTCCCGATGGGGGATGATTGGAGCACTTATAGGCCTAAATTTGTGTAATCTGTTTACATTGTATGCCATATGAATGTAAGGCATTATTGTAGTTAGCAGGAACTGAAGAATTTATGCTTGTCTATGATAACTCATTCTTTAAGTGATATGTATATTTTTTTTCATTTTACAATAGGTGTAATATTGATCGATATGAGATCCATTGTGTAAGGAGAAAATAGCTTTGTCCTGAAGAAGGTGGTTCCATTGTAATCATACCACCAAAAGGCGTTGCCGCCCAGTATTTCTTGGTGTTCAATTTGGCAAAGCCAACAACTAATCTTGCACAGGGAATTTACATCTATGCTTTGTGCTGTCTATATTGTGTCCAAATTAACATGTACAAGACAAATTTAATTGTCTAGATTAATTCTCCTTCTTTGATACATGACATTTTATATTTAGGAACCAATGTGTTTTAAAGTTTTTATGAAATTGTCCTTGGGGACTTAACATTTTTATTTTTTGTATTTATTAAAAATATTTTGTATATACATATTGACTTGTGTGAATATAAGCGCTATAAACATCCTGAGTGGAAAGCCAATTGTGTCTAGTATGAATGTGGTCATAAATCTAGTATAATTCATCTCTGGTAGTTCTTACCAAAGGGAACATTTATTTTTAATCATTAAATCGCATATGCCTTTACCATGCATGCCTTTACAACACAATTAGTTGTAAAGGCATGAATGGTAAAGGCATATGTGTTTTACATGTAAGTATAAGGGAAGTATAGGGTTTAGGGTGGGTTTGGGTTTTGGGGTGGTAATGGTAATCTTAGGTTTTAGTATCGGTTTGGGTTTTGGGGTGCCATGGGTACTTTTATGGTTCAGGGTGGGTATGGGTTTTGGGGTGCGTCATTTTAGGGTTCAGGTTGGTTATGAGGTTTGGGGTGCCAAGTGTCATTTTGGAGTTCAGGGTGGGTATGGGTTTTGGTGTGCCAATGGTCATTTTAGGGTTCAGGATGTGTATGGGTTTTGGGGTGCCAGGGGTAAGTTTTAGGGTTCAGGGTGAGTATGGGTTTTGGGATGCCAAGGGTAATTTTAGAGTTCAGGGTGGGTATGGGTTTTGGGTGCAAGGTTACATTTTAGGGTTCAGGGTGGGTATGGTTTTTGCGGTGACAAGGGTAAATTTAGGGTTCAGGGTGCGTGTAGGGTTTTTTGGGGTGGCAAGGCTAAATTTGAAAGTTCAGGGTGGGTTTGAGTTTTGGGGTGATAAGATTACATTTAGGGTTCAGGATGTATATTGGGTTCGGGGTGCCAAGGGTAAATTTTAGGTTTCAGAGTGGGTATAGGTTTTGGGCTGCCAAGGGTAGATTTAGGGTTCAGGGTGGGTGTGGGTTTTTGGGGTGCCAAGGGTACATTTTAGGGTCCAGGGTGTGTTTGGGTTTTGGGGTGCCAAGGGTAATTTTAGAGTACAGGGTGGTTATGGATTTTGGGGTGCCAATGGTAATTTTAGGGTTCAGAATGGGCCAAGGGGAATTTGAGGGTATGGGGTGGAATTGGTTTGTGGTTTCTGGTTTCTGGTTTTGAGGTGACAATGGTAATTTGAGGGTTCAGGGTGGATTCAGGTTTTGGTGTGCCAAGGGTAAATTTTGCGGTTCAGGGTGGGTATGTAGTCTGGGGTGCCAAGGGTAATTTTAGGATTCAGGGTGGGTATGGGTTTTGGGGTGCAAAGGTTAAGTTTTAGGGTTCAGGATGGGTATGGGTTTTGTGGTGTCAAGGGTAAATTTTGGCGTTCAGGGTGGGTATGTAGTTTGGGGTGCCAAGAGTAATTTTAGGATTCAGGGTGGGTATGGGTTTTGGGGTGCCAAGGGTAAATTTTAGGGTACAGGGTGGGTATGGGGTTTGGGATGCCAAGGGTAATTTTAGGGTACAGGGTAGGTATTTAATTTGGGGTGCCAAGGGTAAATGTTAGGCTTCAGGTGGGTATGGTTTTTGGGGTTCCAAGTGTGAATTTAGGATTCAGGGTAAGTATAGGTTTTTGGGGTGCCAAGAGTACATTTTAGGCTTTGAGTTTTGGGGTGACAAGGGTACAGTTTGGATTCAGGGTAATTATGGGTTTTGGAGTGCCAATGGTAATTTTAGGGTTCAAGGTGTAGTTGGGTTTTGGGTGCCTAGGGTAATTTTTAGATTCAGGGTGGATTTGGGTTTTGGGGCGCCAAGGGTAATTTTAAGGTTCAGAGTTGATTTGTGTTTTGGGATGCCAAGGGTAATTTTTGGGTTCAGGGGTGATTCGGGTTTTGGGATGCCATGGGTAATTCGAGGGTTCAGGGTGGATTCAGGTTTTGGGGTGCCAAGGCTAATTTGAGGGTATAGGGTGGAATTGGGTTTGGGGTGCCAAGGCTAATCTGAGGGTTCAGGGTTGATTTGGGTTTTGGGGTGAGAAGGGAAATTTTAGGGTTCAGGGTGCATTGGGTTTTGGGGTGCCAAGGGTAATTTGAGGGTTCAGGGTGGAATTGTATTTTGGGGTGCCAAGCGTAATTTGAGGGTTCAGGGTGGAATTGGGTTTTGGGGGCCAAGGGGAATTTGAGGGTATGGGGTGGAATTGGTTTGTGGTTTCTGGTTTCTGGTTTTGAGGTGACAATGGTAATTTGAGGGTTCAGGGTGGATTCAGGTTTTGGTGTGCCAAGGGTACATTTTGGGGTTCAGGGTGGGTATGTAGTCTGGGGTGCCAAGGGTAATTTTAGGATTCAGGGTGGGTATGGGTTTTGGGGTGCCAAGGGTAAATTTTAGGGTACAGGGTGGGTATGGGGTTTGGAGTGCCAAGGGTAATTTTGGGGTACAGGATAGGTATTTAATTTGGGGTGCCAAGGGTAAATTTTAGGGTTCAGGTGGGTATGGTTTTTGGGGTTCCAAGTGTGATTTTAGGATTCAGGGTAGGTATAGGTTTTTGGGGTGCCAAGAGTACATTTTAGGCTTTGAGTTTTGGGGTGACAAGGGTACATTTTGGATTCAGGGTAATTATGGGTTTTGGAGTGCCAATGGTAATTTTAGGGTTCAAGGTGTATTTGGGTTTTGGGTGCCTAGGGTAATTTTTAGATTCAGGGTGGATTTGGGTTTTGGGGCGCCAAGGGTAATTTTAAGGTTCAGAGTTGATTTGTGTTTTGGGATGCCAAGGGTAATTTTTTGGTTCAGGGGGGATTCGGGTTTTGGGATGCCATGGGTAATTCGAGGGTTCAGGGTGGATTCAGGTTTTGGGGTGCCAAGGGTAATTTGAGGGTATAGGGTCTGTTGGACCTGGGGTCTCCAAGTCACATAAGGTAGCTTGGCACTAAATAGGAAGGCCTAACTCCAAAGTACATGTGCTAAGTTTGCGTCTCACCCACTGAGTAACTCAGTGCCCATCCATTCAAAAATGACATTACACCTTACTTTTTTATAAAAGTAGAAAAGCTTTATCCTTTCTTGAGTTAGTTTTATAGTTGCACACAATTTTTCAAGTCAACATCTAGATTGTTTCTCTGTGATACCTGTACTTGTAATCATTTATGAAGGCATCGGCACACAATTCAAAAACAATTCTTCCCTGGCACCTTTAGATTGTCAAGACATAAAATTCTTCATAAACTCATTACATTTACTAGTAGAAGGTAAATAGCTCTAGGGTCACTTCTGCATTGGTAACTTGAAGGAAGATTCAAACAGCTGACAGCCTAGTAGGTTAACTGCAAGATAACATGAATCCACCAACTCTTTCCTTACATTCAGCTCACATTTGTTGTTCAGTACACAGTTCAGGATCCTTCTGTGAATAGGCTTTGATCTATTGGGAATGCTTATTCATTCTATGAGGGCAGGTCCTTAAGTTTACCCAATCATTAAGAAGAAAGGCGCTGTACCATCAAGATTCCTCGCCTCCTATCTAAAATAGTACAGTCTGCACTTCCTTTAGGTTATCCGCCTTAATTCCACCCTCAGATTGGCCCAAGTCCGGATAGAATGGCACCTGAGCACATAAACCTCCCCCACTCGCTTGTGTCGGCTCACAGTACAGTTGGTTTTCTTCCTGGGGCTCTTCCCTCCTGGTTCACCTGCCTGCTGACTGAGCCCAAACTTCCTCAAGTGACGAAGGCTTTTTAAGTTTGCCCAGCCTCCCCCTTCCCACTTACTTTGCACTCGGTTGGGGAATCAGTGGGTCTGGGGCTTTGGCCAGTCGGGGAATACAGTCCCCACCTTGCGCTGCCTTCTCCGGTCAAGAAGGGCCCTTAGCGGCTGATTCCCAGGAAAAGGGAGATCTCCGCCTACTCCGGCCGGTTCTTCCTCCTCCCGCCGGCTGACTCACCCACAGGACCTGCGCAGTGAAGAGACGCCGCCGCTTCTCTGTCAGGCGTTTCCTCACAAGCTGCCCACTCACTGGGACGCTTCTTCGTCGAGCTGCGCTTCCGGCCCAGCGCAGGAGACAGACGCCGCCTCTCACCTCTGGCAAGACACTTCAGGCCGCTCCTCCTCCGAGTCACCTCTCTCAGGCACCGCGCCACTGAGCCTGCGCGGGAGACAGACGCGGCTTCCCTCTCTCCACCCAGCAGCCGATCCAGCGACGTCACCACACCAGGACTTTCCTCGAACCCCGGCGCCACTCAGCTAGTCGGGGGGGCCTCGCGGCTGACCAGAACTCGAGCTACCACATCTCTGGCCAGTAGACAAATCAGCTGTTGAGCCGTGCACACAGCACAGGTGAGGGAACCACCTTCAGCAACCGCCGGTCTTGTGACAACGATGGGGGGTAATGAGAAAGGGGGGGGAAACCCAGCGCCTTGCTGTTCCTTTCTTCAGGGAGTCCCTGAGCAGCAATCAGTTATAGGGGGTCTAAGCAGGGTCAGATCCACACGTAGGGTAAGTATCAACAGCAGGGGATATCAGCCCCAAGGGACCATCAACCCGCCTTCAGTGCACTGTTCTCCCTGACTAGTGGTCTGGACTCCTAGCTGGACTCACTGGTTTCTTCCCACTTCTAAAATGGCTGCCCTAGCATTGACCCTTTAATAGGCTAGCCCCAGGCTTCCAGAACCAGCTGGAAGGTTCTGGAGCGTCCCTATATTGTCCTATGGGTCTATCCTCTGAGGAAAACAGTTATGGCGGTTAATGGCCACCATTTTGTGTATCTCCTAGTTTTTAGTCAGGAAAGGCACCTAGGCCTCAGGAAAAAGGACTATGGGGCAAAAGAGCATCTAACCCCCAGGTCAATACCACAAAAAGCCAGTGGACATAAAAAGATAACGAGGTTTGAGGGGCAAAAGGGGGACAAAATAAATAATTAAATAGGAGGGACTACCCAAAGGCAGACAGGTCTAACAGGGTGGAATTGGGTTTGGGGTGCCAAGGCTAATCTGAGGATTCAGGGTTGATTTGGGTTTTGGGGTGAGAAGGGAAATTTTAGGGTTCAGGGTGCATTCGGGTTTTGGGGTGCCAAGGGTAATTTGAGGGTTCAGGGTGGAATTGTATTTTGGGGTGCCAAGCGTAATTTGAGGGTTCAGGGTGGAATTGGGTTTTGGGGGCCAAGGGGAATTTGAGGGTATGGGGTGGAATTGGTTTGTGGATTCTGGTTTTGATGTGACAATGGTAATTTGAGGGTTCAGGGTGGATTCAGGTTTTGGTGTGTCAAGGGTAATGTCTGGGTTCAGGGTGGATTTGGTTTTTGGTGCCAAGGGTAATTTGAGAGTTTAGTGTGGATTTGGGTTTTGGGGTGACAAGGGTTATTTTAAGGTTCAGTGTGGATTTGGGTTTTGGGGTGCCACAGGTAATTTTAGTGTTTTGGGTGGGTAGGGGTTTTGGGCTGCCAAGGGTAATTTTAGGGCTCAGGTGGATCTGGGTTTTTGGTAGCCAAGGGAAATTTTAGGGGTCAGGGTGTGTATGTGTTTTGGGGTGCCAAGGGTAATTTTAGGGTTCAGGGTGGATTTGGGTTTTGGGTTGCCAAGGGTAATTTTAGGGCTCAGGGTGGGAATGGGTTTGGGGTGCCAAGGGTACTTTTTGGGTTGAGGGTGGATTTTGGGTATGGGTATTGGGGTGGTAAGGTAATTTTAGGGTTTAGGGGGTATTCATATTAGCGTGGTATGGATAATTTTGGGGTTTAGGGGGTGTGGGTTTTGGGTGGTAGGGGCAATTTTAGGGTTTAAGGGTGTATGAGGATTGGGGTTGTAAGGGTAATTTGGGGGGATATTAAATATATATATGTATACCTACCGTAAGCACTTTTACCAAGTGTATGCCTTTCCGACGCATGCCTTTGCATTCTAATGGCGTGTGTGGTAAAGGCATATTCATGGTAGAAGTTTGATTTGTAGTGGTAGGTCGTGGTAAAAGTATATGTGTGGTAATACCTGCGTTGTAATGGCTCTTGTGGTATTAGTAGGCGTTGTAACATCACATATTCTGCATGCAGTGACTGTCTTCATTGTTTCTTTTGTCTCATTATCTGATGACTGGTGGCAGGATGACTGGACCTCAGCGTTCTGAATGGACGCAGGAGGTCTGGCCTATTTTTTAGACAGCCTTGTTCATGGTGCCCAGGATCTTGAATATAATTATTTCCTCCACTGGCAGCCAGTTAAGGGGGTCCAAGACAGGTGCTTAAGGGATGCCAGCATATTTTTATTTGAAGCAGTAAAAAGTATGAATTTAAAAAGTCAAGAAGATTTGGTATCTAATACTCATACTTGGTATAGAGGCTTCAGTTGTGAATTACCTTCTTTCACAACTGCGTAAAATTGATCCTTACGCATGAGCATAGAGTAAAATATTACTCAGATTGGGGAAGGACGAAGCAGTCGTTGGCCAGCCAAGGCAACTTTACCAGGCAACTACAACTGGCAGCTGTATGAAGAGGCTGATCTTCAAAAGCCTAACTTTATTAAGTCAAAAGTGAGAGGCTTGGATTCCCGACCAAATATTGCTATCCTAAATGCAAAGGGAGCATCCAGCAGAAAAGTGTTGATTTGAAAGGCTGCTTTATTCTAGCATGTGTGAAAAAACTAGAGGAGCCATGGTACATTAACCACTCATTTAATATTAGCAATGAAATAAATGTGTTGCGAAGGGCCCTAAGAAAACCCCAATTTCAATAAAAATAGCTGTTGCATACAGTACACATGATATTCTAACTGTCTAGTACAGTAAGTAAAATACTTACAAACTGAACAGTGTACAAAGGTATAATCAATTATAGACTTATCTCCTTTTGGCGCTAAAAACCAAGGGGCATATTAACAAGTGGCAGCGATAATTATCACTGACCGCTGTTAGCATGAGGAAATCTATCGCAGGCGATAATCTCCATGTTAGCGTTGTATTAACAACGCTTAACACTATGGAGATAAAAATCCCAGCAATAGCAAGGATTATTGCCTTTTTTCAAAGGAATGTCACTGGTTTTCCAGCGATATTCCATTGAAAATAGCAATAACCTTGTTGATAGGGCCTGTGGTTTTAGCCACATAATCCACCCCCCCATTACAAGTATGCCTAAATCAGGAATTTAGCAGACTTTAAATTCCGGAGTTAAGCCTCTGTTAGCGATATAAATCGCAATGCTAACGCTGACGGGGCCTCGTTGTTAATATCGCGAAGCCCTGTTAGCGATAGATTTCCCTAAAGTATTCCCAGACACGCCTACCACACGCCTACCTTGCATATCATTAGCGATGCGAGGCTAGGCGATAATAAATCCGGTCGATAAGCGCGATATCTGTGCGCTTGTGCGGGCCTCGAACGGTAGCGTATAGGTTTATGCAAATAGAGCTTGTGATTTATGTTTTGTGTTATGCATGTCATGTTCTTGTCCCCCATTTTTTTACAGGGCGCACTTTCACTAATAGGATGACAAACTTTGTCTAGTAGTTGCTGCCCCAACACCTCTTCTTAGGTCACTGTACCTGGAGTAAGACAACCGACTACGGGAGATGTGAACAAATTGTTTTATTTCTTTCCCTGTTTTTGTTGTTCCCATAGGTTCGCTAATCGCAGATACCTTTTTGATTGTTGATTTAGGTACACATTAGCCTTTATTTAATTTCATCACTTTCCTGTAAATACAGATTTTGGTAAGAAAACGTGAGTAAGGTGGGGATTTGTGCACCCCATCCTGAAGAAGGAGTTCCACTCCGAAACATGTTGACACACACAAGAGGTGATGTACATTACATAGGAACCTCACAACACACGATTTTAATAGTACCAGCCCGGGGGCCCATTAACATTTTTTTTAGTATACCCCACGAGCCAGGCACTTTTTAAGCATCACTTTAAACACTTCAAACCCAACTACTCAATTAATGCCACAAACACCCTCACACACACCTCACATAGTCTGAGTAAATAGTGCTCCTGCATAGACGTAGGTCGTAGCATGCCGCATCTCGTAGAGGGGTGCAAAGACCCCAATATTGAAGCATGACACCAAGGGGCCTTTTGGTGTGTGAGGGTTTTTTAAAGAACACTACGTGCTCCTCACCATTGTAGGGACCACCCATACCCACCTGTGGATTCCAAATGTTTATATATATAGAAATAAGAGCATACAGAAAAGTCAAATATGTGATAAAAATCATATCAAAACAGTATGACTACTTACTTTGTTTCAAACATGCAAAATCAGAAAAAAGTAATTCATACTGGGAATTCAATGCAGGTTTAAAAAAGGTTTTTTAAACTAAAACATTTGAATACAGGACAGTTTATTTAGGGGGTTGAACATCAATTAGAGGGCCTCAGATGTCCGCACAGACAATTTCAAAAAGAGGGGTATTAAAATCTTACGTCGGCACAGCAGTAGAGTAGGGCAAACAAATAAAACATGCTTTAAGTCCTGAACACCATTTTGACAAATATTATATAGATTTGATGGCCCATGCCATTTAGAAGTTAGAATTTTTAATGGAAGTATGTTATTGCACAAGGGTCTAGAAATGTCTGGCACCATGAGGCATATTCCATGTCATATATGGTTGAGCTCATTTCATTGTAATGGAATCCATATTTTTCTTAGAAACTTCCTTTGTTACTGCAAGCACTACTGTCCAAGAGAAAGGTTAGATCACACAAAGCTGGTTTCTTTTTTTATTTCGAAAATGCCCTTATGTAAAGGCCCACCTGACCACTCATGTCAAACCTTGTGTAAAAGAGGTTTTAATCCCAAAATCTAGTCTAGACAGCAGTCGCCACTAGGGTGTTACATGATGAAAATCTCCATAATATTTGCCCTTCCGTCATATCTAAAAATCACCATCTTGCCACATCGATTAACTCCACTGCATTAAGTAAGGTGGATGGAGTTTTAGCAGAGAAAAGATGGGAAAAATGTCTTCTACCTACAACATTTTAAAATGCATCCAAATCCTTGGCCTGAGATAGCGTTGTACTAACATTATAAGAAATATGATCTGTATAATTCATGTTGCTTTGCATGATTTTCCCCAAAAAGTATACGATTTGACCATTTCTAGTTTTTGGGTGCTGTGAGAGGCTGGCCTGGTATCTCATGTCCATTAATGTAAATGGACACCCTGCACCAGTCTAGTCAACCCTTATGGTGATTTAAGTGCTCTTAGACAACCTTAAAAAGCTCTATAGGGGCCATATGTATCAAGCCAAATTGACTTCACAAACGCCGAAATTCGCAGAATTTCGGCGTTTGCGAATGCAATTTGGGCTAATGGGATGTATCAAGGAAATCTGCTTGAAAAATAAGGAATCGCTAAATATGCGATTCCTTATTTTGCGATTGCATTTAAGGAATCGCAAATTTTGCGATTCCTTAAATGCAATGTAAGAAGCCAAAAAAATTTGCTAATTTGCCTTAAGGAATCGCAAATTACCACCAACTTCTAGTTGGTGGTAAGTTGCGAATTCCTTGAAAAATGCATATGTTTGCATTTTTCAAAGTGCCATGTGACGCACATACATGCCCTTAGGGCATGCATGTGAGCCACATGTGCACCCATGCATATTTCAGGGGTGCAACAGGGAGTGCTTTGGACACCCCTGCACCCTTGAAAATATTCTCAATTTTCGATTAGCAAATTGCGAATCGCAAATTTCCCATTCATTCCTATGGGCCTCCTGGCCCATACAAATGAATGGGAAAGCATTCCTTAATTGCGAATTCACAATTTGGAAATTCACAATTAAGAAATATCAAGAAATCGCTAAAAAATTGCGATTTTTGTGATACATAGCAATTAGCGATTCTGAAATAGAGATTTCTTGAAAATTGCTATTACAGAATCTCTAATTGCTTCCTTCATACATATGGCCCCTGATAGATGTGGAGAGAAGACTTCAGGCTTAGTCCAGAAGGAGTGTAAAGCAGCTTGTTGTTCCAGAATGCAATCTTATAGGTATAGATTAAATGAAAAAGAATCACACAAGATATTTATGAAAATATGTTTCATCATATAATATTCTCTAACATGTTTAGATATCTCCTACCAGGAGATAAATGCAATGCACATAATACTTTGCATAGACATCAAGTAAACAGCACAGAATACACAGTGGGTTCGAGGGGGGGGGGACCAAACCATATACTTAGAAAGTGGTATGAGAACCACGACTCGAGGACATAGAAATGCTGGGGACCCAAGGAACCACCCAAGGTGAGAGACTACGAGCCCCACAGAGATAGTGTGCAGTGTGGGAACACAACAGCGATCTCCGTACAAATCAATGTGTAAGTTCTGGTTGCACTTTTAAAGATGAAGGACCCTTCCCAGTGGACCCAATAGAAACCTTGCAGAAGACGGAAGGTTGGAGAGTCACCCCACCCGCGTATACCCTAGTAACCACGTTACCTACACCAGGGAAGCCGGTGCATAGGTGTGAAATGGTGTCAGAAACCGCAGTCAACCCCAATGGAAGACTTCAAGAAAGTGCCACTGCTGGAGTAGGAGAAAGTGTCCTGTGGAATCCGAAGGTCGATTCAGGATGCGAAGTACCTGCAAGCAGAGGGGATAGAATCTAGGTTACTCAGGAGTGACCCGGAGACCTGGAAAATGAATGCCCACCAATGTCAGGTGTTGCAGGAGAGCTAACAGTGACCTTGACTCTGCAGCTATAAGGACTAGACAATGCTGAGGGAGACCAGAAGCCATGCACAAGCTGTCCCACTACAGATGTCGAGTGCTGGTTGGTCGGTGTCCGTCGGAAGTACCAACAAGTCTACAACTAGAAACAACGTGTAAGTAGAAGAAGGTGCAATGTCAGGACCAACAAGGTCCAGGGTATTCACCACAAGCAGGGGAGTTGGGCAGGCCCAGAGCAATCAGGGGAGCCAGCTAGAGGACCTTGAGCAGCTCACCAAAAGATGCAGACTATGGTGAAAGCAATGTGGTGTGGACAGATTCTGGTCACTGGGGATGCTTGAGGTTGGGGCTACTTGGAGCCCAAAGATCTTGGTGGAAAGAAGCCAACAAGCCTTTGCTACAGCAAGTCAACGATCCGCACATGGGTTTGTTTCCTGCGGCTCCCATGGTGGATACTGGCCTCAAACTGTGCAGGCCTTGAGAGCTGTGGAGAACCACCACCTGTGTAGTTTTACAGTCTGTAGGAGCTCCGGTCAGTAGACCGGTCAGCTTAGTTGTGGTGCCTACAGATGCAGGGAAGTGACTCCTTCACTTCAAGGGAGATACCTTCAAGTGTCTTGGATGCCCACAGGCATTGGTAGGTTCATGTATGGTGCACAGGCACCGACGATGCAGCAGAAAGAAAGGGGAAAAAAGTTGAGCCCAAACAAAGTCTAGCAGAGTGCCCAGATGGTAGAAGTTGAAGTGGTGTCTAAAGTGAATCGTTTTCCACAACAAATCCAGGGACCAACTAGCAGGTAAGCCCTTAGTTACCCTAAGGAAAAGGTTGGGACAATTCAGGTGACCCTCCCAGGGGAGGATCTGGACAGTTGGGAGGTTACTCCCATGTCCTTTGTCCAGTTTCACGCTAGAGCGGGAGCCAAGGCTCCCAGAGCTAGTTTGAACTGGACTATGCAAGGAGGCACCAAATGTCTCCTCATGCAGACTGGGTGGCACTGGCAAGCGCAACCGCCCGGCCCCAATACACTAAATTTTGTTTGAGAGGTGGTCACACCTTACTGTGACAGGATACATATTATTCTGCCTTCCCCTGCTCGAGCCTGGCTCAGCATCAGGAGGACAGAATCGATCGTGTCTCTGGCCGGCAGTAGCCATGTTGGGCTGTCCGGGCCTAGAATTTTGGTACCAGGAACACTGAGGGCCTAACAGAGGGCTCTTCCAGTGCTTGGATTCACACCGCCTCCACCATTTATGGTCTGGGGTCATAATTCCAACATGTTTGATACCAAACATGATGGGAATGCGTTGCAGCCAATTTTGAGATGGTCATTACGTAATTACGCAGTGCCCCTCTATATGGTACTAGCGTCCCGTCCCGACATTGTCCGTGTTAAAAAAGGCTAGGCAGCAATGGTTTTAGTATCATTGTACATTCGTCCCACATGATAAGAGACACATTTTGAAGCAGTGTCCCCAAAGGTCCATTTTTCCGAATAGAGCATATTGAATCCCTTTCAAGGGAAACTGTTGGAGGCAGTTCAAAGGTAGAATGTGCTGTTTTCCCAGCTGTTAGCAAAGTTGCAGCTATTCCAGATGAAGAAACAGCTAGAGCCAAATTCCCAGAAGATCGAACTTTGGCACGTATGAGGTTAATTAGATAAGTCTTTCCTGTGCCACCGGGGGCGTCTATGAACAATAGTTTGCCTTGCTTCTTTTCAACACTATCAACTATGGTGTTGTAGGCGAGTTGTTGATCGGGAACTAAGTTAGGCAAGTGTTGAGCAAGGTAGTTATTTAGCTCTGGAATAATGTGTGCGGTAGCGATATTGTGGTATCCAGTTAGGTTAGTTCGGACCGCTGGCGGCAGGCTGAAATCTTGTAAGGACTTCTCACTTAATAGATACAGTGAGTCTTCAATTTCTATAAGTCCTTGGTTAATGATTTCATTGTTGATAGCAGCCCGTGCCGACGTTGTCCGGGTATGAATTGCTGCCGGTCAGTAGTATATTGTTTTGTAGGATTTTGTTTTGATAGCATTTCTCATCTGTGACAGGCCTGTGAAACGCTCCGATTCACAGTGCACTGCTGATGGACTTAAGAGTGCGCGTTCAGTGGTGTGGGAACTCGAGTTTCCCTACTTTATATTTCTTTGCAATATTATATAGCGCAAACTCGACAACATGGCATGAGCACAATTTACATTACAGAAGAACACATTCATTTGTGGTAGGCACGGGGAGACAAAGCGATTTGCCTGGAATCACAGGATGTTGAGCTGATGCCGAGATTCGAACGTAGCTCCCCAGCTCTAAAGTTCGCAATTCTAGAACTTGTGGTGAGTTGAGTCTGCACAGGCTCGATGCTTCCCGCGCGCGTGTCTGTATTTTGAAATGACACTTGTGCAGCCATTAATTTTACACCCAAACTAAGGGTCGGACTCGGACCCGGCAGACTGCATCGGTGAGCCGCAAGGAGGAAGGGCTGGGCTCACTGTGTGAACTCGGGTCAGTTCGCCAGAATCGGGGAAGATAAGGATCGGATTGTGGAGACCCTCTGACGTGAGACGGGAGGACGCCTGCATTGCTGCTTTCCACGGACCACGGACCACGGACTTCTCTCCTCCATAACCACCTGACATCACAGCTAGCGGAACCCGCTCCGCGGGTCCCGCGTCGCAGAAGGGGGTGAACCAAGTCTGTGCTGCACTGCTGGGCGGTGAGTGTGCGACAGGGCTGCGAGCTGCAACCCGGACTCAGTCTCCCAGGAGTCCCGGGTTGCCTTGGCCGTTACAGCTGGCCCGCTCTCCCTGACCGCCCCGCTCAGCCCCACACGCCTCATAACCGGCAGCGTTTCCTACCTGCCTTGGGACTCTGAAGGACGCCTGCATTGCTGCTTTCCACGGACCACGGACTTCTCTCCTCCATAACCACCTGACATCACAGCTAGCGGAACCCGCTCCGCGGGTCCCGCGTCGCAGAAGGGGGTGAACCAAGTCTGTGCTGCACTGCTGGGCGGTGAGTGTGCGACAGGGCTGCGAGCTGCAACCCGGACTCAGTCTCCCAGGAGTCCCGGGTTGCCTTGGCCGTTACAGCTGGCCCGCTCTCCCTGACCGCCCCGCCCAGCCCCACACGCCTCATAATCAGGGCTCCTCCCTTCATTTTACCGTTACTACATCTACAGCTGTGAGCCCTGCTGCGCGGGAGCGCGTGGGAGCGCGCGGGAGGGCGCCGGGAGAAGCCCGGGACAAGGGCGGGACCGTCTGTGGCCGTCAGTGGCCGAAGGAGGCCGGGCTGGGCCCTCTCTCTTGATTCCCCTCTGCGTCATAATCAAGGCTATGCCTTCGCCTCCACCACGGGAAACCCCCTCAAGGGACGGTGCCTCCAGCTCTGGGACTTTGGATAATTACTTCAAACCCAATAAAGGAGAGGCGGATATGGAAGGCTCACTTGAGAAACGTAGGGTGGAGCGTAGGCGCTCCATTGAATCTATGAAAACTAGGCCCTTGCTTGATATCATCCCCTACCCCACCACTCAAGAGGCAGGCGCGCTACCCAGTAGTTTAAATAATTTGATATTAGAGGATTTCCCCGTCTTACTAAGGGAAGTTCCCTCTACCCCAGGGATAGCACTTGTAAAAAACACAGAGCCAGCCCCCCTAGAGATTTCCCATACCCCTGTTAACCTGGTAACCCAAACCCCACCTATACAATTGGCTAATAAAAGCAAGCCTAAACTAAATGTAGTGGTGGAGTTACATAGGCCCCCACCCAGTAAACGTGCTCGGAAAACAGCGGGGGGGCGGGGGAAATCCAAAATATCACATCTGGATTTTGGCAAGAAACATACTAACACCACCCTACCGGGGAAGACCACGGAGATAGTGCCACCACCTAAGCTCCTAAACCCTAGCATAACTGCCACCACCAAAGAACCAGAGGCTATTATGCCGAATCCAAACCACCCACTCTCTGCTAAGGGGAGCATTGAATTTCTACTCCGCTCCCTTCTGCAGCCCATCACCGACAGTTTAAAAAAAGTCGAGATTAGGCTCACCTTACTAGAAACTTCTCTTACCACTCTGAACACTCTAGTAAGTAAGCAGACAAAGCTAGCGGAAACCCATTCCTCGGCTGGGGAACCTTCTAAAGTAGAAACAGCAACCAATGTCAAGAAAGCCCCCCCCAGAAGCATGCCATCTGCCCCCCCTCTGCAACCCCTTATGGCCGTTCAACTCCAATCACGGCACAACAATCAAAGTAACAGACCTATTCATCCAGTGGATCTAGCTCCACATAGTTCACAAATAGAGTCCACTGGAACACATCAAGACCAGGTTAATGCCCCACCACTCACGCCCGTTTGCCCAATTCCCAGACCATGGAGGCCAGACCTCCCACCTGAGGCTAATAGACTAATGGTGGTCCTAGCTGGTGCCCCCCATCTAAGATCAGGAGAAAATGAGGATTACCAATCCCTTAAGAAAAAGGTAATCAAATGGCTTAACTGGAACCGACCCCTGCCACCCCATTTTAATAACGAGATTATCATGGTGAGAAGGGTCCCATGGCTAGGGAAGACTAGGAAAACCATAGTGGGGGACTGTATCATGGTAACCTTTAAAGATCCGGGTACGGTCCGACATATTTGTGGAGGAATGAACCGATCCCTTGATTCCACCATACAGACCCTCCCAGTATCCTTTTTCTTTCCCCCAATTCCCAGGCACCAGGTCCCAACACACGATGACTGGACAAGGGTGGAATATAGACGCAATCACAAAGGCTTTGTACAACGCCCGTATTCCCAACCGCCGGACACACCCTTTTGCGATTTTAATCGCTTTAACTGTCTGAACGGTTTGGATGGGGTCGACTGACTCACCGTCTGTAAGACAGCGCCAGGGGTCTCGGGTTTCTGTGGCCCCTTGGAACCCCACACTGTGTCCCCCGGCGCAATTTCTGGCCCATTGAATGATTCATCTGCCCTAGACCACGGCCGAATTGAATCCTCCTACCTAGCCACGGATGGAGTAGGCGAGGGGGAGTTGGGATCCCTGGAGCCACATGTATCTTTTGTTGCCCCCGCTACAGGCCCTGCAATACAAGTGGAGCATGGACTTACCCCCACCAACCCTCACGTTATGACATCTCCCACCTCCGAACACTTGAGGATAATCTCCTGGAACATCGCGGGATTAGCAAATAAAGTGGAAGAGCCGGCCTGGGGAAAGTACATAGAAACTGGTGACATATGTATGTTCCAGGAAACCTGGGCCAGAGAGGACTATGGGCATCAAGGCTACTCATCCTTTTTTATTCCAGCTAGGTGGGAAGGCAAAGGCCGACCATCAGGGGGCCTTGCGACATGGATTGCTGTTCATCTGGGCTGTGTGGCAACACGGCTCCCATGCAGCTCTGATGATATCCTTGCGGTCTTATTAACATGGCCAAACAAAGTTAACCTCCTGCTGGTCAACATCTATTCCAGGCCAATGGGAAAGGCAAAAGAATCACCGACTTTTAATGAATTCTCGAACTTTTTATCTGAACTGTCGATTGATTCATATTATGTGGTGGGTGAGGACTTTAACTCTCACTTTGAGCCACTCCCCGGCCTCCAGGAAGGGTTCCTATCAGAAGAAGAAGATAGGTGGGCAGTACCAGGGGTTGATGTGCCATCTCCGAAAGCTTGGACCCCACTAGCGTTGCAAATTACTGCCCTCACGTTAAGGTACGGACTCAGAGCGTGTAATGGGCGAACCAACTCCGACACACCAGGTAAAAACACTTATAATCGCCAGGGAAGAGAGTCACACTTGGACTACGTTCTGGTTCAATTAGCGAGGTGGTCAACAATACAGGATTTTAGGGTAATTGACAGGTTGGATAGTGACCACAATGCCCTCGAGTTAGACCTTGTCCATCCAGCACCTCAGGGCCTAGTGACCCATGAGGAAGGGAACTACCCCACGCTCCTTATAGATAACAGTAGGAGAAGAATCAGGTGGGAGCATATGGTCACAAATAAGGACAAACTCCCACTGCTTTATGCAGAGATTACCCCCATCCTGGAAACTGCTGGGAACCTTGATAGTGTGGCAAATAAAATAGATATAAGGAGTAAAT
The DNA here is from genome assembly GCF_964263255.1 of Lissotriton vulgaris. Classification (NCBI taxonomy): domain Eukaryota; kingdom Metazoa; phylum Chordata; class Amphibia; order Caudata; family Salamandridae; genus Lissotriton; species Lissotriton vulgaris. Next base: position 780,196,568 of record NC_141694.1, read on the forward strand.
TGTTTGATGCCCATAAGGAACTCATAAAAGTGGCGGCACCCCACTTCACACGTAATGTACGAAAGCCAAGAGAGAGGTCCCAAGGTAAAACACAATGGTATAATATAGCCTGCAGACGGGCTAAAACAGAACTCCTTGGAGTAATTAAGGAGGGCAAAGGAGGGGAACGCCTTAAGCAATGTAGACAAGCCTATAAGAAGCTTCTTACCCAGGCTAAAATAGAATGGGAGGAAAATCAGTGGGAAGAGCTCACAAAGGCCCTAGCAGTACAAGATCAACGCCTGTTCTGGAGAATGGTGAATGGGGGATCAGGGAGTTTACATTCGGCAGTGGAGCCTAATATAGCTCCTGGAGTGTGGCAGGCCCACTTCCAGTCGCTATATAGTGCTGAGCCCGGCGAACTTCCTGTGCCAATTGAACCAGTGAGGCAGGGCGTTCAGGTGGATCAAATAACACTGAGCGAGGTTACTGCTGCTATTTCAGGCCTGGCTTCGGGGAAGGCGCCTGGGCTGGATGGGCTACCGGGAGACCTGTATAAGCAGGAGCCCACCGTCTGGGCGCCCTACCTCGCAGCTCTTTTTAATGGTGTCCTCGGTGGGATGGAAATCCCCAGTACTTGGCTGGGGGCTGAGGTGGTCCCGATCTTCAAAAAAGGATCCCACCTCCTCCCAGCCAACTACAGACCAATTAGCCAGATAGATGTAGCACAGAAGTTGTTCGGCAGGGTCCTCCTGAATAGGTTTCAGGAATGGATTGAGGAGGCGGGAGCCCTCAGTCCATATCAGGCAGGCTTTAGGAAAGGGGTATCGACTGTGGACCAGGTCTTCAGACTGAATTTGATCTATTGGAGGACAGTGAGGTTCGAGGGCGGTAGTTTGTACACGATTTTCGTGGACCTAAGAGCCGCCTTCGACCTCGTGCCCAGGGGAAAACACTGGGTCATCCTGGCAGGGATGGGCGTTCCTCCAGATATTTTATTGACCTTGCAGAGGCTGCACCATAATAATTATGCCCAGGTGAGGTGTGGGAGGTCGGGGGAGCTGACTGATAGATTCCCCGTGGGCAGAGGGGTAAGGCAGGGTTGTGTGCTGGCGCCGACCCTGTTTTGCCTCTTCGTCAACGGGGTAATCGCTCATCTAAACGCCACCGACTATACAGATGCCCCCAAATTAAATGGCAACAGTGTGCCCGCAATAATGTTTGCGGACGACACACTGTTGGTATCTAAAACACCCATGGGCATCCAAAGGATACTTGATGCCTTTGTGGCCTTCTGTCAGGATAGAGGGCTGGAAATCAATGCCACAAAAACCAAATATATGGTATTGAACCCAAGCCCCAAACAGCGCCCGAATCCCCTACTGGGAGCAGCGCGACTGGAAAGAGTAGCCACGTTTGAATATCTCGGCGTGACACTCAACGAAAACATGACTTGGGGGACCCATCAAACCAGGGCTAACCTTAAATTAGTACAAATTACCGGGGGTATTTCCCGGATGATGACCGGTTCGACTTATCGCCCATTGGGGGCCCTAATTCAGATATATAAGGCACAGGCAAGGGGGGCGATCTTGTACGGGGCTGAATTGTGGGGCCACATTCCATGTCGGAACTTGTCTTGCACGGAAAACAGGTTTATAAGACAAATTACCGCACTTCCCCCTAGCACTCCGCTTCTCCCTTTGAGGCTTGATTTAGGGCTACGGCCACTTGCCGACGAGATAGGTCTAAGACCCATTGCCTTCTGGCGCAGGCTATGGAGCGGCGACGATCTCGCCGATTATAGGGCAGAACTGGTCGAATTACTAAAACACCCTAAGGCGCTCAGTATTCCCTGGGTCCAAAATATCCAGTCAATTTGCACAGATTTGGGGCTCCCTGAATTGTGGACCGAACCAGCAAATACAGCACCAAGAATCTCTAAGAGAGCTTTGGCGAATCTGTATCACGAACACAAAAGGGTAAGGGCCTTAGCTACCCAGACAGAGGGGTCCCTTTCCTCCATATTCCTGCAAACTAAGGATCTCTATACATTTGAGAAGGCTTTTGACCCCGTATATCCCATATTCACTAGAAAGTTATTTCTCCAGTGGAGATACGGTACATTGCCTTTACGGTCCTTTTCTAGCACCTGGTCACAAGTCCCTTCTACCAAGTACTGTCCTCTTTGCGTTGACAAAGAGGAAAATGATTTGCATGTGATCTTTTTCTGCCCAGCATACAAGGCAGCCAGAAAGTACTGGCTGCTGCCCTTGATTAAGAATTTGGGTGGCAGGGAATATGCACCGATGTACAGGATTTTAAAATGCGATGTTTCCGGCCCAATCGTTTATGCACTTTCCAAATTCTTTACGAATGTCTGGCATACGCGTAGTCGTCTTTTAAAAAATGCTGGGTAGACTGCAGAATCGCTCATTTTTTAATAATTGCTTGTATGGTCTGGTTTTGATCTTAAAATCATGCACTGATGTTTTATCAAATGTGACAGAATCTATGTGATTTTATTGTATCTGTATCTTTTATGACCAAATGGTCGAAATAAAGATTGAAAAATGAAAGAACTTGTGGTGGGAGGTGTGTCTAAAAGTGTATGTTGGTGCTGGCCATCAATGAGAGAGACCTGTGCATTTTTCAAATGGGTGGTGAAAAAATATGAGTATGTTGCTGGAGATGTGGGCCGCCGAGCCACCAATGTACTTACCGGGGGAGGGTAAACACCGATTATTCTGCAACTTTCTTTCCGCATACCATCACTCCGCATACTTTCATTACGAAAGTACCATGACTCCGCAATGCCATTATAACGCATGGCATTACATTTTATATGCTTTTACTACGCATACATTTACAACGAAATTCGTTGTAAATGCATGAATGGTAAAAGCATGTTTTTTTTAATGTTTGGATAAGGTAAGTATGGGTATAGGGGTATATGCTTTGGGGTACTGAGGTATATGTTTTGGGGTGTTTTAAGGGTTCAGATATAGTTGCGGGTTATGGGGTACAGGGGTAGTTTTAGGGTTTAGGGATAGGTATGGGTTTTGGGGTACAGGGGTATTTTTAGGGTTCAGGGCTAGGTTTGGGTTTTGGGGTATAGGGGTATTTTTAGGGTTCAGGGGTAGGTTTGGGTTTTGGGGTACAGGGGTATTTTAAGGGTTCAGATATAGTTTTGGGTTTTGGGGTATAGGGGTATTTTTAGGGTTCAGGGGTAGGTTTGGGTTTTGGGGTACAGGGGTATTTTAAGGGTTCAGGGCTAGGTTTGGGTTTTGGGGTACAGGGGTATTTTTAGGGTTCAGTGCTAGGTTTGGGTTTTGGGGTACAGAGGTATTTTAGGGTTCAGGGGTAGGTTTGGGTTTGGGGGTACAGGGGTATTTTTAAGGTTCAGGGCTAGGTTTGTGTTTTGGGGTACAGGGGTATTTTAGGGTTCAGGGGGTAGGTTTGGGTTTTGGGGTACAGGGGTATTTTAAGGGTTCAGGGCTAGATTTGGGTTTTGGGGTACAGGGGTATTTTTAGGGTTCAGTGCTAGGTTTGGGTTTTGGGGTACAGAGGTATTTTAGGGTTCAGGGGTAGGTTTGGGTTTGGGGGTACAGGGGTATTTTTAAGGTTCAGGGCTAGGTTTGTGTTTTGGGGTACAGGGGTATTTTTAGGGTTCAGGGGGTAGGTTTGGGTTTTGGGGTACAGGGGTATTTTAAGGGTTCAGGGCTAGGTTTGGGTTTTGGGGTACATGGGTATTTTTAGGGTTCAGGGGTAGGTTTGGGTTTTGGGGTACAGGGGTATTTTAAGGGTTCAGATATAGTTTTGGGTTTTGGGGTATAGGGGTATTTTTAGGGTTCAGGGGTAGGTTTGGGTTTTGGGGTACAGGAGTATTTTAAGGGTTCAGGGCTAAGTTTGGGTTTTGGGGTACAGGGGTATTTTTAGGGTTCAGGGCTAGGTTTGGGTTTTGGGGTACAGAGGTATTTTAGGGTTCAGGGGTAGGTTTGAGTTTTGGGGCACAGGGGTATTTTTAGGGTTCAGGGCTAGGATTGGGTTTTGGGGTACAGGGGTATTTTTATGGTTATGGGGTAGGTTTGGGTTTTGGGGTACAGGGGTATTTTAAGGGTTCAGGGCTAGGTTTGTGTTTTGGGGTACAGGGGTATTTTAGGGATCAGGGGTAGGTTTGGGTTTTGGGGTACAGTGGTATTTTTAGGGTTCAGGGCTAGGTTTGGGTTTTGGGGTACAGGGGTATTTTTAGGGTTCAGGGGTAGGTTTGGGTTTTGAGGTACAGGGGTATTTATAGGGTTCAGGGCTAGGTTTGGGTTTTGGGGTATAGAGGTATTTTTAGGGTTTAGGGATAGGTTTGGGTTTTGGGGGACAGGGTATATTTATAGGGTTAAGATGGGTTAGTGTTTAAGGGCGTTGGGGTATTTTAACGAGTAAGGGTGGGTTATGATCATGGGGTGCAGGGGTATTTAAAGGGGTGGGATTAGCACACAATATGAGACATGGCATGAAGGGTGGAACATATCACACGCCCCCAGTGTTTGTCACGCCCCCAGCACACGCCCACAGCACAGCGCAGACACGCCCACAAGGGACTACTTTGCTGGCACAGTTCTTTTACCTTTTAAATGTATATGGTGGGCGTCTGTATAGCCTATGTCCTTCTGCTGCAACTGCCGTTTCCAACGCTGTATTGGGTGTTGTGATTGGTGCTGTGGTTCCTGATATTACCCGCCTCAAAGGTTTGGGCTCTCTCTTTATATTATTAGTATGGATATGGCTGCTTCACTTACAACGCAGCAGAATGGACTCCGTAGGCTGAAGGGGTATCCTGCTCATGCAGGGGCACCCTCACACTTAGAATCAAGCACTCTCCCCACAGGATTGTAATGGCCTGCTATAGGGGTGGCTTAGAGGTTTTAAGTGCAGTGATGATAGATATTGAAAAACTATATCTTTCGTAAGTGGAGCAAGCACCAGCTTACACGGGCTGCAATGGCAGGCCTGTAGTTACAGTTTGAATGGTCTCCCATGGGTGGTAACTACATGCTTCAGCCCATGGGGGACCTCTGGGGTACCTATGCCCTGGGTACCTTAGTGCCATATACTCTGGATTGATAAGGGTACCCCAGTATCCAATCTGGGATATACCTAAGTACTGAGCATAACAATGTAGGGGAGAAAGCAGAGAGACTGGGGTCCTGATTAGCAGGATCCCAGTCAGACTAGTCAAAAACACCTAAGCACAAGGCAAAAAGTGGGAGTACCTATAAAAGCAGATCCTACTTTCCTACAGGTGCCTAAATACATGAACAATTGGCATTTTTACATCCTTTTTTCCCATAAAAAGATAAAACTTTTTGAGGAATTTATTTTCAGAAAATGTGCATCAGAGTATCGCTGCAATGCCGCAGGTCAGCAATTTAAACCTTTAGGGGTTAGATCAAGGATTACAATGTCGCCTGCATATAAAAGACAAGATATTGACCACCCCTTAATACTTGCAGAAAAGCCTATTCCTTTTGAACTAAAACTAGGCAGGTCAAATATATACAAGGAAAACAGCAATGTCCCATGTAAACACTCCTGCTTCAATCCATTTGTCATCAGGAACCTCTGAAATAGCACGGGACACCCCCTAACAGAACTTGTCATCAGGTTGTAGAATGAAGGGCGACAATTAAATGCAATAAAGTTACAGGCATGCCAAAGTCAGAAAATGTCTACCACAGCTTAGGATAGTCAATGTTGTCGAAGGCAATGGAGAAGCCAATAAATGTGACATATACTGGAGAGCCTCTGATGGTCACATATTTTTCATTAATGAGTTGCAGGGCTGAAATATTCTCTAAGGAACCAAGATTCTTCCTAAAGCCAATTTGCTCTAACGAAATGATCATATTATCTTCTACCCAAATATTAAGCTGGGCCAATAGGTGCCTAGTGAAGACGTCACCTATCACAGCTAACCAGGCAATTTGACAGTAGTTAAAGGGCAAGCTATGATTATGCTTTTTTAGGTCAAGCCTATAGCGGCAGCGCACATGCACTGTCCGCTTTGCGAGGCATGCAGTATTCAGTATGGAGTTGAAGCTCCGTGGAAGCTCCGCCCACTCTCTGCCCATCTTTTCTATTGGCTTAGTTCCTAAATGCCGCCTTCTGATTGCTTTTAGGCTTGTTAGTCCCTCCTTATGACAAGCGTGTCGTCATTTTTATCCTTCCATGGCTACTGGCCCTTTTACTTCGAGTGTTGCACAGTATATTTTATTTATATTGTGGGCACTATTTTTTTCCCATGCCTCCCCCTCCCGCCGTTCGTGCCTTCTCGGCCCTCCTGTCACTTCTGCCTTGGGGAGATCTGCTTGTATCAATGTCCCTCACTCTCACAACCCTTTCCTGTCTCTCTGCCGTGCACGGCATTTAATTCACTTGAAAGGATTCTCCAGTGCATGTTGCTATGGTAGTGTAACCCAAGCTATCATGCCGTCGCACTGGTCTGAGTACTTACTAGGGTTCCATTGTGTTCTACCAGATTTTTTATAACATTTTGAGTTGAGGTTGTCAGTTTTGCATGACCCTACTGGTGGCCCACTCACTTTTATGGAGAATACTAGTAGTATGTGATCACTGAGTGTAGAATCTACAATTTTCAAATCAGATAAAAGATAATAAAATGATTAAGAAACAATTTGGTAATTGATCATTGAATATTGTGTCAGAGATCTATGGGTGTAATGATTGGGGCAATCTAGGATAAATCTTCCATTTACAATTACACATTAATTCTTTCTCAATTGGTCAAGGAGAAACTACCCTCTCTTATCTTTTTTTATTTTTGATGGGAAGAGTAGTGGAGGAATATGCAAGGCTGCCTCTTTTTAGATCTCTGAAAATAAACTGATTGAGTTTGTTAGAAATGGGGTTTCTAGTTGGCAGTGGTTTGCATCCTGTCCAAATAGCGACCCTCGCTCGAGTCGGGTAAGGGAGTCACACGGCTAAGATAACACTAGGCATGGGCGAATTTTGCGAATCTCGCGTTCGCGAATTTTGCGGATTTGCGAACTCGCAATCCGCAAAATCCGCGAATTCTCGCGAATTTTTTTTTTTTGTTCGCGCGGGTTTCTGCCAGGTCGCGAGGGTTTTTGTACAATTTCGCAAACGCGAACTTACCTGTCGGGTCGCAAGTTTTGCGAACTTGTTGTTTCTACGTGTCCAGCCTGTTTGGGACACTCTTCTTCATCACTGCCACCCTCTGTCACCACTTGCCACCCTCTGGCTCACCCATGCCACCCTCTGTTTCATCACAGCACCCTCTGGTTGTCCAGTGTACATTATTGTGGCAAAGCAAAGCACACCTCCCCTGCCTCAAGTGACCTGAATTAATTTGGGGCTGTTTAATCTGTCACAGAATATTTTTCTAGCTGGCACCTGCTTCCTTACTGCTTCCTGATTAGTGATCTTTTGCACCTGCTAAGTGCTTTCATTGTTGCAAAATTAGTTACAACACCTGCCCTGCCCCAACTGACAATAATGAATTAGGGGCTGATTAATGTGTCATTGGATTTGAACTTCCAGCCTGGCTCCTGCTTGTCTCCCTTAGCTGTAATTCAGGACCTTTGTGGCATATGTGTAACTATTCTGAGGGTCAGAGCAGGGTCACATAATAGTTGCAAGTAGGCAACTGAACTCTGGAGGGGCCCCTCAGGAAATGGCTACTAATGATGAGCTTGAACTTTTGAACCTGGTAAGTAGTTTCAGTTTTGCTAAGATCGTATTTCTGCAATTTAGCGCTTATTCGCGGGGCGCGAAGTTGAACTGGGAAGCCGCGAACTCACGCGAACAGTGCGAGCAAGCCATAAAATCCGCTGCTCGCGGATTTGCGGATTTTGCAGGAAATTCGCTAATCTCGCGGATTGCGAATTTACCGAAAATCCGCAAAATCCGCGAGCGGAACGGATTTTCCTCCCATACTTAGATAACACCTGCTCACCCCCTTCGTAGCTTGGCATGAGCAGTCAGGCTTATGTCAGAGGCAATGTGTAGAGGATTTGTACATACACACACAGTAACACAGGAAAAACACTACATAATGAGTCCACACCAGTTTAGAAGAATAGCCAATCTTTATCTGAATAAAACAAGTTCAGTCAATAGGAATCTGGATGTGTTGCTTTTAGCACAAAGTACTTTGGATGCATCAAAATCAAGAAACTAAACAGGCCCAGGGGAGGTGAGGCACCGGAAAAGCAAAGCAGTGTGTTTGTTCCTTATTCCCAAAGGAGGTGATACGTTGGTTCCTTACTGCCAGTGGAGGAGGTGCATCCATTCCTTACTGGAAAGAAAGGTGATGCATCGATTTCTGGACATGTGGCCTCGGTTCCTGTCGAGAGACGATGCGTCGAAAATCCAGATGCGCTGCCCTGACGCAATAGCGGCGATGCAGGCACTGCATCAGTTTTACAGCCGCCAAGCAGGTTATGCATCGATACTTCAATGGCGAAGCAGGAGCTGCGTCGGAGTCAGAACGGGTGCCATGGATGTCGGTGACACAGTGCTCGGGCTGAAGTGATTTTTCAGCTCCAAAGCAGGTGCTACATCCATTCTTTAGCCACACTGCATTGCTGCATCGACAAAAACGGGCATTGAAAGTCGATGCATGGAATTTCTCACCAGTTTGCACTAACAAGGGCTCACAACTGGATTTGGCACCACTTGGCAAGTCGGGGCTCTCAGCGGAAGAGACCCAGCCCTCATAGGTAAAGTCTTTGATGGCCCTAGAACTTCTTAACAAGAGGCAAGCATGCATAAGCCCTTGGAGAACATTGGAAGCAGAATTTAGAAACGCAAAGTCCAGTCCTTTCAGTCCCAGGAAAGAAGTAGCAGGCAGTAGGCCAGCACAACAAAGCAACAGGCAGATTGTCAGTCCCTCATACAGTATCCATCTCTTCTTCCTGGCAGAATGTCATTTAGTCCAGAAGTGGTCCAATGTTGGGGTGTCAGAAGTCCCATACTTATTCCCCTTTCAGCCTTTGAAGTAGGAAAACTTCAAAGAAAAGTCTTTGTAGTGCACAATACCCAGCCTTTCCCTGACCTGGCTCCAGACAAACTACAGGGGAGTGGAGACAGCTTTGTGTGAGGACAGGCACAGCCCTATTCATGTGTCAGTGACAACTCCTCCCACCACTCTAGCTCAGGAAGTCCGTCAGCCTGGCGATGGTCCATCAGGATATGCAGAGCACAACTCAGCTCCCTTTGTGTGACTGTCTAGAGTGAATGCACAAACAACCCAAATGTCATCCTAACCTAGACTTGGATTCTACAGACAGGCAGAGGAACAGAACAGTTAAGTAGGAAAATGCCCACTTTTCAAAAGTGACATTTTCAAACACATAATTTAAAAAACAACTTCTCTAAAAGATGCATTTTTAAATTGTGAGTTCAGAGACCTCAAACTCCAAATTTCTATCTACTTACATTTGGAAGATACACTTGTAAGATGTTATGAGGCAGCTCCAATAGAAGAGAGATATGGGAGAGATAGTCCTTTCAATAGTAAAAAACAAAATGATCAGTATTTCACTATTAGGGCATGCAAACATACCAGTACATGTCCTGCCTTTTACATACACTGCACCCTGCCCATGGGGCAACCATGGGCCTACCTTAGGGGTGACTTACATGTAGTAAAAGGAATGGTTTGGGCCTGGCAAGTGGGTGCACTTGCCAAGTTGACATGGCAGTTTAAAACTGCACACACAGACACTGCAGTGGCAGGTCTGAGACATATTTGCAGGGCTACTCATGTGGGTGGCAGAATCAGTGCTGCAGGCCCACTAGTAGCATTTGATTTACAATCATGGATAAACCAAACACTAATACAATTTATACAGAGAGCACTTGCACTTTAGCAATAGTCAACAGTAGAAAAGTGCGCAGAGTCCTTAACCCAACAAAAACAGAGCAGAATAAATAGGAGAAAGAAGACAAAAGGTTTGGGGATAACCGTCCCAAAAGGACCAGGTCCAACAGAGTGGTTGTAGACTTTACAATTTAAGTCTAAGGGTAGAGGATGTAGCATAAAAGCTAGGGCGATCGATATCTAATCTGGGGAACCGGGTTGGAGTTGTGACAATGATTATCAACATCCTGTGAATCTGGGCAAATCAATTAATCTCCCCGTGCCTACGTGTCCTTGTGCAACGCAACTGGTGCTCATGTAAAGTGCTCTGATAACTTCGAGTCAAGTTTGCTCTATATAAAACTATGAGAAAAAAGGTCTCCAACCAAAAAAAACTGAAGTTCACTCTCCTTATCCATGGTCTTGTTTGTAAAGGTGAAAATGTTGTATATGAGGTTATGATACGATATATCTGGAGGGATATGAATGTTCAATAGCATCAAAAAACCTCTCCTAAACATTCAATTAATATTTGGGTGGTGCATCCATCATCAAAAAACACATTGTCCCACTACTCCATTGATTATTCATTTTATTTTTTATCAAAAATATATATATATATTTTTCCTTTTTCTTTTTTATATAGATATATAAATATATGCATTTACTTTCAAATCATGTCCCCAAACTCCAAATTTCTATCTACTTACATTTGGAAGATACACTTGTAAGATGTTATGAGGCAGCTCCAATGGAAGAGAGATATTGGAGAGATAGTCCTTTCAATAGTAAAAAACAAAATGATCAGTATTTCACTATTAGGGCATGCAAACATACCAGTACATGTCCTGTCTTTTACATACACTGCACCCTGCCCATGGGGCAACCATGGGCCTACCTTAGGGGTGACTTACATGTAGTAAAAGGAATGGTTTGGGCCTGGCAAGTGGGTGCACTTGCCAAGTTGACATGGCAGTTTAAAACTGCACACACAGACACTGCAGTGGCAGGTCTGAGACATATTTGCAGGGCTACTCATGTGGGTGGCAGAATCAGTGCTGCAGGCCCTCTAGTAGCATTTGATTTACAGGCCCTGGTCACACCGGGTGCACTTTATTAGTGCTTACTAGTACATTAAATATGTCAATCATGGATAAAGCAAACACTAATACAATTTATACAGGGAGCACTTGCACTTTAGCAATAGTCAACAGTAGTAAAGTGCGCAGAGTCCTTAACCCAACAAAAGCAGAGCAGAAAAAATAGGAGAAAGAAGACAAAAGGTTTGGGGATAACCGTCCCAAAAGGACCAGGTCCAACAGAGTGGTTGTAGATTTTACAATTTAAGTCTAAGGGTAGAGGATGGAGCCTAAAAGCTAGGGCGATTGATCTCTAATCTGGGGAACCGGGTTGTAGTTGTGACAATGATTATCAACATCCTGTGAATCTGGGCAAATCATTTAATCTCCCCGTGCCTACGTGTCCTTGTGCAACGCAACTGGTGCTCATGTAAAGTGCTCTGATAACTTTGAGTCAAGTTTGCTCTATATAAAACTATGAGAAAAAAGGTCTCCAACCAAAAAAACCTGAAGTTCACTTTCCTTATCCATGGTCTTGTTTAAATGTTGTATATGAGGTTACAATACAATATATCTGGAGGGATATGAATGTTCAATAGCAACAAAAAACCTCTCCTAAACATTCAATTAATATTCGGGTGGTGCATCCATCATCAAAAAACACATTGTCCCACTACTCCATTGATTATTCATTTTATTATTTATCAAAAATATATATATATTTTTTTCCTTTTTCTTTTTTATATAGATATATAAATATATGCATTTACTTTCAAATCATGTCCTTGGGTTTGAAATCTAGTATCTACCGTGAGACTTTGTACTCAACACGTTTGGAAATATGGCTTTAAAAGTTTAAAGCAATTGTTATATAGAGCCCTCTGCACCACGTATAAGAAACTTACCTAATATTTGGATGACTATTCACCACCAAATGAATTACTTACTTGCTGCGCTCTGACAAAGGAATTGTGGGTTTCTGAGTCCACTGCGAAAACGCGCTTCAGCGCTATTTTTCTTCTTTTTGCTCTATAAATCTATGAAATAAGTTATGATATGCATTAATGTGTTCAGTTGAGCTATGGTGGTGTTTGATTGCATCTTGAGATGTTCATTTAACATGCTCTTGGGGCTCTAATTGTGTTGAGATTATATAAATGATTTGAAAGTAAATGAATATATTTGTATATCTATATAAAAAACAAAAAGGAAAATATATATATATGTATATATATATATTTTTTTTTTATAAATAAAACTAAACATTCAATTAATATTCGGGTGGTGCATCCATCATCAGAAAACACATTGTCCCACTACTCCATTGATTATTCATTTTTTATTTATCAAAAATATATATATATATATTTTTCCTTTTTGTTTTTTATATAGATATACAAATATATTCATTTACTTTCGATCAATGATCCTCGGCACCACCCCCTCAGCCTGGGACAACTCCTGGTGGCCAACCGCCCTGGGAGCAGCACCAACGCCCACCGACCACGCACGCAACCTTGGGTTTATCCTCGACTCAACACTCTCCATGGTAAGAAAGTCAACACCGTCTCATCCTCCTGCTTCAACACCCTCTGCATGCTCCGCAAGATCTACAGATCTACAGGTGGATCCCCACTAAGACACGAAAGACACAAAGACACGAAAAACGGTCATCCAGGCCCTCGTCAGCAGCAGGCTGGACTATGAAAAGGCCCTCTACGTTGAAGACTCAGCCAAACTCCTGAAACGACTATAACGCATACAGAATGCCTCTGCACGCCTGATCCTCGACATCCCTCACCACATCCACATCACACCCCACCTGAGAGACCTGCACTGGCTTCCCGTCAACTAGAGAATCACCTTCAAGTTCCTCAACCATGCACACAAGGCACTCCACAACACCAGACCGGCATACCTCAACAGATGACTCACCTTCTACACCCCGAACCGCCAGCTCTGCTCCGCGACCTCGCCCTTGCCACTGTCCCACGCATCCGAAGAGCGACCACCGGCGGCAGATTGTTCTCCCACCTCGTCACCAAGTCCTGGAACACCCTCCCCATCCTCCTATGGCAGACCCAGGACCTTCTAACCTTCAGGGGGCTACTCAAGACCTGGCTATTTGAGCAGTAGCAGCACCCCTCCCCCCCTCCCCCAGCGCCTTGAGGCCCTCATGGGTGACTAGTACACTTTACAAATGTTACGATTGATTGATTGATTGTCAGCAAGACCAACCTTCTATGGAGACAGCTTAGCAAGCAGGACTCAATGGTGGCATCATATCTAAGCATGCCTCAGAAGTCTGGGATTTCCTAGATGACCGGAAACCAGACATTTACTTTTTTACAGGGACATGGCTACATATTTACTCAGCTCCTTCTATAGCTATCGCATTCCCAGCGGAATATACTATAGCAAGACTGGATAGGACAGACAGACAAGAGGGGAGGAGGGATGACTATAGCCACTCGCTCATCTTTGAATATAAAAATATTGGGTACTATCCTATCCCCCAGTATGGAGCTGATGATCTTTTCTTTAGAGTCCACTAAAAGCCATAAGGTTATGGGGGCGGTAGTGTATCATCCTCCAAGGGAAAATAAGATATTTTGCGCTTCACTTTTGGAAACTCTCGCTCCTTATGTGCTGCAATCAGAACACTTTTTTTTTAGGTGATTTTAATTTCCATTTTGATTTGGTCACTAATATTGACACATCAAACTTGCGAGCAGCAATGGAAATGTTAGATCTCCTTCCTAGAGTATGTAGCCCGACACATATAGCAGGTCACGTACTAGATAACATCTTCACGAATATGCATAATTTGATAACTGAATTACCACAAGTACTAAGTTGGTCTGACCACTTGGCACTGAGTTTTTCCTTTACCACCCCTAAGCAGCCAGATCAGCCTCTAAGGGGGGAAGTCACCCGCAGACAATGGAGGAAAATAGCCCCTAAAACCTTTGGCACTATATTCTCCCCTCCGTCGTTTATTGACTGCAATGACAGCAATGCTGCTCTAAGTAAACTGGACTAAACAACCAAATACCTGCCAGTACTGCCAGATTATTCTGAAATCTTTTTGTAAAGGTCGTATTGATATAAAACAATATGTACCATAGACCTCTTTTTCCGTCGGAAATAAATCAATTATTTTTATTTTGTTACATATCAAACCAACATTTTTCTATTTTCAAACGTTTTTATACATGATTGACATTTGCACCTCAATATATCCTAGAAAACACCATTATATACACTCATTCTACTTCTCACATTCCTTTCATCCATTCATACATGCATCCTACAACATATCCAATAGTTCATATTTACAAAAAAAGAGAGTTACTTTACATACATTTTATACAAGTTAACAGCCATGGGAAAACATTTTTAGAAATTCTCTTATTTGTATTTTTAGGAACACTCCCAAGGCTGTGTGAAAATAGGTCTACGCGTTTCGAACTCCCTCAGTTGAGGGGAGTTCTCTTCAGGACCATGTAGCTTCTAACTGTTGTGATCGCCTGCTCACACTAGAGCCATGCATATAGCCAGGTTCTGAGCTGGGATGGTGCAGTGAGCTAAATAACAGTGATGGATCAAGCCCTGATCTTTGGACTGGGTAAGAGTGGTCTGCTTAATTCAGACACTCTGTTCATCACCACCCCCTTTTCTGAATCGTTTTTTGGCCACTATAGGTGTGGCAGGGTATACTCAGACATGAGTCCCTTGCTCACTGCACCATCAGGATTCAAGCAAGCCGGGCCGATGACGGCTGAAATGCCAGAAACCGGTCCCCGGAAGCTTGTCTCCTTTCTGGTGAAGAATTGGCTTGGTAGTTTGGTCTGCCCTGTTCCCATGATGCACTGGGCCAGGGACAGACTAATTTGCATATAGCCAGGTTCTGAGCTGGGATGGTGCAGTGAGCTAAATAACGGTGATGGATCAAGCCCTGATCTTTGGACTGGGTAAGAGTGGTCTGCTTAATTTAGACACTCTGTTCATCACCACCCCCTTTTCTGAATCGTTTTTTGGCCACTATAGGTGTGGCAGGGTATACTCAGACATGAGTCCCTTGCTCACTGCACCATCAGGATTCAAGCAAGCTGGGCCGATGACGGCCGAAATGCCAGAAACCGGTCCCCGGAAGCTTGTCTCCTTTCTGGTGAAGAATTGGCTTGGTAGTTTGGTCTGCCCTGTTCCCATGATGCACTGGGCCAGGGACAGACTAATTTGCATATAGCCAGGTTCTGAGCTGGGATGGTGCAGTGAGCTAAATAACGGTGATGGATCAAGCCCTGATCTTTGGACTGGGTAAGAGTCGTCTGCTTAATTCAGACACTCTGTTCATCACCACCCCCTTTTCTGAATCACACTAGAGAAATGGCTGTTTTCTAGGACTGCCTCGAGTTTATATGAGGACTGAAAGCCTGGGATCTGAACGAATTAAACGGACAGACTGTGAGAAAGCGCCGAGCAACATGTACCAGATAAAGAAGCTCCGCTACCAAATACAAATGACTAACCCACGCACCACATTGACAGCTGTAAAGACCGCCACAGGATTTCAATCCTCATATAAACTCGAGGCAGCCCTAGAAAACAGTCATTTCTCTAGTGTGAACAGGCGATCACAACAGTAAGAAGCTACGTGGTCCTGAAGAGAATTCACAGAGAGTTCACAGCACGGAAGCCACGGACGAGGGAGGATGCAAGGATTTCCTTAGGTCAAATGGACTTTACCCCTCTTTTCCTGATCGGCTCATGGGGCATTGACTCCTAGAAATTCCAGCCCACACTTACCAGTAATAATGTTAGGGCTTTAATTGTAATTCAATCTCATACCATATAGGTATTGATATTTTCATTTTTCACTTGTATATAAACAGAGCACATAGTGGTGACAATATTAGTGAGTGACAGAGGGATCTGACCCCATCCTGACAAAGAGGCATGAGCCTCGAAACATGTTGACACCATCAGGAGAATTAGCTCATCGCTAAGCTTTATATTCTCCGTTACATCTATTTTAGCAGTACCAGCCTATGCCTAATAAAAAAAATGTGTTTATCATAAGGCCAGGTATTTTTTAACCTCACTTTTTCTATCACTCCTGACCCTACTTACACTCACTCCAATACACCTCACATAGCACTTACAATATTTAAGTGCTCCAGCGTAGTCGCTAGTCGTAGCACGCCCGTCCCGCAGCGGGGCGGGAAGACCCCGATGATGAAGCATGACACCAAGGGACCTTTTGGTGTGTGAGGGGTATTTTAACAAAGACTGTAGGTGCCTATTACACTCTGGCTCACAGTTAACCTCCTAGAGGTGGATCTTTTTGTTTGTATAAACCATTTACTGGAGGAGTGTGCATCCACCTAAGTGCAGTCTAAGCACTACCTCTTCACTCCCTTTTTTGATTTTCTAGTAACTGATTAAAGAAGTAATCAAGTCAAACCAATACAAGAAAAATTCCAAACTAATTTGGAAAAAAAAGTACATTTTATTTAATATAATGACACCGAAGCAACAGAAATCCAATATTTAGAACTGGATATATGCATTTTTAAAAGTTAGATTAAAAATATCACTAAAAAAGCACAAAATACCAACCACAAATATCTGGTCACACTAAAGTAGGTCTTTTATGGAAGTTGGATCTTCTTCAGCAGGGCAAACCAGCACTTGAGGGCCACCCTAAAATTCATCATCGACAGTTGGGACTTTGATAGCAATCCCAGTCTCTGTCATTTCTCCAGGCAGACAGTTAGCAAAAAGTTTCTAAGTCCCACATTGTGCAGTTTGGGGGACAGGAGGAATACACTGTAACACAAGCAAGTGGTCTAGGACCTGGGGGCACCACTTGGAGGTTAGGGCTCACTCCAACAGAGGCCAGCAGCAGGGTCCAACACAGGTTTAGGCGGAACTGGTAGCTGGGCAGGGAGAGAGGTATCTAGAAGCTTGTTGTGTCCCTGTGGCTCAAACAGGAGGTCAGCCAACTGACCTCTGGAGTCACCTCTGGGATCACAGGTTTAAGGCAAGCAGACCCAACCTTCCTTTAGGTTTTTTGGACTGCAGGGTAGTGCTTTTTCTGATTCTTCACAAATCCTTGAGGGTTCAGAGGAGAGATCTGTGGAGTCTACATTTATGCCTAGTGCTGGACTGTGGGTGGAAAGGTGATCTTTTTTCCATCCCATAAACCTGTTTTGGTTAGTTCCTCCCCTCCCACAGGGTATGGAGTGAGCCTTACTAGACAGATAAAAGGAAGGCAGGCTTATATTTGAGCCTCATTTGCCAATGACATGAAAGGTATTCTTTGAAGCCAAGGGAGGGGCTGAGGACAGACCCAGGCCATGCTGTTAAGGGGATTAGACCCCCTCTACCACCTGGAGCCCTTTGTACCCTGTCTGGAAGCAATACAGAACTCACCACATGGGAGCCATCATAGGTCAGGTGACAGATGGACCCTGGCAGGAAAGCCTTTTGGTTTATGGCAGGAAAATTACAAATTTTTAAAAGTGTAATCTCCAAAATAGTAAAATAAAATCTGACTTTACTATTAAGTTGAATTTTAAATTACTATTAAAATGAGGGCGTAAACATGTTTTAGTTGCTCCCAAACTGAATTTAGCACTTGATAATGAAATTGTGTATGATGAAACAGTGTCAACCTATTAAAGACCCAGCCTTGCCACAGAGGAAAATGACCTTGGAGGGTTATCAATGCCAAGAAATGTAAAATATTAGATATACATAACTTACTTTTCAATACCATGCACATTGCTCTCTAGGCTTTTGAGGCTTATGTTAGGTGTGAACAATAAGCATTAAAAAGGAAGGTTTAAGCCTGGGAAAAGATGTACATTGCCAGATCGCAATGGCAATTTAAAATTACACACCCAGGCTGCAGGAGCCAGCCTATTGACATGTTTTATAGTACTAAGTTAGTGGGTGGTTCAAGGAGTACTGCAGCCCACTGGTAGCATTTAATTTTCAGGCAGCACTGGGTACAGCTTGCACCATATGATGGCCCCTTGTAGGAAAATTATAGTTACCAATCAGATGTTTATCAATTTTAACATGCTTGAAAGGGAGTGCACAAGCCCTTTATATTTGGTTAACAGGGGTACAGTGCACAGAGTCCTATGCCCAACAAAAACAGGTTCAGTAACAGAAGGCAAAAATCTGGGGATAACCACACCAAAGATGGTTTTTAACAGTTACAATTAAAGGTATTCAATTTATTACAGGTTTGAGGATTAACCTAATCTTTAAGGAGATGGCATGATTAATTTATAAATTATATTGATGCTGAAAATTACTTTGAATAAACTTATTTGAGCAAATTGAATTGTTTCCTAAAGTGGTGTATTGCTGTTTCTATCATTAAAAGGGAAGAAATGAGGTGACATGTTTGTATTAAGCAGGTTGGAAAGGGAAACAGCATTTACAATGCTGTAAACACAATGCGGTAACTTTACAACACGGTTGTTACAACGATCGCGTTGTTACCACACGTGCCATTACATCCCAAGTCGTATCAACGACTTGCGGTAGGGGGCGTGCAACACCAGGGAATGTGTTGGATTTTAAAACCAACACATTCCCTGCTGTTGAGCAAACTGGAGTAGGAATAGTAATTAAAATTAATCCTAAAGGCAGTGCGCCCCCTACAGCAAGTTGTTAAAACAACTTGCGATGTAATGGCACCCATGGTAACAACGCAGTGGTTGTAACAGCCGCGTTGTAAAGCCATTCGTAGTGAATGTATGCAATGTTAGGTCATACATTCAGTTGGAAAGGACTTGATTTGTTCAAGATGAAAAGGAGAAGGCTTGGATCCAAGTAGGAAGGAATCCAGGAAAATTTAAGAGCAATTATTATAGGGGTGAAGGAGATTGTGAGTGCAGAACATTGGGTGATGGTTTTAAGGATCCAAAAAGGGGTGAGGATGTGCGTGAGGAAAGCTAAGTTTGGAGTTTTGGAAGTTAGAGTAAGTTTACATTTTCGTTCCAGGAGTACCTGTGTTCTGTAGTGTATTTGTGTGTGCGTATAGGGACTGTATATTTAAGTCGGTGGGTTATGCAGTTCTGGGTTTGGGCAAATGTCTTTAAATCTGCTGTCTTGTTGCCATAGTAAAATTTACTTAGGGTAAGCTGTCCAGTGTTCTCTTACATAATGTGTGTTTGTAAAACACCCATTCAACCCATGGTATATCTTGCCACTGAATAACAGATGCTTGTTGTTACCCAAATCTATGATACTCAATTTATCAACCAGAGCAGGATTAAAAGGCAGAAGCATCCTGCCAGGATTCGTGCCTGTGACGATTAGAACTTCGTTTGTCTACAAGCAATGACACTACATAGTGGTATTTTTAAGTATATAGGTGAAGTTCAGAATGTAGTGTAATGTAGAATGTAAAATGTAATGTGTGCAATTTTTAGTTACTTTGTACTCGAATAGACACCCTTTGCTTATTCTGCTATGCTCCTCGCTCTTTTTATTTACTTGAAATATAGGAATTGCTGATTTAACAAAAAAAATGGACTAGAGACAGTCGAGCGTATACTCTTAATGATGCTGAGCCTCTTCACAAATGCACGTGAAGTGCTTTCATCAATTCCTGTTAGCAAAGGACAGCAAGCGAGCCATGAAACTACATCTCTGAAAGCCATCCATTAAAATGATTTTTGTACCACAACCGTTTGCATTGTGAATTTATGTTGCAATTTAGTCATTGTTCCTTGCTCATACTCAACAAGAGACAAGTTGGCTTTATAACCGAATGATGTGTATGTTAGTACATCTTCAGCATTGGGGGCCATAATTAGTTTTTGTATAAGGCAAATATGTAACTCGTCTATTTTCTTGCACCAATTTTATATACATTTTTTCAATTTAATGTGAAAAGAAGCAATTTTGTTGGCTTTCTTCTGCTCTGCTATTCACGTGGCTAAGTAAAATAAACAGGTATGAGCTGTCAGTATGTCAAGTACATACTGACCCAGAACACGTGTCCACAATGCTGTATGGTTAGGAGTTTATTGCGGGAAATCACACTATGCGGGCCATGAGAAATGTCACAGTAAGTGACTCTCTGCCGGGAAAATGAATACATCATTAAATGTAACCATTGCTTGTGAACCTCATTTAGGTAAGATCGATAGCCGACCTTACAGGAGCCATAAGAATGGCACTCCACAGAAACCATACAACCGGAATTTATTTGGCCCCACTACATGAGGGCGCGCTGACTGTTTTTTTAAACTGTTCCCTAGATTTGTATACCTATAAAATACAATCACTTCCCAGAAGAAAAACACATTTATGATACAACAAGCAAGTGCACAGTCTGTTGGCAAAGGTATGTGATGCGAGACAGGCAACAAACATCAACACATTTATTTGATACATGTCCTGCAGTAGATGGGATAGAGAAATCACCTTTTTCTTTTTCGAATTGCTCTTATCTGTGGCGTCTCTAGTCTAGAAGTGATTTTTGGGGCGGGAAGGAGGGGACACCAGAGCCACAGATAAAAGTGGTGGGGCTATTACAAAGGGCAATCATGAAGACTGTGTACACGTGTGTAGTATACACACACCCACACACACAAAGTGGCATATTATCAAGCATGTTATCGCGACTTTAGCACCCCTTTCCGGTGCTAAAGCGGCGAATTTTTTAAAGGACTATCAACAAGGCCAGGCTAATATGCATTAGAGCATGTAAACCTGTGATAGCAGCCTATCTTGAAACGCAGCTATAAATATTGCTAATTATATGCATAATAGGCGTTCCCTACATGAACTGCATTCAGAAAGTTGCTATCACAACTTTGCCGTATTAGCAACACGGCCCTGGACCCGCCAAGCGATCAAAAAAGCTAAAAAGCTGCGCTAGGCGCGGTTACCGCTGAAGTCTAACACCTATTTCAAACCTGACTTAACCATCCTGTGAATGGGAGGTGGATTGGATGGTTAAGTCCAGACATGGCCATCATCAAGCTCCTCATTATCGGCGCATGATTATTGCTGGAATACCAACGTTAATGCAGCTTATCGCCGTCTATCGCTGGTTTTGGCATCGCCTGTCAGCAAAGCGTTGCTAATACGCCGCTAACACGGCGATGTAAGCCAGCGATAGACGGCGATAAGAGAAAACGCGCTAAGCGCAAATTACGATAATTAACGCAATATGTTGTTAATATGCCCAAAGTCATTTAAACATTTTACGCCGACTATGATTTACTGAGGGAGGTGAAAGGGCGTTAAGAGTGTCTCAACCACTCAATTTCTTCGCAACACACCACTTTCTTCTACACTCTCTCAGTGAGACTCTTGCACCCTTTTTCTCCTGATGTCTTCCTGAAATCCACCACCCCATATCTCATTCCTCATATCTCATACCTCACACCTCACCTCTATCATCTTCAACACCCTCTTGTCACTCTCTCCTGCATATACTTACTTGTATCTCCTTCTTCTCACCTCCCCCAAAGCATCCACTTACTTGTCAGTGCTACCTTTTCTTTATCTTTCACCCTGGCAAAATTTCAAAAGTTGTGTACCTCCTTCACATAGTTGAACACAGAATCACATTTACAATTGGCACACTATCACTCTATGCGAGCTGCAGAGGCCAAGGATTGGATGAGCATCTATTATGAAATCCTTTAATGACCCACTGACTGACTGTGAGAAATCTGCACTACCTTCAGCCTGAACTCCACAGCTCTCTTTCTCGGCTGTTATAAACACGCACTCATAGCTTGCTTTCACACTGATATATACGGGAAGCTCTTTTTACGGGAGGCGCTGTGCATGGAAGGTATGTTCCATGAAAAAAAAAACACAGAAACACAATATCCTGGAAGAATCAAACACTCTTAAGGCACTCAAAATTAAGTAGAATGTGAAATGTAAACAGGAACAATATTGCTGTTGCCAGGCTACGTGGCTAGTGTCTCTTTTTGGTGGCTTCCGGTGTCTCTCGCTGGTGGGGCACAAGGGTGGGGGGGCAGCACATTTACAGGAGGGAGGCACATGGTACCCCCCATCCCCAGCAATGCCAAAGGCAGTGAGGCCATACATTTATTTTAGAAAAATAGTAAAAAAAATGTCAGTACCAAAAGAGAAAGTTGCAATATGGAAAAGAGACCAGTAGTCTGATACATCATGGCTCACTTTCAAGGCCCTGACAGAAGCGCTGGAAAACTAACTATGGACTTTTGTTTATCAAAGAATCTTGAGCATACTGTGTCTGTGGGAAAATGCATTGACACATGTGGGCCTATGTCTATTAACCTCATCGATGCTCAGGACAGCTCCCGGCCGTCATGAGTCACAGTAGTCGTGTGCTCATGATGGCCAGGAGCCGTCCGACCATTGCCGCTCCGCCCACGCGCGGAGTTCGGACGACTTCTGGCCATCATGAGCACACGCCCACCGTGATTTGTGATGGCTGGGAGCCGTCCTGGGGGATGTATAACGTTTCAACGGATACTTTTACAACACATGCCTTTACAACGCATTTTTTACAACGCAAGTACCTTTACAACGCATGATTTTACAACGCATACTATTACAACGCAAAATAATAATACTAATGAAAAAGTACCATTACAACGCAAACAAATATAACGCATGCCATCACAACGCATATATTATGAACTTTACACATTATTTTATATTTTGTAAAAGAACTCCTGACACGGGATGCAGGGAAAATAGGGGTTTTGGGTGGGGAAGTGTATTAAAATGTAGTAAAAAAACTGAACGGTAATTCTTAAAAATAGCACGGGTTTTTAATAAATTAATACTCGAGTATTAAAATTAATACGCGAGTATTTTTTTTAAAATAGCAAATTTTAAAATTAATTTTTTCATTGTACATAAATGCATATGAAACGTATTACCCCAATTTTTTTTTTATTATTAAATATCGTATTAAAAACTGTAACTTTGAAGAATATAAACAGAACAACAAACACATACCCGCCATTTTAGAAAAGAAGCCTAAAAAAGAGTCCTACAACTCTTTTCATGGAAACAACAGCACAAGACTCTAAACAAAATGGAGGACAAAACGCTATGCCAAAGTAAAACACAAACTTTAAAATAGATATTTTAAATTACGCGTTTTCACATCAATTGAATGTCAAGTCAAGTCAAATAACACTTTATTCGATTATTTAAAATCATAAAAGCGATAACAATAATTCATACATATATTAAAAATACATTAAAACCAATGTTCATCATAAATTTACATAAGTTTCATAAAAAAGTGAAAATACAAAAGATAAAAATCAGGTAGCAGGAGAAGTATAATCATATCACTGTCTCTATTGCCGCTAATCTTTTGGCTTTATTTCGAACCGCAGCCACCAGGAAATCACCCGGGGACTGCCTAAAAATTGTAAGTACATGAGTGCGGGCCATACTTGAACGAACCCCACCTCTCTAAGAAGTGGTACTAAGAACTGTTTCCTGATGTCGGCATAGTGATCACAAAACATGATAAAGTGCATGAGGGTTTGGCTAGAACAATTTTTTAACAGCTGCAAGGAATTGATGACTCGGGTCTGCCCCATACTGGAAAGTGGCCGAGGGAGAAATGAACAATGTTGAATCTAAATCGGATTAAAAGATGACGGTGAAAGGGAATTGTCACAATCTTTAGACATGGTTCAAGAAGTGGCGAAGTCGTTAGAACATAATTTGCTCAGACAGATAGATGGTTTTAACAATTCCATCTTCTCCCGTTCTTGCTCAGCTAAACTCAAAAAATTGTTCTTAATCCACTCTAGGTCACCCTTTTGCAGCAGATTTGGGGACGAGTAGAGTTCAGGTCGACCCAATTTACAACATGAATTTCTGATATAAACTAGCCAGGGTATTTTGTCAGCCTTGTCTAACGCCATGCAATCTTTTAAAATGCAGTGGTTCAATGTGATCTCACTATTAAGCCAAGTTTTAATCCAACAGGACAATGGGCCAACTGTAAGAGATCCGTGATATATCTCAGACCTAACTCCGAGTGCAGGGAAAATACAGGAGTAGATAGAGGGACAGCTGATAATGACCTTAGAAACCTATTCTCCACGATCTGCATTTTACCTACCGGTAGAAAGTGAGGCACCATACAGTGCTATGGACAAGCATTTAGATTTAAGGACTGTTAATAGGGCTTCCATGGGCCTCGATTCCCGACGTTTTGTGAAGCGCAATAAAGCTGAGGTTGATCTTGCGACAGCTATACTTTTAGCATTTAATTGGGGGGCCCAGTTACCCTTTTCGTCAAAAATGACGCCTAAATATGGGAAAACCGGCACCCTGGATATCTCCGCCCCGTTGCAGGTAAAACGTTTTATTGTTTTGGCCTTAGGATGTTTGCCTGCCACCATAACATGGGACTTTTTACTGTTTACCTGTAGGTCTAGTGACCTCATGAAGCCACCAAAGGCGTCCAAGAGTCTCTGCAGCCCCAGTCCAGTGCGGGCTAATAGGACCGCATGGTCCGCATAAAGAAGGACTGGGACTGCAGAGTCTCCCACACGCGGAACATCCAGGGTGGCCCCCTCTAGATGTTTGTCCAAGGAATTTATATATAGTGTAAACAAGAGGGGGGCCAGGATACACCCCTGTCTGACACCTCGCTTGGAGTTAAAAAAGCAAGTACAACCCCCCTCCTTGTTAACTCTGATTGTCGCCAGGAGTCCTTGGTGAAGGGTCGCTAGGAAATTAACCAAGGAGGGATCCAAACCTAAATTGGATAAAATCAGCCAAAGTTTCTCCTAGTTTACCAGGTCGAAGGCTGAAGAGAGGTCCATAAACCCCATGTGGAGCATACCTACCTTCGCGTGGGTATATTTGCTTATAAGCATCTGCAGGTTTAGACACTGATCTAAGGTTCCTCTTTTTGCCCTAAACCCGTATTGGAGGTTGGCGAGGACCCCCCTTTCCTCCAGGTAATCTTCCAGTTTGTGCAGAATGACTCTGCCCAAGATTTTAACGGCAGAGTCAATCAGGGAGATGGGCCTGAAACAAAAGGGGTCACTCCTCAAACCTTTTTTAAACACAGGTATTATAATCGATGTTGCCCAGGATAGGGGGAATCCACTGATACTTGACGAGTTGATGACGTTTTTAAGTACCTTTGCCCAGAATTTTGGGAGGGTCCTATATAGATCTGCTGGGACTCCGTCTGGGCCTGGAGCCTTATTTTTAGACGTCTCCTCTATCGCCCTTTGAACCTCGGCCATCTCAAAATGTGACGGAGGGGCTGAAGACGATGAAGTATTTCCCGTGGCTATGATGGGTAAACACTCCTCTATAACATAAATCTTACTGAAGTGTGATACCCATAGATCATCAGGTATCACACAGTCCATAACCGTGTTATCAACCCCGGAAAAAAAAGGGTGATTTATTGTGGCCCACAATTTGCTACTATCCTTTAGGATATCTGTAGAAATGAGATTACTCCAGGCCTCGTTTTTAATGGCCCTTTTCCTACAGGACGTAGCCAGTTTATAGGTCTTTCTCATCCTGGCAATGAGCTCACTATTCCGTGGTTTCAGTTTTAGGGCTTGTAGAAGGTCCTTATGTGCTTTGGAACATTTAGCATCGAACCACCTAGGATGGTAGGACTCTTTCTGCCTAGATTTGTTTTTTAAATCCTGATTGATTCTAGTGCAGATGGCGACATAGGTGCCAATGATATCGTTGCCAGTGGCTGTGCTATCTAGGCAGACTGCGAAGTCCATCTCTGCCCTAATGAGAAGATCCGACATAAAGGTGTCTGGTACTACCTTAGACCAGTTAAACCTCCTGGCCTGATCCTTGGGAATCAGAGTGTTGGTGTTTGTCATGCTCAGCTCCCACCTAAATATTACATCCCCATAGTCCAGAGCCAGAACAAGAGGATTGTGATCACTGAAAACAGAGACTACTACTTCATATGAGGTGGCCTTGTTTATCAATCCCACTGAAACAAAAATAAAATCTATTACCTTGTCTGAGTCTCTTCCTTTGAATGTCGGAGCCCTGTCCTCCCCCCTAAAACCATCTACCTCAAACAAATTCATACTAGCCAATAGGTCCTCCAGAGCTTCCCCCTGTGGGCTATGTTCAAAGTGTGT
Organism: Lissotriton vulgaris; assembly: GCF_964263255.1. Lineage (NCBI taxonomy): Eukaryota > Metazoa > Chordata > Amphibia > Caudata > Salamandridae > Lissotriton > Lissotriton vulgaris. The sequence goes on from NC_141694.1 coordinate 780,222,679, forward strand.
GGTAATGGATCCAGCGGGCCTAATTGCTGATCTGCCAGGCAATCCCAGCTACATGGATGAATGTTAAAATCTCCCATCAGTATGGTTTCGAATAAAGTGTTGTGTAAGAGTTTATAGTCCTCTAAAATTGAATGTAAAAAAAAACAGATTTAAACGATGGTTTTCTCAAAAATTAAGAAGTCACTCACAAAAACCTATAAATACAAGTAAGCCACCATTTTGAAAATAGTTGCTATTCAACTCTCAGAGAGAACATATGCTACAAACTGACCCTTGGACCTTTTTGCCACAGCGACGACCTCAAGTCAACCGAAAATTAAGCCATCCATAAAACCAAGTACGTTTGCAGTAAAACACAAGTAAACATCGCATTTTTTAAAAATATCAAACTATTAATAATAAATGTTAAACATTTTTAAATTTCAGATTTTCGAAAACTGTACCATGACTACATTCAATCGTTTCTGAAACCATCCTTCGTGCCAGGGTGCCTGCTTACCTGAATCAAATGCAAATGTGTATTTTGAGGTAATCTACAAATGTAAATGGTGCTTCGGAGCGGTTCTGGCTTTAATTGCTTTGTGATGGCAAAGATATTTTTTTTTTGTGGTAGCAAGAAGGTTGGCAAATGGCCTGTGAAGTGCATGCTTTTAACTGCTTAGTACCTCTGAGGAGGTGTTAAAGGGACAGTTATGCAAAAACAAAATACATTACTTATGGTCTGGTATTACTAAAATCTACACTTTGGAAGCTCCATTATATCCTAAAACTATTTGCACAGTTTGTAGCAGTCTACCTTATAATGTGTGTAAAACAAGAATAAAATCATGACTTTCACTTTAATAGTGCTTTCTGTCACAGGCTGTGACCTTGTAGTACTAAAAATCCACAAGTCAGTGTTTCCCACTGCACCAACCAAATTTAGGGGCAGATTTACAAGGAACTGACACATCTACATAGATGCGTCAGTTTCCTTGCACCAGTGCCTAATGTCCTTGCACAACCATTGATGCGCTGTATTTACAATACAGTGCTCCATGGCACAAAGATTAACAGATGTGTCAGAAGTACTGACGCATCTGTTGGCACAAAAGTGACGCATCGCTGGAATTGCTTATAAAAGTGACGCAACTCCAGCAATGCGCCACAACAGATAGGTGAGTCTCACACAAAAAGCCCTGCATCATCCATTTCCCCTGGTCTGAGCAGGCGTAGGGATTTTGAAGCAGTGAAGGCATATAGCGACGCAGTGAAATGTTGTAAATTTCACTGCGTTAGTTCTACATGGCTTTTTGCGTGGGAACGCCTAGCCTGCATACATTATACCTGGTATAATGTGATGCAGGGCTGTACAACATGATGCATCTCCCTAGATGCGTAACATTGTAAATTGCCAAATTGTTTGTGCCGCCGTTGCGTCAAAAAAAGTGATGCAATTGCATCGCAAGAAGGCACATGTTAGCGCTTGGACGCCTCAGGGCAGCAGCCGCGCTTAATAAAACTCTTTTTCATTTCATTTCATTCACATGGGGCTTGTAAATCTGCCCCAAAATTCTGTGGCTCTCTGGATAAAGAAACACAGACCTCTGCAGTGCATTAACTAATACAGGTTTCCTAATGTACTACAGTGCATTTCCTACTGAGTAACAACTTTTTAAAATTTATTTTTCATTGAAGCTAGCCATAATTTATATGTAGCTACCTGATGATGAAAGACCTAAAAAACTAGCAAAATATTTTGGGGCTGATTTATGAGAGGCTTGAGCCGCCAGAGTATAATTTTTTTAAAGCTCTGGCAGCACAAGCCTCGCAATCGTATCTATGAGGTGGTGCAAAGTCAGCCTGCATGGCTATGAGTGCCCACATACATATGGAGTAAGACAAAGCAGCACAAGTCGCTGCCTAGCCTTAGTCTGTCAAGTAGGAGTTCTATGGGCATTGCGGTGGGTGTTCCCATGCAACGCCTATTGATTTTGACACTACCCCAGATTTACCAAACCATGTACACCTAAGGCAATGCCAAAACCTTACTCTTCCCCACAGCAGGCGCAAAGAGGAGACATGTTTTCATGTCTCCTCTTATTTGTTCCTCTTTCCATGTGTGCTGCATTCTGCAGCTCACATAGAAAGAGGAAAACCCCTCTCGGGGCACAAAACCAATCCTGTCTACATTGGCGCTAAGCAGCAATTTGTGAGTCAACGCAGGGGGAAAGGACAGGAATGCACCATATTTCATAAATAAGATGCATTCCTGCCCTTTCACATTGGCGTAGGCCAGTGCAGCAAGAAGACTTGCGGCGGTGCCCTAGGCCAATTCCTTATAAATGAGGCCTTTTGATTTTAGCCACACCTTTGAACACGCACCCACGCTCACTGATCTTTCATTTGATAAACACTGTTTAATATTATTTTCCCACTGTAAAAATGATTTGCTGTGGGAATTTGGGGCTTACATGGTCGTCGTTAGTTGTCAATGATGAGGAGTACCAAGTTCTAGTAATTTTTCTCTGGAGACGGTCCTCACGCCTAAAATATTTTGACTGGGGGGTCTCGCCATCAAAAAGTTTGAAGACCTCTGGTGTAGGGGTATAATTTACTATTCTAACTCCAGGAAGGTGCTGCAGTAGGGAAAGACATGGATAGTGTAGGGGTATAAACTACTATTCTAACTCCATGAAGGTGTTGCAGTAGGGAACGTGATGGATAGTGTAGGGGTATAATTTACTATTCTAACTCCAGGAAGGTGCAACAGTAGGGAAAGTGATGGATAGTGTAGAGGTATAATTTACTATTCTAACTCCAGGAAGGTACAACAGTAGAGAAAGTGATGGATAGTGTAGGGGTATAAATTACTATTCTAACTCCTGGAAGGTGCAGCAGTAGGGAAAGTGATGGATAGTGTAGGGGTATAAATTAGTATTCTAACTCCAGGAAGGTGCAGCAGTATGGAAAGTGATGGATAGTGTAGGGGTAAAATTGACTATTCTAATTCCTGGAAGGTGTCGCAGTAGGCAAAGAGAAGCATAGAATACAGATATTCAAATTTGTTTTAATAAACTTAACTTTTAAACAAGAATAATCAATTGAAAAATATTTTCTTTTTCTTAACAGATAATGTCTACTGAACAGACTGCATCATACATCAAATCCAAGAAAGGAAACCGCTTACTCAAACATGCTGGATATATGTATTGTAAAGAGAGGATAAGTGAACCACGAAGACATTGGAGGTGTGCGCAATATTACTCATCCCATTGCAGTGGCAGAGTGGTTACTCTTGGAGAGACCATCATTAAAACAACTGACCATAACCACTCTGCCTCTGCAATGGAGATTGAGGTGTATGAAACAATCAAGTCAAGTCATAAGCTTTTATTCGATTTGAGAGTACAAATCACACAAGCATAGACATAAAAACAGTTCATTACATACACGATTAATCTAAAAAACACAGAGACTCAAATGATCTCATAGATAATTCATAAAGGAAGAAAGCATATACTAGTCATACTCTGGGCAGCAATACATGATTAAAATGTAAAAAAGCTTAAAATTAGAAAGAGTCATGCATGTACAGACAGGAATAATGATGATTATCACACAAAATACTATCCCTGGCAGCTGTACATTTTAGTATTATTTCAATAGGGGTAAAGCAAAATACAATACAAAAGGAAAGGTAGTTGGACCATACATTTACAGGCAATGGGCATAATACAAAATTAAATACAATATGCTTTTAAAAAAAAGGAAGATATGTACAGACAGGAGTGTATATAATTATGGCAGCACTATACACTTCCTGGCAGCTGCACATTTCAGAATAAAAGTGGCAACAAAGAAACAAATATCCACATTCTCTAGGGAGGAAAATAACTCTAGAGCACTCTTAAAAGATCGAATATTGTATTTTATAAAAATAGGTTTTAGATACCTTATTCTTAAAAAGTGATAAAATGTACAGAAAAGTAAAAAATGGCTGCAGATTTGGCGTGAGAAGTTGTCGCATGGGCAGAGAGTCTCAGACCTTAATTTCTGTACTGGGAAGGTGGCAAGATGATGTGCAATACCCAACCTAACACGGGTTAGTACAAACTGATGGGATGGTCGAGAGACATTCGAAAGGTAGGCTTGAAACCCCGGAGTTAAACTTAGTTCTTTATAAAACTTCACGGTGGCTAACTTGCCATACACCTTATCTCGCCCTTTCTTTTTAAAGTTTAGAAATGTTTGTTTGATTTCTTTTTTGGGGATTGCAACCGCCAGTTCGGGGTCCAGAAGAACATCAATTTCGAAAAGAGTTTCATACCACTAGTGAATGTATTTCAGCCACTCAATGCGAAGTGAGTAATCCAGGCCTATACAGTCAAGAATAATTTCTTGAGTGAATCGAGTTTTTGTCTTAGCCCAAATAGAACGCCACAATAAGAGTGGCCGAACGGCTGCTAAGTCAGAAATGAACTTGATCCCCACCTCATCATGGGTTAGTTGGACAGAGGCGGAGGGGGGGGGAGGCATAACAATCTTTTTAGAAACTTATTTTCATCCTTTTGAAGCGATAGTCCCTCAGTGTGACCCCACACACCCGCCCCGTACAATGCAGAAGAAACACAACGTATGTTATATATGTTAATCATATCTAAAACGCTTCTAAATCCAAGCTTGGATGCAAAGCAAAAGATACTGCTAGTGGTTCGCAGCATTTTCATCCTGATATTATCAAACTCGGGTATCCATGACCCGTCATTGGCGTAGGTAATTCCCAGATAACAAAACGTTTTTACCTGTGTCATCTTGTCGCTATCTAGGAAAAAACTGGACTTCAGTTTGTTAATGGACTGCCCACACTGCATTACATACGTCTTAGATTTATTCACGCAGAGCCTTCTGTTTTGGATAAACAGCATAAATCTATCAATTAATCGCTGTAAACCAATTGGGGTACGAGATAAAAGGACAGCGTCGTCCGCATATAATAATATTGGGACGGGTTTTCCTCCGATCAGGGGGGCATCTGCTGGGGTGTTAGCCAAGGTGCAATCAATATAATTAATAAAAAGAGAAAATAAAAGGGGGGCCAACACGCATCCCTGGCGAATGCCTCGTGAGACTTTAAGAAATGGCGTATATTCGCCTAAGGTGCCCTAACGAACTTTACAGGAAAGTCTCTCGTAGAGCCTGGCCAAAAAGTGAACTATTTCCTTTGGTGCCCCTGACTCAAGTAAAACCTTCCAAAGAATGGCATGATCGACTAAATCAAACGCGCTGCTCAAGTCAGCGAAACATAAAAATAGGTTGCCCTCTTTTGCTACAGTATATTTCTTTAAAATAAGGTCCAAATTTACACATTGCTCCAGGGTGCCCATACCTTTCCTGAAACCATATTGTACTTTTGTATGAAACAATCAATGAAATGAAAGAAATTGCATGCACCTCCAATTACACTTCAGGTTCTATTTTAAGAGAGGTTGCACAGCATGTACCCAGTCATGTAGCTAGCAGTATGCCTATAATTCAAAATTTGAGAAGGATTATCCAAAGATAAAAGCAGGCAAGTAATACACATACTCCAACTCCACATACCTTTTCTGACATTCACATTCCTCCTGAACTCTCTATTTCTTTTTCAAATGAACCTTTCCTCCTGCATGACAACGAAAACCCTCTGAAACGTATTCTTATCTTTAGTACACCCCGCAACCTTGTTAAATTAGAGAATAGTGAAATTTGGATGATGGACGGGACGTTTAAAAGTACACCCCATCCTTTCAATCAAATTTACACTATTCATGCTAAGAATAATAACAATGTTATTCCCTTAGTGTGCAGTTTGCTACCAGATAAACAATCTGCAACCTACACTGAACTTTTATCAGTGATTAAAAACAAAACATCAAACAAAAGTCCTAGGAAAATAATAGTTGATTATGAATTTGCAATGATTAATGTAATCACCAAAACGTACACGGATACCCAAATTCAGGGATGTTTTTTTCATTTTTCCCAGGCTTTTTAGCGTAAACTTCAAAAAACATCCCTGGTTGCATATTATTCAACAGATAGCAAACTACAATTTGAACTTAAAAAACTAACAGCTCTTTGCTTTGTTCCTCCTGGAAGTGTAGACGAGTACTACACTGCAATTAAAGAATCAGATTTTTTTCATGAAAACAAAGATACATTGGCACCCTAACTAAATTATTTTGAGGACACAGGGATTGGACATCTAAGCAGATCGGGTTGCAGGAGGAAGCCACGTTTCCACATGGAGTGGTGGAACTGCTACACGAGCTGCTTAGGGGAGAAGCAAAGACAAACAATGCCATAGAGGGATGGCATAACTCCTTCAACCATACAATTGGAAAACCTCACCCCAACTTTTATCATTTTTTGGAAACTTTGAAGAAGGAGCAAAGTTTCCAAGAAATGAGAATTTCTCAAACATTAACAGGTAGTCTAAACCCACGCATCTCCCAAAAATCTAAACAAATGTCCGAGAGACTATTGGCTATTTTAGAACAGTTTTTGTTGTGTGAGGCTTTAGACTACCTTGATAATGTTGCTAACATCCTACATTTTTTATTTTAATTTCCATATTACTTTCCTGCTTTGCCCTAAATTAAAATTACATTTCAATTCTATTGGCATTTTCATTTTACTAAATTATTTTTTTAAATTAACGTCGGGTCACCTTACCTTTAGTTGTCTTCTTTCTTTTTCTTCATCTTTAATCCCAAAATAAATCCATTTGGAAGTAAAATCCAACATCAAATGCAATCCAAAGATTAAAAATAGTTTTGCAATCTTCTTTTTTTAAAAATGTTCACCAATTAAAAAACCCTTTGTTTAAAAATCCATTGTCGATAATTTAAACATGCAGTCCATTGTTGTAAAAAATAGTAATCCAAGATCGAATGCCATTTCTCCATAAAGGAGCCTTCATCCATTTTTTTTCCAAAAAATCTTCATTATCCAAAAACGATATCCAAAGCCATAAGAAAAAACATCTCCAATAATCTGAAATAATCCTGAATCCTTCTTTTTCGAAAAATCGATTCCAACTTTCCATAAACAACAATCCCAAAAACCATAATTAAAAATCAATTCTTCAAAAACCATATTCCAAATGTCCATGTTCTTTGAATGATAAACTCCATAAAAATCCAAATTCCACGTATTCGATCTTCCACTTGACTTTTTTTTGTACAGTGCATTTTTTTATTAAAACATTGTATATACTTAAATTAACTTTACAATTAGCTTATTTTTCACTATCACTTTAATAATACCCCTTTAATACTCTATACAGGCGACCCGACAAAGACTTACTCTAGCTACATGATTGGCGAGAAGCTGAAATTACAGCAAAAACATTAAATGTAACATATGCAACCTCTCCTTATTCTCTCTTTACAATATATATATACCCCTAAACTTGCAAAGGTTTATAAATAAAGTTTAAAGTGTTTCCTACCTGAGCGCAGATCTGCTTCCTGCTGCTTTCTCCTTCGACGCTCTTCAAAATGGCCGCGACCTTGCATGTTTAAGCGTCGACGTCATTTGGAGCAACAAAGATTAAAAAAGGACAATTTATTAATATGTTCAATTATATTTTCTAAACCATTTTTTAATATATGAAATATGCATATTTTAATTTTGAAAAAAATATGAGAAAATTAATAAAAATATTCTTTATCCAAATATATTTTTTTCAAATAAATATATCTAATTAAAATTTTGTAGTCTGTGTTTTATTATATTAATTGAAATGTAATGAACTTCTTTATTGTATGTTATTCAATCGATATTTCTTATAAATTCTACTTACCTCTAATCTTGTGCAATTTCCTTCTGATCTATCCTGCTTCTTGCTTTAAATGAACTTCTAAATCAATTCTGCAGCACTCATACCAGCAGCTATGGAAATAAATGAAGGACATTGAAATCCATTAAAATCAATATAAAAGCGTGGGAAAACATCTTTTCAATTTTTTTTTAAATTAGAAATATATTTTTAATAATGGCATTGTATTTTTTTATTTAAAATATACTTTTTTATAGCATATATATAATATTTTAAACTTTATAAAAATCACTTTTTTTAAATTAATTTCTACCTTTTAAATGTTAAAGCTACCTTATTAATCAATACCTATTTTTTATATTAATTTAAATTTTTTACTAATACTAATAATTACAACTATTTTATTAACTAAAAAAAACTTTTTTAAATTTAATATTTAAATTCTTCGTACATATTTTTAAGTTTTAAATACATTTTTTTAAAATAATTAATTATTAACTTGTTACATTTACAATTATTTTTTGTTTATTATATATTTAAAATATTTTTGAAAATACTAGAGTAATAAATAAGTATTAATCCATTGATTACTATTAATTTATAAATATAAAACTATTTTTTCATATTTTTTAAATACTTGAGTATTACTTGAGTATTAATCCTATTACATATTAAACTATTAACTTGTTACATTTACAATTATTTTTAGTTAATATATATTTTATTTAAATATTTTTACATACTTGTTTATTAATTTAATATTAATCATTTTATTAATTTTAATTTTTTTAAACAAACTTTTTGTTTATTTTTAAACACATGAGTATTTTTTAAATGTATTTTATTTATATGTAATTTTATTAAATTAATTAAATATTTTTAATCCTTGAGTATTAAGTTATAATTAATACATTTTTAGAAATAAACAATTTTTTAAAAATAATATTTAAATAAACAATTATTACTTAATTTTAAACTACAAAAAATAGAAAGAAAAATAATTATACTTACGTTGTAAAGACATGCGTTGTAATGACATCTGCGTTGTAATAGCATGCGTTGTAAAAACATGCGCTGTAAAAGCACTTGCGTTGTAAAAGATTTGTTGTAATGGTAGTGCGTTGTAAAAGTTGCGTTGTAAAGGATCTTCCCCCGTCCTGGGTACCCAGCCCTGCCGTCCCTTGCGCCGCAGCGGAATTTGCCGCGTGGCGAATGGGTTAACAGTAAGGCCATGTTTTCCTCGTGCAACGTTGAAGTTGTATACAACTTCTTAAAACAAGCATTTGAAATCCAATAGGCCACAGGTTTGCGAGAGTTTGAACTATTGGCAGTGTAAATGATAATGCCTTTTATTTATGTGTTTACGAAACCTGCAAGCGGCGTGTAAACACAGCTTGCTGGTTTTGTAAACACATAAATAAAAGGCATTGTCATTTACACTGCCAATAGCTGAAACTAGTGCAAATGCAAGGCTTTTGTGGCACCTGCGCTTTAGCTTTCAACATCGTAAGCTAAAGTGCAGGTGCCACTATTGCTTCAAAAGTAAAGTAATAGAAAAAAACCTTGTTTTTTGTATTTCTTTACTTTTGAAGCAAGTGCAGGTGCCACGAGTGTAACAAAAGTAAGCAAAAAGAAAAAAAGGCTGCTGCATGCTTTTTTATTTATTTACATTTAGACCCGACTGGTGACTTGAGTATGCATTTAGAGCATGCAGCGCTTAATTGCGTAAATCTTTGAGGCTTGTAGCGATAAGATTTTAATAATCCTGTTTTTGTATTTTCTTTATTGTAATTTGTGCCTTCTCCCCCGGTTTTAAAAATCTGCCCACTTGCCTGCACTGTAATTGTCTTTCACCGCTTTTTCGGCGGGCTCCCTTGCCAAGCATTCCCATTTCGGCGGACATCTTTGAGGGAGGGAAGGACGCCTGGCGGCGCCATCTTGGTTGACGGTCTAGTCGTCAGAAGGACGCTACACCCTCATTTAAGGCGAGTGATTGATCTGACCAGTCCTTAGACCTGACTGGTGACTTGAGTATGCATTTAGAGCGTGCAGCGCTTAATTGCGTAAATCTTTGAGGCTTGTAGCGATAACATTTTAATAATCCCGTTTTTGTATTTTCTTTATTGTAATTTGTGCCTTCTCCCCCAGTTTTAATAATCTGCCCACTTGCCTGCATTGTAATTGTCTTTCACCGCTTTTTCGGCGGGCCCCCTTGCCAAGCATTTCTATTTTGGCAGACATCTTTGAGGGAGGGAAGGACGCCTGATGGCGCCATCTTGGTTGACGGTCTAGTCGTCAGAAGGACGCTAGACCCTCATTTAATACGGTCATGTCCACGCGCAGTGGTCACGCGCAGCGGGCTCGCCGGACTCTCGCTGGAGTCGCGCCAGAGTCCAGCCCGTCTGCGCCCGTTCGCGCTCGGTCGGGGTCAGGGGCCTGGCCCTCTGGCCGGCGACAGGTATTTTCCTCTAGAGATCTACTAGATTTGGATACTGGTAGGCAGATGTTAGTTCCCACCATCATGACTAAGCTAGAAGATTTGAATATTCTTCGGCCATGCAGGGGTAGGTTTGGGTCAGTCCCGCCTTCTCTGAAATTAACCCGCCTAAACTAAACACAAGGTCACTTCAAAAGCACCATCTGGAAATTTTCACTCTTCTTCAAGATGAGGACACTGATGTTTTAACTCTCACGGAGACATGGCTGGGCAAAAATTCCCTGCCTGATATTATAGCTGCCCTTCCCAACGATTATGATGCGGTATGGCACAATCGTGCGGACAACGCCCGGGGTGGGGGGTAGCAATTCTGTTTAAAAAAGACCGAAAGGCTGTTAAAATAGCAGCTGAGACCGTAGAACTAGCCGACATACTTGGAGTGAAGATCACTCTGAATAATTCATGTCTAGTGATTCTTACAGTTTACCGCCCTCCAAACTCCACTTCAGCATTGAATGACTTATTTGCTCCTATCATGTCTGATTTATGTACAAGATATCAAAAAATTGTGGTAACCGGGGATTTTAACATGCATTGGGATAAAGCCCAGAAAGACCCGCCAACTCGACATCTGGAGAATACTATGTCCTCACTGGGTATTAGACAGCTTGTAGATGCCCCCACACATGTTAAGGGGCACACCCTAGATCTTATTTGGACTTCAGACCCAAAGGTAAACCTTGTGGACATTATACCATGTATTTGGTCGGACCATCACTTGGTGAACTGTGAGAATCCCAATTGCAAGTTATGAATCTATGACATAATATATCGACAGACAGAATATCTCCATACAAAAATATCGACACACAAATATCGAAATCAAAAATATCGAAGTTATATCTACATAATGGTAAGTACAAAAATATCAAAAAAATATTATCGTAGTACAAAAATATCAAAATTAAAAATATCGTTTTTTTAAATGTATTAATAATAATTTAAAATTAATTTAAAAATACATATAATTGTACAAATATTAAATAAAAACATTAAAACATATTAAAAATATTATAACTAATACATATACATTTAAAATAAAATTCTACATATACATTTATAAATATACTTACTCCACATATTACAACAGTAGAAAAAGCGTTGGATAGCATAGGGGTTTAAATTACTATTCCCACTCCAGAGAGTGCAACAGTAGGGAAAGCGTTGGATAGCGTAGGGCTTTAAATTACTATTCCCTCTCCAGACAGTGCAACAGTAGGGAAAGCGTTGGATAGCGTAGGGGTAAAAATTACTATTCCCACTCCAGAGGGTGCAACAGTAGGGAAAGCGTTGGATAGCGTAGGGGTTTAAATTACTATTCCCACTCCAGAGAGTGCAACAGTAGGGAAAGCGTTGGATAGCGTAGGGGTTTAAATTACTATTCCCACTCCAGAGGGTGCAACAGTAGGGTAAGCGTTGGATAGCGTAGGGGTAAAAATTACTATTCCCACTCCAGAGGGTGCAACAGTAGGGAAAGCGTTGGATAGCGTAGGGGTAAAAATTACTATTCCCACTCCAGAGAGTGCAACAGTAGGGAAAGCGTTGGATAGCGTAGGGGTTTAAATTACTATTCCCACTCCAGAGGGTGCATCAGTAGGGAAAACGTTGGATAACGTAGGGGTTTAAATTACTATTCCCACTCCAGAGGGTGCAACAGTAGGGAAATCGTTGGATAGCGTAGGGGTAAAAATTACTATTCCCACTCCAGAGGGTGCAACAGTAGGTAAAGCGTTGGATAGTGTAGGGGTAAAAATTACAATTCCCACTCCAGAGGGTGCAACAGTAGGGAAAGCGTTGGATAGCGTAGGGGTAATAATTACTATTCCCACTCCAGAGAGTGCAACAGTAGGGAAAGTGTTGGATAGCGTAGGGGTTAAAATTACTATTCCCACTCCAGAGGGTGCAACAGTAGAGAAAGCGTTGGATAGCGTAGGAGTAAAAATTACTATTCCCACTCCAGAGGGTGCAACAGTAGGGAAAGCGTTGGATAGCTTAGGGGTAAAATTTACTATTCCCACTCCAGAGGGTACAACAGTAGGGAAAGCGTTGGATAGCGTAGGGGTAAAAATTACTATTCCCACTCCAGAGGGTGCAACAGTAGGGAAAGCGTTGGATTGCATAGGGTTTCAATTACTTCCCACACTACTCCCCCGTAACAAACAACACACTAAACATTAAAAAAAACCACAATTAATAAAAGTTTCAATTAATCAATTAATAACAATAAATATTATTAAATTGATGTAAGTATAAATGAACTAATTAACACTTAATAATTACCAATTAATTAACAATAAATACCATTAAATAAATACAATCTCTTTAATTAATTACATGTAATTATATAACACCCTATTTCCCTATAAACACACAACCCACTACACATAAATAAATCACATCATTTAATCACTTAATAATTATTAATTACCAATTAATTATTAATTAACAATAACAAAAAATTATAAATAAAAAATATTAACACTTTAACTCTAATTAATGTAATTTACTACTTAATATTATTTAATTACAAATTAATTAATAATTAACAATAACAATAAATTAAATATATTAGCACAATAAATCTAATTAATTTAATTAACTAATTAATATTAAAAAATTACCAATTAATTATTAATTAACAATAACAATAAATTAAATATCTTAGCACATCAAATCTAATTAATTTAATTAACTAATTAATATTAATTAATTACCAATTAATAATAATTAACAATAACACCAAATTAAATATATTAGCACATTAAATCTAATTAATGTAATTAACTAATTAGTCTTAATTAATTACCAATTAATTATTAATTAAATATATTTACAAATATATATTAATTAGTTATTATTAAATTACTTCCCACCCTATTCCCCTATAAACCCACAACCCACTCTAATACTAAAACGCAAAATGTAAACAAAATTACTAATTTTCAAACATACATTTCTAAACATATTTAGCAAACATATAAACAACATAATAAAATACATAACACTAAACAACAAAATTTCGATATTACTAACATACATACCTTAATATCGATATTCTGTCTATCGATATGATGTCACATCGATATACTATACCATCGATATTAAAACATCGATATAATTGTATATCGATATTTTAATTTCGATATTTTGTCTGACTACCGCAAGTTATCCGTCCCAAAAACCTCCAAAACTGAAAAAAGTCCGGCAGTGGATAAAAGTTGATTCACAATCCTTGATTAGTAGTCTTCCTGAGCGTGTCCAATCATTAGCCTCTAGTGGAGATTTAGAACAGGACTATAAGGATATAACGCGGAATCTGAGTCAGGCGATCGACCAGATAGCACCTGAGAGACTACAAAAAGCAAAAGGAGTAGGAAAAGGTGCCCCATGGTTCACCCCGCTTCTGAGGGACCATAAAAAGAAACTCCGCTTCTAGAAAGGACTTGGAGGAGAACAAAAGACGGGACAGATCGGGAACAATATAAAATCTCACTTAAGTCATATAAAAAACTGATTATGGCAACAAAAGCAGAATTTTATGAAACCCGTATAAATCAAGCCGAGAACATTCAGAAGGAAACGTTTAAAATCTTAACTGAGTTGAGTAAAAAAACAGAAATGATGGAAACAACAATAAATGTTGATAGTTTTCAAAGCTTCTTTCTTGAGAAGGTGGAGATTATCCTTTCTGAGATAAAGAACAGTGCCCTGAATGGCCCTTTTCCGTCACAGGAAGCTCAAATTCTCTCGGAAGCATATATTTCAAGGTTTCCAGAGATAGACTCTCTAAGTCTTGAGCAGCTTATGAACAACACCAAATCAGGCTCCCTGGTGGACCCGTGTCCCCCTAGGGTTTTTCGTCTGGTGCGTCCTATCTTAGAAGACCATATTATCTCCCTACTCAACAGCTCAATGAAGACTGGCCATTTACCACAGAGTCTCAAGGAGGCACGTGTTAAGCCTCTGTTAAAGAAGTCTGGAGCCGACCCGGCTATTTTAAAAAACTACAGGCCGATATCCCAACTGCCTTTTCTGTCCAAGGTTCTGGAGCAACATGTGTTGAAGTCCCTTTCCTTATTCCTGGAGTCACACCATCTACTCCAGGAGCGCCAGGCAGGGTTTCGTGCACATCACAGCACCAAGTTGGTGATGCTCTCGGTACTGGATGAGCTGAGAGGTATGGCTGACAGTAAGAAACCGAGCGTCCTTATACTCCTACACCTATCGGCGGCGTTCGATACTGTCAGCCATTCCCTGCTACTGGACAGATTGGCCACTTTTGGGATAAGGGGTCTGGCCCATCAATGGCTTCAATCCTTCCTGACGGGCAGAACCCAGAGGATTCAACTGGGGGATTCTATCTCCGAGGTGGGTATTCTGGAGTGTGGAGTCCCTCAGACCTCCGCATTATCCCCACTACTATTCAACCTCTACCTCCAACCGTTGATTGACTCTCTAGCTAACATGGGCTGTCATGTGTTTACTACCCAGTTGCTACTGAGTATTGACAACACAGTCCTGGCGCAGACCAATGCTCAGAACATTCTCAGACATACGGTTGGTTGGATGACTGCAAACCTGTTGAAAATAAACCCGGAAAAAACGGAGGTTCTGGTGGTTTCCACCTTAGCCTCACCCTGGAGTGACCTATATTGGCCCCAGGAACTAGGTCCCTCACCGATACCGTGCGATAAAGTAAAAAGTCTCGGTATTAAGATTGACAATGAGTTGTCAATGGCCAGTCAGATTTCCTCAGTAGTAGGGATGTGTACTGGTTTGATCAGACAGCTGCGTAAGTTGGCCCCTCTTCTCTCCTTTTCCGCACTCCGTATGGTTGTTTCTGCTACCATCGTCTCGAGGCTGGATTATGGGAATGCCCTTTATCTAGGTCTGCCTAAAATCCTGACCAACAGATTGCAGGTGGTCCTGAATGATGCGGCGCGTCTGATCTTCAGGCTACCTAGAAGATCCCATGCCTCTCCTCTACTGCTCAAGCTACACTGGCTCCCTATCAAGCAGAGGGTGGAGTTTAAGAGCTTGTGCACGGCCCATAAGGCTATCTATGGGCAAGCCCCTGCCTACATCAAAGAACGCTTGGAGGTTTATACCCCCAAACGAGTCTTGAGGTCTGCTGATTCCCAGTTACTAGTCTGCCCTCGTTACAAGCTAAAAACCAAAGGAGGGAGATCTTTTTCGGTTCTGGTTCCACAGATATGGAATAAATTACCAGAATCACTTCGGAGAGAAGCGAATCTCCTGCGTTTCAGGAAGCTGTTAAAAACCCTTTTATTTAGGGAGGCACTTGGCCCATCCAAATAAGTTGCATTATAGGCCTTTTCTGCCTCTCTTACGTTCTCAATCATTGCTGTTTGTTATCGGTCTTGAGCGCCTAGAGACCTGTAGGTGAGTTGGCGCTATAGAAACCTAAGTTAACAATAACAATTAACAACATTTGTTACAATGGCACATCCGAGCTTTAGCTTTGAACATTTTATGCTAAAATGCGGGAGCACAATGCTTCAAATGTAAATAAATAGAGAAAAAAATCAAATTTTTTTCTATTTCTTTACTTTTACCCGAGCTTTAGCTTGAGCTTTAGCTAAGCGCGGGTGTCACCATTTAAAAAAAAACAAAACAGAAATAAACAGAAAAAGAAAGGCATGCAGCCGCGTTCGGCCAGCAAATAACAAAAGAAAAGCGTGGCCACCATTATTCTTGAAGAGGCATGCCACGCTGGATAAATGAATAAAAATAAGCATTGAGGCAGAGCATGTCCTGCAAAAGGACAAAGCTATTTAAGAAAATAGTGCTCAGAGGCTCTAAATAAAGCCTACTGAGTGTAACAGTAAGTGTCCTCATGGGAGGTTACAAGAAAAGAAAGAGCGGTACTAAGGAGGGACTACTAAGCCTATTGACCAATGAAAAGCCACCATTTACAAAGGACAGGACAGAAGCCATTTAAAAAGATGGGTGGAAAGGAGCTTCATGCCCTTATCCTGTAAACAGCATGTCTCGAAGAGACAGCCAAGCGCTGCCTAGGCAAGACCTAAAAACAAACAGGAGGGACAGCTGTCATTATTGCAGCAGGTGAAGTGGCACAGGGGTGGAAATGGCCCCTAGTATGCTGTACGGAATGCCTTTAGATACTGAACAGGAGTGGAGGGAGGCATATTCCTTACTTGCATTAGGCCCTATAGCGTCCTTGTTTCACCATTGTAAATGAACAGAAGCAACATTTTATGTTGACAAATGGTCAATAGTCCTGTTGTGAGTTACACAAGTAGATCATGTGTTGTTATGTTCTGTTGAGATGCCAGGTGAACAGAGGGGGGTCTGCTGCTATGTTTTGTCTCTGTTGAGATGACAGGTGAACTGAAGGGGGGTCTGCTGCTATGTTCTGTTCTGTTGAGATGCCAGGTGAACTGCGGGGGTCTGCTACTATGTTTTGTCTCTGTTGAGATGCCAGGTGAACTGAGGGGGGTCTGCTGTTATGTTTTGTCTCTGTTGAGATGCCAGGTGAACAGAGGATGGTCTGCTGCTATGTTTTGTCTCTGTTGAGATGACAGGTGAACTGAAGGGGGGTCTGCTGCTATGTTCTGTTCTGTTGAGATGACAGGTGAACTGAGGGGGGTCTACTGCTATGTTTTGTCTCTGTTGAGATGCCAGGTGAACTGAGGGTGGTCTGCTGCTATGTTTTGTCTCTGTTGAGATGCCAGGTGAACTGAGGGTGGTCTGCTGCTATGTTTTGTCTCTGTTGAGATGACAGGTGAACAGAGGATGGTCTGCTGCTCCGTTTTGTTGTGTTGCGATGCCAGGTAATCTCAGGGGGTCTGCTGTTATATTTTGTATCAGTTTGAATTGTCTGGCATTGAGCAGAGGGGGATTCTGCTGCTATGTTTTGTTTCTGTTGAGATCCCACATCGACGGAGGCAACTTCTGCTGCTATGTTTTGTTTCTGCTGAGATGCCAGGTGGACGGAGGGGGCGCCTGTGACCACCAGGCCTAAAGGGCGAAGATGTGCTCCAGATCAAGGTTATTCACTGTATGTCAGAAGCAGGTCACATCAAACGCGCCATGTTTTTGGGAATCTAGGCAGCCACTTTCGCCACTCTTGTGGCTCGGTGCACAACTCCTGTCCTTTTCGTCTTCACTAGGCATGTATAGATTGTCTCGATTACCTGCTTTTACTCGTGCAGGGTGCGTTCACTAAAGAAGCGTTTCGAATATGTCGCATTTCTCTTTCACTCACTGTATACACCCAGCTGGAAAAAAATAACTCCCCTCCGTCTTTTTGGAATACATTTGTCGTCAATGAGCAGTCAGGCGAGTCGACGAAGGTGGTAGTTCGGGATGAACAGTATCTTTGTTGCACATGCATATCTTACCACATCTACAGGTTCCGGAACTACCTAGTCTGGATACACGTGAACAATAGCAAAGGCCAATGCAGCACTCACCATGCACAGACTGGACTCCCACCCAACCCTACACAAAATGACAGCTTGCACCCCCATGAAGTGTTTGCCCTGGCACCAGATCTTCTAAAGACAGGATGGGATGTCCTACAATTCCCACCGCCATCAGCTGTTGTCAGAGACTACAGGTGGTGGTAGATTTACAGTAATCACCAAAAGTAGGTGTTGGTAGTAGAGCTCAGCAGGTCATCATCCCACGACCAAGGGTTCCCTCTGTGACAGATGAAAGAATAATACAGCAGCAAGGAAATTGGGTGGGACATCACTGTACAAAGCCAAATGTGGTTTAGGGATGACAACACTGTGTAAATGGTGAAGGTGTGCTGTATCAGTGAGACCATAATAATCTGATTTTTCCATGATTGCCAAAGGAAAACTCACTTCCCAGCAAGAAGTGAAGCCTTACTGAGAACTAGAGTCCTGGCTTTCAGGAATGTCACCCTCTGCCATGCTTATGGCATATCAGTTCCCCATCACGAGAATGTTGGTCTGGCATATACCACAAACTGATTGGGGAGGTCCTCTTGCAAACCGAATTTAATCACAGGCAGTTCTCTACTCCATGCTACGGCCTCTCTTACCAGGACCTGCTGAGTTCCACTACAGGGAAGGCTTG
The DNA here is from genome assembly GCF_964263255.1 of Lissotriton vulgaris. NCBI lineage: Eukaryota > Metazoa > Chordata > Amphibia > Caudata > Salamandridae > Lissotriton > Lissotriton vulgaris. The sequence goes on from NC_141694.1 coordinate 780,241,071, forward strand.
GCTTGGCAGTTCATAGTTCGCAGTTCGCAGTTCCCATGAGGAACAGGCTCAAGACTGATTTGCATATAGCTGGGTCTGAACTGGGGCGGCGAAGTGAGCTAAAGAAGGATGATGGGTTCAACGCAGATCTGTGACTGGGAGTGAGTGTCTTAAAAGTTTCAGCGCTCTCTCAATCATTTCTTTGTGTTTGCTGAGTTCCACTACCAGAAGCTGACGTTGGTGATTACAGGTAACATCTGTCTGGGTACCACCAGAAGCTGCAAAGTTATACAGTGAAAGCTTCTTTCCCAGCTACAGTCCCTCTTAGAGTTTCTGTCCACTCTAACCAGTCAAATGAGCAGTGATCATGTCACTATGTTTACTACATTTTAATAAACATAGGCTTGTTTCTTCTAGGTGAATGCCTCATGATATTGGGTGCAGAGAGCAAGCCATAGAAAACCAGTTGGGTGTTAGTTTCATGGACTTACTTGGTTTCGGTTATCCTGCTGTCTCTACTGTACATGTGCGTTGGGTGATAGCCACATATGCAGTTTTTGCCACAAATGTGGCAGTGCACTGAGGACTGACCCATTCCCAGTGCCAAATAATTCCAGGCCCTAGTACATAGCCACATATGCAGTTTTTGCCACAAATGTGGCAGTGCACTGAGGACTGCCCCATTCCCAGTGCCAAATAATTCCAGGCCCTAGTACAGAAAAGACCTTCTCCCTGCTTCTACATTGTTGGACCTCATACTTATTTTTTAAATATCACAACAGTGAGTTGTCTTTAAACATCCTCTGCCACCTTGTAAAAAATTCTTTCCAACCACTGAATTAATTTTGTCTCTTCCTTCCATTTTATTAATCCAAGCACCCTGACCTAAGCTAGCATTACTATGCCAAATCTTCTTTCAAGAGCAAATGGCCACAGCTTATCATCCCCTGAGATCTTCTGGTATACCCATTCCAATACTACTCCACCCTTAGACACTTTACTTAGGGGTGTTCAAAGACTTTTCTTTCACAACCTTTGCATAGGTCTGGGTAAGATTGTGCATCTTTACAAGGCTGCAAAGGTGTACTTTACAAAATGTACAAAATGTGCCTACAAATAATGACTTTTGTGCCAGTTTATATGTCAAAAGGGAAACATCTGCTCACATTTTACATTGTTTGTGGAAATATTCTGAAAAATCTAACCCTGACAGGAGAAATCTGCATACATTTACCTTCCTGGCTGGGTCTGAATAAACTGATAATTACCCAGAATGCGATGAAAATGTATTTGAAACACCCAGTACAAGAGACAATCTTCACATAGGTGAACCTATAAATTAGTTTATAAATTAACCAAGGATTCTTTGCAAACTCCATTCAGGATAACAATTAAAAACATTGCAGAAAAAATAACTTTTCACACCCCTGGCCACTATGTAATTCATTCTCAAATGGCATCAGATTTCTGTATTTCATCAATTACAAACTGAACTTCAAAAATACCATACTAGGAGGAGTTTCCCAATCCTCCAGTTTCTTTCATGTTTGGACTGAAATGTGGCAAATTTCCTCCCTGAGTAAATGTAATCATATCTCCTGTATGCCAAGAGAAGTACAGTAAATACCCATTTATTATTCCAATTTTATATAGCACAGTCATGGCCCAGAGGCATGAGAGCACTTTACAAGAGCAACCATCAAAATAAATCTGTATCTAGCAATGGTAGGCACCTAAATAAATCATTTGGGGCGGTCATGCAGAACAGAAACTATGAACTGGATCCTACCGTTCTGCGGAGGTAACTCAGGGACGACCCTGACAGTAGAACGGACAGACACAATGATCATGCTGGAATTGGGAGTACTACCCCCTAAGCTACAATGGTGGTTCTTCCCAAGATACCCGACTAGAGATAATTTATTCTGGGCTGGACTACGCAAAACCATTAGAGACTTCTTCCACGAAAACAGGGCCCAAGATACTATGTTGACCACCTGGGACACTTTCAAAGCAGTTATTAGTGTAAATGTATTTCACTCAGGTCTACGCTCAACAAGCAAAAGACCAAGGAAAGAGTAACACTATTGGCAGAGTTTCCTAGCCGAACGTGCCCATAAAGATGCACCCACTCTTGTGCTGCAAAGAAAAGTTACACCTCTGAGGGAGAAGTTAGCAGCAAGTTATGCCAATTGAGCAGAATTCACTTTGCTGCATCTCAAGCGCATGAACTATGATAAAGGAAATAAGGTGGGCACTCTCCTAGCACGCCAAGTGTGCATTAAACATGAAAAGGAATGCATTAGTCACATTTGCAAAGAGGCAGGAGAAATGGTCACGTCCCAACCAGACAAAGCTCATGCCTTCCGGGAGTTTTGCAAAGCCCTGTACACTTCTGATTCTCGGGATGAAGCAGCTCAAAAAGATTACTGAGATGAGGTGAATTTGCCTCAGAAACCCGCAAATCAGAGTGAGGCCTTAGGCAGCCAAATTGAAGATGTGATTCAAGAGGCAATTTCCTTTATTAAATTTCACAAATCTCCTGGGCCCGACGGGTTCACAGCACACTTTTATAGAACTTTAACTGTGGAGCTGACGCCACTTCTTAAGCTCCTATTAAATCAGATAGCTACCATTAAACAAGTTATCCCCACCACGAGTGAGACTCTTATATATGTAATTCCAAAACTGGGTAAAGACCCCCAACTCTGCGCCTCCTATAGGCCTACAGCCCTCTCAATCTAGATATTAAACTATACCCGAATATACTAGTGCCGCTCACCTGCTCTCAGTTCCCGGATTTTAACGCGAGGAAAGTCACTGTTCGCCCACGGAAGGATTTACAATCTACAGGGGCTCTTCTCCCAGGTCGCGCTGCTGGTGGGAGCAGTTCCGCATTCGGCGGTAACTCTGCACGCTCCCAGCGTGCGCTGGACCAAGGAGAAAGAAAACTACTGCTGACCACACCGGGGGACTGCGAGGACCAGCAGCCTCTAGCTCTCACAGCTGGTGCCTCTTCCCCCGGTGGCCACGCCCCCTCATCGCTGTCTATTTACCTTTCGCGACACCCGCTCCGCGGGTGCCGCTCACCTGCTCTCAGTTCCCGGATTTTAACGCGAGGAAAGTCACTGTTCGCCCACGGAAGGATTTACAATCTACAGGGGCTCTTCTCCCAGGTCGCGCTGCTGGTGGGAGCAGTTCCGCATTCGGCGGTAACTCTGCACGCTCCCAGCGTGCGCTGGACCAAGGAGAAAGAAAACTACTGCTGACCACACCGGGGGACTGCGAGGACCAGCAGCCTCTAGCTCTCACAGCTGGTGCCTCTTCCCCCGGTGGCCACGCCCCCTTATCACCGCACAACATAAGAACAAGTTCAGTCCCTCCCGCAGCGCGGGGCGAAGCCCGGGCCAAGGGCGGGCCCTCTGAGGCCCTCCGAGGACGAAGAGGTCGGGTTGGGTACACCCCCTTAACATCTTTGCCTAACGGTACCTCAGGTAAACGTTTATTATCACCTTTATGTGTCTAGAGATTCCCCCTGCTACCTAGTACATAACGCCTAAACATCTTTCAAGACATAGAACCACGCCGCATTACACTTATCGGGACACCTCTGATTTCCCCAACCAGTGTTTACTATTGCAACTCGCCTACGATAACACTGCAATGTCTACCAGGGGAAGTAGAAGTAAAACTGCTGCAGCAAATAGTGCATCCATCATTGGCCCCATTGATAATTTCATCACGAGAACTCATGACGCTTTTGACCTAAGTATTTCTCTCCTCGAAAGAAGAGTCTCACAAGACTTAGAAGCTGCCAAGCGTAGGGCCTCATATGAACTATTAACAACTAAACGTTCCTCCCTTGGCGAAATTTTGTTGGCAAAAACCCCTGTTAAACAACACAAATTACAACCAGGCTGCCTGCAGGAAATACGGCCTGACATTCATACCATTCCTAATGAAATTAACCTATCGGCTACAGACCCACTGATTGACTGTGATTCTGACACGACTAATGATCTGGAAAAGACACCAGATCTAAATATAAATTTCTCTCCGGAAAATATAGAAGCGAATAGCCCTATGCTATTAAGACCCACTGAAGAGGGTGCTATTCGCAAACAGACTCAACAACCAACAATAAGTATCCCTCCTGCTGCAAAATCGTATAAAAAATCTAAAGTCCCATCTAGAAAATCCACAATCAAGTACCCCACAGCTAATGGAGTAACAAAACAACCTGACCCTTCAACTGAAGCAATGCAGGAAAAGGTCCAGGAATATATAAATAACCTTGATGCATCAGTAAAACAAATAAAAGATGACCAATTAATAGAAAGTTTTGGCAACCTCCTGGCTATTTTCATTTCACCAATTGAATCTAGACTGACTCGAATTGAAAAGAAACTCGAGGAACTCATCGCTGTTAATAAAAAGACTCCTACTAGAGACACTGTACCCACAAATACAGCAGTAAAAGCTAATATCAGTAAACCCACCACTACAAAACAGACAGAAAAAGCTACATCATTTGTAGCCAGCAAAACAAAACCACAACCAAATTCACTTACTATAGAAAGCAAAGATAAGTCTACAAATAACTCTACTACAGGAAATGGCCCAACTCTACCTATAACCACTAACACTCAGGCGGTAACTATTACTCCAGGAAAGTCGACAACATCATCTCAGGAACAAAAAAAAAGACACAACCGTTTAACCTCCACTACCACAAACTCTCAAAAACCCCGGCTAACTCATGACCTACCATACAATTCAAGGCAGATTCCTTCAAGAATCAATCTTCCTCCCGAATGTGGTGCTTATGTATTGATTCTGGTTAATGTACCGAGGCTTAGGCATGATCAAGAGGAAACTTACTCATCTTTAAAAAACAAGATCCTCCATTGGTTGATAGCAAATTGTAATTATCCGATAGAATGCACAGGAGAAATAAACAATGTACAGAGAGTAGGATGGATAGGCCCTTTAAAGAAAAAATTCGAAGGTGATTGTGTATCTATAAGTTTCAAAAATCCACAATGGGCCGAGAAAACTCTAGCTAGAGCCCCTCCACCCTCGGTTTGGGAATTCAACACTACCCTACTTCCGTTGGGGTACTTCTATAGGCATCTGATTACTGATGCACCAACAATGGAATCCAATCCAGCCACCCCCTTTTTTGATCACCATCCAATGTTTGTAAATAACTCCCCCTTTTTACAGCAGTATCCTAAATTCTCATATCCGAATATCCATATGCAAAGACATCAACCACAGATCCATCCCCACTTTGCACCTAATCCCTATCTGTCTACAATGTCAAACAAAGAATATAGGGACCCCCGTTGGCAACAAGTCGCCGCCGCACCTGGCAATCTCTATAGTATTCCAACACAAAATAGGTTTGCTGCATTCTCCACTCTTGATTTCAATGATTGACAACAAAATAATTATTCGGTAGGACCAGAGAACTATACACCAAACCCAGAAGGCCAGACGTCAGGTAGTGCCCTCAATACTCAGGGAACAGACATTCATAATTTAACAGCAGAGAATACCCTGATCACCCAAAATCAAGTAGGGCCAAATGATGAAACTAACTTAGCACAAACAAAAATTAGCCCTCAACTTCAGGGAAACTCAATAACTAGGATAACTCCTCCCAATCAAAACAGAAGTACTTTTTCAATATACATAACATTTTGGAACATAGCAGGTTTGCTGGCTAAAGTAACAAACCCTAACTTTTTAACCCAAGTGACTGTGAGCAGCATTATCTGCCTTCAGGAAACTTGGGCTATTGACCCATTAAATATAATAGGATATAAGACTTTTCTTTCTCCAGCAAAAAAATCTTCATCTGGAAGAAATAGTGGCGGTCTAACTACCTATATAGCCAATACTTTACATCATGAAGAGATAGTTCCCGTTAAACTACATGAGAATTATCAAATAGTTATTCTCAAGATAACTAAACAGACGTTATATATTATTGTAAACTTCTATAATAATAAGAAACTAGACGATCTGACTAATCTCCTTCAAGAGATTTCTCTTACTTTACAAGACCTAAAAGAGAAATTCATTAACAAAATATGTACCATACTTTGGGGTGGTGACTTCAATATCCACTTATGTGAGAATAATAACACAGACAAATGTGGGATAGAGGAAGATGATGGTAATATGATCACTCACTTTACTCACTCTCAGGAAGGCGAAAAAATGAATGAGGCTATAACTGAATTAGAATTGCCCTTTGCAAATGAATTAAAAACCTCCCAAGTACCTTTTACACCAACCTTTAATGGTAGGGGACTAACGAGTCTGATAGACTACATTATGATTTCAGCACATAAAGGCCCAAACATAGAACTATTTGAAGTGGTCAAAAACCCTTTAAGCGACCACTTCCCGATCGTAATCACCCTAAGAGAACAAAAAAAACAAAAAGAATTTGATACATTTTCTCTACTAAATCAACAAAACCTAGAGATGGGGTCTCTTAACGGTTACACCCTAAAATGGGTAAATGTTGATAAAAAAGCCATCACCTCAGGAGTAGTTACGGCATGTAAAAAGGAGATATCACTTTGTCTAGACTACGAGGCAGAAAGTTCCAACATAATAGCTAGTTTCAATACTATCACAGAAAAGATACAAAAATCACTAACTAGATCTTGTAAACAGATTAATTGTGAAAAGAAAGGCTGGTTTAATTCAGCTTGTACTAAAGCACACACAAAACTAAAAAAAGCGCTGGGCAGGAAAGATAGAGACAGGGCGAAAATTACTGCTCTAAGGAGAGAATACGCCTTAGCAATTAAAAATAGAAAACAAGAGATAAAAACAGAGTTATGGGAGCGCCTAAAGAAAAGCTCAGAACTCAAAGATAGCGCTGAGTTCTGGAAAATAGTAAGGTCACCATACCTCACAGGCAAGGAGGATATACCCTCTATCGATGTTGCAATCACTAACACCGAATGGGTAAACCACTATTCAAATGTTTTTGGTCTAGGACGATCATTTAACACGGAAACAATAGACTTGTTGAACCAAGTTACCTATCCGTTAAACCTGCAGTTCATGCATGATGAGGTACAGAAAGCATTAAGATCCTCAAAAATAGGCAAGGCCCCGGGGCCTGACGGGGTACCCGTTGACATTTATAAATACGAGGAAGAACTCTGGTCCCCGCTCCTGACAAATGTATTGAACGCATCACTAGAAGAAGGGCTGATAAAATCATGGAAGACCTCAGTACTCGTCCCGATCTTTAAAAAGGGAGACCGAAACTCACCAACTTGTCATAGGCCTATCTCTCTCCTGGACTCTCTCTGGAAGGTCGCTGGTCGAATCATTCTCGAGAGACTCCAGGAGTGGGCTGTTATTAATAACGCCATATCAGATATACAATATGGATTCCGCGAGGGTCTAGGCACCGTGGATCAAGCATTAAATCTGACCCTATTGGCAGGAAAGTACCTAGAGGCCAAGGGGAGTGTCTTTCACATGGTGTATGTAGATCTATCCGCAGCCTTCGACTGTGTTATACACTCAAGGCTGTGGATGATCCTGCTGAAAATGGGTGTGGATCCTCCTATTGTAGACTTCCTGCGAGAACTCTATACCGGAACAACAGGCAGAGTGCGTTTCGGAATAAAGGGCCAACTGACAGACAGCTTCAGTGTTGAAAAGGGGGTCCGACAGGGATGCGTTCTGGCCCCTTTTCTATTCACCCTCTATACAAATGGCCTCGAGTCAGCAATGCTTGAGGGTAGCAAAGACCTCCCCTCGGTCGGTCGTCGGCATATACCCGCTTTGCTATACGCCGACGACGCGGTCATTTTGGCTAGAACAACAGTGGAACTGCAGCGAGAGCTGGACAGATATTGTGAATTTATGTTAAGCCTGAACTTGTTTTTAAATGTTAAGAAAACTTTTACTATGCACGCAGGGAGAAAAAGCTTGAAACCTAAAAGACTATTTGTGAAAGGAGAAGCTTTGGAAAGAACATCCACCTACCAATACCTGGGAATCGTCATCGACGACAAATTCAAGTGGAAAGCGGCAATTTCTGCAAGGAAATTATCATTTTTGAAAGCAACAACGGCCTTGAGATCATTTGTTCAAAAATTGGGTCACAAGCCACCTTTAGAAACGTTAAAAATCTACAAGGCAAAATGTGTCAGTACCGCCACATACGGGGCAGGGATATGGGGATATGCAAACGTGACTGACTTACAAAAAATAGAAAACGCCTTTTTAAGATCCCTATTGGGGCTACCAAAAAATTCATCTACATACGCCTGCCACGAAGAGCTGGGCATAGACCACCTAGAGGACATTATAAGAACTCAACCTATAATGCTCTGGCGCAGAATTTGGGTCACTGAACAATGCCATCTAACCAGACTCATCATCCAGGATATACAGAAGCTTGAGCACTATGGGCGGATGAAATGGACAGCCTACGTAAAAGCCTTTTTAAAAGACATGGGTTACAGTCATTACTTTACAGATCCAACATCTTTAAGCAGTATTCCCAAACTAGAACTGAGGAAAGCATGTCTATCACATTTGCAACAAATACGTCTGCTAAAAGAAATCCATAAACCCTCTGTACAACAAAGTCTATTAGTCCAAACAGTAACATCTGTCGAACCTTATTTGATGTACAATATTACCCAATTTGAAAAACTACTTTTGACACGCTTCAGGTTCAACATGTTCCATCTAATGGTCTGTTTTCCCACACAGAATGATTGGTCATCAAAAATGTTGTTGTGCCCTTGTGATTCCCAATCACAGCAGTCAACGATACATACAGTTTTATTCTGTAAATTCTTTGAGGCACCCCGTAGACAATGGCTATTGCCCATACTCAAATATTGGGGCCTACGCCAATGTCGTCCAGCATTCCTGGCGTTACAGTATTTGGAAAATGAATTGATAGCAAAAGCAATTGCACGTTTCCTGAAATTCTGTATACGCCATAGGTCTAATCTCTAATAATCAAATGAATGAAGAGACCACAAGGGATGGCAGTAAAAGTCTATCTTTTTATGATTACATAAACTGTATTCTAAGCTTTCGAATTTTTAACAGTTTTTTCTAAATTAAACCAATGTATAAATGTATTTTTATGAACTTTTATGGTTTTCTTTTGTAAAACCGAATAAAGTTGTTTTTGATTTGATTTGATTTGATTACTAGTGACTTTACTTCAGGGAATTATTTCTGACTTGATCTCCCTGGATCCATAGGGGTTAATTCAGGGGAGGCAAACACAAGACAATCTCAGGAGGGTGGTTCACCTGGATGAGAAGGTTGCCAAGGAACAGATTCCTGCATCGTGGTAGCGCTCCATGCTGAAAGGGCCTGTGCCTGGCTGAAATGGACCTTCCTTTTACACACCCTATGTAAATGTGGCATTAAAGAACACTTCATCAGCATGGTGCAGGCAAACTATGAACATCCCTTGGCAGGTGTCATGGTTAACGGAGTGGGGTTTGATTACTTTTCACGACAACACGGTGCACGCCACAGGCTGCTTGCTCTCCCCATTCCTGTTCACTCTCAGCATAGAACCCTTCACGGCTATGACAAAGATTGCACCAGAAATTCAGGGTTCCCTTTAGCACTGGTGTTCACAAAATATCACCCTTTGCGGGCAACGTACTGCTCTACCTTACATCCCCTACAACTTCACTGGAGGCGTTACATCATGTATTGACATGCTATGAGAAAATGTCTCATAGGTATCGGATTTACCTCCATAAATCCTTTCTTCTAAACCTTACTCTACTGTCTTCAGAAATGGAGGCACTGGCTGGCTCAATCCCTTCAAACGTGTGAAAAACGAAATCACATACTTGGATATTAAGATCACCCCTAAGATTTCTGATCTGTACCCTGCCAGCTTCCCTCCCTTGCTCCGAAAGCTCAAAGTCGACCTTAAACAGTGGGCACCAATGTACCTCTTGTGGCTAGGATAGATCAATGCAATCAAGAAGATGATTCTGCCATGAGTCCTTTATCTTTTTCAAGGTCTCCCAATTGTGGTACCTTAGGAATTCTTTACAGATCTTCGTTGCCTGGTGATCCAATTTCTCTGGCGAGGCAAAAGAGCTCACCTCTCCTATAAAAATTGAAACTACCTAAGGGAGCCGGTGGACTGGCATTGCCTATCTTCCATCTATACTACAAAGAGGCTTAACTATGGGTGATTACTAAATGGGCACTGAGAGAATCAGATTAACCTTGGCTCTACATGGTTAGGGTCATTATGGCAGACTCGTGTAGGATGCCCCCCAGAAACCGAAGGCTGACTGTCCCGCCCAATGCCTTTCTCCGTACACCCACTGGCACCACCCTTAGGCTTTGTGATACAGTCACAAAGAGGCTGAGGTGGCCAACCTTTCCTTCCTCTTACAACCCCATCTATATTAACCCGCCCTTTCCTCTGGTATGATTTCTGATCTCTTTGGTGGGAAATATTGAACTTCAAACACTGTCAATAGGACTTTGCTTTAACAGACACCAAATTATACCATTATACCCAACTAAAACTCTGATGTACATTTAGAAGCCACAATAGATCTCACCTCCATTGAGACACTGATGCGGCAAACGAGGGACACTAAAGGCACCATTTCCTTTCTTTATGCCTACTTACTCCAGACTCTTACAAAACACACCCTGACATGTACACTTTTGGAACGCCATTTCAGCTACCCCAATGCAAGACTTAATGGCGGTAACTGTGGAATTATTTGTCTCCGTTTAATCACTCTCTAGGGCTTAGAGAAGCACACAACAAAGTTCTGTATGACTGGTATCTCTCCTCCACTAAACTGAAAAAGATTTTTCAGCAGCGTCTGATCTCTGCTGGAGGGGCTTTGGTCTCCAAGGTGACTTTAAGCACACTTGTCTGGACTGTCCAAACATTTCGGCCTTTTGGACTGAAATCTTAGCATAATTCAAAATGATACTGGCCCAGCTCATCCCATCCACACTAAGCGTTGTACTATTGGGCTTACCAGATGACTCCTCTCATAACCAAACCTCAAGCAATCGATCTATCTTGTTGCTGTGTCTGGGAGCCCTAAAGATGGCTCTAGCAGATAACTGGAATGAGGCCACAGCGCCCTCCTTATCGCTACGGCATGTTAGACTCTGTCATGCATTCACAATGGAGAGAATGATGGATATTCTCCGGATGCAAATAAGAATTTTGAGTGTCACTGGGTAGTGTTGGTCAACTTCCTACAGAGGGTCTTCCATTCACCACTTGCCCTATCCCCACAAGTGCACTCCATCTCTTCCATATCTGATTCCCCAAGGATCAAGCCCATCCAGCCCTTCTTAGTAAGGATTTCACAGGGCCATTCCTAGCTACCAAATCAAAGTAACAGCATTCCCTCCCACTCATAGTCTAAGTGGTTTTGGTTTACTTTTTCCATTTTATTAGTCCAGGTTTATTTTTGTCTTTGTGGGTACAACAGAACCATTACAGCAACTATTGTGCAATCTTGGCTCCACGGTTTATATATAAGCTTATAGCACTGGTGAAGTCTTGTTTGTATGTGTCTGTGTAACTCAATAGCCTTATTCTGATTGTTCCTATGACTTCTACCACATACACTATGTAATTCTAATGCTGTGCCTTAAAAAATGTAATAAAGACAGTGACAAATAAATCATTTGACCTTGCTACAGTGCTTGACATATAATGGTGGCAGCGAGGACTCAGAGAGAAAATTCCTAGTGTGTGGAACCATCAAGAATCAAAACTTTCCAACATTTCTCAGTGTCCTTGAACGTTCCTTTATCTAGACAACCTTCTCCTTTATGGAACTTCAGAATTTAGAACTGTGTTTCGTGCATCTTTCTGCTTCTTTTGTCGTTCAGGTCTATTTCTTAGTTGATTCCATCTTCTCCTGTCTCTTCTGTACTGTCTCACTACCTGACCATTTTTCTGATTGTCTTTCTGCAGTGAAATCTTGGTAAAATTAGGAGCTAGTTTGTTTTTCTTAAGCGGTCTTCAATAGAGTAGAAAATAACATTTTTCGCTGCTTGTACTGCCCGCTTCCCATTGAACTTTCATACCTCCTCCTATTTTCTCTTTGATTCTGACCATTATAGCGGTAATATTTATAACTATTTTCTTTCTTCTCAAGAACATATTTTGTGTGTCAATCAATCAATCAATCACAGCATTTATATAGCGCACTACTCACCCGGAGGGTCTCAAGGCGCTAGGGGGGTCCGCTACTGCTCGAACAGCCAGGTCTTGAGCTGGTTCCTGAAGGCGAGGTGGTCCTGGGTCAGGCGGAGGTGGGTCGGGAGGGAGTTCCAGGTCTTGGCGGCCAGGTAGGAGAAGGACCTTCCTCCTGCGGTGGCTCTTCGGATGCGGGGGACGGCGGGGAGGGCGTGGCCGGTCGATCGAAGTTGGCATGTGGGAGCGTAGAAGTTGAGGCGGCTGTTGAGGTATCCTGGGCCTTGGTTGTGAAGGGCCTTGTGTGCGTGGGTGAGGAGACGGAAGGTGATTCTCTTGTTGACCGGGAGCCAGTGCAGATCTCTCAGGTGTCCGGAGATGTGGCTGCGACGGGGGATGTCCAGGATGAGTCGTGCTGAGGCGTTCTGGATCCGCTGGAGTCTCTTCTGGAGTTTGGCGGTGGTTCCGGCGTAGAGGGAGTTGCCGTAGTCCAGACGGCTGGTGACGAGGGCCTGGGTGACCGTCTTCCTGGTCTCGGTGGGGATCCACCGGAAGATCTTACGTAGCATGCGCAGGATGTTGAAGCATGACGAGGAGACGGCGTTGACTTGTCTGGTCATGGAGAGGGAGGAGTCCAGGATGAAGCCCAGGTTGCGTGCGTGGTATGTCGGTTTAGGTGCGCTGCCCAGGGTGGGGGGCCACTAGGAGTCGTCCCAGGCGGAGGGTGAAGATCCCAGGATGAGGACTTCTGTCTTGTCCGAGTTCAGTTTCAGGCGGCTGCTCATCATCCACTTGGCTACGTCTGTCATACCTTCGTGTAGGTTGGCTCTGGCGGTGGTGGGGTCGTTGGTGAGGGAGAGGATCAGCTGGGTGTCGTCGGCGTAGGAGATGATGTTGAGGTTGTGTTGGCGTGCGATGGCTGCGAGGGGGCTCATGTAGACGTTGAAGAGGGTTTGGCTGAGCGAGGAGCCTTGAGGAACGCCGCAGATGACTTTGGTGGCTTCTGATTTGAACGGGGGAGGCGGACTCTGTGTGTCCTTCCGGCGAGGAACGAGGTGATCCATTCCAGTGCCTTCTCCTGGTTTCCGACGTTGCTGAGGCGCTGCACTAGGGTGCAGTGGCAGACAGTGCCGAAGGCCGCGGAGAGGTCTAGGAGGATGAGGGCCGCTGTTTCTCCGTTGTCGAGCAGGGCTCGGATGTCATCGGTAGCTGCAATCAGGGCGGTCTCGGTGCTGTGGTTGGCCCGGATGCCGGCCTGCGAGGGGTCGAGGGATCCGTTCGTCTCGAGGAAGGCGGCCAGCTGCTTGTTGACGGTCTTCTCGATGACTTTTGCAGGAAACGGGAGCAGCGAGATGGGGCGGTAGTTCTTGAGGTCGGTGGGGTCGGCTGATGGCTTCTTTAGTAGAGCGCTGAGTTAGGCATGCTTCCAGCTCTCCGGGAAGGAAGCGGTGTCGAAGGAGGTGTTGATGATGTCCCGCAGGTGGGGTGCGATGACAGCGTCAGCCTTGTTGAAGACGTGGTGAGGGCAGGGGTCGGTCGGAGATCCGGAGTGGATGGAGTTCATCGTGCGGATGGTGTCTTCGGTGCTGATTGGGGTCCAGGCGCGGAGGGTGGTGGTGGGGGCGGTGGTTCAGTCGTGGCGTGCGCCGGTTGAGAGCTGAAGCTGTTGTGTATGTCCGCGATCTTGTTGTGGAAGTAGGAGGCGAGGGAGTTGCAAAGGTCTTGTGAAGGGGTGATGTCGTTGTTTCCGGGGTTGGGGTTGGAGGGCTCTTTGACGATGTTGAAGAGTTCCTTGCTGTTGTGGGCGTTGTTGTCCAGTCGTTCCTTGAATGCAGTTTTCTTGGTGGCGTGGATCAGTTGGTGGTGTTTTCGGGTGGCGAGCTTGAGGGCAGTCATGTTGTTCGGTGTAGGGTCTCTGCGCCAGGCTTTCTCGAGGGCTTGGCAGTTCTTCTTGGAGCTCTTGAGTTAGTCAGTGACCCATGGGGCTTTCTTGCTGCCGGGTCTGGTGGGCGGGGTCTTCAGAGGGGCGAGGTCTTCTGCGCAGTTGCTGATCCACTTCGCGAGGTTGGTGGCCGCCTGGCTTGGGTTCGTTGCGCTGGTGGGAGGGTTCAAGCTCAGGGAGGTCGCGAGCTGGTCGGCTGTGATCTTGTTCCAACTTCTGCGTGAAACCTGTTGCTGGTGGTAGTGGATCGTGGTCCTTCTAAAGCTGAAGTGGACGCAGCTGTGGTCCGTCCAGTGGAGTCCGGTGGCGTGGCTGAAGGCGATGTCCTTGCTGGATGAGAACACGGGGTCGAGTGTGTGTCCGGCGTAGTGGGTGGGGGTGGTCACCAGCTGCTTGAGACCGAGGTTGGCGAGGTTGTCCAGCAGGGTGGTGGTGTTGCGATCGTTGTTGTTCTCCAGGTGGAAGTTGAGGTCCCCGAGGAGGATGTAGTCAGCGGAGGGGAGGGCGTTCGGGCTGATGAAGTCGGCGATGTCTTCGCTGAATTGTGTGCGTGGTCCCGGGGGTCTGTAGATGAGGGTGCCTCTGAGGTTGGTCTTGGGGTTGATGTGGATCTGGAAGTGCAGGTGTTCGGCGGGTGCGAGTTTGTTGTCGGTGTTGGTCGTGATGCGGATGGAGTTCCTGTGGACGATGGCGATGCCTCCTCCTGTTTGGTTGACGCGGTCCCTCCGGATGATCTTGTAGCCGTCCTGGATGGCGATGGCGATGTCGGGCGCTGAGGAGGCGTTCATCCAGGTTTCCGTGAGGAAGGCGACGTCTGGGGTTGTGGTGTCGAGCAGGTTCCAGAGCTCGACAGCGTGCCTGTGGACGGAGCGGGTGTTGATCAGGATGCACTGGAGGTGGTTGCTGCTGGAGTTCGGCTTGGTCAGTGCTGGTGTGGTGCAGGTCCGGATGCAGGTGAACTTGCAGGAGAGGCAGCAGAAGGGTCCGTGGGTGCGTCTCGGGGTGGCTCGATAGCAGCCCGGGATTCTACCGGCGTTGAGTGCGTAGAGTTCGGTGGCGTCGTAGGTCCGGCGGGTGGGCTGGTGTCTGCGGGAGCCAGGGGTCCTGGCACTGGGCGCGGTCCAGGCGCAGACGGGAGCAGATGGGCTTACCTTTGGCGCACCTTTGGCGCTCAATCGGCGCGCCCGCTGCGCGTGACCGCTGCGCGTGCGCACGGTCGCTATTTATGGCCAAGTGCGAGGGAGGGAGGAGCAGCTGGGAGGCGGGAGCGGGGAGGGCACAGAAAGAAAAGGGGGCGTGACCAACCTTGGGGAGCGGGGCGGGAGGGCACAGGGGTCAACAGAGGGGAGAGCAGCACAGGGGGGGCAGGCGAAAAACAAACTTTAAGCACAATGGGGCACACAGAAGCAAAAATAAAGGGGCACAAATCCCTAAATAGGCAACAGATAATCACGAGTACACAGACCGCAGGAGACCACGCCGAGCAATGGCAGGGGGCGTGGTCAGCCGGCAGCAGGCAGGGTCAGCGAGGCAGGCGGGGGGCACACGCTACAGCTGGTGGCCGTGCGGCGTGGGGTGTCCTAGGAATAGGTCACACTCACCTGCGCCGCACGGTTGCCATTTATGGCCAAGCGCGAGGGAGGGAGGAGCAGCTGGGAGGCGGGAGCGGGGAAGGCACAGAAAGAAAAGGGGGCGTGGCCAACCTCACGGAGGCGGGAAGCGGGGAGCGGGGCGGGAGGGCACGGGGTCAACAGAGGGGAGAACAGCACAGGGGGGCAGGCGAAAAACAAACTTTAAGCACAATGGGGCACACAGAAGCAAAAATAAAGGGGCACAAATGCCTAAATAGGCAACAGATAATCATGAGTACACAGACCGCAGGAGACCACGCCGAGCGACGGCAGGGGGCGTGGTCAGCCGGCAGCAGGCAGGGTCAGTGAGGCAGGCGGGGGGCACACGCTACAGCTGGTGGCCGTGCGGCGCGGGGGTGTCCTAGGAATAGGTCACACTCACCTCCGCCGCAAGGTCGCCATTTATGGCCAAGTGCGAGGGGGTGTTCTAGGAATAGTAACTCACAAATGTATTTGTGGTTAGAATGGCAAGGGATTTGCCCCAGGAATTTTGCTTTTTGGGATTGTTGGTCGTTGACTCAGTCTGTAATCTGAGACCTGGTGACCAGATATTAGCCAATATATTCCCGTTTAAGTATTACCCTCTCTCCCAGAGCAGTTCATGTCAACGTGGTTCTGGCTTAACAGTTTCAAGTACCCACATGAATTCAATATATATTAAAAATGACTATTACCTGCCACCCAAGCCTTTCTTATAGCTTTGGGGGCCTGGATTAGTCTGAATTGTCCCACTTGTAGTAGTGCAATGGTTGGTAGTTGTGTTGTTACTGTCATTCGCATCATGGCAGGAGCAATGTGTGGTGCAAGCTGCAGCGGTCTCCCGATGAGAGCTCTGGCACTTATATATTGTTTTTACAAACTAAGCACTGGTTGTTATAATTAGATACTTGTTTTGACTTTTTTTTTAATAATAACTGTAGTATTGGTCCAGTGATGTTAACTGAACTGATGGACTTTCAGAATATGCCCCATACTATGTGTGCCTACCCATTTTTCTCCTACAGTAGTAAAGCCCTTTTACCACGTGGGCTAGGTAATAAATATTGGGGAAGGCCAGGCGGGGCACGGAAGACCACTTGCGCCTGAACCACTATGCAACACACCCTTTGGCTCTATGCCTTTATTTATCGAGCCACGCACTACCACGCACTGTGCCTACCCTGCGGTGGGTGTCCCGGCGATTACCCGAGGGCGCCTACACAACAATAAACATCAAGTGAGTGAATAAAGGCTTAAATACACTCCTGGAATAGAAAGAAAACGTATTATAATTCCAAATGAACCTTTCTGGGACTCTTTTGTCTTCTTAGTTTAGAAGAACGCCACGAGCAGAGGTTAATGGTAATATATTTCTTGGACATGCCCGGAATACATAAGGAAAGTTCACAGTCTGCCTTTCGGTTCCTAGCCACTGTTATTCACCGAGCAACAGTATCTTTGGCCCTGTGGTTGTCCATTCTATCAATAACTCTTGAATTATAATTTGTTCAGACAGGGTCATTCCAGACTCCTCTTTCTCTGGCCCCCCTTTCCCTTGTGAACTCCCTATCATCTGGCCCGAGTTCCACTTTGTGTCCCCATCTGCCCACAGTTGCTGTGTTGGTTTCCTGGCTGTTCCACTCCTGCTAAGGTCGGCTCTGTTCTCAAAACCTGCCACATGACCCTATTAGGTAAGTGCATGACATGCATGTTGCAGCAACCAAAATACACATCAGGCTAAGCTCCATGAGAAAGTTGAGTCTCGTTTCAGATTTCAGATTCAAAGTCTTGCACCAGCTAGTTAGTCTTGTAAAATAATCCGGGAACCATCTTGGATATCAGAGAAAGCCAGTGGTGTAAAGCAAGCTACAGATCTGCAAATAGGTTATTCAGATATTCTTCTGACTGTGTGTGAGGCTTTAGACATTTTATAACTAGGGTTACTGGCTTTCAAGCAGTTTATGTTAGTGTTCATGTCTGTGTTTATCCCCATGTATATGTTACTTGTCTTAGTTCTATTTATTCATAACTGTTTTGTGCTTCATGAAACAATGAGGTTGAAATTAGGATATTTCTCTGTGATTTAACTGATAAATGTACAAAATGTCCACTCACATGTACATGCATGTTGAATGTTACCTCTGTTAGAAGCATTATATAATGCAACAATACACTCATCTGAAAACAATAATATAGCACGAATACACATATGCAGCTATATAGAAGGACAACCATCCCCTCTATGTAACTCCCAATATGGTAAATTTTGACTTATATTGACCTGACAGTTATGATTGACAGCATGGAGAGTCACTCAAAAGAAAACATATTATCAGTATTTTTTTTTAATTCATAAACAGGGTCACATTGTTTTTTGCCTGTACTTATGCATAAAACCCAGTAATAGTCAGAGAAATGTAAGCCTTGATTAAATCTCAAGTTTAGTGGGATATTCATACTGGCATTCCTGCAAAGAAATATATACAGATTCTTTAGAGTTATTTGAAAATGGGACCTCTTGTGCCTTCAGCTGACAAGGAGACAAACATTTATTGCATCAGGAACAGTGTTCTCCTCTGCAACATCACTGCTTGCAAAAAATCTCTGCAAAATGTTATGTCTGTGCCGAGAGCAGTACCCAGAGCTCTCCAGAGATACCAACCATTCAGAGGAGTAAGCCTGAACACAGGGCATTGGATGCTGGGCCCAGCTTCAGGCTTTGCACCCTCAATGCCTGGATTGATCTGGAATTTCTGCACTCACGATCACCCTCAAGGGTGTTCCAAAAGCTGCTGGGAACACAGAACATAAATGGCAGCGCCAAGACTGCAGAATTCAGCGCTGCACGAAAAATAGAAACACCAGTTAGCGACAGCTAGTAGGAGATAGCGACGATCTTGGGGCCCACTTTGCATGTCAGAGAAATTTATCACTAATGACATGCAAAGTGGGCGTGCCAAGATGTTAGCGACTGTAAACAGTCGCTAACATCGCTATCTCCTATTACCAACTTTTGGAGATATTCGCGCTAAGCGCGAATATCTCCAAAAGCTAACACCTGCCCTGAGCAGTTCTTAGCCATGATATCCAATGGGAGGTGGATAACATGGCTAAGAGCATTAGCTCGGTAATGCAGGAATATTGCTGACTTTTCAGTAATATTCAAGCATTGCGGCCGATTTTTATCGCATTTGCGATAAACCTTGATAATACCAAGGTTTATCTGCGATAAAAATCGCCGCAGGTCGGCGATAAATTTTTGTCTCTAACCAAGCAATAGCGATAATTATCGCTATTGCTTGGTAATATGCCCCATACTTCTTTGTTAGATGAACAAACTTCGTAAGTTCCAGTAAAGGAGCATGGGCGGCAACCTTTATCAGCAAACACTTCCAAGATGGTGGTCTGTTGGTTGGATTTTATCTGAGCTTCCCATTACCATTTCCTGTGGTGTCAGTTTCTGTTTGAAGTGCATATAAAGTAGGCAAATACATGGAAACCAATGCATTTTGTTTACTGATTTTACTTTGTGGTCTTTACCTCTTTTTTACAATTTTGGTCCGTGTTTTTTCTATCAGTTGGATCTACTTCTGAATTCTACTTCTGGAAATTATGGGCCATATTACCAAGCAATAGCGATAATTATCGCTATTGCTTGGTTAGAGACAAACATTTACCGCTGAGCTGCGGCGATTTTTACCGCAAATAAACCTTGGTATTACCAAGGTTTATCGCAAATGCGATAAAAATCGCCGCAATGCATGAATATCGCTGAAAAGTCAGCGATATTCATGCATTACCGAGCTAATGCTCTTAGCCATGTTATCCGCCCCCCATTGGATAACATGGCTAAGAACTGCTCAGGGCAGGTGTTAGCTTTAGGAGATATTCGCGCTTAGCGCGAATATCTCCAAACGTTGGTAATAGGAGATAGCGATGTTAGCGACTGTTTTCAGTCTCTAACATCTTGGCACGCCCACTTTGCATGTCATTAGTGATAAATATCACTGACATGCAAAGTGGGGCCCAAGATGGTCGCTATCTCCTACTAGCTGTCGCTAACTTGTGTTAGCGACAGCTAGGTAATAGGGAGATCATTTTATCTCTGCTTTCTTGGCTTTTAAAGCCAAAAAAGCGGAGATAAACCCCCTTGATAATATGCCCCTATGTCTGGCTCTTTTCTGCTCCCTGATGTCGGGGGAGTTTGGTGCCTTGCTTATCACTTCAGTGTTTATCTTTAATTCAAATCAAGAGTAACAAGAACGTCGCAGAATTTTTTTACCCTTTGTGTTTTTTCTTCTAACTAGGAACCTTGAAAGGAAATACCTGATGCATTTAACATATATTATTGTGTCCAGAAAGGCACAATCAGTTCTTTTATTTGTGCCAGTGGTTGCAGGTGAATCCAACAGCATCACTTTTGGGACTGGCGCTTATTTTTCTCATCAAGCATTATTTTAGAGCAAGAGAGAGAAAATGCAAAAGGGTGAAAGAAAGAGGAAGAAATAAGCAGATAACAATAACAAGGTGAGAGAAGGGATGAAAACGAATGTGATAGACTAAGATGGAGCAGGAAATGTCTTGTTATGGATGGAAGAGGCATGAGGTGGACTTAAGACTATGCTGCCTTGATATTTGGATGCACTGATATTGGTAGCACCGGCAGTGGGCTTAAGTGCTAAACTTTGAGCCCTGGTAATTGTTGTTTCAAAAACTAAGCATTTTGCCCCATGTCTCTTGGAAGGAGTGACCTTTGTCTGGTGCCTTCAGGAAAGGTATTCAACAGACCATCTCGGTGTCCAGTCACTGACAAATGTAAATTTTCAGAAATAATTCTTCATACATTTTCCTATATAAAATTACAAGACACAGATATGTATGTTTGTAGGAATCAGACTCTATTGATTGCGATTACCTTGTTTATGCAAATGTAAAAAGCAATTTGGCAATCTATGTGCAATGCAAAAATCTTCGCATAACTTCATAGTAAAACAAAATAAAATTGCCCCTGGCTATATTGGGGAGAGGATGTATCCTTACAGCTAGAGCTGCTGACTTTGGAGTCAGGGGAACCTCGGTGTAGGCTCAGCATCTTGTAATTCTGGGCAAATCACTTAATCTCCCAATGCCTACCAATAAATGAATGTGTTCTTGTGTAACATAACTGGTGCTCTTGTAAAGCGCTCCAATACCTTCAGCTCGAGTTTGCGCTATATAAATCTGCACAAATAAATATATGGATCTCCCTTATGCTATCCATGTGCACTTGAACAGCGTCCTTCTGTTATACAACGTGGTTGACAAAAACATATTTGTTTTGAAGTGCGAAAAGCACTGCTGGGAATCAAGGCAGGTGCTATTTTGATTGTATCGCCGTTTTCCCTTGGTTGTCTGATTTTTGTTCCAGATGAAGCCCATTTGCCAACTATTGCTATCTCTTCCACAGTCAAAACCATCTAGTGACCTGAGCCTTGTGCTATTTTTGAGTAATGACATGATGAATATTTGATAAATTTGCTGTGCATTCTTTTCTGAATTGTATTTTCATATCATAGAAAAGAAGGCTGATAAATATTGTTTAGACCCTAAAACCATGATGGGCATTTATTGTTAGCTTCTATATATATTTTTTTTAATCAACACCTTTTTATACCCACATCGGGGATTAACCAGGTGCTGGACAGCATCTGGCATTGGTTCGTCCTCTTGCAGGCAGAGTAACAGGAAACCTCCTCTAAGCAGGGCAGGGTTGTAAGGTGTGGCATAAATTAAACTGCATTCATGTCAAACCTTTTGTCAGAAAAAAATACAATATGCTCTTTGAAAAGGGAATACACTTTTTACCTCCCAGTGATGCGCGGTCATGTGAGTAAAGCTAAAAACTTGCATTATGTAAGCGGACCCTCACTTAAGAGTGTAAGCCCTAGTCACATCCACACCCTCACAACTGGGGATAGAGCCTGCTAGAACAGGATTTATGAGCGTAAAGCCACTGCTAGTAATCTTCCTAAGGTAAAGTATAGGGAAACATAATACAGTTTATAGGCTTACAAATGTATTGGCTATTTTAAAAATAAAATGTAAGTTAATTTAAAATAATTATTATTAACCTAGAACTGAAAAAAAGTGGTACATCACAATAACTAATCAAATGAAATGTTAAGTAAATGAATAAAATATATTCAAGTAGTGTCTAAACAATATTATTTAACATAGTAAAAATAAAATACCACTCTTACTAGCTTTTAAGGTCTCGCCTCTCAATGCGCAGGCGCATTGAAGAGGCGAGACTATAGCGTCTTAAACAGACTTTACCTAACTGGGTGATTTGGTGCTGTGCCCGTGGCTTTTAGGTCAATGCGCAAGCGCATTGACCTAAAATGCGCGTGCACATCACCAAATCGCCGTCTGTTCACTCAGCCGCACTCCTCCCACACCTTTGAAGTGAAGCTTAGCTTCACTTCAAAGGTATCCGTTCCCCCGCCCCCTCCTTCACACGTCTCACGGCCGGCAGGCCGGCCGGCTCGTATTTCTCCTCCCTCCTTCGCCTCCCTCCCTCAGCACTGACGACGCGAAAGATTTACCTCCATAAATCTTAGCTTGGTCGGGTCCGTTTTTTTTTGTTGCTTTATTTGTTCTTTGCCATTCTTGTTATTGTGTTCAGGTCCTCCGAAAACCCTCATCTCCTTCCTTTCAGCTTCAGAAAACAGTGGTCAACGCACTTAGTTTATCACGTGGCCTGGACTATGGCAACTCTTTACTTCGGTGCTCTTCCTTATGTTGTAAAACAGTTTCAAGTTGCGCAGAGCACAGCAGCCTTTCTGCTTAAACTTCCTTGTTATTCTCCAGCATCTGCACGTCTTTTCTTGCTTACATTGGCTTCCGCTTTAGCTGCTGTTTGTATTTAAAGGCCTCTGATTCTCTCATCGAGCTTTCTATGGCACTAGACCGAATTACATTCCAGACAAACTTCGAGTCTACTCTTCCGTGTGCATTATTATGCTTACCTGCTGAGAATTTTCATCTATTCCTTGAAATTCTCAGGAATAGAGTAAGAGGTCGTGACTAATTCTTCTTGGACCCCCAAATTATGGAATGAACTCCCTTCTGTTCTTCACGAGGAAAGTAGTTTATCAGTGTTCTGATACAACCTGAAAGCCCATCTGTTTCCATAGGGCAGCAAACTATGATTTCTGTTCTCTCTTCTCCATTTTTGTTTTCTCTTCGTGCCAGAACACCCTTCTGGGTAATTCGCTTAATACAACTTCTCAATCAATCTTTAGTTTTTCTGTAGTCTATTTTCGTGTATTGCATGCTTAAATTGTAAAATAATGCTTATTGGAGTGGTAGTGAAAATGTGCAAATAGTTTTTATAAATCCGATTTAAATCTGAGTCAAGGTGAGTGTAGAAAGTGTGACAGGTTGTCAGACCTGAACAGGGAGCGAAAAGCAGCCCTGCAAAATGTTTTATGTCAACCACATAAACCACCAAACGAGTGAGTTCAGCAGGAAACTTTAACTCTACCCATAAAAATTTTTGAACTTTCTTAACTCAAGAACATATGTATATATATTGTTTTAATGGGAAAATCCTTTTACTGTACATGTTTCTCAACTATATTGCTTTAAAAATAATTTTTCAATCACCACATCCACCACCACTTCACCACCGCATCCACCACCACCACATCCACCATGACATCCACCGCCACATCCACCACCGCATCCACCACCACATCCACCACCACCACATCCACCACCGCCACATCCACCACCACCACATCCACCACCGCCACATCCACCACCACATCCACCACCACCACATCCACCACCACCACCACCACCACCGCATCCACCGCATCCACCACCACATCCACCACCACATCCACCACCACATCCACCACCACATCCACCACTTCCACCGCATCCACCACCACCGCATCCACCACCACCGCATCCACCACCACCACATCCACCACCTCATCCACCACCTCATCCACCACCACCACATCCACCACCACCGCATCCACCACCACCACCACACCCACCACCACATCCACTACAACCACCACCCCATCCACCACCACCGCATCCACCACCACCACTGCATCCAACACATCCACCGCATCCACCACCACCACATCCACCGCATCCACCACCACATCCACCATCACCACCACATCCACCACCACATCCACTACAACCACCACCCCATCCACCACCACCGCATCCACGACCACCACATCCACCACCACATCCACCACCACATCCACCACCACATCCACATCCACCACCACCACATCCACCACCACTTCACCACCGCATCCACCACCACCACATCCACCATCACACCCACATCCACCATGACATCCACCACCGCATCCACCACCGCATCCACCACCACATCCACCACCACCACATCCACCACCGCCACATCCACCACCACATCCACCACCACATCCACCACCACATCCACCACCACATCCACCACCACATCCACAACCACATCCACAACCACATCCACCACTTCCACCACATCCACCACCACCACATCCACCACCAACACCACCACATCCACCACCGCATCCACCACCACCACATCCACCACCACATCCACCACCACATCCACCACCACATCCACCACCTCATCCACCACCTCATCCACAACCGCATCCACCACCGCATCCACCACCACCACATCCACTACACCCACCACCATCACTTCCACCACCACATCCACCACCACTTTCACCACATCCACAACCACCACATCCACAACCACCAAATCCTCCACCACCACATCCACCACATCACCACCACATCCACCATCACCACCACATCCAATATCACATCCACCACCCCCACCACCACCACATCCACCATCACATCCACCATCACCTCCACATCCACCATGACATCCACCGCCACATCCACCACCACATCCACCACCACATCCACCACATCCACCACCACCGCATCTACCACCACCACATGCACCACCACCACCACCACACCTACCACCACTACATCCACCACCACATCCACTACAACCACCACCACCGCATCCACCACCACCGCATCCACCACCGCATCCACCACCACATCCACCACCACCACCGCATCCACCACTGCATCTACCACCACATCCACCACCACATCCACCATCACATCCACCACCACCACCACATCCACCGCATCCACCACCACATCCACCACCACATCCACCACCGCATCCACCGCCACCACCACATCCACCACCACATCCACCACCACATCCACCACCACATCCACCACTTCCACCGCATCCACCACCACCACATCCACCACCACCACATCCACCACCACATCCACCACCACATCCACCACCTCATCCACCACCTCATCCACCACCTCATCCACCACCGCATCCACCACCACATCCACCACCACCACATCCACCACCACCGCATCCACCACCACCACCACACCCACCACCACATCCACTACAACCACCACCCCATCCACCACCACAGCATCCACCACCACCACCGCATCCACCACATCCACCGCATCCACCACCACATCCACCATCACCACCACATCCACCACCACATCCACTACAACCACCACCCCATCCACCACCACCGCATCCACCACCACGACCGCATCCACCACATCCACCGCATCCACCACCACATCCACCGCATCCACCACCACATCCACCACCACATCCACCACCACATCCACCACATCCACCACCACATCCACCACCACATCCACCACCACATCCACCACCACTTCACCACCGCATCCACCACCACCACATCCACCATCACACCCACATCCACCATGACATCCACCGCCACATCCACCACCGCATCCACCACCACATCCACCACCACCACATCCACCACCACCACATCCACCACCGCCACATCCGCCACCACCACATCCACCACCACCACCACATCCACCACCACATCCACCACAACATCCACATCCACCACCACATCCACCACCACATCCACCACCACATCCACCACCACATCCACCACTTCCACCGCATCCACCACCACCACATCCACCACCACCACCACATCCACCACCGCATCCACCACCACCACATCCACCACCACCACATCCACCACCACATCCACCACCACATCCACCACCTCATCCACCACCACATCCACCACCTCATCCACCACCTCATCCACCACCTCATCCACCACCTCATCCACCACCTCATCCACCACCGCATCCACCACCACATCCACCACCACCACATCCACCACACCCACCACCATCACTTCCACCACCACATCCACCACTACTTTCACCACATCCACAACCACCACATCCACCACCACCACATCCACCACCACCACATCCACCACATCACCACCACATCCACCATCACCACCACATCCACCATCACATCCACCACCCCCACCATCACCACATCCACCATGACATCCACCATCACCTCCACATCCACCATGACATCCACCGCCACATCCACCACCACATCCACCACATCCACCACCACATCCACCACATCCACCACCACCGCATCTACCACCACCGCATGCACCACCACCACTACATCCACCACCACATCCACTACAACCACCACCACCGCATCCACCACCACCACCGCATCCACCACCACATCCACCACCACCACCGCATCCACCACCGCATCCACCACCACATCCACCACCACATCCACCACCACATCCACCATCACCACCACATCCACCATCACATCCACCATCACATCCACCACCACATCCACCGCATCCATCACCACATCCACCACCACATCCACCACCACATCCACCACCACATCCACCACTTCCACCACCACCACCACCACCACCACATCCACCACCGCATCCACCACCACCACATCCACCACCACATCCACCACCACATCCACCACCACATCCACCACCACCTCATCCACCACCTCATCCACCACCACTACATCCACCACACCCACCACCATCACTTCCACCACCACCGCATCCACCATCACCACCACATCCACCATCACATCCACCATCACATCCACCACCACCACCACATCCACCACCACATCCACCACCACATCCACCACCACATCCACCACCACATCCACCATCACCTCCACATCCACCACCACATCCACCACCACATCCACCACCACATCCACCACCACTTCCACTGCATCCACCACAACCACATCCACCACCACATCCACCACCACATCCACCACTTCCACCGCATCCACATCCACCACATCCACCACCACCACCACCACCACATCCACCACCGCATCCACCACCACCACATCCACCATCACATCCACCACCACATCCACCACCACATCCACCACAACCTCATCCACCACCGCATCCACCACCACCACCGCATCCACCACCACCACCACATCCACCATCCACCATCACATCCACCACCACATCCACCACCACATCCACCACCACATCCACCACCACATCCACCACCACATCCACCACCGCATCCACCACCACCACATCCACCACCACATCCACCACCACCTCATCCACCACCTCATCCACCACCTCATCCACCACCGCATCCACAACCACTACATCCACCACACCCACCACCATCACTTCCACCACCACCGCATCCACCATCACCACCACATCCACCATCACATCCACCACCACCACCACATCCACCAACACATCCACCACCACATCCACCACCACATCCACCATCATTCCACCATCACCTCCACCATCACCTCCACATCCACCATGAAATCCACCACCACATCCACCACCACATCCACCACCACATCCACCACTACATCCACCACCACCACCACATTCATCACCACATCCACCACCACATCCACCACCACTTCCACCGCATCCACCACCACCACATCCACCACCACATCCACCACCACCACCACATCCACCACCGCATCCACCACGACCACATCCACCAGCACATCCACCACAGCATCCACCACCGCATCCACCACCGCATCCACCACCACCACATCCACCACACCCATCACCACATCCACCACCACATCCACCACCACTTTCACCACATCACCACCACATCCACCACCTCCACCACATCCACCACCACCACCACATCCACCACCACATCCACCCCACATCCACCACCATCACCACCACATCCACCATTACCACCACCACCACATCCACCACCACCATATCCCCCAGATCCACCACCACTGCATCTATATGTGTGTGGCTCTGTGTGTGTGTAGGTGCAAATGCAATGTTCTTGGATTTTCGTCACAATAAAATACACTGAACATAATCTTCACAAAAGTTATTTACAAACGTTTAAGCTATTGCCATTATAAATTACAATAACTTTTATTTAAGTATTAATTATTTACAAAATTAAAAGCCATTGTTATTTGTAATATCAAGACATCTAAGTCACGTAAATACAACACACATTGCATTACAAATGCTATAGGTGTCACATTTGCAAAAGTTAAAACTATTGACATTGTAACTGACAAAGCTATTAATTTTGCTACTTTCAAAACCAACAAAAAAATAAAAAAAGTGTCATTTACAATACCAATAGCTCAAACTTTCCTAATGCGAGACCTATTGCATTTCCAATGCTTGTTACATTTTTAATTACTACATAATACATCATATTTGTTTAATTCTAAAACATTAATTTTAGTTTTTTCTCAAAAGTTTAAGCATTTTAGTGAATTACAATTCAATAAAAATTTAAATATGTATTTAATTTAAAAATTTAACAACTTTAACCTAGATAGGTAGATAGACAGATAGATATATAGAGAGCTAGATAGATAGATAGATAGATAGATAGACAGATAATTACATATTGATTCCAACTTCAACTCATTTTATCCATTAAGTTAATGCAAGGCCCCAATGATTTCGGGAACCAGTAGTATTTATTCAGATTTTTCTGATTTTGCTTTCTGTATTGTCTTAAGCATATACATCTATTGTAGTATTCACTTTCTGAATAATTTATTTCCGTATGATATCTTCTAATTGCTTAGATATCCCAGTTACGATACTGGCTATTTCCTCTTCTACTGTTTTGATGGCTTTATGTAGTACTTTTATAATTACTATTATTAAATCCAGTGAATGTGTATTCATTATATCACAATTTAGTGACATACATATTAGATAATGCTATTTCCCCGCAATATTTGATCCCTCTGTGGATTAGTTTTTGTGAACATAAAGCAGAAGCTAAAAAGGGCATTATGAATATCTCATTTTAGACGTGTAACAGTTAGACAGTGTCCCTTTGCCAAAGATGCTTTAATTAATTATTATGAATAAAGATTCTTCAAGAGCATACAGAGCTCTGATTTCTACATGATTGCCTTACTACTGGAAAATGAGTGTGTTACCTGATTGGGACACTGGTTTGATTTGCTTTGCTTAATGTTTTTTGACTTAACAGTATGCCATATTCTGCAGGAGTATAGCATTGTTTTTTTCTTTTCTTTTTGTATTCAGGGGTATATCATCCCATGAATAAATGTGTTCCCTGATAAAAGGCATTCCTGAAATCCACTGGGGCCATGCATTAATATAATGGATGAAATGTATGAAATGCATGCATGAAGAGAAAATCACATAAAATAAAGGCCTGCTTTATAAACAAAGTCTATGGGCTTGCATAAATTCCAGGGAAAAAAGAAAAATGAGAAATGTATTTATTTTATTTGTTTCATTTATAGAGCGCTCTATCACCTGACAGGCATCCTGGTGCTGGCAAGCTCAAAGTACAGTGTATAAGTGTGCCCGAAATCAGACAACCGGATTAGGCTTTGGGGAACAACCAGGTTTTTAGTCTCTTTCTAAAAAGAAGGAGATCACTGACTTGTCTAAGTTCCAGTGGGAGTTAATTCCAGAGTCTAGGAGCTGCTACGCCAAAGGTTCTGCCACCCGATTTAACTTTCCTGAACCTCGGTATTTTAACTAATCTCGCCGATGAGGAACGGAGGCTTCTCGCTGGAATGTACCATTCAAACTTTCTCTGCGGAGAAGCAGGACCCGACCCATGCAGGGCTTTAAACACTAAACAGAGGGACTTAAACTGAATTCTCTGTCCCAACGAGAGCCAATGCAACTCTGCCAAGGTCGATGAGGAAGGGGAACTTCTGGGCCAACCAAGGGCTAGCTTGGCTGCCGTTGACTGAATCCTCTGAAGTCTATCCAGAAGAAATTTCGGAGACTCTAATAGAAGGGCGTTGCAGTAGTCTAATCTGCTTAAAATGGTACTACGTGCCACTGACACATGCGCGTGAGGAGGCAACAGGGGAAAGATTTTCCGTAGAGATCTAATAATAGCAAAACAACAGCCCACCATTTTAGTAACCTGAGCCTCCATAGTAAGTTTATTGTTAAAAATAACGCCCAGGTTTCGGACCGTTTCAAACGGTTTAACTGCAGTTGATGTATTGGTGGGCCAGAAATTGCTAGGCATCACAGAGGGAACCCTGCCCACTGAGCAGTAGAGCACCTCGGTCTTTCCCGCATTAAACTGCATCGAGTTTTCCTTCAACCAATGAGCCGTGTCACGCAGGCAGTTATGAAACACTTCCAATGATGTCGACTGATCTCCCTCCATGGAGAGAATCAGCTGCATGATATCTGCATAATTTACAATGTTAATGTTAGGCTCTTTTATGACCGCAATCAGGGGTTTCATTTAGGTATTAAATAGAATAGGGCTAATTGCCAAGCCCTGTGGCTCGTCATGTGTGCTGTTGGTAAAGACAGATTGGTAGGGGGGGATAGACACTGCTTGCTTCCTATCCGAAAGAAAGGACTGGAACCACCTGAAAGCACAGCCCGTCACCCCCACCTCCCTCAACTTTCTCAGAAGAATCCCATGGTTAACCGTATCGAAGGCAGTAGACAGGTCAAGCAAAATAAGAACAGCTGCCTGACCCCTGTCTGCCCGCATCCGAAGCTCGTCCATAACAGTCACCAAGGCCGACTCAGTGTCATGGGCAGGCCAAAAGCCAAACTGTACCTCCTCTAACAGTTTATGCTGTTCCAGATGATTAAAAAGAGTACAACTGACCACTCATTCTACAATTTTGGCCGGAAAAGGCAAAAGGGAGATAGGCCTATAGTTCTTGGAGCACTCCGGGTCAAAAGAGGGCTTCTTTAACAAAGGTGTCACCAGTGCCTGTTTCCAGTGGGACGGAACCACTCCGTTTGAGAGGGATTGATTGCAGATTGACTGAAGTGTGGGAAACAACTCTCCCTCAAACTCTTTCCAGATTTTTTGTGGCACAGGATCCAGAGGGTATACCAAGTGCTAGCCTACTAAAGTCCTCCACTGCCAAAGGCACAAACTCCGTTAAATAATTGATGGCCAAGCTTTCTGAAATGTTAATAGAAGCATCAGTGTTATGTTATGTTATGTTATGTTAGTGCTATTTGTATTGCGCACGACTGCTCCAGCGAAGGAGCGTCCCGGCGCACAGTGCCACTCTCAACAATACCACTAAGACCCATAGTGTCTGTAATTCCAGACTCGGGTTGCTGGTGATCGCCCCAGGTCATCAATAATAGTTTTAATTTTATCATTGAAGAACCTAGTCAAATTATAACAAACTTCTCAAGAGGGGCGTATCAGATTTTTAGTGCAATCTGGACTGGTTGAGCTTTTCAAGATGTTTAAAATACTTCTTAAACTGTTGGGGGCATTAAGAATCATGTTGGAGAAGTATTCTGCCTTGGCCCTGTTGATCTCTTTCTTATAACACACAATCTTGGATTTCCAGGTGTGCTTATCCTTATCCTTATAACCCCGTTTCCACTTCCTCTCCGCTTGTTTACAATCCGATTTCAGGATTTTTAATTTATCATTAAACCAGAGGGCCGATGGTCTACCTCTGCTTCTGTGATTTTTTTAAAGGGGCCAACGAGTCTAAAACCGCAGTAATCTTTGAGCAGAGAGATACATAGTTCTCCTCCACCTGCTTATCTACTGAAAAGCAGTCCTCTACGTGAAACAAGTTGGCTAAACCCCTCTTATGCAGGAGAGCCTTCCAATCTCTGCTAACATAGTCACTCGTAGTACAGGCTGCCTGATTATTATGAGTAGCAATGTCCACATAGAATTTAATCAAAAAGTGATCAGACCAGTCCATAGGCAGAATTTCCACAATGTTAAGATGTCGAACCCCTGAGAAAATTAGATCAAGTATGTGCCCTCCCTTATGTGTGGCTTTGGCCACCCGCTGAAAGAGGCCAAGGCCTTCACATGATTGGAGGACATTATGATAACCTGAGTCAAGGGTTCCATTCAGCCAAAGATTAAAATCCCCTAGAATCACTAATCTGCGGTGAGAGGAGGCCATATTGGTGAAAATCTCCAACAATGATTGCTGCTGAAGCACACTAAAAGCCCCCAGGAGTCTATAACAGATAATCCCTGTTAGAACATGACCATTATCATTCTTAATAGCAAAGCCAAGTAGTTCAAAACCTTCAACCACATCAATATCAACGGTAACCAGGTTCCAGGTATCTTTATAGATCATAGCAACCCCACCACCCCTCCCACTCAATCTAGGATGATGACAGATTTTATAGCCAGGCGGGCAGGCGCGGCCTGGGTCAACCTCACATTCTAAGTGAGTCCAGGTCTCTGTCATGAACAGAACATCTAGTTCATGAAGCTCCAGCAACAACTGAATTTCTACGGTGTGCTCGGGCAAATATTTTTCATTTAATAGCCCACTAGTCAAAAGACCTTTTTTTAAAGACTAAATTCACCCTTATCTTTGCCCCACTCACCAATATTGTGAAGCTCTTCACTGGTGTAACTAATAGGACGACAGACTCTATCAGATCATAAAATTTTCATCAAAAGGGGCAGCATGGCTGGTGCTGAGCGCGTCCTTAGCGTGGACGGGTGCAGACGGGTTTGCCCTTGGTGCGCTGCCGGCGCGCTCGGCCATCGTCGATTTTTATCCTGAACAGTGGTGGAGAGCTGAAACGCTAACTCCCAAGATGGGGGGTCGGCTCGCATGGACGGACACTGCAAGTCAGGGAGAGCAAGATAGTCCTGGCGGGAAGGAGATAAGAATTATCACCCCGGAGCAGCACAAGTGAAATAATTAAAATCAAAACCCCAGATATATAGAGCAAACCCCCCGTTAAAAACCATGTATGCAGAGAGAGTGAATACCGCAATAGCAGCTCCCTACCAACACACAAAGACACAACCTCTGAGGTGCCTATCGAACACTGCGCGCTTGCGCAATCGTTGATTTTTATCCTGAACAGTTGTGGAGAGCTGAAACGCTAACTCCCAAGATGGCGGGTCCACTCGCACAGATGGACACCGCAAGTCAGGGAGAGCGAGATAGTCCTGGTGGGAAGGAGATAAGAATTATCACCCCCGAGCAGCACAAGTGAAATAATAAAAATCAAAACCCCAGATATGTAGAGCAAGCCCCCCATTAAAAATCATATATGCAGAGAGAATGAATACCGCAATAGCAGCTCCTTGCCAACACACAAGTTGCATGGTTCAAAATTTGGCTCAACACATGTGTAAAAGATGGTTAGTCTATACACCACTTAAAAAACGGTTTTGACAATGGAGCTCTAATGTGCACTTTGCCTCCCCCAGGCACAGCGCCAATCCTATTTTATATTCGAGTCAAAGACCAAGTTAAATTCCACCCCAACATTAAGTTCCCCATATCGGGAAAAGTCATTGACAAGAGTCGAGGCGGGGAATGGACTGAACAAATATTGAGATCAGTCCCATTCCATGTCCGATTAAGGGCTACATATCGTTCGTGATCATCTCTCCACACTCTTTGTGAGATAAAAAGGTAGTGTTTTCTTGATCAGGATTCTCACCTCCCACGAGTCGGATGTGTATCCTGCATGGGCCTTCAGATCAAATCCCATTCTGTCTAAGGCTTTATGGTGATGACCCCGCAGGTGTGTCTCTTGCAGAAATATTACATCAGGGCTGTGGCGTCTTGAGTATTGCAAAACCAGTGTTCATTTAATGCCACTCCCGAGCCTGTTAACATTCTAGGACCATACTTTTAACCTCTGTGAGACCTCACATGAGTCTCTCATCTTTGCTGTCTAGAATGTGCATCCTCAGTTGCTGTTAAGTATCAGTGCCCTCTCTCACTACTCCGGGGAAGGCCCATGTGCTGGAAACCACCCTCCCCTCATCCACACACCCACAAAAGGCATGGTGCTGTGAAGCCATGGTAACCATTAAACTAAACCATAAGACTTGTAACTCCCCCCACCCTGCTACCCTGCTTAGTCAAATTTGAACTACCCACTTTTCCTACTCTTAGAGTGCCTGTCAACGGCCTGTCGGATACTTTGCCTAAGATAACAACTTCCCTTATAACCAAATAATAAAATCAGCATATCCCAGCTTCAGTCTGCTGCAGCCCCTCCCCCACCTCTATGTCTGCAGTTAATCTCTTCATCGATTCACACCCCAGCACCACCACATGGCCAGTCATTGCCCCACAATTCTCACAGTTCAGGTGCTTACATGCTCATCTCGAGGGATGCAGATCTTGTTGGCTGTCCAGGGTGCTGACTCTCCTCTCGCCGGGGCCCTTAACTTTGTCTTTTCTTCTGTCACCAGCAGCCCCTTTTCTGACCACTCTCCAACCCTCTAGCCAGTCCAATGCTTCTTCCAGGGTCACAAAGAATAGTGTCTTTCCATCTGTGATGACTTTCTGCTTGAAGGGGTAAAGTATAATATATTTTAGTTCCTTGGTGCGCAGAGCCCTTTTAGCTTCATAGAAACGTCTGCATTGGCGCTGCACTTGCGGGCTAAAGCGTAGGAAGAAACGGATCACTGTATTGTCTGAGTGTTAGTTGCCATGCCTCAATGCAGCCTGTAGTATTGCATCCTGATCTCTGAAGTTCAATAAATGGGCAATGATGGTGTACGCAGAAGCTCCCGGGCTCTGAAACAAGCACAGTGCCCTATGAGCTTTCACCACTGGGAAAAAGTTCAACAAGCGCTTTGGTTTTAGTATGTTAAGAATCAAGTCCTCAAGGAACAGGTCCATAGTACTGGGGCCATCAGAACCCTCTGGAACCCCTACCCCCTAATGTTGTTTCACATTGCCCTCCCTTTCTGATCCTACAGTCTGGCAGACATGATCACACTCTGTTTTGTCAGATTCTGTACCAGGCATTTAGCTGTGGAAAGAAGTCCATTTATTTGTGTTTCCGCCACTGCCACCTTTTCAGAGATTTTTATGGAAGTCAACCCGGAGTAAGTTGACATCCACTTTAACTGCATCCAGCTTAGATTCATTCAGGGCTTTGAAGCCAATGAGCTCCTGTATGACGGTCATTATTGTTTGCAAGGAAGGCTCTCCATCTGGTTGTTGATCCTTCTGTGAAGTAGCGGCCCGCCTCATGGGCCAATGACCCGGACGTGGACATCTTCATGGTGTATTTGTCTAGGCCATTTTGTTGTAAGGGTCTCCAGGGGTTGCCCTTTATCATCGCAGGGGCCTCCAATCCCCTGATTGCTTATCTTTATTCCACTATTTGCTGGGGCAAGGAAGCCGGCATCTTCTCGACTTCGTGTGGATCACTGGAGCTATCAATTTGGGAACCTGCTTTCTGCTCGTTTGAGTTTGTTTCTGTTGGACCGCTACCAGCCTCTTCTAATCAGGAGCACTCCGGCACAGTCAAACAGGCCAGTTCCCCAGGGCACGGGTGGATCCTCCGGTGATGACTTCAGGATTGGGTCCTTCCAATCTGCCACTTCCCTGTGGGTCAGC
Source organism: Lissotriton vulgaris (assembly GCF_964263255.1). Taxonomy (NCBI): domain Eukaryota; kingdom Metazoa; phylum Chordata; class Amphibia; order Caudata; family Salamandridae; genus Lissotriton; species Lissotriton vulgaris. The sequence continues at coordinate 780,276,647 of NC_141694.1, forward strand.
CGCCAGTCCCCCTCATCTCGGTCATCTGGGGCTCCCTATTCTTTATTAGACGAGCATGTAGATCGTTGTGTGGGTCCACCATTCACATCACATTTGCTCAGGAGGTAGGTCCTTTAGCCTCGCAATGTTTGTACTCAAACTTGTGGCCCCCCCAAAACTGCTGCAAGGAGGGTGGGCAGAGGGGAGGAAAAGGACCTCAGCCGATCGCTTTACTATTGGGCCTGTTGCAGCTGCCCCTCTTTTAACAGGTGTTCCTGGTGGTCTACTGCCTTAGCCAGGCCCTCCGCCTAAGCCGTCGTAATGCTCCTTGGAGGCCCCTTAGCATGCTCCAGTTGTCTCCTCAGGGCCAAATGCCCCAACCAAGCAGCCAGCAACCTCACACAGTGGATCACCAAAAGCGCAGACGACCTTGCACCACTGAAGACCCCTCCCAGCAGACACCGCAGGAAGAAAGCCTCTTGGTTCACCGACAAACTTAAGAACTCCAAGAGGAACTGCCGCACCCCCGAGAAAGCCTGGCACAATGACCAGACCACAGACAACATGACTGCCCTCAAGCACGCCACCCGCAAACACCACCAGCTGATCCGCACCACCAAGAAGACAACGCCCACAACAGCAAGGAACTCTTCAGCATCGTCAAAGAGCTCTCCAACCCCAGCGCCAGAAACAACGACATCACTCCCTCGCAAGACCTCTGCGACTCACGCGCCTCGTTCTTCCACCGCAAGATCGCCGATATACACAACAGCTTCGGCGCACCAACCACGCACCCAACCACTGAACTAACGCCCCCCAACACCACCCTCTGCCCCTGGACCCCGGTCAGCACCGAAGACACCACCCGCACGATGAACACCATCCACTCCGGCTCCCCAACCGACCCCTGTCCACACCACATCTTCAACAAAGCCGATTCCATCATCGCACCCCAACTGCGGGACATCATCAACGCCTCCTTCAACACCGCCACCTTCCCGGAAAGCTGGAAGCATGCCAAGCTCAGCGCCCTCCTGAAGAAACCAACAGCGGACCCCACCGACCTCAAGAACTTCCGCCCCATCTCGCTCCTCCCTTTTCCTGCCAAAGTCATCGAGAAGACCGTCAACAGACAGCTTGCCGCCTTCCTCGAGACGAACGGATCCCTCGAACACTCGCAGTCTGGCTTCCGAGCCAACCACAGCCCCGAGACCGCCCTCATCGCAGCCACCGACGACATCAGATCCTTGCTCGACAACGGGGAGGCAGCGACCCTCATCCTCCTGGACTTCTCTGCAGCGTTCGACACTGTCTGCCACTGCACCCTAGTGCAGCGCCTCAGCAACATGGGAATCAAAGAGAAGGCACTAGAGTGGATCATCTCGTTCCTCGCCGGAAGAACTCAGAGAGTCCGCCTCCCCCCGTTCAGATCCGAGGCCACCGAAGTCATCTGCGGCGTACCACAGGGATCATCGCTCAGCCAAACCCTCTTCAATGTCTACATGAGCCCCCTCGCAGCCATCGCATGCCAACACAACCTCAACATCATCTCCTACCCCGACGACACCCAGCTGATCCTCTCCCTCACACACGACCCCGCCACCGCCAGAACCAGCCTACACGAAGGGATGAAAGACGTCGCCGAGTGGATGAAGAACAGCCGCCTGAAACTGAACTCAGACAAGACAAAAGTCCTCATCCTGGGGCCATCGCCCTCTGCCTGGGACGACTCCTGGTGGCCCCCAGCCCTGAGCACCACTCCCAAGCCTATGGACCAAGCACGCAACCTGGGCTTCATCCTGGACTCCTCCCTCTCGATGACCAGACAAGTCAACGCCGTCTCATCATCGTGCTTCAACACCCTGCGCATGCTCCGAAAGATCTTCCGATGGATCCCCACCGAAACCAGGAAGACAGTCACCCAGGCACTCGTCACCAGCCGACTGGACTACGGAAACACCCTTTAAGCCGGAACCACGGCCAAACTTCAGAAGAGACTCCAACACATCCAGAACTCATCCGCACGACTCATCCTGGACATCCCCCGACACAGCCACATATACGGCCACCTGAGAGACCTGCACTGGCTCCCCGTCAGCAAGAGGATCACGTTCAGACTCCTCACCCACGCACACAAGGCCCTCCACGACCTGGGCCCCAGATACCTCAACGACCGCCTGACCCTCTACACGCCCACCCGCCAGCTACGATCGACCAGCCACACCCTCGCCTCCGTTCCACGCATCCGCAGAGCCACCGCCGGAGGAAGATCCTTCTCCTACCTGGCAGCCAAGACATGGAACTCCCTCCACATCCACCTTCGGCTAACCCAGGACCATCTCTCCTTCAGGAAGCAACTCAAGGCCTGGCTTTTCGAGCAGTAACGGACCCCTCTCCCCCAGCGCCTTGAGACCCTTCCGGGTGAGTAGCGCGCTATACAAGTATCATGATTGATTGAATGACTGCAGTCCAAGGCAGGGAGAGGGGGAAAAGGCCCAACCCAGTCACCCCAAGGCCCGGTCCACAGGAACTGCTCCCCTCCGTGCAGGCCCTCCTGGGGCTCACAACATCAGTTGAGCTTCCTCCAGGGGCCCCCCCACTCACTGCCAAGAGCTTGCTGGTTCACCTCCGTGGCCGGCACTCGCTCTGCAGTGCCCGCTGAGGCCAGCCGCATCTCTTGCACCATGTGGCAGTGCACATGTCCGGATCTGGCACAGGTGAGGGAGCAGGTGTTCACAAGCTCTTCTGCGACAAGACCTCCAGCAGCTGCCCTCCTACAGGGAGATCACCAGGTCCCACACCTGGAGCCAAGGCGGCCCGCACTGCAAGGCCTCTTCATCACTGCCAAATCCTTGTTGCAGGCCTGATGGTGCACCCGCATCCACACCAAGGCTCAATGTTGAGAGCAGATGGGGGTGTAAAGCCACTCAACTGAGAATCCTTCAGGCAGCTGGAACATGGATGGTATTTTCCAGTGTTCTGCATGATTCTGCACTCTCTTCCCTTTCCCGGTCGCAGGATCACCTTTTGCACCCGCAGCTCACACCGAAGTCATTCAAGGACTAGCACTGCACTGCCCAAGCAAAGCCGGGTCCGATTCTAAGGATACAACAGTGGATGTCAGGGGATTCACCCCGGCTGGCTCAGAACTCTCCTAAGAGGCAGCCATCTTCCTCGGCTGCAAGCCACGTTCCCCAAGTTAAACATTTTTATGCAATAACAATAGATAAAAGTTATAATTCTTCCATTATATGAGATACTTTATTGAATTTCACAGCTTTATTGAATTTCCTTGTGCGCACTGCATTCCCAAATGTGATGCAGTGCGCGCAACGAAATTAGTTTTATTTATTTAAATGTTTACTTACCTGTAATCCTCCGTGATCCATAGATTACTACCCCCCACCCTGCCCCTCCCCCTCCCCACGACACCGCCCGGCAGCTACTCCCACCATTGACTGCTACTGGAATTTCATAATGCTTGAACATAATTTTAAGCTCAATTACTAATTGAGAAATATTGACTTTGATTGGGTTAAAATCCCTTTTTACTTAGGCATGCACTGTCACGTAGGTTGGTGAGAAAAACTCTTGACACGTTTCTCACCGTGAAGTATTTAAATGTATTTACACACAACATTCCTGAAGAAACATTTACTTTCCACGACACTTCCTAGAGAGTAAAGTCATGAGAACATGACCTATTGAATAAATATAAGAAGAGCAACAAACTAAATAAACTCTTTGTCAACCAACCTATGTGGACGGAATGAACTGTTGTTTCTCATGACAAGACCAAGAAATAACTTTAACATTACCTATTTGTACCTTGTGATCAGAAGGAAAGTTACATGTTGATCAGACCATATGAAGTGAAAATTGATGCCACAGTTGGACTATTGGAACTATAAAAGGGACTTTCTTCGGATAGGAGAGGCTTGATCTCCTCTCCATTTTCACGCAGAGATCATTCTGGATCCAAACTGAGTCCCATTGCCGAGCCCCTTGCCTTTTCTCTTTACTGATGAACTTGCCTGCGGGACGATTTTGAGCTGTCTGGTGAGATGACCAGACCTGAACTTCCCCGATTATAGCTTCACTCCCCTTGCCTATGCTCACAAGCTTTTCTTTGCAAACTTTAACCAGACCCTTTTTCCCATGCTAAGAGAACTCTTTTGTACCATCCTCCAGTTTTTTTTGTTTTTTTAAAAACTTTTATTGTACAGTTCAATAAAATTACAAGCATGGGCCAATAACCGCAGGGGCCGGCCGCAACACAAGAATAAGACCCATTATATTATCAAATGACACAGCTCTTCAGCCGACAACCCCGAGGTCCGGCAGCGAATCAGGATTAACATTGTATTGAGCTCACAACACGTTACCGGATAAGACGAAGGTTTCATTTGGTGTTTAACCACCCCCAACCTAAAAAGCAAGGAAAAAGAAACAGACATATCTGGTGCCGTACATTCAAACACTATGATAAAGTGAGCAGGTACAAAAATAGAATTATCACAGATCAATTTAGAGGGAACGACCGAGACGCCTGCGCTAGCAAGCACATAACATGATGTACGACAAAGCAATCTATAACCCAACGCAGTCGCCCACAGACAGACTCCGCCCACCCATTGACGCCAGGATAGAAAAAGAAGTACGGTTACCAGATACTGGAATACATACGAAATCAGAATAATACCCCAATGTTATGAAAGGAGAGCGAGAGGAAAGCGTGAGATATAGGAACCCTAAAAACTAAACTAACTAACAAAACTATAGACCCATCCCCCCACCCTGCACCACTGCATGTGGCTTTCGCCTAACCCCAACTAGCAGCGTGCATGTCGCCCCGACTAACTAAACTACAAAAAGTAAAAGAAGAATGGAGGAGAAGAATGTCATACAAACTCCCGGTCACCTTTCCCCCCGCCTGAAACGAACAATCCCTGTCCTAAGACCACAGAGAACTCAGAAATATTATAGAACACTGCCCAACCCGCAAGCATTACGTTAGCGAATCCCTTTTCCCTTAAAGCCCCGAAATCAGACCCAGACCAACAGTCTCATCCTTGACCCCTACGATCTTTCATGCGGAGTCTGTCCGGTAACACCATCACCGCCCCAGGAGAGTCAACGTTCGTAGGAAGTTCAATTAAGATTAATATGAGACCAGTCGAACACATAGAGTCTCTGCAAGCATCCGCCACCGGTAAGATCTCCCTCACCGACATGCAGTCCAGATATCCTTTCCTCCGTAGATATAAAAGATCGAAAAGGGCAGGAAGGGACAGTAGTGATTTTCGGCTTTTGCTAGTCGTAGTCTCAAAGAGTGAAGAACCAGGTAGCTCCACAGTAATCAACTGCGATGGTAAATGCAGCGATACCACCAGAGAAACAATTCCGTGAGTATTCTGCAAACAGGTCAATGGCGTCAAAACTTTATCGCGCACGGGGTCTCCATCCTCCTTTACTATGGGCATCGTGGGAGAATTAGTTTGTTGAAAGTCATGCAATAGAACAGAGCCCAGACTTGGTCGCCCAGTTTCGATGTCACCAGCGATCATTTGGTGGACAATGGTCTCCAGATGCAATTGAAGTGCCCCGATGGTGGCCATTACGGTCCTCAAGGACGGCTCACAGTTCGTCTGATCTGCCTCCACTCACTTGGTTCCAAGCATGGGCGGGTTCCTCAGAGAGCCTGGTCTCTCCGGGAGAAGAGGCAAGAGCGGAGCGGACGGCAACGGAGGGTGCATTATCAATCAGCAGTATGCCACCGCGAGCGAGGGCCCCGGCCCATCAGACCCGGGAGGTGGCGACCGGGTCGCCGGAGACGGGGACTCCCCCCCACAGCCACAGACGAAGCCTATCACCACTCCTTCAGTATAAAACAGACCAGATGTTCGCCACCAAAAACAGGCCAGGATAACCTCCACTGCAAATGATCGGACCCTGTCTGAGTCCCACAGCCGATGTTATTTAACTGCAACCTGGCTGGGCAAGTACTCGAGGCCCCGGCTCAGAAGCTGGGTTAGGCGGAGATCTTAAACACGACATAACTCCGTCAATCTGGGCGATAAAATTAACTAAACTAACTAACTAACAAAACTATAGACCCATCCCCCCACCCTGCACCACTGCATGTGGCTTTCGCCTAACCCCAACTAGCAGCGTGCCTGTCGCCCCGACTAACTAAACTACAAAAAGTAAAAGAAGAATGGAGGAGAAGAATGTCGTACAAACTCCCGGTCACCTTTCCCCCCGCCTGAAACGAACAATCCCTGTCCTAAGACCACAGAGAACTCAGAAATATTATAGACAGAGCCAGACAGGGGAGACGTTGAACACCGCCCAACCCGCAAGCATTACGTTAGCGAATCCCTTTTCCCTTAAAGCCCCGAAATCAGACCCAGACCAACAGTCTCATCCTTGACCCCTACGATCTTTCATGCGGAGTCTGTCCGGTAACACCATCACCGCCCCAGGAGAGTCAACGTTCGTAGGAAGTTCAATTAAGATTAATATGAGACCAGTCGAACACATAGAGTCTCTGCAAGCATCCGCCACCGGTAAGATCTCCCTCACCGACATGCAGTCCAGATATCCTTTCCCCCGTAGATATAAAAGATCGAAAAGGGCAGGAAGGGACAGTAGTGATTTTCGGCTTTTGCTAGTCGTAGTCTCAAAGAGTGAAGAACCAGGTAGCTCCACAGTAATCAACTGCGATGGTAAATGCAGCGATACCACCAGAGAAACAATTCCGTGAGTATTCTGCAAACAGGTCAATGGCGTCAAAACTTTATCGCGCACGGGGTCTCCATCCTCCTTTACTATGGGCATTGTGGGATAATTAGTTTGTTGAAAGTCATGCAATAGAACAGAGCCCAGACTTGGTCGCCCAGTTTCGATGTCACCAGTGATCATTTGGTGGACAATGGTCTCCAGATGCAATTGAAGTGCCCCGATGGTGGCCATTACGGTCCTCAAGGACGGCTCACAGTTCGTCTGATCTGCCTCCACTCGCTTTGTTCCAAGCATGGGCGGGTTCCTCAGAGAGCCTGGTCTCTCCGGGAGAAGAGGCAAGAGCGGAGCGGACAGCAACGGAGGGTGCATTATCAATCAGCAGTATGCCACCGCGAGCGAGGGCCCCGGCCCAGCAGACCCGGGAGGTGGCGACCGGGTCGCCGGAGACGGGGACTCCCCCCCACAGCCACAGACGAAGCCTATCACCACTCCTTCAGTATAAAACAGACCAGACGTTCGCCACCAAAAACAGGCCAGGATAACCTCCACTGCAAGAGATCGGACCCTGTCTGAGTCCCACAGCCGATGTTATTTAACTGCAACCTGGCTGGGCAAGTACTCGAGGCCCCGGCTCAGAAGCTGGGTTAGGCGGAGATCTTAAACACGACATAACTCCGTCAATCTGGGAGATAAAATTCTCGGGACCGCACCGTCAGATTCAGCGACAGTTCATCCACACGGGGGTCGGGCGTAAAATTAGGATATCTGGCAGGATCATCCAGCAACAGACGGAGGTCGACGGAGCCGGGAGCCTATGCGGCCATCTTGGTTGCTGCGTAGCTCCTCCTCCCCATCCTCCTGTTTTTGGTAATGGTAGGAAACCCTAATCTAAATCATTCTCTTTATTGATACTTGCATTCAGCAATAGATTTACTTTGGCTAAATGTGTGGTTTCATCCCACATATTGTGAGACTAATGACTCAACTACTTAAAATGTGACTTATTTGCATTGATTTTAGATCTTTAATACAATAACCAAATAATCAAAATGTGTCTGTCTTTTCTCATTTGTGTCTTAATGTTCTTTCCACACAAACTGTGCTTACTAAAATTTGATTTCTAAATGCTTAATAAGAGAGGGTCATGGATTGTTTTCAGAACGCCAGAGTGTTTTGCTCTTGTTTTGCACAGCTGTAGCATTGGCTACTGGTTTATATGTTTCTTGACAAATTGAACTTTTTTCAGAAGGTTTGGTCGTGCTGTTGCCATCCTTTACATATATAGTATGGTCCAGAAGGTGGTGTATTTGAATTTGATCTCTAACTTTTGAGTTGGCTACCATTTGATTGGTCCTCACTGGGTGGCCACCGGGTCAACACCGTGATTCCTCTCCCCTCACTGCGATGAGCAAGGTCCATCAGAGGACCAATGCCAGTGTGGTGAATTATAGAATGTGATTGAAGTTAATATTGTAAAGATTTAGACCCAGAACAAACTTCCGCTGCAACACATTCCTTAGTGTTGACTGACGATTTCTGTTTTACATTTCACACTTCAAGCTTGATTTACACTTATTAGCATTTTTGAGAGTTTGTCTGTGGTTTCATGTGTTATTTTGTTTATACTTCGTCTGTGTAAAGAAGACAAGAAAAATGTGTGGCTCGCACATTAAATTCTGAGCATGCTTTTCTAAACAGAAATGAAACTTCCAATTTAAGCATTACTGAATAACTTACAATATACAATGCAGTTGGGGTGTCTCCAGATTTTACCTCTAAATTGTTTCCGAGTGTGCCAATCTTAATTGTTAATATTTCCAAAGTCTTGGGCAAAATGACCATTTGCATTTGAGTGCACAGTTGCCCCCTGCTTTTGGTCATTCATGGTACTATAGCACCCTCTTGTGCTGTTCTCGCAAGGCATCTGCCGGCTATGGCCCTGCTCTGGCACCCAACCTGTGTGTATTGCTATTTCACTTGTTCAGCATTTAAGACCTTGCTGAGTTTCTTGCCTCTCTTTCTTCTTTTACTTTATAAGGAACAGGGCACTCTATGGTAATAGTAATAACCAGGAGAACGTTCTTTCTTAAAAAAGTAATAGTTGGATTAATCAATATCTTGATCATAAATGATAAGAAACCAATCAAAAGGATTAGTAGTGATCGGCGAGGTGAAAACGGTGCTCAGTGCTCAAACTCCTCTGACGCATGTGCACCAATTACAAAATATAATGCATTATCATGTATATACACAACCTTTGTATATCGAAAATTAGTATAATTTAGAACAGGTCTTGTATCATCTATCTCAAACGCTTGTGATACATGTGTACAAGTTACAAAACATAAGGTATCATCATTTATGTACATAGACAATATCTTAAAATCAGACCGGGGATTGCATTATCAGTCAATGGTGTTTCAATCCTGTGTTAATAGGGGATCATCTTCAGGACTCTAGTCGATATTGGCCTAAAACATTAAATATTTGTACAGTAAAATGTACCTGGGAATTAGTAGAGGATAATCCCATCAGGCATCTAAGGGGGGTTACATTAAGGAGATCAGAGATGGTCCACAATGTGTAAAGCTGGCAGCGATGACGGCAGACAAGTGAGGCATCTAAATGAGTGAACCACATCCGCTGTCCGGCACGAGCCTGCGATAGTGGTGGAGTGCATACAGCTGAACGAACTGCACAGTGGCATTGCTCATAACGTTTTATGGGTGGCCACAGGATCTAAAGCGGGTGAGGTGCAGCTTACAGAGGAAGCTGGGACCAACAGCAATAAATGAGAGAATGCATCCAGGAGTCCATGTATCACTTTTTTCCTTGTCACAGCTGGTACTTTTTTAAGGCCACTTGAGGCAGAAGCCTTGTGGCACCATTACAGTATCAAACCAACATTTGATAATGGTGGGTACGTTTTGTGGGAAGCATATTTATAACTAAATATACCCAAAAGTGGATATCTGGTTGATTAAGAACTAATGAGCATTTCTATGTGGTCGAGAACCCCACTCTAAAAATCTGTCACATTCCTGCATTCCCACAACACATGTTATAGAACTAGGGACAAGCTGATAGGTTCTATATCAGTCAGAATTTACAGTTTCAGTACAATCTTTGGACTGTTCATTTTTTGACTAGGCTCTCATTGAGACCCATTTCAAAGGTTCCATGGATGGTAGATTCTCCAAAATTGAGATGTCCTCTAACAAGGGTTCCTTAAAGGGATTCCAGATGGAGGCAATCTGAAACTCACAAGTGCCACAAATCTCACAAGTGCTCACTGCTCATGCTCCACCAGATTTAAAATTCCCTGCTGAACACTTTTGATGTACTCAATACGGATATATCTTTGAGATGTGATACATATGGACATGATGTTCTAGACTGAATGCTAGGGAACGTTAGCAGTCGTTGGAGGCCGCAAATAGATTGTGATGTTATAAATATTAGAGCGAAAACAGAGGCATTATGAAGGTCCTTTGCCAAAAGTACATTTTTCTCCAAATACTGGAGTTTGACAAGATTACGAGATTTCATAAAGGATGCACTTTTAAGTACCAATCAAGGTCAGTGCTCTGAGATTGCTCTAAGCTCCAACAGCAGTATTTGAAATCCACTTAATACATTTGAATTGAGCATCTTCATCCAAACATTTCAATTAGTACATAACCCGGGAGATGACTCCATTCAGATGGTTCAAAGAGTGACAAACAGTCCTTGGGAGGAGATTGGTGACAAATAAAGGAAAGGATAGAGGTGAAATCAAACTGTTGGGTAAATAGAAACGCCTTCCTTTTTCAAGTTTGAAATTTAAAGTTGGGCATGGAGACAGTCCAACTTCGAAAAGCAGATACAGGTGACCCTAATAGAACCAAAGGGTCAGACAAGTAAATTACAAAAATTAGGAAATGCAGACGTCAAGCCCAATTATTGACCTATAGTGTCCTGTACATTGCCCCTTGTTTAAAGCACAATCAACACAAACTAGTTACTAAAAGTAGCAGCCAGTAGGTAGCAAGGGAAGTCCAAAGTCTTATGGCAAGTGTGGTATGCATGCTAATATTACAGAGGTGCAATGTTGTTTTGTGAGAACAAAAGCAAAGGCATGGATGGGAAATAACAATCAGATTGAGAGCTTAAATCCAAGACAGGAGAAATATTGCCATTGTGATTGTCCTAAAACTGTCCAGAGATACTCCAAGAGATGTTTTAAAAGGCAATATGTGGACATGGCCCTGATCTAAAGTGGGTCCTATCAGGATCAGACCCTTTACATGAAGCTTTGTGTAGACTCCTGGTGATGGAATGGGGTTCATCTGAAGATTAAGGGCCTTAATGTGAGTTTGGTGGTGTGGCAGTGGGCTGCCACGCCAGTGCCCCACTGGAACACCGCCAAACCGGTACTGAGACCACCCACCGTATTCCGACTGGAATCCAGGTCAGGCGGTCCTGAGGTTGCTGGGCCACAGCAATGCCGTTCTAAGGCTCATATGTGAGCCTTAGCAAGGCACTGCAATGGGAACACGAATACAAGTTCCTGCACGGCATGTACTGTGAAGCTTATGCCGTTCAGGAACTGGGGTGCATGTATACAGGGGGCACAACATGCGCCCCTCTAGATGCATCCCCTGGTGCAGAGTCAACAGGGGACCCTCTGGGCCCCCTTAGATTCCTCACTGCCACACTTTCCATTGCGGGCTCACTGCGCTGAAATCTGTGGCAGTGAGGAAACTAGTAATATGCTTGGCAGTGCTGCACCAGCACCGCCAGCATATTGCAACCTCAGACTGGTGTGCCACCACGAGGGATGGCCGATCCCCGGCATTAGAAGTTGTCCAGTGATGGTCCGAAAGCCATATGGCGGGTGGACTGCCAGTACACAGATGGCCAATATGATTGCAGCAGTACAATGGACCAATGTAGTCATAATAAGGCACATCATTTTATGATGTGGCAAAATTATTCTTCCTAGTTGCATGCTTATCCACAATGTTTTCAATCGTCCGTAATGTCTTTATTGTGTCAAAAATCAGCACAAGCATAACATCATTTTTAATGTATCTTTTGAGATATTCCCACTCATCCTTAAAATGCTCAGCTCTCATGCAATGTTTGTTAGTACTGAATACCAGTTTGTGTATATTTAATATATTTCTTGAAAGCCATATTTTGAATTCCCATTAATGTGCTTTAACTTGCTTGCATATTAACGTTTTACATATATGTGTGCAACAACATTAGCTGTTATTTCCTCCGATATCTTTTGAAGGGAAATGGACTAAATAGTTTTATTGAAGTGGGGAGCCTGGTTTAAAATATTTGATGACTTCCATTAGCATTCAGTTTACTGACAAAGATTTTTCCCAAATAAAGTGTGGCGTACAAGTGGAAAAGGTTTTTAATTAGTCCACCCTTAATCTGGGCGAAATACACAAATCTACCTATACACCCCAGATTTTATGAGTCGGCAGCATATGCTGTTTATGTGTACACTATGCACATGCAGTTTTGTATTTAGATTAGTACAAAGGGTATTCTCAAGATGTATAAATAACAAAAGAGAAGAGATTATGGGGTCCGAGGAGATTTAAAGACCTGCAAGGGTTAGCTTCTTAACCAATTTATATGTCACAAACTTGTTTGTTACATATTTCAGTTAGGTGTAAGAGGAGAACTCAGGACGATACAATCTAAATGAAGCATGTACCGCCACTGGTACAACGCCTTAGGTATCCACAAATAGTTTGGATACATTCCCCACACTTCACCTAACCCAGTGGTTCCTAACCTTGTGCCTTCTGTGGCCCACCACACAGTGGTCACCGCCCCACAGCACGCTCTCTGCGAGCCAACACTGCCACCACTTAATCATTACTGGAACCCAGAGGCCCCCCAATTAATCATTATTGGAATCAGAGATCTCCAGTGATTTATTACTGAAAGCCGTGGACTCTCGGTGGTCTATGCAATTTCTATGATTTTAAATGTAAAACAACACATAAAAATATCGAAACAAGCATTCACCAACCAAATACCCAAATAATAAACTAGTTTTATTAAATTCGCAAATTTTGTGAAAAACATCTAATTTTTAATTTAAATAAGAAGGTTGGAGCTTTTCTAAATTCACTTGAGGCCATCCACCATCCTCACTATTTACTATACTGGTTGCTGCACTTGCAAGGCTACACAAATCAATCTAAGCAAACCAGCTTTATTTTTGGCCTCCTATTTCAGATTCCTTCACATTTACAGAATGTTTTCAATGCTTCATTTTACGTTTTGCTTCTTTATTTGTATACAATTGATTAATCTGTTAATAGTATTTAATTTTCTAAGAAGTTGCAAACCCCTGAGTAAGCGTAGCCGACCCCTGGAGTCCCTGCATCGCAGGTTAAGAATCACCATGATGAGGGAGTCGTGCTTAAAGGAGCAGATAGTACACAATTGCTTGCAGTTTTCATATTGTGTCCATAGAAATTAGAGACAATTAGAGACAAGAGAACAATAGATGTATGTAATAACAAAAACGCCAATCAAAAGAAAAGTAAGCAATTATACAAACCTTAAGCACACACACATGCACACAAACTCACGCACTCACAGAGGGTTAAGAAAAAGTCATAAACGCAAGCAAATTCCACACACGTACGCACCAAGATTACAATATTGAACCCTGTAGGATACACAAATCATGTGAATCGAATTGGCTACGTACATGCCGCCTATGTTTGATATATGTGTATAACTATGAATGAGTCAATTTCATTGAGCCACTGCGTTCCAGCCCTTTTATGTGATCGATTTCTTAACTGTGACGCATCAACCTGCACGTTTTAAAAACCCAAGCTTCTTAAATGCCGGGAACACTATCTGGAAGAAATAAACATACATTTGTGGGTTCACGGAAAGCACAGAAGAAGCGGGTCAATTTCCCAGCCCTAGTACCTACTGACTGATGTGCATCATGGCATCATTTTTCTTACAAAGGCAGGAAGGAGAAGAGCCCTGAGGTTCCCGTATGTGTTTTGTAAACATGTTTAGCGAAATGCACAGTTATTTATTTAATTATAATGATGCAACGCTTCTCAGGCAGATACCATTTATGTCCATCATAAAGGATAATGTAGAAAAGGGCTAATGATAGAGAAAGAGGAGCACTGAATAGTAATGTAAGTTTTACAATATGTATTTTTAGAATTACATATTTACTGGATTTGTTGTAAATCTGTGCTTGTAAAAGCATGTCCTTCTTGCTAGGGATGGTTGTCTCTTAATACCATTGTAGGGAAGTGACACGATTTCTATGATAATCTGTTCTGTAATTGAATTGCTAATGAACTCTGCTGCTTTTTGGGAGTGAGTGGAGCAGTTTCTAACATGCAAAGCTGTGAGTGAATATTGTCCACATGCATCAAGGGTTTTTGCATTCGCAAACGGTGCGAATCGCAAAAATCGTCCGTTTGCGAATGCAAATCCCTTTTTTGGGATGCATTAAGGTTTTGGCTTTTTTCGCAATTTAAGAAATCGCAATTTATTTGCGATTTCTTAAATTGCGATAGCATTTAAGAAATCGCAATTTTGCGATTTCTTAAATGCAATGCATGATTATTTTTGAATTGCGAATTCGCAATTTGGAAGGGGTAAATTAGCATGAAGTTGCACTTCATGCTAATTTACCGAAAACTTTCAATCATGCACTAGTTGCATATTTGAAAGTTTTAATTTACACACACACATGTCCTTGGGTCATGTGTGTGTGTGTAAATTGCACTTAAAGTTCAATTTCAGGGGTGCAGGGAGGGGTTCTTTGGACGCCCCCCCCTGCACCCTTGAAATTGCATTCACATTTTGCGATTCGCAAAATGAAATTCGCAAAATGTGAATGCCTTCCCATTGATTCCTATGGGCCTTTTGGCCCATAGGAATCAATGGGAAGGGTTTCCTTAATTGCGATTCGCAAATTGTGAATCGCAATTAAGGAAAAATACTGAATCGCAAAAAAAATGCGAATTTTTCATGCATTAATTTTCGCAATTTAGGAATCGCAAACCGCAACAATGATGCATGTGGCCGATACGACTCTTGTTAGATAAATCAACAACTAATGTACCGGCTTGCTTTCATTTTTCATTTTCGCTTACCTTTCATTTTTCTAAACATTTTGCATTTAAGCATTATTTTTCGTTTTCACTCCTTTCTTAATAGCAGTGAAGTTAACCAGCTGTTAACGCCCACAGAAGACGCCAAATACAATCATTTACCATTAAATAACCTATTGGAATCCGGGAACTCAGCTTTCCATCATTCTCAAGTCGAAACAAGAGTACCATTAGATTGGGTCACAATAACCCTTCATTCTCGGTAGTGTTATTTTTTGGGACAAGACACCTTTTAGAGCCCCTATTCGGAAAACTTTGAATATTAATACACAGTTCCTGCAGTTTCAAGCCTGCATAGTGCTTGCAATTTATGAAATAAACTTAAGCTTTCTAAAATGGAGCCACACAAAAACATCTGAAAAATTATTGTCCACAGCCCCAAAACCCTCAGGATGACACTAGGTAGAGAGAGACAGAGTGAGAGGTAGATAAAGAGTGGGAGAGGGGTTGAGGCAGAGAAGAATCCAGAGATGAGATAGAGGGAGGGATCAATTTCTGAGGGGAGGGGCTTTGGAATGGGGAGCTGTGCAATTGTCAAAGCCCAGTTCAGTATCCCTTCTCGAATTAAGTCCCATAAAAAGTTATGACCATTTATTAAATTCACTAATTTAAATGACCTGCACCATTTATTTTCTTCATCTTTCAATAATCAGCCTGATAGACTTGTGGAACCCCCAAATAAACAATGCCCCTTGGGGTTCAAATTAACATCCACTAATTTATACACCATAACACACTAAAGCCATAGCACTTACTAAACCTAGAAAGTAGGCAATTGCATTGAAATCGGGCTGTCTCCCTAGAGATACTACATAATATTATTTTAAGTGTGAATTTTCTTTCAGTACACCTAGGTTTTAAGCTTAAACTTGTTTATTAACAAATCGAGAGGGATCTAAATTCAGAAAACAGCAACTAAACATGTTACCACTGAAACCCAATCCCCTCTTCAATGCCAAGCCATTAGCAGCATGATATGGTGGCATAAGATCATTGTTAGAATATCATTAGGACAGTGTGTCTTAACTATTGTTCAGTAATGTATTACCCTATCGGTGTAAATAAAGGAAAATTTACTGCCAAGAATATTTTTGTAGACTATAGTTAGGAGTTACTGTTTGAATCAGATGATATTTCTATAGAAGAAATTCGGAAAAATACAACCAATGTTCAAGTGAGTCAAAAGCAGAAAAGGAGAGCAGAAGTGCAAAACTACAAGAGGACATAGAAGCAAGGCTTTACCCAAACTCCCCACCTGATGTATCACAAGAGGAGAAAGTCTACACACGACCTTGAACAGATTTCCTGGCTTCAAGCCTCCGTAAAGGTCAAAATTAGACTTAATATTCCCAGTCACTTTGTGGTAACATTCCTGTTTTTTAAAAAAAAGCAGTGCCCATTCAATTTTGAGGTCCCACAGTGAGGTTCCGTGACGGTTCCGTGACGATTTGAACCCGTGTTTTCAAGTTTGTCAGAAATACATAATATTGGTATCAGTGAACCGCAAATGATCCATTTAGCATACCCTGGTGTTTTCGTTACGCTACAAGCAAGAGCACTCCTTTTATTAACACATTTCTGATCTACCCACGGCATCCATCTTAGATCATGGCAGCCATTTTGTGTTTCTTGCCCTCACATACGCAATAACCTCTGATCACTTCATTTCGATTAAGGACACGTAGCCTTAGCCGGAGATTCACCTCTTTCATGACACGTGCACCTTAAACCAGATCACGCTGTAGCTGCATGACTCGACAAAGACTGCCTCCTCTGCCCGAGGCCAGTCCTGCCAAACTGGTCTTCGTGTCCATTGTCCTGATCATGATTAGGCGGCCGAAGCCGGTAGCCTTGCCCATTTACAACCCACAAGTATCTCTTATCCCGCTTTCCTATCTTCCACACCTGGCTCCGTTCCTTTCTTTCTGAAACTTTATTAGGGGGAAGTAACGAACTTTACGATGTGGCGGTCCGGGTCCTGAATGCAATATTGACAGGGAATTGTGATGAACTAGTGGGAACCCCTCTTCGTAGATGTTTTGTATCAGATTTTATCAACGGTTCCTGTGCACGCCAAATATTTATTGTTTATGACACAAAGGTTTTGGGAATGTACCAACATGTGAAAAATTCGCCTGAAGGCCAAAAACTAGTATATAAGGAGCAACCCGCTTTGTACAAATTGAACAGGCTCCTAGATTCTGCCCGTGTGTAGTATCTGTGACTTCTGTGTCCCTGCAGTAATAAACCTTTGGTCTTTGACGCCACCATCGAGAAGCCCGTGTTTCTGTTCATTTGCGCACCAAGGCAGGTGGAACTCCGGGGTCTTTGGGTGTTGTTCCCTGACACCTCTGGACGGAACCAAAAAGTCCAGAACCCCAACGTGGGGCGACGTCATTCGGTACCGGTCCAAAAGCCTGAAGAGTTCGAGAAGCTTCGTGTGAAGATTCCTGAGGGAGGCGCCCCACTTCATCGATCCCGGCATATCGCAAAAGTGGCCCGAAGTTCTCTTCCACGAGGGTTTCCCGTTCAGGACGGCTGCAGTGGGCCGTTGCCTTGACCGTCGCCCTGTCTTGGACCCGAGGTGCAGTCCTTAGTACGGCGAAACGTGACGGGTTTCTCCTTGGTGACGTCTTCAGTGACTCAGTTAAGTATTTAGTGATAGCTAGCTGGTTACTTTGTGAGGATTGTTAAAATCCTTGATTGGTTCTTGGTTTGGTTTGGTTCTTGGTAGGATTATCACAGGTTGTTCTGGTTAAGATAATCTATTTGGTTTAGTTTGGGTATCGATACAACAGTTCGTTTTGGTAGGCCTAAATTCTTGGTTCAAGTGCACATATCTGTTTTGTGTTTTGTTTGTTTTGTGTTCCGGACTGAAAAATGGTAAGTCGGAAAATGTTGTCTTGCTTTGGTTGCAACCGTGACTCACGATTGGAGGACTCTTGTCTGGTTCCTCCGATTGGGACTCCCCTATATGATTTATATTGTAAACATGGTGTGGGTCCTATATCTTATAATGAGGTATGGGTCCGTTACACTGCGAAGGATGGTGTCCTTAGTTGGCCACTGCATGGTAGTTTTGAACCCGAGATTCTCGACAACTTAGAAGCGAAATTGTTTAGGAAGAAAGCCCGGCCGGCAATGTTTGATTCTTTCCGTTATTGGCGAAAAGAATCCAAACAGAGAGAAATGAAAAGGTTGAAGAAAGAACAGAAAGAACAAGAAGAGTTGACTCTAGAGCAAGCGGCTAAGCAGTTGCAGGCTAACGAGTGTGAGAAGGCCATAGATGTAGCCATTAGAGAGCATAACTTAGCGATTGACAAGTGCTATCCTGCCTTGCCATCGAAAATGGCTAAGATACTGGAGGATTCCGAAAATGATCCTCTGTTATCTTATCTGTTACGATCACCTCCACCGTATGCACAAGGTGCTACGGCTCCACTTGTCCCGAATGTTCAATTGCCGGTTGCTGGACAACCTGGTGTTCATGCTCCTGTCCCTCAGAATCAAGTTCCCGTACCTCCTGTGATGAATGTGAATGTTCCTACAGCTCCTTCTCTTCCTGAACTGCCAGCTTCTGTACCTACTATTCCACAAACTATTTTTCTCGATACTCCTACTGTTCCGTTATCTATTCCTACCTCTACTGCGTTCTCTACGTCTGCGAGTGTGCTAACTCCACTTTCTGTTCGTCGAAGAATCACTGATTCTGTTACTAATATGCTGTCTCCTTTATATAAAACTTTAATTAAGACTCCTACTCCTGACTCAGTTCAGAGACGTAGTCAGCTTCCAAGTACTGAGGAACGGGGAATTTTAGATTCCACGGCTCTCAGATGGATTTCGAAGAGTAGAAGATATAGCACGAGAGATGTGCTAGACACATTTATGCAGTGGAGGGAACCAACACAACGGTATGTCTTTGATGAGATGTGCTCGTTGTTACGTGAAGAAATAGAAGAAGATGATGTTGAATCAGATTTGGAAGATTTAATTAAAGTTCAGAAAGAGTTTGCTGCTGGAATGATAGTGGGTGATAATATAAAAGAAGCGATGGAACTTATTTTAAGTTTTAGGAATGATCCATCTCTTCGTTCGCCGAGAGATTTAGAAAGAGGAAAAATGAAGCTAAGTCGCCAATATCCTATGAGGGAAGTTCCTCCAATCTGGCGCGAAGCAGTGGCACGTGATGATAATGCTGGTATTGCAGCTGCTCCAGCGCAGTTCCAAAGAGTGTGGATACACATTCCATGGAAGCGAGCTGAAGTGCTAGCGGTGAAACAGGCCTTGCCAGATCCACGTAAGAATCCTGCTGGATATTACAAGGAATTATCACAGACAGTTGAGGCTTGTATAATGAACTTAGCCGACATCGATATGTTATTTGGCAATGTAGTTCCGCAACCAGTGTGGGCTAAAATTCGTAGAGAGGATCATCAAGCTGCCTTAGGTGGTGATTGGGCAGCTATCACTGCAGCAGATGGTCAGCAAATAGGTGGTGCGAAACCCGAACCCCTAATTGCTAATCTACCAGGTAGAATAATTGATCTAATGAAGACTCTGATGCCAGCATTGCGTGTAAATTGGGACAAGCTGTCAGCATGCAGGCAGAAGAAAGACGAAAGTGTCTCCGACTTCTTCACAAGGTTTGAAGAGACTTTTGTAGATCATAGTGGTCAGGACATGAGTACAGAAGGAGGACAAAGACTGTTTGTCGATAAATTTGTGCATAATTTGTTACCTGAATTATGCAATAAATTAAAAGACTCAGAAAGTGCGTGGGCTGTATCCACAACAGCGCAAATACTTGCGACTGCACAGTACTACGAAAATAGGGATAAAGAGGAAAAGGAGAAATCAGAAAAGAAAACGAAAGATTTAAAAACTAAAGTTCTTTTGCAGCAGGCGTATCCGCCTCGCATGAATCAATCTAATACGCAGCAAGGTTCGTACCAAAGGACAGATTATAGTTCATCAAGACCTCAATATCAGTGGAATCAGTGTGCGTACTGTAAGAAAGAGGGTCACTATAAAAATGAATGTCCGATCTTAGCACAAAATAATGCAGCAGCAGCTCAGAGAGGTCGTGGTGGTTTTGTGCAGAATTCTAGAGGTCGAGGACGAGGTGCTATGCCTCCACAAACGAATGATCGTCCTTCCAATCACTTTGATCAACGAAATGGACAATCTACTCAGCAAAATAGATCTCAACAATATCTTGTTGAGGACTATTGTGAAGTAGATGAGGGTTTTCAGCAAAATGGGTACTAGGACAGCCATGGACAGAGAGAGGGAGTAGTATCAGTTCCAGTGGATCAGAGTGGGCCTTATGTCGCAGTAGCAACATCAGGTGTAGTCGAACCGTTTCTGTTGGATACTGGTGCCGCAAAAAGTTCTATCATTCATGCGAAACTCCCTGGCGCACCTTTGTCCGGCTCAACAAATGTTTCCGTAGGTTTTTCAGGCGCCCCTGTTTACAACCCGATATCTGATCCTTTGTCTATTTCTGTTGGACCGTGCCAATTGAAAGCACCCCTGATTTTGACGACAGGTTGTAATGAAAATCTGCTTGGTTTAGATTTGTTAAAACGACTATATGCGACATTGTACTGTTCTCCGGAAGGAGTACAACTCACGTTGGGTAAAAATATCACCTCTCCGATGTACTTGTCAATGGACGCACTCCCGCCAAAGCTACGCTCACTCCCTGATTCTCTTTGGGCGACTGGTCCTAATGATGTAGGTCTCTTAGAAATTCCACCGTATGTGGTAACCTTGAAAACAAATGTAAAATTTCCAAGAATTCCCCAATATAAAATATCTAGTGAAGGAGAGCGTGCACTTTTATTGATTGTGCAAGATTTAATTAAGAAAGATGTGATTGAAGAAACTAGGGGAAATGTCTGTAATAGCCCTGTACTACCGATTTTGAAACAAACTGATCCTACAAAACCTCCAGTGTACAGGTTTGTCATAGACCTTAGAGAAGTTAATAAGATTGTGGTTCCGCAGTTTCCTGTGGTTCCGGATATTACTGCCTTGCTAACATTGATTCCTGCTACAGCCACATGGTTCTCAGTTATTGACTTAAAGAATGCCTTTTTCAGCATTCCGATAGCCGAAGAAAGTAGAGATATTTTCGGCTTCTGTTTAGGAGGACGAAGTTTCAGATTTAAACGAGCTCCACAAGGCTATTGTGAAAGTCCATCTATTTATAGTCAAGCATTAAAAAGCCAGTTAGATTCTTTTGTCCTTCCTCCAGGTTCTGCTCTAGTACAGTACGTAGACGATCTTCTAGTGGCTGCCGATGACAAGGAAACTTGCAAAGCAGCTACAATTTCCTTATTGCATCATTTGTCTAATTTGAATCACAAGGTGTCTCCTTCCAAAATGCAATACTGCTGCCAAGAAGTGACCTACCTAGGTCATCTCTTGTCAAAGGAGGGAAGAAAGTTGACCCCAGAAAGAATAAAAGCAATTACACAGATGAGTGTTCCACGCACACAAAGAGAAGTACGTGCCTTTCTAGGTATTACCTCTTACTGTAGGCAGTGGATCCCAAATTTTTCTCTTTTAGCGAAACCATTGGTAGCCTTGACTGGGAAAAATGTTCCGAGTCCAGTGCCATGGTCTGATGAATGTCAAGAGAGTTTTACTGAATTACGAAAAGCACTGTGTTCAGCTCCTGTATTGGGTACACCTGATTACAGTAAGCCGTTCACGCTCTACGTTCACGAGAGAGAAGGTTGCGCGTTGAGTGTTCTGACACAGAAGTTTGGTGATAAACAACGCCCTTGTGCGTATTTCTAATCAACATTAGATCCGGTAGCCAGAGCGTTACCTAGTTGTTTGAGAGCTACAGCGGCAGCTGCGGCTTCCATTCGACAATCTGCTGGTTTGGTGATGAACAACATGCTAGTGGTTCCTCATGCAGTGGATACACTCATGAACCGAACGAAGACACAACACCTTACTAGTGCGAGATTATCTGGTTACGAGCTGACATTACTAGCGAGTCATATTCAGATCAAAAGATGTAATGTATTGAATCCAGCAACACTGTTGCCGACTGATCAAGAGTCGAGTGATTCCGAGCCACATGATTGCTGTTTTAAAACGGAGGAAGAGACAAAAGGACGCATTGATTTGAAGGATACTCCGTTATCCGATCCGGATGGTACGCTGTATGTGGACGGGTCATGTTTTAAATTGGAGAATGGTGATGTGACTGCTGCTTACGCAGTAACGACGTTGAAGACGATTGTGGAGACTGCAAGAGTGAGTCAGAATTCTGCCCAAGCTGCAGAATTAATAGCTCTAACGAGAGCGTGTGTTTTAGCTGAGGGAAAGAGAGTGAATGTGTTTACAGATAGCCAGTACGCATTTGGCGTGGCCCATAGTTTTGGCCGGTTGTGGAGAGAAAGAGGTTTCATTACGTCCCATGGGACTAAGATCCAACATGGTCAGCTAGTTAATGACTTGTTGGAATCTCTAACCTTGCCGACTGAAGTTGCGATTGTGAAGTGCAGTGCTCATAAAGCAATCACGGATGATGTTGGTCGTGGGAATGCTTTTGCTGATGAAATTGCTAAACAGACAGCTAGAGACACGATGAGCAGAATGTATGTTGCTACGTCTGCAAGATGGATTGCTGAGTCTGGAATGTGCGAGGATACTATGGAAAGTGTGAAAGAGATTCAGAAAGAAGCAACTGAGAAAGAGAAACGTGTATGGAGAGAAAGTACGGGCAAGTTGGACTCGAATGGATGTTGGATTGATTTGACAGAACAGCAGCGTTGGATGTTGCCCGATGCGTATGTGCTTGCAGTAGTGACGATGGCACATGGAGTAGCGCATATAAGTTCTAAAGGGATCTGTAAGATGTTGGCTCCGGTCTGGAAGAATGAGGGAATCAGTAAGTGTGCAGAGAGAGTGGTGAAAAATTGTATGGTGTGCTTGATGCATAATCCTGGCAAGGGAACTCCAACTCCAGCTGGTCATTTCGCTCCTCATTCCTGCCCTTTTGAAGTGATTCAGTTAGATTTTATTCACATGGACCGCTGTAATAATTTAAAATATGTCCTAGTGGTGGTCTGTGCTTTTTCCAGGTGGATAGAAGCATACCCACTGAAGGACAACACTGCCCTATCAACTGCCAAAATTCTTCTCAAAGAATATTTCCCTAGATACGGAATGCCACGGATTGTATGGTCAGATAACGGAAGTGAGTTTATAGGGAAAGTTATGCAGAGTGTGTGTGCCGGCCTAGGGCTGAAACAGAAATTCCACAGTGCAAACCATCCCCAGTCTGCTGGTTTAGTGGAGGGTTACAATGGCACCCTCAAGCTGAAAATAGCTAAAATACAAGCATCCACAGGTTTAGCCTGGCCAGACGCACTTCCTTTGGCCTTGTTATCAACGAGAGCAACGGTACATTCTAGAATAGGGCTTAGCCCTTATGAAATAGTCTTTGGTCGCCCGGCAAATATCTGGGGTGTGCCAAGGCCTAAAGAATTTTGTTCCATAGAATATCCTATGTTGATAGACTACCTTTACGACTTGACTGCTAAATTGAGTCTTATTCATCAACAGGTTTTCGATGCTTTGCCAAAACCTTCGGAGAGTCCAGGGCATCAGCTGAAACCGGGAGACTTCGTCGTCATCAAAAACTTCGCGAGGACGAAGAACCTTCAGCCGAGATTTGTGGGGCCCTTCCAAATCCTACTTGCAACGAGGACAGCAGTTCGTGTAGCTGGCCGCAAGCACTGGGTACACGCATCCCATGTTAAGCGTGTCCCTTTGCCGCTCCCTCACGACGACTGGGTGAAGAAGGGAATTGGTGCCTCCGAATCTGAAAGCACACCGAAGTTCATCTCTTTCAGCGATGCCGAATTGATTACTGACACTCTAAAATCTGACTCTCCTCCTGAAAAGACTCCTTTGAACATTGAACATTTGTCTCCAGCATCAGAAGAAACTTTACCATCTGCGAACTTAAACACTGCAACAGCTGCTAGTGATACACTATTTGCCGATCAGACAGTACCAGCGAAACAGAGATATAACTTAAGAAGCCGTAAAATGGACAAATAAAGCAGGCAACTGCATATTGTGATTTTGATATATTGAACTTTTGCCTTCAGCCAGGAAGTTTGCTATTGTTTATTGTTTTTAAAATTGCCTTGCCGTCTGGGTAGCCGTAGGGTCGTGGCTGTGTGCCTAGTTGAATCTGCAGGGGTCTGACACAAGGTCGATCTTTCTGTTGGTTCTGGGAACTCCCAGGGCTGATAGAGGCATTTTCATCTACGTACACATCATCAGTGGTCGCGAGCGGATCGTAGAAGATGGAGCTTCCTGCGCTGCAACGAGAAAATGTGATTTATGTTCGCAGAAACAGACTTCATAGAATTCTTCATAGCAAATGCTTTTTGATGCAATGTGCCATTACATTCTTAATTATTTTAGCAACATTGGTGGGTGGAATCGTCTTTAGTATAAATTTGATTTTTGTGCCAGTTACTACAGTACCTCCCCTTGATCCTGCCATTTCTACTGTTTCTTCTATACACTCTTTTCACTCGTTTCCGGAACATGAGCAAGCCCGACGCTCAGAATTCACCAACAACACTTTTGTACAGCTCTTGCACCAACACCAACTGGTAGTTAACACTACAGACTGCTGGGTGTGTGGCTTGATACCCCACACTATGGATAAAGGTATTCCCTATCTGGTTTTGCCTTACAGCTACAATGGATCATTTCAGGCCTCCAAACCATCTTTGCTTATGCCCTTGAAACCTATCCTCCACGTCCACCGCGTTCCACTAAATATAACTCTGCCAACAAAGCCTTAGTCCAGGGAATTATTGACATGGTCAAGGACGTCAATGATACTCCATCTTACCCTAGAGACGAATTGCGAGTATATTTAAGTTGGAATACTTCAGAGTATCGCCTTAGTTTAGGAGAAAGCAAGCGTAAAAGCTCAACTCCAATCTGGGTCGTACCTCACCGAGGTCAGGTCTGTTTGCAAGGTAATGGGAGAAATCCGAGAGCTCAGCTAGGGAGGAGTGAGTGCGTAGAGACTTATGCGTTTCCGGCTAACTCTTCCCCTGCCTTTCTCACTGCTAGGGGTACCTACTTCATTTGTCGAGACAGAGCTTATACATGGTTGCCTGCCGACTTTTCAGGATCATGTTATATTGCTCGATTGTTGCCTCCGACATACACTGCTTCATCTGATTACCACAGAACCAGAGTAGCGAGAGGTGTCTTCAGTAAGGAAGATACCACTGGTCAGGAAGCTGGAGACTTCTTCAAAGGCTTCCTTCCGTTCTGGGGGCCTATGGCCAATAGTAGAAACATACGTCAGCTAACACGGGTAGTTGAATCTACTATTACCGAAACTGCTGGTGCCCTTAGCAACTTGACAGCTGAGCTTCAGGCGGATAGACTAATGACGTTGCAGAACCGTATGGTTCTAGACGTTATACTTGCAGATCGAGGTGGGGTATGCAGAATGATCCAATCGAGCTGCTGTGTCTTTATTCCTAATAATGCTCCAACAGTCTATGAGGCGATCTCTAAGCTACACAAGATTTCCGACTCTATACATGTAGACAAGGGAAACTGGTCCTTCATGGAGTGGTTTTGGACTCTGATATCAGCGTGGGGATGGAAGGTTCTAATGGTCATTGGTGTCATCTTAGTATTCCTATTCTCATGCTGCCTGATTATCCAGTGTGGTCCTGCTCTGTGTAGTCTTTGTGCTGCAACTTGTCTCAGAAAACCACCTGCGTTTGGAGAATAGGCACGAGAAAGGATGATGATACAACAGCATGTCACTGACCTGATGAGCATAGAACTAGATTCTGACATAGACTGAGTAATTGCCTATGTAAGGGCAAAAGGAGGGTCTGAGGTTCCGTGACGGTTCCGTGACGATTTGAACCCGTGTTTTCAAGTTTGTCAGAAATACATAATATTGGTATCAGTGAACCGCAAATGATCCATTTAGCATACCCTGGTGTTTTCGTTACGCTACAAGCAAGAGCACTCCTTTTATTAACACATTTCTGATCTACCCACGGCATCCATCTTAGATCATGGCAGCCATTTTGTGTTTCTTGCCCTCACATACGCAATAACCTCTGATCACTTCATTTCGATTAAGGACACGTAGCCTTAGCCGGAGATTCACCTCTTTCATGACACGTGCACCTTAAACCAGATCACGCTGTAGCTGCATGACTCGACAAAGACTGCCTCCTCTGCCCGAGGCCAGTCCTGCCAAACTGGTCTTCGTGTCCATTGTCCTGATCATGATTAGGCGGCCGAAGCCGGTAGCCTTGCCCATTTACAACCCACAAGTATCTCTTATCCCGCTTTCCTATTTTCCACACCTGGCTCCGTTCCTTTCTTTCTGAAACTTTATTAGGGGGAAGTAACGAACTTTACGATGAGGCGGTCCGGGTCCTGAATGCAATATTGACAGGGAATTGTGATGAACTAGTGGGAACCCCTCTTCGTAGATGTTTTGTATCAGATTTTATCAACGGTTCCTGTGCACGCCAAATATTTATTGTTTATGACACAAAGGTTTTGGGAATGTACCAACATGTGAAAAATTCGCCTGAAGGCCAAAAACTAGTATATAAGGAGCAACCCGCTTTGTACAAATTGAACAGGCTCCTAGATTCTGCCCGTGTGTAGTATCTGTGACTTCTGTGTCCCTGCAGTAATAAACCTTTGGTCTTTGACGCCACCATCGAGAAGCCCGTGTTTCTGTTCATTTGCGCACCAAGGCAGGTGGAACTCCGGGGTCTTTGGGTGTTGTTCCCTGACACCTCTGGACGGAACCAAAAAGTCCAGAACTCCAACAGGGAAGCGCATTGATGCTGTGACCCACATTCTGTCACCTCCTTTATTGCCAATCTAGTCAAGTCTATGGGGTTCAAATCAGGAAAAACAGGAGCTTGTTCTCCCATCCTTCTGCCTTATTTTTTGTTCTGTTCATGAATAGCATTTTCTCTTCATGCAGCCCTTTCTCATGGCATTCATCATGATTCCGCTTGAATGTTAGTTATTTTCGAGTTATTTCAGTAAAAGTTTAAATGCACAAGAGATATCCTTTTACTCGACTTCAGCATGTGGTCACAGAAAATCTACCAGAGACTTGGGTCCTCTTCTCTAGCAATAATTTGGCCAGGTCTGTGGCTAAGCTCCTAACACATGCCCGGAATACCTCTTTCTGGAGGTTGTCGAGTATTTAAATTCTTGACTAAAGTTCGGTTACTCCTTTGAACACACAAGATTTATAGGAGCCAAGTTCCTATAACAGGATTCCCATATAAGATATTTAGCCTTCTACTTCCTGCACCTTGTAACCAGTTTTTTCTTGTTCACATTCTACATCTTTCACTGGTCTAGTTAAACCCTCCTACTTGTCCTCCACTGCCTTCACTGCGGCTTCAATCATGCCTGTGTTGACTTCTATGTCTGAATGTAGTGTACTTATGGGAAATAGTAGGGTCACCATTTATGAAGGTTCCTTAACTAAATCTTCAGAAGCCTGTCACTGCCCTTTCATTTGTCACAGCCTGACTTGAGAATTCTGCCATGCTTTTAGCTTAGACATTTGAGGTCTCAGGTAAGGAATTCAGAAGTGTACAGCAGAGATATTTCAGCAGTCTACCATAACGCTGGTTCAAAATATAGTCATAGCTTGACTGAAGTTCCCTGTCAGCAAACAACCTCTATTGGTTCCACAAGCAAAACCATTGGAGGACTCCTAGTTAGTGAATGGTGTATATGGGCCAATCTCCACCCAGTATGGCTCAGTACTGTGTACCTGTAGCATCAATAGCCTCCTGCATGTTCCCCAAGGTGCCATGTAGGGGGTGCATGTCCTGCCTAAGCTCTGGCATCCCAACCTCTGAACTCCTTATCCCATAAAATCTTAGCAATTTTCACATTTTAAAGCCCCCACTACTGCCAAAACCAGTCTTTCACCAGCAGAGCGGCTGTATCAAGGAAAGCCACTTAGGTATCATCCATGTGCCTATAAGCATCATGAAGGGACAACCCGAGAGGTAGAAGAAGTAGAGGCTGCAGTCAATGCCCAGCTGGAGTGAACCCACATATTAGCTCCAGCGATAGCTCTGCAAGAGGCTCACAACCCCAAGAGTCTTCAGAATCCACCCAGGAAGACAGGTGGGTGCTGAATAGTGATGCACAGCCATTCTGGACTCCAGCTAAACACTGGGAGCTGTAACCATGTTTTTATTAATTAGGAATGCATATATGAATTTCATCCCAAAAAACGAATTCTGAAGTATTTCTTTTTTTATGTGCTTTTTAATTGTTTTATCATGTGTGTTTTATACATTTTATTGTAGCACACAAAGTTAAGCACAGCCAATAACCTGTAAATAAACTTCACACTTCCCGAAAATAGAGGGGTATTTATCCTGCAGCAGCTCGTTTTTTATATGCCTTTGATAATAAGAGACTCCTTCCTGTATTTCATTTATTATTGTCCGAGCATCTGTAGTTTATTTTTCATTTCATATATCAAGAAGCGAACTGGCTTTCAATACTTGTGTACTTTCCTATTTCTTACTCCTACTCTCCGCTGTGCTTTAGGGGTATGTGCGTTGAAGAAGAAGCAAGACTAACCTATTTTATATAGTGTTGTATATGCCCTCCTGTCATTGTAGCTCTCGCTCCCCTCATGCAGCATTTAATCTTTGAAAGGGAGTGGTAGAGTCTTGTGAGCAAATGCCTCTTTTTGCAAACTATTGGACTGATGCTGCTGGATTTTAGAATCTGAAAGTGCACTGAGAGCAGCCAACCAGACGTCAATGCCAGTGCTCTGATGCTTACAAGTATATGTTTGTAGGAAACTGGGTTACCGGTTGAGGGGGGTGAAGTCCTACTCAAGCAGCAACCAAAATTCCTGTCAGGGTGAAGTCACAAGCAACTCCAAATTAACATGTGCTTAGCCCTCCCCTCTGGTAGCTTGCCACGAATCAATAAGGATTAACTTAGAACCAATGCATGATGTATTTATGCAGAACTTAAAATAGTAATATAGTGAATTTTATGTCCGATTTTTAAAAAATACAGGATCAGAAATAGGATGCAAGCTGCTAGCTTTATAGCTGAAATGAGGTATCTAGATATTGCTTGTGCTATGGGGAAATTTTTGTGTAAAGTCAAGTTGTTTCTAAAGTGTTCAGAGTAAATATCTTATGCGGCGCTCATGGGGGGAGGATGAGCCTGTACATGTAAAGGTTAACGTTATGATTTGGAACCTTTGGAATTGATTTGATGCTGATGGAAATTACCTGACTTAATTACCCCTAGGGGTATTTTTGTATTTAGTTCGAAAGAATGTACTATTTTACGGGAAGTACTAATGCCATGTTTTTAATATGATCTTGTTCAAGTTTTAACAGTAATTTTATGTATAGGGTATACTTTTAAGGTTGTAATTAACCAAATAAAGTTTTCTTACTGACTGACTGACTGAATATATCACACAAGAAAAATCCCACACTTATTTAAAAAAACAGACTAAAATGTTATGAATTTTTTGAGACCAAAAGAACATAAATCCAATCAGCAGAACTGGTGATATGTAATTTTAAAGAGTTCAGGTAAGTATAGTGTCTAAAAGCATAAACTGCCACTCGCGGTTATCTGGTCATGTAAGACCTGGTGAAAGTCACAAGTTCAGGTTGACTGCAAGGGAGTGTGGGTCAGACACAGGGACCAGGTTAGTTCCTCTGAAAGAGTTACCTTTAAAAGACCAGTGCAAAGTGTTCCATCTGCATTGGAGGGGGACGCAAGGAGCAGATAGAGTGGTGTGGATGGTTGTCTCTAGCACAAAGATCCTGTTGGGCATTGCATATGGTTGTTGTTGGAGATTTGCATTGGCGGTCACCGCGGGCTGTTGACACTGTAGATCGATGTGCAGATCTTGGTTTTAGGACAACGCTTGCCGTCGCTGTATTGGGGAGAGTTTATGTTGGTGGTCAGCGTTGGTGGCAGGTTCTTGGTTGCGAACAGGACCTTTCGAGTTCACAAAGAGACCAACATTTCAGTCCTTTTTCCTATTCTTAAAGGGGGAGCTCAACGGATGCCACACGGATGCCACATCAAGGCTACAAACTCCTGAGGGCCATCTCTCGGTGAACAGGAACACACTCTCTTCAGCAGAGGCCAGCAGGGCTCAGGCAGGTCCAGGCAGCAGGTCAGTTGGGCAAATTAAAGGAGGCCTATGGAGCCTGTTATGCCCCTGTAGCTCAGAACAGGAGGTCAGTCAGCTCATACTTGGAGTCACTTCAGCCTAGGATGAAGGGGGCAGATCCAATCTTCCTTCTAAGTTAGCAGAGTCGCAGGGTGTACTGAAGATTTGGGTCTAAGGGTCCACTATTCATTCTTCATGCCAGCTTTGAAGTAGGAGAAGTTTCTAGAGGGCACCACATCTAGAAAAGCTTGGAATGCCCTGTCACCCAACCCTGGTCCCAGCTTTTCTCTGGACAGAAAGTAATAGCGTGAAACCCTTTGTGAGTGTACTAAGGCTGAGCCTTTGTGATGTGCAAATGTGGTAGGTGACCGTTACTCCCCCTATCTATTCAGAGACTGCCCACCCTGAAAACACCTATTCTCCCTATTTCTCACTGTCTGGGAGCAATACACAAAGACCAACTGTCAGCTACACCTAGCCATGTGACCCAACATACAGACTGCAGGCGCCAAATGGGACAAGAAAATACCAACTTTTCAAAACTGACATTTTCAGAAATGTGACTTAAACTTCAACTTTACCAGTAAAGAAGGTGTTAATCTTTAATTCTGCAGGCATAAAACTTAACCTTTATACTTGCTCCTAATTGAAAGTGATAAATATTACATGTGGTAAGTTAACCCAAAGTTATTACAGGGGAGAGGTAGGCCTCACACATGTAGTGGAAAATGTATTTAAGAGTTTTTCACTACCAGGACATTTAAAACTTAAAAGGGTGGCTAAGGACCTACCCTAGGGGTAGCTTATATGTATTAAAAAGAAAGGTCAGGGAAAAGGTGCATTTTGAGATAGAGGGCCTGAGACATGTTTAAAAAGACTACATAAGTGGAAATAACATTAAGTACTTCAGACCTACTAGTAACATTTAATTTACATGCCCTAGATAAATGTAGTACAACTTTATTAGGGACTTACAAGTAAATGAAATATGCCAATTCAGTGTGAGACAATTTTGCTATGTTTAAAGTAGAGAGCACAAGCATTTTAGCACCGGTTAGCAAAAAGAGAACAAAGGAGGATGAAGATAAAATGTTTGGGGACAACCCTGTGTAAAGGACAGAGTCCAACAATGTTTTTTTGGTTTTCCACCAACTGGCAACAGTTAACTTATTTTTAAGTGTCTAGTATATGGTACCAGGAGTACCCTGGGCCTATAATTTAAGTGTCCTCCGTGGAATGAAGCACTGATTTTGCCACCACCACAAAGCAAAGCATGACTTTAAGTCTGCCATTGCAGACTGGTAAAGCAGTTTTAAAAAGCTACCTCAACTTTGCATTTTAAACCAATGACAAAGCCCAAACCTTATTTTTTAATATATGCCAACCCTAAGGCAGGCCTAATGAGCATTATTAAAGATGAATGACGTGTTTTTACATGTCCTGACCCTAAAAACCCAGCAGTATCATTTTACTGTTTAAAGCCTAGTGCCCCATTGGTGAGTATGGATTAACATGTTGACAATCAGCGATGCTAACTTCCAAATAGGACTACTAAAGTTGGTACTTCAAGGTATCAAACAAATTGTTGCATTAAACCTGAATTTGCGGGGAGGAGCCAAGCTCGCGACCGTGATGGCCGCAATGTAGCTCGGCTCCGCCAGCCTACCTGCCCAACACACATATCCTGACATGCATCCTGCCCCGAGACGACATACTCGGGAAGACACAGAAAGACGAAGGAAATCTTGTACTCACCATCTGTCCCGGGGGCTCCTGCGAGCGGCGGATCCGAAGTTACACCCCTGCTTGGTCTGGGGCCTCCGCAGCGTAGAGACCGGGGACTTGCCTGTCAGCCGGCGAGATGGTGTTGACGGCGGCCCCTGGTGGAGAGGAGAGGTCGGCTGAGGGAGGCCGTGATGCCGTTATGCTGATGGCAACGGATCGGGCCCGGTCCAGCGGCCGGAGGGCCCCGTGGTGAGGTGCGGCACGCCGTGGACGGGGGAAAACCGTGTAGGAGGCTCCCCCCTTTGTTGCCTTGTCCGGCCATCTTGAAGCCCTGCGCCCGGAGTCGGCGTGTGGCGCCCGCAGGGCGGTGGCGCTGGCGGTCCCCCTTTTGGTGGCTCTCCTTTCTGCACCCAGATTGTCATTCCTGGGGCTCGAGGGGGCTCCCGCGGTGGCCTTGCTTGAGAGCCCACTCCAGAAGTTGAGGCGCACAGTGACGCGGCTGGATCTGCAAGATGGCACCCGGCGCCCTGAGTCACGGACTGAACCAGGGTGGCGAATCTGTGTCGCTGAAGTGTACGGGGGTCTGGTCATGTGAGCGGGAGCCTACGCTTGGTGATGTTCTTGACACCTTAAAGACTTTACGCGTGACCCTGGCCCTCGACGCCCCTGTGCTGGATAGAAAGACGGCCGCCATTGCTGTCGGGCCGTCCCTCCTGGACGCGGCTCGGCCCCGAGTGTGTGCTGTTTCGTCCCCCTCTGTTGCCATGAGGAGTGCTGTCACTGTGCATCGACAAGACTATACACCAGCGGCCCCAGATCCCGGGGTTGTCTTGATCGTGGCAGGCGCGGGCATGGACACCGCGTCGGAGCCCGTTCCTGCTCGACTGATCGGGGAACAACGTAGATTGCCGATTCGAACTGCCCCGGCGAGACCCCAGTGTTATCCTGCGGGGACGACTCTACTTTCCTGGGCGGTGAGACTGCACCCACACTGTTTGTTGTTCCCGTTGTCATTGCTGAAACATCTAGACAGCCGCACAAAGTTCTTGCTTGGCCGCTGGTTGCTGGAGTCCTCTGGTTTGCTCCCATGGTCTGTCCTGCTTCGACCATATGGCCTCTCCACTTTGATTTGTTTGCTGCCTACTACTCTACCACGCGCGGCAGCGATGGCTAGGAAAGGACAGGGGTGAGCCGGTTCTGGACCCGGAGGACTAATGGTTGGCGGATGGAGATGAGGAGTGCCCTCAACCAAGATATTATGGACGATTCCTTCAAAGGTTTATGATACCCGAGACTATGTCGATTTCGTTTTGATGTTGCATTAATGTGTGTGATGGCGGGGAGTAGGGGCCGAATGGTTCGATTGATGGCTCTCCTCTCCCCCTGGTTCTTTTTCTTTTTCGTCTCTTTTGTTTCCTTTTCCTCTCTCTAACTTTTCCTATATTTCGGGTCTCCTATTTAGGGCGACAGGCACGCTGCTGGGGGGGTAGTCCGTAGCCTTCTGCAGGGGTGCAGGGTAGGGTGGGTGGGGTGGGGTCTTTTTCTGACAGTTTTTTAGTTTCCACGGCTCTTTTGTGTCCCTTTTTTAGGACGCCGTGGCTGTGCGTGTTTCCCACTGTGTGATTGCTTGTGGGGCGGGGGGGTGAGGTATTCTTACTTTATACGATATTGATTGCACAGATATCCTGACTTGAACGCCCCACCCCCATTAACGTGGTCCCCAGTCACTTTGCTCGCCTTTACCGCTGTGGGGGCACGTACAGCAACACGGCGTTCCCTCTTTTCTTTCCTTTTTAGCGTTCCCCCCTTTTTTCCTTATCTTCTGGGTCAGTATAGAGAATGACTGTAACTCCTTTTGCCGTTCTGGTCACTCAGTTAGGTATACGTATAATAATTTGGTGGTCTGTGTGCACGTGGCGGGCTACGATGGGTACTGATTGGAAATGTGGCATCTATATTCTGATTGCTAAGACTATTGCTGATAACCGTTTTTATTGATGCCTTAATGTTTTGCTGCTTGATTCGTGGCCCGCTATGGACACTCAGATGATTAAACTGCAACTGATCCTGCTATAATTTCTATTATAAAATTAACCTTCTTTGATCCTACATCCGGAGGTCACACTCTGCTCCTCTACGATTGAACTACTTGTTCGCAATATACTGGGTGACTTCCGTGAAACCTCTTTATTGATTTACGTGCTTCTTAGATTGCTTCGTGGCCGGCCTAATTGGTTGTAGGCCCGTATTTGTATGCTACTAACTGCACAATAAAGGTTTTCAAAAAATTTAAAAAAAAAACAAAACCTGAATTTGCTCCAGTCGAATTTACTGTAACTATCTTAAAAAATAGCAACTTTGGAAAGTTGCCACTTTGTTGCCCAAAGGTACCTATTAGCTGTTTTTAGTTGTACACAGCTGCTGTCCTCGAGCCAGCCTGCTGCCCGCCTGGGGAGACGTGAGAATGACTATCAGGAAGAGGAACAAAGGACCTGCTGAGGAAGGAGATATGACTTCCTGCTTGCAGGATGGCTGGAGTGGAAGTGAGCCCAAAAGTCAAGCTTCAATGGGGAAGCCGCCTTTGAAGGGAAAATGGTAGTCACACCCAAAAAGTACTGTTCATTTGTTTTAGCAGACAGGCTGTCATCTTGGGCAGAGAAGGAAAAGCGGTTGCCAGCCTGATTTTTTCAAGAGTGTAGCCCTCAGGTAGCTACGCCACAGGTATGGGCTTGGGAGCTCTACACACGGAGAGAATGGTCTCACCATCTTGATAGTTTACAGAATAGTTTATTCTGAGATAACTAGATGCTACACTTCACAGGAAGTCCTCATCAAGCAGGAGGGGACCTGGTAGCCCATTGGCTAGTTAGTCACTACATCTCTCCAGGCTTATAACAGGCATAAAAGTGGCACCCCTTGCCCCCAAACCTCAGATCATATTTGTACTGGTGAGAGGACCGGAGAAGGACTGTCTTGCTGCTCCCTGGAGCAAGCAAAGAGAGGCACAGAAGACTTGATTGGACCTGTTGCACTTGTGATCTCACAAAGAGAGGACTGTGCCTGCAGTGCCCCTCTTGTGGGAAAGTTGCCCACATGTGCCAGACAGAGGAAGTGGCTCCAAGGGTGAGTTGGCCTCCACTGTGTTACAGCCAGTGCGCCATAAACACTGAGAAACCTGCATCCTTGAGAGCCCAGCGCCAAGAAGCCTGACTGCTGATGGATGCCAAGATACAGCCTGGGAGACTGAGCCTTGACCTTCAAATGTTACCCCCAGATTTGATGGATCTAGGAGAATCATCAGAGTCTACTCTTGTCACTCAGCAAGGAAGTTACTGCAAGTTAAAGGGAACCACTAGCTTTGCTGTAACTGGAGACAAGTAAACAAGTGGCAACTAACCCAGTGCTGGACGTCACACAGACACCTTGGGACGTGGATCCTTGAGGCCAAAGTCTCTCTCATAATCTTGAGGACACTGGGGTGGCCGCAGGAAGACCCAATGCACAGGTTCAGCATCCTCAGCATCTTTAAGTAACATCAGCATCCTGTATTCCTTGCATCAGGACCACTCCATTGACTTCAATGGAGGTTTGACCTAAGTATTTGGAAATGGAATGGAGACTGCTAAACTCTACAGGTAACTGTCCCCTGGACCTGATTGATCTTCATGACTGGATCCCTACTGCGGTTGGACCTAGAGTGTCTAGATAGCTGTTTTCAAATAGCTTGTCGTTGCTAGAACTAAACTAGGATTGTGTGTAAATTACAAAGGTTTGTTGCGTTCAGTAAAAGCCAGTATTTATTTTGTTTATTTCAAATGTAATTCATATCTCCAGAACCCTCTAGAAGATTTTTTTCATTGAGGTGTTTATTTTAAGATACAAATACAACCTATCTTTATAAATTGATGTCAGATTTTCTTGTGTCTTTTTTTTTGCTTCTTGTTTCGGTAGTCTTTCATGCTTTACATTTTCTCCTTTATTAAATCCTGCCTGTTCTGATTCACCGCTTCCCAGGACTGAGCTGAGGTTTTACAAACGAGCATGGCTGGATCTGATATGGGTTTGTATCATTATTACAGTGTGAGGCAGCAAAACCACTCCATTTGATAAAACACATTTGTCATAAGTCTGAATGACTGCTCTGTAGCAGTTAGTTAATCGCCTATTATGTTATTTGTTCACTTTCCTAGACAGCATATTTTAGTTGGGGTGAATATGGTCATCTTTAGTTTTTTGTAGAAATTCTAATTTTTGTTTTGTATTAATGTGTATGTGGACATGGAGTTATCAAAACCTTTTGACCTCTGATACTTTTAACCTTTGACGACCCCTTGTCTCACCCTTAATCTGCTTACAGCCCCCTATTTGATGCGAGATGCTGGGGAATGATAAGTGATGAGTAAATACAGAAAGTTAGAGGAACTCTTAAAGTCCATTTACTTTCTGTTTCTGCCACCCCTTCATGGCCAGGGGTCACGGGAACTAACTGTAGACCGGAGAGTGCTAGAGGATCGAGGGAGCAGCTGCTACACACCTGACGATGTATTTCAATACAATTTGCACTAATGGTATTATTTGAAGGAGCAGAAATGCTGTGCAGTCATGTTGTACTCTACAGACACCCCCATGCCATTATATTATTTGTGTGAACTCTAAATGACCTGCTAGGTAGACCGATGTCATCCATACTAGACCTCCTACTGTAATGAGCATACCTTTGTTGCCGGATTCCTGAATTCAAGAATGAATAGCTGTCTGCTATTAAACAGATGGTGCTTGGTGCCAGCTATTGTTTGTTGTTTATGAAAATAAAATGCCAGCATGGTGCTTCCAAACAAAATCATCAGTATAACTCTGCCAAAACCCCAGCTTGTCATTTCTTTTCTAGGGGCAGATGTACAAAACATTTTTATGGTTACAAACACTCCAGTTTAAAGTTTGTGACTGTAAATTTGCATTTTGCAATGTACTAACCCCATTTTGCAATTCAGTAACAGGTCACCGAATCACGAAACGAGTTTAAAATGGCATAAAGAATAGCTATCTGGAATAGGGTTGTTTAGGGTGCCGATTCCAAATAGGAATTTGTTATGGTATGTATCAATGTTTGGCGAATGATATCCAGTCACAAAACATTGACACTTTACAGACTCCTAACATGAGACATGAGGAGGTAAGCCATTGGCAAAAGGGAAAGCCCCTTTTTTATTTAGGAAAAACTGTCTGAATTAAAAAAAATATATATTAATTTGAAAAAGGTTCATAGACAAGGTGGTCTACTAAGCCCAGCAGGCCACCATTTCTGTTGTGAGTCAAACAATTTGAGTTTACATAACGCGCCCTATTTCTACATAGGTTGGTTCAAAATATTAAATTGCAAAATTACTGGTAGCAAATTGCTAGCAGTGTTTCAAACATCCAGCCATAGTGTATTAAAAAGAAGTGACAGCCATTTTTCAATGTATGCAAGCGAGGTCACACAATTTCTCTCATAGATACTCTCTGAAGAGGTATGAGAGCCCAGCTTCACCATCCAGCAGCCCAGCAATACCCTTAAAAGAGCCAGGAAATCGCTGGGCTGGGCCTATAAGAAGACTCAATCCACACTTGAATCTCAAAAGAGAGGAATAGCAATTCTGAATGATTCTGTAAGGTTGTTTAGAGATCCGGGCTTTCAGATAGGTCCCCTTTTTCAACTGTATTTAAGCACTCTTAAACTATGCACATCCTCATGAGTGTCACTAAAGTTCATCCCACATGTCCTGTGAAAATTTGAAGGTACTCACATATCCCATGAAGAGTAATTTGGCCAACACTGGCGATAATATTTCCAATCCAATGTGTCCTTAGTAGATATAATTTCTTCAGCGATAGACATCTCTCATCGGAAAAGTATGTCCAGGTTCATTTTTTTTCTATGAAACAAGTTATCATTTGAGTTCTAATAAACGGTTAATATTCCAGTCACTGCTCCTCAGCTCCGAGATGGAAGGTAAATGTGTTTCATAAATTCACTGCCTCCTCTTGGTTAACTGCAATCTTAAAAACAAGGGGGCATATTATCAACAACTAGCGATATTTATCGGTAAATAAGCTTAGCGACAATTTTTCTATCGC
This sequence comes from Lissotriton vulgaris, assembly GCF_964263255.1. Classification (NCBI taxonomy): domain Eukaryota; kingdom Metazoa; phylum Chordata; class Amphibia; order Caudata; family Salamandridae; genus Lissotriton; species Lissotriton vulgaris. The sequence continues at coordinate 780,314,639 of NC_141694.1, forward strand.
CGTGCATCGCCGGATTTTATCGCAGAGATAACGTGCTATTAGCAACGTTTATCTCCAATGCGATAAAATATCCGGCGGTAGCGGCTTAATGCGTGAATATCGCTGGAAATCCAGCAATATTCAGGCATTAACGCCAATAGGGTCTTAACCTGAATATCCAACTCCCATTGGATATACAGTTTAAGAAGTGGTCTGAGCAGGCGTTAGTTTTCAGCGATATTCACGGTTAGCGCAAATTTTTTCAACGCTACGCCTGCGTTGTTAATAGACGATAGCGATGTTAGCGACTGCTTTCAGTCGCTAACATGTTGGGTAAGCCCACTTTGCATGTCATTAGCGATAAATATCGCTGACATGCAAAGTGGGCCCGAACCGCTCGCTATCACCTAAAAGCTGTCGCTAACTGATGTTAGCGACAACTTGCTAATAGGGCGATGAAATTATCGCCTGCCTTTGTAATATGCCCCAAGGTTTTCTAATAATCCCCTTCCCCTTCTCTCTCCAGGTCCAACTACGTAAAACACCCACATGCTGCTTTAGGGAACTATCCCTCTATCGTGCTCAGTGCCACACCAATAGAGAAGCCCACAAACTTGGATGTTCTTATGGAGGTCTCAATATGTACATGAACAATAAAAATGTCCTTTGCATTTTTTAAATCATTGTAATGTTTGTTTATAGAACTTTCTGTGCCATCCATTATATGCACTAATTTTGTATGCATCATCTGAGTAACAGTGTATTTAAAACATTCCTCTCATTTATTGTATATATTTTTCTTTATTGCTGCACGTTGTTTACATTTATTTAACTTCCCTTTCCTCCAATACTTTGTTAAACTGGAGACTATGAGGTGAGATCACATGATTAATATTAATGCTATTTCACTCTTAGAGCCAGTCATAAGTAAAGCACTATTTATCATATTAATATTAGCTTGATATACTGGACCAACCTTATGGATTTTGAGATCTGCTCTCTTCAACTGAAGACTCTGCTAGAAATGTAGGTCTCTTCCAACATAAGGGCTGGACAAACCTTATAGAGTTTGAGGTCTCGCTAACTATTTAATTTGCTAGAAATGTAGGTCTCATCCAACATAAGGGCAGTTAGATGAGGCTCTTTTGAGGTGGCAGGGTAAATCAATTTCCGTACATTGTTATGTAGATTTAGAGCCCTTAATTTCTTTTTTTCATCCTGATGAATCTGATGTAAACACATAAGGTACAAATGTCCATCTTCTTAAGAAACAGCATAATCTTCATGGTAGCAGATAGATTTGAAGTGGTGCCATCTATACTATACTATTATAAAGAGAGAGCCCAAACCTTTGAGGCGGGTAAGCTCAAGAACTACAGCACCAATCACAACACCCAATACAGCATTGGAAAGGAAAGTTGCAGTAGATGGACATAGGATATACAGCAGCCCACCATCTACATTAGGGGGGGGAAAGAACGTTAGGGGAAAAGTAGTCCGTTGGGGGCATGATGGGCGTCTGCATACAGCGATATGGGCGCGGCGTTCGGCGTGATGGGCGTCTGCATACAGCGATGGGTGCGGCGTTCGGATTATAACGCTTGCAAGAGGCGTACTAGCGTTCCAAGAGTGGGTGGGTTATGCGATGGCGTGTGGGCGCGGCGTTCGGTAAAAGATTATAACGCTTGCAAGAGGCGTACTAGCGTTACAATACCAGTGGGCTTTGCATTTACTATTGTTGGGGGCTTTGGCCGTTGGCGCGATGTGGGGCCTCTAAGTGGCGTCAGGTGGAGCGCACAAACACCTTCGCGGATGGAGCTGACACCTTCACAAATTGCATGAAAGACACGGCCTCGGAGGGCACGCATTCACCTGCGGGTGCAGAGGCGAGTTAGCGTCGCAGCGGCGCAAACACACATTACACGGACTGCTGATTTGGCGCGATGTGGGGCCTCGAAGTGGCGTCATGTGGAAAAAACAAACACCTTTGCGGCTGGAGCACAGACCTTCCAATATTGCATCAAACACACGGCCTCGGAGTGCACGCATTCACGTTACCGTCTATGCACACCTCAACTGGACAGGTAAAGAACAACGTCCCATATTTGCTAAATGAGGAGTGTTATTCATCAATCAGACTAAAACAAGAAATGTTGTATACCGTGAGGTTTTACAATAAATTAGTATTGCCTATTCCAAACATCGCACACATTCTATTTCATCCACGGACAACGTTGGGACGGGCTGCTAGTGTCTTATAAGATTGAATGGTAATACATGGCAGAATTACTGGAACTAAAAAGAATGTAAAACTGTGAAACAAGTATGGGCGAAATGCGCAAATTCGCGGTACACGAATTCGTGCAAAAGTGAATTCGCAATCCGCAAAATTCGCGAATTCGTGAGAATTTGCGGATTTTGGTTTTTTTGCGTGTTGGGTGGGTTTTTTGCGTATTCGCGGGCCACTTGCAGCGCACCGACCGCAAAGTTACCCATGCGGTCGTACATGGGTGCAGCCATCTTGTGCGCATTGCGTATTTCCGCTTCCGGGCGCTATTGGCAATCTGGCGTTGTGTGCGGCACGCTATTACGAGTTTGCGCGTGTTTTTGCGTGCTCGTGGGGGAAATATCACGCAAACTTACCCGCGCGGTCCTCAATGGGCGCGGCCATCTTGTTTTTAATTCATTGCTATGGTTCTGGGCATGGCTTTTCTATCCTCTTTTAATCTTTGCAATCCTTTGTTTCTTTGAACGTTTTATGCTCTTTTTTGCTCATTATCTCTCTATTTGTCTAGATCTATATTTTGTGTTTTTTTCAACTTTTTGTTACTTTAATAACTACTTTTTTTGTTTAGCTCTCGCTTTTATTTTTTCTCCCTATTCTTTTCTTCTTTCGCCCAGGACCATGGCAAAGGGATCCGGCATGTCAAAGGGGAAGGCTCCCTTGCGGGCGATTGAGGGAAGTGGATGTAGTGGCCAGGGAGGTTTTTATCGCGGTGGAGGTGGCTGCCCTTATATTTTTTGTACTGCGCCACCTCCCTAAGACCGTGGCAGCAGGGGGCAGGCCCGGTCAAGGGTATGGCCTCCGGGAGCGTCGCCAGCGGTAGGATAAGGTGTGCCGGGCCATGCGGAGGGAGTCGGGGGTCCGGCGCAACTACGACCAAGCGACGCACCGGTGGGCCGACGTCCTCAACCGGGAGCAAGACCTGCTCCACCTGCTAGGAGTGGAGATCCCCGGCCTTGGTGAGTAGCTATTTAATAACTACTTTGTTTTCTTCTGCTCTGTGCTGCATTGCTAATCTATTTGTTTCCGGAAGAGTACGAATGCTGCTGATTCGATTACATTACAGGTGAATTAATGTTTAAATAGCTTCTGTCATTGCAGTTGCTCGCCTGGTAATTTGCGTTGCTACTATGCTTACTTGTTTGCTACTTTTTGCTCATTCGAGAGCATAACTGCGTAATGCTATAGACAGTAGAGACTCAAGTCTAGTCCTTCTTTGTACTCCTGCTGCCACTAAGAAGAGATAGTGGTGGATTGATACGTTGAGTATATTATTTAATACTTGTTATAGGACATCTGTTAGTGGTCTGTAATCATGATGACGGACTGTGTCTGTCACATGACATCTCGTGCTGCTGACTGATGGCAGTCGTAGTAGAACCTTTTTGTTGTTGGTGTAGTTAGTGAATTACATAACTTTCCTATTAGACGGTCTGCGAATCCTGCAATACTGTACTATCCTCCTAGTTGACCAGATTAGATAGGTCAATACATGTAGTGCAATTGTCTTTAATTTGTTTCCCCCGAGATAATTTTAGATTGTGTTCGAAGAAATCAAATATTTCAAAAAAACTATCATCCATGTTGTGTTTCTTTATTTCATGATCATCAGCACCTCCCAGGGGCAAGGCGACTAGCACCATTGAGACTCCGGTGGAAGAAGGTGGACAGTCACAGGATCGGTCCTTGCAGGCGCCTCTGCTGGCCCCAGTAAGTTGTTCTATTGTTATAATAATACTTATACTTCTCTAACTTTTTCAGCTCCTATTCATTACAAACTGTTTCCTAATTCTATTTTTACAAAATAGTCTTTGATCTTCTTCTAATCTAGACTACTTTCTACATTCTTATCCTGCCTCTACCATCACTCTCTGTGCTACTACTATTTACGATTATGAGTCGGTCTGTGTAGGTAGCTAAGCTTGCCTAGTCGGCAAACGGTGTTAAACAAAACTCTGATCCAGAACAGAAGTTAAACCACCAATCCCCTGACCGACTATCTAGTGTGTCTGACCAATAATTTTACGACTCAGAAGAACAGAAGAAGACTACCGCCAAGTCCCGGCCTATCTGAGTCACTAAAAAATGACTGCCAAGTGCAGTAGTTCAAACCCTTCTGCTCACTCACTCGTGAACAAAAACCACACAGTGTTTGTTAGTTTTAAAGTTTTATTTTCAATTAAGGAATGAAAAAATTATTTCTTTATTTTTAATAGCGTAGTATTCGGAGCGAGCACTGCTGATAGATGACGTTAAAGTTTAAACAACATTCCCATGAATCAAATTACTTTAACGTAATAGTTAACAGACACATGAAATTATTAGAATAACTGTGCGGGAGCCCCCACCTTCTTTAAAGTACTTAAAGTACTGCTGGTGAAGACTTACTAATAGTTGGCGAATCGTCGTGTTGGCAGAAGGGAAATCTAATCTTCTTTCTGTAATTAGAAAAATGGTGCACGTTAAGCAAGCATTCATCAGTTGTCCTAAGAAGTGTAGCATTTAATGGAAGATGCATATAAAAAGTTAACACCCTCCCCAAAACCGTTACTTTTTTTCAATCCCAGTAATAAAAAATGTGTTATGTAACATTTTCTTCCAATACCAGACGAAATAGAGGGTGTGTATGGCATCTGAAAATATGACGTTTTTTTTAGACGTCACAACATCTGATGCGGCACAGATGACCACCAGTGCCGGGGCCAGCAGTGCAGAGGGGTCCACTCTAGGGGCGGATGCGCGGCACCACCAGGAGGAGCTGGGGGGTCAAGGCTCAGCGGCGGCGGACGGTGGTAAGTTATTATACTCCTTACTTATTGAAATGTTTGAGTAGGCTCGCAAAGGAGTGTATGATGTACTGTACAGTACACAGTACACTAGTACAATTACACTGTACTGTTAAGAACAGTTACTAATTTAGAACTACTTTTTTGGCTATCACGGAGAAGACAGTCAACCTTGACTTGTAATAGCATTAGTTTCGGTACTTCTCGGGTAAGCAATGGACCCCTCCATTTGACTTCAACTCAGCTGGCAAACTTTTATCGTGGAGCCAAGTCATATCAGATGTACTTTAGGGATGTGAAGAACGAAAAGTGAAAGAAGGGTGAAATGAAGGACGAGCGAGTCTCAACATTTATGACTGTAAAGAATGGTGTTTTTAAATGCAAGTCAAGAGAAGAAGACGGTGGTTTCCAAAATATAATGAAATGGGTGTTAGTTAATTGTTGAGAAAAAGAAAACTTGGTGCATTTGAGATATTAAGAAGAATGATAGATGTACTTTGGAAACCTGGATGTCATCTTTTTTTTCCTCATCGATAGCAGAGGTGTATGATGTTGTAGAGCAGACGCTGAGTGGATGAAGATAGTTACTTTGAACAGCATGTCCGTGCCAGAGTAGCAAAGCTGAGGAAATCCAAATACTAGAATTTGTGATTGTTCACAAATACTCCCTGCCTTGACTAACAGTACAGTACTTTACTTTGCAAGCACAGCATCTATTGTGTATGTATTGTATAGTTGACAACATTATATCAAGTCAAGTTCCTTCCTCCGGCAATTATGGGTACCACACTCACTCCCTATGTTAATAATTTTATTTCAGCTGTGTCATGGGTGGACTATCGCTTTAGTTCACTCAATCTATCAAAACAAAGTACCTAAATTTATCCATCATATAACCAAGGATCATGTGATTGGCAGGATAATGATATATGATCAGAATTGAATAATCTTCATTCTTCTTTTGTAGTAGTCAAGGCCCGGGGGGGCAGTGCGAAAGATATCATTACATTGAGCAGTAGCCCTTGATGTAACCGAGTATGGCCAGTGGCAGTGCCACCCCTATAGAAAAGTAAGAGCTTCCTATCCCCACCTGCATGTACTGCTTAAAGTACTGCGAGTCTGCGTCATCATGGCTTGTGTCTGTTTTTCTTGGGTGCAAGCTGAGGGAGCTGCCATGCCGGCTACCACAAGTTCACGTACCAGTAATTTCTTTTGCAAAACAAGAGAAAAAAACAGAAGACTTTTTTTAGTACTTTCTGACTATGTATGTAGTAGTGAGTCCATCCATAGTCCTGGTAGTGGAATTCCTGGAACTCCCAGTAATGTCACAGGCCTACAAAGACGTCAGAAAGATACATGCCAAAATGTTATACTGTGTTTGCTACTTAATGGTGTTACTGAGAGTCAACTTTCCGTTGAGTTATTTTGACTTTATGTTAAAGACTATTGGTAACAGTATTTTTCTTTCTTTCTTCATATAGATGCTACTCTGAAAAAGCTCACCAGAAAGGAGATGGCTGTCCGGGCCAGGGCCCGTAAGCTGGAGGCTATTTGTGCCGAGTATCGGCGGCTATGGGCTCGGGAGCAGGAGGAGGAGACAGCAACCACTGAATCCTCCTCCAGTGCCCCGGTGTCCACCAGCCAGAAGCCTCCAGCCAAACGGAGGCGTGGCCCAACAGCCTCCCACTGCCGCTGCACAGCAGCAACACAATCAGCTGCCCCCCCCCCCAGAGCCTGGATGGTACGTCAGCACCGCCTCCGTAAAAGAGTGTACTACCTGGAGCAGTTGGTCGAAAAACATCAGCGCCAGCTCCGGGACCTCCGCAAAGAGCTGCGGGACGTGCAGGAACAGCTGTCCACACTACGCCACCGGAGGAAGTCACTGTCCCTTGCCCCTTTTTTAAAGACTGTTGGGGGGGTGGGAATTGGGTGTTTGGGAAAGGGGACTTTTGGAATTTTGGACATTGGTTGGGGTTAGGCAGGGGGGTGAGTTGGGTTAATTTATTTTATTTTTTGACTACATCAATATATTTCTTAGTAATTATTTTTCATACCAAAACATAGTATACGCGTTCATATTATTTTATGTGGGGGTGGGCGGTGATTACTGGATGTTTGGTTTCTTCCAACTTACCAGCATGAATGAAACATCTAGTCCTGAAATGTACCAAAGTGCCAGTAACCGAGTTAGTGAATTCAGTAGCCCTTATAGTACTTTACTAGAAGTACTGGCAGTCTCTGCTCTCCTCCCAGTCCAAGCCCATTATTCTACCTCTCCAAAATGCTTATCTTACCTGTGATTTGTGTTTGAGAATAGGAGTAGCCACAGGGCTGCCTGCATGGCAAATGTTGATTAAGGTTGGTTGTTGACTTGAATCCTCAATGGATGACATATTATTGTTGTGCTGGTAGTAGTAGTGGTACACACTGGCAGTAGCAGCATATGAAAAAAAGGAAATGAAACATTGAGTGGCCTGAGCGTAGCATTAGAAACAGTGCCATAGATAGTACGCTACAGAACAGTGCCATAAATTGTCGCCTAAGCAGTGCTAAAGTATTCTAGATATAAGTATTAGTTTCATGGACTATGGCTACTATAAGAAATATTATGAAGGCAAAGGATACTTAAACATAAGAATTAACCATTTGATTTGTCATGTGTACGAGCATGATGTTTAATGCTCAATCCAAGATGTCGCACATGAAATTCCATTTTCCAACATTTTTCTGTTGCTTAGACCTTATCCTCCCTTGCAACTGTATGTAATTTCTTTTTGTCATTTTGTCATACCTCAATGAAAACCCACACAGCCCGGGGGAAGAGGGTTAGGGTTTTTGAAGATTGGATGGGAATGGGTTTTTTTTGGGAAAAGTTTTGTGGAGAGAAGAAAAAAAACACTGCATGGACAAACAACAAATGAAGAGAAACAAATGTTTGGATTCAAAGATATTTATAAATCTTTTAAGGGACATAAAGGTAGTGCACTACTGCATGCATGAAGTTGTTTGCTAAACGGATGGTTAGGTCTCTAAAAAGTTGTACTTACTACATCTTATTAGTAAGTATGAGGAAACAATTTGACATTGACGCTAGTACTGGGCTGCATTAATTACGCAATTTCACTTGCCTTTCTGCCCTCATAGAGAATAAATACTTATTATTAGTACATTAGGTTACTTATGAAAATAGCAAAGAAACGTATGAAATAGCTGGAGAGGTGACTTTGAAGCAGAGAACAAAGAAACGCACCTAGTCACATTCATAGAAGTTCAAGTTTACAACAATAAAATTTAATAGATAAGGAGAAGTTAAGAGAGAATACTGTAACTTTATGTTGTAGTTGTCCTGTTGAATTGGTGAAGTTGCATGCATCCAGCCATTCCTCTTATTCGCGATATACTCCTCCATTCCATCTTACGCTCACCCTTTTGATGGAAAAAAACAGGAAGTGAACCAGTTAAAAAAATCTAAGGTACGCTGTGTAGTGCAAAAATAACACTTTCAGTTTTCAGAGCTGACATTATTAATTTATTATTATATACAATCATCACTTCAAAAGTGCGTAACCTGGTTCTCCTTTACAAGGATAGTAATAGTAACTATGGTTGAATTATGCGGATCCACCATGGATTTTCCTAAAAGAAATTGCAAACAGAATTAGACATTCCCAGGAGTGCTCCCAGACCCCTGAACCCAGTCGGCAAAAATGTAGAACACCCCCAAGTAGCCCCCTAAAAACATGCTATACTGCTACCAGGTTGAACCCTAACTTCAAATCGCGCCAAAAAGCACTCTGCATCTAGTTCCAAAGCCCCCTTTTCCACCATGGATTTTCTTCAAACCACTTGCAATCAAAATTATACTATCCCAGCAGTGCTCCCAGACCCCCAAACCCACCCCCAAAAACCTAGAACCCCCCCAAACAGCCCCCCAAAAACAAGCAAGTGAGCAAAAACTGAATAACTTTTTCATCATGGATTTTATCCAAAACACTTGCATCCGATATTAGAGCTTTCCAGCATTGCCCCCAGACCCCTCAACCCACCCGCAAAAAAGCAGAACACCCCCAAACAGGCCAAAAGCAAAAATGGAAAATGTAACACTTCGAAAATTTGCGGCCTACCAGTCAAAATCACTCCAAACACACTCTGCAGCTAGGCCCTTAATCCCCTTTCCCACCATGGATTTTCTTCAAACTACTTGAAATCAAAGATATACTATACCAGTAGTGCTCCCAAACCCACCCCCAAAAACCTAGAACCCCCCCCAAACAGCCCCCCAAAAACAAGCAAGTGTGCAAAAATGGAAAAACTTTTTCTACATGGATTTTATCCAAAACACTTGCATCCGATATTAGAGCTTCCCAGCAATGCCCCCAGACCCCTCAACCCACCCGCAAAAAAGCAGAACACCCCCAAACAGGCCAAAAGCAGAAATGGAAAATGTGACACTTAGAAAATTTACGGCCTACCAGTCAAAATCACTCCAAACGCACTCTGCAGCTAGTCCCTAACTCCCCTTTCCCACCATGGATTTTCTTCAAACCACTTGCAATCAAAATTATACTATCCCAGAAGTGCTCCCAGACCCCCAAACCCACCCCCAAAAACCTAGAGCCCCCCCCACAAACAGCCCCACTAAAACAAGCAAGTGAGCAAAAACTGAAAAAAAATTCACCATGGATTTTATCCAAAACACTTGCATCCGATATTAGAGCTTCCCAGCAATGCCCCCAGACCCATCAACCCACCCGCAGCTAAGCAGAACACCCCCAAACAGGCCAAAAGCAAAAATGGAAAATGTGACACTTAGAAAATTTGCGGCCTACCAGTCAAAATCACTCCAAAAGCACTCTGCTGCTAGGCCCTAACTCCCTTTCCCACCATGGATTTTCTTCAACCAACTTGCAATCAAAATTATACTATCCCAGCAGTGCTCCCAGACCTCCAAACTCACCCCCAAAAACCTAGAACCCCCCCAAACAGCCCCCCAAGAACACAAAATACTGCTAGGCCTCAGTTTAAATTGTGCCAAAACGCTGTCTGCAACTAGGCCCAAACCCCCCTTTTCCACCATGGGTTTTCTTCAAACCACTTGCAATCAAAATTATACCTTCCCAGCAGTGCTCCAAGACCCCCCGACCCACCCCCACAAATCTAGAACACCCCCAAACAGCCCCCCAAAAACAATACTGGTATATTCAAAGCATGGCAAATTGCGCTGTTCACAAAAAATGACTGTTTTCAGCACTTCCACTACTTCGATCCTCTTGAAATTTACCTAGACACTTGTTCCAGTGATTCCCAAGAATCTCAGCAAGGCAGAACAAAATCGAACCACTGCGCTCTTTGAAGAAGAAGAAGAAGGTCTACGACCAGTTTTCACTTAGTTTGCACCCAAACACACGTGCCTGCAAAACACCAAAAAAGGCCAAAATTCTGCCAATTTTGGACCAAAGAACGCCAAACCCCCTAAAACCTTGCCAACATCATTATGAATGAGCCTGCATCAGGCCCTGAGCCCTAGACTCAGCTGAAACCCTACCAACTTAAACCCAAAAACCCTAGTAAATCGCACTGAACCCTAAACCCTAGATATGCTTTGTTTGTCTGTGTCAAAGAGCCTAGGTATGCTACATCAGGATGCTTCACTCAGTGGGGCCTGCCTTGACCGTCTGCATGGCCTTGCCGCAAGCATAGACCAAAAATACGTTCCGCTCAAGAATTTGCGATTTTTTTGTAATTTCGCGAGATTCGCGAAAAACCGAAAAACAGCAAATTTCGCAAACATAACGGATGTTTGGCACAAGCTTGAGGCAGTGCCATGCAGACGGTCAAGGCAGGCACCACTGAGTGAAGCAAACTGATGTAGCATACCTAGGCTCTTTGTCAGACAGACAAAGCATATCTAATTGTATGCAGCAAGCCACATAGCCCCATGAACTGCTGTCTGGAGTGGACTCTGCCTGGCATAACAACAACAGTACACTGCCTCGCCCTCGACCATTACATACCACGAATAGACAGACATGTAGTTCTGCTGTAGTAGTTGTTGTAGACTGGTTTACCTGTTTGCCACTCACGAATTGGCCATAGCTCTTCCGTAAACCGACGCTGATGATCCATCCATCCCAGTTATTTAATCAATCATCATGGTATGTTGGCAAGTGAGTCCACTCCAAGGACATTTTGCATATTGTAAAATGCAACATAGTGGCCCCTGAATTTGAAGTACAATTTGAATTGAACAAGGTAAAAAAAACAGAGTAGTAGACATGAGTTACAATTACTGTGTAAAAGATCAAATAATAACTAAGACAAGACATATGATTCATTTCATGGACAAAAATCAAACAGCAATTGGTTCAATCAGAGCCAGACAGCCATTGCTGTCCACTTCATGCCATCTTCTCAATTATTCATTACCTGTTCTACTTTTTGGCCGCATCTTCTTGGGAAAGTGAGGTCCCACAGGGCAGCCTCTCCTGTCAATTTCAGAAGAACAGTCAGTAATTTCAGTCCCACTTGAGGGGGCTCGTCTATGACAACAAAGTTTCTTTATTCTTCTTAATCCATCCTTCTGCCATGAGGGAAATGGATAGGTGGAGTCTGGAGGAGGAGGATAGAGGAGCATGATTGAGTTGTGAACTTATGAACCTCAGGAATGCATACAGCGTCACCTTCAATATGGGAATAAAACGAAGACAGTGCTGCTGATGGACTTGTTGTGAGAGTTTTGTTGTGGTAAAAGTTGCAAAACAAAGAAAGACATACAGGAATAAAAGTGAATAAGGACGAAAAAAAGGAAGTCATTTTCAGGCCTCGGTGTCAGGGAAGTAGAGCTCGTCCTCAAACTCTATGAATTGAGACGGGAGTAGTTCAGCTAACAGAGAAGAACTTCTGTCACCTAAGTCGGTGTCCTCTTCTTCCTGCGTGCATTCACGTATTTTGTAATCTGGTGGTATGAAGTGCTGATTCATCTTGATCAGTGTTAACCTCTCCACATTTTTGGGCGAGAGGCAGGTCATTTTTGAAGTTACAATGGCACCAGCAGCACTGAAAACACATTCAGAAGACACGCTTGCGAGTGGGCAAGACAAATAATTTAGAGCCAGGTTGGTGTTCAGTGGCCATAGAGGCCTTTTCCTATACCAATGCAGCAATGGGTTCTGATTAACAAACACCTCTGTTGGGTCATCCAGATAGGCCTGCACCATTGACTCAAGGTTCTCCATGGTTAGTCTACTTTGCGTACCATCTGTGGCCTTTGCAGCACTGGAACGAGCAAACCCTTGATGAGTTAGCCAATTCGCTTCAGACAATCTTATGGCTGGGCCTGGTGCAGGTGAGGATGATGATACGGTTGCTGCTGGTGTCGTTAACGGCTGTCAGGGAAAGTGACTCCCTTCGGCCACAGATTCAGAAGTGGAACTTGACGCCGGATGGCCTGCTGATTCAGTTGTACTTCTGCCGGCTCCTTGAATTTTCTGCCGCTCTTTTTTGAACCAAGTGGCTGACACAGCTAGCCAATGTTTGTACTTTGAAACATCTGCTTCATCAAAAGGAATGAATGCTTTGCTGGACACTGCCTTTTTGTACCGTGGATCCAGAATAGTGGCACAAATGTAATGTTGTTCTGTATATATGTTTTTAAGCCTTTCATTGGCAACTAGGCAGCTTAAAAACCTCTCCGCCAACTGATATGCGTCTTGCTTTTCAGCATCATCACGGAACGTTGAAGACACCGCCTTCAGTTGGTGCTCTAGCATGACCAACAATGGGATAGCTTTGCCCAAAGAACAGTCCTCCCTGCTGACTTCACGTGTGAAGATCTCAAAAGAATGAAGCATGTCTGTCAGGCTTGCAACTAGCTTCCATTCCTCCAACTCTAGCCTCATGTCTTTCATAGTAGAACCCAGTTTATAGGCATAATCATTTATTACCCCCAACTACTCAGACAGACGCTCAAGCATGTAAAATGTTGAGTTCCAACGTGTTGCCACCTCCTAGATGAGTCCTTTGACTGGCAGTCTACGTTCATGTTGAATGCTCCTCAGCTCCTTCCGGGCCTTAAAAGAATGGCTGAAATGTGTGCAGATTCTTTGGCAGGTGGTCAGTAACTTGCAGACTGTGTTTTCTTTTTTCAAGAAATCTTGCACCACGATGTTAATACTGTGCACCAAACACGGCACTCTGAAATAGCCACCTTGCTGCATGGCCTTAACTATATTACTGCCATTATCAGTGGAAACATAACCAACCATGCGATTTGTTGGGTGCAGCCATTCAGAGACCTTCCTATCAAGCTCGTCCAAAAGGTTAGGTGCAGTATGAGTTTTCTCAATGGCAAACATGGCTAATGTTGCATGTTTCCGAGTAGCTTGAAAAACTGTGTCCGGGTCAACATCTGCATTTGTCTTGTCTCTAACCCCTGCAAAAGAGACCCAGTGTGCAGTGCTGCACCTGTAATCAAGGGCTTGGCAACTGGTCCACATGTCTGTTGTCAAGTGGATAGTGTGAGCAGCACTCTTCTGCAAAGCTGCCCCAATCACCCCCAGCGCATCTTGATGTAGTGCTGGAACCACAACTCTGGCAAAATAGAACTGGCTAGGAACCTTCCATTTAGGGCAGACTGTTGCCACAAATTCTAGAAAACCCACCCCTTCCATGAAAAAAAAGGGAGAAGGTCCAGCGCTAGCATTTTAGCCAGCTTTGGGTTATACAGACGTACCGTTGGGTGGTTGCGTTCAAATGGCGCCTCCGACCACAACGTGCTTCTAATGGTGGACTGGACCATTTTACGTGATGATTATGATGATGCAGACTTCAAACCAGTTAGGCTCATTTATGTACTTTTTCGCATTGGTGTCTGTCCCAGACTCTTAGTGTGCCTCATACATGTTGCAGGGGTAGAGGGTGTGGGCGCTACCCCTGCAGTGCTGCTGCCAGGGGTACTGGGTGTACCAGAAAAAATGTCGGTCGGTTCTTGACTCCCCCCCTGCACAATCAGCCCCTCGTCAGCATCCGATGCAATGCGAATGGATACATTTGGATCAGTTCAACTTTGGGCTTCCCGGATGTTCCACATGAAGTGGAGGATTGGCGTGGCTGAATTAGTTTCTATTGTTCACTTACAGCACCACTACTTGAGGTCGAGCTGGATGGAGGTCCCTACCAGCCCTTCTGACTAAAAAATTTGAAGTTGTAGGTCGTGTTGGTGTTGTAGTTAACTGCGTTGGTGTTGGTACGACGCCGCCCACATCCCGCTCAGCAGCCATTCGGGAAATGGTGAAAATGTCTGTCTGCTGCATGCCCGCTGGGGCTGGGGTGACAACTGTGATGACTGGGTCATTGCAGACTGTTCCTCAGCAGCAGAAGACACCACTTCTTGTTCGTCGTCATCACCTATAAGTCGAAGCCATGCGGTAACCTTCCTTTTAGGCTTTGCTACCTTTGTCGGCTCATGGCGTGACTCACTCTCAGACTGCATTCCTGGGTTCAAATCAAGATCAAGATCATCAAAATGAAGGGGGCTTGAAGAAGAACTTGTAGTAGTAGTAGTAGCCCTCCTTGACCTTTTTCTGCTGGGGATCTGGAAGACAATGGATCATCATCAGGAGGAGTGGCTTCCTCGGATGATAACACTTGAATATCAATTTCCTGATGTGCCCCTACTTCTGGAGGAACAAGCGTTGTAGGCAGTTGTGCTGCTCCATGAACCTCTAGTTGCACCTCTCCATGCACCTCTCCATGCGCCTCTACTTGCGCCTCTCCTTGCGCCTCTCCTTGCGCCTCTCCTTGCGCCTCTACTTGCGCCTCTCCTTGCCCATGTACTTGCGCTTGTACTAGTTGCACCTGTGGTTGTCGTTGTGGCTGTGGTTGTTGAACACTCGTCAGCTGAGTTACACCCGGCGTTGATTGGATGGCACTTTCTTGTGATGAGCCAACATCACTGGTCGATGGTGATTGAGAAACTAAAGTGGCTGCCTCAGCAGCTCTCATGGTCTTGGACCTAACTTGGCTTGGTGGCCCTGAGCCCAATGAAGTGGAGGTGCTAATTCCAGCTTGGTTCCCGGCGGACACCGCTGCTGCTGCAGGCGTAGTTTTTTTTTACCAAAAAAGGTATCAGTTGTCACACCAGTCTCCTTGGTAGGTGGTGCCACTTGATTCTTCTGCTCCTTCTTACTGGCAGTGGCACTGGCTTTCACTGAGGCGCTACGGCCACCTTTCTTTAGGCCCATCTTCTTCAGATGTCAGACCAGCAGGCCGCAGTTGCACGAGTTGCAGAGTTGTCTTGTCTGAAGCCACACATGACATCACGTGATGTTGAGCTGCACACACCGCTGCAGGACTTCTTCCTGGCACTGGTGGTTCTCTTGTGCATCTGAAAGCAATGGAAGCCAGAGGAACATCAGTTAAATACCCCAAAAAAGTAAAAAAAACACACAAAAATCACCAAAATCCAATGCCATCCATGCCCTCAATGATGTTTAACCCCTTCGCTGCTCATGACGAGCTCAGCTCGTCATGAGGCTCGGTTGAGCTGTGCTTATGACGAGCTGAGCTCGTCATGTATAATGGAATTCAAAGAATGTTAGCACAGGAGGGGAAAACCATTAGCAGCCAAGGTGTTAAATTCAAGACACCCCACAGAAAGACTTGGTACATGCACCACTGAGTACCCCTGGGCCTAAAAGAAGAAAGCAAGGCAAACTGGGTGCAGGCCTGAGCACACTGCTTGGCTTCAAAATGGGCCCTTGACCCCCAGTCACATGGCCAGGCCCTGCTTGGACCAGGCCTCAAAATGGCCCCCCCACCCACATGGCCAGGCCACAACAACACCCCAAAAAGTAAAAAAACACACAAAAATAACCACAATCCACTGCCACCCATGCCCTCAATGATGTTTAAATTCAAGACGCCCCACAGAAAGACTTGGTCCATGCACCACTGAGTACCCCTGGGCCTAATGAAATAAAGCAAGGCAAACTGGGTGCAGGCCTGAGCACACTGCCTGGCTTCAAAATGGGCCCTTGACCCCCAGCCACATGGCCAGGCCCTGCCTGGACCAGGCCTCAAAATGGCCACCACCCACATGGTCAGGCCCCAACATCACCCCAAAAAGTCATAAAACACACAGAAATCACCACAATCCAATGCCATCCATGCCCTCAATGATGTTTAAATTCAAGAGGCCACACAGAAGGCTTTGGTCCATGCACCACTGAGTACCCCTGGGCCTAATGGAAGAAAGCAAGGCAAACTGGGTGCAGGCCTGAGCACACTGCCTGGATTCAAAATGGGCCCTTGACCTCCAGCCACATGGCCAGGCACTGCCTGAACCAGGCCTCAAAATGGCCCCCACCCACATGGCCAGGCCCCACAACACCCAAAAAAGTAAAGAAACACACAAAAATCACCACAATCCAATGTCATCCATGCCCTCAATGATGTTTAAATTCAAGACACCCCACAGAAAGACTTGGTCCATGCACCACTGAGTACCCCTGGGCATAATGGAAGAAAACAAGGCAAACTGGGTGCAGGCCTGAGCACACTGCCTGGCTTCAAAATGGGCCCTTGACCCCCAGCCACATGGCCAGGCCCTGCCTGGACCAGGCCTCAAAATGGCCCCCACCCACAATGCCAGGCCCCAACAACACCCCAAAAAGTCAAAAAACACACACAAATCACGACAATCCAATGCCATCCATGCCCTCAATGATGTTTAAATTCAAGAATCTATGACATTGTTCTGCATTCTGTCCATCAAATGGTATTTTTGCATTTGTCACCCCGAGTGGGATGGGTATGTTCAGACGTGAGTCCTATGCTCTCCACACTACTGGAGTTAAGCTATCCTGGCTGAAGACGGCTGATAGCCAGAAACCGGTCCTAGGATGCTTGATTTCGTTCCAGGAAAGACATGGCTTGGCAGTTCGGGCTGGACTGTTCCCATGAGGCACAGGGTCAAGGCTGATTTGCATATGGCCATTTCTGAACTGGGGTGATGTGGAGTGCAAATTAACGATGGATTCAGGCCCAGATCTCTGTACTGGGGTGAATGTATGACATTGTTCTGCATTCTGTCCATCAACTGGTATTTTTGCATTTGTCCCCCCGAGTGGGATGGGTATGCTCAGACGTGAGTCCCATGCTCTCCACACCACTGGAGTTAAGCTATCCTGGCTGAAGACGGCTGATAGCCAGAAACCGGTCCTAGGATGCTTGATTCCGTTCCAGGAAAGACATGGCTTGGCAGTTCGGGCTAGACTGTTCCCATGAGGCACAGGGTCAAGGCTGATTTGCATATGGCCATGTCTGAACTGGGGTGGTGTGGAGTGCAAAAAAACGATGGATTTAGGCCCAGATCTCTGTACTGGGCTGAATGTGTGACATTGTTCTGCATTCTGTCCATCAACTGGTATTTTTGCATTCGTCACCCCGAGTGGGATGGGTATGCTCAGACGTGAGTCCCATGCTCTCCACACCACTGGAGTTAAGCTATCCTGGCTGAAGACGGCTGATAGCCAGAAACCGGTCCTAGGATGCTTGATTCCGTTCCAGGAAAGACATGGCTTGACAGTTCGGGCTGGACTGTTCCCATGAGGCACAGGGTCAAGGCTGATTTGCATATGGCCATGTCTGAACTGGGGTGGTGTGGAGTTCAAAAAAACGATGGATTTAGGCCCAGATCTCTGTACTAGGGTGAATGTATGACATTGTTCTGCATTCTGTCCATCAACTTGTATTTTTGCATTTGTCACCCCGAGTGGGATGGGTATGCTCAGACGTGAGTCCCATGCTCAATTGAAAAGTAACAACCTAGGCAATTTAACGGTTAGAGTCACATAAAGGTAAAAATATTTGAGAGTGGACTACAGCTGACTAAAACACAAAATTTTATTAATCAATTAACACAATTAAAAAAGTTCATTTATATGACATCAAATTACAGTTAAAAATTCACAGTATATATTTGACATTAACATTATAATATACAAATTAACAAACAGTAAAAACGGGGGTAGGTGGCATAAAAATTCAGTCTCTACGCGCGTTTCGGCGGCCAGCGCCTTCTTCCTGGAGCAGCCACACAATATTACTAAGTAGTTTTAGCAAGAAATTGTTCAAAATAAATTCTCTTTTTCTTGTTATAATTCTTTCGATCTCAGATTTGATAAAACTGATTAGTTTGGTGATCAAGTAGTTAAGCCCGCCAACTGGAACCCTTTGTGTAGATGGATGCTGGATAGTTTTCTTCCTGGGGTTGTCTAGATTTCTAATAGATTATATATCGATCTTTTTAAGATCTTGACATCAAGTTTCCATTTTGAAGGCTGATCTATTGTTGATACACTTTTGATATACTTCTGATAGCCTAAAGAGTTGGATACTTGTCTTTTTCGGGTCTCAAGGATGTAAGGAGGTTCTTGATCCTTAGGTGTGTTAGAAAATAAGGTTAAAATATCTCCCTGCCTGAAGATGGCCGGCAGGGCTCCCTATGTCCGGTGGCGGGTTGATACGTCTCGCAGAACGGCAAGCGCGGGAAAAGTGATGAACCTGATTTGCATATGGCCATTTCTGAACTGGGGTGATGTGGGGTGCAAATTAACGATGGATTCAGGCCCAGATCTCTGTACTGGGGTGAATGTATGACATTGTTCTGCATTCTGTCCATCAACTGGTATTTTTGCATTTGTCACCCCGAGTGGGATGGGTATGCTCAGACGTGAGTCCCATGCTCTCCACACCACTGGAGTTAAGCTATCCTGGCTGAAGACGGCTGATAGCCAGAAACCCGTCCTAGGATGCTTGATTCCGTTCCAGGAAAGACATGGCTTGGCAGTACGGGCTGGACTGTTCCCATGAGGCACAGGGTCAAGGCTGATTGCAATATGGCCATGTCTGAACTGGGGTGGTGTGAAGTGCAAAAAAACGATGGATTTAGGCCCAGATCTCTGTACTGGGGTGAATGTATGACATTGTTCTGCATTCTGTCCATCAACTGGTATTTTTAAATTCAAGACACCCCACAGAAAGACATGCTCCATGCACCACTGAGTACCCCTGGGCCTAATGGAAGAAAGCAAGGCAAACTGGGTGCAGGCCAGAGGACACTGCCTGGCTTCAAAATGGGCCCTTGACCCCCAGCCACATGGCCAGGCCCCAACAACACCCCAAAAAGTAAAAAAAAACACAAAAATCACCACAATCCAATGCCATCCATGCCCTCAATGATGTCTAAATTAAAGACACCCCTCAGAAAGACTTGGTCCATGCACCACTCACTACCCCGGGGCCTACTGGCTAGTGAGGCTTTACAGGCACCCCAAAATTAAAAAAAAGATCATATAACAGTGAGCTAAAATTCCATGACATAAATGAGAATTAAGTAAAAAGAAATCACAGAAACAGTTGTATCATGCACCCATGACTAACCCTTGGCCTACTGAATACTGTGGCTACCCACAATATATATTTTTTTTAAGTTGTGAAAAAAGTTTTAAAACTGTAGTTGCAGCAACTGCAGTGCCCCAAACAAACACCAACTTACTTGTAAAATCTCAAATCCAAAAGTGATCCAAACTCCAAAGTCCAAAAAGTCCTCAAACACAAATATCCAGCAGCAGCCACAAAACGTAATCCTTCCAGCTCCAGATCCAAATCAAAAGTGACCAGGACATGGACAAAGCACTGAGAAGAGCCTGCTGGACAGGAACAGGAAGTTGGAGACTCTGGGGCACTTCCTTCCTCCCACCCCCCCCCCCCCAAAACTGGACTCCTTGCACCAAAAAGTGCAGCCAAATGTCAATCTTCAATTTTCAGAAGGTTTATGCTTCCTGCGGTGGATTTCTTGTGCAGAATTTTTTTTTTTGCAATTTCGGGAAAGCGAGCTGTTCAAATCTCCCGCCGGAAGTCAGCTGCGCGCCGCATCTACGTGTTCGGCATTGTTTACTCCCGCAATGCGTGATCGCGGGCCCTTATGACGTACTCGCATTGTCAAACTCTCGCCGTACAAGATGGCAAGCCGCAATGACGTAATTGTGTTCGAAAAACTCTAGCGCTATCACACAGCAAGATCCAAAATGGCGCAGCTCACGTAAACCGGGAGAAAAACAACTCGGCGGACTCAGAATCACGGTAAGTCAACGCCGCACGCGATATTGTATTTTTCAAGCGCGACCAAGCAACTTGAGATTTGTGGATTTTTGGGCAAATTCGCGCGATTTGCAACCGCGAATTTGCCACAAATCCGCAAATTCCGCGAACGAAACCGATTTTACGCCACGCTTAGAAACAAGGGTCATTAACTAATATAAAAATTCAGATACCTTCAGTGTTAAAAAAGGAGAGCCAAATATAAGATTTGCATGCTAGATAAAAATCACCTTTTGTTTCAAAAATTGAAACAACCTTCATTTTGCCCTTTAAGAACCTGATAGTTAGCGTTTATAGGATTTTGTTGCGTGGAGGAATGTGACAGCTGGGATTTTGTTGCTTGGAGGAATGTGACTGGGTTTCTAAAGAGCGTCTAGCTTAGATAACTAGACCCATGTGATTTTACCCTGTTGAACTAGTTTAGTCCCTACTATTTGAACTGAAGGTCCAGTAGCTCTTACAAGCCTAAATTGTGGGGAATTACATTTCTAGGTAATTTCCATGTGGACACCTTCAGGTATGACCAATTGTCTGCCTACCAGAGTGCAGGGCTGATCCTGGAGTCATGGAGTACCACTGATATTGTCCATAATTATAAATAGGGCATAATTGTTAACCCATGGAATTATCAACCTTGTTTGTGGAATATGTTTCGGAAGGTGGCTCTTGCAGAGTACCAGAAACGGTTGTCACTAAAAAAGTGCGTAATTTTCCCTAGGAAGGTTTTTGAACAGGCCTAAGAACTTTTAGCAGACGTTCTGCCATGATACTATCAAAATACTTCCATTTGGAAAATTTGAAAATTTTCTTTTCATCTTCATCCTCAAGAAAGCATTTGATGAACATTATCCAACAATGAAAGTGCAAGCTATGAGTGGCCTCTGTTCAGCCTTGATTGGTTAAACTGCTATGAGCACCACTGCTTGCTTTCACATTTGTCCTTAGAGTAACATGGTGAACTACATTTGAATACAAAAAGGGGGACACCATGGATGCACTCAAGTTTTATAACATGTTCATTAATTATTTGGATTCTACATTGCAAAAATGTATTTTAATTTCCCAGTGTTTGGGTGTTAAAGCTGTTTACTTGCCTCTGTATGCTGACAATCAGTTGAACAGCTAAATGTATTCCCATCTAATTAAGAAATTCTTTGCTGAGCCAAACCCTATGGTAAATTTTCCAATATTGAAAATTTTATTTCTGGCACAAAACAAAACTAAAGAACCAAATATTTGTAATGGTCATGAAATTTTATAGGCCTCCGAATTTGATTATCTGTACATTGAACTTGAAAATTAAGGAAAGGGGGTGTTTTAGTTTCAAAAGTGTCAGCACCTTTTCAACTAAGGCAAAAGAGCAGTGGGGTTAATCCTACCTTCTTCTCTTGGAAGTGATCCCACTTCTTGTATCAGTGTCAAGGAAAGTAGGGAGCACCTGATTCTTAAAAGAGGTATGTGATTAGAAAGAGATCAAGACAATTGTTTCTAGCTGAATGATTTGTAGAAGACCTGGACAGGACTTTATGAGATACAGGATGGCACACCATCACAGAGCCACAATATGATTCACTGTCAAGAGAAAAAACAGAGGAAAGTGAGTATCAGATAATAGAAGAAGGATTCTTATAACAAGCAAGTTTTATAAAAATACTTGAGGGGACTAACCCAGTGTGAGGTGAACCGTTGCTAAAAGTAGCCCCAGGCAAACCTGAAACTTGCCCAAGAACTAAAGATGAGTAGTGTTCCTCTCCACCAGAAAGCTGGAGTCACCAAACCAAATGAGAAGCCCAAAGCAAGGTCAAAAACAGTCTCCGAGACGACTGAGCCAAATCACAGAAGTTACGTGTAGCAAGGTCAATGAACAGTAGCCGGGTCAAAATACTTAGATCAGTCTAAGAACAAATACGGAAGTCAATACAAGTGAGCAGTAGGAGGGGACCAAGGGAATCGACAAAGGAAAAAAACATTGAAAGCTGTGAGAATGGAATCACTGGCACAAACAGTAGTGAGCCCAAAAGTCAAGCTTCAAAGGGGAAGCCACCTTTGAAGGGCAAATGGAAGTCAAACCTGGAAAGAACTGCTCTTTTGTTTTAGCAGACAGGCTGGCATCTCAGGCAGAGAAGGAAAAGCTGTTGCCAAACTGATTTTTTTAAGAGGAGTGTAGCTCTCAGGTATCTACACCACTGGTTTTGGCTTGGGAGCTTAACACACTGAGAGAAGGGTCTCACCGTGTTGAGAGTTTGCAGCATAGATCATTCTGAGACAACTAGATGCTACACTTCACAGGAAATCATCACCAGGTGGGAGGGGATCATTGGCTAGTTGATCACCACATCCCTCTAGGCTTGTAGCAGGCATAAAAATGGCATCCCTTGCCCCCAGACTTCAGATCTTATCTGTACTGGTGAGAGAACCAAAGAAGAACTGTCTTACTTTACCCTCGACCTAGCAAAGGGAGGCACCGAAGACTTGATTGCACCTTTTGTAACTTGTGATCTCACAAAGAGAGGACTGTGCCTGCAGTGCCCGACTTGTGGGAAAGTTGCCCACATGTGTCTGACAGAGGAAGTGACGCCACTGTGTTACAGCCTCTCAGCCATAAAAACTGATAAGCCTACATCCTTGAGAGCCTAGTGCCAAGAAGCCTCACTGCTGATGGATGCCAAGTTACAGCCCCGGAGACTGAGACTTGACCCTCAAAAGTTGCCCCCAGGCCTGCCGGATCCAGGAGAGTCATCAGAGTCTAGTTTGTCACCCAGCAAGGAAGTTTCTGCACGTTAAAGGGAACCACTAGCTTTGCTGTAACTGGAGACAAGTAAAACAGTGACAACTAGCCCAGTGCTGGAAGTCACGCAGACACCGTGAGAGGTCGACCACTGAGGCCAAAGTCTTCCCCACAAGCTTGAGGACCCAGGAGTGGCTGCAGGAGGACCCAATGCACAGGCTCAGCACTCTCAGCATCTTCAAATATCATCAGCATCCTTTATCCCTTGCATCAGGACCGCTCCATTGACTTCAACTGAGGTTTGACCTAAGTATTGAGAAATGGAATGGAGACTGCTAAATTCTACAGGTAACTGCCCCCTAGATCTGATTGATACTAATGACTGGATCCCTACTGCAGTTGTACCTAGAGTGCCTAGATAGCTGTTTCCAAATGGCTTGTCGTTGCTAGAACTAAACTAGAATTGTGTGTAAATTACAAAGGTTCGTTGCATTCAGTAAAAGCAAGTGTTTATTTTGTTTATTTCAAAATTAATTCATATCCCTGGAACCCTCTAGAAGATTTTTTTCATTGAGGTGTCTATTCAAAGATACAAATACAACCTATTTTTTATAAATTGATGTGAGAATTTTCTTGTGTCCTTTTTTCTTGTTTATTGTTTTTGGTAGTCTTTCATGCGTTACATTTACTCCTTTCTTAAATCCTGCCTGCTCTGATTCACAGCTACCCAGTACAGAGCTCAGGTTTTACAAACAAACCTGACTGGATCTGATATGGGTTTGTATCATTATTACAGGGTGAGGTCGCAAAACCACACCATTTCATAACACACATTTGTCATAAGTCTGAATGACTCCTCTGTAGCAGTTAGTTTATCACCTATTATGTTATCTGGTCAATTTCCTAGAGAGAATATTTTAGTTGGGGTGAGTATGCCAACTTTTGTTTTTTGTAATAACTCCAATTTCTGTTTTGTATTAATGTGCATGTGGACATTGAGTTATCAAAAACCTTTGACCTCTGATACTTTTAACCTCTGACGACCCACTGTCTCACCGTTAGTCTGCCTACAGCCCACTATTTCAGCCAGATTTTTCTGGGGAATGATAAGTGGTGGAAAGTGCAGAAAGTTAGTGGGGCTCTTAAAGTCCAGTTACTTTATGTTTCTGCCACTCCTTCATGGTCACTGGGACTAGCTGTTAGAAGTAGAGTGCTAGAGGTTCGAGGGAGCAGGTGCTACACACGAGCCCAGACTGATGATGCATTTAAATACAGTTTGCACTAATGGTATTATTTGAAGGAGCAGAAATGCTGTGCAGTCATGTTGTACTCTACAGACACCCCCATGCCATTATATTATTTGTGTGAACTCTAAATGACCTGCTAGGTAGACCGATGTCATCCATACTAGACCTCCTACTGTAATGAGCATACCTTTGTTGCCGGATTCCAGAATTCAAGAATGAATAGCTGTCTGCTATTAAACAGATGGTGCTTGGTGCCAGCTATTGTTTGTTGTTTATGAAACTAAAGTGCCAGCATGGTGCTTCCAAACAAAATCAACAGTGTAACTCAGCCAAAACCTTAGCTTGTCATTCCTTTTGTTGGGCCAGATGTATTTTATATGGTTACAAACACTCCGATACGAAGTTTGTGACCATAAATTTGCTTTTTGCAATGTACTAAACCCATTTTGCCATTCAATAAAAGGTTACCGAATCACAAAATGAGTTTAAAAGGACATGAAGAATAGCTATCTGGAAGAGGATTGTTTAGGGTGCCTATTCCAAATAGGAATTCGTTTTGGTATGTAACATAAGGGGATAAGCCCTTCGCAAAAGGGAAGATTCCACTTTTATTTAGGGAAAATAGTCTCAATTAAGCAAAATATATATTTATTTAAAAATGTATCATAGACAAGGTGGTCATTAACCCCAGCAGGCCACCATTGCATTAATGACTACTAACTGTATTGAGTCGCAATTTGTGACCTACCTCATGAATACTGATGAGTTAGGTCGGATTGCCACCCACTACCATGTGGATTGATATGGCGCGCCCTACTTGTACAGAGAAATTTGGCCAAGGCTAGTGTTCAAATTTTGAATCCAATGTGTCATTAGTAGATATGATTTCCTCAGTGATAGACATCTCTCGCCAGCAAAGTATGTTTAGGTTCTATTTTTTTCTATGAACCTGGGTATCTTTTGAGTGCTGAGGAGCACTTCATTTCCAGTCACTTGCTCCCTCAGGTCCGAGACGGATGGAAATGTGTTTCATAAACTCACTGCCTCCTCTTGGTTAACTACAATCGTAGGAACAAGATTTTCTAATGCACCCCCCTCCTTCTCTCTCCGGCTCCAACCACATAAAACACCCACATACTTCTTTAGGGAACTATCCCTCTATCGTGCTCAGCGCTACACCAATAGAGAAGCCCACAAACTTGGAAGTACTTATGGAGGTCTCAATATGTACATGAATATTAAAAATGTACTCTGCATTTTTATAATCATTTTAATGTTTGTTTATAAAACGTTATGCGCGATCTGTTATATGCAGTAATGTTGTGTGCATCTGAGTAACAGTGTATTTAACACATGCCTCTCCTTTATTGTATATATTGTTCTATACTGCTGCACACTGCTTGCATTTAAATAACTTCCCTTTCATCCACTACATTATTAAACTGGAGACTCTGAGGTGAGCTCACATGATTAATATTAATGTTATTTCACTCTTAGGACCAGTCAGAAGAAAAGCCCTATTGATCATACTAATATCAGCTTGATATACTGGACCAACTTTATAGATTTTGAGGTCAACCCTCTTCAGCTAAAGACTCTGCTAGAAATGTAGGTCTCAGCCAGCATAAGGGCTGGACAAACCTTATAGAGTTTGAGGTCTCGCTAACTAATGAATCTGCTTGAAATGTAGGTCTCATCCAACATAAGAGCTGTTAGATGAGGCTCTTTTGAGGTGGCAGGGTAAATTTAATTTCTGTTGTTTGTTATGCAGTTTTAGTGCACTTCATTTCCCTTATTCAACCTGATGAATGAAGCGTTGCTGTAAGTAGCCCCCAAGCAAGCCTGAAACTTGCCCAGGAACTAAAGATGAGTGGAGATCTTCTCCCCGAGAACGCTGGAGTCATCATACCAAAAGGCAAGACCGAAGCCAGGGCAAAAACAGTCTCTGAGACGACTGAGCCAAATCACAGGAGACACATGTAGCAAGGCCAATGAATAGTAGCCGAGTGAAAATACCTAGATCAGTCTAAGAACAAATACAGAAGTCAATACAAGTAAGTGGTAGAAAAGAGACCAAGGGAAACGACAAAGGAGAAAAGCATTGAATGGTGTGAGAATAGAAGTACTGGCACAAACAGTAATGTCAAGCGAGGGAGTCGAAACCAACAATTTTGCTAGATATTTTACTCTGAAAGCTGAAACAAAGTCCAAAAATGTGCTTGCAGTCTCAATCTCAGAATTGACTTTATTAGAAACACTAGCAGGTTTGCAGTTTCTATAGCTCTGAGGATGTACTATTCCAAATCAAAAACTAGAATCCTCTAGGGTATTGTAAGCAATTAGAAGCACAGAGGAGATTATTTCAGGCTTAGAATCTGGGAGTGCTTTGGGGCCAGATGTACGACCATTTTTGCGGTCGCAAATGGAGAATTGGCCCGTTTGCGACCATAAAAGAGGGTGTTGATATGTACGAGCGCTATTTTGCAGGTCATTGTCTTGCAAAATAGTGTTTGTGAGTCGCTATTAGGAAGGGGCGTGCCAAGGGCGTCCCTTCCTAATAGCGAGTCAGAATGGTATGCACCATTGTTTTGCAACCGCATTTGCGTCAGAAAACTCTCGCAGTTTACCACCTACTTCAAGTAGGAGGAAGTCAAACACAAATGGGAACGGGTCCCCAGGGGACCCCGTCCCTTTTGTGAATGGATGCTAAAATATTTTTTAAGTGCAGGCAGTGGTCCCACGGACCACTGTCTACTCTTAAAAAATGATACCGAAACGTTTCATTTTTCTTTTTTATTTTACCCAGTTTTCCTTTAAGGAAAATGGGCTGCATTAAAAAAAATACTTTATTGAAAAAGCAGTCACCAAGCCACCAGGCCACCATCCCTGCGAATGCTGTCCATTCCCAATGGGTCCAAATTGAGACCTGCCTCATGAATATTGATGAGGCGGGTCATTTGCGACTCCATTAGGATTCACAAACAGTGTCTGCGACACTGTTGTACATTACATTTTGGGAGTTGCAAAACGTCGCAATTTGCGACACACAAAATGGAATGGTTGTACATCTGGCCCTCGATCTTTTACTTCACCTGAGAAAATAGAGTACAGCACTATTGTCTGTGAAACAGATATTGATGAGAAGCTGGAAGTAGGATAGGTGGGCAAACAATTAATGTGGATGGATTGGTTGACTGAATGTAGATTTATAACAGATGGTACAAAAAGTCTATTTGGTGGCAAGTATAGCAAATGTGATCTGGGACTTTTTTCCCTCAAGACTGGCATGCATATCAGAGTGAGGCATGTTCTGGTAATGTTAGACTAGCAACCAGAAGGTGGGGGGGAAAAAGAAAGGCAGGAAAAGAAATGAAAGGTTTAGAAAATAGGGAAATGTGTTTTGAAAGAGTTTTGTGAAACTATCTTTTGTCACTTGAACTCTGTCCTCAGGTCATGAACTTGCATTTTTTTCAATGACAACTTTTCAGGAAGAGGATTAACAATATATTCTTGTTTTAGGGTCGCAGCTGTAAGCTGCTCTAGAAGATGGGTAGGGGTATCCCATAAGTTAAAGGCACTTACAATTGTTTACATATCCTTGGTGTCCCTTAGAAATCCTGTTGTAGATTGGGGCATCATGATAGCGTCAGGTTCAAAGTTCACTGTTGATGGACATGGAACCCAGCAATTCTGCTAAGGCCTCTATTCTCCTGAATCAACATCTTTAGGTACCAGCGACCTTTTGCTTGATGTTATGTGTTCAAAAAGGACCCCTTCAATAGCATACCTAGCTAGTTATAAAGCGACTGTGGTGTACAAAGTGGTGCCCCGCTTGTATGCCTGTACATAAGTATTCTTTAGTTCTATACTGTGGTGTTAGTAGCAGATGCCAGGTGCATAAAGCCTTCTATCATAAGCATGCAATTCTGAAAAATCACAGGGTCTGTGACCGTAAATCTCTTTTAGATAGATAGTAAACCCATTTTGTGAATCAGAAATGCCTTTCTGACTATCACAACGCATTTGACGACCCATACCGGATTATGAAGGGGCATGGAAGGGCATCATCCCCTAATTATGATTTGGTATGCCACGTATCAATTATTTATGACCACATTTGTTGTTGCAAACAATTGAACATCTACCACTACCTCAACAGGGTTGTAACACCTTCCCCTTTGCGAATGGTGACCTCAGGGCAGTAGGCAGTGGTCCAAAGGAGCACTAAATGCTTTCCCTGAAGTTTTCCAAATGGGAAAGTTCTCTTTTTATTTTAAGCAGTACCTGTTTCTTTAAGGAACACTGGCTGATGTAAAAATAAAAGCTCTCCAGTTGGGTGAAGCGAGGTAATAAAATCCGTCGGTGGAATTACTGAAATGGTTTAAGACAGAGATTAGTTAGAAGAATTCCTCTAGTGACCTTTTAGTCTATAATTTTTAGTTGATGCCCTAATAAAGATCATAAGTATCAACTTTGGGATTTTTTGACTGACCTAAAATGGCTTCATATTTCTATTTTTTTCCATGATTTTTGTCAGTTCTTTGTATACAAAGACACTTGCGGTTGAAGTCTTTCTAACATGCTTATGAAAGACCTCTGATTCATATAAATGTATGATCACTGCCAAATGTGAACATCCTGCTTATCACCGATTAACAATGGAAGTGAATTCTCGGAGTTACCTCATTTGACTTGGTGTTAACATTTGTTCTTTGGCACAGTGTCAATTATCCTGACTTGCTCTTTGAACTTTGTTTATATGCTCAGGTGCAATATGCATATTAACACTGGGAATGTAATCACACTTATCAATATTACGTATTAAAGATGATACGTTCACTAAATGCTTATTTTGTTTTGCTTTACTTTTCGGTCCTGCATCATTACTCTGAACCTCTTAAAGTTGCTAAAGATGTTCCTGTATTAATTGTGCATGCTTATCTACCCAGAAATCCGTTTCCAGTTAGTGGGATTCCAGTTGGACGTTTGTATCCTTATGTATTATTGTTTCCTATAGGATCCTGATTAAGCATCATAATTATAATAAATGTGTATTGTTTGATTACTTAAAATCATTAGAATATAATAAAGGAATCTCAAATAGACTAATATAAAATAATATTCAATTGTAACATCTACTTATATAGCTACAGAATAACTTAAGGTGGACCTATCAGTATAAAAAGTTAAATTTGATTAATCATTGACCTCACCTAGGGGCATGTTTATGGTAATTGTGACGTGGGGCAGTGCAGCATTTGACCTTGTTGCATTCC
This sequence comes from Lissotriton vulgaris, assembly GCF_964263255.1. NCBI lineage: Eukaryota > Metazoa > Chordata > Amphibia > Caudata > Salamandridae > Lissotriton > Lissotriton vulgaris. The sequence goes on from NC_141694.1 coordinate 780,344,101, forward strand.
CATTAGTCAAAGGGAAAGGGCAGGAATGCACCATAATTATCCAATACAGTGCATTCCTCACCTTTCACCCTGCGCCGGCACCATTTTGGCACCCTAGTCCCAATGCAGGCACTCTGGCCCCATGGTGTAAGGGTGCCTGTGTTGTAGGCAGGAACCTTCCTGCACAAAATTGATCCATAGAGATGTTTTCATCTTTCTAAGTGTCAATGCAGCACATTCAGAAAGGGGAAAAACAAGGAGAAATACCGATATTTCTCCTCATTACGCCTAACCTGGGGAGGCGTATCTTTTTGGCACATTCCCAGGTTTACCAGGTTTGGTAAATCTGGAATGCATCAAAAACCATAGGATTTGTGTGGGAACATCTCTGCAAAGTCCATGGAATGCCTCCTTTCTGCAGAGTAATGCAACACAGCGATTTGCCCTCGTTGCATGACTCCATATTCATGAAGCCATTCAAAAGGCATGCAAAGTGGCTTTGTGTGGCTTCATAAATATGACTTGGTGCTTTGCATCGTGCATGTACCATGTTGCGCGGTGCAACCTTGAAGCAAGGCTCTCGTGCGCATGCCCCCTCGTTCAGAAGATGCAATAAAAATGTATTTGCCACATAAATATTTTGGGAGAGCTAAGATACGAGAGTTTTACAAACCAGCCACAAATCCACATTTCGCTGCTATTTACCAGCTAATTTCTTGCTGAACCAATACTGATGAGGTTTCCCATTCAAGCAATTAATACACAATGAAAAACTTACTGGCCTGCTTAAGAATGAAATACAAGAACTTTTACATTGTATAAGTTGTTTGATCAAATGAGAATTGTACTTGTAAACTTTCAAAATGATATCGTAAAAGATCACTACTTTAAAAAACTGTGATAGGTTAATACAAGATTTCGTTATTTGGATCAATTTGGCCGCGCCTCATTACAAGATTATTCTTATGAAAAGTGTCAGCGAACATATACTACTGGAGAATCTTTATTATAATAATATCTTTTATGGCAACAACACTGCCATTGCTAGTCTGTTGCAGGAGGATATAGAGCATAGTTTGAATAATTGTCCGTGCAGTTATTTTCTTCTATGGATGGGAAATTTCAATGACATACATTGTTTAGCCCCCTCAAATTGCTGTAACTTGCTGGGTATTGATGGAGAGCCTACGACACATGTTTCTCATAATTCACTGGGGAAGGAGATCAATCTGTTTCTAAATAGGTACAACTTGATCTTTTCATTTGATTACTCTAACAGTGGTTTAGTAGCCACTCCCACATTTATGAGGCGTGGCCGCTTCAGCTTTATCGATTTGATTGTCCTTTTAATTGACTGGAGAACATGTTTAGGAACTTATGCGGTTTTGGACTCCCCTTTAAGTGATCATAGGCTGATCTCAGTCACGATAATTAATGCGTTTGTTGAAAGACAGTAGGAGCCATTCACTTACCATCCTTATCAACAGCCTTGACTGGGGTTATCATGAGTTGGGGTAAGTAGATAATGACTCTTTCTTGTCAAAATTTGATCTCTGCTTCCAATAATGATTTTATGACATGCTTGGAGGAGAGCAAGGGTGGAGAGTTGGAACTTATGAGCAGCTTTGATAAAATCTGTGGAATAGCATGAGAAATGCTTACCGTTAGCTTGAAGACCCGCCATAACAAACGGGTTAGGTGGTTTGACACCTCATGTACTAAAGCCTAACGTCTTACTGAAGACACTTAAGTACCAAGAGACTTGGAAAGGGTTCGCACCTGCAGAAAGGCTGCTTTACAGGCCTGGAAAAGGCTATTAAAGGAGGAAGAATATCATGATCTAATGAAGGCTCGCAAACTCAAGGACAGCAAGATGTTCTGTCAAACGCTAAACAGAAACTATCTAGAGAAATGCCAGGAACCCAGCCTTGATACAGTTATTCCTCCAGAGATATGAATCAAGCTACTGATGAGGGGCATGCCTTAATCAGGCCCGAGGTGACAACACTGACAGCTGTGATAGCATCTGTTAAACCTGTCTGCAACCTACATATCAAAGTCTCGGCTTTTGAGAGGCGCCCTAATTGTAAAGCACTAATGCTCTAATGGGATCCCAGTAGTATTGTTTAGGCAAACCTCGATCATGATGAATGTCCTTAAGGCTGCTCTCCTCAAAAGAAAGGGGAGCGACAACTCTCAGGAATTCTGTAACGCACTCGCACAGCACTTTCAAAATAACGTGGAGCAAATCTTCACCACCTTCGGCAATGGAGCAAACTCGGATAATCAGAACACCTCAAGGTCACAACACCCAAGGGCCCCCATCCTCGTAGAATTCAGAGCAGTAAACGTTGATGAGACAATTACTCACATTTCAAAAATAAGATCAGGCTCTCCCTATGATCTACTCTCTCCTATGATATTTAAACAAGTCCCGGAGATCCTCGGAACTAGCCTTACCTCCATTTTTACCTCTATGTTCACAGAAGGTGTCTTTCACTCTGTTTGGAAGAGGGCCTCAATTTTACCCCTTTTGAAAAAACCCAACCTGGATGCACTGGACCCAGGCAACTATAGGCCTATCTCACGCCTTCCAGTTCCAGCAAAACTGGCATAAAAGGTTATGAGCAACCAGCTCACATCATATCTACATGAACATAACCTGCTGGATGAGGCGCAATTTGGATTCAGGGCAGAGCATAGCACCGAAACAGCGCTAATAAAGGCCAATGATGAAATAAGAACAGTAATGGATGAAGGGGGCACTGCGGCTCTTGTCCTGCTTGACCTGTCGGGGGGCCTTCGACATGGCAGACCACAAAACCCTGCTTTCTGAATTATTTTGGCGTCTCTGGAAAGGCACTGGCATTGGTCTCCTCCTTTCTTGCTGATAGGGCACAATCTGTCGCACTGGGTAATTTGACTTCCTCAACCTTCACACTTCCATGTGGAGTCCCACAAGGTTCTTCTTTAAGTCCGAGGCTTTTCAATATATATGTTTCTGAACTGGCAGCACTAATTAGATCTTTAGAATGGCACTAACATCGTACATGGATGACATCCAAATTGTGGTATCATCAGCAAAAATACACAACCACCAGTAAATAGATTTAGGGTCTGTATGACAGCAATCAGCTCATGGATGAGTTCTCATTGCCTCAAGCTAAATTCCGGAAAAACCAAGGAGATTCTGTTTAGTAATTTTCCCCCTCCTGGTCCGAGATTTGGTGGCCAGATGACCTAGGAACAGCACAAATCCCTGTCCGCAAAGTAAAAAAATCTGGGTGTGATGATAGCCCAGGGACTGGACTTTGAAGCCCAAGCTAAGACAGTTTCATCATCAAGTGTCTTTATTCTTAAAGCAATCAAGAAAATCCTACCTCTGATTCCAACAGAAAGCAGGAAAACTGTAGTCCCATCCCTAGTCCTTTCCAGAATGAATTATTGTTATGGGTTATATCTTGCCATTCCCATGAAGCAATCACGTAGGCTCTAGATGATCCAAAATGCGGCTGCAAGACTCCTCTTGGGTATTCCCAAATTTCAGTTGGTGGGAAATCATCTCCAGAGTCTGCATGGGCTGCCAATTAAAAGTCGGATCAAGTTTAAAAGTGTGTGTATCACACACAAGGCATGACACGGGACCGGCCCTCAGTTCCTGAAATGGTCACTCCACTGCTACTCACCAAATAGATGCCTTAGATCACAAGAGGCAAAAGTGATACTTTCTCAGAGATTTTTTAAATGAAACTGGGGTGGCAGAAGATTTGTGGTGGGAGCTACAGGGGCTCTGTAACTCCCTACCTTTTAACATCAGAAATCTTCCCTCCCTGACTTTGTTCAGGAAAGCAATTAAGACCTGGATGTTCATTGAATAATGCTTCTGCTCACTTCTCGGTCTGCTAGTGCCAAAACACAGTTGGTATTTGTGCGCTGTATACATTTATAACATAACATATGGACCCCTCCAAGTCATGGTCACATGCAATAATAGTGCACATTTTCAAGAAGGGGTCCAAGGACGATCTGGAGTGCTATCAGCTCATTTCATTAATTAATTCATCTGCAAAGATAATGGGCAGGTTCTTTCTGGATTGATTGCTAACTTGGGATAAGGACAATAATGTTCTCTCAGATCTCCAATTTGGGGTTCTTGCCGATCTGGGGTGCCTCAACCTGTACCTGCTAATAAATAAGTGTTCAGTGGCTAAGGCTGGCAAAATCCACATAGCCTAATTGGATCTGAGCTCAGCCTTAGACTCGGTCAGCAGGTCGAAGCTTTGGTCAATAATGGCTGAGTTGAGGTTCGAGTACAGTATCCTAGATTTTCTGAGGGAGCTTCACAGGGAGGTCACTGCTAATCTAAGATATAGTTCAGAGGGACACAGCAAGTTGTAAACTTGAACACGGTGTGTGCCAGGGGTGCGTACTGGCCCCTTTTCATTTTTCCTGTATGTTAATAGACTGGAGCAGGAGCTATTAAAGGCAGCCAAGCGCAATGTTCCGGCCTTGGTCTATGCTCATGATACTGTCTTAATGGCAAGGACTGGTAAGTGGCAAGCAGCAACTTCTACACCTATTCTGCACTTTTATGCCTAGGTTAGACATGCTGATTAACCAATCTAAAACTCACGTTATGACCTTTGACCTCTATGATAGGGACAACTGAACCTTTTATGTTAATGGGTTGAAGATCAGTAACCCTCCCTTCTTTCCCTATTTAGTAATACTATTTGGGGAAATGTTCACATGGAACACTCTGAAAGCGGTCATAGTTGCTAAGCTGGCCAGGAGTATTGCAGCAGTCCCAGTTTTTGGTACCAGATTAAGTAGTAAATCAAGCAAAGAGTTATTAGAAATTTACAATATTAAGGGTGTCATTAGTATGGCGGGCGATCTGCCCGCCATCCCAACCCGATCTACTCCGCCATATTACAAGGGCTGGGGGTATTGCGGTTGACGCAAAGTGCGTCCGCCACTTTTCCGCCGGTCGGCAATCGTTCTGATTGCTGGCTGGGCGGAATTGGGCTTCAATATGGTGGCAGTGCCTAGCAGGCACCGCCATCCATACAAGGATGGGTGTGAATCAAGGCTTTTCCATGGCGGCGATGCTGCCATGGAAAGGCTGGCAGGGATTCACTTTGGGGGCCCTTTGCAGGTCCCTGGGGAGGTGGGAGGCTGCACTTGGGGGGTACCTATGGTACTCCTCTACATTGCCATGCACAAGGTGGCAGGCACTGCTACGTTGTGCATGGAAATGCACAACATGCCTTTTCACCATCACAGCAGGTGCTGCTTACAGCAGCACCCGCCGCAATGTTGAAAATGAAGAATGCGACCGCCAGGGTGGCGATCGCATCCTAATTAGTGGTACGGGACCTCTGCACGTCTGGCAGCCTGTCCCAGCACAGCAAGGATGGCGGGCAGACTAAATTCCGCTTGCAATCCTAATCAGCCCCCAAGTGTTACCCAGGAGAACCAAATGGGGCTGGTGTCTGGGGCTTCTGTGAGCATCATTTCTGGAGAAGGTTGAAAATGGGTTTATTAACCCCTTCAGCGCGGCGCGAATTTTCGCGCTGTGCTGAAGGTTCTAATGAGCCTATCGGCTCATGACGGAACGGTTCCGTCATGAGCACAGCTCAACCGACGCTCATGACGGAACCGTTCCGTCATGAGCATGGAAGGGGTTAAAAGATTTCTCTGGGTACCAAAGACCACCAGCAACTACATATGTCATATTGACACTGGACTAGGGTACATAAGCAGTCTCGTGAGACTCCAGCCCCTCCTGTTATGGTTGAGAATATGGACGAAGAAGGAGACCACATTAAATCACACAATCCTGGCAGAATGTTTGAAGCTGGAAAAGAGTTCTGAAATACCATGGTTGTCATATATATGCCAGACCTGCAAAAAGATGAATATAGATGACCTACTTTTGAACCCAACTAACTTTAGAGACAGCTTTCATAAAACCCTAATGAATCTGTTTCTAGCTAAATGTAAAAAGGAAAGGATGACAAACAACTCAATATAGTCCACTGTCGTAGGGTATGTCTAAATTAGCACCTGCCAAGGCATTGAGCCATATCTTTCATGGGTCAACAATTTACATCATAGATTTTTGCTAATTAGACTACGCCATAACACTGTCCATTGTCTGCACAGAGCCCCCTGCACTTTATTATGTTCTGCAAACATTATTCTGCATTGAGTTTTGCGTATATTCGACCAGTTTTAAAAGAAAAAATGTGAGGCAGTTCAGGGCTGCCATGGAGTTTTGCAGAAGTTATCTATTATGAGGTTATGGTTCTCGATGGCAATTGTTAGACAGCTGGCCATACTTGCTTTTCATGCTTGTGCTCCATACCCCTGCTTTGTATTTATTTTTAACTTCATATGATTTTGGATTTTAATGCTTTGTTTTATATATCTATGCTCTAACTGCATTGTTGTGTTATTACAGTATGCTGCTACGTTCATCCCTGCTTTAAGAAGTCTAACATTTACTTAAAACGACATTGGAGGGTTTATGCATTTACGTACTTTTTATGTATGACGTATTTCTCTTTCTATTAGTACTTTTATGTTTTTATTCAAAATCGAAGAAAGGATTGATTGATTGACTGATGGGTTAGTACAAAAATAACCCCTTGGTGTTATGCAATACAGAGGTCCTTTAATCTCGAATGAGCTATACAACTTGGAAAAAATGCATGTTGCAATCGAGATCTATGGGAATTGAAACAAAACACAAATTTCAGTTCTTTTGAATACTTATTTTTGAAGCTTATCCACACAGGAAAGAGCATCATATGTTAATATAATTGTAATGCGTCGCCCTATTCTCTTATGGTTATAGGGACTAACCCTGATAAGAACACATATATGCAAATGTTGTTTACATGTGTTGCATGCACATTCAAGCCTGCTCTATTGAGTTAGCAAATGTTGGGAAAAACTAGCAGAGACAATTGCACTCTGTACAGAATGCACATAGAACATACACATATTAAATGGAACAAACAGCATACAGATTGGGTCTACTGTTTAGTTGTTACAAAGGGCCCCTATGCATTCCAAATGGAGCACTTTCTGGAAGGTAAAATGACACACGAAACACACAATAGCATGAGCTGTGAGGGCCATACTCCACTGATTAGAAGCAGGATTATCTGGCCACTTAGCTGAACAAGATATATTTAGGAAAGGCTTAAGGTTAGGATTCCAAGTGGGTTGTTGTAGTACAGCCCTTCAACCTAGTGTGCCTTCCATAGGAAAATAGGACTCCATACAATCACAATAATGCCAATAGACCTTTCGCCACAAACACCCCTTCTTACCCACAAGCTGAGGAAACCTGTAGGGAAATAAACTTAAATACCTGTTTATGTTGCCATGATCTGCAAGTGGCCAAAGAGGACCCCGAAATAATATTCAGATGTCAACAGAATTGTGCAGGCACTTAGGCCCTCTTAACCAGTTGTGCATTTTGTACAATATCAAGGTAGCTGTAAAATTACACATGGATTAGTCGGGTGCAATTTTATCGCCAACTTTAAATCCAGGTGGGTTTTTACCACAGCTGAGTTTACTTGGTACAGAAAAATCACACCTGGTAACTTCAGGTTCGATATAAACATCAAATTAAAGTAGAAGTTGGGTAATGGAGCTTATGTCCATTGAGGTAACATGGGTCAGCAAAGCTAGAATCCTCTACCATTCCAAGCGATCTAAAATTCTATTAATTTCTTGTAAGTTGTCCCCCATGAAGCGGATTTGTAAAGTTGTGCATGGAATTTACAAATCGTCTATACATCCTTCTAGTCGCTCTATCAGCCAGAAGAAAATCATTCTTTAAAAAAAGATTCTAATGCATGTGCATTTTAATTCAGATATAATCTGTTGGGAACTGGTCATAAAGCCTGAATCCATAACATTATAAGATGCATGGGTTTACAAAGGTCACTTTATAAGTTATTTATTAATTGCATACATATAAAATACTTGTGCATTTATTGCGCCTTACCTGTCTCCTCTGCTCTTCCTACATCTGTGGCTCCAGTGAGGCACTCAAGGCGAGTGAGGTTGATAATTAAACATACTGTCTTTTCTTAGTGCTCCCATTTCAGGGCTGGTGGTGATCCTTCTCCTGTGGCAAGGCAGTCTTTTGATGTTTGGAAAGGATGCCTCTTATTCTTTTTTTGCTGTCATTATGTGATCCACCACTAAACTTGGTCTGTGGAAACTGCATTCGCGAAGTTCATAATATTCGGCCAGTCGTGTCCTTACTTTTTGGAGTTGTGTCACCATCAGTCTTCCCAGGTGGGGTGGCGTCTCTTTTATGACACATCAGTCGAACCCTGAAGATCCTCCTCAGAAAACTTGCGATTACTTATTCTTTTTGAAGCCATGTGGTGTGGGTTCCATCCACAGTGATCCTGGTAGGAAGATGCCTGTGGATGGAAAATGCAAACGTTCTCCTTGAAAAACAATAAGAAAACGGCTACCTGGGACCGTATTATGGAAAAGGCACTGGGGGCGCAACAGGTATATGCACCCACTTTTTGCACCCCCGGGGAACTTTGGCATTACAGAAACGGTCGCAGGTGCTTGTGCAGCCCTTTATGTAATGCAGATTGTGCTGGCACACATATAGTACCAGCTCTGTCACCTGAAGGTGCTGCATCATTTGCATGGGGGCGTGGCCCCATGCAAATGGGGGAATCCATTTGCCTCCACGTCCTTGCCATATTAAATATGCGGGCGCTGAGACAAAGAAGCTATCAGGAGGCACACTGACAGTGTGTCATTTAAAAGGTGGCGCTCTGCCAGCACGCCCCCTAATAGCAGCACTCGTTAAGGGGGAAAGAAGGTTCTAGGACCCCCCCCAAACATCCCCTTGCAGGCGGGTGTGGTCACCCACTGCACCTGACTGTAAAGGGATCTCTAATCCCCCTTAAAAGTGCAGGCAGGTTGCCGCCTGCACAGTGAAACAGGGAGCAGCTGCTTCAAAGCTGCTCCGTAGGTCACGTGAATGCATTGCCCCAGGTTATCATGAGTTTGTGGTTGCCCTGGGGGCAGCGCATTCAATGCAATACTGCACACTCGCCTTGTTAGCACCGAGTGCACCGTTTGAAAGGTGAGCTCAGTGCTAACAAGGAAAATGGGCCTCATTGCATAATGCGGCCCCAGTTGTTTTCTTCAGTGTACAATGTAGAAGGAGGATCTTAGTCTTCTAAATGACCAATTACCAATATCCTCTGACACAACTCACTGTGTTAGTTTCATAAAAATGCTGTATTTCCTGTGAATGAGGTGTTTGTTCTGGATCAGGATACTTTGCGCTTGGGCGGTAACTCCGCCTGCGATCTTACCGCAGCCTGTAATTCGGGGTACAGAAAAATCTGTTGCAGTTTTACCAAGTGTTATTCCGCACCTGGTAAATCTGATACCACATGACCTGAAAAATAATGCATCTCTCAAGCCCTGATTTACCGCACACGGGCCATATTATCAAAAAAGGGAGCTACATTATCGCCACTTTTATCGGTAGGAAACTGCCACTAAAGGGCCGTAAATAGGCTTGATAATATGCCCTTGTGAATTTCCATAGATGCCCAGGTTAACACCAGAACCTGGACTTCTCGGGGAATTCACAAGGGCATATTATCAAGCCCATTATTGCCGCTTTAGCAGCAGTTTCATGCCGATAAAAGTGGCGATAATGTAGCGCCCTTTCTTGATAATATGGCTCCAGGTGATAAAATAACTTGTAATAAGTGCATTAGTGCATGCAGGTGTGAGCAACACTATCTGTATCGAGCTGGCACAGAGAGGAAGATAACTGCTTGGACTAGACTTAAAAAAGATACATTAGTTTAAGTTCCATCCCATTTACAGAAGCAGTACCATAGAAAGGGGCCCATTTACATTTCTCATGCGCACAGTTTCTTTTAGTTATTAATCCCTTGACATAATCATAGCTTGAGTAGCACAGATGAAGCTAATCACTGCCACGTGTTTTTGGACCCTTTGGGTGATGGGGTTAATTTCTTACCAGTTACTAATCAATACAAAGTGAAGAGCATGAGTGAGGGACTTTAACCAGATAGATTTTGATAATTATTTTTAGACCAAGCATTTAACGAGAGAACAGCACACTGCTAATGGATAGCTATGGCAACGTCTAAATGCCATCAAAGGATGTGGATTCACAGTGCTATCGAAAAAGCAATGGTAATTAAGTGCATGGAGTGGTTGTGATGGGGTAATTTAATGGATATCTCCTCAAACAAAATCTTGCATCTGAACATCATAGCTCACGTGTACTTTGGGCGCTGTTACTGTCATGTCAATGTTGCATGCTGCCTTGACGAATGAAGATCTATTGTGAATGCGTGGACACAACTAGATCCCAACTACGGGGGATGGGCTGTAAATGCAACCAATGAAGGTGGAAGTAGCACTTCAAACAATGGGGCAGAGATTTCCTTAAAGCCAATGCAAGGACATAGTGAGAAATTGCGCATTGTGCACATATTGTTAAAACCAGATATGATTACAGTAAATATGTTATATTGGATTTGGAAATGTTTATAGGCTACTGGTAGAGATCTTTAAAAGGGGGAATGAGTAATTTAACAACTAAAAAGCAGCTTCTATAGATTTCTATACAGAGTTCCTTATACCCTGTTATCGCAAATTTGTTACAAGACCACATCCCTTTTTGCTTAATACTCCAAAACTTACTTCTGTGAAATAACAAATAGTTCACAAAATGTTTTTATTCCATCAAAAAGGCGCCGCTACCCGACTGTTGGCCAAAGATAGGGTAAAAATGTGCTCATTAGGGCATTGCAGCATGTTTGCTTGACGCTGCGCACACAATTTTAGTGATGTTCCTCTGGCAATATGGGCTTCACCATTTTCACAAGGCAGTGTTAAGCTACTTAATGTGGCTTAACGCTGCCTTGTAAATAAGGTTCCCTTTCACGCTATACATAGCGTGAAAGAGGATGGCAATGAGTGTAGCTTTGGGCATTCCACCACAACACCCATTGATTATGACGCTGTCCCTTTTTTACAAGGGTGGTAAATATGGAGCAGCATCAAAATTAAGACCAGGGAAAACCTGGTCTTACACTTGCGAAATGAGGAGAAATGTTTAATTTCTCCTCCTTTTTGCTGTTTCCATGTGTGCTGCAATGTGCATGGAAACAGCAAAACGCCAATGATTGTTTGTGTACAGGAAGGTGTCATAACTACACACACACAACAAACAAAAACGTTTTTAGGACAGGGCCAGGTGTGCCCAAGATGAAGAATGTAGAGAGGCACCAGGTCCATTGGACATCAGCACCGGAAAAAGCGAGAATGACCACAAGGAGCTTGAGTACGGAAGGGGTGAACCAGGCAGGATTGAGCCACCGCCCAGTCTAGTTGTAAAGCTTACATACAGTCAGTCAAAGAATCTTTATTCGATTTAGTTAAAAATCATACAAAGAAAATAAAAACATTTTATACAAGTAAAACACAATTAAACAATTTCATATAAATCGAATTCATGTGGCAAAATTTTTAAGCTAAAAACAGGATTATAAAAGGGTATTAAAATACAATTCATACGGGGAAATCTTATAATATCTTGCGTGATCTCGATCTAGCCGCCGCCACTAAAAAGTTTGCCATACAAAATGTGATACGGATGTTACACAATGATTGAAGATAAAACATGGCTGGTCTCACCTGGGAGAAGCCAGCTTCCCTTAGAACAGGTAACACATATATTTTTCTATAATCTGAAAAGAAACCACAAAACATAACAAAATGCAGGGTATCTTGGACAGAAAAGTTATCACAAGTACAGGGCGGTGCTGACTCTGGTTTCACCCATGTGTTAAAACTTCCTAAATAAAAATGTATAAGATTGAATCTAAATTTGGTTAAAAGAAACCTGTGAAATGGCTTGGTGACAAAACATAAATAAGGTTCTAGTGCGATGGAATTCACTAGCAAATAGTGTCGTCTCACTGCTGGCTTCTGCAGTTCCCTTTCCTCTCGACACACTCTTGTCCTTAACATAAATTGTTTTTTAACGATGTCTACATCATGTTTCGTGATGCCAGAGGGGTCTGTAAAGAGTTCCGGGTGGCCCAGTTCCATAAAGTACTTCTTCAGGTAGGCTATCCACGGTACTCTACTACTGTGATCCAAAGACATGACTTCCTTCATTATCAAATGATTAAGAGTTAGTTCTTTATTGAGCCATGTCTTAAGCCAGTAGATTAAAGGCGCTAGGTTTAAGCTATCACAAACATGATTCAGACCCACTTCTGCATGTATGGAAAAAGTTGGTGTAGACTGGGGAACAGACAAAAGGGAACGTAAGAATCTATTTTCCGCCTTTTGGATAGTTTCCAGACATACATAACCCCATAATGGTGCGCCATACAATGCCACTGAAAAACATTTACTGTTGTAAACCTTTAAGAGGGCTTCCATCGGTCTAGAGCCCAGCCTTTTTGCAAAACCCAAAAGGGCCGTTGATGTCCTGGTCACCGCCAGGCTTTTGGCCGTTACCTGTGGGCCCCAGGTACCCCTGTCATCAAAAAGCACCCCCAGGTAGGGAAAGGCTGAAACACTAGTAACAACTTCACCCTTACATTTAAAAGTTTTAACTAGGGCCTTTTTCCTGTGGTGTCCAACAACCATGGTGTGTGACTTGTTCGAGTTAACCTTCAAGTCTAGTTGGTCCATGAAGGTGCCAAAGGCGTCCAGGAGCTGCTGGAGACAAGCACCGGTGCGGGCTATCAGCACTGCGTCGTCCGCGTATAGGAGAGCAGGGATCTTAACTTCTCCTACACGCGGAAAGGCTCTGGCCACTGCATCCAGGTAGCTACCTAGGCTGTTGATATAGATTGTGAAAAGCAGGGGGGCCAGTATGCAGCCCTGCCTGACCCCTCACATGGAGTTAAAACAGGACGTGCATCTACCCTCTTTTGTGACCCGCACAACTGCAAATAGCTCTTGGTGGAGTGAAGCCATAAAACTAACCAGTGCCTTGTCGATCCCAATTCTCAAAAGGATGTCCCACAACTTAGACCTGTTCACTAAGTTGAAGGCCGAAGAGAGGTCCATAAACGCTAGGCACAGAGACCCCTCCTTGGCCACCGTATACTTTGAGATCAACAGGTGTAAGTTGGAGCACTGCTCTATTGTTCCTCTCTTCTCTCTGAATCCATATTGGATATCAGCCAAACCTCCACAACTCTCCAAACTGTCCTCTAGCCTGGCCAAAAGGACTCTGCCTAGGATCTTGATTGCAGAGTCCAAAAGGGATATGGGCCTATAGCGCCCTGGGCCGTCCCGGTGCCCCTTCTTAAATATGGGAACTATTGTAGAGGTTACCCATGTGGTTGGTAGAGAGTTGCCATTGGCCGCTGTAAATACATTAGCTAGAATGCCCGTCCATAATTTTGGGGAGTGTATGTAGAAATCTGCCGGCACCCCATCTGGCCCAGTGGCTTTGTTCTTAGTGGTGGCCAGAATAGCTTTCTCAACCTCAGCCCTGTTAAAGCATATGGGGGGGGCCTCCGGGACGGTCGTGTTAATCAACTGGGCAGCCAAGCCATTATCTCCATAGACTGATCTGAAATGTGCCAACCATTTATCGTCCGGGATGACACAGTCCAAAGCTAGATTGGACGAGTCAGAGAAGAAGGGCTGATTAATTACGGCCCAAAATTGCCTGCTATCCCGTAAGATATCAGTAGAGAGTAAATTCTCCCAGGCCTCGTTTTTAATTTTGTCCTGCCTTACCTTGATAGCTCGCTTATATTCCTTTCTTAAAATTGCGATTTCTGTCCTCACCCTTGGGTTTGCTTTAAGAGCAGCCTTTAAAGATTTGTGGGCATTCGAGCATGAAGCGTCGAACCAGCGGCAATGGTTGCTTTCGCCCTTCCTCAATTTAACCGGGAGGTTAGAAGAAATTTGGCTACAAATGGTTTGAAAAGCATCCATTATCTCATGATCTGGGGTGTCTGGGTTTTGGCAGATCGTGATCTGGTCCTCGATTTGCAGGAGAATATCAACATAAAAATTGTCCGGTACCACATTTGCCCACTTGAGCCTTCTACCCTGGTGTATTGGGCGTAAAGTAGGCCCTGTGTTGGCTTGCCCCGGCATCGGACCGATGGAGTCCCCCCAAGCGACCTCCAGAAGTACGGGGTTGTGTCACTGAGGGGAGAGGGAACTGTGCAGTAAGAGATAGCCCTGTTAAGGATAACTGGGGTCACAAATATATAATCAATTATTGTACCGGGGACTATCCCCTTAAAAGTGGGTGTTCTAGACTCCCCTTCCATAGACGTGGGTTCTGAGAAATTGAAATTGGCCAGAAGTTCTTCCAACTCTTCGCCTGATTTAGTGTGCTCAAAATGGGGTCCCTCAGATCCCGTAACCCCCACAAGGTCGGTTGAGCCACACATAAGTTTGCAGGGATGGATATTAAAATCGCCCATAAGCACGTATTCGTAATTGGTATGAGTATTATGACTGACTGAGTTTAAGAAGGAATCTAGGGCAGCAATATTATTACCACAACAATCCCTGTTTCCTGAATTATAAAAATTTATAAACAAAGTGCTCTTTGTGGGACTAATTTCCCTTTCAACAATTAAAAAGTTTGGAGAATCATTTTTAATCTGCCTTAAAGGCCCTTTAAGGTCTAGTGAAAATAGGGTTAGAAGGCCTCCCCTAGCCCTGCCTGCATTACTGGGGGTGGCGGCTATATCGAAACTGGTGAACCCATCCAGCCAAAAGCAGGATGAGGTGTCCCATGTTTCTTGTAGGGCGATAACATTGTGCTCAGAAACAAATCTAGACCATTCATTGTCGCCAATTTTAGATCTAATTCCTGCGACATTCCAACTAAGGATTTTACATACTGCAACCCCATTTGAATTTCTACCCCCCTCAATCAGTGTTAAAGCTTCATTTGTTAGTCAGTCTGTATCATCCATGCCAGACAAGGAGGCAAAATGGTTGCTCGTGACCAACCCACCACCCTCTACTTGACCCTGAGGAGCCCGGGGGCGGGGTATTGGCGGGGCAGTGGGTCGGCTTAAAAATTGTGTATTTGTAGAGTCTTGTGCATTGCTCCTCCCCTGTAATAACCTCAAAACCTGCCATTTTGCTTGGTAGTGAATTGTTTGTTTAGTACGGGCTGGGGGTTGATAGAAAAAAACCCAAGGGAACGGGTCTCAGATGGTCCCTTATTGAAATCGCCGAGCCGTCCCAAAATAACCTGTCAGCCAGGTCAGCCCTACAAAAGTTTATTACCACACAGTCCCCCTGCATGGTTTTTGGTTGTTTAGCAATCCAACCCACCCTCCTTGCATGGATAATCATGTCCACGATATTTTCCCCACAACATTTCTCTGAGCACCACCTATTCACCTTGACCATAAGGTCCCAGGTTGATTCCCTCTCCCCCTCCTTAAGTGGGGGGACCCCAATAAACACCGCAACTAGTGGGGACGCCTCTGGAGGTAGGTTAAGTTTGTATGTGCTGGGGGTAACATTCCTATGGTCAGGTAGGCTCATATGAGGTAGAGAGGATATTTGATCCACCATGTTAGAAGCACTAGCCATTTTACAAGGAGGAGTAGATTTGGTAACCTGTGAACTAACACCCACGTGCAATGCCCTGCTTGAGGACTGTGTGATTAGCCTATTACCAGGTACCTCCAAGCTCCCTGCTCCATCCACAGACGATCCCTTACTAAGTGAGTCAATAATAGGGGGTATGGAGTTTACAAGTCTGTCTATTAAGGAGCATTTCTTTAAAAGGCCTTCCAGACAGGTGTTTAATGTGTCCACAATGTTTTTCGCAATTAACACAAGTAGAGGTTCAATCCTGGCCACAAAAAGTTCCTCCAATTTATCTCCCAGAAGGTCAGGTTGTGCACTGGAAGTGGTCCTCATGTTAACGCTTTTCCCCTTCTTCCGCCTAGCTGGTTGAGGTACCATCTGGGGGTTCTGTCTTGTAGGATTCGTGGGCAGGGCAGGGGCGATATCCTTGCCCATAGGGCAAGGAAGCGGGGGATTAACGATAGTCACAACTGGTTCCAGGGGTACAAAAGGTGTATCTGTTGGGCCTAAGGCATTGTCCTCCAGGGAATGAGATGATACAATGTTAGAGGGAGAAAGGGATGGCAGCCCCAGTTCATGCTCGGCATTAGCAATCTCCTTGGTTAGGGCCCCCACAGCAGAGGAGAGATAAGTCATGATGGAGTTTGAGTGTCTAGGAACTTTAGCATTTTTTCCGCCCTCCTCCATAGTCAGTGTTTTCTTTCGCTTACCCATTTGTAGCTGCAGATGTTGGTGGTATGGCCCTGCCCTGCCTCTTCCTGCCCCGGAAGGCCACAAACGGCCTGCCCTTTGCCCGGGCTTCACCTCCGTGCGCGCTGTTGTCCGGAAGTGGTACAAAAGGGGGTGGTGATGGACGGAGCATCTGAATCAAACACTCACACCCAGTTAAAAGATCTGGGTTTAATTCATCACCGTTCTTTAGCCCACTCTGCCACCCCAGTTCAGACATGGCTATATGCAAATCAGTCTGACCCTGTGCCTCATGGGAATAGTCCGGCCCGAACTGCCAAGTCATGTCTTCCCTGGACCGGAAACAAGCTTCCGAGGACCGGTTTCTGGCATTCCAGCCGTCTTCAGCCCGGATTGCTTGAATCCAGTGGCAAAGTGAGCAAGGGACTCACGTCTGAGCATGTCCGGAAGTGGGCGTGTGCGCGGAGGAGTCTGGGAGCTGTAGTCTTCCCCCGCTGCGGCCCCGCGTTGGAACTTGTGGTGGCGGCAGGGAAGACCGTCAGCATCAGGGCCCCAGACGTGTGTGGCAGAACGGATGGCTGTCAGCCCCTCCAGCAGGTGCGTTTTTACGTCTGACATACAAATTTCTAAGAAGCACCCAAATGGGAGTACTAGAAAAAGGACTGGGTTTTATCCCCATGGCCAGCCTAGATAAGTTTCAACTTAGCAGTGAAGTTAATTAATTCATTAGGAAAATCAAACTAAGAGCCTTTTTCGAAGGGAAACCAACACAAGAAGAACATAAGGGTGACACTGGACTTCTAGTAAAATCTTCTTTCATCCCGCCTCCCACTACCATTCCAAGTGAGATTCTAGACTATGAAAAGGCGGTCTTGAAAGACATTGGGGACAAAGACCCTAGAACCATACGTGTTTTCCATAACACCATGAAAGAAGAAGAGAGGGCTATACAGGACCTGTCCAGAGATAACAGCATAGTCATCAAGCCAGCCAACAAAGGGGGTGCAACAGTTATAAAAGCAACTGAGGCATACAGGAAAGAGTCCCTAAGATTACTAGGAGATAGGAGGAATTGCACACCCCTCACCACTGACCCAACTGAGTTTCTTAGGATCAGGATCACCAGCATGATAGAGGAAGCCTTGGCACATGACTGGATTTCAAGCAAGGAATGGGAATTTCCGAACAACAAGAACCCTGTTACTCCCTACTTCTATACTATCCTAGAGATTCATAAAACCCTGGAAAATCCCCCAGGATGCCTAATTGTATCAGGGATCGATTCCATCCTGGAACCACTATCAAGATTTTCAGATGAGTACCCTAGACCGATTGCGCAAAAAAACGGGACATATTTGAAGGATATCAAGGCAGTGCTGAACCAAATAAAGGATGTGCAGAATGAGCCAGGGATACACCTCTTGATGCGTTTGGACGTCAAGAGCTTCTATACTTGTCTCCTGCATGCAGAAAAGCTCAAAATAACAGAAGAAGTACTCTTCGAGGAGGAATGGGTCTATCAGACACCAAGGAACCTGGTTATGGAATGCTGTAAGTGGGCACTCACAAAGAACTTTTTTCAATTTGAGGACAATTTATCTCTTCAACAACGTAGGAGCAGTATGGGCAGCACTTTTGCTCCTAGTATAGCGATCCTCTATGGAAACACATAAGATACTAGGACCTTCGAACCCCTTTATGAACCATATTAAACTATGTAAAAGATACATTGACATTGTATTAGTCATTTGGAAGGGCAAAAAGGGTACAGCAACGACGTTCCTGACCTGGCTCAACACACAGAACGAGTTCCTAAAATTTACTAGTACCATGAGTGAGAAAGAACTGGTATTCTTGGACCTCAATATGATAGCGGAACAGCACGGAGGCCTAACCACACATGAGAAATCCATAGCAAAGAACTGCCTCCTACTCTATGACAGTTTCCACCCCCAGCACCTGAAGGAAACCCTGACATTTGGACAGTTCTTAAGGCTCAGGGGAACTGTTCTGAATTAAGAGACTACCAGACTCAAGCAAACCACTTGGCAGACAAACTGATGGCAAGAAAGTATCAGAGAAAGATGGTATAACAAGTAACGAAAAGAGTACAGCATAACAACAGGGACGCCCTTCTGGAACCACCTTTTGTAAAAGAAAAGCAAGACAGACCTATCTGCATAACAACTTATAGCATAGCAGCAAATGCAATATCCAAAATCATCAACAAGCAATGGCGCATTCTCAACAGCGGCTCCCTGTCAATACGGCGCCCAATGTTCTCTCACAGGAAAGGGAAACGCCTCAAAGATATACTAGTTCATACACGCCCTCACAAGAACATTGACAATCAATTGACCACCCAAGGAACTTTGGCACCAATCATGGGCCATTACCCCTGCGGCAATTGCAGTGTTTGACATTTGACAAAACTAAATTAGACATTGACATTCAGAAACAAAATATCCTGGCAAAGGAGGAAATTCACGAATTGCAACACTGAAAGAGTAGTGTACATGATTACATGCCCTTATGGTCTCAATTACATTGGGATGACAACAAGGAAGATAAAGACCAGGACCTGTGAGCATCACAGCAATCTATGCTGTGAATGTACAACAACTAAAATGTCAGTGCCACTATATTGAAAAGAAGCACACAGTACAGGATTTTAAATGGGTCATTTTAGAATCCATGAAGTGTGTAGGTGGTGTCGAGTCAAAACTGTTTGAGAAACAACTGTGGGTTTTTAAACTTAAGACTCATACTGAGGGTATGAACGATAATATCCCATGGGGCAGTTTTAAGAGGTGATCAAAATATATTTTTTACAACTTCATACAGTCTACCAGCCCATTTCATAGGACACAGACATGGTATGGGTCTTTTCACATGAACGCCATAATGGCATGTACATAAAAGATATAGTATTATAAAAGATGGTTTCAAGAAAACGCTGTAACGGTAATAAACTGATCAGACATGGAATGTATAGACCTCACTATTGGTGAAAATATGCCTACACCAGTAATATTTCCTTCATAATATGCGCATATTGTTATTCAAGGACCATAGAGAAGGATTTCTCTATATCATTATATTTTTACTCACAACATACCCCATAATGGTATCAGCAGTCTGTACATAAAGAATACCAGAGATGTATTCCCTTTTGAAAAAGTCCCATAGTGGTGATAATAGAGCACCCAAGATGACATGGGAATCTACACATAACTATTATAGACCCTATACTCCAGTTATACATTTTCTTTCCCAAACATACACTCCTCCACTCTTTGTAAATAAACCTAACTGTACTTTCCAATACATAGACCGGTCCAAAATGAGCTCAGATGATATGCTGTTTGAAACAATGAATACTCTAATGGAGACTGACTCGCTCCACTACGCGACCACCATCTTGTTTTTACTGGCTTAGTTGTCACGAGGCAAGGACGCTACATGTGTACGTCCTCGCTCTCTTTTAATTCACCGGAGCCCTCAATATCAGCAAGATGAGGTTCCCGAGCGGCTCCCAAGTAGGTGGGAGAAGCACAGTGAAGTTTTGACGAGGTAAGCGCACATTAATGACTGCCAATTTAACCAGCAAACGATAACAAAGAGTCTACAGAGACCCCTGTTTTGAAGCACAATGCGAACCTTGCGCTGAGACTGTCCTGCATTATTGATAACTTTAATATGCTCTCTCCAACAGAGTGTGACTACAGACTTCAGTCGCCACAGTATGAACCATGAAGCATTAGCTGAATATTACATACGTATGTGATTTGTTTATGTCTCTGTGTACATATTTGGGTGTGTGTTAAAATACTCAGAAACATCACTCAATTATTTTTCCGATTGGGCTTCTCACTAGATGTGTCTCCGACTGCCACTAGCTTGTTGATAACAAAAATGTTTTATTTCACCCTGAAGGTGATCACTGATGATACAGGGTAACCAAAGATATCTGGGGCTTTCATTTGCAACTGTGACCCTGGAACTGAGAAAGTTGAATTTCCTCCGTATTTATCTTTACAGAATTCAATGGTATGAACAAAAGACAGGTTGTATAAGTATATCCACCTTCCTATTAGCATGAAAGTTTAATGTGTTGTTAAGTGTAGAACAACAGGAGTGAAACCAGGTGTTACAAGAAGTGAAGAAAATAATTAAATACGCCCAGTCCTGAAGAATAGCCAATAGGGGTATGCTAGAAACATGTTGACCATTAGGAGTTACAAACATTATTTCCCTTTGTCCTAATATTCCCCCTGTTTTTTAACTATCCCGACTAGGGGTCAGAATAAAATAATCACAACCCACTACCCAGTTATTTTTAAAGATTCTCTCTTCCCTTTTCGCCACTCCTCCCTCACAGACCATCTTGTCTCTCATAGTCATAGTCATAGTGCTCCCGCATAACTTATAGGTCGCAGCATGCCCCGCTATGATGAAGCATGCCACCATAGGGTTACCCTGGTGGGTGATTGTTTCACAGAAAACCTTGTGTTTTCTCCTAGGCACAAACTAGACTTTCCTAAAAGTTTGTTGGGTGCCTTGACTGATTGGAGACAGCTCCAAGGCTCTAAAAACAATTGCATCACCTATGCACCTTTGACACAGTGCAATAGGAACAGTGCTTTTATTATATAGACCGCCTGCGGACTCTGACTTTCATCCTGCAAGGGATACTTACCTGTTCCATCTGGGGCAGTGTCCTAGCACATCATACTCTGGTATGGGGGGGGGGGTAGATTGTCCCAGTGGATCTGTCAGAGAGTACTCCAACTATGCTCTCGATAGTGTAGGTAGTATTAGATAGGAGTATAATACAACAATCACATATTAATTATATAATGGTTAAACTGTTTATCTTTTTCACCATTCTTGCAATGCCGGTTATAATGCTTTCTTTCATAATCCTAATAATTGCAGCGGTTGTATGATGGAACAACTACCACCTAAACAACTACAGTCTAAGCAACTATTCCTTAACCACTACTTAGTCTAAACCACTACAGTTTTAACAACAACTATCTTTTACAACTACTATGCCTTTACCTCGCTTGCCTTAACCCCATTAATGTATCTATTTTACTGGTAAGTATAAACGTGTGTGTGTGTGTGTGTGTATATATATATATGTTTATATATATATATATGTGTATGTATGTATGTATGTATGTATGTGTAATGGGTTTGTATGTACCTTTAAAACACTTGCATTTCGTGGTAAAGGCATGCATGCTAAAGACATATGCGTTGTAAAGTTAATATTGGTGAGTATTTTATATATATATATATATATATATATATATATATATATATATATATATATATATATATATATATATGTATATATATATATATATATATCTACACACATACACATGCACCCCTTTACTCCCTATTAATGTTATAAAATCCCTTTCCAACCCAAAAACCTACACCCACCCCAACCCTTTAAAATCCCCTTTACATCCAAAAACATATATACCCACCCTAAACCCTACAAATTCCCTATCCACTCAAAAACCCACACCCACCCTAAACCCTAAAAATACTCTTGCAATCCCAAAAACCCACACCAACCCTACAATTACCCTTGCCACCCAAAAACCCATACCGCCCTAAAATTACCCTTGTCACCCAAAACCCATACCCACTCTTAACCCTAAAAATATACTTACCACCCAAAAACCCATACCAACTTCTAAAATTACCCTTACCACCCAAAAACCTATACCCACCCAAAACCCTAAAATGACCCTTGTACCCAAAACCCCACACCCACCCTAATTCCTAAAAAATCCCTTTCCACCCAAAAACCCATCCATACCCTAACCCCTAAAAATGCCTTTGAAATCTCAAAAGCCCATACCCACCCTAAATCCTAAGCTTCCCTTGCAATCCCAAAACCCCATACCTACCCCACCCAAAAACCCATACCCACCTTAGATCTCCAAATTTCCTGTGCCACCCAAAAACTCATACTCATCCGAAACCATTAAAAATACCTTTGCAACCATTTAGATATATATATATATATATATATATATATATATATATATATATATATATATATATATATATATATATATGTATATATATATATATATATATATATATATTCACTGAAAAAACCATTGGTTATAGACCATATATAGTTAGGAATTAGCCTTTTCAAAACCTTATTTTACTCACACAAAACCATTGAAATTTCATATATAGTTAGTTCCACTAACTATATATCGCGCACCCGCAATCCACTGCTGATGATGTCACATATTACATCATTCATGACATGGTTAGTGACATCACTGATGACATCACTGATGACATCTCAAATGACATCACTGATGACATCACTGATGACAACATCCAGTGACTGTATGTTTCTGTAAAGTTAAAATATGTCTTACATATTGAAGAATGAATGGATGTATAAGTGTCTGGATGAAGGATTTAGTAGGTGCATGACTGACTGTATGAGTGAGTGATTAAATGTGTCTCACTGAGTGCATGGGTTAGTGACTAAACTG
This sequence comes from Lissotriton vulgaris, assembly GCF_964263255.1. Lineage (NCBI taxonomy): Eukaryota > Metazoa > Chordata > Amphibia > Caudata > Salamandridae > Lissotriton > Lissotriton vulgaris. The sequence goes on from NC_141694.1 coordinate 780,366,969, forward strand.
TTTTAATTTGTGCATCATTATATCTGTTGTTCTACAAACTGCTGCATATGTTGATCAGTAGCTATATGAGTAACTGTATGGGTTATTCATTGGTTGAGTAGTTGATTCACTATATGTATGGGTTCAAAAGTGCATGTGGAAACAGCTGTATGGGCGGTTGACTGTGCATGAGTGTATTAGTGAGTGAATGGATATCTCAGTGCTAAATGTCAAAGTAAGTAAATATGTAAAACACAGTACATGTGAGAGTTGACATATATAAATAACTGTGCATAAGAGCCAGTGAATGTGTGAGTGGCTGTATGGATCATTGTGAACATGTATCAGGGATTGTATAGGAGAGTAAAGTAAATATGTGTTAGTATATGTTTGAATAAGTAAGGTGTGTATAACTGTATAGTTGAGAAAATGGAGGTGTGATTGATTTTTTGCATAACTGACTAGGTGTGTGAGTAACTCCATGGATGAGTGACAGTCTGTGACTATCTGTTTACACTGATTGTATCTAAGGTTATATTAGAGTCTGAAGAGGTTCATGGTATTATCACATGAATGATATCATCAGTGATGTGATCAGTCATGTCAAATGAGATGTTATCAGTGATTTTATCAGTGATGTAATTTGAGATGTCATCAGTGATGTCATTTGAGATGTCATCAGTGATGTCATCAGTGATGTCACTAACCATGTCATGAATGATGTAATATGTGACATCATCAGCAGTGGATTGCGGGTGCGCGATATATAGTTAGTGGAACTAACTATATATGAAATTTCAATGGTTTTGTGTGAGTAAAATAAGGTTTTGAAAAGGCTAATTCCTAACTATATATGGTCTATAACCAATGGTTATTTCAGTGTATTTTCAAGGTTTTGTAAATGCAAATTCCTAACTATATATGGCCTATAACCTATGGTTTTTTCAGTGAATTTCATTGGTTTTTTAATAGCAAATATCAAAAGCTGTAAAATGTCAAGTACGTGATAGGTAAAAACTTTTTCGTGTTTATGCACGCTGATGTGCTTTGAACGCTGCCTACCTCTCCTCTTTTCTCTTAGTAGTACTCTCTCTTTGCAGATAGTGAAGAGTAGTTAACGCAGGCCTTTACCCCCGTTGTAATCCGTCGTGCCTGCTTGTCTCTCCATTTGATTGATTGTTGTCCAAGCATTTACTGTTTTACAATTGATTCTCTTTGGTTCATTCTCTATTTACAAACAAGCACAAAGTCGCAATACTCTGTTTAGTCTTTGCAGATAGTGAAAAATCGTGAAAAATCGTGTAAAAAATAAAAGTAATCGAGCAAAATCAGTAGGCCACTAATTGGATCTCTTTTTGACCTCGCTAAAATAGAAACATTAGGAACAACCCTTCATGAGAAATACGAAAATAGTGAGATGAACTGAGCGCCACACCATGAGGGCTGCAAGACAGCTCGGCTCCGTCACCCACCCCGCACAAAATAACGACAAACCCTATGCAAATATTAAAAATATAGACAACACACCAGCAAAGTAACAGGGTAAAACATTTTATTAAATAACTATTTACATTACGTTGGTTTATGAGATGATGTCAGTAGTGGACCGATGTGTGAATAGGTCCGAAGCAGCACAAGGCGCCAAGATCCGGATGGCAAGTCCTGGATGTTGGGTGCCATAGTTCAGAGTTCTGAGTTTGAGCCTTTTTCAATGCCTGTGCTTTGTTGTTTCCCCTCCATCAAAAACAAAAAAATATATAAAACTGTGCAAAAATACAAAAAAATCAAAAAATGTTTACAAAAGCAGTGCTTGTAAGACTGTCTGAAGCTTATTTCCACCTACTGCAGCTTCACTATTCTCAAAGTAAGTGAGGGTCGTATGTGGACCTGACTGCATTTGAAAACAATGTTATATGGTACCTCCCTAAACCGCTTGATGGAGGCCCCCGAGGGGCGGTGTGATGGCACGGACTCGGAGAAGACGCTTGGCTCCGACCCCCTCCCCAAGTCTTATAGCACTGGTGTAGCCTGAGATCGCCCCGACATAGGCGGCCGGCTCCCGGGTTCCGACGGAACTTTTTGCCTTTTGATGACTCTTCTATTCTGGACCTTGTCCCACAATCCATTTGACCTGAAGACACGCTGTAGTGGGGCGCCCCTTTACCGTTTTAGTTGCCATTCCGCCCACTTTTGCTACACTGTGCCTCTTCCGCCATTCAGCTGTTTACCGCCCGCTCTTGCGACTACAGCGTCTCGCTCACCATGTAGTTAAGTTGCTCCCGCTCTTGCGGTGCAGCGATAGGCGACTGCCACAGGACTCTCAAAATGGCGGCCGGCTCTTCGGTTTTGGGCCTGGTCCACTAAAATGGCCCTGGGACACCTTGGAACTCGGACGCTTCCCTGATAGGGCTTGGGTCCCATTCTCGAAAGCGTCCCCTCAGCCGTGAAGATTCTACAAAAGTCTTGGGGACCCCCGACTCCCGCAGGCTTCTGGTGGGGAGCGGCTGCCATGTCTGCTCGTGGAATGGCCACGACGGAGCTACGAGATGGTAGTGCTCTCATGCTGACGCCAGCTTTAGTCTGAAACATCCAGAAACACTGTAGACTACCAATTCGATCAGTTCCGGTAGCACCCCAACATGACCCGGTAGAGAAGAACTTGCCCTCCCCTCTTTGACTGATGGTTCTTGTTGCCTGTCCACTCTGTTGTCATTTAACAGAACTTTTTGGACTGCTGAAAGGGGTTGTGTTCCGAACGCTGGTTGGTGGAGACATTTTGACTATATTCTTGACCTACGTTGTCGCGTAATGCGTTATATGACACGCCGCGTTAGCGCACCCGGAAGTGATCCGGGGCGCGGCGCACAGCGCGTAACGTAAGCATAACAGGTCATGTGACTTGTTAATAAAACTTTTCATTGGTTCATTTTACTTTTGTTATTTTAATGATGAAAAGCTTGGTCATATGACCTAATAATTACACTTTTTATTGGTTTCGAACATTATTTTTTTTAAACATATATGTTATAATATTCCAGGCTAATGTACTTTCCCGGAAAATTTACAACTGTCCTGCAAGTAAAATATATTCCTTTTTCGAGAAAAAGGGCGTTTCTTCGTTCCATGACGGAGCCGTTGAGTAAAAGAGACTCGGCCTGCTGTCTTAGTCGCCGATACGCCTGATTATCAGATTCTTATCGATCACTTTATGTTGCAGGAGTGGAAAACACAACTGCCCTTGACCATTTATCTTTACTGCGTTCCTACATATTATACCTTTTATCCGTCATGTAATTGGACTGCTTTATTTCACTTGCCTTTTACTGATTCGAAAACAGTGACTAAAAGTAAAAACTTTACCAATGTAAATACTACTACCATGTTTTGTTTTAAAAACCTTTATTGTGAAAATGTCAGTATACAAATACGGGCCTATAACCACGTGGGCCGGCCACGGAGCAAACTGAAATCGTATATGATGAGGAGACATTTACATTATAGAGGAACGTAACGAGCGAGCCATTAGGTTGCAAGAACTAAGATGTCTAACATTTGCGGAATCGGTGGACGTACATTTTGTAATTAAAATACGACAGGGCCACTTACAAAAAAGTTATCTAGATATACATTTGCGTGCAAGTACCATGGGTGACGTTAATTCGAACTTTCAATAGTACAGTAATCAATAACACATCAGAACTTAATATCAATAGGGATGTCGAAATATTCAAACAATTCTCATCCCCGCCCGCCATGAGCATCAAAACTGCATTCATATCTCGTGATATCAAGGTTGTTCAACCAGTACACAACAAGGAGTTACGAGTCCCATTTATACCGGCGCCATTTTGGGCGAGGCCGGGCAGGTCCAAGATATAGTCAAAATGTCTCCACCAACCAGCGGCCAGACCAGAACCCCTTTCGGCCCTTTATGCTACAAGATGGTGTCTTCCATTCAGAAAATATTGTTGGCAGCATTTTGAAAGGAAAGATAAACAGCCGTTTTCCTAGTGAGTCTCACATTGTTACATTTAGGAAGAATGTTGAAGAGTAATATGTGGAAAATCTGAAGCCATTTTTCTACAAACTCTCAATCAGCCTTGGATGGAAAAAAAAATCCTGAAGAATGTACAAACTGAAAACCAATTTTTGTCTGTATAGCATCAACAGCAACGCTTGAGTCAGCTTTGTGTCAAGCCGCCATTTTCATTCAATCAATAGCGTCCCCCTGCACACATTCAGGAACCTGGTCGTGTCTTCAGGTGAAACGGATTGTGGGACAAGAAGCAGAAAGGAAAAGGAAAAAAGTTCCGCCGGACCTCGGGAGCCGGCCGCCTATGTCATGGGCGATCTTTGGCCACACCAGGGCAATAGTGAAGCTGCAGCAGGTGCAAAAGAGCTTCAGACAGTCTTACAAGCACTGCTTTTCTAAACATTTTTTGATTTGTTTGTATTTTTGCACAGTTTTATATTTTTATTTTGTTTTTGATGGAGGGGAAACAACAAAAAACAGGCATTGAAAAAGGCTCAACAGTGCAGGGCGCCTTGTGCTGGTTCCGACCTATTCACACATCGGTCCACTACTGACATCACCTCATAAGCCAACGGGGCACCCCACACTGACTTTCGGCGCAGCATTGTAGGATGGCCACACCAGTGCGGCAACTTGCTGGACACCACCTCGGTGCCATCCGGATCTCGGCGCGTTCGAGTCACTGTACCGCAAAAGTGACCGGAACTCAGCTGGACACGCCGTCTTTCGGCACAGCATTGTAGGATAGCCACACCAGTGCAGCAACTTGCTGGACACTAACTCGGTGCCATCCGGATCTCGGCGCGTTGTGCTGCCTTCGGCCTATTCGCACACCGGTCCGCTACTGACGCCGCCTCACGTGCCAACGGATTTTCTACGCTTTTTGTAGCCCTATGCCGCATAACAGGTCATGTGACTTGTTTATAAAACTTTTCATTGGTTCATTTTACTTTTGGTTTCCTAAAGATGGAAGGCTTGGTCATATGACCTAAAAATAACACTTTTCATTGGTTTAGAACATTTTTTTTTCCCAAACGATGAAAGCCCCACCTTGTTTCTGGATGATTCAGACTGAAGCTGGCGTCAGCATGAGAGCACCACCATCTCGTGGCTCCGTCGTGGTCATTCCGCGAGCAATCATGGCAGCCGCTCCCCACCGGAAGCCTGCAGGAGTCGAGGGCCCCCAAGACTTTTGTAGAATCTTCACGGCTGAGGGGACGCTTTCGAGAATGGAGCCCAAGCCCTAGCAGGCAAGCGTCCGAGTTCCAAGGTGTCCCAGGGCCATTTTAGTGGACCAGGCCCAAAACCGAAGAGCCGGCCGCCATTTTAAGAGTCCTGTGGCAGCCGCCTATCGCTGCACTGCAAGAGTGGGAGCAACTCAACTACATGGTGAGCGAGACGCTGTGGCCGCAAGAGTGGGCGCAACTCAGCTGGATGGCCGCCACCTGGGGAGGCCCGTTCACGCCGCCTCCCCCACACCCCCCCCCGGGCCGCCCCACGCCAATTTTCGGAGCAGCATTGTAGGATACCAAAACCAGTGCGGCAGTTTACTGGACATCACCTGGGTGCCATCCACATCTCAGCGCGTTCTGCTGCCTTGGGACTATTCGCACAACAGACCGCTACTGACGAGGCCACCACCCGGGACGCCCCACGCTGTTTTTCTGAGCTGCATTGTAGGAAACCAAAAACCAGTGCGGCACCCAGGTAACATCACCTGGGTGCCGTCCAGAACTCAGCACGTTGTGCTGCCTTGGGACTATTCGCACAAAAGACAGCTTCTGACCATTGTTGCTTTTTTTGGTCAAAAATGTTTACATGTTTGTTACAGTTTTTGTTCCGTTCGTTATATTTAAAAGTTAATAAAGTTTTATAATCCTACTTTGTTGGAGTGCTATATATTTTTAAAAAATCGGGTGAATGGGGCCTTGAATCGGGTTATTGTCATGTGTGGGCTTTGCAAGTGTACTGCTACAGGATCGGACATTTCAAACTCAAATGCACGTTCTTTTTCTTACCATTCCGAAGCATGGAGCGCAATAGCAGGCAGAGAAAGGGTGATGCAAGTGTTGAACACTGCCTGGCCTGGCAAGTTGCTGGCAGTGCCCCCCCCCGCCCGCTCCTGAAAGAGGACACACACACACCGCCGCCCCGAGTACTTCACAGATCTTTAAAACACCATGCGCTTGTTCATGAGGCTTAAATGGTTTATCACCCCTTCTAGAACCCCTGCATCGACCCTCTGACGTTTCCTGGAAGAATTACCACGTAACACAATACCAAGCCCTGTCACCTGAAACCCCCGAGGAATCGTGGGGCATATTATCAAGGGGGTTTATCTCCGCTTTTTTGGCTTTAAAAGCCAAGAAAGCAGAGATAAAATTATCTCCCTATTACCAAGCTGTCGCTAACACCAGTTAGTGACAGCTAAAAGGAGATAGCGACCATCTTGGGCCCCGCTTTGCATGTCAGTGATATTTATCACTAATGACATGCAAAGTGGGCGTGCCAAGATGTTAGCGACTGGAAACAGTCCCTAACATCGCTATCTCCTATTACCAACTTTTGGAGATATTCGCGCTAAGCGCGAATATCTCAAAAAGCTAACACCTGCCCTGAGCAGTTCTTAGCCATGTTATCCAATGGGAGGTGGATAACATGGCTAAGAGCATTTGCTCGATAATGCATGAATATCGCTGACTTTTCAGCGATATTCATGCATTGCGGCCGTTTTTTATCGCATTTGCGATAAACCTTGCTAATAGCAAGGTTTATCTGCGATAAAAATCGCCGATGTGCTGCGATAATTTTTGTCTCTAAACAAGTTAGAGACAAAAATTATCGCTAGTTGTTGGTAATATGCCCCCGGGTTTTTGCTTGCAGAAATCGGGAGGCGGGAGACTAGCACTGAAATCAGTAGTCTCACGCCTGAATCGGGAGGGTTGGCATGTCTGGATTCTCTACAGCTGGGGCCATGAACTACATCCGCAGGGCTAGGTGATAGCCTGGGACCGGCCTGGCATCTAAAATGGCTGCCGTGCACAACAAAATTGTGGCATTGGAAAAAAGGCAAGATGGCGCAGACAATGTTTATAAATGAGGATTCATTTATAACAAAATATTTTATCGCACTGACAAATTGGCGGTCAACACTTCCTGATTTCCATCAAATCGAACGTTAACAGACGTCACGCAGCAACAAAAAAAAAAAGCTCATGCACAGCCGCTGGAAGACATGTATCAACATATATGAGCCTCCTCAGCCACCCTCAGAAAACATAAGGGATTAGGATACGTCTCCCGCACCCCCTTATACCTAGTAATTTAATTAAAACGAAGCACAAAATGGCGAATTCCCGTTTCGCTACCAGTTTGCGGCCCAGTTCGCGGCCCGTGAAGCGCTTCTACCGTGAAAAATAATTTTTTTTTTATTTTCCCCACGGGACCCTTTAATAACCCCAACATCATTCCTAGGGGGTCAAGAGGGGTCTACCTAGCCCCCTTTCATTAAATTCCCCCTTCGTTTTTCAACTCTTCTTCTCTCTCGATCCTACCGAGAGATAAGATGGCGGCCGCTCCGGACTGTTTAGAATGTTGACAGACACCGGAGAGCCAATCAGCTTCGCATCGCAAAGTTCCGTTTCGCGAAAAGTAAGCGGACCGGAGCGCAGCCCGGAGCGCTGTTACAGATATATATCTTGTTTTGAACGTTAATTTCTCAAAATCCACTGGAGCACATATATTGAGACCTAGCAAAGGCACATTGGGCTAACAGTCCCTACAATTTTGCCAAGTTTCGTGCAAATCCATTCAGCCGTTCGAGCTAAAAGTGAGGCCAAAGGCCCTATGGAAATTAACATGGGAAAAACGCGTTTTGGGACCCCCCTTTTTTCTCGGCCCCCCCTTGACGAAACCCCCCCAAATTTCCAGGGGCTGCTCAGAAACAAAATGTGCCATTTTCCTGAAAATGTCAGCCGATTCCGTCCACAAACGCCAAAGTTATTAGACATAGAATTTTCAAAAATCCCATAGACAAAAATTCCTAACTATATATACCTACTGGCGAGACGCCAGTAGGTAATATATATATATATATATATATATATATATATATATATATATATATTTATATATATATATATTCACTGAAAAAACCATAGGTTTCACACCAGCTATAGTTAGCTGGAAATTTTACTGACATAAAACCATTGAAATCCCCACGTTATAGTTAGTTGGACTCACTATAACTTGCGCGCCAGCAATGCACTGCTGATGACGTCACATATTACATCACTCATGACATGGTCAGTGACATCACTCACGACATCACTGATGACACCATCCAGTGAATGTGTGTCTTTCTGAAAAATAAATATGTCTTATATATGTATATGTAAAGGTCGATGGAAGAATAAATGTATAAATAAGTGTCTAAATGGATGGTTTTTTTTTAAATTGATTGGTTAACTGGCTTATTAAGTGTACCTTAGTGAATACATATATTAGGGAGTAATGTTTAAATATTTAAATATATGTATCAGTGTTTCATTTTGTGTATAAGTGGCTGCATGGGTTGGTGAGTAGCTACATGTGTGTGTATATGGGTTATTAGATGTTTTTTTAGTATCAGTATGAGTGTCTGTATGGTTTGGTGGGGGTATTACTTAGCACATAGATGCATCAATGACTGACTCACTGTTTGTATGTGTTTTGAAGACAGCATATGTGCAGGACTGTATGGGTGGACGAGTGTGTATATGTGTGTGTTAGTGAGTGAATGACTGTCTCACTAGCGTCTTTATCAGTAACGACATATGTTTTAATCTCGTATATGTGAGCATTGATGTATATAAGTGAGTATATGTGAGAGTGAGAGATTGTAAGAGTTCCTGTTTAAATAAGTATGTGTTTCTATAAGTGATTGTTTAAGAGAGTAATTATGTGTAAGTTTCCTTAGAAGTAAGGTGGTAGTGTGTGTATACCTGTATATGCAAATAAATGGATGTTCAATAGTTTATTTGCATGTGTGAGTATGTGTGTGAGTAACTTTTGGATGACTGTCGGTGTGCAACAGGATGTATAGGTGTATCACTACATATGATGAGTGAGTATATGTATGAGTGACTATATAGAATTGTTGGTGAATGAGTGGATGTGTATATAGATGGTGGAATTACTGAATTGGTTGTTGTAACTGGTATGGGTATCTCCATTTTTTTGAAAATGTTAGTTTCTATTTTTGAATATGTGTTTCAAGGGTTACATTACACTGAAAGGAGGTCTGTCACTCTGTCACAAGGATGGTGTCATCAGTGATGTCATGAGTGATGTCACTGACCATGTCATGAGTGATGTAATATGTGACGTCATCAGCAGTGCATTGCAGGCGCGCAAGTTATAGTGAGTCCAACTAACTATAACGTGGGAATTTCAATGGTTTTATGTCAGTAAAATTTCCAGCTAACTATAACTGGTGTGAAACTAATGGTTTTTTCAGTGAATTTAATAGTTTTTTTAAATGCTAATTCCGAACTATAACTGGTGTGAAACCTATGGTTTTTTCAGCGAATTTCATAGGTTTTTTAAATGCTAATTCCTAACTATATATAGAGCCTCAAACCTATGTTTTTTTCAGTGCATTTCAAAGGTTTTTTAATAGCAAATTTCTATAGCTATGAAATATAATATTATTAATAATGAATCCTATATTGTATATTTATGTAATACTATTTTTTTATGTATATTGTTCATGTTTTTTTTTATTTTTTTGCCTTGGAGCGCTCCCAGTGCACGTACCAGTGAGCGCACCGGTAAGCGCAGTCTTTCGGCGCGCCCCGGTGCGCGTTCCGGTACGCGCACCAGGAGCGCTATTGCCGCAAATGAAAACATCACCGTGACGTATCGCGTAGCTGCGTCTGCGTGATACGCACGGTGTATGTGCACCCGGAAGCACCCGAGCGCTTACGATCGCGCCACGTAAGCGACCCGGGGCCCGTAGCGTAAGCGCGTCGGGTCATGTGACCTGAAAATAACACTTTTCATTGGTTCAAGACAATTTTGGTTTCCAAATGATTAAAGCCCGGGTCATGAGACCTGAAAATAACACTTTTCATTGGTTCAGGATAGTTTTGTTTTCCAAATGATAACAGCCCCCACCTTTTTTAATCATTCTCACTTTTTACTTTGACTGAGGAAGACCTGTTTGCAGACCTATTTGTACCTATTTGTACTGAGAAATGGCTACAGTAGCAGCAGCAGCAGGAGCATCTCAACCACCACCACCACCACCACAAGGACCACCACAACACCACAGTGGTGTAGAAGAAGAAGAGGAGGAGGAGGAGGAGGAGGAGCAGAGGCGGTACCTGCCTGAAGATACTACCACCTAAAAGCCAAAGGAGCACATAGTCTGGGAGTTTTTTAAAATCCCAAGGGGCCTCAAGAAAGTGAATGCGCCAAAGGTTACTTGTCTGATCTGTGGCACTGTACTTTCCAGGGGGAACCCTGCAAAAAAGTATTCTTTTGGCAACAACACCATCATTCACCACATGCAATGCCGGCACCCAAATAACTATGATGCGGCAGAGGTCAGAGAACTGACCAGAAACCCTCCCCAATCTTCTCCCAGCACCTCCCAAAGTAAGCAACCCACTCCATCGGGTCCAGAGACAAGTGAGATGGTCCCAAACATCCAAACCCAGTTTGGAGATTTCAAAATAGTTTGCAAATTTTGTGGAAGGACAATTTGCTATGGTGAGCAAAGTATTACGCTCATCAACCGTTCTGGTGACAACCACAAGAGCCCAAACAAACCTTAATTTTTTCCTGGTTGTTTTTGCTCCAGTTGAGCCGTTTACAATTCCCTGTTTTGTATTTGTCCCCATAAAAATTCCCAAAAAAATATAAAATTGTTCATAGAAGCCAAAAAAAGTACAAAATGTTCCAAAAAACAATAAAAAAATATAAAACAACAACAATAATAAAAAAACAGTTCTTTTTAGAACTACCTCCAATTTATAAAAAAAATGCTTCATTTTAAAAAAAATCTGTCATTCTTTTTTCCCCATGGTATGCTCCCCGGTACGCTCCCCAGTGCGCGTACCGGGTGCTCCCCCCGCCCAAAGCCTTTTATGGCCCCCACATCAAACCTTGGGGGTCAGGGGGGGTCTACCCTGCCCCCTTTTGGTCATTTCCCCCTTTGTTTTTGCCACCTCTTGTGTCTCGATCCTACCGAGACACAAGATGGCGGCCGCTCCGGACTGTTTGGAATGTTGACAGACACCCGAGAGCCAATCAGCTTTCCGCGCGCGAACTCGCGTAGCGCGCTGGTACGCGCCCCGGTGCGCCTACCGGGGTGCGCTTATAGATATATATATTTTTTGAACCTGAATTACTCAAAATCCACTGGCGCACATATCTTGAGACATAGCAAAGGCACATCGGGCTACCAGTCCCTACAATTTTGCCAAGTTTGGTGGAAATCCATTCAGCCGTTCGGGCTAAAAGTCCAACCGCCCTATGGAAATTAACATGGGGAAAACACGTTTTGGAACCCCCCTTTTATATCGGCCCCCGCTTGACAAATCCCCGCCAAACTTTCAGGGAAGGAGCGGAGCGCAGCGAGGCAAATTTCAGGAAATTTTCAGGCAGATCCCTCAATCGACGCCAAAGTCATTACCAATAAAATGTTGCGGATTCCCTATAGAAAATAATCCTAACTATAACTACCTACTGGCGACCGCCAGTAGGTAATATATATATATACCCCGACCCATGTGGAGGAAGGCGCCTTTGCTTGTCAGGACTCTGGGACACGAAGCGAGGAGCTTCTTTAAAGGGTGCCCTCCGGCTGCTAACAGATGACAGGAATGGAGTTTGAATTGGAAGGGCCTCCAGGAGGGGCCCGCCCGAACTTTAGAACTGAATATTTTGAAGCAGCTAGGGTTTGCCGAGGATTATCCTCAGCACGACAGACTTGTGGCTTTGGTGAAACATGGAAAGCTGCTGTTTGTCTGCGTGGTTGTGAAAGCCTTAACTTCACGAGGTAACCGAGGTATGGAACACTTTCGTTTTTAAAGCAATGTTTGCACTCGGGTTACTCCGTGCTGACTGAGATTTCACCAAGATCGACAGTGGGAACCAGCTGAATTTTGAAGGGCAGTGTAGCATTGTGGGCAAGCTAGTCCCTTATAAACTTACATGACATTGAACATTTGACAGCAGAGAAAACTGTTACACCGGCACCACTTGGGGGTTACTGTTGGAACCTGCAAACCCAAAGTATTCACCTCTGCTGTTGTGCATGAAGATAATGTTGAAATAATACCTCATACACTGTCCCTTTAAACTGGATATAAGGACTGAAGTCCCTTCTCACTGTTCTGTGAGTTACGTTATTTAAACCCCAACGAACCCACGAACACGGCAGCTTGGCATTTGAGGAAGAGTTGTGGAAACTCGAAACGCGTTATGCCTGTGTGTTTTTATCCGTGAATAAAAATAACTTTTACAAGCTCTGATGGTGTGGTCCGTGCAGCGTGAGGTATTGCGCACGTCTTTCGTGATATATATATATTTATATATATATATATATATATATATATATATATATATATATATATATATATATATATATATATATATATTACCTACTGGCGGTCGCCAGTAGGTAGTTATAGTTAGGATTTTTTTCAATGTTAAATCTCAAAATTCTATTTGGAATAACTTTGGCGCCGGTTGACAAATCTGCCTGAAAATTTCCTCAAAATGGCCTCGTCGAGCTCCGGTCCTTCCCTGAAAGTTTGGGGGGGATGCGTCAAGCGGGGGCCGAGATAAAAGGGGGGTCCCAAAACACGTTTTCCCCATGTTAATTTCTATAGGGCGGTCGACCTCACTTTTAGCCCGAACGGCTGAATGGATTTACACCAAACTTGGCAAAATTGTAGGGACTGGTAGCCCGATGTGCCTTTGCTATGTCTCAAGATATGTGCTCCAGTGGATTTTGAGTAATTTAGGTTAAAAAAATATATATATCTATAAGCGCGCCCCGGTACGCGCACCGGGGAGCGCACCGGGCGCGCCACGCGACTTGCGCACGGAAAGCTGATTGGCTCTCGGGTGTCTGTAAACATTCTAAACAGTCCGGAGCAGCCGCCATCTTGTGTCTCGGTAGGATCGAGACATAAGAGGTGGCCAAAACAAAGGGGGAAATGACCAGAAGGGGGCAGAGTAGACCCTCCCTGACCCCCTAGGTTTGATGTGGGGGCTTTAAAAGGGCCCCGCGGGGCCAAAAAAAAGTAAAAAAAAATTCGATTTTTTGCGGGGGGAGCGCCCGGTACGCGCACCTTGAAGCGGACCGGGGAGCGTACTATGGGGAAAAAAGAATGATAGACTTTTCAAATATTGTAGGTTTATTAATTGATCTTTTTGTTGTTTTTTTTATTTTATTTTTATTTAAGTACCAACATGTAGGTACCAATGCAGAGTCTACAATTTAATATACACTGTGTCCTTTGTAGATATCTTGCATGTTGTTACAGAAGTTATTGTGGTATATGGAATTCATACCATAGTCTGTCAGGAAAGCAGAAACAATATGGAGGCAGGAGATGATAAAGAGATGTTAAATACACATTGGAGATAATATAGTGGGAGAAAGGAAGTAACTATGAGCAAACTTACTATGTAACACAAAAAAGTTGCACAGAATATTTTAAGTCTGACTTTACATTACAATCAATTTGGTACTAGTTTAAAAAAAAAATATAAAAATGAATAATGTCTCAAACAATTTTTGAATTATTAAATATAAATTTATTTTTCAGATTCCTTTTCCAAATTTAACAGAACTTCTAATATTTGATTGTCGGTAATGTCCTCATTTTGAATCAGGAAATCTACTGATTGTACACATTGAAGTAGTTCATAGTCCCGTGATTCCTCCATGAATTCTGAGTTATCATTGGGTTCAATAACTTTTTCATTGTTGCTCTCCAGAACAATTTTGATGGACATTTCTTGCTCTCCTTCCATTTTTGTGCTGTAATTTGCATTTTAAAAACATATATCAGTAGAGATAGGGCACTGTTGGGTTTAAGTTCAGACAGGTACTTTGTTTTTTTTTAACAGTGATTGGTATCAGACTGGAAGTAGAAATATAAAAAAGTGTATGTGATAAAGCCTAAGTAAATTCATAATTATACAAGACAAGCCTAACTCAAGCCTAACTCCATCCATAACTATAATAGAGAAGTCTATCTCATTCTATAACTATTACAGAGGGATAGTATATAACTATCAGAAAATGTTTTCCAAATTAACTTAAAGTGTACAACATACTTCAGTTTTTAAAATAACATCTTACCTTTCAAAAAGAAGTTTAAGTTGTGAGTGAAAATGCTCTTGAAATGTACTTCAGGAAGTAGTAGTCAAAATGGCTGTGTTTCTCTCTCTTTCTTTATATATATTCAGGTACATAACCAATCAAATGTCATGAAATAATAGTAGAAAATGAAAGTAACATTTTAATTGGTTGTCAATTCTAACACTTCATATGTGTTTTTGTCATGTAATTTACCTCAGGATATTTAGTCAGGCCTACAGCATAAATGTCTCAATGGAATTCCATCAAATTTGGTTAAATGGTAGGGACTGCTATGTAGTAGGGCCTATTCTATATTTGATGAAAGTGTCTCCAGTGGTTTTTCTGTAAATTACTTTCCCACCTTTTTTTAGGGAGCGCATACCAGTGCGCGCCCCGGTACGCGTACCGGCAGCGTTACGGGAGTCCTCCATTTTGTGTTTCGGTAGAATCGAGACACAAGATGGAGGACAAACAACGTTGGGAATGGATAGAAGGGGGCACGGTAGACACTTCCTGACCCTCTAGGTTTTCCGAGGGGGGCTTAGGACGCTCATATAGGCCAAAAATAAAAAAAAAATTAAAAAATTTCACGGGGGAGTGCCCGGTACGCGCACCGGTAAGCGTACCGGGGAGCGTACTTTGGTGAAAAATAGTGAAAAAAGTTAGAAAAAGATAAACGTTTTGAATGATCAGAGGTAGGGTAGCTCTGAAAAGAGCTTTTGGGTTCTGTGGCTGATTTAGGTACCTACAAGTAGGTTCCAATGCACAGTCTTAAATTCATGAGGAATATTCTATTCCCCTCATCTGAGAAGTGCACACCATCTCCTCTGTAGATGTCTTGCATGTTGTAACGCAAGTTGTTGTTGTATATTGAACCCATTCCAAAGTCTCTCATGTAAGCAGAAACAGATTTATTCACATGTTTCTGTGCTTTCTCAAATTGTGGACAAAATTGGTTGGACCAGTTCCATTTCTGTCTTTGGCATATATTGGAATTTCCAAGTTTGTGGAAAAAGTGTCATCAATTGATCAAAGGTGTCCTTTAAAAGCATTTCCAGACCAACCCTAGTCATAGTGCCCAAATCATTTCCACCACAGTGCACTATTAAGAGGTCAGGGTTTGGCAGATGCAAAAAGGTTTTCAACAATGGTATCAATTGATGACATCTCAATCCTCTCTGGCCAATCCACTTGATTTCCACATTTGATAAATCAAGGCTGTGATAATTTCTGCTTGCTGCATACCTTTGAGCCCAGTGGATGTAGCTATGTCCAATAATCCACACAGAATACATGATGAGAGAAGGTTCAAGTGCAGTCAGATGAAGTGTGGGAATGAAATGGCAGTTGGAACAGAAGGAGTTTACAAAAAAAAATAATTGTGGAGTTTCCCTGCTGTTGAATCACAAGCAATGATTGGTGGATTCAGTTAGTTGAAAACAGAAAGTTAGGGTGCATGGTTGTGTTGTGTGTAAGAAGCAATTTGAATGGTTAAGAAAAAGTCACTAAAAGCAATAATGCCCTGGATAAGCTGGTGTATTGAGATGTCAAACATCCTTGCTGACTTAATTTGCAACATTGTAGAATAAACTTTTGAACCTGAGAGTTCAGTTAGGAGGAAGTTGCTATGGTAACAGATAGAAAGGTCTGAGAGGGGGAAGGGTGTTGGTTTGAAAATAGTGAGGGAAGACTTTTGATTGGTTGAAATAAGCAAATGTGTGTAAAGTTAGAGATTTTCTATGCCAGTTTTGGTTTCAGTGTATTGAGTGCACACCCTTTGCTCTGCTAAAGAAAAATTGGTGTGTGTGTCTGACACTGTTTTCAATCTCTCAAAACATTTGTAAAGGTAAGTAATGATTTATTTAATTTAGATAGAGACTTGTTTGCTCTATGGAAAATATTTGGAAGCAGATAGTGAAGTTTCAGTCGTGAAATTGATTCCTTGTACATAGGACTTGTGCTGTGTTTGTAAAAAGTTATTTAAAAAACGATTTTGGGGTAAAAGAATGTCTTTTATATTTTTGAGAAGTAATTAATAGTGTTTGCCTCATTAAATAAATATATTTGAACCATTTAGAATAATGTCACTTGCATTACCTCAGATTTGGAAGCAGATTGAGATTCTTTTTTATTGGTTTGTGGCATGTTTTTTGGAAATGCTTGCTAGGAACATTTGCAAGATAGGGGATTTGTATTTTGTTAAACAGTGAGGTTTCAGTAGTGAAATTGAATGCTTGTACATAGGTCCTGTGTTGTGTTTCTAAAATGTTATTGGGGGCAAATCAATGGTATTTTCATTTGGCCCTTATTTATGATTGCCTTGTGCTGCTGGTACATCACTTTAAACATGGGAAAAAAGTGACTCTTTGGTGGCGCAAGGCCTTCATAAATAAGGCCCGAGTTTTTTTGTTTTTGGTTTCTGTCTTGCTTTTTGATAATGCTTGATATCAACATTTGCAAGATAAGGGATTTGTATTTTGTTAAACAGTGAGGTTTCAGTAGTGAAATTGAATGCTTGTACATAGGTCCTGTGTTGTGTTTCTAAAATGTTATTCAAAAAACAATTTTGGGGGCAAATCAATGGTATTTTCATTTGGCCCTTATTTATGATTGCCGTGTGCTGCTGGTACATCACTTTAAACATGGGAAAAAAGTGACTCTCTGGTGGCACAAGGCCTTCATAAATAAGGCCCTGAGTTTTTTTGTTGTTGGTTTGTGTCTTGCTTTTTGATAATGCTTGATATCAACATTTGCAAGATAGAGGATTTGTATTTTGTGAAATAGTGAGGGTTCAGTAGTGAAATTGAGTGCTTGTACATAGGTTTTGCGCAGTGTTTCTTAAATGTTGTTCAAAAAACGTTTTTGGGGGCAAATCAATGGTATTTACATTTGGCCCTTATTTATGATTGTCTTGTGGCACTGGTGCGTCTCTTTTAACATGGGACGCACTGGTGGCGCAAGGCCTTCATAAATAAGGCCCTGAGTTTTTTTGTTGTTGGTTTGTGTCTTGCTTTTTGATAATGCTTGATATCAACATTTGCAAGATAGGGGATTTGTATTTTGTTAAACAATGAGGTTTCAGTAGTGAAATTGAATGCTTGTACATATGTCCTGTGTTTTGTTTCTAAAATGTTATTCAAAAAACGATTTTGGGGGCAAATCAATGGTATTTTCATTTGGCCCTTATTTATGATTGTCTTGTGCTGCTGGTACATCACTTTAAACATGGGAAAAAAGTGACTCTCTGGTGGCGCAAGGCCTCCATAAATAAGGCCCTGAGTTTTTTTGTTGTTGGTTTGTGTCTTGCTTTTTGATAATGCTTGCTATGAGGATTTGCAAGATAGGGGATTTGTATTTTGTTAAACAGTGAGGTTTCAGTAGTGAAATTGAATGCTTGTACGTAGGTCCTGTGTTGTGTTTTTTTAAAATATTATTCAAAAATTGATTTTGGGGGCAAATCAATGGTATTTTCATTTGGCTCTTATTTATGATTGCCTTGTGCTGCTGGTACATGACTATAAACATGGGAAAAAAGTGACTCTCTGATGGCGCAAGGCCTTCATAAATAAGGCCCTACGTTTTTTTGTTGTTGGTTTGTGTCTTGCTTTTTGATAATGCTTGATATCAACATTTGCAAGATAGGGGATTTGTATTTTGTTAAACAGTGAGGTTTCAGTAGTGAAATTGAATGCTTGTACATAGGTCCTGTGTTGTGTTTCTAAAATGTTATTCAAAAAACGATTTTGGGGGAAAATCAATGGTATTTTCATTTGGCCCTTATTTATGATTGCCTTGTGCTGCTGGTACATCACTTTAAACATGGGAAAAAAAGTGACTCTCTGGTGGCACAAGGCCTTCATAAATAAGGCCCTGAGTTTTTGTTGTTGTTGTTTTGTGTCTTGATTTTTGATAATGCTTGATATCAACATTTGCAAGATAGAGGATTTGTATTTTGTGAAATAGTGAGGGTTCAGTAGTGAAATTGAGTGCTTGTACATAGGTTTTGCGCAGTGTTTCTTAAATGTTATTCAAAAAACTTTTTTGGGGGCAAATCAATGGTATTTACATTTGGCCCTTATTTATGATTGCCTTGTGGCACCGGTGCGTCTCTTTTAACATGGGACGCACTGGTGGCGCAAGGCCTTCATAAATAAGGCCCTGAGTTTTTTTGTTGTTGGTTTGTGCCTTGCTTTTTGATAATGCTTGATATTAACATTTGCAAGATAGGGGATTTGTATTTTGTTAAACAGTGAGGTTTCAGTAGTGAAATTGAATGCTTGTACATAGGTCATGTGTTGTGTTTCTAAAATGTTATTCAAAAAACGATTTTGGGGGCAAATCAATGGCATTTTCATTTGGCCTTTATTTATGATTGCCTTGCGCTGCTGGTACATCACTTTAAACATGGGAAAAAAGTGACTCTCTGGTGGTGCAAGGCCTTCATAAATAAGGCCCTGAGATTTTTTGTTGTTGGTTTGTGTCTTGCTTTTTGATAATGCTTGATATCAACATTTGCAAGATAGAGGATTTGTATTTTGTGAAATAGTGAGGGTTCAGTAGTGAAATTGAGTGCTTGTACATAGGTTTTGCGCAGTGTTTCTTAAATGTTGTTCAAAAAACGTTTTTGGGGGCAAATCAATGGTATTTACATTTGGTCCTTATTTATGATTGCCTTGTGGCACCGGTGCGTCTCTTTTACCATGGGACGCACTGGTGGCGCAAGGCCTTCATAAATAAGGCCCTGAGTTTTTTTGTTGTTGGTTTGTGTCTTGCTTTTTGATAATGCTTGATATCAACATTTGCAAGATAGGGGATTTGTATTTTGTTAAACAGTGAGGTTTCAGTAGTGAAATTGAATGCTTGTACATAGGTCCTGTGTTGTGTTTTTTTAAAATATTATTCAAAAAACGATTTTGGGGGCAAATCAATGGTATTTTCATTTGGCCCTTATTTATGATTGCCTTGTGCTGCTGGTACATCACTATAAACATGGGAAAAAAGTGACTCTCTGGTGGCGCAAGGCCTTCATAAATAAGGCCCTGAGTTTTTTTGTTGTTGGTTTGTGTCTTGCTTTTTGATAATGCTTGATATCAACATTTGCAAGATAGGGGATTTGTATTTTGTTAAACAGTGAGGTTTCAGTAATGAAATTGAATGCTTGTACATAGGTCCTGTGTTGTGTTTCTAAAATGTTATTCAAAAAACGATTTTGGGGGAAAATCAATGGTATTTTCATTTGGCCCTTATTTATGATTGCCTTGTGCTGCTGGTACATCACTTTAAACATGGGAAAAAAGTGACTCTCTGGTGGCACAAGGCCTTCATAAATAAGGCCCTGAATTTTTGTTGTTGTTGTTTTGTGTCTTGATTTTTGATAATGCTTGATATCAACATTTGCAAGATAGAGGATTTGTATTTTGTTAAATAGTGAGGGTTCAGTAGTGAAATTGAGTGCTTGTACATAGGTTTTGCGCAGTGTTTCTTAAATGTTATTCAAAAAACTTTTTTGGGGGCAAATCAATGGTATTTACATTTGGCCCTTATTTATGATTGCCTTGAGGCACCGGTGCGTCTCTTTTAACATGGGACACACTGGTGGCGCAAGGCCTTCATAAATAAGGCCCTGAGGTTTTTTGTTGTTGGTTTGTGTCTTGCTTTTTGATAATGCTTGATATCAACATTTGCAAGATAGGGGATTTGTATTTTGTTAAACAGTGAGGTTTCAGTAGTGAAATTGAATGCTTGTACATAGGTCCTGTGTTGTGTTTCTAAAATGTTATTCAAAAAACGATTTTGGGGGAAAATCAATGGTATTTTCATTTGGCCCTTATTTATGATTGCCTTGTGCTGCTGGTACATCACTATAAACATGGGAAAAAAGTGACTCTCTGGTGGCGCAAGGCCTTCATAAATAAGGCCCTGAGTTTTTTTGTTGTTGGTTTGTGTCTTGCTTTTTGATAATGCTTGATATCAACATTTGCAAGATAGGGGATTTGTATTTTGTTAAACAGTGAGGTTTCAGTAGTGAAATTGAATGCTTGTACATAGGTCCTGTGTTGTGTTTCTAAAATGTTATTCAAAAAACGATTTTGGGGGAAAATCAATGGTATTTTCATTTGGCCCTTATTTATGATTGCCTTGTGCTGCTGGTACATCACTTTAAACATGGGAAAAAAGTGACTCTCTGGTGGCACAAGGCCTTCATAAATAAGGCCCTGAATTTTTGTTGTTGTTGTTTTGTGTCTTGATTTTTGATAATGCTTGATATCAACATTTGCAAGATAGAGGATTTGTATTTTGTTAAATAGTGAGGGTTCAGTAGTGAAATTGAGTGCTTGTACATAGGTTTTGCGCAGTGTTTCTTAAATGTTATTCAAAAAACTTTTTTGGGGGCAAATCAATGGTATTTACATTTGGCCCTTATTTATGATTGCCTTGAGGCACCGGTGCGTCTCTTTTAACATGGGACACACTGGTGGCGCAAGGCCTTCATAAATAAGGCCCTGAGTTTTTTTGTTGTTGGTTTGTGTCTTGCTTTTTGATAATGCTTGATATCAACATTTGCAAGATAGAGGATTTGTATTTTGTGAAATAGTGAGGGTTCAGTAGTGAAATTGAGTGCTTGTACATAGGTTTTGCACAGTGTTTCTTAAATGTTGTTCAAAAAACGGTTTTGGGGGCAAATCAATGGTATTTACATTTGGTCCTTATTTATGATTGCCTTGTGGCACCGGTGCGTCTCTTTTACCATGGGACGCACTGGTGGCGCAAGGCCTTCATAAATAAGGCCCTGAGTTTTTTTGTTGTTGGTTTGTGTCTTGCTTTTTGATAATGCTTGATATCAACATTTGCAAGATAGGGGATTTGTATTTTGTTAAACAGTGAGGTTTCAGTAGTGAAATTGAATGCTTGTACATAGGTCCTGTGTTGTGTTTTTTTTAAATATTATTCAAAAAACGATTTTGGGGGCAAATCAATGGTATTTTCATTTGGCCATTATTTATGATTGCCTTGTGCTGCTGGTACATCACTATAAACATGGGAAAAAAGTGACTCCCTGGTGGCGCAAGGCCTTCATAAATAAGGCCCTGAGTTTTTTTGTTGTTGGTTTGTGTCTTGCTTTTTGATAATGCTTGATATCAACATTTGCAAGATAGGGGATTTGTATTTTGTTAAACAGTGAGGTTTCAGTAGTGAAATTGAATGCTTGTACATAGGTCCTGTGTTGTGTTTCTAAAATGTTATTCAAAAAACGATTTTGGGGGAAAATCAATGGTATTTTCATTTGGCCCTTATTTATGATTGCCTTGTGCTGCTGGTACATCACTTTAAACATGGGAAAAAAGTGACTCTCTGGTGGCACAAGGCCTTCATAAATAAGGCCCTGAATTTTTGTTGTTGTTGTTTTGTGTCTTGATTTTTGATAATGCTTGATATCAACATTTGCAAGATAGAGGATTTGTATTTTGTTAAATAGTGAGGGTTCAGTAGTGAAATTGAGTGCTTGTACATAGGTTTTGCGCAGTGTTTCTTAAATGTTATTCAAAAAACTTTTTGGGGGGCAAATCAATGGTATTTACATTTGGCCCTTATTTATGATTGCCTTGAGGCACCGGTGCGTCTCTTTTAACATGGGACACACTGGTGGCGCAAGGCCTTCATAAATAAGGCCCTGAGGTTTTTTGTTGTTGGTTTGTGTCTTGCTTTTTGATAATGCTTGATATCAACATTTGCAAGATAGGGGATTTGTATTTTGTTAAACAGTGAGGTTTCAGTAGTGAAATTGAATGCTTGTACATAGGTCCTGTGTTGTGTTTCTAAAATATTATTCAAAAAACGATTTTGGGGGCAAATCAATGGTATTTTCATTTGGCCCTTATTTATGATTGACTTGTGCTGCTAGTACATCACTATAAACATGGGGAAAAAGTGACTCTCTGGTGACGCAAGGCCTTCATAAATAAGGCCCTGAGTTTTTTTGTTGTTGGTTTGTGTCTTGCTTTTTGATAATGCTTGATATCAACATTTGCAAGATAGGGGATTTGTATTTTGTTAAACAGTGAGGTTTCAGTAGTGAAATTGAATGCTTGTACATAGGTCCTGTGTTGTGTATCTAAAATGTTATTCAAAAAACGATTTTGGGGGCAAATCAATGGTATTTTCATTTGGCCCTTATTTATGATTGCCTTGTGCTGCTGGTACATCACTTTAAACATGGGAAAAAAGTGACTCACTGGTGGCACAAGGCCTTCATAAATAAGGCCCTAAGTTTTTTTGTTGTTGGTTTGTGTCTTGCTTTTTGATAATGCTTGATATCAACATTTGCAAGATAGAGGATTTGTATTTTGTGAAATAGTGAGGGTTCAGTAGTGAAATTGAGTGCTTGTACATAGGTTTTGCGCAGTGTTTCTTAAATGTTATTCAAAAAACGTTTTTGGGGGCAAATCAAAGGTATTTACATTTGGCCTTTATTTATGATTGCCTTGTGGCACCGGTGCGTCTCTTTTAACATGGGACGCACTGGTGGCGCAAGGCCTTCATAAATAAGGCCCTGAGTTTTTTTGTTGTTGGTTTGTGTCTTGCTTTTTGATAATGCTTGATATCAACATTTGCAAGATAGGGGATTTGTATTTTGTTAAACAGTGAGGTTTCAGTAGTGAAATTGAATGCTTGTACATAGGTCCTGTGTTGTATTTCTAAAATGTTATTCAAAAAACGATTTTGGGGGCAAATCAATGGTATTTTCATTTGGCCCTTATTTATGATTGCCTTGTGCTGCTGGTACATCACTTTAAACATGGGAAAAAAGTGACTCTCTGGTGGCGCAAGGCCTTCATAAATAAGGCCCTGAGTTTTTTCGTTGTTGGTTTGTGTCTTGTTTTTTGATAATGCTTGATATCAACATTTGCAAGATAGAGGATTTGTATTTTGTGAAATAGTGAGAGTTCAGTAGTGAAATTGAATGCTTGTACATAGGTCCTGTGTTGTGTTTCTAAAATGTTATTCAAAAAACGATTTTGGGGGCAATTCAATGGCATTTTCATTTGGCCCTTATTTATGATTGCCTTGTGCTGCTGGTACATCACTTTAAACATGGGAAAAAAGTGACTCTCTGGTGGCGCAAGGCCTTCATAAATAAGGCCCTGAGTTTTTTTGTTGTTGGTTTGT
Organism: Lissotriton vulgaris; assembly: GCF_964263255.1. Taxonomy (NCBI): domain Eukaryota; kingdom Metazoa; phylum Chordata; class Amphibia; order Caudata; family Salamandridae; genus Lissotriton; species Lissotriton vulgaris. The sequence continues at coordinate 780,390,512 of NC_141694.1, forward strand.
GTCTTGATTTTTATAATGCTTGATATGAACATTTGCAAGATAGGGGATTTGTATTTTGTTAAACAGTGAGGTTTCAGTAGTGAAATTGAATGATTGTACATAGGTCCTGTGTTGTGTTTCTAAAATGTTATTCAAAAAACGATTTGGGGGGCAAATCAATGGTATTTTCATTTGGCCCTTATTTATGATTGCCTTGTGCTGCTGGTACATCACTTTAAACATGGGAAAAAAGTGACTCTCTGGTGGCGCAAGGCCTCCATAAATAAGGCCCTGAGTTTTTTTGTTGTTGGTTTGTGTCTTGCTTTTTGATAATGCTTGCTATGAACATTTGCAAGATAGGGGATTTGTATTTTGTTAAACAGTGAGGTTTCAGTAGTGAAATTGAATGCTTGTACATAGGTCCTGTGTTGTGTTTCTAAAATGTTATTCAAAAAAACGATTTTGGGGGCAAATCAATGGTGTTTTCATTTGGCCCTTATTTATGATTGCCTTGTGCTGCTGGTACATCACTTTAAACATGGAAAAAAAATGACTCTCTGGTGGCGCAAGGCCTTCATAAATAAGGCTCTGAGTTTTTTTGTTGTTGTTTTGTGTCTTACTTTTTGATAATGCTTGATATCAACATTTGCAAGATAGGAGATTTGTATTTTGTTAAACAGTGAGGTTTCAGTAGTGAAATTGAATGCTTGTACATAGGTCCTGTGTTGTGTTTCTAAAATGTTATTCAAAAAACAATTTTGGGGGCAAATCAATGGTATTTTCATTTGGCCCTTATTTATGATTGCCTTGTGCTGCTGGTACATCACTTTAAACATGGGAAAAAAGTGACTCTCTGGAAGCACAAGGCCTTCATAAATAAGGCCCTGAGTTTTTTTGTTGTTGGTTTGTGGCTTGCTTTTTGATAATGCTTGATATCAAAATTTGCAAGATAGAGGATTTGTATTTTGTGAAATAGTGAGGGTTCAGTAGTGAAATTGAGTGCTTGTACATAGGTTTTGCGCAGTGTTTCTTAAATGGTATTGAAAAAACGTTTTGGGGGGCAAATCAATGGTATTTACATTTGGCCCTTATTTATGATTGCCTTGAGGCACCGGTGCGTCTCTTTTAACATGGGACACACTGGTGGCGCAAGGCCTTCATAAATAAGGCCCTGAGGTTTTTTGTTGTTGGTTTGTGTCTTGCTTTTTGATAATGCTTGATATCAACATTTGCAAGATAGGGGATTTGTATTTTGTTAAACAGTGAGGTTTCAGTAGTGAAATTGAATGCTTGTACATAGGTCCTGTGTTGTGTTTCTAAAATATTATTCAAAAAACGATTTTGGGGGCAAATCAATGGTATTTTCATTTGGCCCTTATTTATGATTGACTTGTGCTGCTGGTACATCACTATAAACATGGGGAAAAAGTGACTCTCTGGTGACGCAAGGCCTTCATAAATAAGGCCCTGAGTTCTTTTGTTGTTGGTTTGTGTCTTGCTTTTTGATAATGCTTGATATCAACATTTGCAAGATAGGGGATTTGTATTTTGTTAAACAGTGAGGTTTCAGTAGTGAAATTGAATGCTTGTACATAGGTCCTGTGTTGTGTTTCTAAAATGTTATTCAAAAAACGATTTTGGGGGCAAATCAATGGTATTTTCATTTGGCCCATATTTATGATTGCCTTGTGCTGCTGGTACATCACTTTAAACATGGGAAAAAAGTGACTCACTGGTGGCACAAGGCCTTCATAAATAAGGCCCTAAGTTTTTTTGTTGTTGGCTTGTGTCTTGCTTTTTGATAATGCTTGATATCAACATTTGCAAGATAGAGGATTTGTATTTTGTGAAATAGTGAGAGTTCAGTAGTGAAATTGAATGCTTGTACATAGGTCCTGTGTTGTGTTTCTAAAATGTTATTCAAAAAACGATTTTGGGGGCAATTCAATGGCATTTTCATTTGGCCCTTATTTATGATTGCCTTGTGCTGCTGGTACATCACTTTAAACATGGGAAAAAAGTGACTCTCTGGTGGCGCAAGGCCTTCATAAATAAGGCCCTGAGTTTTTTTGTTGTTGGTTTGTGTCTTGATTTTTATAATGCTTGATATGAACATTTGCAAGATAGGGGATTTGTATTTTGTTAAACAGTGAGGTTTCAGTAGTGAAATTGAATGATTGTACATAGGTCCTGTGTTGTGTTTCTAAAATGTTATTCAAAAAACGATTTGGGGGGCAAATCAATGGTATTTTCATTTGGCCCTTATTTATGATTGCCTTGTGCTGCTGGTACATCACTTTAAACATGGGAAAAAAGTGACTCTCTGGTGGCGCAAGGCCTCCATAAATAAGGCCCTGAGTTTTTTTGTTGTTGGTTTGTGTCTTGCTTTTTGATAATGCTTGCTATGAACATTTGCAAGATAGGGGATTTGTATTTTGTTAAACAGTGAGGTTTCAGTAGTGAAATTGAATGCTTGTACATAGGTCCTGTGTTGTGTTTCTAAAATGTTATTCAAAAAAACGATTTTGGGGGCAAATCAATGGTGTTTTCATTTGGCCCTTATTTATGATTGCCTTGTGCTGCTGGTACATCACTTTAAACATGGAAAAAAAATGACTCTCTGGTGGCGCAAGGCCTTCATAAATAAGGCTCTGAGTTTTTTTGTTGTTGTTTTGTGTCTTACTTTTTGATAATGCTTGATATCAACATTTGCAAGATAGGAGATTTGTATTTTGTTAAACAGTGAGGTTTCAGTAGTGAAATTGAATGCTTGTACATAGGTCCTGTGTTGTGTTTCTAAAATGTTATTCAAAAAACAATTTTGGGGGCAAATCAATGGTATTTTCATTTGGCCCTTATTTATGATTGCCTTGTGCTGCTGGTACATCACTTTAAACATGGGAAAAAAGTGACTCTCTGGAAGCACAAGGCCTTCATAAATAAGGCCCTGAGTTTTTTTGTTGTTGGTTTGTGGCTTGCTTTTTGATAATGCTTGATATCAAAATTTGCAAGATAGAGGATTTGTATTTTGTGAAATAGTGAGGGTTCAGTAGTGAAATTGAGTGCTTGTACATAGGTTTTGCGCAGTGTTTCTTAAATGGTATTGAAAAAACGTTTTTGGGGGCAAATCAATGGTATTTACATTTGGCCCTTATTTATGATTGCCTTGAGGCACCGGTGCGTCTCTTTTAACATGGGACACACTGGTGGCGCAAGGCCTTCATAAATAAGGCCCTGAGGTTTTTTGTTGTTGGTTTGTGTCTTGCTTTTTGATAATGCTTGATATCAACATTTGCAAGATAGGGGATTTGTATTTTGTTAAACAGTGAGGTTTCAGTAGTGAAATTGAATGCTTGTACATAGGTCCTGTGTTGTGTTTCTAAAATATTATTCAAAAAACGATTTGGGGGGCAAATCAATGGTATTTTCATTTGGCCCTTATTTATGATTGACTTGTGCTGCTGGTACATCACTATAAACATGGGGAAAAAGTGACTCTCTGGTGACGCAAGGCCTTCATAAATAAGGCCCTGAGTTTTTTTGTTGTTGGTTTGTGTCTTGCTTTTTGATAATGCTTGATATCAACATTTGCAAGATAGGGGATTTGTATTTTGTTAAACAGTGAGGTTTCAGTAGTGAAATTGAATGCTTGTACATAGGTCCTGTGTTGTGTTTCTAAAATGTTATTCAAAAAACGATTTTGGGGGCAAATCAATGGTATTTTCATTTGGCCCTTATTTATGATTGCCTTGTGCTGCTGGTACATCACTTTAAACATGGGAAAAAAGTGACTCACTGGTGGCACAAGGCCTTCATGAATAAGGCCCTAAGTTTTTTTGTTGTTGGTTTGTGTCTTGCTTTTTGATAATGCTTGATATCGACATTTGCAAGATAGAGGATTTGTATTTTGTGAAATAGTGAGGGTTCAGTAGTGAAATTGAGTGCTTGTACATAGGTTTTGCGCAGTGTTTCTTTAATGTTATTCAAAAAACGTTTTGGGGGGCAAATCAATGGTATTTACATTTGGCCTTTATTTATGATTGCCTTGTGGCACCGGTGCGTCTCTTTTAACATGGGACGCACTGGTGGCGCAAGGCCTTCATAAATAAGGCCCTGAGGTTTTTTGTTGTTGGTTTGTGTCTTGCTTTTTGATAATGCTTGATATCAACATTTGCAAGATAGGGGATTTGTACTTTGTTAAACAGTGAGGTTTCAGTAGTGAAATTGAATGCTTGTACATAGGTCCTGTGTTGTATTTCTAAAATGTTATTCAAAAAACGATTTTGGGGGCAAATCAATGGTATTTTCATTTGGCCCTTATTTATGATTGCCTTGTGCTGCTGGTACATCACTTTAAACATGGGAAAAAAGTGACTCTCTGGTGGCGCAAGGCCTTCATAAATAAGGCCCTGAGTTTTTTTGTTGTTGGTTTGTGTCTTGATTTTTATAATGCTTGATATGAACATTTGCAAGATAGGGGATTTGTATTTTGTTAAACAGTGAGGTTTCAGTAGTGAAATTGAATGCTTGTACATAGGTCCTGTGTTGTGTTTCTAAAATGTTATTCAAAAAACGATTTGGGGGGCAAATCAATGGTATTTTCATTTGGCCCTTATTTATGATTGCCTTGTGCTGCTGGTACATCACTTTAAACATGGGAAAAAAGTGACTCTCTGGTGGCGCAAGGCCTCCATAAATAAGGCCCTGAGTTTTTTTGTTGTTGGTTTGTGTCTTGCTTTTTGATAATGCTTGCTATGAACATTTGCAAGATAGGGGATTTGTATTTTGTTAAACAGTGAGGTTTCAGTAGTGAAATTGAATGCTTGTACATAGGTCCTGTGTTGTGTTTCTAAAATGTTATTCAAAAAAACGATTTTGGGGGCAAATCAATGGTGTTTTCATTTGGCCCTTATTTATGATTGCCTTGTGCTGCTGGTACATCACTTTAAACATGGAAAAAAAAATGACTCTCTGGTGGCGCAAGGCCTTCATAAATAAGGCTCTGAGTTTTTTTGTTGTTGTTTTGTGTCTTACTTTTTGATAATGCTTGATATCAACATTTGCAAGATAGGAGATTTGTATTTTGTTAAACAGTGAGGTTTCAGTAGTGAAATTGAATGCTTGTACATAGGTCCTGTGTTGTGTTTCTAAAATGTTATTCAAAAAACAACTTTGGGGGCAAATCAATGGTATTTTCATTTGGCCCTTATTTATGATTGCCTTGTGCTGCTGGTACATCACTTTAAACATGGGAAAAAAGTGACTCTCTGGAAGCACAAGGCCTTCATAAATAAGGCCCTGAGTTTTTTTGTTGTTGGTTTGTGGCTTGCTTTTTGATAATGCTTGATATCAACATTTGCAAGATAGAGGATTTGTATTTTGTGAAATAGTGAGGGTTCAGTAGTGAAATTGAGTGCTTGTGCATAGGTTTTGCGCAGTGTTTCTTAAATGATATTGAAAAAACGTTTTTGGGGGCAAATCAATGGTATTTACATTTGGCCCTTATTTATGATTGCCTTGAGGCACCGGTGCGTCTCTTTTAACATGGGACACACTGGTGGCGCAAGGCTTTCATAAATAAGGCCCTGAGGTTTTTTGTTGTTGGTTTGTGTCTTGCTTTTTGATAATGCTTGATATCAACATTTGCAAGATAGGGGATTTGTATTTTGTTAAACAGTGAGGTTTCAGTAGTGAAATTGAATGCTTGTACATAGGTCCTGTGTTGTGTTTCTAAAATGTTATTCAAAAAACGATTTTGGGGGCAAATCAATGGTATTTTCATTTGGCCCTTATTTATGATTGCCTTGTGCTGCTGGTACATCACTTTAAACATGGGAAAAAATTGACTCACTGGTGGCACAAGGCCTTCATAAATAAGGCCCTAAGTTTTTTTGTTGTTGGTTTGTGTCTTGCTTTTTGATAATGCTTGATATCAACATTTGCAAGATAGAGGATTTGTATTTTGTGAAATAGTGAGGGTTCAGTAGTGAAATTGAGTGCTTGTACATAGGTTTTGTGCAGTGTTTCTTTAATGTTATTCAAAAAACGTTTTTGGGGGCAAATCAATTGTATTTACATTTGGCCTTTATTTATGATTGCCTTGTGGCACCGGTGCGTCTCTTTTAACATGGGACGCACTGGTGGCGCAAGGCCTTCATAAATAAGGCCCTGAGTTTTTTTGTTGTTGGTTTGTGTCTTGCTTTTTGATAATGCTTGATATCAACATTTGCAAGATAGGGGATTTGTATTTTGTTAAACAGTGAGGTTTCAGTAGTGAAATTGAATGCTTGTACATAGGTTCTGTGTTGTATTTCTAAAATGTTATTCAAAAAACGATTTTGGGGGCAAATCAATGGTATTTTCATTTGGCCCTTATTTATGATTGCCTTGTGCTGCTGGTACATCACTTTAAACATGGGAAAAAAGTGACTCTCTGGTGGCGCAAGGCCTTCATAAATAAGGCCCTGAGTTTTTTCGTTGTTGGTTTGTGTCTTGTTTTTTGATAATGCTTGATATCAACATTTGCAAGATAGAGGATTTGTATTTTGTGAAATAGTGAGAGTTCAGTAGTGAAATTGAATGCTTGTACATAGGTCCTGTGTTGTGTTTCTAAAATGTTATTCAAAAAACGATTTTGGGGGCAATTCAATGGCATTTTCATTTGGCCCTTATTTATGATTGCCTTGTGCTGCTGGTACATCACTTTAAACATGGGAAAAAAGTGACTCTCTGGTGGCGCAAGGCCTTCATAAATAAGGCCCTGAGTTTTTTTGTTGTTGGTTTGTGTCTTGATTTTTATAATGCTTGATATGAACATTTGCAAGATAGGGGATTTGTATTTTGTTAAACAGTGAGGTTTCAGTAGTGAAATTGAATGCTTGTACATAGGTCCTGTGTTGTGTTTCTAAAATGTTATTCAAAAAACGATTTGGGGGGCAAATCAATGGTGTTTTCATTTGGCCCTTATTTATGATTGCCTTGTGCTTCTGGTACATCACTTTAAACATGGAAAAAAAATTGACTCTCTGGTGGCGCAAGGCCTGCATAAATAAGGCTCTGAGTTTTTTTGTTGTTGTTTTGTGTCTTACTTTTTGATAATGCTTGATATCAACATTTGCAAGATAGGAGATTTGTATTTTGTTAAACAGTGAGGTTTCAGTAGTGAAATTGAATGCTTGTACATAGGTCCTGTGTTGTGTTTCTAAAATGTTATTCAAAAAACAATTTTGGGGGCAAATCAATGGTATTTTCATTTGGCCCTTATTTATGATTGCCTTGTGCTGCTGGTACATCACTTTAAACATGGGAAAAAAGTGACTCTCTGGAAGCACAAGGCCTTCATAAATAAGGCCCTGAGTTTTTTTGTTGTTGGTTTGTGGCTTGCTTTTTGATAATGCTTGATATCAACATTTGCAAGATAGAGGATTTGTATGTTGTGAAATAGTGAGGGATCAGTAGTGAAATTGAGTGCTTGTACATAGGTTTTGCGCAGTGTTTCTTAAATGGTATTGAAAAAACGTTTTTGGGGGCAAATCAATGGTATTTACATTTGGCCCTTATTTATGATTGCCTTGAGGCACCGGTGCGTCTCTTTTAACATGGGACACACTGGTGGCGCAAGGCTTTCATAAATAAGGCCCTGAGGTTTTTTGTTGTTGGTTTGTGTCTTGCTTTTTGATAATGCTTGATATCAACATTTGCAAGATAGGGGATTTGTATTTTGTTAAACAGTGAGGTTTCAGTAGTGAAATTGAATGCTTGCACATAGGTCCTGTGTTGTGTTTCTAAAATATTATTCAAAAAACGATTTTGGGGGCAAATCAATGGTATTTTCATTTGGCCCTTATTTATGATTGACTTGTGCTGCTGGTACATCACTATAAACATGGGGAAAAAGTGACTCTCTGGTGACGCAAGGCCTTCATAAATAAGGCCCTGAGTTTTTTTGTTGTTGGTTTGTGTCTTGCTTTTTGATAATGCTTGATATCAACATTTGCAAGATAGGGGATTTGTATTTTGTTAAACAGTGAGGTTTCAGTAGTGAAATTGAATGCTTGTACATAGGTCCTGTGTTGTGTTTCTAAAATGTTATTCAAAAAACGATTTTGGGGGCAAATCAATGGTATTTTCATTTGGCCCTTATTTATGATTGCCTTGTGCTGCTGGTACATCACTTTAAACATGGGAAAAAAGTGACTCACTGGTGGCACAAGGCCTTCATAAATAAGGCCCTAAGTTTTTTTGTTGTTGGTTTGTGTCTTGCTTTTTGATAATGCTTGATATCAACATTTGCAAGATAGAGGATTTGTATTTTGTGAAATAGTGAGGGTTCAGTAGTGAAATTGAGTGCTTGTACATAGGTTTTGCGCAGTGTTTCTTTAATGTTATTCAAAAAACGTTTTTGGGGGCAAATCAATTGTATTTACATTTGGCCTTTATTTATGATTGCCTTGTGGCACCGGTGCGTCTCTTTTAACATGGGGCGCACTGGTGGCGCAAGGCCTTCATAAATAAGGCCCTGAGTTTTTTTGTTGTTGGTTTGTGTCTTGCTTTTTGATAATGCTTGATATCAACATTTGCAAGATAGGGGATTTGTATTTTGTTTACAGTGAGGTTTCAGTAGTGAAATTGAATGCTTGTACATAGGTCCTGTGTTGTATTTCTAAAATGTTATTCAAAAAACGATTTTGGGGGCAAATCAATGGTATTTTCATTTGGCCCTTATTTATGATTGCCTTGTGCTGCTGGTACATCACTTTAAACATGGGAAAAAAGTGACTCTCTGGTGGCGCAAGGCCTTCATAAATAAGGCCCTGAGTTTTTTCGTTGTTGGTTTGTGTCTTGTTTTTTGATAATGCTTGATATCAACATTTGCAAGATAGAGGATTTGTATTTTGTGAAATAGTGAGAGTTCAGTAGTGAAATTGAATGCTTGTACATAGGTCCTGTGTTGTGTTTCTAAAATGTTATTCAAAAAACGATTTTGGGGGCAATTCAATGGCATTTTCATTTGGCCCTTATTTATGATTGCCTTGTGCTGCTGGTACATCACTTTAAACATGGGAAAAAAGTGACTCTCTGGTGGCGCAAGGCCTTCATAAATAAGGCCCTGAGTTTTTTTGTTGTTGGTTTGTGTCTTGATTTTTATAATGCTTGATATGAACATTTGCAAGATAGGGGATTTGTATTTTGTTAAACAGTGAGGTTTCAGTAGTGAAATTGAATGCTTGTACATAGGTCCTGTGTTGTGTTTCTAAAATGTTATTCAAAAAACGATTTGGGGGGCAAATCAATGGTATTTTCATTTGGCCCTTATTTATGATTGCCTTGTGCTGCTGGTACATCACTTTAAACATGGGAAAAAAGTGACTCTCTGGTGGCGCAAGGCCTCCATAAATAAGGCCCTGAGTTTTTTTGTTGTTGGTTTGTGTCTTGCTTTTTGATAATGCTTGCTATGAACATTTGCAAGATAGGGGATTTGTATTTTGTTAAACAGTGAGGTTTCAGTAGTGAAATTGAATGCTTGTACATAGGTCCTGTGTTGTGTTTCTAAAATGTTATTCAAAAAAACGATTTTGGGGGCAAATCAATGGTGTTTTCATTTGGCCCTTATTTATGATTGCCTTGTGCTGCTGGTACATCACTTTAAACATGGGAAAAAAGTGACTCTCTGGTGGCGCAAGGCCTTCATAAATAAGGCCCTGAGTTTTTTTGTTGTTGTTTTGTGTCTTACTTTTTGATAATGCTTGATATCAACATTTGCAAGATAGGGGATTTGTATTTTGTTAAACAGTGAGGTTTCAGGAGTGAAATTGAATGCTTGTACATAGGTCCTGTGTTGTGTTTCTAAAATGTTATTCAAAAAACAATTTGGGGGGCAAATCAATGGTATTTTCATTTGGCCCTTATTTATGATTGCCTTGTGCTGCTGGTACATCACTTTAAACATGGGAAAAAAGTGACTCTCTGGAAGCACAAGGCCTTCATAAATAAGGCCCTGAGTTTTTTTGTTGTTGGTTTGTGGCTTGCTTTTTGATAATGCTTGATATCAACATTTGCAAGATAGAGGATTTGTATTTTGTGAAATAGTGAGGGTTCAGTAGTGAAATGGAGTGCTGGTACATAGGTTTTGCGCAGTGTTTCTTAAATGGTATTCAAAAAACGTTTTTGGGGGCAAATCAATGGTATTTACATTTGGCCTTTATTTATGATTGCCTTGTGGCACCGGTGCGTCTCTTTTAACATGGGACACACTGGTGGCGCTAGGCCTACATAAATAAGGCCCTGAGGTTTTTTGTTGTTGGTTTGTGTCTTGCTTTTTGATAGTGCTTGATATCAACATTTGCAAGATAGGTGATTTGTATTTTGTTAAACAGTGAGGTTTCAGTAGTGAAATTGAATGCTTGTACATAGGTCCTGTGTTGTGTTTCTAAAATGTTATTCAAAAAACGATTTTGGGGGAAAATCAATGGTATTTTCATTTGGCCCTTATTTATGATTGCCTTGTGCTGCTGGTACATCACTTTAAACATGGGAAAAAAGTGACTCTCTGGTGGCACAAGGCCTTCATAAATAAGGCCCTGAATTTTTGTTGTTGTTGTTTTGTGTCTTGATTTTTGATAATGCTTGATATCAACATTTGCAAGATAGAGGATTTGTATTTTGTTAAATAGTGAGGGTTCAGTAGTGAAATTGAGTGCTTGTACATAGGTTTTGCGCAGTGTTTCTTAAATGTTATTCAAAAAACGATTTTGGGGGCAAATCAATTGTATTTTCATTTGGCCCTTATTTATGATTGACTTGTGCTGCTGGTACATCACTATAAACATGGGAAAAAAGTGACTCTCTGGTGGCACAAGGCCTTCATAAATAAGGCCCTGAGTTTTTTTGTTGTTGGTTTGTGTCTTGCTTTTTGATAATGCTTGATATCAACATTTGCAAGATAGGGGATTTGTATTTTGTTAAACAGTGAGGTTTCAGTAGTGAAATTGAATGCTTGTACATAGGTCCTGTGTTGTGTTTCTAAAATGTTATTCAAAAAACGATTTTGGGGGCAAATCAATGGTATTTTCATTTGGCCCTTATTTATGATTGCCTTGTGCTGCTGGTACATCACTTTAAACATGGGAAAAAAGTGACTCTCTGGTGGCACAAGGCCTTCATAAATAAGGCCCTAATTATTTATGTTGTTGGTTTGTGTCTTGCTTTTTGATAATGCTTGATATCAACATTTGCAAGATAGAGGATTTGTATTTTGTGAAATAGTGAGGGTTCAGTAGTGAAATTGAGTGCTTGTACATAGGTTTTGCGCAGTGTTTCTTAAATGTTATTCAAAAAACGTTTTTGGGGGCAAATCAATGGTATTTACATTTGGCCTTTATTTATGATTGCCTTGTGGCACTGGTGCGTCTCTTTTAACATGGGACGCACTGGTGGCGCAAGGCCTTCATAAATAAGGCCCTGAGTTTTTTTGTTGTTGGTTTGTGTCTTGCTTTTTGATAATGCTTGATGTCAACATTTGCAAGATAGGGGATTTGTATTTTGTTAAACAGTGAGGCTTCAGTAGTGAAATTGAATGCTTGTACATAGGTCCTGTGTTGTGTTTCTAAAATGTTATTCAAAAAACGATTTTGGGGGCAATTCAATGGTATTTTCATTTGGCCCTTATTTATGATTGCCTTGTGCTGCTGGTACATCACTTTAAACATGGGAAAAAAGTGACTCTCTGGTGGCGCAAGGCCTTCATAAATAAGGCCCTGAGTTTTTTTGTTGTTGTTTTGTGGCTTGCTTTTTGATAATGCTTGATATCAACATTTGCAAGATAGAGGATTTGTATTTTGTGAAATAGTGAGAGTTCAGTAGTGAAATTGAGTGCTTGTACATAGGTTCTGCGCAGAGTTTCTTAAATGTTATTAAAAAACGTTTTGGGGGGCAAATCAATGGTATTCACATTTGGCCCTTATTTATGATTGCCTTGTGGCACCGGTGCGTCTCTTTTAACATGGGACGCACTGGTGGCACAAGGCCTTCATAAATAAGGCCCTGAGTTTTTTTGTTGTTGGTTTGTGTCTTGCTTTTTGATAATGCTTGATATCAACATTTGCAAGATAGGGGATTTGTATTTTGTTAAACAGTGAGGTTTCAGTAGTGAAATTGAATGCTTGTACATAGGTCCTGTGTTGTGCTTCTAAAATGTTATTCAAAAAACGATTTTGGGGGCAAATCAATGGTATTTTCATTTGGCCCTTATTTATGATTATATATAAACAACAAAGGAGTGACTGTGATGCAATGAAAAATAAAACTATTGAAAGTTAAATGTTAGCACCGCTGTGTGATGCACGTGTGATCAATACTCACACACGTGCATACACATAGCGGGAAAATCTCAACCTCCCTATATGAGCCCAATGGGTTATCTTCAGTAGAAGAGAGCCAGGGGGCTTGCTGGTCACCCGATGTTAGGAGGAGGGAAAAGAACCTTACTTGTTTGAAGGATCCTCACTCACCACTAGTTGGTGACATGCTTCATCATTGGGTCCCCGCTGGGGTGACCGAATGTCTCCCCAGCGTGCTACGACGCCTGGTTACAGCGGAGCAGGATGTGGTGAGTGCAACAGTGTCCAAATTAGGAGGTGACTAAACGTGAAATGTGCAAATGTGTTCAATATTAAAAAATGCGAAGGTTGTGCCTTTACAAAAATCTTTAATAATGGCCAGCCTGCATTGATTAAAAACAAAGTGAGCGGACTCCTCAGGTTCTTAGTTAAGGAACCGGAATCCTAATCAAAAACAAAGGTTGGTCGACATGTTTCTGCTGTTAGGTTGCGTTTAGCTCAGCATTCTTCAGGACCTACAAAAAGTCCTCCGGTGGTGTGCGAGCGCTAAGGCGTACCCTCCAGAGAGGCTCTAAATGTGAAAAATATATACAGTGAAAATTATCCGGATAATTTCCGTAATTTGCCCACTACACATGAATGAACCTTATTTATGATTGCCTTGTGCTGCCGGTGCATCACTTTAAACATGGGAAATAAGTGATGCTCTGGTGGCGCAAGGCCTTCATAAATAAGGCCCTGAGTTTGTTTGCTGTTGGTTTGTTTTTTGCTTTTTGATAATACTTGCTATGAACGTTTGCAAGATAGAGGATTTATATTTTGGGAAACAGTGAGGTTTCAGAAGTGATATTGAGTAGTTGTACATAGGTTCTGCGCAGTGTTTCTTAAAAGTTATTCAAAAAACGTTTTTGAGGGCAAATCAATGGTATTTACATTTGGCCCTTATTTATGATTGCCTTGTGGCACCGGTGCGTCTCTTTTAACATGGGACGCACTGGTGGCGCAAGGCCTTCATAAATAAGGCCCTGAGTTGCTGTGGTATAAACTTTAATATGTTGCAAATTAGTGTTTATATTGTTTTCTTTTTGTCATAACTTTGTTGTTTGCTAATAGTAGTCTTTAATGTGTTATTTTTTTCAGAACCACAGATTGAAATCAACATTTTAAAAGCAAGCAAAAATGCCGTCAAGGCAAAGGAGTAGAAAAAATACCATACGTAAAAGAACAAAATCATCAAAGGAATTAAAAGAATCCTCTACAACAAGTACTTCAAAAAACACCAGAAAAGCTCCTGGTAAGACAATTAAGTCTTTTCTTCGCAATTTATGTAGATCAAAAAGTAATGTTAATGGTAATGTGAAGATCCAGAAGCAGAGAGCAAATCTAAAAAGGAAGGAGAGGCCCTCAAAAAATGTCTCTATTGGAGCAGGAGATAAGAGTATGGATAGCAATAGAAGGTTAAATCAATTTAGGGACATTCGTAGACAAATGTTTCGCAATAGGGTAGTTTTAAATTTGCTAAAAAATTAAAAGAAAGGTAAACAGAGAGCTGCTTTTTACAAGAAAAATTTAAGAAAAAATTATTTATTTTAGTAATCAATAGAATTAGGATACTTAATAAGGCAATTGATGTTTTCAAATCGAACAGTAGATGGAAAAGAATTATTAATCAGACTAATTTTTGTGAAGTATTTTCTGGAGAATGGATGCATAGTTCAAGTTCTGACCCATTTTTTAATGAGGAGAGTTACTTTCAGGAAAATGATTTGGTGCATGCAGTTGACACCAGTGGTCGGGCATATGAGGTGAAAGATGGTTGTGTGATGGAAAAAGAGAAACTTATGTCTAGAGATGCAGAAGAGGTTTTAAGTGATGAAGTATTAGGGAGACGTACTAAGGGTCCAGTGTACACATGGAAGTGCAGTAGTATTTGTAGTGTGCGACAGGATTCAATCGATTTGCTTCGTAATTTCTTACGTACATATAGTAAGAAAAGTGTAAAACAGAAAATGAAGATCTTGCAAGAGTTAGATCCTTGCAGAGTAAGAGAAAACACGGGTTTGCATGGGCATTCACTGACTTGTCTTTCTAGAAAAGTATGTTAGAGTGTTTTTTATCATTTTAGGATGTTAGCAGTGCATCATAATAAGGTGAGGAAATTAGTGAGAAGGTTGTATTTTGCAAAAAGTCCAGCACTTAAGCTTAAACAGTTAAACAGTGCACTTTTGCGTGGATCTGAAGTAGATGTGAAGACTATTTGTGAAGAAATTGAGTTTAGTTATTTTGGGAACAAAGAGGACAGTGTAGAAATGGATATAGTAATGGATGGTAATGTGGAAGACAATGTACAGATTTCAAGTACAGAAAAGTTTGACGAGGAAATTACCAAGTTTAAGGTGAAATCAAGTGAAAGGCCTAATTTAACTTGTGTGTGTTGTCGACGGACTCATTATAAGATTCAGACTAGGTTAGTTGATTTATATGCAAAATGTGAATTGGAAAATAATAGTGAATGGAAGGATTTTGTAAGTTATTTGTTGGTGGAGAATTCTTTTGATTTGAGTTTTGATCAGCGTATTTGTAATTATTGTTTGAAAAAATTAAATGAAAATAGAATGCCTGCTAGCGCTGCTCATAATGATCTTCAGTTGATAGATATTCCTTCTGAATTGATGGATTTAAATACTTATGAATCAATTTTGATTCAATGTGTCCATCCTTTTCAAGCTATTGTTCGCATGGAGCCTAAGATAGGGAAATTACCTCCTACAGATTTACAAAGAGGATTAAAGGGAAGAGTTGTTTATTTGCCTCTAGATGTCAAGAGAAATATTGATACAATTGGTGTAGAAAGAGTAGAAGAGGATCCTCTGGTTATTCTAGTTAATGGGGTTCCGACAAAGAGTAAGAAAATCTGGCAAGATTTAGTGGATGTTAGGAAAGTCAAAAAGGCAACATTGTATTTGGTCAAAAACAATGAGTACTATAAAGATGTAAGTGTTGGAGCAGAGGAAACAGCTACAGAAGAAGACAGTGATTGTTCAGTTGGCCAAATTGAAAAAGTTGATGTGTCTAGAAGTGAAGAAATATATGAACATTATACTGTTCATCCTTTGCATTCCAAAGAAGTAATGGGGAATGCAATTGACTTGTTTCAAATGAAAGCAGCAAAAGGAAGTCCCATTAGTGTATGGGAAGAAAGTTTGGAAGCTCGTTGTTTTCCACAGTTATTTCCAACAGGTCGTGGTGGACGATATGACGATCGACCAGTTCAAATTCCTGCAGCTGAATACCGGACTTTAAGATTATATGCTGAAGATCCAAGGTTTCGGCAATGCATTCCGTATTTGTTTCATCTACTGTATGAAAGTGATTTATCTGGGCTTTCTTATGCAGTTAATCATGTATTGAAAAGTGGAGCTCATCTGCAAAGTTTTTCAGCAAGGGGCTTTATGGAGAAAGTCAATCTGCAAGACAGTATTTTGGAATCTCAGCTAATCAATCTCATGGCACGTCAGCGTGGAACAAATGAGTATTGGTTCCGTCGTCATGGGGAATTGAAATGTATGCTAAGAAACTTAGGAACTCCTACATGGTTCCTCACTCTTAGCTGTGCTGAGTATGCATGGGACGACTTACTTCAATTTCTACGAGAGGCAAATGGAAACATACAAAATATAGAATTGAAAACACCTGGAGAACTGTGTTCTTTGTATCCAGTGAATGTTTGCAGATATTTTAATCATAGATTTGAAGCTATGATGTCTTTTATTACCAACAAAAAAAATCCTCCCCTTGGAGAGGTTTTGGATTTCTTTTGGAGGAAGGAATATCAAGCGAGAGGTGCTCCTCATATACATATGTTGTTATGGATTAAAGATGCTCCCAAATTTGGATTAGATTCGGATGAAACAGTGATGAGTTTCATTGAAGAGTATTCAACATGTGCTGTTCCAAAAACTACTGAAGAAAACAGTATAAGACAACAAGTTTTACGTTTTCAATCTCATCGTTGTGGAAAGTACTGTCGTCGAAAATTTAAAAACAAGGAAAAGTACTACACGAAATGTCGTTTTGCGTTTCCACGACCAGTGATTTCTAAGGGAAGAGTAAATAATTTGATGTCATCTCTACGACATACTGTGACGAGGAAATCTCCCAAAAATACATGTAATTTAAAAAGAAACGAAGAGTCCAAGTACATCAACGACTACAACCCAGTGATTTTGTCCATGAGGAATGCTAACATGGATATTCAGTTCGTTGCTGACAACTCTATTGCTGTGGCTCGATATGTGACATCTTACATCACAAAAAAAGAAAAGACAGAACTGAAGGAAATGTGGGAGGACATTTCACATGAAAAGAGTCTAAGCAAGAAATTATACAGTTTCAGTCTGAAGATGCTGTTGCATCGAGAAATTGGAGCATATGAATGTTCTGATCCGTTATCATCAGCAAGTCTCTATGCCAAATCAAGAACAATCATTTGGGTGAGTCTAGGTCTTGCTGCAACACGAAACCGAGTTTTGAAATCTGTACAAGAAATTGAATATTTGGCAGAGAAAGAACCAAACAGTACAGTTATTTTGAAGACAAATATGTTGGATACATACTATCCAAATAGAAGTACTCACCTTGAGAACACTTGTTTGTATGAAGTTCTGCAAAACTACAGTTATAAGAGGAGCATCACAGAAGATATCAATAATGGAAATATGCTGTCATTGGGTATGAAGGATGTCTAGTGAAGCAGAGAAAAGGCCATTTGATTAATCATTGAAAATTGAGTTGCAAAGCTCCAGACAAAAGAGAATTTTACTATTTAGCTCTTTTGCAACTCTTTAAGCCATGGCGTACAGAAGAGGAACTACTTGGAGATTTTCTCTGTTATGAAGACTCTTTTAATGCAACTAAGGATACCATAGAATGTCCTGTTTTTCTAAATTATCTGCAAATGTTGAACGAAGAAATAGAGCAAGAAACCACAATTGCTGAAGAGATTGCTAGAGACAGTTCTCAAGACAGTCAGAGTTCTACTTCATTGAGTCAGGATCCACTAGGAGGACCAATTATCCAAAATGAAGCTGCAACTGCCATGGATGAGGTGGAAAGAGCTATGGAACAAGCTCAAGAGGATGGAGTTAACTTAGAAGATTTGGTAAAGCAACTAAACGTTGAGCAGAAAAAGATATATGACGAAGTTACAGAACAGATTGAACATGGATTCAGACATGAGAAAAAAGTGTGCTCATGTACATCATTTAAGCCTGTTCGACTGTACGTAAGTGGAGAAGCGGGAACAGGAAAAAGTTTTCTGATTAAAGCAATTGCAACTTATCTGCAGAAAAGGACTGAATCACCACTGTCTTGTGTTGTAACCGCTCCAACTGGATTGGCAGCACATAACATTAAAGGGATTACTCTACATCGTTTACTGATGCTGCCAGTTGAGCATGATAATAAATTGCATTACAACAAGTTATCTGGAGATGCGTGTTCTGAAGTTTCCAGAGTCTTGAAGAAAATTAAACTTCTTATCATTGATGAAGTAAGCATGGTCTCAAATCTAATGCTTGCTTTTATGCATTTGAGAATGCAAGAAATTCTTAGAACAGAGTCAAACCACTTAAGGACCTTGCCCTCGATACCACATTCCTGAAGCCTGTGCAGAAGTTGGTTGTGGGGCCCAGTATCAAAAGCCGCCAATAGGTCCAGCAGTATCAATACCGCTTTCCCACTGCTGTCCAGTGTGCAATTGATGGTGTCAGAAACTTCCAATAACGCTGTCTCCGTACTATAATTAGATCTGAACCCGGATTGGCTAGTGTGCAGAGCATGGGTGGTCTCAATAAAATCAGTGAGTATCATGCTTACATACATCTCCAAAGCCTTGGAGAAGTATGGCAGTAGCAATATTGACCTGTAGTGGCTGACAGTCAAGGAGTCTACCGAAGGTTTTTAAGAAGTGGCAGGATTCATCCGTGTTTCCAGCACTCGGGCACCAAGCTCTCAGATAAAGACAGATTCAGGACCAGGTTTACAGCAGGACTGATCACATCCGCAATAGAGGCTAGTACTCTGGCTGGACAGGGATCCATAGGGGAGCCGGATTTCAGTGCTTGCATTATTTTAAGCAACGTGGTTATAGGTATAGGGGGAAACTCCAAGAGAGTCTCTTCTAGGTTGGAGTAGGCAAAGCCGGGTGCAGCTGAATTATCATTGCCGACTCGACATCCAATACCAAAAACATCCTGAATGTTTTTAATTTTATTATAAAAATATTGTGCCATGCAGTTGGTCCATTCCTCTGTAAGAGTAAAAAGGGCTTAATTACTTTTGGAGAGGAGAAAGCCTGCCAATTTTGAACAACTCCAAGCTTCTATTCCCAGCTTGTTCTATTTTTGAGGCCAGGAAGCTTTTTTTTCTCTCGCACTTTGGCGTAATGGGTCTTCAAGGCCAGTTTACAAGTAGTTTTCTTTATGGGATCAAAATTCTTCCTCCATACTCTTTCCTGGCATTTGCATGCACTCTTGCTTTTCCTTAGTTCTTCTGTGAACCAAGGGGCCAAGGCACGACCTGTTTTGGCTACCAACGTTCTCTGTGGTGCTAATTGCATCTAGAAACAACAATATTATAATATAGCTCAGGCGGAGCCCATTTGCAATGTGGCGGGTGCAGTAGTGGCTTCTTAAAATGACTGAGTGACTTTTGTACACAGCACTAGAACCCAAGATTTGTCAAGGTACATTGAAATAATAAACTAGTATTTTTCATCAAATGGTCAGAGACATAAGGAACAATAGTCATCAAGGTATAGATGAAGTGAGGGCCCTATTGGAGTTCTTCTCTCAAAGTAGAGATGTTCATCAAATTCTCCTCCCTACTTCAGCACTGTCATTTGTTGTGTTCAGCGGACTCTAGATGCTGTGCAATAGCTATTCTTCACATACATTTTGCTAGTCCCATTTTTTTTATCTGAAAATCCAAAGAAAAACAATTTAAAAATGTAATTTACCTGAAAGGTTTATGGTATAGTAAAATGGAAAACAAACTGTAAAAGCTAGTGTGTTGCACTGTAAATATTGCTGACACAGGGAGACATGATGGCACTCAAAAATACCAGAAGTAAGAAAACAATAAAAATAATAAAGCAAAATATTAAAACGTTACTACAAAAAAGCAATTATCTGTATTCAATCAAATTATACACTCCTTAATGATCCAGCATGACAAATTGTGCCCACGTTCAATCTTTCCGGAGCATCTCAGCTTTAAAGTTCAACTTTTTATGCAAGTGACATCATAGGGATCTGATGTCACAGGAACAGAATCCCAAGCAGTGACATTACAGGAAGTGATAATACATTTGATGGAGTTTTGGTACTTCAGGGAGGATGATCGTGGGGAATGATATTGAGGAAGGTGGTTATGAGTCATAATAGAGGGAAACAATGTGGGCGGAGCCACGGGTGCCGCTCCAATGCTAGCGCAGCCACTCTTGCCTAAACCAGGCATATGCCTTAACCACCCATATGCGTGGTTAAGGTTATGCCCGGTCTAGATCGGATCGGGAGAGGATGCGGTGACATAAGTAGGGCTCTGGGTTAGGGCTTGGGGGGTAATTGTATTTAGGACTGGGAGTTAGGATTGCTTTTAAGGACTCATAGGGGAGCTGGGTATTTTTTAGGGCTTAGGTGGGGATCAGGGTAGTTCTTAGGGGCAGGGGCTCAGGGTCATTTTAGGGCTCGGGTGGGGTCGGAGTTTTTTTTAGGGCTCAAGGGGTTCAGAGTAGTTCTTAGGGCTTGAGGGGGTCTGTGTCATTTTTAGGGCTCGGGGTCTGATATATTTTTAGAGATCAGGGGGGTTGGGTTAGTTTTAAGGGCTCAGGGTGGGGTCAGAGAAGTTTTAGGGCTCAGGCGGTGTCAGGTTAATTTTAAGGATGTTGGTATTTTTTAGGGCTCAGAGGGGCTGGGTAGGTATTAATGCTAATGGCAGGTGGCATAGGGTGTGATCTTAAGCACACATCCCTATACCAGTCATGTGTTTACCACAAAAATGTGTGGTAAAGGCATGCGTGGTGAATGCATGAGTGATAAAGATATGCGTTGTTCAGACGCATTCGTGGTTTAGGAAGCGTAGTAGAGGTATGCCTCTGTCAAACAACTGATAATGGGTTATAGGAGGTATGGAAAATATATTTAGACGTGTAGAGTGAAAAATGGTAGTTGTAGCACTCTCCTGCCACCCTTCTTCCTTTAGATGTTTTAAGTTGCACACAGCATGTGTGAGAAGTTCACCAACTCTAAATTTACTTTGCATTTTTCTGATGTGAGGAATTTATGTTTATAATTAAAATGTGCCTCAAAAACAATTTGTGAGAAGGAAAACAGCCACTGTGCGAGATTCTCACACTTGCCCTTGGAGAACTTCAGATATTTTCTCTGCCTGTGTCCCTGCCCAGCTCCCCTCTGTATCTCAGCCAGTTCCCATCTCCTATCTGTCGCCCAGTCCTCTCCTTCCTAGTTCCTCCTGTTTCTGCATCGAGCTTCAGGAAGCTGCTCGGAGTCTCCCCCATCCATCCATATTTTTCCTACTACCCTCTCAGTATTTTGTCTTCCCATTCCTGTAACGGCACATTTTTGTCTGTAAGGAAGATGAGATGGAGAGGGGGGGGAGAAAGAGAGAAGAAAAGAGGGAGTGAGTGTGAGTGTATGTGAGTGTATGTATGTGTGTGTGTGTGTCATGGCTTAGTGTGGGATGTGTGATAAGTAATGCTAGTCAGAGTGGAACCCTGCCTTTCAAGGCTTAACTTTACTAACAGATATAATGTATTTCTTGACGATGTGTGCAAGAACTCTAAGGAAATAAAAGTCAGTGATACATTCACTGTCACATTTCACGTTTTCTTCATGTTGCATAGTAAGTGTGTACCTATTCCCTCAGAGTGTGTTTCCCTCACATATTTTGCTTCTGCAGCTTTGCTTTTCATGTAACATATGAGCCCTATATAGTGCATGCTGCGAGGTGAGTTGCCTCTAGGTGAAGGTGTGAGCTCAGGAAGGAGATGGGTGTTCATAACGGCACAATAGAGAGCTAAGCAGTTGAGAATGAAGGCAGTCTGCACTTGTGACAGTGCCATTCTCTGCATCATAAAAGGTCTTCTTACTATATGATCAAGCGTTCTTGACCTCCATGCAGAGCATGCAGAGAAGAACGATAGTCACACATGGGCCAACTGTAATTATTATTCCATGGGAAAATGTGTGAAGGCATTAAAGAAACTTTGAAAATTAGAAAGCACCAAGGGAATAATTTTCTAGGGAAATGTTGGAAGGGAACAGTCCTTCGCATGATGATGGGCCTGCACCCCTGTTCTGAGTGCCTCAGCTGTACTGATGTCTGGATCTCTCTGTTATTTGTTGTCATAGACAAACATGGATCATGCCTGTGCACCATGATATAGGCCTGTTCATGGATTGCGGTCTTGTGAAACTGAGAGGGGCACCCAAAGCACTGCCCTCATAGTGGTAAAAGGCTACTGACTTTACTGGGAGCTAAGCAGCACGAGCACTGTGGTGGCAGCATACTGTGTAGTGATCAGTATAAGTGAACCGTTCCTTTTTACCCTGTGTCACTGGAGTAGGACGGCAGGTTCACTCCTTTAAAGTTCCGCTGCTGTGTCCTGAACTTAACCTTGACCTACATTGGTTTGGTGTATAATGCTGCGCAGGGCATGTATGGTGGGCATGTGCTGGGTGTGTGTGTGTGTGTGTGTGAGAATGGTACAAAACATAAAGAATGCAAATGCTATGCACTGCGTATATTCTGGTTTTTATTTTTTTTAAATTTTATTGTTACCACAGCGATTCAGAAAAATAAAGAAACAAATACAATACATAAATCAATTGCGTTAGTTCTTCATATCGGTACATTCATATAATCCGAGAAGGGCCCCCATAGGTCCTTACCAATTTTCCGTTTATTCACCCCTTTAACAGCATAGAGGCTAAATTCTAAATTGAAAAGATTAAACATTCTACTTTTCCATTGAAAAAAAGAAGGAGGGTCCACTTGGAGCCAAGCAGAGGCAATACACAATCTTGCTACAGTCATAGCAAAAAATATAAGATGACGATGTTTAAAGAATTTCCCACCCCTTCTGAATTGAATATCAGTCCCCAAAAGCATAATAACAGGAGTTATAATAATTGTTTTGCCAATTAGATCACTTGCATACAGAATATACGCACTGCGTATATTCTGTATGCATGTGATGGATGTGTGCCTGTGAATGGTGCAATACATGGCAGAATTTTGGTTCCATTTTGGGTGACCCAGGTATGCTTGGTGAAACATGTGGTGGTAGAGGCATCCCCCAGACAGATCTGTGAATTGCTCCATTCCTGTAAGCTGGTTGGAACACACAGAGGATGGGAAAGCCAGGATCACCAGTACACGTCCAAGGGTGGTGTTTAATTCAGAAAGATGTCACAAGGATGGGGTCTGGGCACATCTCAGAAAGGAAACTAGGCTGTTAAGAAAATCATAAAGAGTAGAGCTGAGGCCCTGGGTTAACATTGTAATACACATATAATTGTGGCTGACAGTCAGGTTTGAACTTTTTTTTCTTTCTTAGTTTTATATAGCATGAACTTGGCCCGAAGGTATCAGTATGCTTTACATGAGCACCTGTTGCATTACACAAGGACACATTCGTTTTTTGCAGACATTGGGAGATTAAGTGATTTGCCCAGAATTACTGGATGTTGAGGGTCATTGCCGAGACTCCAACCCGTTACCCAGTTTAGAGATCGATTGCCCTAGCAGTTAGGCTGCATCTCTCATCTAACTTTTAGTCACTCCCATGTCCTGTGTTGTGGGATTTTCAGATTTGGAGTTGCTCCTGCTGTGACAGATTACTTTCTGGAGGAAGAGAGGGCAGAGGATTGGACACTTCAAAAGAAGTAGACCCCCAAATGTTTGGGAATATACTACAAGAAGAGGAGCTTGAGACCCCAATAATTCTCAACTGTTAAGCAGCCAGTCAAGCTGTGCAAGGACGAGAAGTTCTGAAAGACTTCTTCCTGTGTCTAGGTCTGTCTGTGTCTCGGTCTGGGAGCCAAGACCTGCTAGCCTTTGAACTGGGTGATGGAATATCACCAGGCAATCCAGGAAAAACCTGCCCTGGAGATCAGACGACTGCCTCCTTGCAAAAACAAGTGTACCCTGTGAGGAAGATGAGAGTGTTGCAGGGAGCAAGACCCATTGACATTCCCAGCAAGTTGATCCCTTTAGCAAAGTATGAGGAGACGTCTGCCCACCATCTGGTTTGTTGCTAATGTGTAGGGAAAGTTGCTGACCCTAAGTGGCAGGGGAAGGCTACTGTAAAGTGAGCCGTTCTTGTTACGGTTCTGAACAGGTTGTGTGCAGTGAGATGCCAGCAACATAGCATGCCAGTTGGAACCTCTGTAGAAATTGCTGTGCCAAGGGGGTTGTAGTCCAAGCGCGATGGTGAGCTTGTGACCCTGTGTGCCAGGTGGGGCCACTGTGATGAGACTGCCATGCCAAGTGGGCTGTCGCCCATGTGTGGTGGTCAGTTGGTGACCAGTATATAAGGGGGTGCTGCTGTTAAGACATCCACTGTTCCATTTGGGTCAGAGCCCAAGGACAGTGAAGAGATGGTGACTTTGTTTGCCAGAGGGGGCCAATGGGACAAAGCAAGAAGTGTAACCTGTTCAGGACTGTCATCGGAGGAAAGAGGCGGTCCTGAAGTTCCAGGCGGACTTGCACTATAACTGAGGACCAGAACTAGGCCTTTTGCTTCTCCCCACCACCCATGGGAAGAGCCGAAGGAGGTTACCCAGGTTGAAGGAGCAATGATAACCCTCTGGCCTCTGCTGAACGACCACCTTTAAGGATCTCGGAGACCCCCAATTGCAGCCCACCTGGTCAGCGTAGAAAAAACTTGCCAAAGACAACTGCTACAGGTCCAGCACCTGTGGAGGGAGTGCACTCACAGACTCCAGTCTCTCTAATTCCTCTGGCATCGCTAAAACTGTTTTGGGGTCAGCCTTAACCCCGAGTTTTGGGCTCAGTAACCCATGCCTACCTTGTGGCCCTCTGAACAATGTTCTGCAGGGGCAGATTACACTACTGTAGACCCTTTCTAGAAAACTGTTTTGCTTGCAGTAATCTATCTTTGGAATTCTTCATGCAAGCAGTGAGAAGTGTCAGTGATGGAAGTGGGCTGGAGACTCCAAAGAAAGGTTTTGAGCAGCTGCACTTATTCATATGTTTTTTACAA
This sequence comes from Lissotriton vulgaris, assembly GCF_964263255.1. NCBI lineage: Eukaryota > Metazoa > Chordata > Amphibia > Caudata > Salamandridae > Lissotriton > Lissotriton vulgaris. The sequence goes on from NC_141694.1 coordinate 780,415,136, forward strand.
ATTAAGCTGTACACATTTCCTTCAACTCTGACCTTTTCTACCTCTCTCCGTATGGCTTGGCTCATCTCTGTCTTTTTGAATCCTGTCTCTCTCAACATTTTCCATCGCCCCCAAGGAGACCTCAAACCAGGGGCGTTGTGAACCCCTTGCTTTAGCAGCTGCAGCAGGGGCGGGGTTCTATATGGACCTCTTCTGTCTACAACTCAGCAGACAACATTTCAAATTAACCTTATAAAGGAATACCAATGTCAATAGGGGAGCAAGCAGTAGCAAGAAAGAACGGAAGTTTTCTAAATAGACAAGGGAAAGAAGGATGGAGTAGACAAGGGAAGGAAAGATGAAAGGAAGGAAGGGTGATAGAAAGTATGGGCGAATGAGTGGATGGATAAATGAGTGAGTGGAGGGATGAGTGGGTGCGAGGATTAGTGAATGGATAAGTGGACGACAGGTGAAAAGATGGCAAAGTAAAGTATATCTTGTGGATGGATGGGTGGCTTTATTGATGGTTGGGTAAGTCAAAGGATGGATGAATGTATGGATGGATGCATGTTTTAATGATGGATGTGTCAATGAACAAATGAATGGAATGGCCGATGGAAGTAATGGGCAAAGATTGCTTAATGGATGGATGAATGAATGGATGAGAGAAGATAAGGATGAAGTAGTGGATATTATCAGGTGGATGGAAGGTTGAATGGATGAACGTATAGATGCTTGTATGGAAGAGACAAGAAAGCTCTTCTAGGGAGGGTCCGGCTCACTTGCTTCTATTTCTCAAAGTCCACCAGACCTTTGATAAAAAGTAGAGGTCATTTTAATTTCCTGGCTACTCCCTTGCCTCAGACTTTAGATTATAAAAAATACACTGTAGATTGACATAAAAATACTGGTGCGTTTGACAGCTGGGAATCCCCTGGTTTCTAGGGAGGCAACCCGTGTCCATGCTAAAGGCTGAACAGGGCGGGAGCACTCTTCTATGCCAATGCTGGGGTAGGGCGGGGTATACACAGAGACGCTATCCCTGAGCGGTATTCTTAGACTTTCTACACAATAGGACTTCTTATCTTTCTGCTCTGTGTTAACTGCTCCTTTCAAGCGAAGAATATTACCCTGCATGACCAAAACGTTCTTTATCAGGCAATCAGGACACAGATACATGTTACAGCTAATCATAAGCCTCCCGCACTGGTTTATTACAGCCCGAAAAAACAGTTGTTTAAATAGGTGCAGGCAATCATGAGCATTGACGTATGCCCCGATAACAACATGGCTGCTTAATGACGTTCTGTTTGCCTTGATATCTGATCGGAGCAGGCCCTTTGTGATTAACTACTAATCTGGGCGTTACCTGCCAATCATGCTTTCGAAGTGTGGTATAATCAGACTCCACGTGGGCAAGCGATAAAAATAAACTACTGTCCTGTTAGAGTGTAATTAGGAAATACGCCCATGTAGTGGAAACTGAATTAACCTGTGGTGCAACATCTCCCGTCTATTCGGTTTCCGACAGCACTTTATTTGTAAAATAAAAAGTTCCTGGGCCAAAGTTCACCTTAGACTCCCACGGCCGGCGCTACAGTCATGAATCCATCGAATGCCTCCTTCATTCACTGCCATCCACTCACTCCCTGACCCTTTTCAGTGGTGTAACCAGTCTGTCATAGGTCCTAGTGCAAAGAAGGAGAAGGGCCCCCTGGTTGTGGTCTGGATTATAAAAATACAATAAGCAGTGTTCAGTGGGCCTCTCGGGCCTACGGACCCTGGTGCTACTGCACCTGCTGCACAGTTGGAAGCTACTGCCCTGGCCCATTGATCTCACTTTTTAAGGTTCTTTTTTATACTTGGTTTCTTTCTCACTGTTTTTATGCCTTCCTCGTCCTCCTTCTTTCTTTCCCCTTTTTATGTGTTTTCTTCTTTTTCTCTGTATCAAAGACTGATGAGTTAAAATAAGTACTGGTGTGCGCCACCAGTAACCACATTTGAGCCCAGAATTACTAACATTTGGCATCATGGTTGTGCCACTTCTGTGGTGCATCCATGATGCAAAAAGGTAGTAGATATTTACAAAGCCACACAAGGGGCAATTTGCTCCACCTCTGAGAGGTGTTCCATGGGTTGGAACATGGTCGTTCTCATGCATCCACCTTTGGATTTCACACAATGGAAGATTTACAAAAGTTTGTAAACCCGGGATTGCGTGAAATCATTACGCCCCAGCACACATAGAAATAGGAAAATGCCTTGAGAAATTGTTTTTGTGCAGAAAGGTATGACTTCCTGCACAAAAACAATACTTCTTGCAATGCAGACTCCCTTGCAAGAGTCCCTGCATTGGCACTGGGCTGCCTGAAGTGTGCCAGGGCAAGGAGAGAGCAGGAATGCTGCATATCTTTGTTAATATGGAGTATTTCCGCCCTCTCCCCTTCACGCAATGCAGCCCAGTGTATCAACTTTCCTTGCTACCCTGCATTGCGTGGAAGTTTAGTAAATATGCCCGTAAGTACTTCTGAGCAATAAAAGCCTCCCTTCTCATTTCAGATTCTTAAACTCAGAGCCTAAATGATGAATTTAGCACAAACTGGTGATGTTTTTGATCATCCGTTTTATGGCCCTTACATATATAGCTGTGGAGGTGGCATTAATTGTTGAATCGCTTGCCAGGACTCCGTTCTTCCCTAAAGTCAGTGGAAGGAAATTTGGGAAGTGCACTGGTAAAGAGGCCACAGAATAAGGATCTCTGAGACCACTGTGAAATGGAGTGCATCTGTAAATTACTGGTAATGTTCATTACTCCAAATACCCTTTTCTCCTACCAACACTTCATATATGAGGTGGCCTACCTATCATACATGCACCAGTCAACCCAACCTGAACCTATCAAAGTAAACCCTATCCTCCCTTTCCCCTCCTATCATCCAGGCAATAAAGGCAGCCCACCACATTTCCTGTCATCCCAAACACATAAAAGAAATGATCCTGAACAATGATCATTGGCCATCTGGACTACCCAATTTTCCAGACACGGAGATGTTAAAATCCCCCTGCTTTGAAGGAGAGCTACAATCAGCGCCAATGCTTTTTTGAATACCCTTGGAGAGGATGTTGAGGAGAAGCAGAATACTCGAAATTTCCAATGGTAAACCTCAGGAATTTTGGATGAGGTGGAAATATGGAGATTGGAAGGTAAGTGTCCTTGAGGTAGAATGCTGTCATCCACTCTCCTTGATTTATCAGTGGAATTATGCACTGCAATGCCACCATCTTAAATCCAGACAGTTTGACATTTCTTGACGCTTTTGGATCAGAAAGACTCTGGGCATTCCCTGTCCCCTTATGGTGCATGTCAGAGAGTGCATGGGTGTGCACAGAATGCTCTTTTACACAGTGGCTTGTGCTGCAGTCCGTTACCTGGGCTGCAGCACAAGCCACCATGTTAAAGAGCACTATCCGTCTGCCAGCACGGCGTTCGCATCCTAATCCAGCGGTCAGACCACTTACTGCTTGTCAGGCGACCTCCTGAATGCAGCCTTTGAATTGAAAACAAAATGACACTACCCTTTCCCCCTGTTTCAGAGCTAGCTAACCACTACAACTAACATATAGAAATACCATTGTACCAACAAAACGAACACAAAATAAAGGCCCGATTATGAGTTTGACAGTCTGACTGTCAGACCACTGTTGCTGCAGTTGGGAGAACACCACCAAGCCAGCAGCTTCCCAGCCGTCATATTACAACAACACTGCTGGGGTGCCGGTGTTGTGTCAGTGGTGCAACGGTATGCTTAGGCTCATAGAAAGCCTGAGGCAAATGCGGCCACCGTGGCAGCACAGCTTGCACTTTAGTGCACTTTGTGCCATGCACCATGTCTTACTTGGCGCACAGTGCACGCATGACAGTGCAAGCAGAGGGAAGCACAACATGTGCCCCCATGCACACACCCCATGGACAAAACACCCTGGGGCCCTGTTTGGGACGCCTTTTCCTGCCTTTCAACTAACCTTTTCATGGTGGGGTCCCCGCCATAAAAAAGTTGGCGAACAGGCGTGTCGTGATCAGCACGGTGGTGCAGACATCGGCTCTGCTGCTGCAGGTTACCGCTTTCCCTACTGCCGCCCCATCAGGATACAGGATCCTGGCAGTGGGGGGGGGGGTCTTGTGTCGGGCTGGTGGCAGTAAAGCTGCCAAACTCAAATAGGTTGTGACGGCTGGACCGGTACATCGGTCTTGGGACCACATAATCATAATCGGATTCTACATCCCCAAATGGACTACTTTGAATACACTTGGGTTGGCAGACAACACTGTTCTGGACACAGATGCCTACCCAAGTTCCAAATACCCTGGTGGAATGTCTACGACAGCACCAAAGCTCAAGAAGACAAAACCAACAACACAGTAGAGGATGGCATAATGCCTTCTAATCTACATTAGGGGGAACCCATCCTACACTCTACAAATTCATAGAAGGCCTACAAAAAAACACAGCTAACAACAACTAAAAATTAAGCACTCATTGACGCAAACTAAACCTACAATTAGCAAACAAAGCAATAGAATGTACCACATAATCAAATGTAAAGTTACATTCTTTATTAACAACAAAGGAGTACACTACTTAGAATCAATAGCAAAAACCCAGTTTTAAACTTGGTACCTTATTTACAAGAAAGCGCCGCTGTGCAGCACCGTAAGCCCTCAAAAAACTGGGATACGTCATATTTACAACAGTATGATGCATCTCTCTGCATTCCCATGCATTGGCGCACAATCGGCTGCCATGAGCCATGCAGGCACCCTTGCGCCATTAGGCAAGGGTGCCTGTGTTGCAGGAAGATTGTTTTTGTGCAGGAAGGGGCGTAACATTCCGACACAATTCCAGGTTTACAAACTCTCGTAAATCTGTAAATGTAGCAGAATACATGGGTGTTGCATTGGAACACCCACAGCAACACCCATGTCACTCCCCTTTCAAGCAAAGTCTTGCATGAGAAGGGGCCATATTTACAAGGACAGGAAAAGCCACGCAGGGTGGCTTTATGTTTCCTTGTAAATATGGAGCAGGAGGATGCACCAGCAGTGCATCACAAAAAGTGGCACACTGGTGGTGCAAGGGGCTTGTAAATCAGCCCCAAACTATCTAAACACTAACTAATAAACCCTGCCAAAGGTGTACACCAGCATAACTAAAATATTTTTAACTAAATATTAAATAAATAATTTTTATACAACAGCCAACACAACATGCAAGTAAAATAAAAATAAACATGAAAACCTTTAAACAATGTTGTGAAAGACTATACAACTTGTATGTTATTTAAAAAGTTTGTAAAATAATGTTAACAAATACCAGTAAAATTTTTCTCATGTGTAAATATATAAATTTAGTAAAAATTTACGCATATACATTGAATAAATGTTGAAAAAGAAATAAAAATCACAAACTTTCATGTACCTTTATTATTAAAAAATGCTAATTTTAATATTGTATGTGAAAAATACAATTCTTAGAGTATTCCATGTAATGCTTACTCTTTAATTAAAGAAAAGATTACACTAAACATGTTATGTAGTAAAATAATGATATTAGCTACTTCTACTTCGATTAAACCCATTTCAGAGACTAAGGGGCTCATTACGATGGCGGAAAATAGCCACCGCCGGGTCGGCGGTGGCGATCGTTCCACCATCGTCATGAGATTTACCCCCGCCACATTATGATGGCAGTGGTTATCGTGGCGGAGGGAAAGTCCGTCTGCCACTTTTCTGCCAGTAGCAATCGTCATGATTGCCTGGTGGAGCTGTCAACATGCTCACAATGGCGGCGGAGCCTAGTAGGCTCTGCGGGCACAATTATGATGCCGGCCTTTCCATGGTGGCTGAACTGCCATTGAAAGGCTGGTGGAGAATGTCTTCAGGGGCCTGTTGCGGGCCTCCCGAATGTTGGGGGGAGGTGTGGGTGCACTGGGGGCTTTCTCTGCACCAAGTGGCAGGCACAGTGTAGTGCCTGCCAAGTAGTGCAGTGAAATGCACAACATGCTGTTTTTAACATTGCGGCGGTGCTGCTGTCAGCAGCCACCGCTGCAATGTTAAAGGTGCGAAATACGACTGCAGCGGTTGCAGTCCCATCATAATTGTATATTTGAGACCGCCCTACGCATGGCGGTCAGACCCAATCACCGCTACGGTGGCGGGCAGACCAAGTCCGCTCACCATCGTAATGATCCCCTAATTTCTGTACTAAACAGACCAGCATTCAATGTAAGCCATTTAAACAAGTTGTGGTACACTAAGTGGTTGAAATTTATGAACCACACTTCAATCTCAACCATTTAAGGACAGGCATTAACCACTAAAGGTGTAGCATTTACTAATCCAACTCCAATCTCAACCATCAAGGGCAGTGATGCTCAAAGGATCCCCACCCTTGCTGGTGACGGAGTAAAAGAAGTGCTGAAAAAAATCTTGCAAACAAATGAAATATTTTGCCAGCAGGCCAAAGAAGCATTGTGAAACAGGTTCAATCCGATGCAAAATGTTGACTATCAAAGTTACATTTTTAATCAAGCGAGACAGCAAAGTGGTGAAACAATGGATACATTTGTTGGGGGCCTAAATGTGCTTTTTAAACACTGTAAGTTCAGTGAATTTAATGATGAAGAAGCCATACACCTCAGAGTCATCGATGACTGTCCTTCAGAAGACGCTTGTTGAGAGAGACATGCAGGTTAGAGAGAGTACTAATGTCTGCAAGGGCCGAAGAAAGAGCGGAGCAACAAGCTGCTGATATGGAATCTTGAACTGCAAAAAATTATTCAGAGTTGATCATGAAAAGTGAACAAAAGTACAGGGTAGATGTAAGCAAGTCGACGTCTCCATAGAAGAAAAAGATGTGTTTTTAATGTGGGTTTTCATTTCCTCATGAAGACAAATGTACAGCTATAGGAAAGACATTTAAAGGTTGTGGGAAAGAAAACCACTTCATACTAGTTTGCAAAGCGAAAGAGAAACCAAGTACACCACAATGAGAAAAGTAAATGGATGTCAGAAGGTTCCAGAAGCATTCTCGCCACACCCACAAGGCCAAAAAGCAACATCAATTACAATAAGTAGAAACTAGGCCAAGTCGATTGTCATCTCATACAGCCTACAGAGGCTCTTCAACATCTTTATCAAGCGCCAGTGAAGAAGGCGGATCTGCAATGATGATATCACCCAAGGAACAACAGCCACATGTTGTTTTGGCTTCCTGCAAAGAGGAACAAAAGGCAAAGGCAAACCACCAAACAAAACAACCAAATTCATTTGGACCGTGCCCCAAGATTACAATAAATGTCAATAGTTCCTCCATAACTTTTATCATAGACAGTGATGCATCGATTAACATCATGCCTGTCTCCTATGCCATGCCTCAACCTGTCAAAAACAAAGGTAGACACTTTGGCTGCTTCTGAACCATTGCAGAGTCAAGGGTGATTCACAGTAACAATGCGACATAAAATTGCATCAGTGCAAGAGCCAATTCATGTTCTTCAAGGGACTTAGTCCAGTGAATACCTACTCAATGTTGCCACTGCTACTGACATGGGGCTAATATCTCTCCATTGCAACCCCCACACTCAATCTGAGGTTGTAAGCCAGTTTCCATAATTGTTTCATGGCCTATGAAGCCTCATGACCATGAAAGTGCAACTTCACATTAATGAGGACATTTGCTCATTTGCCCAGCGACACAGCCAAGTCCTTTTTCATTTGCAAGAAGCTGTTAAGAAAGAACTAGAAACACTGTTGAAGCATGACATAATTGAGCGCTCCACCGGTGCTACACCATGTGTTCCACCTACAGTGGTGGTACCAAAAAAAGACAGTGGTGGTTCCGTGTGCATCTGTGCTGATATGCTCCACGCCAACAAAGCAATTGAGAGAAAAGGACCTCCTGGTCCACCCATTGCAGACATGATCATGCAACTGAATTGTGCCAAAGTCTTTTCATGTCTGGACCTGAACAAGCATTATTATCAACTCGAGTTGGAAGAAAACTGTTGGTAAATAACTACTTTTTCATCTCATGTGGGTTTGTTCAGACACAAAAGGTTGAGCTTTGGAGTGCCAGCAGCTGCCGAAATATTTCAGGATGTTATATGTCGAATAAATCAACCTGTCACACATGCTTTTAAATACAGTGATAACATACGGGAATTTTGGGAAACGCAAATGAAGCATAAGAAGACTCTCACAAAAGTGTGCCTGCTACTTGCTGATACAGGTCTCACTTTGAATGCAGCAGTGTGAGTTTCACAAGACCAAACTAAATTTCTCTGGGCATATATTCTGTAATGGGGGAATGACTCCTGACCCAGATGAAGTGCAAGCACTTTCAGTGACTTGCCCCCCACAAGATGTCACTATGCTGCGATCCTTCTTAGGCATGACCAGTTATCGTTCGGCTGAGTGAGTCAGTTTTGTTCTAGTGGAGGAGGTTAGGATGCCACTCCTTTTCGTCACACTGAAACCGCCTTTCTGCGGTTTGTTCCGCAGCTGCCCTCCAAGGTGCAAAAGGTTCTTCGGAGTGACTTCGCTGCAACTCGTCTTTCAGCAGAGAGCAGCTGCTCTCTGCAAAACTCCAGGTTTCTCCCAGGATACCAGGTCGGGGTTGACACACCCTCTGACCTAATTCTCCTGGAAAAATTATCATCCTCAATGCAGCAGACCCGGCTGTGCCAAATTGAGTGTGGAGATACCATTATCATCAAATACTTTATTTCGGCCTATACGACCTTAAAAGTAAAAAGACAATAAAATGCAATACATACAGAGTAAAATTTTAGAAAAGAAACATTCCTCCAGTATCTACATCAGGTCTATATACATATGATTCATTACAATTCATTTTCAGTCTAGGTAGTTTCCATCAATTAGTATTAACAATCTGGGGATAAGCCGCTTCTAAAGTGCATGTGAAATGTAATCAAGGTAAACATTCAGCTTGTTCTATATTAATATCCAGTACCTAAAAAGTACATATGCAATACATGCTTGATGGAGCAATATCTTGTGCTCTAGCATCAGACTCAATCATACATTTGACTTAATTTTAAATCTTTATCAATAGAAAGACAGGGAGGATTAACATTTCTAAAGAGAGATTCTGTAAAGTGCAAATATTGGGAAAGGCGTGTCAAATCTTAAAAGCATTAAATCATTACTCGAAACATATAAGCCAATTTAATACATAATAGGTTGAAAAGCAAAAGTACTTCAAATTTTACACAGGAACAAAACTATTTAAATGATATTTATTCTTAGCTGAAATATATGTGCCTCTATGATTCTAGTCGAGATTGTTATTGGCAGATTCAGCAGCGTTACCTCCATATAGGTACTATGATCTAATAAGGGACTGAAGAGTTATATTTTTTCCCTCTCTTTTCCTTTGAAAAATTAACAGCCAATAGGAATCGGCTGAGAGCAAAAACTATTAGGCGCGAGTTATCAGTATTTAATATTCTCATCATGTCAATCAATCTCCTAACGTTGAGGCACCTTGCTACTGGTTTTATCCATTTTCTTCTGGCTCATTTATAAGCCAGGAAAAAGAACAAAACGTGTGCTATAGATTCATAAGCCCCCAATCTACATAAATTACACTGAGATTACCCCTCCTTGTAATTTGAGATTGACCATTTGGAAACAAAACTGTTTAATTGTAATATGCATATCTAAATTTGAGGTATAAGCACTTTGCCAATAATGGTTCAATCTCGTCTGGAAGCATCTCGAACTGGGGAGTCGTTTTAAATCGGAGAAATTGTACAGTTAGTCTGCCATGAGAACTGGTTGAAATTACCCAATTCTCAACACACTGCCAAAATAAAAATGTAATTTTGTGTTTAGAATCTGAAGTCAGCAGACCTGTATTCATCCAGTATCTTATCAGTCCCAGGTCTGAAAGCCAAGATCTAATATAAATCAGCCAAGGGAAGGAAACTTGGGTGTCAATAAGTGACTCTCTATAAACTACTCGTTCTTGTGTTGACCAAATTCTAATCCAAAACGATAGGGTTCTCCAAATTGCTAAGGGCTCAATGCATTTAATACCCAGATCGTAGGAAAAGGGTGTCTGTGGTGTATGTTGGGGAAGGGCAACAAACATTCTCAGAATTTTATTTTCAACAGTAATTAAAGATTTGAGAGTGCCTATTCCCCAAATCTCCGCACCGTATAGGGCTTCAGTTTGAGCTCTGGCCATGTATACTTCCAGAGCAGGAGTGATAGCTTTAGAGGATGTTGCAGATTGTTTTTTTACAATGGGGATATAAATTTGTGCTAAAATAGCCTTTGTTTTTTCTATCTGTGGGGCCCAGAAGAGTTTAGAGTTCAATATCACCCCCAGATATGTGAAATTAGTTACACGTACTAGTCTGTCCCATTCAAGTAGAATTTTAAAACTTTTATGCGGCCTAATAGTCATGTATTTTGTTTTTGGTGGGGTTCACCTAGAGTCCTTTCACTATGCAATAGTCATTAAGGCTGTGAAGCAGATTCTGTAGACCACTAGGTGTTTGGGACAGTAAGATGGTACCGTCCGCAAATGTTGGGGCGCAGATGTGACTTCCTCCCAATTTTGGTGAGTCATGCATACAGCTTTGAAGGTTTTTAACCAGGTCATTTACATATTATGTTTCTTAATATTAGTTTCTTATATAGCGCCAGAATCGACCCCCGAAGGGGTATCTCCGCGCTTGCCTTGGGAACCCGTCCTGGCTTTTCCCTGTGAGATAGCCCCTACAGGGCATCCCCAAGGTGAAAGCCAGGCATCCCGCCGCGGGGGGCCGTTGTGGAGATTAAGCAAGCTTAATGCCCAGAGTTGCAGAGTGTGAACCCATGATTAGGTCAGGCACCGAAGCGAGAATTATCGAGTCCATGGACATTTGAGCTCAAGACCCTGCCGCGTCGGGAATTGAACCCTGGTCCCGGGTCTGACCTCTGCTTCAGGGTCTGCCTGCTCTAACCAGTGAGCCACACTGAAATAAAAGGAATAGAGTCGGCGCCAGGACACAGCCCTGGCACACTCCCCTCTTGACTGGGATCTCATCAGTTAACTCACCTCCTTTGCCCCATCACACTTTGGCGTAATTATCTTGGTGTAATCTGATAACTTGAACCAGAATGTCATGAGGTACACCTAGTTGATGTAAGGATTCCCACAACTGAGCTCTAGGAATCGAGTCAAAAGCTACCTTCAGGTCAATAAAGGCGACATATAAATGGCTAGATCTTAATCTCGTATATTTCCAGCATATGATCATCAATCTAAAAACTTGGTCTAATGTACTAATTTTTTCTCTAAAACCAGGTTGACATGGTGAGAGGACGTTTTCTTCTACCATCCAGTCAGTCAGCCTATTTAACCCTTTCGATGCTCATGACGAGCTCAGCTCGTCATGATGCACAGTTGAGCTGTGCTGATGACGAGCTGAACTCGTCATGAATAAAGGGGCTTTTAAAAAAGTCAGCACCGGAGGGGAAAACGCCTAGCAGCCAAGGTGTTAAAATTTGTTTAGCGAAGACATTCTGTAAAACATTTATCAGGCTTATAGGCCTGTAGTTTGTCAGATCTTCTCTGCTACCCTTTTTATATATGGGGACTATATCCGCTCCTTTCCAGGATGGTGGCACCGGCTCCTCCCTGGCTATTGCGTTTGTAAGCTCGTTTAAATACGGCACCCATACTTCCTGGCAATGTTTGAATAAGTCCCCTGGGATTCTGTCAGGGCCTGGCGCTTTTGCTGCTTTGATTGCTGCAAGCGGCACAAAAGGGGACGGTGATGGACGGAGCATCTGAATCAATCAAACACTCACACCCAGTCAAAAGATCTGGGTTTAATCCATCACCATTCTTTAGCCCACTCTGCCACCCCAGTTCAGACATGGCTATATGCAAATCAGTCTGACCCTGTGCCTCATGGGAACAGTCCAGCCCGAACTGTCAAGCCATGTCTTCCCTGGTTGATTGCTGCAAGGGCAGTTTCTTCCATACTGAAATACAGTTGTGTTGTTTGATCAATAGAGATGGGTTCCCAAAAATGAATTGAAGAATGGTTAAGTAGATCAGGGTCTGTTGCAATGTAATGAAGGTTTGTAAAATGTCTCTGCCATGTGGTGCGATCTAAATAATGGTCAGAAACCATCCTATCATATCTAGATCCATGGTTTATCACTTTCCAGAACATGGCTTGGTCCCTATTTTGCGCCGCAATTATAAGTTCCTCCCAAATACCATCTTCCCACTGTCTTTGGGATTTCTTTTGTGTTTTCTTGTATTTAGTTCTTTCTACTCTGATCTCGGCTGTGTTTTAATTTTTGAAGGCACTAATACGCCTAGTTTTGGCTAAGCTACAATCCTTATCATACCAAGGATTAGATGCTTGGGCTCCTTTCTTTGAAGATTTCTTTTTTGTCAATGGCTTAGTTAAGTTTATTTGAATTTCCTTTATACATTTTTGGTGGATATCGGTTATCTTGACACATTTCTGAAATTGCTCTAGGTAGGGTCCTACCAGGGCACTAAAGGTGTTATAAATACTAGTTAAGAGTTCAACTTGACCTAATACAGTGAGCATTTAACTGGTCTTCTATTGTTGGTAACCCTGGGTTGTATTATTTCAACTACTGTGTCTGGGTCTAAAGTTTCATGAAATGAGAAGTATTCCCTTTTTAGATCTAGGCACAAAGGAAGATGGTCACTCTCGGATCTCTTGTCGATCTTAAAGTCTTGTGCGTATACCCAATGTGATGTATTAAGGAGCATATAGTCTATTCTCGACCTCGAGTTTCCTCTTTTAAAACTGTTTTTGCATGCAAGGTCTGAAGGAAAGTGGCCATTGCATGCTCTTAAGCCTCTTTCAATAGTAAAATGGAACATTCGGATACTAGAGGTAGTACATCTTACTGTGTTTTTTATCTGGAGAAGGGGGATGCCTCTAATTTGGTCTTCCTCTTCAGATACTGCTTCGAGGCCCACCATGGGTCCGTCACAGTAATTAAAATCACCACCTATGACGATAATATCTCACTAAACTGTTCTAATAAAGGAGCTTCTTTCGAGCATTCCCTGGGTCTTAGATAGATATTAGAAAGGTAAAAATTTGTGTTATTAGAGACCCTAAGTTTCAGTCCCAGGATATCAACTGAACCTTTATATATAGGTTCTATAATACATCTAGGCTGGTCTTTACCCATATAACTAGTCCCCCCGATGCTCTTCCCTTTGTTGATATTATTGCGTCAGCGCTAAAGGTTCTATATCCTATTTTATCCTCAGGTTCCCTGGCCCATGTCTCCTGCAAGAGACAGGGGTCAAAGCACTCCATATATTCCTGCCAATCAAGGGGCAGATGTATCAAGATTCCGTTTTGCGTATTCTAAATAGCGATTTTTTGCGAATCGCTATTTAGATTTCGCAAAATGGAATGTATGAACAAAATCGCTATTTTTTAGCGATTCCTTAATATTCTTTATTTGCGAATTCGCATTTTGCGAATTCGCAAATAAAGAATAATTTCCAATGCATTCCTATGGGCCAGGAGGCCCATAGGAATGATAGTGCAATAATTCTCAAATTGCGATTTTGCAATTTGCTAATCGCAATTTTAGAATTATTTCAAGGGTGCAGGGGTGTCTCAAAGACACCCTGCTGCACCACTGAAATTTACATGTGTGTGCATGTGGCACACATACATGCCCTAAGGGCATGTATGTGTGTCACATGCCACCCTCACAAATGCCAAATAGGGCATTTTTAAAAGGAATTGCAAATTACCACCAACTACAAGTTGGTGGTAAATTGCAATTTCTTAACACAAATTCGCAATTCCTAAAAGTTACATACATATCATTTAAGGAATCGCAAAAATTGCGAATCCTTAAATGCTATGGCAAAATAAGGAATCGCAATATTTTGCGATTCCTTAAATTGCGATTTTTTTATACATAGCAAATCATGCTAAAAGGCCGTTTGCAAGTTGCAAAAGCCTTGATACATCTGGCCCCAAGTCCCTTAAGCTTTTTTTTAGCCCAGCTATATTCCAAGAGATTCTTTTTAACTGGTTAATGGTCAGATTACTAAATGTGTTCAATGTTTTGATTAGTGAAGGACAGTTGTCTTCTATGTCTCATGGATAGAGTGGATAATAGGGTCAGAACTTGGTTGTAGGTTAGTTAAAGGGTTGGGGTAGCAGGATTCATACCTTGTACGAGGAAGCCTCCCTTTGCTATACTATTCATTTTTTTGGTTTGCTAACTGTATATTTTGCAAAAGATAGTGGATCTCTCATGTATGGCCCTTGGGTAGATTTGGCCTGTCTCATTACAGCTAAAAGAAACTAGACTGGTCATGTTTAGTAATACCTGTGCTGGTGTCATGCGCCTGTCTTTATTCATGACGTTATGTGGCAGAATTCAATCAATCATTCAATCACAGCATTTATATAGCGCACTACTCACCCAGAGGGTCTCAAGGCGCTAGGGGAGGGGGGTCCGCTACTGCTCGATCAGCCAGGTCTTGAGTTGCTTCCTGAAGGTGAGGTGGTCCTGGGTCAGGCGGAGGTGGGTCGGGAGGGAGTTCCAAGTCTTGGCGGCGAGGTAGGAAAAGGACCGTCCCCCTGTGGTGGTTCTTCGGATGCGGGGGACGGCGGCGAGGGCGTGGCCGGTTGATCGAAGCTGGCGTTTGGGAGCGTAGAAGTTGAGGCGGCTGTTGAGGTATCCTGGGCCTTGGTTGTGTAGGGCTTTGTGTGCGTGGGTGAGGAGACGGAAGGTGATTCTCCTGTTGACCAGGAGCCAGTGCAGGTCTCTCAGGTGTCTGGAGATGTTGCTGCGACGGGGGACGTCCAGGATGAGTCGTGCTGAGGCGTTCTGGATCCGCTGGAGTCTCTTCTGTAGTTTGGCAGTGGTTCCGGCGTAGAGGGTGTTGCCGTAGTCCAGACGGCTGGTGACCAGGGCCTGGGTGACTGTCTTCCTGGTCTCGGTGGGGATCCACCGGAAGATCTTATGTAGCATGCGCAGGATGTTGAAGCACGACGAGGAGACGGCGTTGACCTGTCTGGTCATGGTGAGGGAGGAGTCCAGGATGAAGCCCAGGTTGCGTGCGTGGTCTGTTGGTTTGGGTGCGTTGCCTAGGGCGGGGGGCCACCAGGAGTCGTCCCAGGCGGAGGGTAAAGATCCCAGGATGAGGACTTCCGTCTTGTCCGAGTTCAGTTTCAGGCGGCTGTTCTTCATCCATTCGGCTACCTCTTTCATCCCTTCGTGGAGGTTGGCTCTGGCGGTGGCGGGGTCGTTGGTGAGGGAGAGGATCAGCTGGGTGTCGTCGGCGTAGGAGATGATGTTGAGGTTGTGCTGGCGTGTGATATCTGCGAGGGGGATCATGTAGATGTTGAAGAGGGTTGGACTGAGCGAGGAGCCTTGTGGAACGCCGCAGATGACTTTGGTGGCTTCTGATCTGAACGGGGGGAGCCGGACTCTCTGTGTCCTTCCGGCGAGGAAGGAGATGATCCACTCCAGTGCCTTCTCCTGGATTTCAACGTTGCTGAGGCGCTGCACTAGTGTACGGTGGCAGACAGTGTCGAAGGCCGCGGAGAGGTCTAGGAGGATGAGGGCTGCTGTTTCTCCGTTGTCAAGCAGGGCTCGGATGTCATTGGTGGCTGCGATCAGAGCGGTCTCGGTGCTGTGGTTGGCCCGAAAGCCAGACTGCGAGAGGTCGAGGGATCCGTTCGTCTCGAGGAAGGCGGCCAGCTGCTTGTTGACGGTCTTCTCAATGACTTTTGCAGGGAACGGGAGCAGCCAGATGGGGCGGTAGTTCTTGAGGTCGGTGGGGTCGGCTGATGGCTTCTTGAGTAGAGCGCTGAGTTCGGCGTGCTTCCAGCTCTCCGGGAAGGTGGCGGTGTTGAAGGAGGTGTTGATGATGTCCCGCAGGTGGGGTGCGATGACAGCATCGGCCTTGTTGAAGACGTGGTGAGGGCAGGGGTCGGTCGGAGATCCGGAGTGGATGGAGTTCATCGTGCGGACGGTGTCTTCGGGGCTGATCGGGGTCCAGGCGCGGAGGGTGGTGGTGGGGGGCGGTGGTTCGGTTGTGGCGTGCGTCGGTTGAGTGCTGAAGCTGTTGTGTATGTCCGCGATCTTGTTGTGGAAGTAGGAGGCGAGGGAGTTGCAGAGGTCTTGCGACGGGGTGATGTCGTTGTTTCCGGCGTTGGGATTGGAGAGCTCTTTAACGATGTTGAAGAGTTCCTTGCTGTTGTGTGCGTTGATGTCCAGTCGTTCCTTGAATGCAGTTTTCTTGGTGGCGTGGATCAGTTGGTGGTGTTTTCGGGTGGCGAGCTTGAGGGCAGTCATGTTGTCCGTTGTTGGGTCTCTGCGCCAGGCTTTCTCGAGGGCTCAGCAGTTCTTCTTGGAGCTCTTGAGTTCGTCGGTGAACCTTTGGGCCTTCTTGCTGCCGGGTCTGCTGGGCGGGGTCCTCAGAGGGGCGAGGTCGTCTGCGCAGTCGCTGATCCAATTCGTGAGGTTGGTGGCCGCTTGGCTGGGGTTTGCTGCGCTGGTGGGAGGATTCCTGCTCAGGGAGGTCGCGAGCTGGTCGGCTGTGATCTTGTTCCAGCTTCTGCGTGCAACCTGTTGCTGGTGGTGGTGGACCATGGTCCTTTTGAAGCTGAAGTGGACGCAGCTGTGGTCCGTCCAGTGGAGTCCGGTGGCGTGGCTGAAGGCGATGTCCTTGCTGGATTAGAAGACGGGGTCGAGTGTGTGTCCGGCGTAGTGGGTGCGGGTGGTCACCAGCTGCTTGAGTCCGAGGTTTGCGAGGTTGTCCAGCCATTCTGGCGAGTTCCATGAGTGTTTAGTTTTTGTGGATGAGGAGTTGTCCCAATGGAATGTTTATTCTGCTGTACTGAATCCTTTAGTGTATTTTTTAATAAGTGCACAATGTTGGTTGGTTGAACACTAGCTTTGCACTTCTGGTCCTGTTTGACACTGGAATGCAAAAGGGGTTTTGGCAGTTGTTGCTGACTTCATAAGCTAGTGGCAAACTCTTTAACAAATCCTAAACCGCTCTCTTAAGCCCTTCAATCTCCTTGAGTGTAGAGTCCTGCTTTCAACTAAGATCCTTCAAAGCTTCAGCAGATACCTTCCAATTGTTTTGGGTCCCTATATCTCTGAGCCCTTCCATAACCCCCGGTGTAGACTCAAGCTCGTCTACGAGGTCCTCAGTTTGGTTGTCTCCTAATATTGCATATCTATTTGAACATTCTAAATTAATAAGATCTCTAGATGGAATGTTGGACTTATCTAATCTAGTAGAGGATTGTTTAGGGGAGTCTTTTTGGGGAAAACTGACTTGCGAAGTTAGAGGGGGCACTGGTTCAGGATGCTAAATTACTAAGGGGCTTTTTTGTTTCGAAGTTTGCTTAGTAGGGGGTACCTTGTTTTGCTTACTGAAATTTCTACAGATTTTCTTATGATCGTTTGATATTGTTTTTTTCCCATGTCCAAGCTTAGTTTCCACTTCCTCAAAGAGCTCATCTAAGGCTGTCAAAGTACAATTGTCGGCTTTAGAAGCAGCACTTTTGCTAGTTTTAGCCATTTGTTTCCTACCCATTACTGGTTCTATTGCCTTTCTTTTCCCCATTTTCCCTCTTGCAAGCCGCTCAAACTTGCCGTTTGGAAGTTAGGGTCTGATGGCAGTCCAGTAAAAAGAGATTTGTCACACTGTTGACCTATCCACCAATCAAATGTAGTAATTGTTTAGTTATTCAGCTGGTATGCATTTCATACGTATCATTCACAGCATAACTTCCTTTCCCAAAAATTCACAATATTCAATTTAAAGAAGTGCCAAGCATAATTTTAACCTTAATAAAATGATAAAAACAATATTCAAACAGCTTGGAACGGTTACTTCCAGAAAGGTTTAAATGAATTATCTTAAGTTCGTCCTAAAGTCCCCTGTTGAGGTTCTTAGCTCAGCCGCTGTGGTAGTTACTAAATACAGTACTCCGGAGATCGCCAATATCCCTTAATGCAAGGATAGTTAGTTAGATGGATTCAGTTTTTACCCTGGTTGGGTGGGCTGATAAGGATGAAACAGGTCTCTTAGTGGCTGCTAAGGGGGGTGGCCTTGCCCTGCCTCTGTCTGCCACTGACGGGTGCAGATGGACCCGCCCTTGGTCTGGGCTCACCTGGGCGCAAACCAGGCACGTCCGTGCGTGTCCCACGCTACGCGAGCCACAGCAGGATTTTAAAGCACAGGCTGGCGTGAAACACTTGTTGTCGACTGCATGATGGTGCTGGAAGCCGCTAGGCAGGCTGGGATGTGTGGTCCTCTGCTCTCCTGGTCCGCTTCGCCTCTCTTTCCTTCCTTGGCCCCCAGTGAGAGGCTAAACAAGCAGCAACATGGCATCCCGTGCTGTGGGAGCTCCAGCAGGATTTTAAAGCGCTGGCTGGTGCGAAACACTCGTTGGCGGCTGCGCGACAGCCCTGGAAGCTGCTAGGCAGGCTGGGAAGTATGATCCTCTGCTCTCCCGGTCCGCTTCCCCTCTTTTTCCTACCTTGGCCCCCAGGGAGGGGGTAAACAAGCAGCAACAGGGTGTCCCGTGCTGGGGGAGCACCAGGAGGATTTTAAAGTGCCGGCTGGCGCGAAACACGTGTTGGCGGCTGCGCAACGGCGCTTGAAGCGCTAGGCAGGCTGGGAAGTGTGGTCCTCTGCTCCCCTGGTCCGCTATCCCTCGCTTTCCTTCCTTGGCCCCCAGCGAGGGGCTAAACAAGCAGCAACAGGGCGTACAAGGAATTCCTTCATCTTCAGCAGCAGTAAGGAGATTCATTACCGGCTGCTTTTCTTTTCCTCGGCCCGGTTGGGCGTTACGACTTCCAGGAAGGAAGTCTTATCTAATTAAATATGCAAGACTGTTTCATTAATGAGTTTCCTGCAAGCTATGAGTGGTTCTTGTGCATCTGACAGTTATTTCTGAAGAAGTCTTCTTCTCATTACTAAGACACCGGTATTATATTAATTTTGTGTTACACTACAGCTGTGGAAAGCGTGACATTTGGAGTCTTCCAAGTTTCTTTGAGAAAACACTCAGAACCTTTCTTATGGCAAGGCTTTTTTGGGGTAGTTATGTCTGTTGCATAATCCAATTCAATTCAAAATTCCTTTATTCGACTGTGTGCAATGCAGTCATAAAAGTACAATAAAAAAGCGTATGTATACATAACTGTATTAAAAAGACATTTCATCAAGAGCAAGAAATCACAGAGGAGCATATAATATCTAAAACAAATATAGATATACTGTTTATCAAAGACATATTTCCGGGGGAAGAGTGATTAAAATAGCGGTTAACCTTCCATACTTTTTCTAAATTTCAGGGCTGTTTTTAGGAAGTTACATAAAAACAAGGTGCTTTCACAGTGCAGCATTTGAAGATAGAGTAATGCAGGTCTTATTTGCACAAAGTTCAGCTGTTTAAAAAGGGGTTTTAAAAACATTTTCCGTGGTATCATATAGTAGGAGCTTATAAATAAAAAGTGAGCCAGATCTTGCGGAGACTTACTGTCGCAGCCGCAAGCTGGCAACACTTGTCCCCTATGGGCCCCACTAGGCACAGCTAGCATCAAGTGAAATAAATCAAAGCGAAATCTGGACAGCAGGAAACGCTCATATCTAGAAATGGGCCAGGATAGGTAGGGTTCAATTTGCAAACATGATTTTGTTAAGACATGCCTCCTCACACTACCCTTTTTCAGCTCTAACTCTTCCCTAGCAAGCTGTCGATTCAACAGGAAGGTGTCCTTCACATAAGTTACATCATGTTTGGATACTTGCTGTGGTGCTAGAAAAAGTTCCAACCGACCCAAATCTTGTAGGCAGTTTCTGATATATCTCAACCAGGGTATCTTAAATTTCCCTTCCCAGTTGAGTGCTTCAAGAAGGATATTTTGGGTAAATGGTATTTCATCGTTCAACCAGCAGTTTAACCAACACAGCAAGGGGTTTACAGCAATCTTGTCCCCTAGGTAAGGCATACCCAATTTTTGATGAATAGAAAAGTTGGCTGTGCCTTTGGGTAGACATAGTACTTGTTTTAGGAAGTTGTTTTCAATTGTTACAAGGTCGCCCACGGGGACAAAGCCCCAAAGATCGCTCCCGTAACAGGCCACAGCGATGCTTTTAGCTAGGTACAGTTTCATTAAAGCAACCACTGGTGTATTTCCCATTTTACGCACGAAATCAGTTATTGCGGCATTAGTCCTTGCTATTTCTCCCTTCTTCTTTCTTACTGCAGGGCCCCATGACAGTTTGTGGTCGAACAATACACCGAGGTAGGAAAAAGTCTTAGTTATTGGTATTTTTTCCCCGTTGACATGGAAGGGATAAGACTTTTTTGAACCAGATCCAATCTTCATAACAAATGATTTAGTATTGTTGATGCTCAGGCCCCGTGATTTCATAAATTGAAAGAAAGAGTCAAGTAATATTTGAAGGCCTAGTGCAGTTCTGGAAATAAGGACGGCGTCGTCTGCATAAAGCAGAACAGGTACGCCCTTTTTCCCTATGTGTGGATAATCAGTTTTTGTTTTTGAAAGGTGCTCCTCAAGACCATTAATATATAAACTAAAAAGAAATGGCGCTAAAATACAGCCCTGCCTAACCCCCCGATTTATCTTAAAATCTCTAGTAACTTTCAGGTCTTTGGTATATCGAACATTTGCTCGCGTGTCACTATGGAGGTCGGCTAAAAAGTTAATCAGATTTTTCTCAACCCCCATTTTTAATAAGACATCCCAGAGTTTATTTCTATCTACACAATCAAAGGCCGATGAAAGGTCCATAAAAGCCATGTATATAGTTCCATTTCTAGCCAAAGTATACTTGCCACTGATTAGGTATAGATTCAGGCATTGAGTTATTGTTGAGTGCCATGGTCTGAACCCGTATTGAACGGGCGACATTACGTTGTTGCTTTTTGCCCACGTGGTCAACCTATTTAAAATTATTCCCCCCACTACTTTGGCAACTGAGTTTATCAGGGAAATGGGCCTGTAACATGCTGCATTGCTTTTGTCCCCCTTCTTATAAACGGGTACTATAGTTGAGGCCCCCCAGGACTTTGGGCTCCCAATTACAACACCAGCATTGACAACCGCGGTGAGGATTGGGGCCCAAAGTGAGATGTTTGATTTAAATAAATCTGGGGGAAGGCCATCTGGGCCCGGAGCCTTGTTACTGGTTAAGCTACGGATCCCCATTTCGACTTCTTTAACTGTGAAATGCAGGGGTGCTTCTTCTGGAAATTTAGTTTCTTGTAACATCTGTAGATCATCGCTCTTGAAGATTAAGCTAAAATGGGTAACCCACTCATTCTCTGGTATATTAGTGCCAAGGCTGGCAGCCTTGGGGTCATCAAACATCGGCTTGTTAATTATGCTCCAAAACTTGGAGCTGTTACTCAGAGTTGATTGGTCAAGCAAAGACTCCCAGATATTTGCTTTTATGTCCTTTTTGCGGGATGCCAAGGTTGATTTATATTTAGATCGCAAGATTTTAATATGTGCGGGATCCCTTGGCTTTTTCTTGAGAGCCATTTTCAAATTTCGACTAGCTGCTGAACAAGCGTGGTCAAACCATCTTGGTTGATAAACAGTTGGGCCTTTCATTGGAGCAGATAGCAGTTGATCGATCCTTTGAACTACAACAGCAAAGGCAGATAAAATAGATTCAGGTGGTGTGGAATCAGAGACACAAAGATTGAGTTCCTGTGTACAGCTCATTGTAACATCCTTGTACAAAGTATCACTGTTTATCATGGACCATTTCAAACGGCGATTTCTGTTGATCAGTTTTAAAGCACCCGTGTCTTTATAATTTTTTCGTAATTCAAAAAGACCCTCTCCTAGTTCAACTGAAATTGGGTTGTGGTCACTAAAAATGCTTTCGTGTATTTTGAAATTTACGGCTAAATTTGCCAGATCAACAGAGAGAAGAATATGGTCTATGAAAGAGCCGTGCTCAGAGCCTTTGTAAGTTGGTACTTCAAAAATAAAGGAGTCATCTTTCAAGGACATAGCGACACTCAGGTTTAAGTCATCTGTTAAATTATTCACGTTGGTACCTCGCGGACAATGAGCAAAATGAAGTCCTGACCTATTCCCACATCCCAAAGAATCCAGGGTTGTCTTGGTTGGATTTCCACAGATATGTGCATTGAAATCACCAAGGATTATTTTATTCCGTGGGAATTTTACCAAGTTTTCTCGCAAGTAGTTGTGGAGCTTGATGATATTGCACTCTCCTGATGATGTTACTGTATTATAGAAATTGACCAAGGTTAGTGCTTTTTTTCCCTTCCTAACCTCCAGGACCTGAATGTTCCTGTTGCCGTTTGTTTAGTTTTGACCTGGGAGATAAGGGAGAGGCTGAAGAATGTTGCCAAACCCCCCTTTGATCTGCCACTGGGCGATGGAGTTGCTGGGACAAAGAAACTCTGGAACCCCTCAATGAAGACATTGTTATCTGTGAGCCACGTTTCCTGAAAAAACAGTATAGCAAATTTCCTAGTAAATTCCATCTACGCCTGGTCATTTACTTTTGCGGCCAGTCCTGCGATATTCCACGATAAAATTTTTATGGTGTTAAGTACATCGTGATCATTCGGTAGCTCTTGAGTCGTGTTAGGAGACAGGTGCGGGATTTGATTAAATAGACTTGTTTCAACTGCTGGTTGATTTCTGGTGCTATGTAGCAGGTTATCAGCTATGGTAGAAGAAGAGCTACCTTCTTCGAGAGTGGAGAGAGTAGGTGCAATTTGTGAGGAGAAAATCTCAAGGAAATGTGTTACGGGCTCTATTGTATTGATATCTAGTGCCACTCTTGGTAGGGCTAAGGTACTTGTTGGTTTATCAGTACTTATTATGTTAGATTGTTCCTTGCGATTTGACAGGTCAGATAAAGTACTAGGGGGCAGGGCAGATGCCAGTCAATCCACCTCGTCCAAGTAGTCATAAGAGTACAGGGCATGATATCTATTTGATGTTGGAACCTCATATTGATTTTGAAACATGTAAGGATATGCATAATCTCGTTTATGTGTATATTGTGCGGGTTCCATTCTCTCGTACATTATTTGAGGAGGGTGGTTGTGTGATCTACCTTCCCAGGATTGTGCATGTCTTTGTTGTTCGAAGTCTAAGGTCATCCCCTGACTGGGAGCGAAAGGGGGTGCCCATGGTTGAGGATGGGCTTGAGGCTCCGGAGACCCCTCGTGGCCATGGTAAGGTTGGGAATTTTTACTATGCCCGTTTGTATTATAGGGGTAGAAATAGCTTAAACCCATCGTACGGATCAGGCTATTTGTCGAGGGACTCCTCCAGTTAACGATGAATTTCGCCACTCGTCTGTCTTTAAAATTGACTACAATACAGTCTCCCTCTGTTGATTTAAACCTTGAGCCCACCCAATCTACTCTCTTCACATGGGAAATGCACCCATTTATATGAGAGGGAAGTGGCCTGTGTGTAGTTATCCATTGCATGACCTTGTTTTTTAGTTCCGCATAGGTCTCCCCCCTGTTATCAGCTAATTTGGGGACCCCAATCATGACAATTGTGTATGCATTAGATCCTGGTGGGAGATTTATATGGATAGGTCTTTTTGCTATCGTCGGTTTAGGCTGGTTTATCTCTACTGTCTTGGTGGGAATATTCACCGTTAATAATGTGGGGTGCCTCAATGTCTCCGCATTTGCTATAACTGATTCTAGAGAGTGACCCTCCGCAGCCCATTCACTGTCATCAGTTTCGTCATATACCTGTGTGATTTGTGTGTTATTCACAGGTGTAGCTGCTACCTGCGGCGGGTTGGACACTACCTGTGTTGTTATTACTGGGTGGGTTATAGCTGGAGATCCCTGTCGCTGAGGCGATGTCTGTTTGACAGTAATGTTTGTTGTAGCACTAATGGTTTTCGCGATTTTAGTGTTGTTATCTTTAAGAGTTGTGCTTGCTGGAACAAAGATAGAAGTTGAGTTAGGCGTTTTTAGCATTTTAAGAATGCTAGAGGATACTTCATTTTGTGCTCTCTCGAATTTTCCTAGAGCCTTCTCTATGTTGATAATTCGTTTGCTGATGGGCTGTAGGAGAGATTTGACCATCGATTCTATTTCACTCAGGAGCGATATTTTCATTGTGGATATCTGATCTGTTTGCCTTGTCTGATCTTTAACCGAAATACTCTCAATGTTATTCTTTTCATTTGGGGATGTATCTGGGACTTGGGTAGGTGTCAACGGAGTCCCAATTATAGTTGTTGCAGAAGATTTCCCCTGTCTGAGTTTCTGCCACATGTCTTTAATTGAGTGTTTCGATTTGACTATTGGGCAGTGGGTTTTTTTCGACAGATGTTTTGACTTTCATTTTTTCTTATGGTGCTGAGTTCTACTTGTTGGTTCATGAATTAACGCCGGTGCCAGTTGAGTAGCAGGTGTTTGGCCCTCCACTAGTTGAACCTCTCGATCTAAAGACAATGTGTGCAGGCAGCTTATGTTGTTACCATGGCTAGTCGCCACCAGAGGGCTACTCTCCATGGTATTCTCTGCAGGGCATGTAAACAAGGGTTTTGAGGTATTATCCTTAATATGCGACCCTGGCAGATCTGTAAACGACTGCATTAATAATGATTCCTGAGAATTAGTTGTGGTATCCAAAATATGTGTGTTTTCGGTAGTGTGCACAGTGCAAGGACAGATTTGGAAAACACATATCTGGGGTCAAGGAAAGTCGTCTCTCTGTGTCCTGAATGGCGTCCGCCCCTACACTAATAGTTTTTTGTAACATAAGATCTATGGCAGTTATGGTGGGTAGTGGTGTGCTCACAGATTTTAATCTTGTAGTGGATCTCGTTGCCATCAGAGTTTTATTTACTTTGGTCATCCTTGAGATGTTAACATATAACTATAAGCCGTATATCTGGTAGACGGGTTACCTTAATACAGGGTGTCTTATATGGAGATGTTAAGGGGGTGGCCCGTCCCGTCCACTTCAGGCCCCTGAGGGCCACAGAGGGCCCGCCCTTTGCCCGGGCTTCACCCGGCGTCCTGCGAGACGGGTTCGTTGGCAATTTAAAGCACCACCTGGCGCTCGCTGATGACGCTGGACCCCAGTGAGGGCTGCTGGGTATTGTAGTTTGCAGCCCCTCGCCGGTCTCCTCCAGGCAGCGCCGCTGTAGTTAGAATCACGTGCGGTCGGCTGCTGGAGACTGGCGGGCGGGTCCAGGCTGTGTCAAGGTTTTCGGGCAGCGCAGTTTTAGCCTGACGGTGATATCGCTGTGGAAAAGGCACAAGTAAGTTCAAGGACAGATCATAACCCAATAAGTGTTTATTCTCTAAAGGGAGAAGAGGCTATGACTAACATTGTGTTTATTGTTATAGATGTATTTCCCAAGAGACATGGTAGTTTGATGTTGATTCATTGGGCAGGATCACAAAAGAGGAATGCTAGTTATGCTACAGCTCCTCAGTTATTAGTGAGATATATGAGAGTAGAATTTTTTTTTCATATATCTTATAGTGATCTCTCTCTGTGTTACAGGTATCCTATTCTGAGCTGTTCCTTTCCTAATACCCTTCTGGCACTTGATCACCCTAATACTCTGTGGTTTCCCAATCAGAGTTGGGGATGGCAAGAGCTGGACATCTTTGTGCATCACCCGGATTCTGAGGAGTTCCCATCTCATGTTATGAGAGATCTGGCAATTTTTGCCTCAAGTTACATACTAAGATCGCAATAGATGCAAGCCCGGTGGAATTGAGGCCAATCGTTGCTTAACATAATGGCCATCTGAATGCTCAGATACACATTGAACCCTATGCCAGTCGAAGCATATCTGAAACAGTGCCCCAATTCTCAGCCGAAGAAGGAGAGTCTAGCTGCAGAGTGGGCCTGCAAACACTTTCTTGTGCTTCTATACAGAAAAAGTTTCACTATCATTACAGGCCATCAAACTCAGCTCACTATTTTAGGAAACACCCTAAACAACTGAGGAGTACATTAGCTTCATTGTCAGTTCCAGGACGCCAGTAACCATATCCATTGGACAGATCATTGCTGCTACTAATGCTGATATAAACACGGTTATCCTTAAAGACATCATTTCAACTCACTCATGGAAAAAAATGCTCACCCTTTTGCTGACAAAGTTGATTTTCCAAAAATTCTAAAATATCCGTTACCAGGGAAGGTGTTGTATTGAGAGGCTTGAGAATTGTAATACCTGAAAGCCTAAGATAGCAAGTCATTGACCTAACCTATGAAGGACATTGTGGCATTGTAGCCACCATAAGAGCTCAAGAGGTCGAGTGTGGTTCCCAAGTCTAGATGAGCGAGTTGAGAGAGAACTAAAGGAGCGCCATCCCTGCAACTGTCTTCCCCCAAAGTGACACAGCATCCATTGACAATGTCTGACCTCCCTTCATATGCTTGGGAAAGAGTTGCAGTTGATTTATTTGGGGCTTTAGGAAACAGACATCATCTGATCGTAGTCATGCTTCCCTTTTAGTAGAGGAGTTATCATCCACAGCCCATGACAAGTTCATCGGATGGCTGGAGGGTATCTCTGTACCGTGGGGTATCCCTGCCATTCTCAAATCTGACAATCCACCATTTGATAGCTACAAATTTGAGGAGTTTCTGGTCAGACTAATTGTCAAGAATCACAAAAGCACACCTCTGTTGCCCCAAGTCAATGCTATTGTGAAATGATTCACGGATGCCCTAAAACAGATAATTCAGGGAGCATCAATGGAGGTAATCAAGTTAAAACAGACCCAATGTCAAGCTCTCCATTCCTCTTGTTCAACTCCTCACTCCAAAACTGCTGCGAGTCCTGCCTCCTTGCTATTTGGGAGAGTCATTGGAACCGAACTGCCACAGTGGACTGTAGATCGGTCCTTACATGTTGGCACGGTTTATGTCACAGACACTTCCTGAAAGTGCCAGATGAAAACACATACAGATCATCGTCGACAAGCTCAGGAAACAGCCTTTGATGAGGGTGACTGGGTCCTGGTCAAGAAGAAACAAAAGGGAAAACCAGACACTCCATTTGTTTAGGAGCAGCCTGTACAGGTAAGAGCAGTGGGGTGGGTAGTGGGAGGTATCGACAGATGACAAGGGTAAATAAAAATCTAAAAAAAAGATAACCACTTACCTTGAGCTCGCTGTATCGCTAAGTTGGCAATGCAGCAAGCTCAAGGTAAGTGGTTTTCTTTTTTTAAATTTATTTTTACCTTCATCATTGTCTGTCGACTCTCCTCCACCCGCCCCGCCCCACCACTCTTATCTGCCCGGGTCATCGAACCTCTGAGGGTTGTGATGTACAAAGGACACATGGTGACAGCGCATCATCCTAGAAAGTACATCACGCGGGATTTGTCACAGTTTAACCCCTTCCGTGCGGCCGCGATTTTCCCCGTGTGCGGCCGCCGGCAGAACACGGGCGGGCCATGACGAACCCCAGCCGTCATCAGCACACGAGCACTGTAGTGCATGACGGCTGGGGTTCGTCACCAGCATGGAAGGGGTTAAGCACCTATCTCGACGTTCGTCAGCTCCTACAATCATGAATAATGTGTTCTTGCCTGACAGTACAGATCAAGCATCAGAAACTGTGACATTGGCTCACAAACAGAGTGCATCTCAACCATTTCATACCACTCGATCCGGCCAACTAGTGCGAGCGCCTCAACAACATATTGAAAAACACCTTTCATGTCTTTGCTGCAAGGTAGGAAAAGAAACGACCACTTATGCTTCTTTGGATGCTGTATGAGGGTTAGAGAATGAAAAGTGGAGCAGAAGTGTCTGGTGGATGTGTTCCATGGGGAGCTTTTGTTTCTGAAAATCTGTACCTGTGTCTCGTCCGTCTTGAGTATAAGGGGTTCATCCAGTTGGTGACATCTGTCAAGTGGAAGTTGATCTGGTGTTGGTGGTGTCATCGGAGACAGAGAGGAAATGATTGGAACCTCTGGGTTTTGGTGATGCTGGCCAGATTTTTCTTATAAGTGTTGAAGATGGTGGGGCTGAGTGAGGCTCCTTGGAATACTTAACAGATGATTTCATTGGGTTTGGAGGTGAAAGAGAGATGGCAGACATTTTGTATTCTTCTGATGAGGAAAGAGGCAATCCATCTGAGAGCAGCTCATTGGATGCCTATGTTTTGGAGCCTTGTGATGAGTGTGTGGTGGGAGACCGTATTGAAGATTAAAGCCCCTTCTGTTTGTAGATGATGATTGGCTCATAGATTGCTCAAGTATGGCCTTATCAAATCGAGAAGCTGCTGCTTGCGCGAGATGCTCTGAGTCTCCCTCTGAGCATATTATGAAGGTCCTGATTTCCATTCAATAGCCTTTGTCCCAGCATGGGAAATGTGCAGGTGACCACCAACCACACAGCAACAACAGCGCATCAGATGAACAATCTTTTGGCCTGAGTTTCCAAAGGATGTGAGTCCCCTTCACATAAACTGGGAGTGGAGTTGTTGCTGTATGAGGAGTTTGGTGTCCTCAAGGCATAAACAGCCCAAAACCCCACCCATCAAGGAGGTGCTAGCCACACAAAAGCGGGACTAGAAAGACCAAGCAGAAGGCTGCTAAAGCGCTTATTAATCCCAAAAATCTAAAAATGTTTTAGACCCTGTTGTAGCCCAATGTTCGTCAACGAGGGGTTACAGTTGTTAATAATATGATTTAAAGCAGAATTATATTCCTATGCAAGGACCATGAGAAAACAACTTCAGATTTAGATCAGAGCCTCCAAAAAGCCTAGAAAGGACTTAAACAGGTTGAAACCTTCATTGCTGAAGCACAAGTACAAGATGAGTTGGCAGAAAGGGTCATATCATTGGAGAAACCTTTCATAAGCATATTGGAAAGGCTGGAAGAAAATGAAAATGATCCCGGAAGGAGCCAGCTCAAACCAACAATAAACATCTCCCCAGACACTCCGAGAGATCCCTGGCTGTGGAGCATCTATCCAAAGATACATGGACAGTTGAGATCTTTTCATGTCGACTTTCCAAAGCAACATTGGTGGTGGGCCATCTGTGCCAATGTGGTCCGGCCGGGTCTCCTCTAGTGCACCAAAGTAGGCTGACCACATGAAGTACAGTAACAAGCACAAGAACTTAACCCTACATTTTGGATTCTTATATATTCACTGTGGTCACAATTAAAGATGTTTTCATGCAGGATAAGAAGACAGTTAGCAGTCGTGGGTATGAGGTAGATTGGGAGCTCCTGGTGAGCAGCCAGTTAAAGTAACAATGATAATCTGTTTTCAAATAAGAACTCCAAGGGGCATATTATGAAGGACGGATTTAAAATTATCGCTGGTTTAGCGGCAGAAAACTGCTGCTAAACCGGCGATAACAGGCTTGATAATATGCCCTTGAGAATTCCAATAGAATCCCATGTTCACACCAGAACTATTGGAATTCTCAAGAGCATATTATCATGCCCATTATCGCCGCTTTAGCAGCAGTTTTCTGCCGCTAAACTGGTGATAAATTTTAACGCCGTTCTTGATAATATGCCCCAAAATATTGATCCAGCTTACGATTCCCAAAGACAACAGAGTTACTAACAGTGTCAATAAATGCTCATCCTGATAAAAAAGATGGAGGGGCTTATTTACAAGCCCCTTGAGCTGCCGGTGTGTCACTTTTAACATTGGAAAATATGACATACTGGTGGTGCAAGGGGCTTGTATATAAGCTCTGAGCACATTGATCTCTCTTTTTCCCTGGAGGAAGTAACATATGCAATAACTGAGAGTAAGGGAGGTAAGGCACCCGGATTTAAAATCTAATTTGTTTTTATGGGGTACACTTTTAACACAGATTTTAGCCGTCTCCTGTATTATTAGATTCATTTAGACATGGTCAAAATCCATTGTGGTACCCATTTTTAAAAAAGGTGACAGGCAGGTTCCAACATGCTACAGTCCAATATCCTTGCTGGGTTCACTGGTAAAATAGCGGGACAAATCATCCTGAAACGGTTGCAAGACTGGGCGGAAGAAAAGCAGGTGCTCTCAGACCTACAATGTGGGTTTTGCCAGGGCTTGCGAATGCTCGACCAGGCACTGAACCGTAACATCCTGACAGGGAAGTACACGTGGCCAAAAGAAGGAAAACGATATCTCGCCTTTGTAGACCTATCAGCAGCTTTTGACAACAAGGGGACATGGTATCAGGCCGTAAAAAACATGAGTTTGCTCTTTATAAAAGCTACTGCGGCCCTATCTAACTTTGCAAAGAATCTGGGAAGAAAACCTCCAGCCGAACTCGTGGAAATTTATAAGGCAAAGTGCACCAGTAATGTAGTGTGCGGGGCAGGTGTATGGGGCTACCGCGATACCAAACCTATCCAACAAGCGGAAAATGCTTTTCTAAAATACCTCTTGGCGGTTCCTGCCAGTACCTCTATTTATGTATGCCACACAGAATTAGGTTTGCCTTACATATCAGATACAATTAAGATCCAACTTGTCCTGTTGTGGCACAAGATTTGGACCTCCACTACAACTTCTTTTAACCAAGACATTTTAAAAGATAGCCTCACGCTAGACCAGGTTCTGGAGTTCCCCTGGCTGAATTATATAAAAAAATGTATAAAAGATCTGGGTCACCTAGAATATTTTAACAATCCTAATATTTTGAATATGGTAAATAGAACATTTCTTAAAAAATCCTGTATGACCATCATGGAGGCAAACATATTTGCAAGTGAGGTAGCTAAGTCGACGGTACAATCCAATCAACTTATACTCACTACATTTGGTACACAGCCGTACCTAGATTTTGCATTAAGTGGGTATGATCGATTTATTTTAATCCGTTTTAGATTTGGATTTTTAGGTCTCGGCTAGCGTAGGCTGCACACATGCGCAGTCTTGCTGGCGAGATTTTATGTTTTCAAAGTACGTTTCACTAGCGAGGCTAAGCCCCACCCCTCTTTTCCATTGGCTGGCGTCCCCGTTCATGCTAAACGGTGGCCAGCCATTGCAAAAGAGGTGTTAGTGACGTACTCTTTTCTCTTTTGAAGCCGTCCCACTTGAACTGGCTTCCTTGACTTACGTGTGTGGTAAAATGTTTCTTATCTTCTTTATGGGGCGAAACAGATGGCCGCATAAAGAAGATAAGAAACCTTTTACTCCAGCAGGAAGTCATGCCGAGCCCATCCAAGTGGGATGGCTCTATTTACTTGAGGAGTTTTGTATAGCATGAACTTGTATTCAGTGTGTCAGCCTCTGGTTCCTTTTGAGGTGAGGCGGTATTGAGTTTGCCCCATTCCCTTCGTCATTGAGTCTCGAGCGCATCTTCAGTTTGTACCAGTCTCTATTTATTTGGGAGCGGAGGGGTGACGTTAGTGTGTCTCCATCTCCTGTGCACAAGGCAGTGGGGCTGCCTTTGTTGTGTGCCCTTGCCTGCTGTAAGCAAATGTGATGAGCGGTTGTTAGTGTGCACTAGTTCATTGATCAACATATAGCCATAGTCTGCGGCGATGAGGTGGCCACGAGTGTGCCCTGTCCCCTTTCTCTGGTCCATGGGACATGAGCTTTAGCTACTACCTAGTTGGTGGGATTGATAGGGGTGTCTGCAGTCTGCCCGTAGCTCTGGTCCTTAGGAAAGGGAAGGCGCGTCGTTGTAGAGCCCCGTTCTTGCCCACAGGAAAGGAAGAGGCCTCTTCCCTGTGCCCCAGCCCATACTTTATGGGAATGGAAGGGGCGTCTTCAGTGTGGGATATGGCGGAGTGTCTTCAGTGTGCCCCAGTCCTTAGTTCATGGGAAAGATGGGGGTTTTGTCAGTTTGGTTAAAGGAGCAGTAGGATCCCGTATATACCTACCCTCATCCTCTCGGACTGCATACCCCGCCCCCGCCACCTTCCTTCCCGCGAGCAGCTCAAAGCCAACAAAAATGATTAAAGGAAAGACAGGCTGTTTAGGCTGAGGTCGTTTTTTTTTAATTGCACGCAAATTATCTATTTCATTTACAGAAAGTGTTGACTCCGGACTCAGGCGTTTTCAGTCTAGACTGCATATTGCTAAAACCGGCATTAAGGACTAGGCTCTATTGCGTTTTATATTCTATCACTTTAAAAGGAGGCGCTCCTCTCTAGGAATCCGAGGGATAGGCCCATGAATCAAGTGTACAATAATTGTAAGATACAACAAGGTAAGCAGCACGGCAGTTTCTTGCCTGACATTTGCATCGCTAACAGCAGAAGCCCCCGCCAAGAGGCAAAGCTCCCCTTGACAGTCAGTGCTCCAGAGAGCCCGAGAGACCCGGTAACCCACCAATAGTGCAAAGAACAGCGGGAGCAGTCCCGAAGGCAGCCAGTCGAGTCATCATTGAGAAGGAGCATGAGCACCAACATTCACCCTGACTTTCCGAATGTTTTCACACACGTACTAGATGCCTTGTATATAAAAGGACTCTGTCCACCTTCCAAAAATACTTTTCTTTACAATTTACTATATATTTACAAACTCGCTATTTTTCTGGTTTTAATATTAAATACATTTGCATGAAATCAGCATTGTGATCCAAGGTGCTGTTCCACATATGTTAAAGTCTCGGAGTCAAAGGTGGCCAATAGGAAGGCATTAGCCAAAGAAAGAGTGAACGAATATCCCCGCAAGCCTTCCTTATTCTTCCGCAACATGATTGATGGAGACAAAGAAGCTCCTTGCTACTCCTCATGGGGCGTAATAAAAGTAAACGACTGCTTAGGAACTCAAAGACACACAAGTAACTAGAAATTGCAGCCCTGTGCCAGCGTTTATTTGCCACTCTTTATTTTGTGTCCTTTCTATGGTGCATGTCTTTTCGATAGCCACGCCTCGCTGTTCTATGTGGGCTGGAGTCACTGCTGAATATCCTCGTGCACAGCAGCCCCTTATTCTGCCAGTCCTGCAAAATCCACCCACCCAGCATCCCTCACTCACTGCTTTTCACATCTCTACTCCAAGGTTCTGGGGAGTCCCCGGGGGAAATAATGTGGCATAACAACCCCTTCAGTGCAATTAGGATATGCACCCGCGGCAAGGTTAAAGATGCACGCTTCGTGCAGTGCCTGCCACTTTGTGCATGCAAATGCAGGGGGGTACCATAGGTACCCCCCATATGCACCCCCACCCACCCGTCACCCTGGTGGCCCGCAAAGGGCCCCCAAAGAAAACACTGTATGCCTTCCACGGCGGAGAAGCCACCGCGGAAAGGCATTTGTTCTGCCCCATCCTAATATGGCTGGCGGTGTCTGTTAGACACCGCCTCCATATTAGAGCTTTTCCGCCGCGGTCGTAAGGCGACCGCGGCGAAAAAGCGGCGGACGGTCTTCCTGACCCCCCAGCCATCCGAATCTGGCGGGGGGTCTTTGAAGGTTCCACAGCAGTTTTTCCACATCCTCCGGGCCGGCGGACACTTTCGCCGTCCTGGAGGATGCGGAAAAACCGCAATCCAAATGACCCCCTATGTCTTTTGCTTTTACTGCTGCATACAAGCAACCGTGTTATGGAATATATATTGGGGTTTCTGGTCAGATTCCGTCGTGGCTCTGCTGTCCCCTGCTGTGTGAATATATTGTACAGACAAGTCCCTCACCTCCAAAGGGGGTAGATCACCCCCCACCGGACAGGGTTTCTCCAACTCTTAAATTGAAGAGGTACCCAATCTGACAGTCTTAAATAAGCTCTCTCTGATACACATCAGTGCTTTCATTGTCAGCCACACCCCTCTGCTGCATACTATATATTTAAAAACACACGGCATACATCACACAGCCCCTCAGCTCCTGCTAGTGAGATCTATGTGATCAGTCAGCTCCTGCATAGATCTTTGTGATCACACAGCCATGTCCATCAGCTCCTGCAAGTGAGATCGTTGTTGAGTACACTTTACACATCAACTCTGTACACGTGACATTTTGCTAGTACTAAGTACAGATCACACATGCCCAAAGAGTCTGCACGTGTGACCTCTGTAACGGGGCACAGATCAAACATACTTCAATGAAGGCACAGACAAGAGAGGCCACCTTGGCTCTTGCAGATACAAATGTGAGGAGTTCCCTTAACAGATCACTTTGACCTTGCGCTCAGGTGCCTGAAATCTATTCGAGTATGGAACTCAGCCTTGAGGAGGCCTATTTATTCACAAAGATGGCATGTGCAGGAGATTAAGGACTGTGTGATTTAAAAACTGCATTCACAGGGCCCATGAATTGCTGTATGATGTCTATGTTCTCTACTTGTGCAAACAAGATCTTTGAGCCTTCACTTTTAGAAGTACACATCACACAACCCACATACCCCTGTGCATGATTTTTTTACAAGGACAGTGTACAAATGACAGAAGCCTCAATTTCTTTCAAGTGTGTGGCTCTGTGTGTGTGTGTGTGTTGCTCTGTGTGTGTGTGTGTGTGTGTGTGTGGGTGGGTGTGTGTGTGTGTGTGTTTGTGCAAATGCAATAGGTCTCGCATTTGCGAGAGATTAAGCTATTGGCATTGTAAATGACAATGCCATCTGTTTTCAAACCCTACCCATAAATAAAAAGTTTGTCATTTACAATGCCAATAGCTCTAAATTTTTCGAAGACGAGACCTATTGCATTGTAAATGCTTGTTTCACTGTGCAGTAAGCTTTCCTGAACTAAATGACTGGTCTCCAACACTAATTAGCTGCCCATGTGATAACCAATCCCAGCAATCAACCCTGCACGTGGTTTTATTTTGTAAATTTTATGTAACGCAAAGGAAAAGATGGATTTTACCTGTTTTTAGACTCTGGGGACTGAGACAATGCAGTCCTGCGTTCCTAACCTTGCAATTTCTGAATAACGAATGTTTCACAAAGTCAGTTGCTTCTTTCTTGAAAAGCATTATTAAACACTGGAAAGGCATGATTATATGAAAATGCATAAGACATCAAAAGGATTTTTGGAAAAACAAAGGGGGTACTAATCAATGCATTCTATAGTAATCAGTTGTTTTATCATGCATTGGGGATTCTTTTAACTATATAATCTTGATATTTTAACAGTTTTGCTTTTATGATTTTCTGTACAAAAAATATCGAATAAAGCTGGATTGATTTGATTTGAATAAGCCCCGAAGTGTGTTGAAATATACTTGCTCCGAGAATTGCTCCAAGAATCCCACC